>NC_134087.1:7891151-9234951 GCF_000715075.1 Nicotiana tabacum
ACCACTGATACTAATGAGCACGTCACTTCTTATACATGCGCAACAAAAGGAAATGATTTGGAAGATGATGAAATTGAATCTGTTCTATTGAATAAGTTTGGAGAAACTTTATTAAAGGGGGCGATGATATGGTACCACAATTTGCTACCTAATTCCATCGATTCCTTCGCCATGCTTGCTGATTCGTTCGTAAAGGCACACACCGGAGCAATAAAGGTCGCAACTAGGAAATTAGACCTCTTTAAAGTGAGACAAAGGGACAATGAAATGCTAAGGGAATTCATATCTTGTTCCAGATGGAACGCATGGACCTACCATCGGTCACCGATTGTTGGGTTGTCCAAGCCTTCACTCAAAGTTTGAACGAGCAAAATTCGGTAGCATCGCAATAACTAAAGCGGAATTTGATTGAATATCTAGTTGTGACTTTGACCAATGTACATAATCGATACTAGTCGAAGATCAGAGTCGAGGATGATCCGTTAGCAGCCCCTTCTGGTTCCGCTTACCTAAATAGATCCGAAGGTAGAATTCAAAAGAACATCGATAGAGAGCCCCGATCAAACAAAGATCGGTACCAACCTTACAATGCTGATTGTAGAAATAACGGACTAGGACGTAATCCTGTTTGGAATAATCGAGGACAAAACTCTCGAGGGCTCATGAGTAAGAGTCACTTCGATAAACATGTCGATCCTAAGGAAGTGCTAGATTTTATCAGAATACAACTTCAACGTTGATGCATCAGGTATTGTATTAACCATTAGACGAATCAAAGATACTAGGTGGCCCAGACCCCTACTGTCCGATCCGACTCAAAAATACCCTAATCAAATATGTAAATACCATAGAACCCATGGTCACAAAACCGAAGACTGCATGCAATTAAGGGAAGAGGTAGCTCATTTATTCGATGAAGTTCTTCTTCTTCTTCGAGAGTTCTTGAGTGACCGAGCTAAAAATCATTTTAGAGAGGGATGCAAACAGGAAAAACAAACAAAAGGAATCACAACACGTGATTCATATGATCGGTGAGATCGATATTTCTTAGGGCCCGATATTTAAACGCACCAAAGTTACAATCACAAGGGAAAATCGAACGCGGGAGTACTTACCAGAAGATACCTTATCTTTCAATGATGAGGATGCGAAGGGATCAAACACCCTTACAACGACGCACTGGTAATATCTATCCTTATGAATAAAATTCAAGTTAAACGTGTGTTGGTTGATCTACGTAGCTCGACAAATATTATTCGATCAAGGGTCGTAGAGCAACTCGCCCTCCATGATCAAATCGTACCCGCAGCTCGAGTACTCAATGACTTCAACATGGTGAGTGAAACCACCAAAGGGGAAATCATGTTGCTAGTAAACGTGGCTGAAACTACCCAAGAAACGAAGTTCCATGTAATTTAAGGTGATATGAGATACAACACGCTACTCAGAAGACCTTGGATTCATAATATAAATGTAGTTCCTTCAACGCTTTATCAAGTCTTGAAATTTCAAACACCGGAAGGGATCAAAATAGTATACGACAAACCACCCGCAACCAAATATATGTTTGCAATCGATGAGGTAATACCAGTATCAGCACTATCATCAACGAAGGGACTAGAGTCGAAGGGAAAGCAGGAAGTCAAATAGCAACCATAGTCGCTGGCCTCGACCAGATCGGATCAATAGGAAACTTTCGAGGATGATGATTATATGATACCTCGAACCTTCGTAATCCCCGATGATTCTAATGCCACGAAGTCAACGATTGAAGAGTTGGAACAAGTTGTACTGATCGAGCATCTGCCGGATCGAAAGGTATACCTAGGCACGGGTTTCACCCTCGAGCTCAGGGAAAAACTTATTAAATTGCTTATGAACAATACGGATTGTTTTGCTTGGTCCCACATTGACATGACAGGGATCCCACTAGAGATTACCATTCATCGATTAAGCTTGGACCCAAAGTTTAGATTGGTAAAGCAAAAGAGAAGGCCACAATCCGAGGTTAAGCATGCATTCATCAAGGATGAAGTAACCAAACTTCTCGAAATAGGGTCCGTTTGGGAGGTAAAATATCCTGAATGGCTAGCAAATATGGTTGTAGTCCCTAAAAAAGGGAATAAACTTAGAATGTGCGTAGACTACAAAGACTTAAACAAAGCATGCCCTAAAGATTCCTTTCCTTTGCCAAATATCGATCGCATGATCGATGCCATGACCGGCCACAAGATCTTCAGTTTTCTAGATGCCTACTTCGGGTACAATCTAATACAAATGAACCCGGAAGATCAGGAAAAGACTTCGTTCATTAATAAGTACGGTACTTATTGCTATAACGTAATGTCGTTTAGGCTAAAAAATGCTGGTGCTACTTATCAACGCCTAGTAAACCGAATGTTTGAAGAAAAAATAAGTAAATCAACGGAGGCTTATGTTGATGACATGCTAGTTAAGTCCCTGCGAGAAGACCATTTGACACATTTGCAGGAAACCTTCAACGTATTGAGAAAATACAACATGAAGCTCAACCTTGAGAAATGTTCATTCAGGGTCATTTTGGGCAAGTTCCTCGGCTTTATGGTATCAAATCGGGGAATCGAGATCAATCCCAATAAAATCAAGGCAATCGAAGACATCACAGTCGTAGACAACATTAAGGTCGTACAAGGATTAACATGGCGGATAGCCGCCCTAGGCCGGTTCATCTCGAGGTTTTCGGATCGAAGTCACAAGTTTTTCTCACTGTTCAAAAAGAAGAACAATTTTGCTTGGACCCCGGAATGCCAACAGGAGTTGAAAGAGATAAAGCGATATCTTTCAAGCCCCCCATTGCTTCATAATCCGAAGCAGACGAGCAACTCTACTTATATTTGGCAGTCTCGAAAGTTGTGGTAAGTGGTATCCTAGTTCGAGAAGAGCAAGGTATGCAGTTTCCTGTTTACTATGTTAACCGAACTTTAGGTGAAGCCGAACCCCGATACCCAAATTGTGAAAAATTAGCGCTTGCTCTAATAAACGCCTCTAGGAAATTAAAATCATATTTTCAATGTTACCCAATTTGTGTTATAACCACCTACCCCCTTCGTAATATTTTGCACAAGCCCGAACTCTCTAGCCGATTGACCAAATGGACTGTCGAGATTAGCGGGTATGACATTGAGTAATCATCCAAGTTGATTAAATTTGCAACTTTACATGTATGAGTGTTTATAGTTCGGTTTGGATCGATTTTTCCCGAAAAAGAAACCAAACCAAGCAAGTCGGTTTTTCAAATATTATAACCAAACCAAACCAATTAAGTCAGTTTTTTCTCGATTTGGTTTATATCGGGTTTTGTCGATTTTTCGATTTTTTCGGTTATTTGTCGGGTTTTTCTTAAATATAGGACATACACTACCAAACACATATTCCGGCGACTACATTTTCAACATAACACTATCAAGTCAATTGCCCTTTGAGAAATCTATTATTTACCAAGATATATTGATGATAATTGAATCAAATAGTGATGAATAATTTAAGGACTCAATTAAAAATATATTATTTTTAACAGGAAATGGATTCTTACGTTTAACAAAAGAAAACTACCAATCAAACTACAATGTAAAGGTAAAGAACTGTATTAAAAGTGCAAACGATTAATATTTACCATAAATTTTTGAAACTTTGTATAAAAATATACATATATATAGGTGTAATAATAAATTTGAATTAACTACTCCTATAGTCGGTTTGGTTCGTTTTTTTTGATTTTTACTGATTAAAACCAAACCCAAACCAAATTTGATCAGTTTTTAAAATTCAAAAATAAAACCAAATCAAACCAAAAAGTAGCAGGTTTTTTGGTTAGTTTGGTTTAATTTTCAGTTTGGTATGATTTTTCGGATTTTTATTAATACCCTATATGATATACCGGAAAGAGAAAAGAAAAAAAGACATCGAGAGCACAGCTAAGCGCGGGAAAAGCATCTGCTACAAATGCCCGCATACTTAAATGAAATGAGGAGCACTGAGTCAGTGAAAAAAAAAGAAGAAACAGAAGAAAAGAAAAACCCTAATCCCTCGAACTTTAATTTGGGGAAGAAGCGGCGAATCTTTTTGGGTGGTAATGGAAGAGAGAAGAGAATTTCCGGCATTTCCATACGAGGTCTACTCCATTCAGCTTGATTTCATGAACGCCCTTTACCATTCCCTCAATAAAGGCGGTGTTGCCATGCTAGAAAGCCCCACTGGTACATATCTTTCACTATTTTCTTCATATATATTCACAGCTATATTCTGTGTATCTGTTTATAATTGTACAAGTGCAGTTGTACCCAAAGACGGATCCCGGATTTAGTGTTTATGAGTTCCTACAACGACTTTGAATAAATTTTCAATAGTAACTGAGTTCACATTTAAAATATTTGTAGATATTTAATGAATTTTTAGAACACATTTACATTGTTTGGACAAAAACTACTGGGTTCTGTTCACGGGAACCCGTATATGACATGCTAGATCCACTGGTTGTACCTATTAACACAAAGTAGTAGTAAATGCAACGATATGTTTTACCATATATTAAGTAAATAAAAATGTGCTCTTTCTAACATCTTAAGCTCTTAGATGAGATAGTCAAAAAGATTTTTCACGTGTTTGGCTCATATAAAAGAATCAAGCCCGCACATTAGACTCTTGTTGAAGACATAATTACAACAACAACAACAACAACAACAACAACAACAACAACAAACCCATTAGTTTCCCACAAGTGGGGTTTGAGGAAGGTAAGATGTACACAACCTTAACCCTACCCCGGAAGGGCAGAGAGACTGTTTCCAATAGACCCTCGGCTAGAGAACCGCTGAAACTAAAAAGGTAATTGCAACAAGTAGGAATAACAATAACATAAAATAAGATCGAATCCAAGAGTGCAGTGAAACTCCAGGTAGTAATAGCAATATATGACTACATAATTAATTATTTACTCTTTAGCCGGCTTAAACTTTTAAATGAGATGGTTACACATTTCAAACAACTTTCTCTCTAGTAATTTTAATTTTTTATTTTCTCATGTTTACTTAGTTGGTTTCTTAAACCTTTATCCAGGCACTGGTAAAACGCTCAGTATAATTTGTAGTGCCCTTCAATGGCTTCTTGATAGAAAGCAACAACAGAAAACACAATCGGGGTCTACTTCAAATTTAGGTGGAAAACAAGAAGATTATTTGGGGGCTGACGATGAACCAGATTGGATGAGGAACTTTGTCATTAACAAAGACGCAAAATCGCCCGAGAAGAAGACAAAGGAAAAAAGGCAATTGGGATTCAACAAAAAAATTGATAGGAAGGGAAAAAGGGAAATTGTTAGAGATTTAATTACTAACGAGGGTGGGAAGGAGGAAGATATTGAGATTGAAAAGGTAAACAATTTAATGGCAAAACATGAGGTTGAGGGAATGGATGAAGAGGAGTTTTTGGTTGAAGAGTATGAGAGTGAAGATGAAAATGGAGGACAATCTAAAAGGAAGGGTGGTGGGGTTTCGGTTAATTCCTCGAGTGAGGAAGAAAAGAACGAAGATAGCATGGAAGATGAGGAGGAAGAGGCTAGACCCAAGATTTACTTTTGCAGCCGAACACATTCACAACTTTCACAATTTGTAAAGGAGTTAAGGAAGAGTAAATTTGCTGGTGAAGTGAAGGTTGTATGCTTAGGGTCTAGGAAGAATTTCTGCATTAATCAAGGTACCCAAGATAGTTTGCCTTTCGAGCTTGTTGTTCATTTGCAAGTAAGAAGTTGCAATCTTGTGAAAAAAAATTCATGGATCTGTTGTTTTCATTTCAGAGGTGTTGAAGCTAGGCAACCCCACTCAGATAAATGAGAGATGTTTGGAGCTTCAGAAAAATAGGAAGAAAGAAAATTCTAAAATATCTAAAACCAAGGTACTAGCTGGACTCTCAACCTGTTTCTATTGACACATGTGAGTGTCCTTGTTAACACATAGATGTCTTACCTACAAAGTGTATAATTGTGTTGATAGGAAGCTGTTCTATATTAGGTAAGCTGTCTTATGTCATCTATGGCATAAGCTGATTTAAATATCCATTCTGGTAGTACTACAACATACTTTTCCCAGTTTAAATAGGTTATAACACAAAGTTAGAAACCTTTTAAAATATTTGTGATTATGCAACAGTTGGACGTTCGCTGACGATTACAATGCCAATGCTTCTCAGAAACATGTTCCAATTGAATCAGTGTTACAATAACTTTGACACATTATACGATTACTTGACTTGTTACCTAATGAAGTCATGGACTGTGTATTTGCTTAGATTCAGCTTATGATAAATACTATTATGCTCAAAATTAGAACTTCTTAGCTTCATTTGCAAAGCTTATATACAGAACATCGGAGCTGTTGGCAGAGCGAGGAGGTCCAAGACTTCCTCAGGGTGCCCAATGCTTAAAAATCACAAAAGAGGAAAAGAATTCCGAAGTGAGGTTTCTCAACAAGGGCCAGTGGATATTGAGGATCTTGTTCAGATTGGACGTGACTTGAAAACTTGCCCTTACTATGGTTCAAGAAGCCTGGTACACACAGCGGATCTTGTGGTTCTTCCTTATCAATCTCTTCTTTCAAAATCATCACGTGAATCACTTGGTTTAAGTCTAAAAGATAGTGTTGTTATCATAGATGAAGCTCATAATTTAGCTGATTCTCTCGTCAGCATGTACGACTCAAAAATTACATTGTCACAGGTAAGAAACATTTTTAATCATTGCCATCAGACACTCTGAACCATCCCATCTGGCACTACCTAACACTTTAATATTCTTTTCTTTGTGTTTTACATCCAAGTATCTCACTTGAAGAAGCATCCAATTAATTGATCTGCTGTTTTCCAGTTGGAACTTGTGCATTCTCACTTGGAGAGTTACTTCATACGGTTTCGCAATCTGTTAGGGCCAGGCAACCGCAGGTATATTCAAATAATCATGGTCCTTACTCGGGCTTTCCTACAAGCTTTGGGTAGTGAGAATTGTCAAAGCAGCTTTGACCCCGTTTATAATGCTGAGGGAAGTAAAAGTGGCTTTGATTCATCCATGTCCATAAACGAGTTCCTATTTGCCCACAATATTGACAACATAAACCTGTTTAAGCTCTTGCGGTATATAGAAGAAAGCAATATAATTCACAAGGTAGACCATTTTTTAATCTTTACTCGTTTTTCATCTATCTATCTCTATCCCTCTTTAATACCATTTAGTTTTGAAGATCTTTGGGCTCTCAGGTATGTGGATATGGACATAAATTAGCTCTCTCAGAAGAAGTTTCAGCATTGAAAAATGACGACAAAGTCAGTCATGATGAAAGTGCATTATCTGGTTTCCGAGCATTAGTTAACATATTACTGTCACTAACAAATAGAGATGGTGATGGAAGAATAATAATATCAAGGACAAGGCCAAAATGCCCCAAGCAACAAGGAGGGTACTTGAAATATGTCATGCTCACAGGAGAAAGGATATTTTCTGAGGTTTGCTAGAAACTTCATATTTTTGCATCCCTAAATCTCTTCAAAAAGGTGTTTATGGAAAACAATTTGATTCTGCACTACTACTTGCAGGTCCTCAATGAAGCTCATGCTGTCATATTGGCTGGTGGGACTTTGCAACCCATAGAGGAAACAAAAGAACGCCTGTTTCCTTGGTTACCGCTGGATCAGTTGCATTTATTTTCATGTGGTCATATCATCCCACCTGAAAATATTCTACCAATTGTCGTTTCTCAAGGGCCTTCTCGCCACTCCTTTGATTTTAGTTACAGTGCCAGAAGCTCATCAATCATGGTATACATAATCTTCCATCACATATGCTTGTTTTAAGTTAAGAATTCTGCAACTGAATTCTCCTATTGCCTATGAATGCGCTACATTACCCCAGAAAATGTCAGATTCCCTGTTTCACTTTAATTTTGCAGTTTAAACAGCATTTTTTGCTTTGGGATTAGAATATTACCCTGAAATTAACTACTCTATCTTACATACTCATGAACTCATGTTATTTCAGATACAAGAATTAGGGCTTTTGGTCTCCAATTTGGTAAATGTAGTTCCTGAAGGCATGGTTATTTTCTTCTCATCATTTGACTACGAAGGCCAGGTCTATGATGCATGGAAGGAGTTGGGCATCATTGGAAGAATTATGAAAAGGAAGCGTATATTTAGAGAACCTAGAAAAAGTACAGATGTGGAAATTGTTTTAAAGGAATACAAGGAAACAATTGAAGCACTGTCTCATAGCAGTTCTAAGCAGGACCCTGGATCACGCAACGGTGCAATTCTCCTCGCTATTGTGGGTGGGAAAGTATCAGAAGGTATCAACTTCAGCAATGGGATGGGTCGATGCATAGTCATGGTTGGATTGCCCTATCCTAGTCCAGCTGACATCGAGTTGATGGAGAGAATTAAGCATATTGAAGGATTTGATACTTCTAGTGGTAAGAACACCAAATTTCAGTCTCCAAGGAGCTGGTATAGCGGAGATGCTCAAGCTGGGCTTGACATCCTAAAAAGCTGCAAGCATAGAGGGAAGCAGTATTATGAGAATCTTTGCATGAAAGCTGTTAATCAATCAATTGGTGAGTGCTATGTCCAGCTTGTCATTGGATTAACATTTATGCAACCAAAAATAAAAACGCTCTTTCTTTGTTTCAACTATTTCCCCCCTCGTTACTCTGCTCTCGCAGATTTTCCTTTACTCTAGAGCCCCTCCAAATAGCTGCAATATTGATGATATCTTGATCCTTAAGTATAATTTAATATCTGATATCATGTACTGAATTACCACTTTTAATGGTCCTTTAGCATTATTCATATTCTTTTTTGGGGATCTTGATATTCCAGTGCTGTTTTAATCGTCTGCTGTAGGTAGAGCAATTCGGCATATTAATGACTATGCTGCTATCCTGTTAGTTGATACACGCTATACATTTGATTCTTCTGAAAGAAGCTCCTCCCACTCAACCAACAAGCTCCCACTGTGGATTAAAAGCCGTCTTGTTTCTGCAACGAAGAATTACGGAGAACTCCACAAACTGCTGCATCAATTCTTCAAGTTCCACAAAGGCAAAGAGGACATAGAGTAAGAAGTCGTGGCCAAATTTGACCTCATGAAGTAATGTATTGAGGCACAAGTTGTTTTTTTTACTAAGTTATCAGTTTATACAGGGATAGTCCTTTTTGTATCAACTAAATTGATGCAATAATTTTTGGATGTACAGCAATGATAAAGTAAAGATATTGATTTAATCTGCCAAGTCATTTTCATTTTATCTCATGATTGTTGTATATGTATTACCAAAAAAAACCCAGCTCTAAAGGCACTTGACACAATTGATACAAACAGTAATTCTTACTCGATTAAAGGGAAATTCTGGCCTTGCTTCATCTATTACTTGGGGTCCCAGTGGTCTAAAACTGCATGAGTGTAATTTAGGTACTGCTTAATTATATGTACTAATCACTTTAAGCATCTGCCAACTCACCGCTCAACTTTCCCTTTTTCTTCATAATGAATGCTGCGACACTTTAAACAGCATGACAGTCAAAAGAGTGATCAAGGAAATAGAAAAGGTATACTATTAGGAAGAGGCCCTAGGAGATCATGGTTTGAATTCCAGCCCGTGCACTAAGCTCCTACTATGAGCGGGTCCGAGAAAGGGCCGGACCGCAGGATCTATTGTACGCAGTCTTACCCTGCATTTCTGCAAGGGATTGAATTCCAGCAAAGACAAAAAAATGCTAGGTGATTTTTTCTAATCTGCTTAAATCTTGGTGCGCAAAATTACTGGATATCTCTCCTGGAGAGGTATTAGGTACCTGAATAGATCAGTCGAAGTACATCCAAGCTGGCCTCAACACCACCGTTATAGAAAAGAAAGATATATTGGGAAGCAATAACTAAATCAAGGAAGTCAAGCTTAGAAAAAGATGTATTGGGAAGCACAACTAAAGCAAGGAAGTCAAGAAGAAAAAGAGCAGAATGTCCCTCTGAATTTCATTGCATTTTGGCTTTTTGTCTTCAGTTATGATAAGAAACTCGAGCCCACCTGTCCCCATCTCTTTAATTAGTACATGTTAAAAACCATTTAGGCATCTAAAATTTGAGGAATACAAGTTGCATTATCTCTTGCTAAGAAGATAGTGAAAGCCACATGGGGGAGTTGTACAGAAAGACAGTAAATCCACAAATACTACTTAAGAAATCCTTCAAGAAGACAAAGAACCTCCTCCTCAAAACTCTACATAATCTCAAGTCATTTCTCTTTAAAGGTCACCATAAGTTACCTAAAGTTTGTCACTTTAATCCCTTCTTCTCTGGCAGCAATCGAATTCCAAATAGCATAATTCAAGAGTTGGATGATTTCTACAGAGACTTTCCTCAACAATGGGAACATTGTGACCTTAATGAGGTTCCAGAGAGAAATAATATTTGTGAAGAATCAGTAGAGAACACTATGGAAAATCAAGAAAGAATGAGAAAAGAGGAGAAGGAAAGAGCAACATTTAATGAAGAAAATATAGGAGAGGCTTTTCTTCAAAGCACAAGTAAAGGTCAGATTTTAGCACAGAAGATGAAGGAATTAGATTTGTTGGATGAGGAAGATTTGGAACAAATGCTGGACATAGAAGAAGTGCTACACTATTACTCTCACCTAAACTGTCCATTTTACCTTGACATTGTTGACAAGTTTTTCATGGACATGTATACTGAGTTCTCACTTCCACAGCCATTCATCAATATCAACGGTTCAATGCGAAGTCTTGGTCCTACTGAGCTCTAGAAACTACTGGATTTTTCGTTGACTCTCTGTGTCTTTGTATGCCAGTGCAATTTTCCAAGCTAGCCAACTTCTTCATTGTCTGTTCAATTCAAATGGATTCCTATATTGAGTAATTTCAGAAAATCCTTGGATCTCTATTTCTTGATCAAGTTTCTTTAAGAAGTGAGTTATGTGACAGTAGTACATTCATTATTTATATTTTGGATGGCATTTGCTCTATTAAGTGTAATGTAGCAGAGTGATTATTGATCTGCACTATATGCCGCGAAGAGAAATATGAACACATTCTGTCCTTGAAGCTGTTCTACCTCATTTATCTGCCATAAAAGAATACCTCTCATTTTCCCCAGTTTCCATTCTACCATTCTAATAAAGGGCAACCCGATGCACTAAGCTCTTGCTAGGGGAGGGGGATCCGGGGAAGGGCCGGACTACAAGGGTCTATCGTACGCAGCCTTAACCTGCACTTCTGTAAGAGACTGTTTCCACGGCTCGAACCCGTGACCTCCTGATCATATGAACTTTACTAGTTACGCCAAGGCTCCCCTTCCATCCTACCATTCTAATGCATGACATTATTGTTTTGCTATAGATAAAAACCACCTGTTGTGACTTTAAATGAAGAAACATGGTCAATGAAGATTCATATTGCCGACCCCAACTTGTTTGAGACTGAAGCATAATTGTTGTTTACCGAAAAAGTAAACCAAGAAGGTGGATATTAAACATATGATATGGCAAAAGAAAAAAAGAACATTGAGGACATTGAAGCCTCATTACATCCAAGTTGGTTCTATAATAAATCTTCTTTATCATGATGTTCACTATCATTCTCTAAATTGATCAACATGCATTCCTTATTAACTTTCTGAGAAAGCCAAGCTATAAACCATTTGGGACTGAGGCTTTGTCATGGGTAAAGAAAGTAGAAATAGCTAGTCAGATTCAATGTTTACCTTTTCTAGCCGATATCCATGGATTATACATTGATTATACACAGTTATACATATATTATATGTCCGCTGACTATTTTCAGTTTAAGAGATTAGGTGAGCTGCTATTTGGGTTAATTCTTCAAGTAGGGGAAACCATAAGTAACCAAATCCAATTTCAATTTCCATTTAGGCTATAAACCATATAATTGCTACAATGAATAGAATGGCACAAGTAGACACATTGGCAAAGGTGCCAAGAATCATGCTTTATGTTTGTTTCTTTGTAACAAACTGTCAACTGAAGATCTGCTTCTGCTTTGACTGGATTAGATCCAAAGTCCCTCTTATAGAAACTGAAGCATGCTTAAAATTTTCATCTTGCTTTCGTCGCACATCCAGTAGCTCTTTCTTTAACGTTGTCTTTTCGAGCAAGATGCACTTTTGACCTGTTTTTATCTAGTATTAAGTACCAGATCGAATAAACTAATGACGCGACACACCTCAATGACTACTTCTGTATCAGAATGTATTTTCAGTTTCAATGTTGGCGTGATTATTGTTGTTGTTGTTGTTGCTGAAAAAGAACCTCAAGGCAGTTTCATAGGCAGTGAATATAGCTCCATTCACTACAAATGCTCTGGCAACAGCAGTTCCCAATCCTCGCCATAGCACACTGTATCCCTCTTGTTTCACACTTCGCCTAAAGCAATCAACAATGCCAGAATATCTCGAGGGTGTAGATTGTGACTGAGCTTGCAATCTGGTTTTAATAACATCAACAGGATAACAACTTATCCAACTCGCAACTCCTGCTAGACCACCTGCTATAAGCATTGTTCTAAAACTCTCTTGGCCATTCTTACGACATCCTGGATGAAGCTGCTCTCTCACATACTCGTAGGTCCAAAAGTATAAGCCATGAGCTGGTGCGTCTCTGAGTACTGTAATTGTTAATCCGCGATAAATTCCTTTCCAACCTTCTTGTTTGAATATGCTTCTTGCAACATCTGTTGGACCCCTATAACTAGTTATTTGATTATTGTTGTCAGGGATACTTCTCCTTTGCAACTGAAGTCGAATTTTCACAAGTTCGACAGGAGTGAGCATTAGGCTTTGTATTGCTCCTGTGCCGAATCCACCTAAGGCTACTCCTTTGTAGGAGGGCGGGTCACTGGCTGGAACGTTCCTGTCAAATGCTCGCGATAGCACTGCATAAATCTGAAATACCATGGCATTCTGCAATAGCAAGGAAACTAATTTACATAATTGTAGAAATCAAGATGTCACTTCTATTCATGAAATATTTAGACAAGAATAAGGGGAGCCTTGGTGTAAATTGTAAAGTTGCTGCCATATGACCGGGAGGTCACGGCCACAGCCTCTTGCAGAAATGTAGGGTAAGGCTGCTTAGACCCTTGTGGTCCGGCCACTTTCCCGGACCTGGCACATAGTGGGAGCTTAGTGCACTGGATGTCCTGATTAAGAGTAACTTAGGAAGATCAATTTTAAACAATAATCACTCTATGTTCTCTAGATAATGGACTCACTAAGAAGTGAATAATAAAATGGTAGCCCGCCTTCACTGACTAGAGAGTAGATGATGAAGGAAAGATGCTATTAATAAATGAGTCAACAACCGTATATTTTAGAATTCTAAAATTCAATGCTTATCCTGTTGATCGTATAGTAACAGGGGAAGAGGGAACTCCAACAACAACAACAATCCAGTATAATCCCACGAGTGGGGACTGGGGAGGGTAGTGTGCACACATACCTTACCCCTACCCTAGGGTAGAGAGGCTGTTTCCGATAGACCCTCGGCATCCCTCCCTCCAAGAATTCCCCGCCTTATTCTTGGGGTGACTCGAACTAACAACCTCTTAGTTGGAAGCGGAGGGTGTTCACCCCTAGAGCAACCCACCCTTGTCGGAAGAGGGAACTCCAGGTCTCTAAATTCTGAGATTTGATTTGTGACCATTAGTTGTCACCAAATTTGACATGTGAACTCAAGGAAAAGCTAACGTGCCAATAACTGTCTGTGTTACTATTATTGTTTTGTTTAGCAAGTTTAATTTAGTATTAGTTCCGTGACACACAAAAACTCCATTCAAGGGCCCTAGAGTCTTTGTTTCTTTGTTTGGTAGGTAAAAAAAATAGAGTAGTTGTTATTGGATCTATTCATTATCACCACGTAATATCCGTGTCAATCCTTAACGATGTACGTATTACTTTTAGTGATAGTGACAGAAGTTTTACCAAGAAAATGCTCTGACTTCGTACCTTGGGCGAGAAACAGGGCAGAGCTAGATTTTGAGTTACGGGTCAGGCGAAATCAGTAATTTTGATCCAAACTTTGTATTTATCTTAAACAATGAGTATAAATCATATGAAAGTAGTTTCTCCTTTGGTCTTTGTAATCTATTAATGCTACAGACTACAATCTGACCTGCTTAAATAATCTCCCCTTTTTGTTGCTGACAAGCAAAAGGTGATGTAAATTTCGATAGTGGCATGAAATAAATAGCAGCTTATAAAACTAGTCGTGGGTTTCAATTTATATTTGATTGAGCAAAAAGTTGTAGCGAGAAAGAAAGATTTTTGAAATTTGATGCTTCATAAAATATGGACATTTGTGTCACTGTGTATTATTTTATTACAATAAAAATAAAAAATTTAAAATTGAATTATATTTAAATATTAAAAGATGATACACCCTCCATCATAATTTATGTGGTATTCTTTCTTTTTTTAAACCGTCCAAAAAAAAAACAATAACACATTTCCCTATTAAGAAATAAATTATCTTTAGAATTTATATTTTACCTTTAGCGAATTGATTACAGGTATACAAATAATAATGGTTTATTTAAACCATAAATTTTTAAATTTCATTTTTTTTAAAACTTTGTACAGAATTAAATACCGCTACAGTGGCTTTGGTGAACAATGGTAGGGTAAGGTCTTGTCCTCGGGAGTATTAGCGCGGGGGAGGGGTTGCAGGGGTAAGAGCTTTAGGGAGCTACTAGGCTGAGGGTGGGGTCTTGGAATATAGGAACTTTGACTGGAAAATCTGTAGAGTTAGCAAAGATTCTCAAGAAAAGAAAGATTAATATAGCTTGTATACAAGAGACTAGGTGGGCAGGAGATAAGGCACGAGATGTGGGCATTTTCAAACTTTGGTATTCTGGGAGTCTGGGGGGCAGGAACAGGGTAGGTCTTGGTTGATAAGGACCTCTGTGAATTAGTGATGGAGGTTAGGAGGATGAATGTCGACTGATGACTATTAAGCTAGTTGTTGGAGGCTTTACTTTGAACATAATTGTGAGCACGTAATTTTGGCTTTACGAAAAACTACTCCAAAATAAATCAAAAAATAAAATAAATTTCTTTTACTGTGTAATTTTTGAATTTGGCGTGGTGTTAAATGTTTGTGTTATGTCCGTAAATGTTTATTTTTGTCAAAATAAATCAAAAAATAAAGTAAAATACATATTGCATGCATATAGGATTTAATTGTGCATTTAAGAGATAATTTAAATAAAAATAAAAAAAAATACGCATTGGTTCTATTTTAAATGTTTCACTGTGTGATTGATGTTTTTGTCTATGTGTTAAATAATGGTTATAGAGTAATTAATATATTTTTGTGAAGTTAAAATGGTTTTATAATTTTTTTTTAAATTAGAAAATGAATTAATTGAAAAAAAAAAAATAAAAAAAAAAAAAAAAACATACTGGTAAAGATTGGACCTGGATTAAAATCCAGGCCCAAATCAATTAATTCCCTTCACAAGCCCAATCCCAACAGCCCCTGTCCGGTCCAATTCAAAGCCAGAACCAAACGACGTCGTTTGGTCATCTCTCATCAAGGGCCGTTGGATTAAATCCAACCAACGGCCAAGATCTCATCACCCGAACCCAAGACCCTTACCCGATCCATTGACCCGGTTCAACCCGTCCCCCAACTTAAACCAAACGACATCGTTTGGTTAAGTGAATAGATCCTAGCCCTCCATTCTAATTGATCCAACGGACGATACTAATCCACCCTACCCCTATATAAATCCCAAACCTTACCCAGCCCCTAACTGAACACCCCCCTCTCCGTTCCTGTTCATCATCGTTCCAAACAGACCCCTAACCCTAGCCGCCCCTATTCCCCTTCGCCTGAAACCCGGCGGCATCAACGCCGCCGGTCACCAACTTAACACCCTAGGACCTCCTGAACCTCCCCTACACGAATCCAACCTTAGTTTCCTTCGAATCAGGCCACAACTCTTCGAATCTTAAATCGAAGGTTGGCCTGAAAACTTGATCTAAACCAATCAGCCCCAAATTAACACCATGGCTTCCCCTAGTCATCCTAAGTATGGATCTGTTGGTTGTTAGGTTCGAATCCGTTCGGAACTTCTCGAATTTTCTTTTGAAGATTCGGACCAAACAAAAATTTACCCAGATCTGTTTCAAACTCACACCAGTTACCCTCCTGGCCTCCCTCGTGCCTAGAATATCTTTGGTTCTTCTCGAATCTGACCAGAAATGGTTAAATCCCAAATCGAGTTTTTAAGAACCCTAAAAAATACCAAACTTCCGGATTCGGTTCAGATTATGATGAAGATTGAGGTTTAATCGACCTTAGTCGAAGTATTTTCAGTGGAAAATACTTCGACTAAGGTCAGTTTGATTTCAAACAAAAAAAAAAAATCCGAAATCCAAGTTGAGTTCGAGTCAGAATTTAATTAAAGTTCAGAGGTATTTTTCTATTTATTTTTGTGTATTCTACGTGTATTGTTGTCCGTATTAATAGCTTGTTAATTTTTCATCAATTCTGTCATTTCTGTCTATTTGATCCGAATGTAAATTGTTTCTGTTGGTTGTGGTTATTTACAATATGTGTAATCGACTCGATTAAGTTCGTCGATTAGTTATATTACGAATTTTTTCATTTCTGAAAATGTTGACTAAAACAGTCTGCTTCTATTTTAGACTAGTTATTGACAAATGTTGTAAATAGTAAATTGATTAATGCTCGTCAATTAAATCATGATTGTCTGTGAATCAGTGAATTCAAATGTATGTTGTATATGTTATTGTCTGAACATTAAAAGTTTCAGGGCATTGTCAGTATTGACAATGATCCTGTGTGTGTTTGATTTTGGTTTAATGTTAAGTCCAGTCTGAATGATTTTGATAATTTCAGAAATATGCTGTTATGATGTTAGTTCTGAATTCAGTGTTGTAATGTCCAGTTTGAATTCCAGTTTACAAAAGTTGGTCAAATACAATTGTGTTTAGGAGGTTAATAGGATTGATTTAGCTGTAAATCAGAAAGATAACTGAGTCTGTACAGATTTTAGAATATGTTTTGCTGAAGGTTCTGATTTTTCAGTAATAACATTAGGATTTCAGGGGCACTTATGGGAATGAAACAGTAAAAACAGGGTGTTAGTACTAGTATATTATAATGTAATGTTAGTTGCTATTAGTTAATAATACTAATGGGGAACAAGGGATAATGGGCTGCTGAAAATCAGGGAAAAGGTTTTACATAATGGGATTTTCTGTTTTTAAAAAGAAGAAGGGGGTCCAAGGAGCACTTAAATTGCCTAGGACCAGCCCTGTATAAATAAAGGAGCTGGACAGACAGTTAGAAACAGAATTTTTGAGTGAAAAAACAGAATTTTTAAGAGAGAAAAAACAGAATTTTTGAGTAAGAAAGACAGAATTTTAAGGGAGAGAAACAGAATTTTCAGAGAGCTTTTTTTAACAGACAGAAAAATTTTTTAAGAGAGAATTTTTTTTAAGAGATTTTGAGGGCTGAGATTTTAAAGGAAGGAAACAGAAAATAGAACATTCACATACACACTCACATACAGATACAGCAGCAGAAACAGAAAATCAGAAACAAACTGAATTTGAAACTGAAGAAAGAAAAAAAAACTGAAATCTGAAATGATGTTCTTTTGTTGAATCTGTTCAACTTTATGTGATTCCACTGTTCAGTTAAAATCTGAAGTGTCTTTCAAAGTATCTTACTGTGCATCTGGGCTCTTCGAATCCTATTCTTGATCAGATTTACTGTGTTATCAGTATATTCTACTGAATTTGTTACTGCTGTAACTGCTGAAACTTACTTCTTCTACCTCCATTTTCAGGTATATGTCTTTTAAATTTTAAGTCGGAAAGAGATTTCAGCATGACCCGTCAATGAAGCTTGAATTGAAATGTTATTTTCCAATTGTCCAAGTTCATTAGTTCTAATTTCATTTTTATGTTAGTTAACTAATAGTGAATTCAATTTGATAGCTATGAGTTAAATTGTCTTATTTTGAAATTCATATAAAGTTTTGTAATAATGTTAGCTATTCCGAAATCTCATTGGTATAGATATATGTGAATTGTCAAAACAGGGAGTGAGACATAAAAATGGGCCATTGATTACATCCCATAATACCATTAGTTGAATGTAATGATTAAGAAGTTACATTAGTAGAATATCTTGTAACAAATATGATTTTTTTTGTTTAGGTTGGTATAAGTTATTATATGGTATGATGACAGGTATAATCATATGAGTAAAGTAAGTTGGTATAGCTCATCATGATGTTAAAACGTTATGAATATTTACGCCAAACAGTTAGGTTATATGTAAGGTAACTTTGTTGAATTAACTTGCATAATAACGTCTTTTCTATAAATTTGATGCTTATCTACTTTCATAAAACAAAGTGACCAAATAATTAGGTCTATTAAGATTAAAACGAGCATATGAGAATAAGTTGATTTGTATATACATAAATGGCAACTTCTTAAATCAATGGTAATTAAAAATAGAATTTGCATTAAATAATCATGAAAATTCCCGGAAAATATTTCCTTCCTTTATGAATTATTTATTTTCGGTTTCATATGCAATTTATTCTTTGGCATATTTATATATGTCACATTTGTTTTAAAGTTAGTACTAATCATATTTTTATTCTGTCTTTTGAATTTGAATAATTGGAATGAATATGATTTATATTCGGAAATTATAATCAATGGTCGATATTTAATAAATTGTGGATTATTTTCCAAAAATTTAAAGAATATCTTAAAACAAGATTTTTCGTGATATAACAAACATTTTTTTTCAAAATTTCATAATATCATTACAAATATGTTGCGCAATTAGGGATACGTTCGCGTACCCTGATTATACTTTTTAAAGAAACAAAACTTCGGATTATGCGTACGCGCAATTTCGAGCGAATATTTAATAAAAGGATTTTTCTAAAGGCGTTAAATCAATTTCATAAAAAACCCGAGATGTACGGTTCACTATTCAAGAAAAATAAATATTCTTGATTCAAAACAATCTCGGAGAAATGATTGCTTAATATATTATAAAAAATTATTGTGTACACGTACGCGTGACACAATTCCGCATTTTTAATTTATAACACGAATATACGTACGCGTAATTCGATTCAAAGAAGGTTTCAATCGTAATAAGTATAAGCAGTAGTAAAATCAGAAAACATCAATATTTAATAAAATCAAGTTGATTAAGCCAATAATAAAAACAGTTAAGCGACTGTGCTAGAACCACGGAATTCGGAAATGCCTAACACCTTCTTCCGGATTAACAGAATTCCTTACTCAGGATTTCTGGTTCGCGAAAAAAAAAATAAAAATAAACAGAGTCATATTCTCCTCGATTCAGGGATTATAATTGGTGACTTGGGACGCCTCAAAATTCCCAGATGGCGACTCTGAAACAAATAAACAAATCCCGTTTCGACTGTCCTTTAATTGGAGAAAACTCCCGACGCGCCCCGCGGGCGCGGCAAAAAGGAGGTGCGACAATAATCAGTGCGTACACACCCCAAACATGCTTGGATGAGGAAGTCAAGAGGCGTTTTTGGGAGGATTTGGATGAGAAAGTGCATGGTATCCCGCATACCGAGAAGCTTTTCATAGGAGGAGATTTCAATGGCCACATTGGAGCGAAGTCTAGGGGATATGATGATGTGCATGGTGGCTTTGGTTTTGGAGATAGAAACGGAGTAGGTACGTTTCTACTGGACTTTGCTAGAGTATTTGATTTGGTGATAGCAAACTCGAGTTTCCCGAAGAAGAGGGAGCACTTGGTCACCTTCCGGAGTTCGGTGAGTAAGATTCAGATTGATTATTTACTCTGCAGAAAGTCCGATAGAGGTCTTTGCACGATTGCAAGGTCATCCCGAATGAGAACCTCTCGACCCTTCATAGGCTCCTCGTCATGAACCTTGAGATCACAAGGAAGAGGAGAAAGAAGGCGATCAAGTGGGGAGCCTTGACGGAAGCTAAAATGTAGGAGTTATGGGTCAAGATGGTGATAATGGGAACTTGGAGGACTAGTGGGGATGCAAGCGCTATGCGAACCATGACTGCGCAGTGCATTAGGGAAACCGCGAGAGAGGTATTAGAGGTCTCAAAGGGTTACTCTGGTGGTCACAAGGGAGACACGTGGTGGAATAGAGAGGTGCAAGAAAAAGCGAAAACTAAGAAAACAGCGTATCTAAAGCTAGTGGAAAGTGTAGACGATGAGGAGAAAAGGGCGAATAGGGAGCATTATAAGTTAGCTAAGAAAGAGGCAAAGCTAGCAGCTACAGCGGTCATGACTGCAGTTTTTAGTCATTTGTATGTGGAACTCAAGGGCCGAGGTGGGGATAATAGGTTGTTCAGGTTAGCCAAGACGCGAGAAGGGAAAACGCGAGACTTGGACCAAGTGAAATGCATCAAGGACGAAGAAGGTAAAGTTTTGTTGGATGGGGGGCTTATCCGTCGGAAATGGCAGACCTACTTCCATAGTCTCTTGAACGAGGAGGGGACAAGAGCATTGTATTGGGTGATTTGGAACTCTCTGGGAGTCGTCGTGACTTTGGGTATTATAGGCGGATTAGAGTTGATGAAGTGGAGGGGGCTATGCGTAAGATGCATAGGGGAAAAATGACCGGGCCGCATGAAATTCCAGCGGAGTTTTGGAATAGTGCGGGCAAGGCAGACTTGGAGTAGCTTATTAGGTTATTTAACATCGTTTTTAGAATGAAGAAGATGCCCGACGAGTGGAGGTGGAGCACGATAGTTCCTGTATACAAGAACAAGGGTGATATCTAAAATTGCAATAACTATCGGGGTATCAAGCTGCTTAGTCATACTATGAAAGTCTGGGAGATAGTGGTAGAGCTAAGGGTGAGGAGGAGTATGGCTATTTTTGAGAATCAGTTTGGGTTTATACCGGGATGTTCGACTACAGAAGCCATCCACCTTGTTAGGAGATTGATGGAGCAGTATAGGGAGAGAAAGAATGACTTGCATACAGTGTTCATCAACTTAGAAAAGCCGTATGATAAAGTTCCGAGAGAGGTTTTGTGGAGATGTTTGAAGGCTAGAGGTGTACGTGTTACCTACGTTAGTTTGATTAAGGACATGTATGATGGAGTAAAGACCCAAGTGAGGACGGTAGGTGGGGACTCAGACCATTTTCTAGTTATGATGGGGTTGCATTAGGGGTCGACACTCAACACTTTTTTGTTTGCTCTGGTGATGGCCGTACTAACGCGCCATATCCAACAAGAGGTACCGTGGTGCATGCTATTTGAAGATGATATTATACTGATTGACGAGATGCAAGACGATGTGAACACGCAATTAGAGGTATGGAGGCAGGCCCTGGAATCTAAAGGTTTCAAGTTAAGTAGGACTAAGACAGAATACTTGGAGTGTAAGTTCAGTGGCGAGACTCAATGAGGGGAAGGGGAGGTAAGGCTGGACTCGTGGGTCATCTCCAGGAGATGGAGTTTTAAGTATCTTGGGTCTATTATTCAGGGAGATGTGGAGATTGATGGAGATGTCACACATCATATTGTATTGATATGGATGAAATGGAGGCTCGTTTCCAGTGTTTTGTGTGACAAGAAGGTGCCACCAAAATTTAAGGGTAAGTTCTACAGAGTGGTAGTGAGACCAACGATGTTGTATGAGGCTGAGTGTTGGCAAGTCAAGATTGCTCATGTCCAGAAGATGAAGGTAACATAGATTAGAATGTTGAGATGGATGTGCGGGCACACCAGGTTAGGAGCCCATTTGGATTGACTTATTTTTAGTGCTTTTAAGCCAAAATAGCTTTTAAGTCATTTTGTAGTGTTTGAATAAAGTAAAAAAGTGCTTTTAAGCACTTATTTTAAGCTAAAATGACAAAAACAACCCAAAAGTCAAAAGTTAGAAATCCTAACTTATGGCTTAAAAGCTACTTAAAATAAGCCCATCCAAACGAGCTCTAGATATGATCAGAAATGAGGTTATTTGCGACAAGGTGGGTGTGACCCCTATTGAGGACAAAATGCGGGAAGCGCGACTCAGGTGGTCTGGTCATGTGAGAGCAGGAGCACAGACGCACCAGTGAGAAGGTGTGAGAGGTTGACATTGGAGGGCCTATGTAGAGGTAGAGGTAGGCCAAAGAAGAGGTGGGGTGAGCTGATTAGGCAAGACATAGTGCAACTTCAACTAACTGAGGACATGACCCTTGATAGGAAGATATGGAGGTCGAGGATTAGGGTAGTAGAGTAGGTAGTCTAGAGTATTCATAACTGTAGTATTGGCACACAGTCTCGTTTTCTGTTGTAGTAGATTTTTATGACTAACCATCATTTTCTTTCATTGTTGATCACCTTATTGTCTTGTTGTTTTTATTATGCTTTTATATGGCTTTTTAATATTGTCTCTTTTTGTCTATATTTCATTAATATGATGTTTATGCTTTCTTGATTCGACGGTCTATTGAAAACGACCTCTCTATCCTCACAAGTTGGGGTAAGGTCTGAGTACACACTATCATCTCCAGACCCACAGTGTGAGATATTACTGTATATGTTGTTGTTGTTATTGTTATAAATACCGCTACAAAAATTGAAGCGGAGAAAGTATTTTTCTTGAACAAACAACAATAAATACACCACATAAATTTAGATACAAGTACTCAAATATTGAATTGGTGACTGATAATATGCAATAACTATCACGGATCCTATGATGAATTTGATATTGGGACTCGTTTCTGATTCTACTCTGCACCTTTTTGTTTGGTTCTTAAATAGTAAGATGAGTTGTGCACGGCCTTGAAATTTTGAAAATCAGATTGCAAAATTTTATTTTTCCTGCCCACCGAGGAAACGGCCAACCACCTCTTTCTCGTGGAGCCCACTTAAATGCCAGGTGGACCAGTAAGATTTTAGAAGTAACAATCAAGGGATGGTCCAGTCTAGTGGGGCTGTAAAGGTATTCAGGACGTGTGTCAGGCCCAGCTTTTTCAAGCCCATAATAAAGCCCAAATTACGTTTCCCAGTAAACCTAGTTCTGCGTACTGACGTTAGCTATCAATATCCACCATCTTTTTTTGTACTAAAGTACGAATACTAAATTTGGATTCATGCAAATTAATTTCCACTTTCTACAAATAAGTAGAATATATATATATATATATCAAATTATTTAATTTATTGTCTCAATTCAGACTCGATATCCTAGTCCTTTTTAAACATATTTAGGATAAACCAAGATATCATAGGATTAGCTATCCCGTATGCGATAACTAATTCTACCATGTTAGTGTAAAATTTATACTAAAATTAGTTAATACCGATAATCAAATATGAGATAAATACAATCTCATATTTGATTTTCTTGGTTTATAATATAATAGTCATACTTTTATATTAAAATTTTCAATGTATCAAAAGACTGTATCAGAATGTCATTTGCCAGAAGGCAGTACCAGAATGACATCACCTTTAATGATCCTCTACCTCAGCAAAATGCTAGAAAATGAAAGCTATAATATATTGAGTGGGCTCGTAATGAATAATAAGTATAGGAAATTGCAATCTTTTTTTCTTTTTAACTATAGTTAACTGGAGAAAGAAAATCTATGTGATTAACAAAAGAGTGCAACAAAATTCAGACTTGCGATTCTATTTTTCGAATTGTGATATTACACCTGTTTGAATAAAAGTCTTGCATGCAAATTGTTAGTATATAGTATATGGCTATGTTGGTCCAAAAAAGGTTCTACTTACCAAGACGTGACCTAATCTCTCTTCCAAACTTATAAATTAGCTTCAAGTTATAACATGTTACCGGTAAATATCTATTCGTATGAGTGTTTATACCAAACAAATAAATATATGACACACATTTTCATAAACATAATTATCACTGAAGCATAATTTATTATTGTATATTTTCACCTCAATCTATAACTTAATCATGGTAAATTAATATTATGATTTGGGGTAAGCACCTGGTAGAAAGTTTTTACTGAGATGTGACCTCTAGAATGGAGGTGTCCAATTATTTGAGTTGTTATATATGTTACTTAGGAAAAGCAAAGTATTGCTTGCACCTTTGAAATAGTTTTGCTTGCTGGATGATGTCATCCAAAATGTTTTCGAAACGGAGCCATGACATCAACAGACATTTTGACCATCAAAATCGGATTTGTTCTCATATATAGCCCATATGTTCATTATTCTTCAGGAATAATTGCTCCCACAGCCACAAGGCTGCCTCAAGTTGGGCTCCTATTAGTCATAAGTAGGGGTGCTTATCGGGCGGATTGGGCAAATAATTATACTTAACGGTTCGGTTTACGATTATCGGATTATAAATATAGTAATCCGCTAGCCATTCAATAAGACAACGGGTGGATTGGTATTAGATTAACAATTATCGTACGGTTATTGGACGACTTATCGACTAAACCAAATAAATTTTTTTTGAACAATCATTCAATCAATACCAAGACTACACATACTGTCATACACATATTAACCAACATATATTCATTTCGTCCTTATATTCTCACACCTTCACTTTACGGTTTACACACCCCAAATATACGCAAAATGCATAACACATGCACATTCTAGGCATTCTCAATTACACATACATCGCATTTCATCAATACCAAGATTACACATATTGTCATACATATATTAGCCATATTTGGAAAACCAGAAAAGCACATTAGTTCAGTAATCAGTCAAACTTTCAAAAGGACATTCATTCATAATCAATCAAACATTCACATTCATTCTTCACAAGAAAAAAGGACATTCGTTATTCCAGAAAAGCAGACGGACAAAAATGACATAAAACTAGACAATAGGTTAAGCTGTTAATATAACGGTAAAATTGTAAATATAAAAATTCTTAACAGATTAACGGTTTCCCGATAAGAAAATTGAGTAATCTGCCCCCAAACCGTTAAGCCGCTAATTATAAAATCTCAATCCGTTCCCCATCCATTATCCCGATAATCCGATACCAATAGGCCAATAAGTCATTGGTTCGGTTCGATTAACGATTTCGGTTTGGCTTTGAACAGCCCTAACCATAAGCACCAAATCTAGAACCCTTTTGGATTAGCTGATAGTAAATAGCTGATAAGCTTGAAGTACTGAAAAACATTCTTAAGTGCTAAAACTGATTATTTAAATAAGCATTTACGTGTTTGGACAGACGTGTTGAAACTGATAATAAGCAGTTGATGTATTTGGTAGAAAAGTACTGATAAGTTATTATTTTATTAAAATGAAAATATCCTTAAAATTTTTACAAATAAATTAAAAAGTTTCTTTGTAAATAAAATGATGAACAACGAACATGGAATGAAAAGAAAGTTAAAAAATTTATTTTGGAAAAACTATTTTGTGAATTAAAAAATATTATTAAGGATAAACTAATAAAGCCTTGGTCAAAATAAAAGTGCTTATAAGCTAAAAACCATAAATTGGGGGTGATCAGCTTATGACTTATGGCTGATTTTAGCTTTAAGCACTTTGGGTATTTACCAAAAGCGTAGATAAGCCAAAAATGCTTATAAACCAATTTGACTAGCTTATAAGCTTAGCCAAATACTCTTTTAAACAGTAAGGAGTCGTTTGGTAGGATGCATTAAATAAAATAATGCATGCATTAGCTTTGTGTATTAATAATGCCTTGTTTGGTACGCATTTTGAACCTATGCATTAGTTATACACCATATTTGGTATTATCCTACGCATAACTAATGCATAGAAAACCATGGTATTAACAATGCAATGGATTTTAATGCATGCATTAGCTTAGTTAAAGGCAAAATTGTCCTTCAAAATTTATGCTTAATTAAATATGTTATTATATTAATGCAAGTTTGAAATAATCCAAATAGTGAGAATAAAATTATATCCCTAGTAAATAAATAAATATTTAGCATATTTTATTTTTGTAAATAAATATTCAGTTCTATACTACAATATGGGTAGACAAATCAAATAATTTTTTTAAAACTTTTTTCATATAAAAATATTCTTCTACATATGTTTCTTTTAAAAAGATAGAGTGATGGAATGATTTTGAGTGCATGTTTGTAAACAAACAATTCTTTTAGAAATTTTGTAATGTTTTAATACATCAAACCAAATAATGAATAAGAAATATGTCAGTATAATTAATATACCTTATTTAACATTATTCTTATGCACCCTACCACCCCTAAGCAGTATGATTTTGATGAGAATATGCCACCTGAAGTGGGTGTTGCCAATCCAGCCTCTAGGACAAGTGGGGCAAAATTTAAACAAATAGGTCGCTGATACAATATGCAATCTACAGTTAAATATTACCACGAGCCTTTTTATTTTCCTTTTTGTAGTATATAATGATGTTACTGAATTGCCTTATAGAGCAACGTTACCCAATTTTGCATTGAATTTGTACATAAACATCTACTGCTTTCTCATCCAATTTTTTTTTCTTTCCAAAAATTTCAGGCTCTATGTATTTTGTCTTAATTTCAAAGGAAAAAGAAGATCATGCAAGAGGTGAGAGGGAATGGGGATAATTGTTGGTTAAATAGGGTGAATTTTACAGGATTGAACTAATAACGAATGGACATGATTGACCAGAAATCAAGGGAAACCCTTGAAATTCTTTGCAACCAAAATCCCACGATATGATCAGATGAGGCATCATTATTGCTTTCCATATCCATCATATCCTCTCCACCTTCAAAATGGATAGAATGAACTCATATGGTTAATTACAACTAATTTAGGATTGAAGCATAATTGATTGACTAAGTCTGAGTCTAATTAATTGACACAATATTGGCATATGTGAAGCTGACGGTGTATATCTAGATGTCGTGTATATCTAGATGTCTAGCTCATATCCAGCTGTACAAGAGTCAGTTGTAATTTATCGTTAGTTGGTTATTAGTATTGTTAGTGCACGTATTAGTTTGTTAAGATGACACATGTATATAAATACACAAATGCTCAATAATAAGTATGAGATATCATTTCCTTTTTTAGAAAATATTTTTCCCTTCTCCCTAGAAATTTCCGCCATTGTTACTCAATCGAGCTTCTCAACTGTGAAGCAAGTTTTTTCATGGTAGCAGAGCAGGAGATACTGGAATCTCACGCGATCTAACCTCTGATTAGATTTGTTCTCTGCTTTGTTTGTTCACAGTAACTTCGAAGCTTGTTCTCTTCAATAATGGGCGATACATCTACTTCCTCGTCAGTGGAAGAAACTGTGATCGACCACACTTATTTTCTATATATTGGTCCGTTTTACACTCCTAGTCCAGTAATTATTCCTATTATGCTCACAAGATCAGAGAATTACGGTCTATGGAGCTGGTCAATGCGGATTACACTTATGGGGAAGAAGAAGTTAAGATTCATCACAGGAAAGTGTAAGAGAGACTCGTACACAGGTGACTTGCTGGAGCAATGAGAAACTTGTAATGCGATCGTTCTTTCATGGATAATGAACAATGTTTCGGCAGAACTCCTTGGAGGAATTGTCTATGCATCAGATGTTCACCTCGTTTGGGAAGACTTGCGAGAGAGATTTTACAAAGTCAATCGAGTGCGAATTTTTCAATTACACAGGGAAATTGCGACCTTATCACATGTCACTAACTCTGTTTCGGTATATTTTTCACGGTTAAAGAAACTTTGGCCTGAATATGATGTATTGGTGCCTTTTTCTGATTGTGGCTATCCAAAATGAAGGGATCACGTGGATTAAATGCATCAACAAAGAGTTATGCAATTTCTGAGCGGCCTCAATGATTCCTATGATCAATCAAGGCGATAGATCCTTATGAAGACTAATACGCCTAATCTCAATCAAGCTTATGCGACGATAATTCAAGATGAAAGCTAACAATCTGTTGGAGCTACTGTTCTATCAAATAAAATGGATCCTATGGCTATGCTATCTTAAAGAATCGAAGGATTTAAAGGAAAAAAATAATTTCTTCAATGTGAACATTGTGGGATGAAGGGTCACACAAAAGAAAATTGCTATAAAATCATTAGTTATCCTATGAATTTCAAGCCTAAGAAGAAATTTGGGGCAGGAAACTCGGATGGCTGGAGAAGAGAGCCTCTTGCAACATTCAACAGTGTTGAATGATCTTCTTCATTGCAACGAGCTAGAACTAATCAAGGAACATCTGAACACAAAGGCCACTATTTTTTTTACTGATGAGCAATATAAGCAAATTTTGGAGCTGTTGAACAAAAAACCAGGAGAGAACCAGGCCAATTGTACAAAGGAGAATCATGCTAACTTTGCAGGTATTGTCACTTGCTAGATGTCTGAGAATACACCAAAGGAATGGATCATAGATTCCAGTACTACTCATCATATTGCTGGTAGTTTAAAAATGTTACAAGGTTCTAAGATTAATAAAGTGCACCTACCAATAGGGGAAGTAACTGATATCACACACGTTATTAATGTAAACTTGTTTGACAAAGATGTTGTTTAGAATGTTTTATATACGCCTAACTTTAGGTTCAATCTACTGTCAATATCAAATCTGACCAAAGAGCTTTTTTGTGCTGCCATATTTTTTCTGATTTCTGTGTATTTCAGGATCTTTACAGTGACATGGTGAAGGGGATTGGTAGAGAGAGATGAGGCATATACATTCTTAAGGAGAATTCAGATGCAAACAGACTTGCTAGAATAAGAGTTGTTGTAGTAAGCAATTACAGTGAAGAAGGCAATCTATGGCACATGAGGTTGGGTCACCCATCTGTTACAACTATGAAGCATAAAGAACACTTAAGGAATAAAGTTAGTAGCACTATACAAAATGATTGCCGTGTATGTCCACTAGCAAAGCAGTCTAGATTACAATTTTCAATCAGTAGTGTAGACACTAAAATTTTAACAGATCAAGATGAGTCCTATTTTTAAGATAACTCTTGGAATATTAAGAGTCTATTAGGGTTACTTGGTGGTTACTTCACCCAAACCCTAATTTATGCGTATAAAAAGGCTACATGTATCCTTCAAAGACGGTCTCAAAATTCCCATAAACTCTTGGGATATTCACAAAGAGATCAAAATATGGCCGAATACTTCTTGAGAATCAAATAATTCAAGAAGCTGGAGATCAAATATATATCCAGGAGGTCTGCCCATCCTACATTCGAGAAATACGTTGCTTCAACCCTCGAATCACGGAGATAATTAAGAGATAAGAATCAAGGGAGAAACAGAATTGTACTCGCAATTGATTACTAAAAATATTTTTCTCGTATTTTGTGATTGCAGTTTATTTTTCATATGTTAAAAATTAGTTGCAAACAAGTAGTTCTAGAGCTGTTTTGCCATTGAATCTTGTATATCTAGACCTTTGGGGACCCTATAAAGTGCCTACTTTCGACAGAAAGCATTACTGCTTAACTTTTGTGGATGACAATACTAGATACACATGAATTTATCTTTTGCAATTAAAGTCAGAAGTTATAGTTATTCTAAAGCAGTTTTTGGCCATGGTTAAAAATCAGTTTGGGACTAAGATTAAGGTGATAAGATCCGACAATGGAACATAGTTCTTTAACTCTCAATGTAATACATTGTTATATAATTTTGGGATAATACATCAGAGTAGTTGCCTATATAGTCCACAACAGAATGAAGTTGTGGAAAAGAAGCATATGCATATCCTAGATATGGCAAAGGCCTTGAAGTTTTAGGCAAGTGTCCTATAAGGTACTAGGGTATATGTGTGCAAGCAATAATCTATTTGATAAATAGGCTACCTTCTAGAGTTTTGAATGGTAAGTTTCCCTATGAGATGTTATATCATAAGAAACCAACTCTTGGACACATCGAAGTTCTAGACTATTTGTGTTATTCTACAAGGTTGGTCAAGGGAGACAAGTTTGCACAAAAGGCTAATGCAACAGTACTTCTTGTTTTTTCACAAACCAAAAAGGGCTATATATTACTGGATTTGTCTTCTAATCTATTTTTTGTAAGCAGGAATGGTGGTGTTCAAAGAGACAATCTTCCCTTCCAAACAAAAGTCTCCTCCAAAGATGTGCCTTCCAAGTGTTGTGCCAAGGCATCTATGTGCTGATAATCCCTTGACACCAATAGAGACAACACACACATCATATATGCAGTAGGTTCGAGTACCTACACTTGCCGAGACAAAAGAACATCCCTTCATTGAAGTCGAGCATGAACAAGATGATATAAGTGAGGAATTGGGGCACAAGCAAGGTGTTGAAAATGTAGAGTTGGAGAAAGATTTGGATCAAATTCCTGCAGCAGAGACTAGCATTCTTGTTGTTGATGAAAGAAGAAAGACAACTAGAGAATCCAAACAGCCTATTTGGATGAAAGATTATGTTACACATCCTCCAAAGGTACATTGCCTTTACCTCATATCAGACAATCTATCTTATGCAAAAACCTCAGTGAAATATCAGTGCTATCTTGCTAAGTTCTCGTCACTTGTGGATAGGGATGACAAACGGTGCGGGGCAAACCCGCGAAGACTCCAACCCGCCCCGCAAAATAAAATTTGTTATTTTTAATCGCCCAACTCGCCCCGCGCACCCCCCCCGCATATTATTTTAATTTGGGAAAATTATCAAAAGATACCACATTCCAATGTAATATATTCTTCTTTTTAGATAAATTTTATGCAATTTTTCTTCTTTTGTTGATGTTAACTCCACTTACTACATGTAGTTATCTTTTCCTCCTATCTTTTTAATATTAATGCAAGAACGTAGACTCTGTACTACTTGAAGTGTATGTCACTTTCATTATAAATATTGATTAATCAAATATCAATTGACCACTGCTCTGAGATGTCTAGGCATTTTCCTTTGGCAGCAAATAATATTACTACCACGTTCATAAATTTTATTGTAGCGTTAATGGAGGTTGAGTTACGAGCAAATTTCAGCCAACTACGATATCTACATGCAAATATCAAGACTTATACGTTAAATGTCTACTTCCCGTTACAAATAAGAAAAGGAGTATGACTACTTCCAGATACGAATATATAACTATATAAGTCAAAGAGTTAAATCACATTAGGATGAGTAGCTGCAAAAGTCATCGTTTGTGGAAAAATGCTGGTGGTCCATTCAGGCTTCGTGCACCATCTATTGATTGGAAAATCACAGGGCGACATCAAAAGCGTCGTAGCATGGTAAAATGATTACAAGAGCAGAGTATTAAGATATGAGATATCTATTAGTCTATTACAAATTGTGAGAACTCCAAAATAGTTGAACCAAAGTTAGGATCATGAATCATAATCTTAGACTACTTAGTATAGACAACTGCTTTTTGAACACCAAGGGAAACCAGCTTCAATCTTCCATTTTTCCTTATTTTTATCAGAAATCTCCTACCTCCTTCTTATACTATTATATCTTCTTCTTCATCAAGCATCGTCGGACATGAAACTCTATCAATGCTTGAACTCGAACCTAAAAAAAGTATAATAGTATAAGAAAGTGAATACTACTATTAACATAGTAAGTCATTAAAAAAGTTACTTACCATTTATCTCGTTCCATAACCAAGTGCGAGCACACATCAAAGCCTCCAAAGTAGTAGGATGAAGTCTACTACGATGCAGGATAATCAATCTCCCACTAGTGCTAAAGGCCGATTCTGAAGCAACGGTAGAGTCAGGAATGGCTAAAAGGTCACGAGCTATCTTTTGCAAAGTAGGAAATTTTAATCCGTTTGTCTTCCTCCAGCTTAAACTGTCAAGTGATGCCGTACGAGGTAGCACACCTTCTTCTAAATATAACTCCAAATCCGATCTTGGGTCCACATTCGCGCTACTCGAAGCTACAAACCTATCAAAACTAGACAGTCGATCACCCTCAACAACACTAGCAACTTCATTAGAACTAGATGCTTGAAATGACTCATGTGAAGCAACCACTCTACTCGTATACTCTTGAAAGAGATCAAAATAATGGTTTTGAACTTCTTGAATTTTATGTAAAGCTTCTTCACCATAAATCTGTTGCGGAAGCCAAATGTATATAGTGTGAATAAGTCACAACTACTATACCAAAAATTATGACAGCCACCAAATAATAAATAAGACAATAAAGCAACAATAAAAGGAACACCAGAATTTACGAGGTTCGGCTAATTTTGCCTACTCCTCGGACACAACCAATATTTTATTCCACTCCAAAAATACAAGTGAAATAATACTAAAGAGAGAAGATACAAATGTCTTAAACAGATGAGAAGGCAAATGAGAGGTGTGTATAAATCCTAAACATTAGGCCTTCTTTTATAGGGGGAAAATCCCCCCAAACTCAAGAGTCCACCGATGTGGGATAAAGAATTTGCCAAACTTCAACAAATCTCCACCTTGACAAAATTCCACATCTTCAATTTTATCTCAATAACAAATTTCAAATTTTTGATTGTGTCTAAATCTTCAATCTTCAGTGTTCAACAATGTTGATCAAATCCAAACAATGTTGAAACTTGATCGCAGTCACCACCTTTGTTAGCATATCAGCAGGATTCTCCGTAGTATGAATTTTCTTCACCGTGACTCCTCCTTCTTCTATGATTTCTCGTACGAAATGATACCGAACATCAATATGCTTCGTCCTTGCATGATAAACTTGGTTCTTCGCTAATTGAATAGCACTTTGCCTATCACAAAAAATTGTGATACCCTTTTGTTCAACACCAAGCTCCTTTAGCAATCCTTGAAGCCAAATTGCCTCCTTCACACCCTCTGTAATAGCCATGTACTCTGCCTCTATTGTAGACAAAGCAACTGTTGACTAAAAAGTAGACTTCCAACTAACTGGTGCCTTTGCAAAAGTAAACACATAACCAGTAGTTGAAATTCGTTTGTCCAGATCACCCGCAAAATCTGAGTTACAATATCCAACTACAGACTGATTGTCTTCCTGCTCAAAAACTAACCCAACATCTACAGTATTGTGAATATATCGTAGAATCCACTTCACAGCTTGCCAATGCTCCTTTCTTGGATTATGCATATATCTGCTAATAACTCCAACAGCTTGTGAAATGTCAGGTCTCGTACAGACCATTGCATACATCAAGCTACCAACAACATTTGCATATGGTACCCTTGACATATACTCCTGTTCAGCTTCATCATTTGGCGACATAGTAGTACTTAGCTTAAAATGGGGAGCAAGTGGAGTACTAACTGGCTTAGTCTTTTTATCTATGCCAAAACGTTGCAGTACTCTTTTCAAATATTCTTTCTGAGATAAACAGAGTTTCTTTGAACGTCTATCTCTTATTATCTCCATGCCAAGAATTTTCGTTGCCTCACCCAGATCCTTCATCTCGAACTCCTTCTTCAGTTGAATCTTCAACTTATCAATTTCTTCCGAATTCTTGGAAGCTATCAACATATCATCAACATATAGGAGAAGATATACAAAGGAACCATATTTAAGCTTGTGCAAATACACACAATGATCGTATTTGCTTCTCTTGTACCCTTGCCGCAACATAAACTCGTCAAATCGCTTGTACCATTGTCTAGAAGATTGTTTCAATCTGTACAACGATTTTTCAAGTTTGCACACCATATTTTCTTTTCCAGCAACTTTGAATCCTTCTGGCTGAGTCATGTAGATTTCCTCCTCCAAGTTTCCATGTAAAAACGCAGTTTTTACATCCATCTGAACTAGTTCCAAATCCAATTGTGCTACCAAAGCTAACATAATTCTAATAGAGGAATATTTTACAACTGGAGAAAACACTTCATTGTAATCAATTCCCTCCTTTTGAGCATATCCTTTAGCCACCAATCTTGCTTTGTAGCGAACATCTACTTGGTTAGGAAATCCTTCTTTCTTTGCAAATATCCATTTGCACTCAATTGCTTTCTTTCCCTTCGGGAGATTGACCAATCTCCATGTATGATTCTGATGAAGGGACTGTATTTCATCATTCATGGCAATCCTCCACTTATCTTCTTCTGAACTTTGGACAGCGTCTTTATAAGTGGTAGGAACATCATCAACTACAATTGAGGTTGTACAAGCAACCGTCTCTATGAGACGAACAAGTTTCGTTATTGTTCTTTTTGGCCTGCTGGTTGCTATTGATTCAAGTTGTTGTTGAGGTTCCTGAGTTGGAATCTCCTCTACTGGCTCTCCTTCCAGAGGGTAATCTTCATCTGTTTCCTCCTCTGCTTCTTGTGTAGGAAAAATAAATTTTCCCTCAAACTCCACCTGCTTAGAAGCACCTTCATTTTGTTTGGTATCTTCTGTTACCTTATTTACCATAGCAGATTCATCAAAGGTAACATCCCTACTGAATATTACTTTCTTTGTCATAGGACACCATAAGCGATATCCTTTGACTCCAGAAGTAATTCCCATAAAAATAGCCTTCTTTGCCCTTGGATCCAATTTTGACTCTGTCACATGATAATATGCAGTTGAGCCAAACACGTGCAAAGAGTCATAATCTACAGTAGGCTTTCCATACCATTTTTCAAATGGTGTCTTGCCATCAATAGCAGCAGATGGTAGACGATTAATGAGGTGGCATGCATATGTAATTGCCTCAGCCCAAAATTCTTTGCCCAAACCAACATTGGACAACATACACCGTACCTTCTCCAGCAAGGTCCGGTTCATACGTTCTGCCACTCCATTCTGTTGTGGTGTATGTCTAACAGTGAAGTGTCGGACGATGCCATCATTTTCACAGACCTTATTGAAATGATCATTTTTGTATTCACCTCCATTGTCTGTGCGAATACACTTGATCCTCCTGCCTGTTTGATTCTCCACCATCGTCTTCTATTTGAGAAAAATTCCCAGCACTTTATCTTTGCTTTTCATTGTATACACCCACACTCTTCGGGAAAAATTATCAATAAAGGTTACAAAATAGTGCTTCCTACCCAATGAAGGTGTTTTAGAAGGACCCCAAACATCAGAGTGTACATAATCCAAAATGCCTTTAGTATTATGGATCGCTGTACCAAATTTAACCCTTGTCTGTTTCCCTTTGGCACAATGCTCACAAAACTCCAAGTTGCAAGTCTTTACTCCTTTTAACAATCCTTGATCTGATAGAGTTTTCAAGGATTTTCCTCCAGCATGTCCCAAGCGCATGTGCCATAACTTGGTTGCTTCTGCCTCTTTGTCGTCACTGGATGTCACTGTCGCTGTCCCAATAACTGTACTGCCACGATAGCGGTACATATTATTATTCTTCCGATTAGCCTTCATTACCACTAGTGCACCGGAGCATACTCTCATCACTCCATTTTCTGCAATGATTTTGAACCCTTTTGATTCTAGGGCTCCAACAGAGATGAGATTCTTCTTCAAATCCGGTACAAATCGAACATCTGTTAATGTTCTGATCATTCCATCATGGTTCCTTAATCGTATTGAACCAATGCCATATGAGGTAAGAGGGTTGTTATCCACTGTGTGGATGACTCCATATTCTCTTTCTTGAAATTCCACAAACCAATCCCTGTTGGGACACATATGATAGCTACAAGCCGAGTCCATCAACTATATGTCTGATGATGTTGATGACTCTGTTGTAACTAATGAGAAGTCTGAATCATCACAATCAGCTATATTTGAATCCATAATGGCCTTTCCATTGTTATGTTTGGCCTTATTCTTCAACTTCAGACAGTCTTTCTTCCAGTGCCCTTTTTCTCGACAAAAGGCACATTCATCTTTGCTGGGTCTGGATCTTGACTTGGATCTTCCCTTCTTTGTCCTCGTTTGATTTTGAGGACGACTCCTCACAAACAGTGCTTCTCCTTCTCCGCCCTTCTATTTTTCTCGCTTTCTTTATTCATAGCTGTACAAAGTCGAACAAACTTCTCTGAGAGAAACTTCGTCATTTCCATGGAGTAGAGTAGTTTCAAGGTGCTCGTACTCATCAGGAAGTGACGCCAACAACATCAAGGCCAAGTCACCATCATCATAAGTTGTATCCATATTTTGCAAATCTATGACCAACTTATTGAAACTGGTGATATGTTCATTTATCGTGGTACCAAGAACATAGGTGAAGTGAAACAGTCTCTTCTTCATGTACAATTTATTTTGACTATTTTTCTTCAAAAATTTATCCTCCAGTGCTTTCCATAATTTACTTGCAAAAGTTTCCTTTGTGTATGGATATTTCTGCTCTCTAGCAAGGAAGGATCGAATGGTACTGCAAACAACACGGTTGATAATTTTCCAATCTTCTTCTCCAATAACATCTGGTCTCTTTTCTTCAATGACAAGATCTAGCCCTTGTTGAAAAAAGACATCTAGAATCTCGCCTTGCCACATTCCAAAATGCCCGGACCTGTCAAAAATTTCTACCGCAAATTTCGCATTTGACACAATTCTTGCCATAAGCGAAGATGCCAATGATGACGTATTGTTGACACTTGATATAGATTCTTCTTGTTTATTGTCTCCCATATTTGACACAAATATTATTTAATAGCTGACGACACAAATCAAGATTATTTCCTTTCTGATGTAGAAGATCAGACTAAGCTGCAACCACAGAGCATACTCAGACAGAACCTTGACTCAGTTACCAAGATAAATCTTTTCTGATGTAAGATCAGACTATGCTGCAACCATAGAGCATACTTAGACAGTATCTTAGCTCTGATACCAATTGTTGCGGAAGTCAAATGTATATAGTGTGAATAAGTCACAACTACTATACCAAAAATTATGACAGCCACCAAATAATAAATAATACAATAAAGCAACAATAAAAGGAACACCAGAATTTACGAGGTTCGGCTAATTTTGCCTACTCCTCGGACACAACCAATATTTTATTCCACTTCAAAAATACAAGTGAAATAATACTAAAGAGAGAAGATACAAATGCCTTAAACAGATGAGAAGGCAAATGAGAGGTGTGTTTAAATCCTAAATATTAGGCCTTCTTTTATAGGGAGAAAATCCCCCCCAAACTCAAGAGCCCACCGATGTGGGACAAAGAATTTGCCAAACTTCAACAAATCTCCACCTTGGCAAAATTCCACATCTTCAATTTTCTCTCAATAACAAATTTCAAATTTTTGATTGTGTCTAAATCTTCAATCTTCAGTGTTCAACAATGTTGATCAAATCCAAACAATGTTGAAACTTGATCGCAGTCACCACCTTTGTCAGCATATCAGCAGGATTCTCCGTAGTATGAATTTTCTTCACCGTGACTCCTCCTTCTTCTATGATTTATCGTATGAAATGATACCGAACATCAATATGCTTCGTCCTTGAATGATAAACTTGGTTCTTCGCTAATTGAATAGCACTTTGACTATCACAAAAAATTGTGATACCTTTTTATAAGGCAATCATACTCCAACTTTTTAGTACAAGGAATATGTAGCAACCGTGCAGCTTCTTCGAACCTTTTAATTCTACATGAAGATGCTATCCAGTATAAGACACTGTTACGCACATTACTAATATCATCTTCTATTACCTTTAGTCCTTCTTGCACAATCAAATTTAAGATGTGTGCGGCACATCGCACATGCAACATTCAACCCATCAACAATAAATCCCTCTTACAAAGTTTCTCATCTAACAAGGTTTTCATCGTATCATTGTTTGTACTACAATTATCAACTGTAATTGTTGATATTCTTCTTTCAAGATTCCACTCTAATAAGCAATTAAGCAACACACTATACAAAGTATCCTTATCATGTGGAGCAGGAACATAAATAAATCTACGAATATGGTTTTGAAGCCTCCATGAATCATCAATAAAATGTGTCGTAATAGCCATGAACCCTTTTTTTGTATTGTTTGAAGTCCACATATCAATTGTGATTGCAATTTTACTTGTGAGTTTTTCCAACAACTTAGAAGTTTTTGATTTCAAATTGTCAAAAATCTTTAAAATATCATTGTGGAGAAATCCTTTGAGAAATTAGGGCGTTTTTGAATTGGGTTTAGCCTTTTAGGTTTTAGTTTTGAGGAGAGAGTATCGTTTTAGGTTTTCAAAAATTTTTAATCCAAACCCGTAACCCGCCCCACCCCGCAGTATGTTTTTTAAAAAAAATAGAACCCGCCCCACCCTTGCAAATGTTGTAACGCGCCCCGCCCCGTGGCCATTGAAACCCACCCCGCCCCGACCCACTGCCATCCCTACTTGTGGAACCACAAACCTTCAAAGAGAATGTAAATGATGCTAGATGGATTGAAGCTATGAAGCGGAAAATCAAGGCATTAGAGGAAAACAAAACATGGGAAGTAGTGAATCTACCTACTAGGAAGACTACTATAGGATCAAAGTGGGTATACAAAATCAAGTTCAAGGCAAATAGGGAAGTAGAGATATTTAAGGCAAGGTTAGTATCAAAAGGGTATACTCAAAGAGAAGGGTTAGATTATCATGAGATCTTCTCCCCTGTGGCAAAAATGGTCACATTAAGATCTGTTATAGCATTAACAGCCTCAAAAGGTTGGGAGTTATTTTAGATGGATGTGTATAATATTTTTTTTGCAAGGAGACTTGTATGAAGAAGTCTATATGCAATTGCCAGAGGGATTTAGAAGCCAGGGGGAGAGGAAAGAGTACAAACTTATCAAGTCATTATATGGGCTTAAACAAGCCTCTAGGTAGTGGAACATTAAGTTGACTGAGGCTTTGACATATGCAGGTTTTGTCTAGAGCAACCATGACTACTCTCTATTTACCATGAAGAGAGGTGGAGACATTGTGATTATTCTGTTACGTGGATGATTTGCTCATAATAGGGAGCAATTGTCAGTTGATAGATACAACCAAGAAAATTCTGCAATAAAAATCTAAAGTGAAGGATCTAGGTGAATTGAAATATCTTTTTTTCCGGATAGAGATCATGAGGTCTAAGGCTGGTGTACTACTGAATCAAAGGAAATAGGCAAAATACATAAACCGCTCTTTTAAGTTGTCCTCAACGGTCAGACAAACACCTCAACTGGCCCTTTTACCATTTTAACACTTCAAGTAGCTATCAAATGTATCAAGTAAGTACCCGGCCTAGTCAGCCCATCTTGCGTGTGACACACAGTCTGAAACGCACGTTGCCTACCAATTTTTTTTGTTTTTAGAATTAATTTGATGTGCGCCCCAAAATTCCAACATCTTCTTCCAATCATTACAGAATCAGTTGGCCATTATCGCCGCCTTCGCCACCACCGGGGCTGTCAAACCCACATTAGCAAAACAAAAATTTTCATCAGATTAAAGCCAATCATTAACCAAAAAATTGTTAAACTCATAATTCATAATGGAATCTTAGAAGAATTACTTCATCCGTCCATTTTAGAAACATTTGAAATCCGGTTGCTTGAATCAAAAAATCAAACTATACACCAATTCAAGAAAAATTTAGACTACTCTACAAAGTATAATAATTGAAAACCCAAGTTCTGAATCAAAGAAACAAGAGAGAGATAGAGAAGGCTAAAGACAAAAAGGTTGAGAGATACAGGTTGCCGGAGCTGCCGAGCTTATGTCAGAAAGGTTGGGATGAAATTGATTAGTTGTACAATAAGAAAAAATTGGGATGAAAGAAAGGGGAAGTCAGAAGGGATGAAGAAGAATATGTGTGTATGGTTTGGGGGGGGGAGGGGAAGAAGATGATGAATGGAGGGGTAGTCTCACGTTAGGTTAATAGGAATTTTTTTTTTTGCTTTAAACATGTTTATTTGTTGTTAATTGCATTTATAAGATTTTTATGTACAATTTATAGGTGTCATTTTCTTATTAGTTAATTTGACAAGTCATCGGAGAGTGTGACTTACATATATGGCATGTTGGACTCGGGTGTTCATGAGGCTTATTTTTTACGGACTACAAGTGCCAAAATGATATAAGGGTCAGTTGATGTGCTTGTCTGATCGTTGAAGACAACTTAAATGGGCAGTTTATGTATTTCGCCAAGGAAATATGTCTTAGAATTGATCTCAGAGATGGGACTAAGTGGAGTAAAAACTGCAGCTACACCTCTGGAGACAAACAAAAGGTTCACAACGGTAGAATACAATAAAATAATGAAGACATAGAGTGATAAACCATCGACAGATGTATGTGCTTATCAGAGGCTAATGGGAAAGTTATTGTATGTGATAATAATAAAGCCTGACATTAGCTACACTGTTAAGACCTTAAGCCAATTCATGCAACGCACAAAGCTTTCACACTAGGAGGCTGCTATTAGAGTAGTGCGATACTTGAAGGGAGCACCAGGGTAGGCATTCTTTTGAGATCAGGACCAGCTCAAGAACTGACTTGTTGGTGTGACTCCGACTGGGCAGTGTGCCCTAATACTGGAAGGTCGGTAACTGGATATGTGATTAATTTGGAGACTCCTTGATATATTGGAAATCTAAAAAACAACAGACTGTCTCGAGGAGTTCTGCAAAAGCTGAATACAGGAGCATGGCGTCTAGTGTGGCAGAAATCACTTGGTTGTTGGGTCTATTTCAAGAGCTAGGAGTGCCAATTTTACAACCTGTGACAGTCCTCAGTGATAACAAGGTTGCCCTACAAATCGCAACAGATCCTATTTTTCATGAATGCACGAAACATATAGAGATCGATTGTCATTTTATTAGAGATAAGATTAAAGTTGTAATCATCAAAACTCAATTCGTGCGTACAAAGGATCAACAGGCTGATCTCTTAACTTAGGCTCTGAGTAGTCCTCAACATGTGTATTTGATGGTCAAGCTAGGAGTGTTCAACGTGTTACACCCTCCAGCTTGAGGGAGAGTATTGTCATATGTGAAGTTGACTGTGTATATATGGATGTCCAGCTCATATCCAGCTATACAAGAGTCAGTTGTAATTTACAGTTAGTTGGTTATTAGTACTGTTAATGCACATGTTAGTTTGTTAAGATGACATATGTATATAAATAAACAGATGCACAATAATAATAGTGATCATTTCCTTTCTCAAAAAATATTTTTCTTCTCTCTAGAAATTTCCGCCATTGTTACTAACTGTGAAGCAAGCTTCACACAACGTACTCTTTGGGAATCAAGAATTTTGCCTAGAAACCAAAGAAATGTTTTGTAGTGTTATGGCTGATCTCTTGCAGTTGCACAAATTTATACTTTAAAGATGCGAATATATGAAATTAATTCTGCGGCATCACGATTGGAAGAGAATTAGTGGCTTTCTCGTTTTGATGCAAGAAAAGCAAGTGATACAGCAAGTTGTTCCGGCTGTTTGCTTTGTTTTCTTATTTTTTTCTGGCTGTTGTTACTTTTTCATTTACCGTAATTTTTTTTTTGTCATAACTGTTATGTATTTTTTTGCTTTATTGAGCCAAGAGTCTTCCGAAAATAACCTCTCTATCTTCGTAAAATAAGGGTAAAGTCTGTATATATACTAACTTCCCCAAGCCTCACTTGTGAGAATACACTTGATATATTGTTGTAATAGCAAGTGCTACAGGGTATTTCCAGAGATTAATGAATGTACATGGCCCCGATTGTTTCCTTTGGAAACAACTTATATATATCTTGAGCTGAATTAAATTAACGAATTATGAGTAAGGTCATAATTTGGATCTCAGAATTATAACGAACTAACCTTTCTTTGCAAAAGAAAACCTCTCTAATAAAACTATTTTCTCTTGTCATAAAACTCTGTACCATTCCCACAACTTACACAGCTAGTCCTTGTAATCATTGGCATAGCCAAATGCATGATTAAAAATTGGTGGGTTTAAAATGAGTACGGTGTTATTATATCAATATATTTTATATATATACACACACATAATTCGAACCGAAGTAATTGTTTACCCGTAAAATACACATATAAATTTTCCAGGAAATTCGTGTCCTTTACAATGATAACCAAGCTCGCTATTTATAGATATGTATAGGGAAGGAGGTCCTAGGATCGTGCCCTCCTTTAATATCAATTATGAGGGTCATTGATGAAGATGTAACGGTAGACATAAATGCCAAATTCTCTATAACGGACCGTTGCTGTTAATTCTGCAAAATATTCCTTATTAAATGCTACCGGGCGCAAGGCATTTAACACACTTTTATGAATATCCCTTCCGGCGACAAACAAAATATCTGCGTTCGGTCTTTGGCCATCCTCATCATAGGTTTCACGTGTCCTTCCTTTAGATGACCACGTGCCATATCATATTTTGTATAGATTTTATCCTATACAGTAACCAATCCATAGAACTTATCCTGGATTTGCCTTTCGCAATATGCGCTTAAGGCATCCAACATCAACAGTTTCATTATCTTCGTTTATTTAAAAAAAAAACATATAGATTTTTTTTTTATAAAAAAAAACGACAGCGGGAATGAGAATTTAGAGTAATTTCATTAATTATACTCTCGAGACTTTCTTTTTCTAATTTTTATTGCAATTAATGATCTATGCATCTGGCTATAGTCACCTAATTTAAGTAGTTTCAGCTGCCATAAATAAAGGCGAAAAGCGCAAACTTGAACATATGAGAACCTGTTTGCAACAATGTTCTAATGAATTAATGATGTCTGTTCACCCCAACTTGGATAGAGAAATCATATATATATATATATATATATATATATATATCATATAAGTTTATTTTTCTTTGTTAGTTTTTATGAGTTTCATGAAACTGTATACTCTGGTTTATTCGATATTGGAACTACTAATCAAGTGTTATATTTTTCATGAAGTACAATAATATCAAACAACCAACATCTAATGATTGTGCTGTATTTTATAACACTATTATATTTATACAATTTTGTGTTTAAATTCATAGATGAAAGGACTAACAATTTAGAATCAAATAAACAAAGGAGATAAAGGATATATGTACGTGTAATCATGATTTATATAATCAATTAATTATTTCATCAACTATCTCTATCACAAATAATTTCTACTTCTGTGTAGGTATACACCACGAAACTGACGATAATCTACTACCCATCCTAAAGAAGGCATATATTGATCAAAGTTTTATAACTTTTACAAAATATTTCTCTCATTCGACAATAACTTTTTGATATGTATGCGACTGTAAAATTAATGATGGAGATTACAGTTTTTTTTTCAAAAAAAAAAATTAAAATGTGAAATATTTGCAACCACAACCAACACTTGAATAATATATTGTTGCCATATAAATAGAAAAATTACGGTCAAATTAAGTACTTGATACATTATAGGAATTGCATAATTGAAGTCGTTCGAATGTTACTTTTGAAGTCCATTTGATAGCAATTTTTCAATATGATGTGCCTTGCAATGATAATAAATATCGGTGGAATAGGCTCACTATTTATCAATTTGAGAGCTTGTATTTGCTCTCTTCACCTTTTATGCAATTTATCACACAGTTATTATAATTTTTTTTAAATATTTATATTAATTAGCATAGGTCCGAGAACTAATATAAAAGATAAGTGTGACAAAAGAGTAAGAGAACGAAGATAACAACCAAAATCAAATTAAATAATCTTCTCTCTTTTCTTACTAATGCCGTAATGCGGTAGTTGATTATAATGGTACTGCGAGGAAAACTGTGATATATTTAGAGCTTCGCTCTAGGTCTAGAGTAGAGTTATACACCAAGATCACATTGCTGATCGCTCTAATATTCGTATTTTCATAATGTTATAGGCTGATTTATCATATTATATATATATATATATATATATATATATATATATATATATATATTATATTCTTTATTAATAAAAAAAATCGACAATAATTAATAATACGGTTGGTAGAATTATCTAATAATTTCTGCGGGCTGTGGCCTGTGCATGCGCTATTCTAAATATTGAGGTTTGGTGTGCTAAAAGCGGGTAAATATATAATCTATAAAGAATTTTAAAGTACATTTATTAGTCTAAGAGACACATACATTATTACGGTGCGAACATCTACGACATGAATTAGCTGCATAACTGTGTAACTCTTGTATATCTCTTAATTTATACACTAATAGAGTAATTGATTTTAAAATTACCAGGGCATTTTAACTTGTTATAGCTAGTTATTTTATTTTATTTTCTTTAATGAGTTATTCAATCAATGTATACAATACACAAGTTAAACTCCTTTTAGTTTGGTTATGTCTCTTCTAGTATTCACATAATTACTATTAGGGGTGACAAACATGCGGGTCGGATATGAGCGGGGTCAAAACGTGTAAGTTAAAAAATGAATAATCCGACCCGACCCATATTTGAGACGGATGAAAAATGGGTTTATCCGGCGAATAATATGGATATCCATATTATCCATGACTTCTTAAATATGATCACTTATTAGAGAATTCCTAGTCTTCCAAACTTGAGTAACTCCAATTTGAGTCTTTACAAATGTAAAAATTAAACACATTAGTTATCCATTGGTTATACATTTGGTTAACCATTTTCTAAGTGGATAATATAGGTGGATAACTATTTTCTTTTAACTATTTTGCCACCTCTAATTACTACCAATGTTATTCTACAGTTGTCCAATTTAGAAATGTAATTCTTTTAAAAAGAAATTGCATATCGTTGGATCAACAAGAGAAGTTTTGATAAGTTGTCTTCAACAAGTAAAGCAAATTATATTAGTGGTCTAATTTCATGTAATCAGCATATGATTGAATATTATATGCTCACAATATTCTGTTTTTTTTTTTTAAAAAGAATGTTAAGAAAACGTACAGATCAAGTTGATCGACGCTTGAACAGCAAGGCAAAGGCAAGAATTTTGTTAAGGTGGCCTGCCTTGTAAAATAAGTATATTTCTTGCCAAATAAAATCAATTGCCCGACATAAATTTTTCTCTGCATATTAGGCTCTAGGCCAGTCTGCTATTAATGCATGACACGTGGAAGGGATCTTATTGTCGATATCACCAAAGTAAACGCCCTAAGTTTTTTCACCATAGTATTTACTTGGACTAGAAAAACCACTCTTCAGCTAGCTAGCTCTTTGTTTCACTTGTTTTTCTCGATATCAGTTGCTTCCCTTTTGGCAGATTCACGTTAATCAACTTGTCACATGCAACAAACTACGTTTAAGTTTCACTTTTACCAAGATTAGTTGGCTGTGTCTTTTACTATAAACCCAATCAAAACCCCCATTTCGCCCCACAAGGCACTTACCTTCGATCAGTTTTGAACAACTCTTTTTTTTTTACCCTGAGAGCTTCCTGTATGAGTTTTTATATGCCAATAATGGTATGCTATTCTTCTTCTCCGATCCTTATTCTTCTTGAAGATTAATTAGTCTTAATTCTATGTGATGTTTCCGTTGTCTGAAGTACTGCGGCCACATAGTGCTGATATATATATATATATATATATATATATATATATATATATATATTATATCTCGAACAAATGTCCTTAGCGAAATTTCTAACTTCGCACCGGTCTGGAGTTGGGGTTTTTGTTTTGAGTTAACTCTTATACAGTGAAACAACAACAACGACCCAGTGAAATCCCACTAGTGTGGTCTGGAAAGGGTAGTGTGTACGCAGACCTTACCCTTACCCCGAAGGAGAAGAAAGACTATTTTCGAAAGACCCTCGACTCAATAAGACAAAAAGAATTTTATGCTACTTAATTAATATTTAAAATTATTAAAATACATCGATAGTGTGAATTTTTTTATTTTCATTTTTTTAAAGCTTTATATGTTTGTTTGCTTTTATTTTTAACTAGAAAATTGTTGTATTGCAGTGTGTCACGGCAATGATGTTTGGGTCAGTAGCAAGAACGATGAGTGCATTGATGGTTCAGCCAGCTTCCACCTTAACAACATTGTTGTACTACAGTGATCTCCTCCCCAGCAACCTGAATTTGGACCGGTTGGTTCGTAGGGACTTAGTTGATGGTGGAAACTATATTTTTCATTTTCTCATCCACTTTTTGAGATGTTTTTGGTAGTCATTTTCATATAACTAATTTCATTTCTAGCCTTTTCTTTTTTCTGGTATGTCTTTCTCTTTGTTTTGAGACCTTCAGTTCGGTGTAAGATGATTGAAAATAAAATTATATCGTCTCTCGGAACTCTATACATATTGTTCTTGAATGGAAATTCTCCAATAGTGGAGTACTCCTCCTCTATAGTATTAATGGAAATTTCATGGTTCGAAGGACTCCTCTTGGAATTCTTTTTTACATAACTAAGAAACAAACATCTATTAAATTGTTGACTCTGCTTGTCCAAATGGGCAGAACTTTAAGTTTAATTAACAAGAATTGCTCCTCACTTGCCTCACGTGTAATACTTTTGAATTTTGACCTTAAAAGTTTGTCCATAGGGCAAGCGTGTTTCTAAAAATTAAGATCATCAATTTTCAAGGTTATCGGGTGTAATTGTTAAAATAGTACGATATAGCTAGTTTTCGGATTGATCATTCAAAAATAGTCAGCGTTTACCAAGTCAATGAAAAATAGTCATTATTTTGCTGTAATAGAGACCGGTCCAGCATAATATACTGGAATTCAGTGCACCTCTGTATGAACTTCCAGCATATTATGCTGGACCGATATACTTTGCTGGCTCCAGTATAATATACTGGAGACTGGAGCACCGGTGCTCCAAACTCCAGTATATTATTAGACTGGAGTTCCAGTATTTATACTGGAACTCCAGTATATTATGTTGGAGCTTTTTTCCGGATTTTAAACAGTATTTTCGTTCAGATTTATCTTTATATGAAAAGTGGCTAAATTTCGATTACTTTTGAAACTGTGACTATTTTTGAATGACCACTTATAAATCTGGCTATTTCTGAATTTCTCCCGGTGTAATTGGTAAGACTGTACGCAATTGTAACTTGTATCCAATGGATTTGTGGTTTCGGGCCAGCCAAAAAACACAACTTTGCTAGCCTTATCACTCGAGCATTGTTGGGCTTTTTATTTGAAATCACATTCCAACAGTATGATTTTTAGCAAATAATGGAAGAATTAACTTAAATAGCCCACTCACCCGCTTAAATTAAAACTAGCCGACTGAGTTATAATATGTTAGAAAAAATGGAGAAGATTAAAACGCTTAAATTAAAACTAGACGACTGAGTTATAATATGTTAGAAAAAATGGAGAAGACTAAAATGAGAAGTATAGCTTTGAGGCGTGAAAGATAACCATCGAGATATTGCCCGTATATTCTTTAGAGGATTACACGCAATTCAAATTTAGAAGTATGTCAAACGGGATTTTTACCTAGCTATACTTTATTAGAAATTTATTTACCAATATTCTCTATGTTTTGTAGTTTTAATAAGTATCTAGGTTTTTCTTACAAATTGTGTAGATTGTTCCTTAAAAGGCTCTCACCTCATTATTAGTGCCTTCAATTAAGGGATCTAATTATATCCTTTCCTCTTTTTCCCCTCTCCTTCTTTTTTTACAACCAAATCCCATAATCTACACTCAGAAGCTCCACCTTTTCTCTTCCTATCATTGCCGATAGCTTCATATTATTAAATCATCAATTGCATCGTTCTTCTGCTGGGAGATCGGACAACACTGAAAATAAAAAAATATTCAGCAATTTTATGATAATTATATCATAATTGTATTTGAATTGTATCAGATACATCAATACGTAAAACATAATTGTATCATACTTGTATTACAATTGTATCTAACTTGTAGATGGTACATTAATATCCAAAATAATACCTGATATAGTACTAATAAATTAATACTACCCTGTTTCAATTTATATGAACCTATTTCCTTTTTGGTCTGTGGCAAAAAGAATGACCCCTTTCTTTATTTGGAAATAATTTACTTTTATGCAATGATTTATAGCCACACAAAATATATGTGCCTCATTTTACACCACAAGTTCAAAAGTCTTCTCTCTTTTCTTAAACTCCGTGCCCAGTCAAATGGGTTCACATAAATTAAAACAGAGGGAGTATATAATTATCATATATTTGTGATACAAACTGTGAAATTCGTCGTGAACTCACAACTGCTCATAACTAAGATACAAATTTTATATAATCCTAAAAGAATTCTTACGCAATTCTGATACAACTTAAAACCGACTCCAAACTTAAATTGATACAATATCGTATTATACTTGTATTAGTTTTGTATCATGTATTGCTTTGGGTACAAATTATGATACAATTTTGATACAATCGTGATACAATTCTAAATTATGATACAACTTTTGATCTTCATTTTTTCAAGTTTCAATTTAAACATCCACCTAGAACCAACTTTAAACTTAAATTATGATAAAATATTATATTTTAATAGTATTAGTATTGTATCAGAATTGTCTTAGGTATTGATGAATCAAATACAACTCAGATACAATTATGATACATTTATCATACAATCGTAATACAATTCCGAAACTTCTTTTTCCTCGAGTTTCAATATGAAATTCAACCTAAAACCAACTTTAAACTTAACCAATCTCCCTTCAAATTGAGATATAAACTCTAAAGGATATTTTCAATAATTTTCAAGAACACCCAATCCAAAGAAATCACAAATTCATAAAATCTGAATATCTAATTCAAAGTTTCGAATCTTTTTAATGGTATGTCAATGACAGACCTCTCTACTTGCAATTTCTAAGATAATGTCGATGGATTTGTCAATAGTTGAAGCTTTTTAATGGTTGTTAGTAGAATTGATTCAGAAAAATATATGATACTATAATTTTAGAGAGATAATAGTTTGATTTGTATGAGAAAGAGAGAGAGATATTGGTGGATTTGTATGAAAGAGAGAATGACTTTAAAAGCTTTTTAAATTGGGAAGAAAATCGTGATTGTAGGAGGCTAAAGCTGATAGATGGGGATGAGAGATACGTTACAAATTAATTCCTATATTTAAGGGATCCTTCTTTTATCATATTTTTTACATAAATAGTAAATATAGATACACAATGTAATTCTTAAGGAACCAAAAGAAAAGTGGTTAATAAGTTTCTAATAGAGTATAGCTAGGTAAAAATCCCATGTCAGATACTCATTCGATATGACTTAGTGGGCTTAGCCTTTTAAGGCCTCAAAAGTGGCTTTCAGCCACCTATGTGGGAACCACCCACATATACAAGCTATATCTAGCATAATATATGTACTACCTCCATTCCAATTTATGTGAACCTGTTTGATTGGGCACGAAGTTTAAGAAAAAATGAAGACTTTTAGAATTTGTGGTCCAAAACAAGTTAAAAAGTGGCCCAGAGTATTTGTGTGGTTATAAAAGCTTCTCAATAAGGGTAGAATTGTAAGTTTAAGTTAAATTGTTACCAAATTTAGAAAACGATCATTCTTCCTGGAACGGACCAAAAAGAAATAGGTTCATATCAACTGAAACAAAGGGAGTATAATATATGTAATGTATGTATAATCAGCATATAATCTATGTATATATAATAGTTAGAAAAAGTAAATAGTGAATCCGGCATACTACTTGTATAAAGATCTCATAACTTAACTAATACCTTATCATATGGAGTTGTAATCAATGTTTTAAAAGGCGGGGGCGTGAGGCAAGGCAAGGCGTAAGTCCTGAGACATGAGGCGTAAGTCCCACGGATCTTTAAATTTTACTAGTTTCAAAAATTTTAAGATAGTATAAAATAAATATAACTATAAAAATTACATTAAAATCACAACATTATAATAAATAATCTATTTAAAATATTTATAAATTATAATTCAAATATGAATAATACGAAAAGTATAACATATAACAAAATAATCAAATTAGCTGCAATATCATTACAACTCAAACATCAAAAGTAATGTGTTTGATGCGAAATCTTATACGTATCTTTTAAGGAGTAATGAATCTTGAAAGAATTTCGATATTATAATTTAATATTTTTTTAAAATACTCCTTTTATTTAGTATGCTTTCTATTTGAAAGAGAATTTATATAAAAACATAATTCACAATTAAAATGCGATCCTCTAGAATCATTTATTTTTAAGTTTTAACAAGTTATTAAGTGACACATAGTGCACCATACTATACCATGATAACTAAGTATTTATAAATAGTTACTAGCTAATACTGACCTATTACATTAATAAGTATTGTATTTTGTAAACGTAAAAATAATATTTAGGAAAATAATTATAAAAAATTTATGTACTATTATATAATAAAGACATAACAAAAGTTAATAAATAAATTCTTTTAGATTAAAGATTTATTTAAAATTTACTATCATAGCAGTTTTAGTAGATAACGTGTAATAATTTTTATTTTAATTATGACATAAAATACTCTCAACTTAATGATTTATGATTGAGAAAACAGTAATTTTGAATAGTCAACAATTTATTAAGAAAATTGAGGATTTACAAGGTTAGTTACACACAATTGCATAAAGTTCTATTAGGCGAGTCTAGTACGCTGGGGATGTGGTGTAAGCCCCAATGGTTGAGGCGTAAGTCTCACGGAACTAAGCCCCACACATAAGTCCAGGAGCATTTTACGAGTGCTCCACCCAGGACGAGCCCAAGGCGAGTCCCAATTCTGCCTTTTAAAATAGAGGTAGTAATACTCAATATATGGATTACTTGAATATTTTTTATTTTTTTCTTGGGAATCTGATGAGAGCTGACAGAAGATATAAATGAATGAGTTTAAATGGGTCAAAAACCCATGTCAACATATCCAATCATTTGTTAAGTGTTATTCTCAGAGTGACCATCATCCCTTTGAACAACATAAGTTCAATCTCATATCGCCTGGCCTTTATTGTAGCCAAGAAACCAGTTTTCAGTTGAAATCGAAGGGACAGTTTGTTAATATTATCTCACTAATCTTTAATTATTTATCCAAAAAATATTTTCACCTCCCATTCAAACACAGAAAAATATTTTCTAGGAAATATTTCCCCGAAAAAAGCTTTCGTCATATCAAACACCTTTGACCCCTATATCCCAGTTTATTTTCTGCTGATAAATTGATAAAGAGCGATAATGAAACTAATAGTGTTTGGATTGACATTTAAGCTGGTCAAATCATGAACTTTTAAGTTCTTTTTAACCTTTTTAGTACTTGACAAAGTTAAAAAATGTTTAAAATGAATTTAAAACTACTTAAAACAAACCAAAAGCAATAAGTTTGGTAAGGCAAACTCAATTTATTGCTTTTTCGCTTAAAAACTATTTCTGCTGAAAAACCACTTTTTGTAAGTCAATCCAAACGGGCTATGATGTTTGGCTTAATGTATGCATATTTTGATGTATATTTCCTCACATTTTATTTATGTCTCATAGATTTGAGATGTTTAATATGATGATTTGTGCTAAATTGTGGTATTTCTACGTGTAGGAATCATTCAGATGCAATTTGAGACGAAATAGCGCGAATTGGAGCGAAATTGGAAAGAAAACAAAAAGTGAAATTTGAGGGTCACAGCCAGCGTGGCGCTATTTACAAAATGTTGAAAAGTTGAAGGCCAGGGCCAGCGCCCCACGCTGCCTTGGACGCTCAAAACGCAAACATGTCCTAATTCGACTAGGACTCAGTTATTTCGACTCTAAGACGCCCCAACTCATATAAAAGTCAACCTAAACCTATTTTGAGAGGGGAGAACATTTTGGAGAGGAAACACAAGCACAGAGCGCCATGGAGGCCGAAATTCATCAAGTTCCATCTTTCTTCCACCAAACTTAGTAATTTTTATGTTTCTTCGTATGATTTGTCATTTTGCTACCATGTCTATGTGGAGCTAAACTTCACATTCTAGGGTTGTGGTTCTTTCATGACTATTGTTATTCGAATATTGATTTTGATTTCTTGATTTATCATATTGGTTTATTTATTCAATCTTGTGCTTAATTATTTGATTGCTTGATCACCAATTGAATACTATCTAGTATCTACAAATCTAGAGTTGAACTCGAAAGTGGGAATTCTAGATTGCATATAGGATTGAGTTGAGCAAGTTCTTGAGTCTGGACATCAGGGAATGAATTCGCGGTTAGGATAGACATATACCTAATTGTCTTGCTTGGTTGATTTACAGGAATTATAAATGCATTATTGTTGATTCTAACTCTAGAGATATATAGGTGTTAGGTTAGCTTGAATAGACGAGTAAGAACTCGACAGATTCTTATGAGCAATATTAACTCCGTTAACCAATAAACTAGACAAATTAGTTAGTCAATTCAATTGAAGAATACAATAGGAAGCCCATGGCCCTAGATCGTTTTCATCGTATTGATAACATAAAAATCTGTTATCCTTTTGTTCAGAGTTCATTATTTGTTTTCTTTATTTTAGTTAGTTTAGAATCAAATATTTCTAGGTTTAATTCTTGTTTAGATAATTAGAATAGTCTAATTTAGTTAATAGTTAATTACAAGTCTCCGTGAGTTCGACATCCGACTTTTAATCACTTTATTACTTGACGACCGCGTATACTTACGTGTGCGTTTGATCGCAACAGGCTAAAGGTATGAGTTAAGGGATCAACGTAGCTGTTCGAGGTTTTGGAATGATAAGATCGCCAGAGGCAGATATGGCTAGGGCTACGAGTTCAACCCATAATTCCATCCATACGTTGCTATATATATATATATATATATATATATATATATATATATATATATATATATATATATATATAAGATCATCAAAATCTTAATAAATATAATTACTCCCTCCGGTCCACAATAAGTGACTAATTTATTTTTTTATTTTTGTCCAAAATAAGTGTCCATTTATATAATCAAGAAAAAATTCAATTTGTTTTTCCAAAATTACCTTTACATACGTCTCCCTAAAAAATTATTTACTCCTCACATTTGAGAAGAGAAGTAAGTGTTACTAAACTGTGGTGTAACATTTAATGAAGGGTAGTTTAGTCACATTAATTATTTTCGTCTAGAATTTAGTATTTCCTTAATGTGTGTGCCTAAAACAAATTGGTCACTTATTATGGACCGGAGAAAATAGTACATTGTGAACCTATAATTTTTAAAGTGCAATAAATTCAGTAGTAAAATATAAAGATTGAACCCATCAAATTAAAATCTTAGATAAGTCTTTAAATATCGACATACAGTTGCAGTGTAAAAGAAGAAGAAAAAAAAAAGAAAAATATAGAAAAAATAAATTAAAAAAAGAACATTTAAGGATAGAAGGTGAAAGAGGAGGTGATCCTCAACGGTTCATCTCCCGCGGTTGGCACTCCCAGTCTATCAAATCCCATGTAAACCCGCCAACTTCGTATTTCATTGAGCCTGTGTGTACTTACCATACTACCCTTCCCCTTCACCCACAACCCATAACACACACGTGGAATAACAAGGGCATTACAGTAAAACCATCGCATTGTCCGTTATCCGACAGAATATAGCTGGACTTATATCTTTCTTCAACTTCTTTTATGGCGATTTAGATTCTAGATTATAGTAATTCCTAAATATATGAGCTTCTCCTAAACTCGAGATTACGTTCTTGTCTCCTTCATATATAAAGGTTTCTTTTTTCTTTCCTTATGATCAGGTTTCCATGTTGATTCTTGCGCGATTGAGATGCATTTGGATCGTAATAATTTTATCTTTTTAATTATACTATTGTAACTTCCTAGGTGCGCACTGGGGACCTAAGAGGCGGTGGTTTACCCTACGGCGGATGTCAGTGGTTCGACTCTGCTTATCTCCAACTCGTGAACTTAGCCGATAGAAGAAAATCAAAATGTTGGACTCATGGAAGAGAAACAAGTTTTGCTCCAAATGGTAATAGTGACAAGTTTGCAGGGTTTAATTCTTTGTTTGATTTTCAATTTAAAAAAAGATACTTTTTCTTTGTTTATTAATTGTTCTCATGTTCTTATGGGGATGATCTCTGGTACAGTAAGTCTACAATCAAGCAGATGAAAACTCGAATCGAAATGGTGAGGAAGAAGAGAAATGCAATGCAGAAATACTTGAAGAATGATATAGCTGACCTTCTTAAATCTGGATTGGATGTCAATGCCTACGACAGGGTAATTCCCAAATATTCAATAAAACTCCTATAGGTTTGAATTTGGAAATTGTTTAAAAACTTGTCAATAATACTCCTTGTTGCATGATAATATGTACTGTAGATCTCAGTACTAGTTTCATCCGTTTGGGACTGAGGCGTAGTTGTATATTACTTTCTTTCTCCCTGGAAAGCTCTACTGATTTTGTTTACTGCAACAGACTGAAGGCCTTCTAGTTGAACTGAATCTCTTGAGCTGTTATGATTTCTTGGAGCAATATTGTGACCATATTTTTTGTCACCTTGAAACCATGATTCAACAGAGGTAACTTCTGACATTATTTTATTTGGTGTTTCATAAGAATAGAAGACGTAAATTGTTAGTAAAAATATTGCGTGCACTAAAAAAAAGGGTAGCTCGGCGCACAAGGCATCCCGGGTTCAGGGTCTGGGGAAGGGCTGCACCCAAGAGGGTGTGATGTAGACAGCTTATCCATCTTCTGACAATTTGTTGTTTAGTGGATCTGTAGCATCATCATAAACATAAAACATCTCAGTTCTCAGATGATTGGATGTTTAATGTGTGTCAACTATTAGTAAAAGGGAAAAGGGCCAAAATTACCCCTCTGCTACCTACCTGAAAAGAATCAGTCATACCCTTTGTTATACTTTCGATATATTATTGCCCCCGACGTTATAAAACTGGTGTAAAAATACCCTCCGCCGTTAGGCCACCATCCCATATGTCCCTTTATCTTACTGAGGTGGCTCCCATCTCAGTAAAATGGGGTTGGGGCAATGAGGTGGCAGTAGCATGCCATGTGGCGGCCACCTCAGTAAAATAAAGGACCATATGGGATGGTGGCCTAACAGCGAAAGGGTATTTCTGCACCAGTTTTGTAACATCGGGGCCAATAATTGACCGAAAGTATAACGGAGGGCATAACTGATCCTTTTCACGTAGTAGAGAGCTATTTTTGGCCCTTTTCCCTTAGTAAAAATAGTGTTCCTGGTAGTTTTTCAACCTGATTTCCTATGAGTCAAACTGCCTCCTCATGTCTGAGCAATTCTTATTTTTAGGGAATGCTCTGAGGATTGCAGGGAAGCTGTGGCATCTTTGATGTTTGCAGCAGCGAGACTAGCGGACTTGCCTGAATTACGTCAACTCAGAACGATATTTTCTGAGAGATATGGAAATTCCCTTGAATTTTATGTTAGTAAACAGGTAATACTCATTTTTTCACATGCAGATAACATTCATCCATAAACTTTCTCATATGATTTATATTTCCTCCTTTTTCTTGATAGTTTACTGAAAAATTAAAGCCAGTACCACATAAAAAGGACATGAAGCTACAGTTGATGCAAGATATAGCAACAGAATCTGGTACAGAATGGAATTCAAAAGCTTTACAACAGAAGCTATATGAACAAGAACACATGTCTGAATCAGGTCATGATAAAGAATCTGAAGCTGCTACATTCAATCATGAGAATGTGAGGCATCATCATACCAAATCAAGAGTGAACACAACAGAAAGAAGTTCAGATTCTGGTCTTGATTGCGCTCATGTGGACAAAGTAGAATATAATGGCGACGACAATGCAGCTGAAAAGGCTAATCCAAAACCAAAATCGGTTAGAAGGAAACATCTGGAGCCACAATCTGGTGACAAAGATTCAGGACAAGAAAACCATGGCACAAGAATTTCAAATGGTGAAGTCTCGAGGCAGAGAACTCGAGATGGTCCTTCAGGAAGAACAGCATCCCTTCCAGTTGAATTGGAACAAATAAGTCCAGCTGAGCTAATGAAAGGGCACACTCGAGCAAATTCTTGTCAGCCTGATATGTTTGGTCCAAATGGGCTCCATCCTAAGGTACCAAATTACGATGAGGTAGTTGCTCGCCTGGCGGATCTCAGTGGGAAATCAAAAGAATGACCTTTTAGTTAGGACAAGCTGGATTACTGTTCCATTCCACAGCCAATCTTATTAAATTTTGGTTTTATCTTACTCTTTGTATACATGTTAAGAGTTGATACAGTGTATATTACTCTTTAACAGTTATTAAACCATTTCATTGTAAATAGGCTCATTAGATAAAGCCTATATGTTGAGTAGTGACAGAGTATTTGACTCTCTATTCATGAGTCATAATCTTAGTCCATCACAAGTTTCTAGCAGCAACGTCGTATACAGAAGATTTTGTTAACATTTTACTAGTCTTTTTGCAGGGAAAAGTTTCATATAAAATTTTTGTTGCCATTATCAATGTAGTTACTGTAAGATAGTTAAAACATCTATTTTATGGCTGACGTTTTTCTTACTATAGTTCTTTAACTCTTGGGAAATTTCTCAATTCCCTTTTTTCCCACTAATTGTGTATCAACTTCTATCAATATAGTCACCAACCAAACCATTGGCCTGGGAATCATCAAATAGGTAAATGTCCCTTTAGTGAATCAAGAACTTGCTCCCTGTCGGATTCATTCATGGACTTATCAAAATTTGCAGACTATTTGTTGAAAGTGACTCAGTTCATGATGAAATTCCGAATCTTGATATAATCAGGCAACCAAAAAAAAAAAAAAACGATCTTCAGATGGTGTCAACAGAACTATGCACATCTTATTGAAAGAGCACAAAATAATATTGGACAGATGTAAAGAATTTTTACAGCTGAGTTTCTTACAAGGACTTGGGAGCAAAAGTAGCAACACCAGTGTCTAGTGACTGGTTTGGTTCCCATGTTGAGCAACCCATTTGTAATCAGAATGATGGTGCCTACACCTGAACGAGCCCCGATGATGTGTTGGGGAACAAACACACTGCTTCATCTTTCCAACTGCAGCTTCATTTTCAGTTGATACTCTGCTTACTTGTATCTGCACATCTTCCCTTGTATCAGGATGAACAAATCGTCCACGGCGTTCTCCCAGCTTGTCATGAACACTAACACAATGAGCACCGCTCGGGTAACACATTGGATACTGAAGAATACTGTGTATCAACCTCTAGCCTACAGTATATTTTATATACGGGAATATTGAGTGGAAGGTAAGGAGGAGAATAAAAGTGGAAAACTGCATCTATTAAAAAAGAAACTTAAATTGTACATAATGATTGACAGTTATAACAGATAGGGACTGGTGACGACTAGGATTGTCTTTTGCTCTTTAGGTATTCTAGTGGCTAATGAGTGATAGTGTCTTGGTTTTGTGCATATTAGGCGTTGGAGAAGTATGGATGAAGAATTGAAGATAAACAAAGGCCGTGGAATCAGTGGCTTTTGAAATTTGAGACTTGTCTGCTAATCTGGACCTCTTAAAGTCTATAAGATTCCAACCACTTGTTCAGTATTCGTTTAGCTGTGTTCAGCAAGTTTCAAAGTGAAATACAGACGAAAAACTTGATGTACAAGTGCTGTTTAATGTAACACTCCTCGAATTTATAAAAGTTTTAAGATACGCTAATTATAGAACTGAATTATTATTATTACTATTATTTTATCTTGCCTATAGTGAAATATATATATGTGTGTATGTGTGTGTATACACTTAAATAATTGGATATACAATTAAGAAAATATTAATAATTTTAATATCAGTAATATTTAAAAGTGGGTATCATTAATTATTAGTTAAGGCAAAACAAAACAAAAAGACAAAAATAATAAAACAAAAAAAAAGGGCTTAAAGCCTTGGAAAGGGTAAGAAACGTGTGTCATTCAAAAAGCAAAGGCTTAAAGCCTTAAAGCAATACAGAACTAATGTTCTGTTTATTCACGCCAGGCATAGAAAACGTTTAAAGCCTTACGAACAGAGGCAGCCAGGAATTGCTCACGCATGAAAAAATTCTACGGTTCATTATAACTCACTTATTCTTGAACTCAGGTATATAAAATTTCCTATTGTCAATTATCCTAAAGTAGTAACAGGTAAGAATTGAATAGTTAATTCCCTTCTTCCTCTATATCAACAGTAAATTCCATGTTTAGGTGTGAAACTTTAAAATTGATTAAAATGCACTGGTTGTTATAGAATCGATTAAAATTGATTCCATATTTAGGTGTGAAACTTTAAAATTGATCAAAATGCATTGGTTGTTATAGAATCGATTGTTTGACGGGTATAAATTGGACTGGGGTCTACGTATTGGCTCAAGGAGTTTTGAGGTGAGTTGATATAACCCTTTACTAAAGTGGTTTAACTCACAAAAAGCACGCATACAAGGTGTTTGATGAATTGCATAACAGAGTTAATATATACTTAATTGGAGTAGTAAGTGTCTATCAGCTTAGAATTATTTTCTAGCTAAAGTTTAGATGATTATTTGGATTTATGTGCATAAATTTTAGATTTTTATGTTATTCTTATATGCCATCTTCATGTTGAAAATTCATGAAGGAGCAAGAATCTTTATAAATACTTTTGAATGTTTATTCCATTCTTATGCCATGCCTTACATTTAAGGATACCAATGTGAGTATGTATAAAAGATTTAGACTTGCAAAGTCACAAGAAGAAGTTTTAGAAAGAAAAGATTTTTGGGAGTATCCTTTATTCTGAGAAGGGGTCATCGTCCAGGCCTAGGGTCCTGACCAAGGAGTTGACTTCCTGAAGCTACTTGTGCCAAAGTAGGGAGCACACGAGCCGAGGGTCTCGTTGCTGAGAATTTACTTAGCCATGCTAAGGTATGAGACATGAGCGCTGAGAACCATAAAGCGAGTGACACCTCGTGGATTGGGCCTATTCGATCAGGTTGGGATCTAACCCGTGCCGATCACACGGTGACTGAGACAGAATTAAGCCAGGATAGTTGGAACTCCCAAAGTATAAAGTGAAGTATATTTTTCAAGAAAGAAAAAGAAAATAATTTCTTTTAGAATTTTCAAAAACTGCTATTATGCAATTATTTAGAATTATTCTTATAAGCTTTATGTTTTACATGCATTTAGAACCTTTGCTCATAATGTATATGTTATTAAAGTTTCGCCCCCTGTTGTTGAGACTCAATGAGTACAATGGATGGTACTGACGTTCTCTTTTGGGAACCTACGTTGGTCTGCGGTACAACGTAGGAACCGGATTTGCAGGCGAGTAGGCTGCGAGTTAGGACTTCCTTCCCTTCCAGTGCTATTGGTGAGCTCCGCTTTTGTTCGTGGAGTATTCCTTAGAGTCATTTTTATTTAGCTATTTCTTTGTTTACTTAGAGAACTGGCCAGGAAATCTCATGTCCTGAGCAGTGCGTCAGTTTATCAGTAGAGGCTTCATAGACATAGTCGTTGGGTTAAGATTCAGATGTTTTTGATAATAACTTAGCAGTATTTCATTGGTTACTATTAATAAAGTTTTGGAGTTGATTTATGTAAATGTTTAAATTAATCAAAAGTATTTGGTTAGAGCATTGCCTTGTTGCATATAAAGGTTGGAGTTATAATAGATTTGATAAGCAGAGATGGTTCGCTCGGTCATGTTTAGTAATCGAGTGCCAGTCCCGGCTTGTTCAGAAAATGGGTCATGACAAACTTGGTATCAGACAGGTTTATGGAGTCCTAGGGGTCTATGAAGCCGTGTTAGTAGAGTCTTGTTTATGTGTATGAAGCGCGCCATACTTATAAACATGAGGCTACAAACATTTAGGAAAAGTCTCTTTTTTTTCATACTTTAGATCGTGCAATAGAGTCTACTTCTAAGAAATTATCTAATTTATTCGTTTCTCCAAAACTCGCAGAAATGGCTCGTACTCGCAACTCTGACACCGATACTCAGGATGCTATTCAAGAAACTATCGCTACTATTGTGGCTCAAGGTAGAGCTAAGAAGGCTTCGATTCAGAAAAGGAGGGGAAAATCCACAAAGGGAGTCCAAATACCCCGGGTTGAACGAGAAGAAGGCGTGGAGCATGATGATCTAGTACCTCAGGATCCAGTACCGCCCCCAACAGCAGCCCCGGCTCAGGCAACTATATCTCCCGAGGTGGGTCAGATGTTTAATGTTGTCAACAGTGCTATGGAGATATTTAATGCCTTTATGGCCAACCAGAACGAGAGAAGAGATGAGATTCCACTTCAATCAAATAGACAGAGCAATTCTGAGTCCTCAAGAGTGAATGAATTTTTAAAGTTGAGTCCTCCAGTGTTCCATGGTTCTATAGTTGATGAAGATCTGATATTGTGGCTAGAGGGTATCAAGAAAGCCCTCCGAGTGATGAAAGCATTTGATGATGAAGCTGTGGAGCTAGCTGCTTACCAGCTTAGAGATGTGGCCGGTGCTTGGTTTGAGATGTGGGAAAAGAAAAGAGATGAAGATGATGGTCCGCCTACTTGGGAAGAATTTGAAGAGGCCTTCATGGCTAAATTTATCCCATAAGAGGATAGGGAAGCTAAGGCTACAGAGTTCGAATAGCTCAAGCAAGGGAATAAAAGTGTGCAAGAGTACTACATGGAATTCATAAGGTTAGATAAGCATGCTCCTCACACGGTGAAGACTGAAAAAGCAAAGATCCGCAGGTTTGTTGGCGGTTTAGCTTACCACATTAAGGATACGACATCAGCTGCAGCAGTAGGGATGGAAGCCTTCTCCTCTGTTGTGGGATTTGCCAAGCACTTAGAGAAAGACAGGCAACTAAGGAGAGAAGAAAAAGAGCATAACAAGAAAGCCCGGACAATGGGCAAGTTTAATGGTACATCCAGCGGAGGTGGAAGGGATTCCTTTAATAATGAGTCATTAGCACCAGCTCAGTCTAGTCATCAGTCAAGTGGTGGTCCTTCATTCAGACGTACTCAGAGTTATGAAAATCAGTCTCACCAGAATCAGAATTTTTGGACATCATCCTCACATAGCCAGAGTCATGTTGAGCAACATTCATACCAGCAAAGTCTTTGTGGAACATGTAAGCGGCAACATTCAGGTCAATGCAAGCTCGGGTTTCATGGTTGCTGCCATTGTGGAGACATTCGTCATATAAATGCCAACTGCCCAAAGTTGCGACGTAATTTCAGTGGTGGATCAACTCGTCCTTCTAGTTCCTCAGCTACTGCAGTTTCACCCCCTCAGGCTCGTGGTTCTCATAATCAGACCGGGCATGGAGTAGGCAGAGGTGCAGACCGAGTTACTCAGGGAGGGGGACAACTCCGTTTGTTTGCTACACTTGATCGTCAAAGTGCAGAAGTATCTGCAAAAGTTATTACAGGTATACTTTTAGTCTGCTCACATAATACTTATGCCATAATGGATCCAGGTTCAATGTTTTCATAGGTGACTCCATACTTTGCAATTAACCTTGGACTAGAACCTGAATAACTTAGTGAGCCATTCCTCGTATCTACTCTAGTTGGCGAGTCAGTGAAAGTCACCAGAGTCTATAGAGGTTGTATAGTTTCGGTCCAAGGTCGCAACACCAAAGCCAATCTCATAGAGTTAGAAATGGTGGATTTTGATGTGATCATGGGTATGGACTAGTTTTCTTCCTGCTATGCCATGTTAGATTGTCATGCCAAGATAGTCAGGTTCCAATTTCGAAATGAAGAAGTCTTAGAGTGGAAGGGCAGTTCAGCATTACTTGTAGGTAAGTTTATTTCTTATCTTAAGGCACAACGAATGATCGGTAAGGGGTGTCTCGCCTATTTGGCTCACATCATTAATCCAGAATCAGAACAACCAAATCTTCAGTCTGTGCCAGTTGTTGGAGAATTTCCAGAAGTTTTCCCAGATGACCTTCCGGGCCTTCCTCCCGAAAGAATCATAGACTTCGACATTGATCTCATTCCAAGCACTCAACCCATATCTATACCTCCTTATAGGATGGCTCTAGCAGAACTTAATGAGTTGAGAGAACAATTGAAAAACCTTCTTGAAAAGGGTTTCATCAGACCGAGTGTTTCACCGTGGGGTGTCCCGGTCCTGTTTGTCAAGAAGAAAGATGGGTCTCTCAGAATGTGTGTCGACTATCGGCAGTTGAATAAAGTTACCATTAAGAACAAGTACCCACTGCCAAGAATTGATGATTTATTTGATCAACTTCAGGGTGCCAAGTACTTTTCAAAAATAGACTTGAGGTCGGGGTACCATCAGTTGAGAATCAGAGAAGAAGATATATCTAAAACAGCCTTTAGGACTCGCTACAGACACTATGAATTTCTAGTAATGTCCTTCGGGTTGACAAATGCTCCAGCTGCATTCATGGACCTCATGAACAGAGTATTCAAGCAATTCCTGGATACCTTTATTATCGTGTTTATAGACGATATTTTGGTATACTCTAAGAGCAAGGAAGAACATGCAGAACACCTTAGAATAGCCTTGCACACCTTGAAGGAGAATGAGCTTTATGCCAAGTTTCAAAATGTGAGTTCTGGTTGCAGTCAGTAGAATTCTTAGGCCACATGGTATCTAGTGAAGGAATAAAAGTAGACCCTCAAAAGACTGAAGCAGTCAAGAACTGGCCTAGGTCGACAACGCCAACCGAAATCAGGAGTTTCTTGGGATTAGCTGGATACTATAGAAGGTTTGTAGAGGGGTTTTCCTCACTTGCAGCTCCATTAACTAAGTTGACTCAGAAAGCAGTTAAGTTCCAATGGTCAGACGCTTGTGAGCAGAGTTTTCAAGAGTTAAAGAAGAGGTTGACCACTACACTTGTGTTAACCTTGCCGGCAGGTTCGGGTGGGTTCACAGTGTATTGTGATGCCTCCAGAGTGGGCCTTGGTTGTGTTCTTATGTAAAATGGAAAAGTTATTGCTTATGCTTCCAGACAGTTAAAGAATCATGAAAAGAACTACCCCACACACGACTTGGAGCTTGAAGCAATGGTGTTTGCATTAAAAATATGGCGACACTACCTTTATGGCGAGCATTCTGAAGTGTTTACAGATCACAAAAGCCTCCAGTATATTTTCAAGCAAAAAGAACTAAATTTGAGACAAAGAAGGTGGCTCGAGCTATTGAAAGATTATGACATCAATATCCTCTATCACCCGAGCAAAGCTAATGTGGTAGCAGATGCACTTAGTAGGAAGTCAATGGGTGTCTTGGCCCATCTTGGTGTACAAAGGCGATCTTTGGGTCGAGAAATTCAAAAACTAGCCAATGATGGAATTAGATTGGATGAGACCGAAGAAGGAGATATAACTGCTTATGCCTTAGCACAATCCTCCCTTGTTATGCATGTTAAGGCTAAACAAGACGAAGATCCGTACTTAGTGAAATTAAAAGAAGGAGTCAGAAGCAAAGAAATCACTGCTTTCACTCTAGGAAGTGACAGAGTTTTGAAGTTGAATGATCGGTTATGTGTGCCTGATGTAGATGGTCTTAGGAAGGCCATAATGGAGGAAGCTCACAGTTCGAGGTACTCTATCCACCCAGGTGCTACCAAAATGTATCTAGATTTGAAAGAGTAGTACTGGTGGAAAGGCATGAAGAAACAAGTAGCAGATCATGTGGCTAAATGTTTAAATTGCCAACAAGTCAAAGCCGAGCATCAGAGGCCTGGTGGCTTAGCTCAAGATATAGAGATACCACAGTGGAAGTGGGAGATGATTAATATGGATTTTGTAGTAAGTCTACCTCGCACATACCGTAAACATGATTCAATTTGGGTTATTGTAGACCGACTGACAAAGTCCGTGCATTTCCTACTAGTAAAGACGACAGACTCCGCAGGGTAGTATGCGCAGTTGTACGTCAAAGAAATAGTCCGATTGCATGGTACTCCAGTTTCAATCATATCTGACAGAGGCCCTCAGTTCATGGCGTATTTTTGGCAGGCATTTCAGAAAAGATTAGGTACCAAGGTCAATTTAAGCGCCGCTTTTCATCCACAGACCGATGGCCAGGCAGAAAGGACCATTTAGACTCTCGAAGATATGCTGCGTACGTGTGTTATAGATTTTGGAGGTAATTGGGATGATCACTTGCCACTTATAGAATTTGCTTACAATAACAGCTATCAGGCCAGCATTGGTATGGCTCCTTATGAAGCGTTGTATGGGCAGAGATGTAGGTCTCCAGTGGGTTGGTTTGAACCAGCAAAGGTGCCGTTGATTAGTCCAGAGTTAGTTTGTGAGGCCTTGGAGAAAGTTCAGCTAATTAGAGAAAGACTTAAAGCGGCTCAGAGTACAATGGATGGTACTGACGTTCTCTTTTGGGAACCTACGTTGGTCTGCGGTACAACGTAGGAACCGGATTTGCAGGCGAGCAAGCTACGAGTTAGGACTTCCTTCCCTTCCAGTGCTATTGGTGAGCTCCGCTTTTGTTCGTGGAGTATTCCTTAGAGTCATTTTTATTTAGCTATTTCTTTGTTTACTTAGAGAACTGGCCAGGAAATCTCATGTCCTGAGCAGTGCGTCAGTTTATCAGTAGAGACTTCATAGACATAATCGTTGGGTTAAGATTCAGATGTTTTTGATAATAACTTAGCAGTATTTCATTGGTTACTATGAATAAAGTTTTGGAGTTGATTTATGTAAATGTTTAAATTAATCAAAAGTATTTGGTTAGAGTATTGTCGTGTTGCATATAAAAGTTGGAGTTATAATAGATCTGATAAGCAGTGATGGTTTGCTCGGTCATGTTTAGTAATCAAGTGCCGGTCCCGGCTTGTTCAAAAAATGGGTCATGACATTTAACTTGTTCTTTGCCTTTCAGTTTCATTGGCCCTGGCCACAAGTTTCTGTGGATTGTACTTGCTGAAATTACTGTAAAAGAGTTTGTACGCACTGTAATGGAAAATAAAAGCGCATCGAAAACTTGACAATTGTTATGATAAATATCATATTATGGTGGATGTCTACTCTTCCTCCATGATCTTCATGTCAAATGCTTAATGACATATTCAATGACATATTTTCTATGTTCAATGACATATTCTATGACATATTTTCTTCACTTTTCATGCCTATATAAAGGCCTTGTAATAGATAGGAAAATACACACAATTGAAGAAGAAAATATCTTCCTTCTCTCTATCTCCATTTCTTGTTCATGTTTTACTAAATTGCTTTTATTTCATTGTTCCATATTGTTATTTTGAGTAATATTTCATAACACGTTATCAGCACGAGTCTCTCACCAATTTTATATATATCTACAAAATTTTGCCTACATCCGAAAAGATTGCAATTAGAAGCCATGCATATCATCTCATGGTTAGATGTAAAAAGAAACTACATATGGTAAGTAATGAAACGTACAAAGGTATAATTATCTTTTACTTGTTATTTCTTTAATATCTCATATGCACACAACTTCGTACTAACACCTGTATTGCATAAGCACATATTAATATTACATTTTTTATATCACATGAATGGAATCAAAATTTTTGAAGTTTTATAAGTGAAAATCATAGTACTAGTTAATTGTTAATATGATGCATGTCATGATAACCAAGGATATGTTACATAAGTTGTCTTATGTATATTTGTGTGTTAACTATCTTCAATATGTCTTGTCGCTTTTAACATTTTCTTTTACTTTGATGAATATTTTCTATTTTGGATTTTTACACTTGCATATAGTTAAAAAAAAAGAATAAAAAAAAATTGGGTCATACTGATTAGAAGCATAAATCATCTTGAAGAAAACAAGAAATACTTCACATCTTTATCTAGGTTGATTAATTACTTCTTTGAAATTTGGAAAACAAACCAGCTATTGAGAAAGTATACTTCATAATTTATGATCGTATCATTTGAAAGAAACAACGATTAGTATGACTACTAGAGGAGGTATTTTCGAGTATTCATGATCTACTTGATGTTTGCTATTGGCTTACCATTTTCAAGTATTTTATATGAATGACGCATAAGCTACAACTCGTAAGTTGTTACCTATAATAACACTTTTCAGGTAATATAAATGCTGAATTTATGTATTAGTACTATATATGTGTTGTTACCTATATGTTGTACTTTTGATAAATTTATTCACTAATTGCTTGGTTGAATTGAGTGAAGGAAAGTCATGACATTAAATCAAATCCAATTGTTAGGGTATATCCCGAAAACAACAATATTTTTTAGAGAGGCCCAATAAATATTATGACAATTATTTTATGATCCATTTAAATTCTAATACAAATTAGAAGAACTATTCTGATTACAAAAAGTTGTATTTCATATAGATGCTACAAATAATTGATAAAGTTTTACACTGATTTGAGATTTGTACACTTATTTAAGAAAACAAATTTGATTTGCTAAGTTACAAATTAGTTGTGTACAACTTTCTTGGCATGTGATTGAAATTAAGGCTTGAGAATGAATCTCAATATTGTTTAGCCTATTATGCTATTGATTAAGACATCGGGATCAAGTCCTGATGCTCCATAATGATAAGAGTTGGGTTTGAGTCCCAATTTGTCATGGCCTAACATGCTTTTATTTTAGTAAGACATTGGATTTGAGTCTCACTGTACCATATTGATGATATAATGATGACTAAAGAAAAATAATATATTTATCATGAAAAGGCATGAAAATTGTCCCACTTGATTTGCTCCATTCTTGAAGTGAATGTGATAGCAGTGCATAATAAGTTTCAATGAAGACAAGTGGTTGAACAATGAACGTGAGTGTTCCAAATATCAAAATAATAATAATCATCACTATGATTATAAAAGGAGAACAATAAGGGTTCTCAAAATAGTCCTTCAAAATGTGAAGACAATGCTTACCATCAAATTGGTATGAAAATAATAAAGCACATCACTGATTATGATCCATTCCTTGAAGAGAATGTGACTTGTGATAAGCATTGAGAATGCAAACTCATTCCTAAAGTTGAATGTGATAATATGTGATAAAAACAATGAATAAAGACATGCAATTCATGATTATATGAACACCACACAACTCACCTCTAAGGGAGGTTTGAGTAAAATAAAGAGAATAAATATTATTGTGTGGTTACATGAATATGTCATTGGTCGCGTACATGTGGTACGCCAAATATTATTTTGTCATGCCTTATAAAAGTTATTAAAGGCAAAGTTAAAGCAAGAAATGATTTTGCTTATGATGATTTTGACCATGACAATTTATTATGATATAATTTTATCCGTGAAGGAGACATTTACCATATGAATGGTATGATAAAAGATCTTGTAGTACAAAAGTTATTAAGAACTCCGAAAAACTAATTTGTTACTACCCGGATGAATAAACTTATTCATGACATTGATATTGTAAAGTCTCAAAAGAAACTTTTTGAGTTTCAAATATATAAGTCAAAGTGATTGGCATATTGAGACTATAAATGAAAGGAAGATTGAATATCTTCATATTTCTATAATCATACCGGGTAAATATGAAAGGTTACCCGATCTTCTTTCTATTTGTACTACACAAATATAAGCATGATGCTGGAATCATATGCCACAAGTAAACTAGAGGTTTACTAAAACAAATATTAATTGGCATGACCAGTTGACCATCTCGGTTCAATTATGATGCGAAAAATTAATTAAGAATTACATTGAAATATATTGAAGAATAGAAGATTCTTCAAGAATTCTCTTGTGCTGCTTATTCTCATGATATACCAGTTAAAGGTTGGGATTGAATCCCTTGATTTCTGGAAGGAATGTGATATATATATGGGCCCAGTCACCTGCCATGTGGATCGTTTACTATTATATGATTTTAATAGATGCATCTATTTTATGGTCACATGTGCATTTGTTATCAACTTGCAGTTTGGTTTTTGCAAGATTGCTTGCTCAAATTATTAGAGCACAATTCCAGAATGTAAATTATGATGATTTATCTTGATAATACTGGTTTAAATCCAAGTTGGTTTAGTGAAAATTGTATGCCTCCAATTATAGCTAAATCATTGGTTATGAGAACAAAACTCCCAAAAATAAAATTTGGTATGAGATGTATTATTTAATATACACCAGCACTTGTACGCATCTAGCCAAGTTATGAAAATTTCTCCCTATCACAATCGGTTCAGGGTCAGGAACCAAAGAATTTCTATATAGAAATATGAATGTGCTATATGATTTAATTATGCCACTACAATGCACAAAGATGAGTTCCCAAAGAAGGTTGGGAAATGTGTTGGTGATCCCAACATTAGAGGGAAAAATGGATAGCTGAGAAAGTGATACGTGAAATGAATTATTATGAATACATATAGATCATCGTACAAGAAAATATGAACTTGAAGTTCAAGTGATAATTAATTTATAAATTACTGCCAGACGCATTTGCTGACCCAAAGCTAAATGTCATATTTCAGCTGTTAATGCTCCAAATAGAGTAAAGTCCATGAGGGACAGAGTCTATGGCACGCATGAAGCATAACAGACCAATCGGTTCCAAAGATAAAACTCCTTGAAGAAGAAGAGGGGCAAAATGGTCATAATAAGGAGGCAAGTGCTCTAGAAGAGCACCACGACATAACACTTCGTAAGACCTCATGTGAGAGGCTCAGGTACCTGAAAATAATGAGATAAAGGGATCTCAATAAGTTATGTCTTTATTGTGTAATAATTGAACCGATATAAAATGATCGTCGACAATATTGTTAACATAATGTAGCGCTCAATATTATTAATATTGACGAGGATCTTGAGCTCAAATCTGTCATGAAATTTGGACAGATAAATGATTGGCCAAATGAAAAATACGCAATGAAAATTGACTTCACTTGAAAAAATGTGAAGTTGGGTGGATAGTCCCAACACCTGCAAGTATAAAGCCAATGGAGGTATAAATATGTTCTTGTGCAAAAATTTCATGTCAGATAGACATAAATACGACTTGTGACACAAGAAAATTAGTAAATATCTTCACATTGATTATATGGATACATGTTCTCTTATGGTGGATATAATTATTTCAAGTTTTAATCTGGCAATACATGAAAACTTGATATGCGTATAATGAAAATCATTGAAGGATTAAAATTGTTCTGAAGCATATTAATGTTTCCAAGAAATCTATTAAATAAAGCTTCAAAAATCCTTATACGGATTGAAACAATCAAGGCGCATGTGGTATAATCGCCTGTGTGAGTACCTATTGAAAGAAGGGTACAAGAATGATTCAATTTGTCCTTGTATCTTTATAAAAAGATCTGGATTTGAATTTGTTATAATCTTTGTGTATGTTGATTCAAATATCATTACAACTCCCAGGCAACTTCCTAAAGCAGTAAAACTGTTTAAAGAAAGAATTTGAAATGAAAGATCTTGGAAAGACAAAATTTTGTCTTGGTCTACAAATTGAGTATATGAAAGATGAAATTTTTATCAATCAATCAACATACACTAAAAAGATTTTAAAGCGATTTTATATGGATAAAGTACATCCATTTAGTACCCCGTTGTGAGATCACTGGATATAAATAAAGATCCATTCCGACCTCATGAAAATATTGAAGAACTTGTTGGTCCTGAAGTACTATATCTTAGTGCAATTGATGCACTAATGTATCTTGCTAACACTAAAAGGCGTGACATAACATTTTCAGTTAATATCTTAACAAGATATAGCTCTGCTCCTACAAGGAGACATTGGAGTGAAATCAAACACATATTGTGTTATCTAAAAGGGACTACCAATGTGGGCTTATTTTATGGCAATGATTGCAATCCCGATCTTGTTGGTTATGCCGATGTAGAGTATTTATCTGACACACACAAGACTTGATCTCAAACATGCTATGTGTTTACATGTGGAGGTATTGTCATATCTTGGCGATCGACTAAGAAATCAATCGTGGCTACTTCATCTAATCATGCTAAGATAATTGCTATTCATGAAGAAAGTCGAGAATGTGTATGGTTGAGGTCTATAATACATCTTATTCGAGCCAAAAATAATTTGAAGTGTTACAAACTACCCACAATTTTGTATGAAGACAATACATCATGAATAGCCCAATTGAAGGGAGGATTCATAAAAGGAGTTAGGACAAATCGCATTTCACCAAAGCTATTTTCCATACATGATCTTCAAAAGAATGGTGATATCAATGTGCAACAGATTCTTTCAAGTGATAATATGGCTGATTTGTTCACCAAATCTCTACCGATGTCAACCTTCAAAACTAGTGTGCAAGATTGGAATGTGAATTGATGCTCTCATCAGGGGGAGTTAATACGCGTTGTACTCTTTTTTCCTTACAAGATTTTGTCCCACTGGGTTTTCCTTGCAAAGTTTTTAACGAGGCAACCAAAAGGCGTATTTCTAAATATATGTACTCTTTTTCCTTCATTAGGATTTTTTTCCCATAGGGTTTTTTCCTAATAAGATTTTAATGAGGCACATTATTTATGGACATCCAAGGGGGAGTGTTATGATAAATATCATATTATGGTGGATGTCTTCCTCCATGATTTTCATGTCAAATGCTTAATGACATATTCAATGACATATTTTTTATGTTCAATGACATATTCCATGACATATTTTTTTCACTTTTCATGCCTATATAAAGGCCTTGTAATAGATAGGAAAATACACACAATTAAAGAAGAAAATCTCTTCCTTCTCTCTATCTCCATTTCTTGTTCATATTTTACTAAATTGCTTTTCTTTCCTTGTTTCATATTGTTATTTTGAGTAATATTTCATAACAACAATAAGTTTTTTCCACAACTTTCTTCAAGTTAGATAGTTCCTCTATAGCATGAATATCGAGACAATTGAAGGATGATAGAGTACCGTTTTGGGTCTCCAACATCTTGTGTAAATAATACTATAACCACATTCTCTTTGAATCAAATCTCAAAATTAACTAGTAGGATTTGCTTTACAAATCTTCTATATTTATTTAGCTTTTTTTGAATTTTTTCAAAATTAAAAAATAAAGGGACGAGCACTCTAGGTAAAAGGCAACGACCATTTCAGCTCTACCTCTATACAGAGGCGGAGCTAACATGCCGGTTATCAGGGCGGATGACCGTTTACCGAAGCGGTGTCACGCCATATCGCTTTGTCGGAAAATTTATTAAATATGTATTAATACTACGAGAAACGGGATAAGTAGAAAAAATAAAATAACTTGACATAAATTATCTCTTGGTATCTTGGTTATGTGGTTGAATTTTGCTCTAAAAGTGTAGAGGTTCAAACCTCAACTAGCACTTTTGTTTTTGCAAAAAATTGAGAGAGCCTAAAATTGTAATGAAGTAGAATTGAACTCGATCTTTTCTAACTTATGACTCGACAAACCCAACATACCAAGTCTATTTTTTGTTTATTAGTATAATAATTAAAATTAATATTTCCTTTCTTCTACCAATTTCAACACTGCTTACAAAAATTCTTACGTGTGCCCCCGCTTTCGATAGAACCTTATAACTTTCGTCCCAACTACATATTTATCTATAAAAATCATTTAATACATATAAATTATTAATTTGGAACTCAATAGTTTAAAAAGACTAAAAACTTGCCATTAGTTTCGAACTCCATGATTATGGCCTCCAAACAAACTAAGTAAATAGGTTAAATGGTGGTCTCAAACTCAAGCATTGAACGGATATCAAGGTAAAGATAGTCCTGGTTGTCGATATATATATGCTCAGGTTAATTCAGCCATGAGTGCTGCTTGAATTTATCTTTTTAATCTTCTTTTTTCAAGTGTCACGGATTTAAAGCTTGCTAATTATAATTCTAAAATTCCAATGTAATGTCACAAATTTAAATTTACTTTGAATGATTATTAGATCTTTGGGTTCTCTATTTCTCAGTTATTAATGTAAAAAGAAATGAAAAAATACAAAGAAGCAATACAACCCTACTGTAAATGACTAATTTATCCTTGAACATGTCACGTGCCCTTTCACCTGTTGAACCATTTTACACCAGACCAAACAGTACGTACATTAGACTTCTAGCCTGTTTGGCCAAGCTTATTTTTGGTCAAAAGTGTTTTTTTTTTTGCCAAAAGCACTTTTGGGTGCTTTTGTCCTCAATTTGAGGTGTTTGGCCAAGCTTCTGGGAGGAAAAAAAGTGCTTTTGAGGAGAAACAGAAAAAAGTAGCTTCTCTCCAAAAACACTTTTTTGAGAATCACTTTTGAGAAAAAAACATTAGAATCAGTTTTTTAAAGCTTGGTCAAACACTAATTGCTACTCAGAAGTGCTTTTCAAACTAATTAGCCAAACACAAACTGCTTCTCGCCAAAAGTACTTTTGAGAAAAACACTTTTGAAAAAAAACACTTCTCAAAATAAGCTGATTTTTGCAGCTCGGCCAAACGGGCTATTCATTCAATTTTACAATATAAGTACGCAGTAGCACCACTTTGTTTCATGCGTTTCCACTCTCTATGCTACAAAACTGAGTCACAAAAGTCAAACACTTTCAGATCACAATCTAGCACACACTATTTTGTCAACCACAATGGACGCCGGAGCATGGTGTGATTCAGACGACGGCTACGTCTGCTCGCGGCGGTGTTACTCCGGTTTAGAGTACGACCGTTTCGTATCCTATAATTTGCCGGTGAGCAGATCATCAAGCAAAACACCAATCTGGAGACTGCTATGGAGGAAGATAAAGAAACAGAAGAAATATATTTTCGATTGCTCCAACTCATCAATGCGGTTTTCATATGATCCTCATTCTTATTCACAGAATTTTGATCAAGGTTCATTTTTGTCCGATGCTGATGACCTCTCAAGATCTTTCTCAGCTCGTTTTGCTGTTCCTTCCAGAATCTTCACTCAGAATGAATTAATGATCTAATGGAGGGAAAAAAAAGATTCATATTGGTGTCTTTTCTTTTTCAAATTACGAGCCGGTGTCCGGTCATGGCTTTGGGGCTAACTAATTAGGATTCGTGCCGGAAAGTTCCACGATAAAGTTCATACAAATGCTTCCCTCTATAGCGAATTCGAACCCAGTATTGGTGTAACTATTACAATTATCATGATACAATTTTAATTGTAATTCTTCTTTTATCTGCTATTAACGATAAAATTTAGATATGCGTTGACGGCTTGACGCTCTGAATCTTGTTTATCCTGTATTAACTTTTTCATTCACAAGCAAAGGTAGATGCTTTAATTTAAGGCAGCGGCAAAAACAGAATTTTCGTTAAGGAATATTAAAATATAAAATTATACATACCTCGAAAAGTTTAGAGGAGTCAAACCTATAGTAAATATACATAATAAAAATTTATCTAGCAATATAATATAATTTTCCAGTAAAGGGCCTCCTTAGTTGAATGGGGCTCCGCCACTGCTTTAAAAATAAATCTTTGTAAAGTTTTTTTTAAAAAAAAAAATTAGCTATGATATATAACATCATCTCTATATAAAATCTATTCATTATAAAAGGCCAAGTTTTTCTCGAAATTAATTTTTATGTTACCTTATAATATATGTCATCTGTAACAACAGTAACAACCAAAATATATCAAAACAAACGAAATAGGTTTGGCTGTACTAAATAGTAACGGCAATGAGAATCTTCTTTTTTACTTTTCAATTGCTTAACTCAAGTCTAAAAAAAACAAATTATTAGCAATCCACTGCAAATTAACGATGGTTTCTTGCCTAAATCAAGAAATCAACGAGATTAATTAGGTGACTCAATCATTCGTCCAAGAGTCAATGCCATTAAATTCATATTCCATTCCAGAGAAGTTATCATTAATATTTTTCTTTAAATTCTTTCGGGGGGGGGGGGGGGGGGTTGTACTGTTTCAGAACGTGGAGCTCAAATTAATAAATTTGTAGGAATTAGGTGAGGCAGAATGAATTGTGCAATCATCGTTGACAATGAACTGCTAGTACCATAAAAATTGGTATTTAATAGCACTTGCTTTCAACTATATATGAAGATTCGTCCCGATGAAGTGACTAATATAACCTAGAAGAACTAATAAAGTCAATGAATTTAAAATGAAAAAAGATATATTTTAAAATATACTTATGTGTTTATATATTAATTTTTATAAGTAAAGAAGTTCGTTGATTTTCACCCAAAAGATGCGAATATGTACAAACGTTACAAAATACTCATTTTGTGGCGTGCTCCTGCCTTCTGCAACCACTCCATTAGTTTGGTTTCTTTAAGTTGAGATGTCAAAATCCAAAGATAGTTAACATTAAGAAATTTTCGAAAATGGCACATTTCTCAAAAGAAAAACTATATTAATTCATGAAGGGATAAGATTTTGGTATTGACCCAACATCTCGTCATTATTTAAATTTAATGGGTTTAGTTTTTAAAATTTTTAAAATATGAGTTTAAATTTAATATTTATTAAAATTTAAATAAATTTTAAGAGATTATAGGTTTAATTGAACCTGTAGCCGAAAGATTGTATTCGCCTGTGCATCTACGTTCAGTGAACTTGGAGTTTCCTATAATTCATTAGGTATTTACTATTTGGGCACGATTATTGCTGTTTGATGTCGAAAACTTTAATTTCTTTAATTGTTTATAATTGTTTATCTATCTACAAGGTATAGAGTTGACAAGGATAAGATTTGACTTAACAGTATTTCGATATGCGTGCATTTCATAAATGGCACTTTTGGGAATTTTAGTGGGCGTTTGGACAAAAAAAAAATGTAAAATTTTGGGAAAAATTGAATTTTTTTCTAAGTGAAAATGGTAATTGAAAGTTAGAATTGTGTTTGGACATGAATATAATTTTATGTTGTTTTTAAAATTTTTGTGAGTGATTTGAAGTGAAAATTTTGAAAATTAACCTTTTGGAGTTTTCAAATTATCGAAAAATTCTGAAATATATTTTCAAATGAAAATTAAAAATTTTGTAGTCAAACACTAATTTCTTGAAAAAGTGATCTTTTTAAAAAAAAAAATTAAAAGATTTTGTATGGCCAAACGGCACCTTAATTTAATTTAATGAACATCAATCTTTGCTTAATCAGAAAGGCCATTAAATGAGATGTACCCTTGGTATTGCAAAAGGGTGAAGATTAACGGCTAAATTCAAGGTACAGAAGGAGAGCCTATTATGGTCAGATACGTATAAATAACGAACGAGCCGACTTTATAAGTAAAAATATAATTTTAGTAAAGGTCAATAACACGAGTGCTAAATTCATACTGCGATAAGCACTATATGTGATCAAATTTTACCATATTTAGATATTTCAGCCCCTTGGCAGATGAAGTTAACAATTCATATCATGCCACAAATTCAAAGACGAATTTGTAATATGGACTCGGTGGTTAGGTTTAGAATGGAAATGATCTTATGATATGTACTGCTTTCTTCTTTTTGCATGAGTATTCATAGTTCGGTTAAAAATAACAGTTTTAATTGAACACATTTAAAATTCGCCTCTATCCCATCTCAGTAGTGGCGAAGCCAGAATTTTCACTAAGGAGTGTCAAAATATAAAGAAACAAAAATTACTGAATTACAAAGTGTAATTTTCCGGACTAAGGGGTGTCACTGTATCTCAGCTTCCCAGCTAGTAATCCAATTCGCTTGTAAATATGTAGAGTCAAGGCAGTCATTTAGTTATATGATCATCCAACTTAATTTACCTTTCAACAGCAACGTTGACGCCTTAATCATTAACTCAAACGTAATTAATTAACGAAAAATATATTTGATCACATTAATAATGGCCCAAATGTCCAGAATGGGGCATTGAGGTAACTTAGCATGGCTTTTGATGGTATAATGAATAATTTGACATTTTCGTTTTCCATCTCTACTCTTTAGCAGATTTTTATTTCAATTCAATTTTTTCAAACAACTCTCTCTTATTATTTTAATTGTATTACCTTCCCTTCCTTTTTCATATATACACATGCATAATTACATCATTTTCCATAAAACACTCAATGCACTCAATGAGACAAGAGGGGTTGCTCTGATGGTAAGCAATCCCCACTTCCAACCGAGAGGTTGTGAGTTCGAGTCTCCCCAAGAGCAAGGTGGGAAGTTCTTGGAGGGAAGGATGTCGGGGGTCTATTTGGAAACAGTCTCTCTACCCTATGGTAGGGGTAAGGTCTGCGTACGCACTACCCTCCCCAGACCACACTAAGTGGGATTATACTGGGTTGTTGTTGTTGTTGTTGTTGTACTCAATGCACATATACATATATACTATACCAAACGAAATACATTAAAATATACACATAATATACCAGAGGAAATACGTATACATTTAAACTATTATACTCATCTTGCATTGGTCACTTTCTAACCCTAAACTCTTAAATATATAGTGTTTTACCTAAGAAGCTTTTCCAGCCCCCATTTTGTTCCTATCTTTATTTTCTCCTTCTTCATCTCTTATCTTTCTTTTAGTGTTAATTGTTAGATTAAGGAATGTAGGACGGGAAGAGGAATAATGTTCGAAAGTCTATATATTATTTCGTGGTAAGAGGATTATACAACTCTTGGCGTCAGCGTGCTCCTATGATTTCTGGTGTCAAGGGTTGCATCTTTCAGGCTTTCAAATCATATGATGAAGCCATAGTAGCGTTCAATGAGTTCAGAAAAAGTTGTCAAGTTGAGAATATATCGGCATCGAAGGTGTATGTGGTATTTTGTAATAAAAGTCCTGGATTATACAACTCTTGGTGTAAGTATGCTTCTATGGTTATAGGTTTGGAAGGAAACATCTTCCAATCTTTCAAATCTTACGATGAAGCCATAGCAGTGTTCCATGAATTCCAAGTAGAAAATGCTGACAGTAAAGAATCATCTTCAAGTTCATTTGTAGATGAAAATAGTATACGGGTTGAAGGTGACAATGGAGCAAGTGTTATTTCATATGTGTTGTTAGCTGGAATGTTTCTAGGGATGAAGATATCAAAAATTCTTCAGTTTGATTATTAATAAAACTATTTTTTTCCTATGAACTAAATATTTTGTCTATATTCTTGGATCTTAATTGAAAAGTTTAGTTCTAAGTGTCAAAGTGTTATAATCTACTAACTAAATTTAAGTAGTTATAAGCGTTAGATTCATTTTGCACCTGTTTTAAATCTTACTACATTGATCTGTGATATTCATCAGATTTTGGACACTGTCTCGAATGTTAGATGAACTTTCTACATTTGTTTGATTCTAAAAAAATATAGTAATATCAGATTTTGGACATTATTTGATCCATCTCTCAAAAATTCCTTCTTTTGACAAGAACTTGGGAAGTTTTCTTCATAAGTACTTCTTCTCTTCTCAACTATCTTCAAATTTTTACATATTTCTTGACAATATATTTTCCTATTGTACAAGGTTGGTGTCAAAAGTTCAATATACTTTCTTAACTTGACAAAAAATTGACCACATTTAGAGGACTTAATTAATCTGTACAAATGCTACTCGTAGTTCTTTCATTGCATTAGGCATCAAGCGAACAGTTGCACTGACGAGCGTAAAACACAACACAAAATTAATGCTCACTAGCCAAAGATAGTATAGTATGATTATCTTCTCCACAGGGATTGGATTGAAACAATGCTCTAGTAATTCCTGGTTTAACTGTTATTCAGGAGGATCAAAACTTGATTTGGAATGACTATAAACTACGATTAATAACTAAAGTAAAGCAATTGACTATTGACTACAACAAACTAGAGATTAGCATAGTCGATTTCTTATCAATGTGATAAATAAGGGTCATGACATGATTGGTGCAAAATAGCTATTTGGGATTTAACTCTAGTTTAATTCACTCTAATGTTCTAATGATTCTCACGAATTCACTCGATGATTAGTTCAAACGTGTAGTCAAGATTCTCTCTCGGTTAAATCTTAACTCTATGAGGTGAAAAATATAAGCACTGCGAAAATATGCAAGCATGCATTAATGGATTAGTCTTTAGGAAAACGTCTCTCGAATATTCTTCTAACTTGATTTAATCAACAACTCAACAAGATCTTCCGATCACTTAAGAGAATTACTGAATTAAATCAAATAAAATAATGCAAAGATAATCACCAAAATATTCCTCTTTCGATTAAATAAACCGGTAAATAAAATTGCAACAATTCAAAACTCCAAGAAATGAATTTAAGCAAGAACTAGAGTTAAAATCCACAAATATTTATCAAAATACTATATTCGTCAAACCTTAAGGTAAACTACTTCATAATCATGGAGGAAGTCATTACAATTATAATTAAAGAGTAAGAAAGCATCAATCTAACTTTACGCTGCAAACTCCTGTATTGAATTGGTTGAAAGATGATGAAATCATGTGTCTTGTAGCCTTCAATGCTCTCTCAAAGCTTCCTAGGTCAAAAGTACTCTAAAAATTATATTTTGGTGTATTTATACCATGTAGGAATGGTCCTGAATGAAACTACCCTTTTCAAACCGAAGTGGGACAATTGAACCGCAAAAATACCCTAGCGCCGCGCCCTATGCAGAACCCCATGCACCACATTAGTGAGGATCTTCAAAGAGTTGATTTTCTTCACTTTGCAGGAATTTTTCACTAACGCATTGGGCCCTGCAGTAGGGTAGTGCATTTTCTCAGAGTAATATTTTTTTGCTCACTTTTTGATATTCCGACTTGGTCCTCAACTTCCAAACGTGACCCTGACTTAATTTCTTGAGCTTTTACTCAGACTTTAAATCTCTGTTCAAATTTGTTCCAAATTATCTTAGTAGCTCGGAATCACTTCCTGCTTTCTTATTCAACAACTTTTTTGATCGGACTCCTATCGATCGTATGCTTAGATGCAGTAGTAGTTTCAGTTTGTTTGTTTTATGTAGGGTTAGCATATGAGAAAAATATATAGGGAGAGCTATAATAGCTATTGCACTTCCTAGTAGGACTTAAAGTTTCTTTTTAGAGACCCTATGCAGACATTACACTTCCCAGTTGTCACAACCGAAATCCACTAAGAGTCGTGATGGCATCGGGCACCGCTGTTAGGCAAGCCAACCATAAATACTTAATTAAATTCTCATTTTAATAATTTGAAAACTATGATTTTTCGTTCAATTTTACTAGTAAAAGGTAGTCATTTCAAATTAAATATAATGTTAAGAAGTAAATACAAGATATCCCATAATCATCCCAGAACCCGGTATCACGAGTGCATGATCATTTACTAGGGAATGAAATAAAATACAGTAACTGTCCGAAATACAAAGTGGACAGAAATATAAATACAGTACAATACTCTGAAGGAGAATCTGCTGGTTGTGGGTCGTCTCGAATAATGCACCTCACCTAAGTCTCCGTATCAACCATACCGCTATGCCACTAAGCCACTAGCCACATGTGAACCTGTGCAACAAAAATGCACACAAGTGTAGTATGAGTACGAAAACAACGCGTACCCAGGAGTATCTCGTCTAATCTTGAAGAAGTAGAGACGAGAGGTCGACTTCGATACTTGCTAGTGGTCCAATAATATATAGTAAAAATGTGAGATAATCATGGATTTCATAAAGCAAGAATAAACTCATAAAGCCGGAAAACAGGTAAACAACTTCTCAAATAATAAAGGATTTCCAAAGATTTACTTTTCATTATCTTTATCTTTTTGTCTCTAGCCAGGAAAGGCAAGTATCAACATTTATAATTCTCAGGTAAGCAATATAAGCATACGTATATCATGCTGATGTCGTACGGCCCGATCCAACATAAATGTAAAATGTGCATTACCGAGGGTCGAACAACGCGAACCATAGATGCATCTATTACCCTGCTTGCAAATCATACATGCGACGCGGTCAAATATAAATAAACAATCACCCCGCTCGCGAATCATACATGCGACGCAGGTACACGTAGAAATACACATTCAAACAGTCAATCAAAACTTCATCAGGGAGACAATTATTCAAGGAAGTGTCACTTTCTCTTTTACAAGCCGAGAAAACGAAGTTTAACTCTTTTAGAAAATCATTTACCACTTTGATGCAAGTAAATCAATTTAAACTGTCAATAAGGTTACCATTATTACAAGTAAAGCATGTTTTTTGGGTCATAAACTACCCGGACATAAGCATAATAGTAGCTACGCACGGGCTCTAGTAACCTCGTGCATACGTAGCCCCCACAATTAGGAGCACATATTCAATTAATTCACCTATGGGGACAATTCCCTCTTACAAGGTTAGAAAGGAGACTCACCTCGCTTCGAAGATCCATAACCGGCTTTCCACGCCCTTCTGAAGACTCGAATCGATGCACAATGCTCCAAAACTAGCCAATAATTATGCAAATCCATAAATATATGCTCTAATACTCACAATAATTCAATTTAGATAAATTCCTAACTCCTTTCGAAAAGTTGACAAAATTGCCCTCGGGCCCACATGCCTGGATTTCAAAAAAAATCACAAAATCTGACAACCCATTCTGATACGAGTTCAACCATACCAATTTTATCAAATTCCGATAACAACTTGACCTCCAAATCTTGAATTTTTGTTCCTGAAAAGTTTTACAAAAATCTTGATTTCTTCCATTTAAATCCAAAATAAATGATGAATATAACCATAGAATCATGAAGTATAATTACTTTCGGATATAGAACACTTATCCCAATGAAAATCGCCTCAAAAATCGCTTCAATCCGAGGTCCTTTGCTCCAGATATGATAAAAATAGTCAAAACCTCGAAATATAGCTTTTGCCCAGGTATTTACTCTTCGCGATCGTGGAAAATGCTTTGCAATCGCGAAGCACAACATTTCTCAGCCCAGAATTTTCCTTTCGCGATCGCGGAAAATGCTTCACGATCGCGAAGAACAAATGCCCATCTCTTCCAGACAGTCTCTAGTATAATGGCCATAACTTTTTGTACAAAATTCCAAATTACAAATGGTTTAACTTTTTGAAAACTAGACTCCAATTACTAAAGTCTTCAAGGCTTTGTCATCTACCAGTTCCTTATATATTACAATATATAAGCTTCCAATGTCAGCCATGTGCAACACAAATTTCTTCTTCGTGATTTCCAAACTCTTCCCGGATAGGCTATAGTGTACCACTCATAACATTTTGTACACAACTCCAAATTCCAAATGGTTTAATTTTCTTAAAACTAGACACAAAGAGCTAAAACTTTAGTTTTTGGATCATCTTCAAATTCCTTATAGATTGCGCGATACAAGCTTCCAAAGTCGGGTTAGTGCAGCAGAAACATTCCTCTACGCGATCGCGAAAGCCCTTCCGCAATCACGAATCACTGGCCATTTTCTCCCATTTTACTCATCGCGATCGCGACCAGTTCCCCACGATCGCGTAGCACACTGCTGTAGCCAAAAACCAGTAGCTAAAAATGGTCTAGAAATGGTCCGAAACCACCCCGAAACTCAGTCGAGCCCCTCAAGACCCCGTCCGAACATACCAACAAGTCTCAAAACGTATCACGGACTTAGTTGAGGCCTCAAATCATATCAAACAACGCTAAAACCATGAATCGCACTCCAATCCAAGCTTAATGAACTTTAGAATTTCAAACTTCTATATTTGATGCCGAAACCTATCAAATCACGTCCGATTGACCTCAAATTTTGTACACAAGTTATTCGACATTACAAACCTACTCCAACTTCCGGAATCGGAATCTGACCCCGATATCAAAAAGTCCACTTCCGGTCAAACTCCTCAAAAACCTTCAAATTTCTATCTTTAGCCAAATGACTCCAAAATGACCTACGGACCTCCGAATTCACTTCCGATCGTGCTCCCAATACCAGAATTACCATACCGAGCTATTCCCAGACTCGGAATCCCAAACGGACATCGATAACACTGAAATGCACTTCAACCCAAACTTATGAAATTCTTTCAGAAATGCCAACTTCCACAATGAGCGCCGAAACGTTCTCGGGTCTTCCAAACCCGATTCGGACATACGCCCAAGTCCAAAATCATCATACGAACCTGTTGGAACCTTCGAATCCCGATTCTGGGGTCGTTTACTCAAAAATCTAATCTTACTCCATTCTTTCACCTTAAAGCTTCCGAATTGAGAATTTTCTTTCCAAATCAAATCCGAACTTCCCGAAATTCAATTTCGACCATGCGTACAAGTCATAATGCCTGAAGTGAAGCTGCTCATGGCCTCAAACCGCCAAAGAACGCGTTAAAGCTTAAAATGACCGGTCGGGTCGTTACACCGGTAGCCACTTCCACTCCTCCATGCGAACATTACACTTTCCAGTAGCCACTTCCACTCTCTCATGCATCCATTACACTTTAGAATAGCCCCTTTCACTCCTCCATGAAACATTACACTTCCCAATAGTCAGTTCCACTCCTCCATGCAACCATCTCTTTCCTCCATGATTACAATTAATTATCAAAGCATGTATTTATCCATCCGTCTATACAAATTTTGGATAAAAAAAATTATCTTCCGCTGTATAGTGACAGTGTCCTTCATAGATTTTATCTCATAATCTTAATCTTAGATTTATCAGATTTGAGTAAGTCATGTAAAGGATACTTATTTGACCCTTGTTTAGGTTTAGGTTTAGGTTCGTTTAGGTTTAGGTTTAGGTTTTGGTGGTTGAATTCTAATTAATAACATATCGGTCTCCAAAATTTTGTATTGGTAAATATAATTTGTGATTTTTCGTGTTGATTTTTTCACTTATCTATAAGCAATTAATGTTGATTTTCAATTTTTTTTAAAGATAATATTTTCAGTTTTGTTTTTGGCTGTAAAAGGACAAAAAAGAAGAGGGGGACTTGGCCTAAAACTATTAAAAAAACTATTTAGTTTCAGTTTAGTATTTTTTGCACTAAATCTATAAAATGATTTCCAGCTTAAATAGCTTTTTTTTTATCGAGTAGTCTTCTTAAAATAAATAAATACAAAAATAATCCAAGGACAAAACACAGACAATATTATAAGAAACAATTATATTAATCCAGAAATATGTTCTTACAATAATACTTTGATCCATTTGAATGAAAGGGTAGAACACAGTCACTACATATAACTAAAAGCACATCTGATGAGTTAAGTATTAGGTGTTCCTTGCACTTCAATAAAGAAGATCACAGTCCCTGATGTAACCTCCACTAGTTCAAAGAGAAGAACACTCTCTTTTCTTCAAATTATTGTCGACAACAAATTGTTTTCACCCCTTAATGAGACTTCTCTGAACACCAACTGTGAGAGATGAAGTCCACTCCTTCCATTTACATAGAAAAATTATTTTAACCGAAATAGGAGGAAGATATTCGCAGATGCTCTTTGGAAGAAACTACAAAAATATAATTTAAAAATAGGGTTCAGGGTTCATTGCTAGTTGGGATAATAAATAGTTATCATATCAGATAGGGTAAGAAATCATATCTTGAAAATATTTTTTTTAAAAAAAGTGAAGTTACCATATCATCACGCTTAATGTACGAGTTGGGCACGTCCATTCAAAACCATGGATAGAAATCATTTTCAATCCATTTATTAGCATTCATGTTTAGAGTATATATTTTGTTTGGAGAGTTGAAAATGATGTTTAACTTATGTTTAGGAGATATATATAAAGAGTCAAAAAAATTTAATTTCCCTCCAATCATGTTTTTACTTTTTGCTTTGTTTCCCTACAAAAATTTTATTTGACATTTTAGTCCAAAAATGTCATCGTGTTTTCCCTCTTAATAAAGAAGCTAGAATACATTTTAGTCCTAAAATTTAATCATGTTTTCCCTTTTATTATAATTACGATTAACCAATAAAAATATATGAAATTATATATTGGTTATTATATAAACGGTCAATATAACTATGAATCGTAACGATGTACTTAACATAATTTGCAAGAAATATTGAATAGACTTATATGGTTGCTATGAATAAATAGTGGCCGATACGTATGACCTTAATGAATGAAATTATATATTGGATATTATATAGACGGTCAATATAACTATGAATCACAACGATGCAATTAACATAGGCCATATGACTAAACCTTAGTCAATGGACTTATATGGTTGCAATGAATAACTACTGGCCGATATGTATGACCTTAATAAATGAAATTATATATTGGCTATTATATAGACAGTCAATATGACTATAAATCACAACGATGTAATTGGCATAGACCATATGACTAAAACCTTAGTCAATGGACTTATATGGTTGCTATGAATAATTACTGGCCGATAAGTATCACCTTAATGAATGAAATTATATATTGTCTATTATATAGACGATCAATATAACTATGAATCGCAACGATATATTAGCATAGGCCATATGAATAAAACCTTAATCAATGGACATGTATGGTTGCTATGTATAACTAGTGGCCGATAAGTATGACCTTAATATATATAAAATTATATATTGGCTATTATATAAATGATCAATATAACTATGAATTACAACGATGTAATTGACATAGGCCATATGACTAAAACCTTAGTCAATGACTTATATGGCTGCTATGAATAACTAGTGGTTGATACGTATGACCTTAATGACTGAAATTATATATTGGCTATTATATAAACAGTCAATATAACTATGAATCACAACGATGATTAACATAGGACATATGACAAAAACCTTAGTCAATAGACTTATATGGTTGCTATGAATAACTAGTGGCCAATACATATGACCTTAATGAATGAAATTATATATTGGCTATTATATAAACGATCAATATAACTATGAATCACAACGATGTAATTAGCATAGGTCATATGCTAAAACCTTGGTCAATGGACTTATATGGTTGCTATGAATAACTAGTGGCTGATAGTATGACCTTAATGAATGGAATTATTTATTGGATATTATGTAGATGGTCAATATAACTATTAATCACAACTATATAATTAACATAGGCCATATGACTCCAATCTTAATCAATAGCTATCGATTATTAAAAGGTGACTAAATATGCAAAATATATGACTTAATTCATTAATATTTCATAATCAAAATTGCTACTTAGGATGAAAAAGTGATGAAGCTAGCATTAAAAAATGATTCAATTAGCATTCAAATGATGGGATACAAAGTTGTCAAAATTGAACGATGAAAAAACTTAAGAGGGAAAATTAGCATTCAACATTTTTGAGGAGGACGTTTCAAATATTTTTTTGGACTGGGTTGGCCCCATATATATAGTCTCATATACGCAAACCCTAAAGACCTAAAACCCACTCACCTACAAACCCTAATTATGGACGCCTCTACCTCTACCAAACAAGCCCTATTTTACTCTTCTACTGATAATAATAAAGAAGAGAATCATCCAACATTTGAAGTGGTTATGACTTATTCTTACATCAACTACCACAATCTGGTAAATTATTATGTCCTTTAAGCATATTTCTTTGAATTTTACTCTAACTTCTTGACTTAAATCCTAATTGAATTTTTTTTACATCAAATACTTTTGTTACCTTAACTCCAGAAAAATATGCATCAGTAGTGTATATATATATTTTTTCTTGTTTCAGTTTCATATTTTTCGAAAACTTAATAGTAATGTTTTTTTTCCCTTTTCAGTATATTCCAAGAAAAATCTATAAGCATCTTCCTCCAATAGTGAAAATCGCGCTTCTTCACTATCGTGGCAAAGAGTGATTTGTATCTTTGAGCGTTGGTGAACGAAAAAGTTTCAAAGTAGGTTGAAAACTTTTCGGTTTGGATAGTTATGTCAAGCGAGGTTACTTCGTCAAATTTGAGTTATTGGACTCCTGCACTCAAATTTGACGACGTAACCTGGCTTGACATAACTATCCAAACCGAAAAGTTTTCAACCTACTTTGAACCTTCTTCATTTGGATATGTCATGACCCCAAACCAGACCCGGTCGTGATGGCGCCTCTCGTGAAGACAAGGTCAGCCGACACAATTTTCAAATCAACCATTTTCCATTAAAAGTTATTTTTATACCATTTATAAGCCAATAATCTCATAATGAACATTTAAAAGAAAAATGCAGAATAATTACACAAGCCCGACATCGGGGTGTCACTAGTCATGAGCATCTACCAAGGTCTGAATACAACAGGAGTCTAAAAAAATGTACTAAATACAGTAATAAAATAAGAGGAAGGAAGCAGTGTTGCGAACGTCGTGCAACCACCTTGCTAACTCTGATGACTCCGCATCTGAGCAATCAACACCCGCTACCAGGTTCCGAAATACCTGAATATGCACACGAGGTGCAGGGAGTAATGTGAGTACTCCAACCCAGTAAGTAATAAGAGTAAATAAAGACTGAGCAGTAGGAAACGATGAATCCACATTTATGATAAACTCAATAAGCACAACGGGCTTTCAAATCGGGATACGAGTCAATCGTCTCATTTTAAACCCAGCTTTCGGTAAAAATCATTTGAAAATGCCTCCCAAAAGTTTCAGTAGGGGTTCAATACCATTTATAATAAAAGAGATGAAAACCATAATCGACTCCTCGGGAAAAACATAGTTCGCATACCGCCCCTCGAGCAAAACAAAAATTTCACAACCCTTTTCATAACTTAGAAATTTCAGTTTAAATGAAAGATTATTTAAAACGTTTGTTCAACATTTTCAATAGAGACTCGGATTAAAGATGAGTGAAAGCAGTAATCAAATCAACATGTTCAATAGAAACTCGCTTAAAGAGGAGTGAAAACAGTAAGTTCATAAACCAACCCCTCAGGCAAAGCATCACTCATGTACATGTATATCTATGTAGCCCCTCGGGCGAGCCTCTCAGACACTCGTAACTCAACTCTTACCAATCAGCGCTCACACTTAGCACTCACACTCAATAGGTACCATATAGTAACCGCTGAGGCGTGCAGCCCGATCTATATATTGCTGCGGCGTGCAGCCCGATCCATATATATAGTCGACTGCACTCACTGGGGGTGTGCAGACTCCGGAGGGGCTCCTACAGCCCAAGCGCTATATCGATGCGGCGTGCAGCCCGATCCATATATATATATATATATAATCCTCACAACCAGGCCCTCGGCCTCTCTCAGTCATTAACCTCACAATCAGACTCTCGGTTTATCTCAGTCATCAACCTCACAATCAGACCCTCGGTCTATCTCAATCATCAACCTCACAATCACTCGGACCATCAGTAAAACAGGGAGCTCAGCCCAAACAGTTTTCACATTTGCAAGAAATAAAGTGATAAAACCAGGTTTAAACAATAAACAGGTAAAACATGACTGAGGATATGCTTTCAAAACAAATAGAGTGAGGAAAAATAGTGAAAGTGCCCCTAAGGGTCTCAGCAGGTCAGCACAAGGCCCCAAACATGGCATACAACCTAACATATAATATAAATCTCTAGAACATGGAATATCATAAGATTTCAAATCAAATACGCGACTTAACAGTCGTACGGGACGGACCAAGTCACAATCCCCAATGGTGCACCACTCCACGCTCGTCATCTAGCGTGTGTGTCACCTCAAAGTAACACAACGATGTGTAATCTGGGGTTTCAAACCCTCAGGACAGTATTTACAATCATTACTTACCTCGATCTGGTCCAAACTCTAGCCCGCGATGCCTTTTCCCTCACGAATCGACCTCCGGATGCTCCAAATCTAGCCATAATCAGAATATAACTATTAAAATATGCTAAGGGAACAAAGCCCACTCGAAAATATCCAATTTGCATCAAAATCATGAAATTGCTCAAACTCGAACCTCGGGCCCACGTCTCGGAACTCGATAAAATTAACATCAATGGAATCCTCATCCTCTCACGAGTTCATACATATCAAATTTACCAAAATCCGACCTCATATGGTCACTCAAATTCTCATAATCCACTCTCCAATTTCAAGCCCTAATTTCCAAACTCTTCCTCAAATTTTCCACTGCTTTTTCATGATTAAACAATGAAATAATCACCATAAACACAAGGTATACAACCCAAGTAGCTTACCTCTATGGAAACACTTGATCCCCTCTTGAAATCACAGCTTGAAGCTCCAAAATCGCACAAAAATGGTAAATATAATGACTGAAAATCGCGAAGGGACATTTTTATACATTCTGCCCAGTACTTCCGCACCTGCGATCCCATAAGCGCACTTGTGCTTCCGCTTCTGCGGAAACACCGCTTCTGCGGATTCCACTTACTCTTTCAGATTCCGCATATGCGACCCAGGTATCGCACCTACGGCCTCATAATTGCGGTTAAAGTCTCCGCTTCTGCGGCCAGCACCGCTTTTGCGGTCTCCATTATGCACCAGTGACATCGCACCTGCGGTCACCAAATCCGCAGGTGCGGAAACAACAGAGGCAACAAATTTTCTGCTGCAAAACCCCAAGTCCGGCTTCCCAATAACCATCCGAAACCATCCCGAGGCCCCCGGGAACTCAGCCAAAAGCACAATCATATTCTATAACCTTATTCAAACTTAAACCAATCTTCAAAACACTTCCAACAACATCGAATCAACCAAAACACATCGGATTCAATCCTAAGTTTCCAAATTCTTCCGAATCACGATTTTGATCAAAAACCCAACCAAACCACGTTCGAATGATTTTAAATTTTGCACACACGTCACAAATGACACAACAGAGCTACTGTAATTTCCGAAATTCCATTCCGACCCCTAAATCAAAATCTCACTTATCAACTGGAAAACGCCAAAATCTCAATTTTGCCAATTCAAGCCTAAACCTTCCACGGACCTCCAAAATGCATTCCGATCACGCTCCTAAGTCTCAAATCACCTAATGGAGCTAACCAAATCATAAAAATTCCAATCTGAGATCATATACAAGCAAGTCAAAACTTGGTCAAACCTTTCAATTTTCAAGCTACAAATTGAGAACTGTTCTTCTAAATTCATTCCGATTACCTTGAAGACCAAAACCAACGATTTACATAAGTCATAATACATCACACCGGGCAAGTCATGCCCGAGAACTGGCGACCAAAGTGCAAAAACTCAAAACAACCGGTCGGGTCATTACATCCTCCCCCACTTAAACATATGTTCGTCCTCGAACGCGCCCAGAGTTGTTCCAAAAGCCAACCAATCGCTGAATAACCTTACCATGAATATATACCCGAGGGTGATCCCACGTTACCCTATCTCGTATAGGTCCGATGACACAATATAACTGAAATTTCACAGTCCAACCTAGCCCATTAACCTTGGAACCATATTTCCACTTCTGAAATCATCCACAAGATTAGAATCTCACATCTATACTCTGAATAAGTCCGAATCAGCTGTAATAACCCATACCTGCAACCTCAGGTGCAATTACATGATATACCACATAACTCAAACACTTGTAGCGATAACTTCTAATCACAGCAGCTGCAAACAACAACCGAATACCGGTAGGAAACCTCTTATCAACTAAAGTCTTATTCCAACACTTTCATATACTGCTAATGATAAATAAAACACGTAGTAAGCCATAACCGTTTTCTCATATCAACCATTCACGAAGCCCCTTCTCCTTTGGCAGAGACCATAGCAAATTTCTGAGCTGAACCTCTATATTGTCCTTCCAACATGCTTAAATCAAGTATGTTTGCAGTCATTAAAGATCCCGACGATCTCATCTAATCCAACCCAACTACTCTGGTGCCATTGACACATCAATACAGACTAAATCCACGACTTGTGTAATCCGTGCACCAATAAGCCATAATCCGAACTTACTCAATTCATGAAAATGACTCAAATGAAAGAGTTGTACCGCAAACTCACCAGTACCACCATAACACAAGGTTGAGAACTTGTCACACATTATAGAAACAGAACACGTGAATCTAACCCGCAAGGTCATACCTCTACATAACTTCGCTCCAATGCGCGACCTCATCCAAACACTGGTCCACATGAGACACCTTAAGTTACTATGCTCAAAATCGACAACCGTGCGCAATATGATATCTAAAACCAAAGTAATCATCATAACCACCGTGAGGCAATTACATAACACCACACAACCCGAAAGGACATAACCGATATGCCATCCACCGAGTAATACCCAGTGCTCTTCCCACTTGAATTCCGCTGAGAGGCCCTAATAACACCGTGCCACATGCTCCTATAATCAACAAATCCTAATGGCTCGCAATACGGAAAGGTAACTCATAGATCCCCCTGATTAATAATAGCTCGATAATAACCGAATCAACACATCCCTCACCAATGGCAACTTGAAGTCAACAAAGCCGTCTCGATGCAAAACACACATCCATATAGGTCTATCAATGAACCACACATCAACTCTAGTCACACACAACAAATAAAAAATCCTCCGAAGGTTCACAATGACTGAATCATAGAACATACTATCATTTGATTAACTTACCCATATCTTTGCCGTCTACAACTACGAGGTAACCTGTATATGAGAACTTTCAGTCTCCAAGTCCATGAAGCACACGAATTACCATATCTGATCCCAATTCCTCCGCTCGCATATATAGCATACCTCTAGTACTCAATCATTCTACGAGAGATACTCTAAAATTCTTCTGTGTTGTCAAGCAAACTCGAATATCAGCAGTTGATCTGACAAGAAGTGCTGCAATACTACCCAAGTACCATCAACTTGATCACATTGCCTTTTTTGAAACATATACCCTCGTCAAATCACCTTAATTAGCATTACCATTTCCTTAATCATCTGAAGCTCATTTCTCTAATTATCTAAAACCGCCCGTGCTGCCTAAGAATTGTGACCTTTCTTTCCGAACTGATCTGTGACCTTACACATGCAAATCTAAGTCTTGCACAACACACTGCCTATACCATACCGTCCTAAGGTAAATATGAGAACTTCATATCCATTCCGAGCTGCACGCAACTACGTACTCAACTAGCTAAGAACTTTTCTATTAAACCTCAGCTGGGAAAAAATCACTATACATCCCATGCGCTTCATGTCGTGGTAAAATACACACCTCTAACCGTGGTAAAATCATCGAGAACTTTCCGAATTCCATTCTCACAAAACAAAACCGTCAAAACTGAATCCTTCCAACTCAACCAAGCTACGCAGGCCACTAAAACCCAAGAGCATTGTCGCTAAACACCTGTATAAACTTATTACTTCATAAGCATCCAAAGAACTAATCATGTCCTTACCACACCGATTCGGGCCACTACTAAGCTATCCCATCTATCCGAGTTCACTTCTGACTTACCTTCAACTTGATACTCATTCTTGCCATAACATCACAATTTCTCAACCCAGACTTACCACACGAGACCCAAGCACAAAACCACACTGTCTAAGACTCATAAGCCACTGAATACTCTTTTAAATATTCCCAAAAGCACCACCTTCAAAATACTTTACTCTGAAGAGACTTCCTACGAATCTAAATCTGTTACCTTTACCTTCCTGATGTTGACACATAGAATCTCATAATTAATATAGAAAATACCACAAGTCTTGACATCTTCCAATGAAAACTCAGTTCCTAGCCACACATACAACTTGAAAATACCCAATTGTTACATGTAAAATCTTGAACACATTAGAACCATTCTCGAGAGTCATTCACTCTACTCAAACTGCAATTAGCCTGATCAAACGAACAAAACCACCCGTGCCTTAATAGCAACCTAACACCGCAGAGTGTAACCTCATCCTAGAACAACCAAGAAACTTCTTGCTCTATGCACCGAGCATCCATTACCAACAACAACCCAAGACATATTGTAATTCTCATACACCTATGACACATGACATAACCTTCGTCAAAACTTTTCCTTTACTCGAGCCATCCTCAGTCTAAATCTCCGTAAGCCATAACTGATTCACCAGTATGCCTCACACTGGAACCAACATAGCACATAATCGTGCAATCAACTCATCAATAGAGGACTCCCCCACTTGGCTCGAAGCCATAGACCAAAACACACACAATAACTCGTAACGCATATACTCTATTGCTGCCATAATACCATAGTGAGATTTAAACTCAATCCTTCATAAGCTCGTGAAACACAGACCATCTGGTACTTTGAATCTTCTACAATCTCGCATTCATCCTCGCAACATTCAAGCCCACTCTCTTAAGCATCACAAATTTAAATTTTTAACACTTATATTTCACTTGTAAATGAGATCTTCTAATAGACAACATGCGGATCACACAACCTTAGAACACTCCGCAGGAGATAACCCCACCTATTTGGCCTCAAACTAATATTTATGTATAACTTCCAGTGTCATAAACATTACGCAGTCACTTAATCTTCTTGAGTATGAACTCATACTGTAACATGAAATTTATTTCACTCCCAACTAGAACACATGAAAAGATTCTTCACACACTCATAACTCGGGGCTATACCTCAAATCGAGATGAAAATAAAGCACCAAATAGTTCTTCTATCCTCCCGTAGACCCTTCTCATCACTCCCAAATCATATGAATATATCTTGTAGTCACATCACCCTCATCATGTAACTATCCAGTCATTACCGCTACCAACAGGGCACTACCGAATGTATAAGTTCAAAAATACTTACTCACATAATCAGCACCTTGGTGCTCAAGCTATAGGCAAAAATCCGGCCCCGAGTCCTCCAGACTTGCCCAACATCAACAAACAGAGATCACATATTTCCCCTCGATCAGAAATCCGACCCCGAGTTCTTTTAAATGCACATCTGATACCGAGCGTTCATGCGCACATACGAACGCATGGAAGGAATTCCAAGGTTCATTTTCAAGATGAATCAAGGACGCACGATAAGAATTCAAGAATATGAAGTTTTTCCTAAAGGTTTTGCAGCCTCCCGAGGATAAGTACAGACGTCTCTGTACTGATCTGTGAGACCCTACTAAACCTGCTCATGACTCGTGAGACCTATGTAACTTAGGCTCTGATACCAACTTGTCACGACCCCAAACCGGATCCGGTAGTGATGGCGCCTCTCGTGAAGATAAGGCCAGCCGACACAATTCCCAAATCAACCATTTTCCATTAAAAGTTGTTTTTATACCATTTATAACTCAATAATCTCATAATGAACATTTAAAAGAAAAATGTGGAATAATTACACAAGCCTGACATCGGGGTGTCACTAGTCATGAGCATCTACCAAAGTCTGAATACAACAAGAGTCCAAAAAATGTACTAAATACAGTAATAAAATAAGAGGTAGGAAGCAGTGTTGCGAACATCGTGCAACCACCTTTCTAACTCTAATGACTCCGCGTCTGAGCAATCAACACCCGCTACCGGGTTCCGAAATACCTGAATATGCATACGAGGTGCAAGGAGTAATGTAAGTACTCCAACCCAGTAAGTAATAAGAGTAAATAAAGACTGAGGAGTAGGAAACGATGAATCCACATTTATGTTAAACTCCATAAGCACAACAGGCTTTCAAATTGGGATACGAGTCAATCGTCTCATTTTAAACCTAGTTTTCGGTAAAAATCATTTGAAAATGCCTCCCAAAAGTTTCAGTAGGGGTTCAATCCCATTTATAATAAAAGAGATGAAAACCATAATCGACCCCTCGGGCAAAACATAGTTTGCATACCGCCCCTCAAGCAAAACAGAAATTTCACAACCCTTTTCATAACTTAGAAATTTCAGTTTAAATGAAAGATTATTTAAAACGTTTGTTCAACATTTTCAATAGAGGCTCGATTTAATAATGAGTGAAAGTAGTAATCAAATCAACATGTTCAATAGAAACTCGCTTAAAGAGGAGTGAAAACAGTAAGTTCATAAACCAGCCCCTCAGACAAATTATCACTCATGTACATGTATATCTATGTAGCCCCTCGGGCGAGCCTCTCAGTCACTCGTGACTCAACTCTTACCAATCAGCGCTCACACTTAGCACTCACACTCAATAGGTATCATATAGTAACCGCGGCGGCGTGCAGTCTGGTTCATATATCGCTGCGGCGTGCAGCTCGATCCATATATATAGTCGACTGTGCTCACTGGGGTGTGCAGACTCCGAAGGGGCTCCTACAACCCAAGTGCTATATCGCTGCGACATGCAGCCCAATCCATAATATCGCTGCGACATGCAGCCCGATCCATATACATATCGCTGCGGCGTGCAGCCCGATCCATATATATATAATCCTCACAACTAGGCTCTCGGCCTCTCTCAGTCATTAACCTCACAATCAGATTCTCGGTCTATCTTAGTCATCAACCTCACAATCAGACCCTTGGTCTATCTCAGTCATCAACCTCTCGATCACTCGGACCATCAGTAAAACAGGGAACTCAGCCCAAACAGTTTTCACATTTTTAAGAAATAAAGTGATAAAATCAGGTTTAAACAATAAACAGGTAAAATATGACTGAGGATATGCTTTCAAAATAAATAGAGTGAGAAAAAATAGTGAAAGTGGCCCTAAGGGTCTCAGCAGGTCGGCACAAGGCCCCAAACATGGCATACAACCCAAAATATAATATAAATCTCTAGAACATAGAATATCATAAGATTTCAAATCAAATATGCGACTTAACAGTCGTACAGGACGGACCAAGTCACAATCCCCAATGGTGCACCACTCCACGCTCGTCATCTAGCGTGTGAGTCACCTCAAAGTAACACAACAATGTGTAATCCGGGGTTTTAAACCCTAAGGATAGTATTTACAATCATTACTTACATCGATCTGGTCCAAGCTCTAGCCTGCGATGCCTTTGCCCTCGAATCGACTTCCAGATGCTCCAAATCTAGCCACAATCAGAACATAACTATTAAAATATGAGGGAACAAAGTCCACTCAAAAATATCCAATTTGCATCAAAATCATGAAATTGCTTAAACTCGGCCCTCGGGCCCACGTCTCGAAACTCGATAACATTAACATCAATGGAATTCCCATCCTCTCACGAGTTCATACATATCAAATTTACCAAAATCCGACCTCATATGGTCACTCAAATTCTCAAAATCCACTCTCCAATTTCAAGCCCTAATTTCCAAACTCTTCCTCAAATTTTCCATTGCTTTTTCATGATTAAATAATGAAATAATCACCATAAACACAAGGTATACATCCCAAGTAGCTTACCTCTATGGAAACACTTGATCCCATCTTGAAATCACAGCTTGGAGCTCCACAATCGCACAAAAATGGTGAACAAAATGACTGAAAATTGCGAAGGGGCATTTTTATTCATTCTACCCAGCACTTCCGCACCTGCGATCACATAACCGCACCTGCGCTTCCGCTTCTACGGAAAAACACCCGTTTATGCGGATTCCACTTACTCCTTCAGATTCCGCATCTGCGACCCAGGTATCGCACTTGCGGCCTCGCAAATGCGGTCAAAGTCTCCGCTTCTGTGGCCAACACCACTTTTGTGGTCTCCATTACGCACCAGTGACATCGCACCTGCGGTTACCAAATCCGCAGGGGCGGAAACAACAGAGGCAGCAAATTTTTTGCTGTAAAACTCCAAGTTCGGCTTCCCGATAACCATCTGAAACCATCCCGAGGCCCCCGGGACCTTAGCCAAAAGCACAACCATATCCCATAACCTTATTCGAACTTATACCAATCTTCAAAACACTTCCAACAACATCGGATTCAACCAAAACACATCAGATTCAAGCCTAAGTTTCCAAATTCTTTTGAATCGGCCTTTTGATCAAAAACCCAACCAAACCACGTTTGAATGATCTGAAATTTTGCACACACGTCACAAATGACACAACGGATCTACTGCAACTTCAGGAATTCCATTCCGACCCCTATATCAAAATCTCACCTATCAACCGAAAAACGCCAAATCTCAACTTCGCCAATTCAAGCCTAAACCTTCCACGGACCTCCAAAATGCATTCCGATCATGCTCTTAAGTCCCAAATCACCTAAAGGAGCTAACCAAATAATATAAATTCCAATTCAAGATCATTTACAAGCAAGTCAAAACTTGGTCAAACCTTTCAATTTTCAAGCTACAAATTGAGAATTGTTCATCCAAATTCATTCTGATTACCTTGAAAACCAAAACCAACGATTTACATAAGTCATAATACATCACACAGGGCAAGTCATGCCCGAGAACTGGCGAGCAAAGTGCAAAAACTCAAAACGACCGGTCGGGTCGTTACAGGATAGTAGGTTGAAAACTTCGTTTGCCCAGATTATCTAGAGAATATTGAGAATGACCCAAAATTAGCTAGTGGACCGTTGACCCACTCCAAGTCCAAGAAAATTTAAGGGTGTAACATCCTGGCCGGTCGTTTTGAGAATTTAAGTTCCGTTCAGCGGCATAAGGTATTAAGCAGCTTCGTATTATGTGTTACAACTCGCGTGCATGGCCGAGTTCAGTTACCGGATATCATTATAATATTAATCTCAATTTTACTATATGCTTGACTTGAAACTTTCTAATTATATTTCTATATTGTGCTAGAATATTAGTTTAATTAATTATTATCACTTCTATCTATTTATTATCCAAAGTTAGTTGTATGTCAATTTTGTAATTCTTACGAAGCAAAATTAATATACGATAACTATTGTCAAATTCTGTTAACATATATTGATTTTGACAATATTTATCGTATATTAATTTTGACAGAGTACGAATTGCCTCGTGCTTCTATTGCCATGATACCTCGTGCTTCTTTTTATTCCTTTATTTGCTTTATCATCTACAAAAGAGTTTTAGAAGTTGGAAGATTTGAAAGTTCATGAGTTCGATTCATGGTGTGATTCGTAGTTTCGACGTTGTTTGATGTGATTTGAGACCTCGAGCGAGTCCATGTTAGGTTATGGAACTTGTTGGTGTGTTTTGATGGGGTCTTGGGGGCCTCAGGTGTGTTTCGGATGGGCTACGGGTCATTTTCTCCTATTTTTGAATTGGTGAATCTGTCATCTGGTTTCCTTCATCGCGTTCGCATAGTGTTATTTTGGAGGGTGAAATATTTCCTTTTCACATTCGCAATCATCCTCTGGCGTTCGCGAAGTTCTGCCACTTCCTTCTTCGTGTTCGCATTCCCAATCTCGCATTCGCGAAGTGAAAACCAAGTCCCGAGCACTGGTGATCATTTTCCTCTTCGTGTTCGCGTGTCCCTTACGCGTTCACGTAAGTTCCTGTCCTTTGTTCATCGCATTTGCGTCCTTTTGCTCGCCTTCGCGAAGGGTCTTCTGGGCAGCTTTTATTTTTCTTCTTCGCGAACGCGATTGTTCTTCCTTGTTCGCGATGCATAAACACCTGGGCAGCATAATATATCTTCCAAATTGAGGGTTAGGCCATTTGTATCATATCTTGACTTGTATAGCTCGGTTTAGTGATTCTTTGTGGGTTTTTCAAGCAAATCGATTGGGTAAGTATTCTTTACCTAGAATTTATTATATTCCATGAGTTTGTCTTTATTTTTATAATTTAATTAGTGTTTTGGGTTGAGGATTTTGAAGAAACTTTCATAAATGAAAATTGATGTTTTGAAGGACCAAATGGTATTAGAATTTGATAATTTTTATATGGTTGAACTAATATCGGAATGGGTGTTCGGATTTTGTGAAATTTGTCAGGTTTCGGGGTACGGACCGGGGGGGGGGGGGGGTCAACTTGTGGGGTAATTTTTAGATTTTGATAAAAACCGAGGCTTTATGATCCGGAATAGTTTCTTATGAGTTTTATTTGTTCTTTGAAGTTATTTTGGTTAGATTTGGGTCGTCTGGAGGTCATCTCCCCTGAGAAGTTCATTTTGAGTATCAATTTGTCTTCTTTATGGTGTGTATCTTGTCTAACTTCATATGGAGGAACTACCCTTTAGGATTTTGAGTCTTCTATGCTAATTGTAGTCCGTGTACGCGAGGTGACGAGTACATGCTTGAGCTTATTTGTGGAAAGTTGGCCTTTTAGGGTCTTAGGTTCTTGTATTCACTGAGTATAAAGTTGTTTTGTTATGATTAAGTTTTCTTAATTGCTAGTTTCACTCTACCTGCTTTAATTAGGTTTAATTGCTTTATGATTCACTCTTATTGCTTATTTGACTTTTATTTGATTTAACTGAAGATTTTTACCTCTTCTATTGTCATGCTATCTTTTCGTTGCTTATCCTTAAGTGAATGTGTTGTATCTTCTTCGTAATTGCTCAACCTTAAAAAAATTTAGACACCCTATATCTTAGTTGCCATGTCCTTATTTGGAACTATTTGACTAGTGTTAGCTCCCTTGTTATTGAACGTATATTGTGGGATCGTTGTTACATATCAATTTCTCCCTTGTTGAGTCGTTCTTATTACACCTGGTATTCTCTATTGTGGTTATTCCTTGTGAGCTAGTTCTACTGTTTCTTTGTGATAGAAAGTTCTTGAGTCGATTTACTTGACGTACTCTTGTATTTATTGTCATTGTTGCTATGGTACTTGTTATTGAGATGCACGAGGTTTCTATCGTGTGGTTGTTATTGTGATGTACAAGGTTTCTGTCGTGCGATTGTTGTTATTGTGATGCACGAGGTTTCTGTCATGTAGGTGTTATTGGGTTGCACGCAGTTTCTGTTGTGCTATTGTTACTATTGATATTTGCACATGCGGCGTGACAAGGCGGAATATATATATATATGGGTTACGCATGTGGCGAGACAAGGCGGGAACATTATTATACACGTGTGGCGAGATAAGGTGGGCACTTATTTTATTATTACACACATGGCGAGACAAGGTGGGTTGTGTCAGGGATTGATTTGTGATGACTTGTGATGGCCCGGGGCATTCTTGTTATTGATATTTGTGTAGTAGTGCACTTACCTGTGTGAGATCTATTTCATGGGAAATTGTGGAAAAACATTCTATGTGATGTCCGTTTCTTTTTTCTATACTTACTAGCTAGCATGAACTATGTTAGGACACTTGCACAAGCATACACGTAGTTGAACACTCTTATCGTTTAAAGATGGATCTTGATATTTTTGCGCATTAAATTGGTAAAGAGGGAACAAAATGCCATGTACTTAGGGTTCTGGAATTGGGACCCGTGAATTATGATATATTCTAAGGTTTGGTACCTCGTGAAGGTTATTGGCTAAAACCTAGTGTGAAAGCGGTCATTTTTTTTTGAGTTGTTACTTGCCTTCTCTTATACTGTGGTTACCAGATTTAAACTATGTTCCATCCATTCTACTGTATCATTATTATGGTGATCCGCTGTTGGTTGTTGTTTTCCTTTGTTATTGCAAATTTTCGTATCATTTTGGTCATCTATGCGTAGCCTTATATAGATATCGTACGTTGTTGCTTCTACCCTTATATTTGTTCAGGTTATTTAGTCTAGTAGGTGTCTTGACTGGTCCTCATCACTATTCCACTGAGGTTAGTCTTGATTCTTACTATGTACCGATGTGGTGTACTCATACTACACTTATGTACATTTTTGTGCAGATACATATTTTTAACCGTTAGTAGTTGTACGGATCATTTCTGTGAAGACTCAAGGTAAACTTGTTGCTGCGTTCGCAGTCATCAGAGTCACCTTCTAGTTTTTGTAGTGCACTGTTTATCCTTATTTCTGAATAGTTGTATGTAGAAGTTTTCTAGAAAACACTCTATAGAGCTTATGACTTGTACTATCGGTTTTGGGGTTGTAAATTTTAAAGAGATTTCTATTTAGATTGTTAGATGTTATTTAATTATTATTGTTGTTTCAATTAATGTTAGGCTTACCTAGTCCCTAAGTCTAGGTGCAATCACAACACCCAATAGAGAGAAAACTGGGTCATACATGTATGCTTTCGGTTTGTTATAGAGGAGCACCATCCGTATCTTATTACAGTTCTGCTTATTGAGGTGAGTTCCCCTATTTGTTGCTTTACCTATGGGTGAGTTCATGACTTAGTATTCTATTTAAGCGTTGCCCTTGTTGGGAGATTCTATGAGTGAGTGGTAGCCGTGTCTATTGTTTGTTTTTATCCATTATTGAGAGTTACGAGACTAGTAGCGAATTCTTGTTGTCCATTACGATAGTTTTGATGTGATTCCTAAATATTTTAGTTGCAAATTATGATTTAGATGTTCCACCGATGTGGGATCCAATATGTGTTGTAATTTTGTGACGGAACTGATCTAATGGAAGGTTTCAGCTGGTTTGATGTATATTCTTCTTGTGATTCAGAGTTGAGGGTGGGACCCTCGCGATTTCATATGATTTGATATGTTTGAACCGGACTGCGTGTTGTAGTGGAAGTTATATCAAGATGAGATCCTTGTGATTTTTTCATGTACTTTAATTCTTCCTTTTAAATTGATTCGTAGGATGGTACTAATAGAGAGTTGTGTCTGTCGGGATTGTTTGATATTTCTCTTATGCGTTTCTCCTTACATGTTCAGTCATTTTCGTTCTATGCTCCCTAAGTTTTAGCTTGCGGGGTGTGTGCCCGAAGGTGTTAGTTGTGACTTATTGATCTGGGCGTATAGTTATGAGGTCTTCGTGTTTCTTGCACATTTCTAGCGTTGTGGAAGTTTGAAACAGGGTTCTAATGGATATGAGGCTAACTACTGGTGCTGGATTAGATTTCGGGCAGCTATTGTGATCGAAAATGTTATTATAGGCCTATGGGTGGTGTGTCATGTTGTGTGGTTGTACCTTATGGGTGTAGGCATAAGTTGTTGCAACTGGTTGAGACTGATACCGGGTATGAATGTAAGAATCAGATCTTTTAGAGATGAATGGAAGGTGAGAATTTTGACTCTAAGGCTTTTTGGTATTAATGGAAGGCGTAAATTACAGTTGAGATGGTGTCGTTAGTCTTATATGGATTGGGGTGATGTGGGGTCACCTGCGGGTGTATGTTGGAAGTGTGCATTCAGTGATTTGATGACTTCGAGGCAAATCTTGGCACGTTCGAGGACGAACGTTTGTTTAAGAGGGGAAGGATGTAACGACTCGGATGGTTGTTTTTGGTTGAGTTGTTACTTGCCTTATCTTATGTTGTGGTCACCAGATTTAAATTATGTTCCGTTCATTCTACTGTATCATTATTATGGTGATCCACTGTTGGTTGTTGTTTTCCTTTCTTATTGCAAATTTCTGTATCATTTTGGTCATATATGCGTAGCCTTTATATAGATATCGTACTCTATTGTTTTTACTCTTATATTTGTTCAGGTTATTTAGTCCAGTAGGTGTCTTGACTGGTCCTCGTCACTACTCCATTGAGGTTAGTCTTGATACTTACTAGGTACCACTGTGGTGTACTCATACCACACTTTTACACATTTTTATGCAGATCCAGGTTTTTGATCGTTAGTAGTTGTACGGATCTTTGTTGCGGAGACTCAAGGTAAACCTGCTGCTGTGTTCGCAGGCTTCGGAGTCACCTTCTTGTTTTTGTATTGCATTGATTATCCTTATTTTTGAGCAATTGTATTTAGAAGTTTTTTAGCGAACACTCTGTAGAGCTTATGACTTGTACTGGCGGTTTTGGAGTTGTAAATTTTAAAGAGATTTTTATTTCGATTGTTAGATGTTATTTAATTATTGTTGCTATTTCAATTAAAGTTAGGCTTACATAGTCCCAAAGACTAAGCGCCATCACGACACCAACGGAGGGAAAATTGGGTCGTGACAAAGGGACGCACATGAAGGAGCTGCATGATCTTCAACAATTGACTAGAAGATGTGTGGAGAGTCACTTGGAGGATTCATGCAAAGAATACTATGTTTGGAGTTTTGAGAATTGAAGAATCCAAACCCCAAGTTAAACCGTGTGACACGGTTTCACCAACCATTGGCTACGGTTCGAGGGGCCTAAAGAGTTGAAGAAAATAAGCTTCTGGAATTCGTCACGGTTTAGCTATGCGTCACGGTTGAGGCTACGGTTTGGCCTGACGAGTTTATTTGGGACATTAACTTCGAAACTTTTCCTATTTTACCCATTGGCTATTTATGGCAGCGTAGGATTATTTCATTAGGAAATTAGCATATTTTGACGTAAGAAAACTCTTGAGAGAGATTTGGAACCTCTTAGTTCGAGTTCGACTTTTGATTACCTGTTTTCAAGACTTTGGTTCTTGAGGGTAATCTTCTTCTCCTTTCTTTATATCTAGGGTTTCTAATTTGTCGTTCTTGGGAGGCGATCAGATAATATTTCGATCGTTGCTTGAGACGTTCATTTAGGGTTCTAGATTTTCTTCTATATTTCGTTATTCAGATTACTTTGAGTATCTTAATCAAACCTATCATTAGTTTTGCTCTAATTATAGTTATTTTCATATTCCATTATTTATGTATCTCGGATCATATCAGTTGGTATCAGAGCGAAGGATCGGGTATTGTTCTAACAAACCTACATTTCCCAGTCATGAAATCAAGATCCGAATTAGTATAAATAAATAAAAAGCAAAAAAAGAATTGTTCTTGAGTTTAAAAAAAAACAGAAAAAAATTATTATTGAATTGTTCTTGTTGATTGTTAAGGGAAGACTACTTTTGGATAAGAAAGATTCATTGGGGATTCTTGTTTAAGAATGAGCTAGTGCTAGTTCGCATTAAATCGTTCTTAATATTTAAAACTAACTATTTTTTTCGTGCCAATTCGTTCGTGCTTTTCTCATTATTTTCGTAGAAATTTCTTGGCTCTCGTCCTTAGTTTTTAAAAATCTGTTCGTGATTATATAAACTCTACTCTTAAATTACTTTAAAAAAACTCATTCTTGGATAGGTGATTTGTGAGTTGAGCACGAACTTTGAGGATTTCCAAGGAGTGAGGCAGAGATTATATCCCAAATGTGAGATAAAACACAAGAGGTTGAGTGGGCTTGTTTGAATCAAAGTACAAGAGGTGTGCTATTATGGGATTCTCTTATTACTAATAAATTTTTTTTCCTATAAGCATTTTTTTGCAGATTCAAGCGATTGGTGTGAAAGAACGGTTTAATATAGCGATGAAGAATACTGGGATTCCTATGATGAAGATGATGGAGGAAGCAATTCATGCAATTCTTGTGGGGATTACGATGGGAGTATTGTTTGTCATGATTCAAGTGAAGACTCAAGTGATGACGAAACATAATACGTTCTTTATCATAATTCATATGGTTATGATTCGTACGAGTATGTTACTAACAAGTATGATAACCATCATGCTAGTCATGGAAGATATGGAGTTGAATCAAGGAACGTGAAATAAAAACATGAAAAAATAAGTTACAAGGGAAGTGAGGTAAGTTTGATCCTTGAAAACTATAAGATATCGATACCCTTCTTTGAAGGAATTCATGGTCTGAATGACTACCTTAATTGGGAGAGCAAGGTGGATGATGTCTTTGCATCTTATCCATGTCCAGAAAGTAAAAGGTTGGAGATGGTTACTAAATCACTTCACGGGAATGCTTCTTTGTGGTGGTACAATTGTGAAACTACCTTTAAAGGTATCTCCTGTCCATCCATTGAGACTTGGAATATAATAAAGTTTCATTTGAGAAGCAAGTTTGCACCTTTGAGTTTAAAAGATAAGGGGAACAAGAAGAATAAGGCTTATAATAAGGTAATATTTATTTCTTTTGATTGCCCAAGAACATCAAAGCATGGAAGCATTCCAAAAAGAGAGCTTCTAACGAGAGGTTCTTCTTCATGTTTAACTCCATCTGCAACAAACAAAATGAGAGGTTGAGAGGTTGAGAGGAGTAATGTGAGAGAGATGTCAAAAGAGAAAAATTCGAGTGAAAGTAGAGAAGAGAGTGTTGCGAAAATTTTTTTAAGTGAGAATGCTTCTTGTCTTCATTCTGACTTGTTAACACTTTCTTTGTCTAGTGTGTATTCCTCTAACGTGCAGGCTTTCAAGGATACCTTTGGTAAATTGGAGGAGACCATTCAAGATGCCACTATTTCAAGTGGTCAGGGAGAGCCAGAGGATACATCATTAAAGCATATCGCTTCATTGCTTCATTCTTAAGCGTAAGAATGAAGGTAAAGAAGAACTTCCGGAAATAACTCGAGGTATAATGACTAATCATAACTCCTTTTCACTGGGAGAATCTGATTCTCGTATAAATGCTTGTGTAGTTGTGATTCTTGTAAGCCTAGTGAATCTTTTGTTGAAAATCATGAAGTTTGTTGTGATGATTCACTAGTTGAGCTCAATAGTCAGGATATCAATCACCCCTATGAGTCTAAACTCTATGGTCTTATGTGGGGTGACCTTGTGAATATTCTATTTGAAAAATGAGGCAAAGTTGAATGTGCATCTTATTCTGAGAGGATTGATGCTTTAAGTGGAGACATCACTCAAAGTACTAATGGACATGACCTTGTTGATTAATTATTTCAACTTCATAGTAACAATTATGTTGTTGAAAGAACTTTCTTAATGAGTGAGTTTATACTTGTTGATTCTTCTTCTCATGAGAATAATATGCTGTAATGTGATGAGAGCATGGCAGAAGAAAAGTTGAATGAGAAATGCAAAGAGAGCTCGAGGGAGCATTAACATTCTTCATTTATTAATCCATTAGCTATTTCTTCTTTTAGTATTATTTCTCCATTTATATAGGAATTTGAAAAGGATTATGAGGAAAAGGATAATGATGAGAATGCTAGTGGTCAAGTTAAGGCGTATTATTATAAGACCTTATGGGATGAGGAAATAAAACAACAATTTACCAATAAGGAATGAGGCCCATGTAGATTTTGGTTACTTAGATACCACGGGGATTGAGTTGAAAAAAGAATATAGTGACTCAAGTTTAGAGGAGAATGTCAAGACTGAAGACTGCAAAAATTAAAACGAAGTAGACCATTTGACATTACTTATAGTGTTTATATCTTTACCTATTTAGTTTCTAATTTTGATGAGTCATTCTCTTTAGTTTATACCAAGAGATCTATGTTGAAACTAGAGTTAGATCCTTTTGACGATTGACATGATATTTTTTTAGGACCTAGAGATTCTATCATTAGAAAGAGGGATTTGAGTAATTATCTCTTTAATGTTGTGATGACCCAAAAGGTCATTTTATATTTTAGAACTCGATTCTATATTTCGAGGCCTTCAAAACCTCATTTTATTCCTCCTCGATTTGCATGCACAGTTCAGGCGTATTTTTGGAAAGTGTTTATGTTGAAAGTTGATAAAAATAATAATTTTTGCCTTTAAAAGTTGATTTAGTTGACTTCGATCAACGTTTTGAGTAAACAGACCTGGACTCGTATTTTGACAATCCCAGTAGGTCCGTATCAAAATATGGGACCTGGCGTGTGCCCGGAATCAAATTCTGAGGTCCCTTGCTCAAGATATGAATTTTGGATGAAAATTGAAAGACTGAAAATTAAATGGTTTTAAGAATTTGGTTAATGTTTGATCTTGTTGATATCGGGCCCGTATTTTAGTTTCGGATCCCGGTACAGGTCTAAAATAATTTTTATACCTTATATGTGAAATTTGGTGAGAAAATAAACTGATTTGACGTGATTCGGACGTCCGGTTATGAAAATAGAAATTTCAAAGTGTTCTTAAAAATTTCATGTTATTTGGTGCTAAAATCGTAGTTCTAGGTATTATTTCGGTGATTTGATCGTACGAGCAAGTTTGTATGATGTTTTTAAGACTTGTGTGCATGTTTGGTTTGGAGTCCCGAGGGTTCGGGTGTGTTTCGGATAGGCCAAGGAATTAAAATTTGACTTAGAGCATTGTTGGTTCTGCAATTTCTGTGACTGGTGTCTGATCTTGCATTTGCGAGATTAGTTTTCGCATTTTCGAACATTTCCCATGTTGGAAGACTCGCAATTGCGAGCAAATTCTTCGCATTTACGAAGTGTACCTAGGCCAACACTAGTTCACATTTGCGATCAGGAGGTCGCATTTGCGGGAAGCCAGTGTTCGCATTTGCGGACAAATCTTCGCAATTGTGAAGTGGGAGATGGGCAACAGTGATCGCAAATGCGATCAATTGGTCGCATTCGCGGAGGGATCAGAGTTTGCATTTGCGAACTATTCGTCGCAAATGCGATGAGGACAGGAATGTGAAACCTTCGCATTTGCGATAGGTTCTTCCCATTTGCGGGGCTCGCATTTGCGAACCCCAGGTCACAAATGCGACACCTGCAACTGATCAAAACTAAAGTTTGATGAGAGGTTCAAGAAGTACAAGCCCCCTGTATTTAGTGGTCTAGCATCGGAGGATGCTCTGGGATTTCTTGATGAGTGTTACCGCATTCTCCGTACCATGGGTATCTTAGGATCGAGCGAGGTTTCTTTCACTACCTTCCAGTTTTGAGGAGCCGCCTATGAGTGGTGGCACACCTATGAGTTAGACAATCCAGATGAGACTACTTCACTAACTTGGACTCAGTTTTCAAATCTATTCCTGAGAGAGTATATTCCTCAGAGCCTCAGGGACGCATGGCGCGCAGAGTTTGAGTATTTGCTCCAGGGTGCTATGACTGTCTCAGAGTATGCTGTCCTTTATACTAGTTTGGCTAGGCATGCACCAGCCTTGGTTTCCACTGTTCGCGAGAGGGTTCGCCGGTTTATTGAGGGCTTTATTCCCAGCATCAGATCTAGCATGGCTCATGTGTTGGAGATGGATATTTCTTATAAGCAGGTGGTGATCATTGCTAGGAGGATTGAGGGTATGCATGCTAGGGAGAGAGAGGAGAGGGAGGCCAAGAGGTCTCAAGAGTCGGGCCACTTCTCTGGTGCTCGTGCCCCAGCTGCAGGTTGTCATGGTAGGGGTTATATGAGTCGCCCTGTTCATTTAGCTCTTCCAGTAGCCAGTAGTGCTCTAGCTCCTCCTAGGCCTCAGGAGCCTTATTATGCACCTCCGGCATCTAGCGCGCATCCTGCGCGGGGTGCTTTCAGAGGTCAGTCCAGTAGACCTGGCCCTAGCTAGTCACAGACACCATGTCCTCCCAAAGCTTGTTTTGAGTGTGGTGACACACGTCATATGGTGAGGGATTGCCCCAGACTTGGGAGGGGTGCACCTCTAAATACTTCTCAGCCACAGCGTGCCCCACAAAGTTCTCAAGCTATGATTACAGCTCTAGTTGCTACCCCACCTGCTCAGCCAGCTAGAGGTAGAGGTCGCCCTAAAGGGGGAGGCCAGGCCAGATACTATGTCTTTCCTGCCCGTACCGAGGATGTTGCCTCCGATTCTGCCATCATAGGTATTATATTGGTTTGCCACATAGATGCATCGGTTCTATTCGATCCAGGCTCTACTTACTCTTATGTCTCTTCTTATTTTGCTCCGCATTTGGGTGTATCTCGGGATTCTTTGAGTTCCCCTGTTTATGTTTCTACTCCCGTGGGAGATTCTCTTGTTGTGGACCGCGTCTATCGGTCGTGTTTGGTTTCTCTTAGTGGTTTTGAGACCAGAGCCGATCTATCATTGCTCAGCATGGTTGATTTTTATATTATCTTGGGCATGTACTGGTTGTCGCCCCATTATGCTATTCTTGATTGTCACGCCAAAGTCGTGATGTTGGCTATGCTAGGTGTACCGCGTGTTGAGTGGAGGGGTACTTTAGATCGCACTCCTAGTAGAGTTATTTCTTTCCTTAAGGCTCAGCGTATGGTTGGGAAGGGGTGTGACACATATTTAGTGTATGTGAGAGATGTCAGTATTGATATCGCTTCAGTTGATTCAGTTCCAGTAGTACGGGATTATCCCGATGTGTTCCCAGCTGATCTCCCAGGCATGCCGCCTGATAGAGATATTGATTTTGGCATTGATCTGTTGCCGGGCACTTGTCACACCTCCTTTTTACTTAAAGTGACAATCGAAACGGGATTATTTATTTATTAAAATCAGAGTCGCCACTTGGGATAATTTTAGGGTGTCCCAAGTCACCGGTTCAAATCCCGAGTCGAGGAAAAGATTGACTTTGTATTACAGTCTGCGAACCAGAAATTCGGGTAAGGAATTCTGTTAACCCGGGAGAAGGTGCTAGGCATTCCCGAGTTCCGTGGTTCTAGCACAGTCGCTCAACTGTTATAATTGGCCTATTATCCGATTTTAATACATGCTTTAACCTATAGTTCAATTTTAACTTATTAACCGCTTTTATTCATTTTTAGGAAGATTGCAACGTTATTAAAACATGTCTTGAACCACGTTACATAAATGCACCCGCAGTCCTCGACATATTTTATCTAACATTGTTGAGATTTGGATTTGGGTCACATAAATGCACACCCGAGTTTAGGAAGGTAAATTATTAAAATAACGCACCTAAAGCAACTACGCGTTAGCAATTTGCAAGGGCCATGGAAATTCGCTAAATGGCATGCCTCGATTCCTAAGGATAAAACATTAATCAAACAAGGGTCGTGCAATTGAAATTTTTGTTTGGCACGACACACCTCGATTTATCCTATCTAAAGGGTTTCTAAACTAACTTAGGAGGGCCATAAATTACTAGAATTATATAATATGGCGCACCTCAATTATTAGGATTTGGCTAGTTGATTAAAGGGCATAAGAAGTTCTTGAATCAAACTCACGAGACCAAATTTAACCAAATTGCAATGATGGAGAATCGGACCAGTCATTAGCGTGGATATGGGCCAGCGACGGCCATTAATGCGAAGGCACCAATTCACAGTAATCAAGAATACAGGTAGCAAAACTCATTCCCTTTTTATTTTCCAATTGCTTTCAAGGCTTTGGGCCCAAATTGAGCCCAAACTTAACAAAAGAAAAGGACAACAACGTGTATTCCCCAAGGATCGAGTCTCTAAGGAGCCAAATCATCCTAGGATCCAAGACTCTGCTTTTTTTTTTTACAAAGCCCCACCGGATCCAATTAACAACAATCATTGACATAATCAGGAGTAACTTGAACTATTCGATATGCAAAATACATAAGAATTCTAAACATCTCATATTCAAATCCTCATGTCTCATTCAAATACAAGGCAACATTATTTGGCTTTATGTCTCATTCTAATTATTATACCACATCATAACTAAATATGCTGGACTTTAACCTTGAGCAACACCTTTCAATAGACTATCAAATCAACTAATACAAAACCAAACTTAATTATATGTCATTCAAACACTAGTCAACTATTCAAATCAGTTAAAGTATTATTACCATTGTCAACTAAGACACTTCTTTCACCCATAGCTATTTTCAACACAACTGATTCTAAACAAGAAAATCAAAATTACTCAAAACTTCAGTTTTATGCTGTGACAATCAGCTCATGCTCTATTTACAAGTCAAAACATTTTTAATGATAAACATCACAAACGTACATGAAATTGAAAGGAAACGACTAAGATTCAATGGGAACATCTATAGTTCTTGATCAATTTTCAGATTCCAAACTTCAAATACACTTAAGTGATGTCCATAGTGTTTGAGAATACCTGGAAAGCAAAATGACAAAAAAGGAAGAAGATCAACAATAGCAGGATAGTGTCAACAGCAGCAATGGAACAGTAGTCTCTCAGTAGTTCAAAATCAGTTTTAAAAACCAAAATCAGACCATCTTCAACCCAGATAAGTACTTGTGATCTTTCAAGAATTATAGCTAAACAAGGGGAGTTAAGAAAACTAGAAATCAGGACTCACAGCACAAATTCAGCTCAGAATCAGTTTTAAAAAAAAAACAAATTAAACCAGCCTCGTCCCCATGTGAATCAAAGATTGCTTCAGATATTCAAAACCTCAAGAATTATAGAAAGAAATCCAATGGAGCAGTAATTTTCTATGAAATTCTTAGCCGTTCTTGAGTTTCAGATTTTTCTCTCCCTTTTTTCCCCAAAATCCGACTTTAATATCAATAAAGGGTGCCTTTATAGGCAAAGCATTAGGGCTGCAGAAATAAACTATGTTTTGCACTTAAAACCTTCTAGAGTTTTCATTTTTTCTCAAATACCCCTAGTTTAGAAATCAGAACTCAGAATAGTCCCCCTCCCCAGCTTCTAGGAAGCTTCCTAGTCTGTTACTGAGATTTCCTTACCCCTAAAATTTCCAAATTGCCCTTTTAAACTTTTGTTTTTACCTTTAAGAACCTAGACAAAACATGGGTCAAATTGACCCAATGGCTTAAGCCCCAAATGAATGGGTTGTTCTTTGCCAATGGGTCGACTTTGAACCCAAGGCCCAAACATAATCAAAACCCTATGTTGGCTATTCAGTGAAAAGTCAGAAAAATTACACAACTGAACAATTTCACAATGGACATTTTAGCTAAATGACTGACTCCCTTTTAAATTAGCTAATGAACTATAATTAAACTAAATTACCACATTTAACAAGGGCCAAGTATACGACTGGAAAAACAAATCAGAAATTAAACGAGCCATATACACAACTAAACAGTATTCACGAGAATATCTACAAGAAAATTGAAGAGCTCACGGAATAAGTACTACCACCATATGAACAGAGACACCTATATTCAGTATTTAAATACTTTACCAAATTCAAACCAAGAAATCAAAGTAAAGAAAAAGAAGAAAGGGAGAGGGACAAGTAAAAAAGAAAACGGACAGAGAAGAGAAGAAGCAGAAGGATACGAGCATGCGAACAAAATAGAAGATGGAGACGAAAGGGCAAAAACAAAAGTACCTAGATGGTCATACGAACAATGCTTGATAAACTTCAAACAACTCTGATTTGACTTGAAACCGGTATTAGCCGTGTGTTCTTTTGAGAACAAACGAGCAATACTCGTTTCAAGTCCAATCGTTCACAAGAACTCGAGGACTTGAGATATTTTCTTCTTCTTTGATTTCAGATTTGAAACAGGCCTGATTTAGCGAGGATTTTGGGAAAAATAATGGTGGCTTAGGATGCAAGGAGGGGTGATGGTTGCATGGCCAGATTGTGGTAGTGGTTGGAGCTATCTCACCGGTGAAAATGGAGGACTCGCTCAGAGGCGGCGCTAGGGTTATCTATGAGAGAGATGAGAGAGATGGACGGAGGGGGGGGGTCTGTTTGGACTAAGTTGTCTCTGTAGGTTTTAGGACAGATTTAACTAAAATAATAGAAGTAGTTTCCACCGTTGGATGAGCTAAGATGAAAGGCTTAGATTATTCCATGACCGGGAACTCTAAACGACACCGTTTTGGGTTTAAAGAAAGCTGGACCGGGTTATAGCATTGGTTTGGGCCTGTTTGAGCATGTATCGATTGGGCCTGAAGGGATCTGAATGGAATTGGTCCAAAACTGATTTCTTCATTTTCGTTTGAATTTTTTAGTTATTTTCAAACTCTTTTTGATTTTTTTTCAAATTAAAACTAAAATAAAACCTAAACTAATTCCTAAATCAAATTAAACCTACCACATTGACTTTATTATCTCTAACTAATAATTACCACAATTAATTAAAATCCAAATTAAAGGAAAAACTACCAAAACTCAAAAACTAAATTGAAAAGTGCAAAAATAAGTAATCTTTTGTGATCTTTTCCGTTTTTATGAAATAACTAATTTTCTAATTAATCTAACAAAATGTAAAATTAAATCCTATAGGCAAATGCAGCATATTTTGTATTTTTCATGAATTAAATAAAATAAACATGCACAGACAAATGCAAACAATAACAAAATGCTACGAAAATCCACAAAATTGCAAACAATGGAAAAGATTGTATTGTTTTGAATTTGTGGGAGTAATTCATATAGGAAAAAAATCACGTGCTCACAGCACTCAGCCCATTTCTATTCCTCTGTATCGTATGGCTCTTCCTGAGTTGAAGGATCAGTTATAGGAATTGCTTGATAAGGGTTTTATTCGGCCTAGTGTATCACCTTGGGGTGCTCCTGTCTTGTTTGTGAAGAAAAAGGATGGTTCTATACGTATGTGTATTGATTATTGCCAGTTGAACAAGGTTACAATGAAGAACCGTTATCCTTTGCCTCGTATTGATGATCTATTTGACCAGCTTCAGGGCACACGAGTGTTTTCTAAGATTGATTTGCGTTCATGTTACTATCAGTTGAAGATTCGGGAGCCAAATATCCCAAAGACTGCTTTCAGGACTCGGTATGGTCATTATGAATTCCTTGTTATGTCATTTGGGCTGACCAATGCCCCAGCAACCTTTATGCATTTGATACACAGTGTGTTCCGGCCGTATCTTGACTCGTTCGTCATTATCTTTATTGATGATATTCTGATGTATTCCCGGAGTCGGGAAGATCATGAGCAGCACCTGAGGACTGTGCTTCAGACTTTGAGAGAGAAGAAGTTATATGCTAAATTCTCGAAATGTGAGTTTTGGTTGGATTCAGTGGCATTCTTAGGCCACGTGGTATCGAGTGAGGGTATTCAGGTGGATCCGAAGAAGATAAAGGCCGTGCAGAGTTGGCCCAAACCATCCTCAGCTACCAAGATCTACAGTTTCCTTGGTTTGGCGGGCTACTACTATCGTTTTGTGGAGGGGTTTTCATTGATTGTGGCCCCTATGACCAGGTTGACCCAGAAGGGTGCTCTATTCCAGTGGACGGAGGAGTATGAGGCGAGCTTTCAGAAGCTCAAGACAGCTTTGACCACAACCCCAATTTTGATATTCCCTATAGGTTCGGGGTCTTATACGGTCTATTGTGATGCCTCGAGGGTTGGCCTCGAAGCGGTGTTGATGCAGGACTGTAGGGTGATTGCCTATGCGTCCAGACATTTGAAGATACATGAGAAGAACTACCCTGTTCACGACCTTGAGTTAGCTGCCATTGTTCACGCCCTGAAGATTTGGCGCCATTATTTATACGGGGTTACCTATGAGATTTATATTCACCATCAGAGCTTGCAGCACTTGTTCAAGTAAAAGGATCTAAATTTGCGCCAGAGGAGATGGTTAGAGTTGCTGAAGGACTATGATATCACTATTTTGTATCACCCGGGCAAGGCCAATGTGGTGGCCGATGATTTGAGTCGCCGGGCAGAGAGTTTGGAGAGTTTGGCTTATTTATCAGCATCAGAGAGGCCTATGGCGATGGATGTTCAAGCCTTAGCCAGCCAATTGTGAGATTGGATCTTTCGTAGCCCAGTCGGGTTCTAGCTTGCGTGGTTTCTTGGTCTTCTTTATTTGATCATATCAAGGAGCGACAATATGATGACCCTCATTTGTTTGTCCTCAAGGATAGGGTTCAGCACGGTGATGCCAGAGATGTGACTATTGGTGATGATAGGGTATTGAGGATGCATGGTCGGATTTGTGTACCCAATGTTGATGGGCTTCGGGAGTTGATTCTGGAGGAGGCCCATAGCTCGCGGTATTCCATTCATCCGAGTGTCGCGAAGATGTATCAGGATTTGAGGCAACACTATTGGTAGAGGCGGATGAAGAAGGATATAGTTGGATTTGTATCTCGGTGCCTCAACTGTCAGCAGGTGAAGTATGAACACCAGAGACCGGGTGGGTTGCTTCAGTAGATAGGGATCCCGGAGTGGAAGTGGGAGTGGATCACCATGGACTTTGTAGTTGGGCTCCCACGTACTTTGAGAAAGTTCGATACTATTTGGATGATTGTGGATCGACTGACCAAGTCCGCTCATTTTATTCCTTGTGTACTACCTATTCTTCGGAGCGGTTGGTGGAGATTTATATCCGGTATATTGTTCATTTGCATGGTATTCCAGTGTCCATCATCTCAGATAGGGGTACTTAGTTTACATCACGGTTCTGGAGGGCCGTTTAGCATGAGTTGGGTACTCGGGTGGAGTTGAGTACATCATTTCACCCTCAGCAGGACGGACAATCCGAGTGCACTATTTAGATTCTTGAGGATATGCTCTGTGCGTGTATGATTGAGTTTGGAGGGTCTTGGGATCAATTCTTGCCATTGGCGGAGTTTGCTTATAACAACAGCTATCAGTCCAGCATTCAGATGGCACCGTATAAGGCTTTATATGGGAGGCGGTATAGATCCCTGGTGGGTTGGTTTGAGTCGGGTGAGGCTAGAGTATTGGGCACAGACTTGGTACAGGATGCTTTAGAGAAGGTTAAGGTGATTCAGGATAGACTCCGTACAGCCCAGTCCAGGCAGAAGAGTTATACGGACCGGAAAGTTCGTGGTGTTTCCTATATGGTTGGAGAGCGGGTTCTGCTTTGAGTTTCGCCTATGAAGGGCGTCATGAGATTCGGGAAGAAAGGAAAGTTGAGTACGAGATTTGTTGGCCCTTTTGAGATATTGAGGCATGTTGGGAAGATTGCCTATGAGCTTGCCTTACCTCCCAGCTTGGCAGGAGTTCATCTGGTATATCATGTTCCGATACTCCGGAGGTATCACGGGGATCCGTCGCACGTGTTGGATTTTAGTTCAGTCCAGTTGGACAAGGATATATCCTATGTTGAGGAGCGAGTGGCAATATTGGACAGGCAGGTTAGAAAGCTGAGGTCAAAGAACATTGCTTTGGTAAAGGTTCAGTGGCGGGGCCAGCCGGTCGAGGAGGTGACCTGGGAGACTGAGCAGGATATGCGCAGTCGTTACCCTCATCTTTTCACTACTTCAGGCATGTCTCTACGCTTGTTTGAGGATGAACGAATGTTTATATGTAGGAGGATGTGACAACCCAGACGGTCGTCTTAAGAATTAATACCCCGATCCCCTATTAACTTCTTCCCCCGAGTTTATTTCTGGTATTTTGATTTGCCCGGATGTTCAATTTTATGTTTCGGAGAGTTTTGGGACACTTAGTCCTTAAATGAGAGCTTAAGAGTTGGAAAGTTGACCGTAGTCAGAACAGTGTGAAGACAGCCTCGGAATGAAAATTAGATGGTTTTGTTAGCTCCGTTGGGTGATTTTGGGGTTAGGAGCGTGTTCGGATTGTGTTTTGGAGGTACATAGCTAATTTAGGCTTGAAATGTCGAAAGTTGAATTTTGAAAGTTTCCGGTTTGAAGGTGAGATTTTGATCCGAGGGTCGGAATGGAATTTCGAGAGTTACAGTAGTTATGTTGCGTCATTTGGGATGTGTGTACAAAATTTCAGGTCATTCGGACGTGGTTTGGTTTTTGATCAAAAACGGAATTCGAAAGATTTTAGAAACTTAGGCTTGAATACGATGTGTTTTGGTTGTTTTGATGTTGTTTGAAGTGTTTTGAAGATTAGTACAAGTTTGAATAAAGTTTTAGGATATGTTGATGCCTTTGGTTGAGGTCCGGGGGCCTCGGGGTGATTTCGGATGGTTAACGAGAAGCTGAGGAAATGTTGCAGCTGCTATATTTTTGCTACTTCTGGTATTTTCGAATTTGCGGTTTGGGGACCGCAGAAGCGGCTAAGGAGACCGCAGAAGCAAATTTTGGTCTTTTCTTCAGGTTCCGCAGATGCGAAAGGAACACCGCAAAAGCGGTGGCGCATCTGCGAAAGGGTGATCGTAGATGCGGTTTCTGGTCATTTAATGAAAGTCGCAGATACGATGTAGTTTCCGCAGATGCGGTCTCAGGGCCGCAAATGCGGAAATCGCTGGGCAGAACATATAAATAGTTGCCTTCGCGAATTTGAGGGATTCTTTCACCATTTTCATCCGGGTTTGAAGCTTTTGAGAGTGATTTTGAGGAAAACAAAGGGGAATCGCTTGGAGGTAACATCCTTGACTTAATAACTCATTTTTATGTGATTAAAGACCTAATTAGTGGTGAGAAATTTGGGGAAAATGGGTAATTAGGGCTTGAGTTTAAGATGCCTTTAAATGAGGTTTTGAGGGGTCATTTGGACTCCGAATTCAGTGTTCTTGTTATGTATAGACTCGTGAGAGTATGAGGTTTCTAAAAATATAAATTTTACCCGATTCCGAGACATGGTCCCGAGGGGCATTTTGTTCATTTTATCTAATTTCGCGTATTAGCTTAGAATTAAATTGTAGAATCAGTTACTTGAAGTGTTATTTACATTATGAAATTGAATTGAATAGATTTGAGCCATTTTGGAGTCGAGTACTCATGGCAAGAGCGTGGTTTCGGATTAATTTTGAGCCGGTTCGAGGTAAGTTGCTTGTCTAACCTTGTGTGGGGGACCTTCCCCTTAGGATTGTTATGTGTGGTAATTGAAATGCCTTGTACGCGAGGTGATGAGTGCGTACTTGTGCTAATTGTTGGAAACCGATGTTCTTTAAGTAATTACTAGTATGTTTCCTTTCCTGTTTCTATTACTTGCACTATTACACATGTTGTTAGCTTAGGAAAGTATGTCTAAGTGACTTACTTGTTTTATTTGATTCAACCTACCTTACTTGAATTATGTGTTGCATGCTAGGCTAGAATCACTTATTGCCTTATATGAAATTTTGCCATTTTTGTATATCTTCTTGCTGCTGCTGTGTATTTATTTTGGGACTACGGATGTGGGATTCTGGTAGCTCCCTGTTGTCTGTTTACTTTGGGAATACAGGTTAGATTCTCGGTAGATCCCCCTGCATATTTACTTTGGGACTACGGGTTAGATTCCCGGTAGATCCCCATGCACAGTTATATGCAACTACGGGAATGCACCCGGTAGATTCCCCCAGTACTGGGTATTTACATTTGGGACTACGAAATAGGATTCCGGTAGATCCCCCCGCACTATGAGTTGGACTACGAGACGGGATCCCGGGAGCTCCACTAGATATGTACATATGGGACTACAGGACGGTATCCTGGGAGATCCCCGGTTGTTATTATTGGTACTGAACTGTATTTCCTTTCCATGTTTACCTTATTTTCTGTATAGTTGTTGTTGTTATGTACATCCTGTGTTATTTTACTGCCGTACTTATTTATACTGTTCTGTTCTATACTGTTGATCTTTATATTTTATTTGACTCAGTAGGGCCCTGACTTTCCTCGTCACTACCCAATCGAGGTTAGGCTTGACACTTACTGAGTACCGTTGTGGTGTACTCATGCCTCTTCTACGCATTTTTTTCATGTGCAGATCTAGGTACCGCGCTATTCCGGCCTACCATCCTTGAGGGAAGCGACTGCTCTAGAGACTTCGAGGTATATCTGCCGCGTCCGCAGACCGAGAAGTCCCTTTCTATTCCAGCTATTTAACATTGCCCTTCTATATTTTTCTTTCTTGTTAGATATTCTGGAGTTAGACTGTTAGATATTCCAAAGGCTTGTGTTTCCGTGGGTTTTCAGGTTTTGGGATAATGTACTTGGTTTTGAGAATGTTGTGTTCTATATGCCAAGCGACATTATAACTATTGTTCCATTTAGATACGTTTTGGTTATTTTCTTCCGCAAGTTTCATTTATGTTCCGCATATTTAGGCTTACCTAGTCGTAGAAACTAGGTGCCGTAACGACAGTTCACGGAGAGCGAACTGGGGTCGTGACATTTCCATGGTAGAAATTGGGGGTTTAGGTAGAATTAGGGGTTTTGGGGAAATTGGGATTTACACCTCAAATTGGGGTCGATTTTCAAAACTAATTACATATCCGAGTTCGAAGGTGAATGGGTGAACAGATTTTGGTCCGAACCTTGAGTTTTGACCAAGCGGGCCCGGGGTCGATTTTTGACTTTTTGGGGAAAAGTTTGGGAAACCTAAATTTATGTGTTGTAATTGATTTCTTTAGCAATATTTGATGTTATTAAGTTAATTATTGCTAGATACGAGTGGTTTGGAGGTGAAATCTAGAGGAAAAGCGGTAATTGAGCGGTGAGTGGCATGTGGATCGAGGTAAGTGTTGTGTCTAACTTTGACTCGAGGGATTAGGAACCCTTGACTTAATTGCTATGTGAAAATCCGTGTGAGTGGCGTATAGGCGAGGTGACGAGTACCTATGCACTGCTAATTTATCTTTTATGCCTGTTTACTTCCCGTTCTTCTTATATTGTCTTTTCCTGCCTTAACGATTGCATGCTTTATTTGTAATTACATGCCTAAGTACTACTTGTTAGACATTATATCTTTTGTTGGAAGTGTTAGTATTTTGTAGCTTCGTTGTCTCTTAATATTTGTTTGAGCTGGTTATTGGAACTTTCAAGGCATATTATGGATTGCTCTCGCTGAGTAGTATTACTTGTGCAAAGTCTCATAGTATTTAATCTTTCTAATGCTTTGGTTTGAAGTTGAGCCTTGTGAAGAGTTATGTGATTGAATTGTGTAATTTCTGTACTTGCTGAGTAAATGATATCGATATGGTGGGATCGGGTTGCGCACCGCAACATGTGTAATAAGGTGGAATGTGGTGTGATAAGGATGAATTGTGATTCTAATTATTATGTACGGTGGGATCGGGTTGCGCGCCGCAATAGATGTAATAAGGGTGGATTGTGGTGAGATAAGGGTGAACTGTGATAATAATTATTGTGATATGGTGGGATCGAGTTTCATGCCGCAACAATCTTTATGCTTATGTTTTCCTTTGACTGTGTTAGCTGAATGGTGGTCTTAAACCATACTTAAGGATTGGTTATAGCTGAGTACTAGTAATATGTTTCGAGAACTGTATTCATTCCTTTCAAGTTACTGCTTTATTTTACCCTGTCTTTTTTCCTGCTTTTATTATACACTATATGCAGATTATATTATAATTTCCCCGCCGTAGCCTCGTCACTACATCGTCGAGGTTAGTCCCGGCACTTACCAGTACATGGGGTCGGTTGTACTGATGCTGCACTCTGCACTTTTTGTGCAAATATTTTTAGTAGGAAGTGGCTGATCGAGAGGTCGGTTGCAGATATTTTCAACTAGGAGACCCAAGGTAGTCATGTTGGTGTCTGCAGGCCTTGGTGTCCCTTTCTATGCTCCTACATTTACTATTTTTACTTCCCTTCGTAAATAGTTGTATCTTCTTTCGAACAAATATTTGTAGCAAATCTTTGCGTGTTTGTGGATTGTGATACTGGGTAGTAATAGCAATAATATTGGTAATAGTATATACACAAAAAGGCTATTCACTTACTTCTGCATTTATTTCTACTTGTTTTAGCTTATTTATTTTTAATCACTGAAACGCAAAGGAAATTGGTTAATAAAACTCTAATGTTGGCTTACCTAGCAAGTGTGATGTTGGCGCCATCACGATCCCGATGGTGGAAATTCCGGGTCGTGACAAATGCATTAGCTTCATCTAGTATATATCGTATGTATAATGCATCTAAGAGAGATTTTAATCCTATGTATCTGGGTTGGCATAAATTTTATAGGGATGACGATGTCCATATGCTTTCTAGTGGAGTATTTATACTTTGTAGGTGTAATTGGGTGAAGTGGATGCATGGACACTATCTTATATTGCTTTTACCAAATAAGTGTTGTTTATCATGTAAGTTCTACATCGTGTTGTGGTTTTTCTGTGTTGTAGGCCAAGATTCGAGGACAGATAGTTTTTTAAAGAGGGGAGAATGATATGATCCTGGATAGTCCGAGCAAAATGGAGAATATTGAGAATGACCCCAAATTATCTAGTATACCGTTAAGCTGCTCCAAGTCCAAGAACATTTAAGGGATGCACGCTAAAGAGCTACATGATCTTCAACAATTGACTAGAAGATGTTTGGAGAGTCACTTGGAGGATTCATGCAAAGAATACTATGTTTGGGTCTTGAGAATTGAAGAATCCAGACCCCAAGTTAAACCGTGTGACACTGTTTCACCAATCGTTGGCTACGGTTCAAGAGAGGCCTGAAGAGCTCAAGAAAATAAGCTTCTGGAATTCGTCACGGTTCAGTTGTGCATCATGGTTGGGGTTATGGTTGAGGCTACGATTTGGCCTGGCGAGTTTTTTTGGGATATTAACTTTGAAACTTTTCCTATTTTACCCATTGGGTATTTATAACAACCTAGGGTTATTTCATTAGGAACTTAGCATATTTTGATGTAAGAAAACTCTTGAGAGAGATTTGGAAATTCTTAGTTCGAGTTCGGCTTTGGATTACCGATTTTCAAGACTTGAGTTCTTGAGGGTAATCTTCTTCTCCTTTCTTTATATCTAGGGTTTATAATTTGTCGTTCTTTGGAGGCGATCGGATAATATTTTGATTGTTACTTGAGACGTCCAATTAGGGTTCTATGTTTTCTTCTATACTTCATTATTCAGATTACTTTGATTATCTTAATCAAAACTATCATTAGTTTTGCTTTAATCATTATTATTTTCATATTTCGCTATTTGTAAATCTCGGATCGTATCATAGGGTTAAAAAATAATGATTGAATGTTGGTTAATATAACACAATCCAGTACAACTGAGCAACTATATTTTTCAGGGGAAAAAGTGGTTGAATATAAGGGTTGAAGGTATGGTTTCAAATACCAAGATAGGGGTTGAAGGTAGGGTTTTGATTTGCAAACTGGATTTTTTTATTTTTAGTAATGTCAAGATGTGAGTATTTTAGTTCATATTTTTGTACTAATCTTAATCTTATCAAGTCTTTGACTTCTATACTAGTTGCAAATAGTCACTTTTTAGTTTAGTCCGCTAAATGTAAAGCAAGTAACAATAAAATGAAGCATTTAACAATGACAATGATAATACCATATGTTTAAACTCATTACAAAGTCAATAAATTCAAAATGAATCTATCTCAAATCAAATTAAATAAGTTCCAAACTTAAATCATCTCAAACTAAACGGTCAAGTCTTCCACTTCTAAGTTTGTTTTTTAGATCATGCAAGCTACCCTGTGGTGGTATTGTTGCATCATCTTGTTGTAATTAGAGTAAAGAAGACTAACAAGCATAATCAATGTATTTATGTAAAAAAAATAATTAATCAAATTTGTTATATTTTACCTCAATTCCTTCCACTAGCCGAGTAGTTCCACCACTTCTACCACCACTTTTACCACAGCCTCTACCGCCACCTCTACCACCTCTTCTACCACCACTTCTACCACTACATTTACCCCACCTATTACCTCTAACTCCACTTCCACCACCCATTTGTGAACTTCTAAAGTATGAATCAATTCGCCCTCTATATCTATTCAACCTTGGACGTATACGAGAAGCTACGTATCTAGGATCTCTTATATTTCTTCCTTCACCCTCGCCCTCACCCTCGTGTATATCTTCCAATTCTTAGTCTGGAACTATCATATCATCATCCCAATTTAAAAGGTCATACTCTAATATGTTCGAATCATACTTAATATATTGCCTCATCACTTTACTATCCAATGCAGTATCATAAACTCGTTCAAAATGCTTCAATAGTTCCATGTACAACATGTATTCAGAAGTCATATGTGGGTAACCTCCTAGAAAGAAATATTTCAAGTGTGGACGAACAACATATGTTCTCCACCGTTTCAATATATACCTCTCACTAACGTTTTCAATCTTCTTATGAGACAACACATTAAGTATATGGCAGCATACCTCTTGTTTCAAACCACCTGCATCTGTAACTTAGATATTCACCAATAGGTGTATATTCAATCGTGAAAACAAATGGATCTCTAGTGTTAAAACTCCTGAGCGAATAATCAATTATAATGTATTTTTCCACTCCAAGGGTTGCTTGATGATCTTAACGGGTGCTGATTTTAAATGGTATAGTTACCTTAACTGTACTTGAAAAAATTCAAACACTTTGCGAGTATAACGCACTTGAAGTTTTTCCTCCCATGCGAATTCAGACAACTATTTTGGTTCAAAGCACCTAGACCTATATTCAGCTTCCAATTCTTTCTCAAACTTAGCTCTTAGGGCTAACTCATATTGCTGAACAAACAACTTCAAATTGGTTTGATGGGTGATAAATCCATCAAAGAAAGTATGCATTCCTTCATTTCTCTGTGTGGACAACATTCTAGCCCAAAAGTGATCATTTATGTATACCGGAACCCTTTTTTCCTTCTCCAAATAAAGCTTATAAAACCTATCCCTTCAATATAAGTTATATTTTGCAATATAATTAGTCCATCTTCTCTCAAACTCAACAACATTAATGTTATCAAGGACTAAAGCCTTAAATTCTGCCTTTGTAGTCTTACTATCAAGAACTCCGCTTAACTTCATGTCACGATCCCAAACCGGACCCGGTCGTGATGGTACCTCTCGTGAAGACAAGGTCAGCCGACACAATCCCCAAGTTCATTTCAAAAGTTTTAATAAGTCAATTTAAGCCCTTTTAGTTAATCAGGTATTACATAATGTAAGTTTAAAAGAACAGTGCGAAAATAGATACAACCCGACATTGGGGTGTCACAAGTCACGAGCATCTACTACCACTATCTGACAATATGAGACCAACATGGCCGGGAAAATCAATGAATATAACTAAGGGAGAATGTAGAGGGAGGAAAGCAGTGATGCGGACGTCGGGCAGCTACCTTGCTAAACTCTAAAGACTCTGCCTCTGATCAACCAATATTCACTACCGGGTGCAGAAATACCTGAATCTGCACACAAAGTGCAGGGAGTAAAGTGAGTACTCCAAATTAGTGAGTAAAAATCATAACTAAAGACTGAGTGATAAGAAATCACGAAAAGTACATCAACATGTTGTATATAAGTAGTACAAAACCAGTAAGAAAGCAATGAAGTTGTGAAATCTCTTAAAACATCTTAGCTCAGTTTAAACTTCGTTAAAAATGACTTTTCAATAGTTAAGCAATTAAATGCAAAGCAATTAGAACAGATAAGCACAGAAAATTCGCCCCTTGGACACAAATACACAATTAAACAGGTAAATGACATACAAATAAGACAGATAAGCACATAAAGGATTGCCCCTCGAGCACAATGTCAACAATACCAGCCCTCGGCCTATATCTCACATCACAATGGATGCCCGCGCTCACTGGGGGTGTGCAGACTTCTGGAGGGGCCCCTTACGGCCCAAGCGCAATATCAAGCCATCTCGTGGCATCATCACTAAGCTCTCGGCCTCATATCAACAAGCCACCTCGTGGCATACAAACTCAGGCCCTTGGCCTCATAATCATAATTAGTGTATCACCGTTGCAGCATGCAGCCCGACCCAAAGGTATCCTCACAATACAGGCCCTTGGCCTTACTCAATTAAAATCACATAAGCCACTCGGGCAACAGTAAAACATGGTCCTCAGCCCAAAATATTATTTGAAATATCATTTAGTATGTTAAAATAGAGTAAACATGGCTGAGTTATGAAAACAATACATTATAGCATGACTCAGTATAAGTATAAAGTCAAAAACAGTGAGGAAATACCAATAACAATCCCTTAAGGGTTCAAATAGTTGGCACGAGGCCCAAATATGGCATTCAGCCCAAAACATGATGTTCACAAATAGATTTCAGTCAAATACGCGGTAAAATAGTCATTTGGGACAGACTAAGTCATAATCCCCAACAGTGCACGACCCCGCACTCGTCATCAAGCATGTGGATCACCTCAATATAGCACAATAATGTGCAATCCGGGGTTTCATACCCTCAGAACATTATTTACAATCATTACTCACCTCGATCCGGTCCAAACTCTAGCTCGCGATGCCTTTGCGCTCACGAATCGACCTCTGGATGCTCTAAATCTAGCCACAATTAGAACATAACCATTAAAATATGCTAAGGGAACAAAGTCCACTCGAAATCATCCCATTTACATCGAAAAACCCGAAATTGCTCAAACCCGGCCTCTGGGCCCATATCTCGGAATCTGACAAAAATTACATCAATATAATCCTTATCCTCCCACGAGTCTACACATATCAAGAACATCAAAATCGGACCTCAAATGGCCCCTCAAATCCCCACTCAAAGTTCTCTTAATCTCAAGCCCTAATTACCCGTTTTTGCTACTGATTTTCCATGGATTTCAAGCTTACAAATGTTAAAATTCATTATAGAAACAAGTTTAGGGTCCAAAAACCTTACCTCCATGAAACCCTCTTGAATTCCCCCTTCAATTAGCTCTCCAAAGCTTTCTCCCGAATGAAACATGGTGAAAACCCACTAAAATTTGCGAAAGGTGAAATATATACATTCTGACCCAGGCATTTTCGCATCTGCGGCCATATTCTCACTTCTGCGGTACCGCTTCTGCAGTCAAGATCACCGCATTTGCGTTCCTCACTTAAGTCCCCATTTTCCGCATCTGTGATGAAATATACCGCACCTGCGCCTTCGCAGATGTGGTCCCACAACCGCTTCTGCGGTTCCTGCCAATTCACCAGCTTCCGCTTCTGCGACCACCCTTCCGCATATGCGGCATCGCACTTGCAGTCTCCAATCCGCAGGTGCGAAAATACTAGAAGCAGCAAAACATTTGTAGCTCGCCAAAAACTCCAACTCTCCGTCAACCATCCGAAACACCCCGAGGCCCATGAGACCTCAACCAAAAGCACAAACATAACCCATAACCTTATTCAAACTTGTACCAATCTTCAAAACACCTCAAACAACATCAAATCAACCAAAACACATCGGATTCAAGCCTAAGTTTCCAAAATCTTCCGAATTCCGCTTTTGATCAAAAACCCAACCAAACCACGTCCAAATGACTTGAAATTTTGTACACACATCCTAAATGACACAACAAAACTACTGCAACTTTTGGAATTCTATTCTGACCTCTATATCAAAATCTCATCTATCAACCGGGAAACGCCGAAATCTCAATTTCGCCAATTCAAGCCTAAACCTTCCACGGACTTCCAAAATGCATTCTGATCTCGTTCCTAAGTCCCAAATCACCTAACTAAGCTAACCAAATCATAAAAATTCCGATTCGAGATCATATACTTACAATTCAAATCTTGGTCAAACCTTTCAAATTTCAACCTTCAAATTGAGAGTTATTCTTCCAAATTCATTCCAATTACCCTGAAAACCAAAACCAAAACCAACGACTTATATGAGTCATAATATATCACACGGGGCAAGCCATGCCCGAGAACTGGCGAGCAAAGTGTAAAGGCTCATAACGACTGGTCGGGACGTTACACTTCATAGGCAACTTTGTGAATATATGTCATAAACAATATCTATGTACCGTATTTGACATTAATGCATTGATGGCAGCCTTCATACTATCACATTGTTCAGTCATGATAGTTAATAGATGAACATTGCTTAGAGACCCAAGCCATGTTGAGAGCACTATTTTTTAACTTGTTATATCCTCACTAGACATAAGAGCGCATCCCAAAAGTACAAACTGCATGCGCTGATTGACACCAACAAATGAAGCAAATGACATATTGTATCGATTCATAACGTATATGGTATCGATGCATATTACATCATGGAACTCCTCATATTCACCCTTAGAGTGTGAATGAACCCATACAATATTACGAAGTCGACCAAAACTATCCACATCTACAGAGTAGTAAAATTTCTTATCTTTTTGTTGCATGTTATTGAAGAACTTGAGTAATGATTGTGCGTCCTCTTCTTGTAATTGAAGCTTTTTACTCTTTAAAATATAATTTTTACAGTCCTTTGGTGTGCAACCCAAATTTTCAGGGCCACCAACAAGTACTTGAACAACTCTTATATTTTTTGAGGGTCTTAAGCCAACAATATATTTGGCTGTGAGAGCTCTCTTAAGAGACTTACTAAGCAATTTGTGTCCAGCCATCAATCGCGATAGTGTTGGTTAAAGTTGATGATTATGTCTTTTAACCACCTTTGAAACATGCTATGAGCCATTCTCCTCTAAAATGTCATTTACTCTAGTACGACAATTTCTCCTCTTGATAATATGCTTATTCCTTGGTTTCCTAGACCTATTACAACCATATTGCACATACCTTACAATATCACCATCTTTTTTATTTGATGTTTTTTTTATAATACAAAATCCTGATAATCTTGCATGTTCTTTGTAAAAAATCAAACATAACATCCTTATTACGGAACCACATTCCAGTAATTAAACTTATTACTAGATCTTCTTCATTGAACTCATTAGACATTTTCCTGTCCTCTCCACCTTCTCACTCTTCCTCTAAATAATGGTTGTCGTTATCATCATCATCAGCAGCATCGTCGACATGACCTTCTCCATCATTGAAGTTGTCGTTTGAATCAATGTTGACCCACTCATCTTCATTTCTCAAACTGTCGTCCGAATTCAACCCTAAAGATAAGTGTAATGCATTCCTTAGTTGCTTCGACCTAGTTTCTAGGTCGTTATTCAAGTTTAATGGCTCCGATCTAGTTTCTAGGTTGTTATTCAAGTTTAATGGCTCCGAACTGGGTTAGTATTCATGTTTAGGTTAATGGAATGGTAGTGAATTATGTGTTTAATGAAAGCTCTCTTATTATATGTGTATGATATAACAAGGTTACTCGAATTTATATACCATATAAATTTTCGGAAAACAATATATGTATACATGCAAAGGCTTTTGATCTGTCTATTCATATAAATTTTATTTTAAAAAAAATACATAACAGTATACGTATACATATGAAGGCTTTTGATCTTCCCATGAGAAAATGATGATTTTATGGGATCAATATTTTGAGATCATCAATAGTTATTAGTTTGTTTGGGAGGAAAATATTTTAGAGGGAAAAATCATGGGGTTTAAGGTAATTATATGGGTGCTGCCATCGTTGGGCCATTAATAATATGGCCAAATATCAACTGCCGTAACTCTTCATCTCTTCACCCCCTTTGTTGGAATTTTGGTATAGCAAGTTTTGCAGTTTGATGACTAAGTGAGAAAGAGGCCACATAATATAACTACACATAGTAATTATTTCCACATTTGACAGTGGAATTTTGGGTACTAAAAAGGTAACATACAATGTAAATTCAAAATCCCAACTTATTTAGTATAACACCAAACACATATTTATATTATATCCCGTATATCTTATTTTTAGTCTAATAAACCAAACATCTTTCAATAAAAATAATTCACCAAATAATCCCGTTATTATTTAATCCATATACTCATTATTATAAAATTCTAGATAACTTGTTTACTACCAAACCACTCCTTAAAGCTTATCAGCTAAGCCAAATAGGCTATTATTATAAAGTAAAGACTAACATGTGTTCAAAATGACTAAATTCTAACATGTGAATAAAGAAAATTGAATTTTCTGTTTCAAAATTGTTTAGCATTCTTACAGCTTGTTTGGATGATTGTTACCTGTACCGTTTTGTTACTTTAAATACAATATTTGTTTTGAATGTTACTTAAATTTTATTGTATCATATTGTTTAAATTTGTCGTTACGTAACGACGAAAAATGTCAATTTATGAAATGACCGATTTGGCGTGGTCGCGTCGTTTTCTTTTTTCTTTTTCCTCTCATCTTGCCCTTTTTATTATTTAATAGTCATATTTTATCTTTTACCCTACCTTTTTATATAATAACTAGTTTTTAGACACGTGCGATGCACGTGATTCTATATCGTCGATTGTTATAAATTTCATATAAAAAATGATACTAAGTCTGTAAATGTATACATGTTCCAAAGCATTTTTTAAAGTTATATAAAATTATTTTTCCATCGAAAATACATTTAAATTTTTAAATAAGCTGATGTGATCAACCACATACATTTTCACCAATTGTGCGTGCGTGCTTATATAGCATCCTTCCATGCATCTCATCAATTTATTACTCTATGCAAATCGGCCAAAAAATTTACTCACCTGTATTAACTATGCACCAATGCTAATAAACAAATGACACAAAGTTGTCTTAATATTTTTACTAAACGAACATTTACCTCAATATTTAGTCAAATAAAATAAATTCAAACAAAATAAATTCTTTTAGGAATAACAATAGTAAGTTGTGCTCCACATTTTATTTTATTTATAGGATAGTATATTGCCTTATCTTGATGGGGCTCTTTAAAATATCTTAAGAAGACATGAAAAAAAATAAGAAAGTGCACATCAACTAATAAATAATATACTTAGAACAACAACTATTTATTGCTATGGCTATATTCAAAGTAAGTTAGAATGCAGATATCACTATAAATTTTAGGAATAAAGATTGCTCCCAAAATTTTGTATACTATAAAATTAAATAATCCTTCCTTCGACTTTATTTTCCTCTTATTTGCAGACCCACCCGATCGTCTACTATTTCAACATATTTCACATAAGATAGTAAATTTATGTGAGACATGTTAGAATGGTGACTCCCTTACTATTTGGAGAAATAATGATTCTTGAACTCTTTTGTCAACATCAAATTCCACTACTATCTTCCTCTAATTTTTATTTTTTTCCCCCTAATTTTGGACTTTTCGGTCACTTCACATTCGAGTGTAGTTGGATAAGGTCTAAATCCATTTATAATTTTACCTTGTGATATCCATAAATATAAATTAAAAAGATAAAAGATTTAGTTGTCAACAATTAAGACACACTTGTTAACCTTCAAAGAAATTAACACACTTGTTAGACTTATACTTGAATATGAAAGTCTTTGTTGCCACTTAGAAGCAAATGAAAGATCAAAATGTGATATTAATCATAGTAAGAAAAAATTTAATTAATCTAAATTCAACAAAATAGAAAAGAAATTAAAGCCAAAAAGTCAAAATGTATACATAGATCTCCCTCACCCACCCTCTTAATTTTTTCTCACCTGGAGAATTATATTACCCATATAATGTAAGATGAAAGAAATATGTATTGATCCACCAAATTTACTTCTTTAAGAGTTTTGTTCCATACCTGACAGAAAATAAGTAATGTAACAAACTAAGAATACATTTGAAAAGTCTCCTTATAAGAAAAGAAAAAATATAGAATACTTACACAACAAAATTCAGCAGATCAGAACCATCAAAAAGTGTATGTAAACTAATTCACAGAATTCATGACTTTTTCTCTTCCTTTCTTCCCTAACTTCCAACTAGGGGTGTTTATGGTTCGGTTTGGATCGGTTTTTCCCTAAAAAGAAACCAAACCAAGTAAGTCGGTTTTTCAAATATTAGAACCAAACCAAACCAACTAAGTCGGTTTTTTCTCGATTCGGTTTATGTCGGTTTTTCGGTTTTTTCGGTTATTTATCGGTTTTTTCGTAAAATATAAGACATACACTACCAAACACATATTTCGGCGACCCCATTTTTAACGTAACACTATTAAATCAACTACCCATCGAGAGATCTATTATTTACCAAGATATATTGATGATAATTGAATCAAATAGTGATGAATAATTTAAGGACTCAATTAAAAATATATAATTTTATATTGAAATAGATTCTTACACTTAACAAAAGAAAACTACCAATCAAACTAGAATATAAAGGTAAAGAACTGTACTAAAAGTGCAAACGATTAACATTTACTATAAAAAATTTGAAACTTTGCATAAAAGTATACATATATATAGGTGTAATTCTAAATTTAAAATAGCTACTCCTATATTTGGTTTGGTTCGATTTTTTTATTAAAACCAAAACCAAACCAAATTTGATCAGTTTTTAAATTTCAAAACCAAAACCAAACCAAACCAAAAAGTATCGGTTTTTCTGATCGGTTTGATTTGACTTTCGGCTTGATTCGATTTTTATGAACACCCCTACTTCCAACCATTCGTTCCCATTATATTTATGTTAGTATTAGCTTTAATAAATTGAATATGATTCTTTATTGAGTTATTCAATGCAAATAACTTTTCATATTCTTCAGAAATTTTATATCAAAGAAGAGGTTGTGGGTTAAATTTAGAGGGTAAATTGGTCATTTAATTTTTAAGGATATATAAGTAAAATAACTTCATCTGAAAGTCTTCATGCTTATAATATAGTATGATATTACCTCGTACCTTGCTTTTTCTTTATAATATTGCAAGTTTATTCTTTATATTGATAGTGCATGACATTATTAAACAACGACAAACAATATATTCTATTCAAATATTGTATACATCAAAATGATACAGTACAATACATTATAATACAACATTATACGATATATTTTGAAATGGTACATGGCAACCATCCAATTTAGGAAACCAATGGGCTGCAAAATTTGAAATCTGAAATGTACGTAAAAATAGCACGGTATAGCCAGTTTTCGAATTGGTCATTCAAAAATAACCAGCGTTTTCGAAGTCAATGAAAATAGCCATTATTTTATTGCAACAAAAACCGGTCCAGCATAATATACTGGAGTTCGGTGCACCTGTGTATGAACTCCAGCATATTATGCTGGACCGGTATACTTTGCTGACTCCAGTATAATATACTAGAGACTGGAGCACCGATGCTCCAAACTCCAATATATTATAGTAGACAATTATACTTGTTGGAACTCCAGTATATTATGCTGGAATTCTAGTGTACTTATGTTGGAACTCCATCATATTATGCTGGAGTTCCAGCATACTTATCCTGGAACTCCAGTATAATATGCTGGAGTTCAAGCATACTTATCCTGGAACTCCAGTATAATATGTTGGAGTTCAAGCATACTTATGTTGGAACTCCAATATAATATACTGACATATTTTTCGGGTTTTGAACAATGTTTTCGCTCAGATTTATTTTTATATGAAAAGTGGCTAAATTTCGATTACTTTTGAAATTGTGTTATTTTTGAACGACTAGTTGTAAATCTGGCTATTTTTGAATTTCTCCCGAAATGTACACCTCAATAATTTGAAGCCCATGACGCCTAGGAATTTTTCAAGATCCCGTTAGCAGGAGAAGATGTTTCTAGAAGCTTTAGCATCTCAACAGTGTAGACGCATCGCATTCCTCACTCGCCCTACTAGTAGAAAGAAAGAAATACCCTCTCATTTCAGCATCCTCTGTTTTGCTACAAAAATAGAAGGACAAAACGGAGGAACCTACGTGGAATATTCCAGAAGCCGCCGTTACACCACCGGTCGAGCGATCCTTCCAACACCTCAGCCTCGTCGTCTCTAAGGTACGCGTTGATTACTAAATTTTACTCTTCCCTAACACAATCTCGCAGATCTGTGATTTGAATAAAATTTCGATTTTTCTTTGTCGATGCTTTAGATTTGAACATCCTATAACTCAATACGTAACATCCAACATATTACACATTTTCTTCATTAGGTAGATTTTACGAAGAGCTTTTTATTGTTCTATTTGCGGCATTTTTTAGTTTTGCATCTTGAGAGGTTGTTTGGTATGTAAGACGAAGTATGAGAACTAAGCAGGATATTATCTATTTTAAATCAATGCCTTATTTAGCTTAAAGAGGGAGATATGTTGGGTATAGTAATATACACTAGCTCAGTCGTGATTGAAAGTCATCCTTGGCAATTGAGTTTATCTAATGAATGTTTTTTAGATCTGCTGAAAGTTAGGTTGACTTATCTTGAGATCTTTTATTCATCTTTCCCACCCCAATGTAACCGCTAATTTCAGCATATTTTATTAGTAAAACTAGCAATCGCACTAGAGAAAACTCGCAGTGAGAAGCTTTGTTGGTTTTCTATTTAAAGCAAAGCTCAGTTTTAGGATTAGTGGGCGCTATCATTTGAAGCGCATTATGTTTTTTTTTAGTGTGAGTAATTTGGTTTACATGCATTGAGTCCCGGTTTTATTTGGTGTCTTCTTGGTGCTGTTCAGGTAATTTATATTTCTGTTGGAAATTGAGCGAGGCAGCAAAGATGAGTGTGGTTGGTTTTGACTTTGGGAATGAGAGTGGTGTTGTTGCAGTGGCAAGGCAGAGAGGAATTGATGTTGTACTTAATGATGAATCAAAGAGGGAAACACCAGCTATTGTTTGCTTTGGTGAGAAGCAACGTTTTCTTGGGACAGCAGGTGCTGCATCAAGCATGATGAATCCGAAGAATACAATATCTCAGATAAAGAGGTTAATAGGACGGAAATTCTTAGATCCTGAGCTGCAAAGAGATCTTAAGGCATTGCCATTCTCGGTGACTGAAGGGCCTGATGGATATCCTTTGATCCATGCTCGTTATTTGGGGGAAATGAGATCTTTTACACCCACCCAAGTTCTTGGAATGGTGTTTTCAGATCTGAAGATTATAGCGGAGAAAAATCTTAATGCAGCAGTAGTTGATTGTTGTATTGGGATCCCTGTATATTTCACTGATCTTCAGAGAAGAGCTGTTATGGATGCAGCTACAATTGCTGGCTTGCACCCTCTCCGTCTAATCCATGAGACAACAGCAACTGCATTGGCTTATGGTATCTACAAGACAGATCTGCCAGAAAATGACCAACTAAATGTTGCTTTTGTTGACATTGGACATGCAAGCATGCAAGTTTGCATTGCAGGCTTCAAGAAAGGCCAGCTGAAGATATTGGCTCATTCATTTGACAGATCACTTGGAGGAAGGGATTTCGATGAAGCACTCTTCCAACATTTTGCTGCAAAATTCAAGGAAGAATACAAAATTGATGTTTTCCAAAATGCGAGGGCTTGTATTAGACTTCGAGCTGCTTGTGAAAAGTTGAAAAAGGTTCTTAGCGCAAACCCTGAGGCACCTTTGAGTATAGAGTGTTTAATGGATGAGAAGGATGTCAGAGGGTTCATCAAGAGAGAGGAATTTGAGCAGATCTGCATTCCAATATTGGAGAGAGTAAAAAAGCCATTGGAGAAAGCTCTTTTAGAAGCTGGACTTACTACGGATAATGTTCATTCTGTTGAGGTTGTTGGCTCAAGCTCGCGAGTGCCTGCGATGATGAGAATTCTGACCGAGTTCTTTGGGAAAGAACCAAGGAGGACCATGAATGCTAGTGAGTGTGTGGCGAAAGGATGCGCGCTACAATGTGCTATTCTCAGTCCTACCTTTAAAGTTCGAGAATTTCAGGTAACACAGCTTATCGCTGCTGCTTTCTTTGGATGATGCATATTTCCATGCTCATCTTGGTTTTAAGCGCTTTGAATTTCATAATGTCATTGGGTACAGCTATATTGTTTATGAAATTTCTTTAGTGACCGAGAAATCCGTCTGTCCCAACCCTTAGGGCCGACTGCAACCTTCGAAACTCGGGGATAATGGGCCTGCCCTTCTCCACTTAAAAACCAGGCTTAGTTCATATGGCACATGGCTTATATTGTTTATGAACAGCCCTTAAAAATTATTTATAGACTGTTGTAGTCGATCTTCTAAAGATCGAATTTGAGGCAGGTTGGTGTGGTGGCAATGCTGGACTTGAGGGAAAACTGATATTGACTTGAAACAAATATGATAGTAATTTTTTCTTTTGGATCGATTTTTCTCATTATTGCATTTACTTCAGGTACTGTGCTTTCTAGGAGTCTTTTAGCCCTGTTGGAGTCTCTTATGTCAGTAGGAATTATAGATAACTTCTAGTACTTCTTACTTTTATTTTGTAAAATGTTAGCGTGAGATGAATTTAAATGGAACATGGCCAGAGAGTCATACAGCCGACCCAACTTGTTTAGGACTTAGGCGTTGTCGGATCGACTGAGTGGAATTCAGTGGTGCACTTTCCTTGAAACAAATATGATAAATAGATAATGAATGGCAACGTATGAGTTAACACAAAATTGCCTTCTTGACTGAAAAAAAGGAACATAAGATTTCCTAGGATGGCTGAATTTCTAGTTGAAGCAAAGGTGGATTATATATTGAACTTGCTGGTCCTGCATTATCTGTTATTAGAAGATTATATTTGCACATCTAGCTTCAAACGGATTTATTTGGAGTCGATGCATGGGTTTAAGAGTTAAAAGATTTCGCTGGGTGATTGAAGGTCAATGAGAGCTTCCCTTTCCCAATTGCTTTGTCATGGAAGGGCTCTGCTCCAGATGCACAAAATGGAGCAGCAGAGAATCAACAGAGCACAGTTGTTTTCCCTAAGGGAAATCCGATACCAAGTGTGAAAGCTTTGACATTCTACAGATCTGGCACATTTACAACTGATGTACAATATGCTGATGTGAGCGAACTGCAGGCACCAGCAAAGATCAGTACTTACACGGTAATTTTAGTTATCACTTGTGAGATGCTTTATTTATAGATGAATCCTTCAATCGCCCCATTGATTTTCCTTGATGTTTGTTGATTGACAGATTGGACCATTCCAATCTACTAAGAGTGAACGGGCCAAATTAAAGGTTAAAGTACGGCTAAACCTTCATGGTATTGTCTCAGTTGAGTCAGCAACTGTAAGTCCTGGAAATCTTTGATTATTTATTTAAGAGTAAGGATGTTCATAGTCTCATGTTTCATGGTCTTTGATTCAGCTTTTGGAAGAAGAAGAGGTTGAAGTCCCAATTGTAAAAGAGGAACCTATTAAAATGGATACAGATAACTTTTCAGCTGATGCTGCTCCTTCAACTACTGCTGAAACTGACGAAAACATGCAAGATGCTAAAGGAGCTGCAGATGCTTCAGGGGTTGAAAACGATGTTCCGGAATCTGGAGACAAACCTGTCGAAATGGCTACAGACACGAAGGTGACTTATTCTCTCTCATCTTAAATTGTTGTTGGTTGTTTAAGCTAGTTTGTACTATTAATTATCATGCTTGATAATTATTTGACATGTTATGCATTTATCAGATGCCAAATTTGTTGTCACTTGTCAGATATCAATGGTTTAATGTTTACCTCTATGTTTAATCCTTGAAATGTGCAGGCCAAATATGTCCTTTTTCTGATCTAAAATGAGGAATTTCTTTTAAAAATTTGGTTGAATATTTTGTGCAAAGGTTATCAGTAAATTTCTGAATTTATGGTTATTATTTCTTGCAGGCTGAAGTCCCAAAGAAGAAGGTGAAGAAGACAAATGTACCAGTGACTGAATTAGTTTATGGGGCATTGGCAGCTGCTGATGTACAGAAGGCTGTGGAGAAAGAATTTGAAATGGCTCTGCAGGACCGTGTCATGGAAGAGACAAAGGACAAGAAGAATGCTGTTGAGGCCTATGTTTATGATATGAGGAATAAGGTATGTGTTGGCCTTATAGTGTTTATATGGGGAGATTGGGTTGGATATTGATATGTATTGGCCTTATAGTTTTTGTCTCTTGTTGCCTCTTTGAGCTGAGGGTCTCCTGGAAACAGCCTCTCTGCCCCTCGGGGTAGAGGTAAGGTCTGCGTACATATTACCCTCCCCAGACCCCACTTGTGGGATTACACTGGGTTGTTGTTGTTGTTGTTGTTGTTGGCCTTATAGTTTTTATATGAGAACATTGGGTTTGATATTGATTATGTTTCTCCTCCACAATATCTCTAGCTGCACGACAAATATCAAGAGTTTGTAGTGGATTCAGAAAGAGAACAATTTATTGCTAAACTTCAAGGGGTGGAAGACTGGTTGTATGAAGATGGGGAGGATGAGACCAAGGGTGTTTACATTGCGAAGCTTGAGGAACTTAAGAAGGTCTGTGTTTTTCTGTTTACCCAATTTTGTGCTTCCTCTTTTGCCTTTGAAACTGAATTATAAGATGCAATCTCAGCAAGGTGACCCAATTGAGCAAAGATACAAGGAGTACACAGAGAGGGGATCTGTAATAGATCAACTTGCTTATTGCATTAACAGTTATAGAGAGGCAGCAATGTCAAATGATCAAAAGTTTGATCACATTGATTTAGCAGACAAGCAGAAGGTGTGCCTGTCATCAGTGTTGTTTTTAGCTGTTATTTTCTTTTGCATGATCCTCTTCGTCCTGGCCTGCAGTATGGTCTCACGCAGTCACTCTTCTGTTTATCTTGCACTTTCTAGGTTCTTAATGAGTGCGTTGAAGCCGAGGCTTGGTTGAGAGAGAAAAAGCAGCAGCAGGATTCTCTTCCAAAGCATGCAAACCCTGTTCTTTTGTCGGCGGATGTTAGGAGGAAAGCAGAATCACTTGACAAGTATTATTCTTCTTCAAATTCCATCTAATAAATTCACTTTTGACCTATATGTGGTCTTATTCTGAAGTTTTTATTGATCACTGACTTTCTTGCTAGCTTTGTGTTAATTTTCTTAGATTTGTATTACTTAGCTAACTTTCTAATGCTTCTGCTATTATATCTGTCTGTACAGGGTTTGTAGGCCTATCATGATGAAACCTAAGCCAGCTAAGCCGGCACCTCCTGAAACACCTACACATGCACCTGCTGAAGGAGGTGAGCAACAGCATCAGGATGCGGAGAGTCCTAATCCACATTCCAACCATGACACCAATGCTGATGGTGCTGAAGTACCCCCAACTGCTGCCGAGCCAATGGACACGGACAAATCTGAGGCCAAATAAAGTGCTTCATGAGTTTGGTGGTTGGTTTGGTCTTCAAATACTTTATGCAGCCTAAGATGTGGTTTCATGTTATAACTGTTGGCTTTTGAGGCTTATCTTTGAAGGTTCTTAGCGGCAACACTATATTTCCTCAGTGAGATAGGTTCGGCCATCTTTATAGTTGGCTGGTCAGCAATTATATTATTCACAGGGTGACTTTTTTATAATCCTGTTTCTTCAGGGGTTTTTGAGGTAAGTTCGATTGCATTCCCAATTTTCTTGTTACTAAATTATTTTACACCCGAGTCATGTCTGTCTTTTTTATAAGCAAGTATTGATGTGTATCCGGAACCAGGAACCTTGGCATTCTTTTGCGCTTTATTGTATTGGTATAATGGAGCCTACCTGTCAATTCAAGATGTCCAGTGTGCAATATCAAACGTGAATGAATGCATAGTTGAGATTAACTTAATACCAAGAGTAAGAACTGTTTTCTTTGTCAAAATCTCCCTCAATTACTTTTATTTTCCCTCGACCGTATGCAAAAATTTCATCACTCACCATGATTAGTCGAGTAAACCTTACTATAGTGCTTTCACGGAAGTAAAAAAGTATGTAAAGAGAAAAATGAAGGAAAAATCATTTCATTCTACGTACTTGGTGTAGAAAACACGAACGTGAAAAAAAGTGCACTGTCTGCCCTTTATAAATGATTTTTTGAAACTCCAGTTCGAGCTTTCTTTATTTCTCTAACTCGCAACAACCTCATATCAAGGATATTGATTACTGCATCTAAAGAAACTTTAATCTAGTCTCTGAGACGGGCGGTTCTCCAGAAGCTTGGGGTGTATATAGGTCGGGTTGATTCAAGTTTTTTAATTATTAAATCAAATCAATTGTGTCAGATTATTAAATCTAAAGACCAAACCAAATCAATAAAAGTCGGGTTTTTAAATCTCGGGTTTTTTGGGGGGGTTTCGGGTTTCTATATATAAAGTTTTCATAGCATAAAACATAGAATTTGTGCTCCAAATATTTCTTTAATCCTAGTAAGACAGAACTATATAAGGTATGAAATGAGTCATGGTATTGTACTGAAATATTCAACAATAAAGATAATAAAATCGTATAATAAATATTATTAACAAGATGAAAAATGAACATAATCTACAATTTATTAAGTTGCTAAAATAAGTACGACTAATAAGTACTACTATTATTTTCATGACTAAACACTAAAAAGAATAAATAAGTTATGCATTTTATCTAAACCATGAAAAAACTAAAAAATAGATATCCAACACTATTATCATTCCTAGTACAATTGAATTGAATGTTTTTGTTAGTAGTAGTATTGATTTGATTTTGGTCTGGGATTTATTTGAGTTACTAACATTTATGGATTATAAAACTTATTAGAGCATTCAAAACTTATAAGTTCAAGCTTGAAATAATACGTTAAGAGATAAAACTATAAAAAAGTTTAAGAAATATTCATAAACTACACTACAATAAATATTTTCATGTATTAAATAAATTAAAAAATTATATATATATAATATCGGGATGATTTGGTTTTGGTTTTACTTTTTCTAGTTAAAACCAAACCAAACTAATTATGGTCGGGTGTTTTTTTCCAACACCAAACCAAATCAAACCGAACCATATTCGGGATTTTTTTTCTCGATTTGACTCGAATTATCGATTTGGTGCGATTTGTTGGTTTCTTTTGTACACCTCTGCCAGAAGGAATGTCGTTAATCGTTATACATACTTCATTGTACATATTAAAGTGAACAGAGACCGTATCCACTTTATTATTGAAGTGGATATGCCTAAATATAAAACTGGACATCTCTATACTATATATAATTTCTACTGAAACGGCATAAAATTACATTGTTACGCTACATTAATATTGATTGACTTGCAAATCATTACCCCTGAGGATGTTATGCCCATGGGTGAACCTAGTGCGTTAACTCTGAGCTTGCATATGCGTCAGCCCCAAACACATAACATGTAGCACGTAAGTTTATTTCAGAAAATATTTCCTCAAGTCGAGGTTAAGCAACTTATCTTATTCCAGACTAACTTTGGTCGTAAAAGTGAAAGCTTTGATTAGTTAAGTGAATTACGTCACATGAGTTCGTTTTAATTTAATAGCTTTGGCTCAAATCTTATAAGTATATCTTAAGAATCTAGTAAATTAGTATAAAATTGATTTCGAACTAATAAATCAAATGGTTGTGGTAAAATCTCGATCTTGAACCTATAAAGTTCAAATACTGAACATGCATTCTCTTCAATCCTCATCATTTCGACGGCTTATAGCATGTTTAACCAAGTTTCTCCAAGCCAAAAATATTATTTTTTTCGAAAAAAAATATTTTTTCCAAAGTTGAAGTGTTTGATCAAGCTTTTAGACGGAAAAAAGTGCTTTTGAGTAGAAGCAGAAGCAGTTTTGGAGAAGCAGAAAAAAATAGCTTCTCTCCAAAAGTACTTTTTTGAAAAGCGCTTTTGAGAAAAATACACTTAGAAGCAGTTTTTAAAAAGTCTGGCCAAACACTAATTGTTGCTACACAAACTGCACTTTTTGGAAATAAGCTGATTTTTGCAGTTTGGTCAAACACTAATTGTTACTACACAAACTACATTTTTTTAAAATAAGCTGATTTTTGCAGCTTGGTCAAACAAGCTATTATTATTAGGAAACTGCATCTTCTGCAGGTTCAATTCTCTGTGGAAGTCCATCCTTATTTTCTCCAATATTATTCTTAATCTTCCCATATGTTTCACTGCATATATGATTTGTAAATAGAAACTTCAAGTAATCTGGAAGAAGCTCCACTCTACACTTGGAACTCCCTCTTGAAAATCACTGGATTTTGAGTTAGAAGTAAAATGACAAAAAACAAAAGTATAATTAAAAATTGTATTGATTCGACCACAGTGGGAGTCGAACCCACGACCTTTTGATCCGAAGTCAAACGCGCTAATCCACTGCGCTATGCGGTCTTGGTGATATGCAGGCACCCTTGATTTATATCATGGTAAATTTTTGTTGATGTCAGTATTTCCAAATTAATTAAGTGGGCGTTTAGGCATAAGAATTGTAAAACTCCAAAAAAAGGTGAATTTTTTCTTCTAACTGAAAATGGTATTTGAAAATTAGAGTTTTGTCTAGACATAAATATAATTTTGTGTTTTTTTTTTATTTTTATGAGTAATCTGAGTGAAAATTAAAAAATTTATGACCAAACAAAAAAAATAAAAAATTCATATGTCCAAACAGGCTCTAAGATACATTGCATGAATTATTTGTGTTCTTTCTGCTTTATTTAAGTCGTTGATGTTGTGCTTTTCTATATGAACACGTTCAACAATTTAGTACTTGCTGATTTATTTTGTTACTCCATTTTCACCTCTTTAACTCGTGCTAAGAATGATAAAAATAAATTGATAAAAGTTTTTTTTGGGGCTATAGATTAGGTTGTAAACCAATTGGATATGTCCTCCCTGATAGACAAAAAAAGACCAAATAGTTATATAACTATGATTTTTTTTTTACCAAAGTCATATAACTTTATTTTTTTACATAAAAATCATAAAATTTTTACTAGATCACACAAAAATCATAGTGAACGAAAAATACAATAACCTTTCAGTATTATTTTCTTATTCCATAATTTTTTGTCTAATAAATAATAATCCAATTAAACTAGGAGTGACCCAACCCGACCCGAGCCACCTACCTAATACCCATATATATTAATAAGTGTTCACTTTCGTATTATTTTAATATATTAGTATTATCACTCGCGCGAATGCGCAGGCACTAACTATGTAATATATTTGGGTTATTTGGATTATAGGTAAATAATCTTAAAACTTAAACTTTCTCTATTAAATATAAATAATCATTGGACATTAATTAAGAAACACTACATTAAAAAGATTAACCATTTCTCAAATTTTCTAGATATAATTCAATTTTTCTTTTTTGATATCATTCTCGCCGGTGTCATTGGATCCTAAAATTAGTCGGAAGCAAAATAATAACTCATATTTATGGCAAAACAATCAAAGGTTGAGACTATGAAGGACTCTTTGGATACGACTTGGCTCTTTTACTACTACTTGAACTCTTATTTTGTGTGTTGATATCTTTCAAAAATTATTTCTATTTTAAAATTTCAGTTTCTAAAATAAATTATTATTTTAAAAAAAATAATAATTTATTTTATAATCATGTAAATGAAAATATTATCCTTAATTCAAAACTCATTTTAATCGGCTATTTAAAAATTTAAAAAATTATTTAGCCAGTAATTTTTTTCCCAGTATGACTCCATTTTGATATTTAACATTAACCATATTAAATATCCGATTTATTTGAATGATATGTAAATAACCTTAAAATTTAAACCTTCTAGATAATCGTTAGATATCAATTACGAAACAGTACATGAAAAAAGACTAGCATTTTCTCAAATCTCGTAGTGATAATTTTATTTTTGCACCATTCTCATTGGTGTCATTGGAACCTAAAAATAACCAAAAAGTAAAATAATAACTCGTATTTTTGTCAAAGCACAAATGTTGACACAATATGAACGATTTTTTGGTTACAACATGAATCTTTTACTACGATTTGAACTCTTATTTGGTATGTTGTTATCTTTCAAAAAATATTTCAAAAAATATTTCTATTTTAAAATTCTAATTTCTAAAACTTTATATATATTTCAATAATGATTATCTTTATAATGATGCAAGTGAAGATGTTATCCTTAATTTAAAATTCACTTTAGTCGGCTATCTAAGAATTTAAATGATTCTTTAGCCGGTAAAATTTTATTTCATTATGACGTCATTTTGAGTTTATCGATATCTCTAGTCATATATTTTGAATTTAGAATACCCTATATACAGAGGTGGATCTAGGATTTATACTTTATGGATTCAATTTTTAAGTTTTTAGCATTGAACTCATTATATTTTCAAAGTTATAAGTTCAATTGAACTTGTTTCAACACTCTACATACTATATATATATATATATATATATATATATATATATATATATATATATATATATATATATATATATATATATATATATATATATATATATATACAATTTTTTTGTTCTTTGAATCATTAAATGTTAAATTAGTTGATTGTTATTATATAACATTACATATATTGTCTTGAAATTGCCTAGTAGTTTTATCTCGATACCATACTTGGCTTAACATCAATGCAAACTACTCAAATTGCATTTATATTCAAATTCAGATATCATATCAGTTTGTTAGTAATAGTGATTTTTTAAAAACGACATACAATATAAATTAAGAAAAAAACATTCTAAGATATCCTGGTCTTATAATCTATGTATTTGAGTTGAAAAAAGTATTTAAAATCGACGATATCAACTTCCAAATTTTTTATACTTAACATAGATGAAACATAAGAAGAAATTCGTTGTCATCTCTTATTTCTGGTTTTTAGATTTTTCATACATTTTTTCTATATTTATTTCCTTTTATCTTATTTTTTATATCTTTCTTCTTTCTTTTTTTTTTACAAAAAAAATAATAATTTATTTCTCTATAAAAGGATGAGTTTAAATTGAAATTGTCTACATAAGAACTTTATTTATATTTTTCGTTTTTAGTTGAAATTCTTTCATATTTTTCTTTTTTACTTTATCTAATCAATCTAAATAAATGCTCGTCTTACCACTTAAATTAAAAAATTCAAGAATGTGTAATTTTTATATAATACATATATAATATGTGTATAATCGTGTGTTGCCAGTATATCATTTATGGATATTAGCTATAAAAAGGTAAACAATAAATCTGGCCAAATATTTATGTAAATATTCCATAAGATTTCGATTTCTTGATTTTATCCATGATATGACTTCTATTATAATAATTTAAAAACTCTACTAAAATTCAAAAATATCTTATCCTTTTATTTTTAAAATTACATTACATTTTAAAAAATAATCCCATTTTGAAATAATTTGTTTACATTTTAAAAAAAAATCATGTCATACCAGTTTTTTTTTAAATATACTTTTTGTTACACTTAAAAATTGCTATAGAAACTATCAATTAGAAACAAATGCTCCTCTTGTTGCATTCGAGAAAAATAACTTTTCACATAATCTAGTGATTCAAAACTGATATTTTTCAACAAAAAAATATTAAACCTTTGCAATGTTGGTTTGACTGCAGCTAAATGAAGAGGTTTCAGCTTATACCCTTCAATTCCTAGTAGGTGCTAAATTAAAATTAATGATAGCAAATGTATAGCCAAAATTTTGTTATTTGTTTGATGTCCATTTATACAAATTGACTCTTCAAACAAATATTTTTCAAAAACGAAAAAAATAATTGTTTTGTATATTGACTGATTTTTGTGATGTTTCTTTCTCCAGCATGTAGGTTTACTTCATTATATATGTAAGTAAACTTTTATTCGATTTGTAAACTCTTTTTTGTTTTCTGGATAACCATAGACATGTACCCTATATGTTACATTTATTTTAAAAGAAATCGATTTATTCAAATCTAGCTATATTGTTTTAAAGAACTATAATTTAGGGTTTTAAATGTGAAAGAGTTTTATAGTTATATGAAATAGTTTTTTTTTCACAGGCGCAGTAGTATTTAAATAATCAAAAAAAAATAACAAAAGTTCCTAGCATGATTGCATATGATCATTATTCAAATTAAGTATGATAACTTGACCCCAAAAACAAGATAAATTTCTTTTTTTATTTTAATTCAAATTTAAAAAATTTATCTATAAATTCATAATTATTCTTTAATTCAAATTCGGTTATATATATATATATATATGACTAACATAGTTAAATATAGAATAAAGTTACCATATACTATTTGCATTTATTAGCTTGCCACTTGGCTTAAACACAATGCAATTATATATGGTAACTTTCTTGCTTTAATATATATATAGATTAAAAACTTTATCTATAAATTCAAAATTACTCTTTAATTCAAATTCGGTTAAATATATATATATATATATATATATATATATATATAACATACAATATATAGAATAATGTTACTGATGATAGGCTATAATTAGTATTTTAGTCGATTATTACACTCTAATTCACTGCACTTTAGTTGAGTTTGCGCTTTAATCGCTAGTGTTTTGCACTAATTGTGTGTTTAATGCCTTGTAGGTGTGATTTCGAGCTATATAGATGTTATGGAATGAATTTAAGTAGTTTGGAGCTTTGAAGTCTGAGTAAAAGCTCGAGGAATTAAGCCGGGATCGCATTCGGGGATCAACGGATGATAAAACAACAAAACGAAAACTCGAAGAGGCATATTGCGCACTGTCTAGTAAAATAGACATAACATTTTTCTCAGAACTCCATTCGGGTTCAATAATATATGGTTGGAAAGATAACTTAAAGGACTACAACTTTCATGTTTTACTTTTTTCTAAATTCCAAACGGAACAGGGTTAAAATTGCGGTTATGGTAGGACCGCGGCAGAAGGCAGTCGCGGACAAATGAAGAACCTGAGAGGTTGTTTGGCCGCGGTTCCGGTGTAACCCTATATTAAACCAAGGAAGCCGGCCAAGAAAAGAAATTGGACATATTTTTGACATAGGTTTGACCTAAGGAGGCAGAGACACAATAGGAGCAAGGCTTGGGAATTCTTCTACAAGTTTTTTCTTTCTTCTTCCTATTTTTCATTGTTGGTTATGACTTTTAGTATTGTAGTTTTACATACTATTATGAATAGCTAATTTTTTATCTAGAGTTTTGATAGAACCTTTTGTAAGATAAATTCTTGTTATGTTTTTATATAATTGAGCCGTAGTATAATCTCTATTTGTTCAACTACGTTCTTATTGTAGTTAATTAAAGAGCTCTCAATTAGCTGTGCCTATTTAGTATGCATAACTCGGGAGAGAGTGCATATTTAGGTAATTTTTGAACAACACCACTCCCAGAATATATGAGGGATCAATAACCGAGGGTTTAAAGGCGGGATTAGGGATAACGAAGTCTTGGGTGCGATCTGAAGTGAGCTGTATCAAAAGCCAGCTAGCGTAGCTCGGGAGAGTGCGTCTAGTAAATTGTCGTGATTACTCGGGAAAGATTTACGGTAATAAGAGTGCTCATGATCGGTAGAGAATACTTAGGCAAAATTATAGAAGACATAGCGGGAAGGATTCCGACAATTGGGGAAATCATAACTCTAGACCTCCTTAATCTTGTCTCTAACTCTTAGTATCTTTAGTTGTTAATTTATTATTTTAATTTGTTAATCAATTAGTTAAACACAAGAATCTAAATATCTATAAGTTAGGAACTGTTCAAGCTTGTCTTCTTGGTGATAGTGAACAGCTGTAGCTAAGCCTTAGTTCTCTGTGGGATTCGACTCCGGACTTGTAAACCGGATTATATTTGCAACGACCGCATTGTCCTTTTTATAAGGCATAGTTGGGCGTGATCAAATTTTGGCGCCGTTGCCGGGGAACTAACGGTGTAGCTGTAGGTGTACATATTGCTAGGTTTCAAGTTTGAACTTTTATTTTTATTTTTTTGTATTTGATATTTTTTTTCGATTTTTAAGCTCTTTTTTGTTATCTGGATAACCATAGACGTGTACCCTATATGTTACATTTATTCTAGTCTTAGAGTACGCGCTTTGCGCGTGTACCTATATCAATGAGTATATAATTTTAAAAAATTACGTAAATATTATTAAATAATATATTTGAGTTATTGAATAAAAATTAAAAAAATAATTTATTTATTTTTGCATTCGGGATTCGTGCCTTTACAATGATATAGAAAATAGAGATACTTTTTAAAACTCCTTCTTACTCGAATAACATCTTTTTCTCTTCATCGATGTTTTCGCATAATATTTAAAAATTATATTTAATTATTAGAAAAATAGTTAATTAAGTACATACATCTTAATTTAATAGTAAGAATACATAGTGTCCTCCTCTTAGAATTATAAGTTCAAACATATTTCATATAAAAATTGTCGTAAACAAATATAAGCAAAAGACAATGTAATACTGTTATTTCTCCCCAAACAATATTTATGTTAAGACAATGTAATATTGTTATTTCTCCCAAACAATATAAGTAAATGATAATAGATCCTTGTGGTCCGGGCCTTACCTGGACCCCGCACATATAGTGCATCGAGCTTTCTTTAATATTTATATTAAAGTCCTAAATATTAGGACTTCCTACATAATTTAACACAAGAAATATTTTATAACCAAATTAGTTGATTTCAAAGTACTGTATATTACGATAATAACTAAATTACAATTTTGTCCAATGTGAAGTTTAATTTTAAATGGTAAAAAAAAAGGCGAACGATATTTCATTAAGGGCCTTTGTGCATTTAATATAGATAGATAGAACGATGTGTAAGTTATTATGTATTTTAAAAATTAATCAATTTAGAAGTGTACTTGATTAATCTTTTCTTTCTTTTTTTTAACGTTTTAATTTAAAATCCTACAAATGATATGGAGATTAGACGTGGTAAAAAGCTAGTATTGTTTTTCCTTTTGAAACAAAAGTCTTTAGTGTATTAAAATCACGTCTTCCTATTGCAAATAAAATTGTAATACAATCTAATAAGGAAAGATTAACAAATTAATTCTAGTTGATTTTAAAGTTCTAACTTTAGGAAAATTAGCATAAATGGTAATTGAATGTTTATTCCTAAATATTAGGAAGACAACTTAAATTACAATTTTATCTAGTGTAAAGTCGATTTTTTAAGGGTAAAAAAGTCGAACGACATTTCGCTAAGGGCCTTCGTGCTTTTAATATAGTATAGATTTATAACATATAATTCAAATTCGGTTATATATATATATATATATGACTAACATAGTTAAATATAGAATAAAGTTACCATATACTATTTGCATTTATTAGTTTGCCACTTGGCTTAACCACAATGCAATTATATATGGTAACTTTCTTGCTTTACTATAGATATAGATATGTATATGGGTATTGGGTCGGGTTGGGTCATTTTAATATATATATTATCGGCTATTATTTTTTGAAGCGGCTAAAAATATATATTTCTCCTATTTTAATTAGATTATTATTTATTAAACTGGAAATAAAAAAATATAAAATAAGAAAATACTACCGAAAAATTATGTTTTGGTGACTATATTTTTATATGAGTTAGTAAAAATTTTATGATTTTTGTGTGAGAAAATAAAGTTATACAGTCAAATCTCTCTATAACAGCCTTGTTTGTTCCAGGTATTTTTGGTTGTTATAGCAAATTACTTTTATAGAAAACATATATTATAACAGAACATGAAATTTGGTTTCGGAAAAATTTGGTTTTTATAGTGAAGTGCTGCTATATAATGATGTTGTTATACAGAGGTTTAACTGTATGACTTTGATGGGGAACAAATCATAATTATATGATCATTTATGAAATTTACTGGAAATTATCTTTAAGCTTCCGAAAACTTCTAAGCTGCCACCATGCTTGCTAATGCATTAGCAACACCGTTCGCCTTCCTGTACATATGATTATTTGATTTTCAAGTTGCTTAACATCTCTTCATTGATTGCAATTTGCAAACATCGATATATTAGTGAGAGCTTATAGTAGTTGTTGATTACTAGCATTATTTAAGTTGTGAACCAATAAATTACCCAGATAAACTTTGCCAAATAAAGTCAAATAAATACTCATATAAATCATATCACCTGGGTTACAGTTGGAATGTTTTATTTCTTATGTTTCATATCTTTTCGTTAATATAGAGCTTTATAATGGGTTTGAACAATTTTTTTTGCATATTGTAAAATTTTCACATAAGAAATTTTTGCACAAAGTTTGATAGGTTACATGTACTTTCGTTATAAGTACTTTACTTTATGTTTTGATGATCTAACAAACTTACTATCTAGAACCAGATAAGGAACCTGTGACACATTTACAAGACCTCAAGTTCACAAGATTCCAGGTTGGGACTCATAGCGTGGAATATGATTCAACTCCTCAGATGGAAGGGACCAGGTCCCTACCAGTTCCCGAGGAGACCGTACGAAGTCAACTCTGCAGTTTCCTTGACCACTCAGTCCTATTTGCATTGACAGTTTTTTGACAATATGCTCTTTATCTCCCTATTGGAGACTTCAACTTGTCCACTAGCCTGAGGATGATAAGGGGTGGATACCTTGTGATTGACACCATATTTTGCAAGAAAAGTGTCAAATGCCCTATTGCAAAAATTAGAACCCTCATCACTGATGATTGCTCAAGGAGTGCCAAACCGTGTGAAGATATTTTTCTTAAGAAACGCCACCATACTCCGAGCTTTGTTGTTGGGCAAAGCCACGGACTCAATCCACTTGGAAACATAATCAACGACCACCAGAATGTAAGTATTGCCACACGAACTAACAAAAGGCCCCATGAAGTCTATGCCCCACATGTCAAAAATGTCAACCTCAAGAATAGTGTTGAGAGGCATTTCATCCTTCTTTGAAATTTCACCTGCTCTCTGACACTCATCACATCTCTTGACAAGCTCACCGGCATCTTTATACAGAATAGGCCAATAAAAACCACAACTAAGAACCTTTGAAGCAGTTCTCGCACCACCATGATGACCACCGTAGGGCGAGGAATGACAAGCATCAAGAATACTCATTTGCTCCTCTTCCGTAACACATCTCCGGATCACACCATCATTACAAATCTTGAAAAGATAAGGCTCGTCCCAGTAATAATCCAAGCTGTCCCGTTTAAGCGTCTTTGTTTGGTTAGAAGAGAGCTCACTCGGAACAATGCCGGTCACAAGAAAATTGGCCACATCGGCAAACCAAGGCATACTATTCAAAAACACTTAGAGGAGTTGTTCATCCGAGAATGCATCATTAATTTTTGTTGATACCCAATTTTTTTCTATGTATTTTTTATACAAAATACTTTCAAAATAGCATGTACATACATATATAAGCATGACCAAGAGTTTTGGTATTTTTTCCTAATTTGTAAGATTTTAAAATTAATTTATTGTCTATTTTAGCAGTATAAAGACCAATAATTACTTTCAAAATCATCAATTTTGGTGAATAATTTATTTTATTCCCATATTTGTACTAAAATATAGTTAAGGTGATTTTTGTATATTTTTACAAATTTATTTGGTATTTAAAAGACTAAATTGCATATAATTGCAATTATAGCCTACTTTAAGATTAATAGCATTTTATAATTGTAAAATTGGGTCCAGTATTTTTAAATCAATATTTATATACTATTAATTGTTTCAGTACTTTTCATTTGCTTTTTAAAATCATCTTCACTTTTTTTTATAAAATTAAAAGGAAAATTAGCTATTTAATATTTAGCCCCATTTTTATTTCAATAACAACCCCATTACATTTCAATTGTAGCCCTTAATTTGAGTCAATTAAACCAGCCCAATTCCATTTGGACCCAACCCACGACCCAATTCCAAATGACCCGCCCGGTTCCTACTATTGATCCAGGCCGTTGATCATTTTGATCAACGACCATAAACCACCCTTACCTTTTTTAACCCCAAACGACTACCCTAATCCCTCATTTCCCATCTCTCAGTCGCCTTTGAAACCTCTCGTCTCTCAAACTCTCTCAAACTCTCCGAAACCCTAGCCTTCTTCCACCCCTCTTCAACCACCACTCCACCGGAATCCATGGCTTCTCAGGCCATGGATGGTTGGTACTCACTCCCCTCCATTAATAAACTATGGTTGTTCGAAGCTTCGAGACCTGACCTCGATGGTTCTCCTTCAGATCCTTCTCAGATCAGTAGATCTATGGCTTCTCCGGCCATTACTCCGGCATATTCAAGCACTATGAGCCTTTTTGACTCAGGATCTGACTTTCCTTAAGACCTTTCTCATTTCTAGGGTTTTCTCTGAAACCCTAAGCTGTCCGAGGTTCTTTACTTGCTTATTTTCTTAGATCTGGAAAATGTCTGTGTTGTATTGAACTTTTTAAAGGTTTTCCCCAAATTCTCTTTTCAAAATAGTTTAATTTCGATTTAGGGTTTCTGAAAAGTTTTTCAAAAGCATCTTTCTGATTCTTTTTGTTCTTTGTTTATGTGTGTTTGTCTGTGTTATACTCGTATGACTTCTTTAACTATGCATGTACTGTTCTTCTACTTCCTTTTTCTACTATACACGTTACTCTTGTTAATCCGTGTTATGTTTTCCTTACTCTTCTACTATATGTGTTTACTGTGAGTTCTTTGATTTTGTTCACTTTATTTAGCTCTGTTTGTGTTCTTGCTAAGCATATTTCATCTGCTTTTGTTTAAGCTCGTATCATCTCTTTCTTCTGAACTTGTTTAAACTCCGTGTTTTCTCAAACATGTTCTCATGACCTTGAATCAGTTCTTTCTATCATGTATGTTTGTTTCTCATAAAGTCTTCGGAAGAGACTTCTGAGCCTCTTTCAATGACCTGCTCTCTCACCTCTATGTCTAACTCAATTCGAAATCCTAAGATTTGGGGGTTTCTTTGGCAAGTGATATTAGGGTTCCACTTTGGGACCCTAGGCTTTCAGACTCACTATGAGTCTGTAACTAAACTCGATTCCCTTTTGTTTGTGACTCTAAGGCTTTCAATATTAGACTCTTTTTCTGAGGAACCTGACGATTCCTTTCGTTTGATTGGTATGCTTTATATATGTGAAATTTCTCTTTCAAAAGGTTTTTACCAACTGATTGATTGATTCTGAAATCCTTTTAATAAGGCTGACGAATTGTCAGTGATTTTTCTTCGATTGAACCTCTTTTACCTTTCTTGACTTGGTTCATTCGAATTGAACCTGTAATTTTGGTTTCATGGCTATTTGATTGATTCCCTTTCCATATTTGGCACAAACCGTGTACCACTAATGGTTTTCCTTAAATAACTTCTATGTATTTACCCCTTTTGTGCTACTTTGAAAGGTTTTAATTAAAATTTATTTTCTTAACTGGCTTTTACTCGTTGGAATCAGAATCCCTTAACCAAAGGGAGATTGATTTCAATGATATTTACTTACCTTTCTTACTTGTTTCTCTGTACTATAAAAGGGACTACCCTTCTGCACTTTTGAGACCACTTCGAGTTCAATACCTCGAACTTTTAGATCAATACTTTCAACTTACTTACACACTTTATTGCTTTGAGTTCAATACCCTTACATCATTCTGCTCTTTCCTGGGATCTTTTGGAACTTTTGCTTGCAACTTGGCTTTTTCAAGACTACTTTTACTTTTTTGTTTTCCCTGAAACTGGTATGTTCTAATTTAGCTTTCCTGCCTCACTCCTATGTGTTTATTTACAGTTTTCTGCAATCCTCTGTACTTTGTTGTTCATGATTAATGTTAACTATGTGTGTTCTTTCCTTGTATCTATTTTCTGTTATGAATCCTTACCCCTATTTCCTTCTATGTGTTTGAGTTAATATTCATGGCCTGGTAGTATCCAAATTACTGCCCAGGTCCAAACCTGATCCTCAATGGATCCTAACTCCCAATTTTGGCTGACAGGCTGGTCAGGGGTGTGCCAGCACTCTTAAATTGTTGGGCATGACCACCAGCCTGCCATGGCCTTCCCTAATTCCCCTCTATGCACATACACTTACTATTATATTCTAAGTTTTGTCCCCTCTCTTATGAGCCATGCTTTGGGACCCTGAGTTCCCTCTGAACTTGGACATTTGAGGGTTGACTCTTCCACACTGCACTATAATCTAATTCTGCAATGTGTTTGGGGTGTAAGCACTGCCCTAAGTCCCTTTGAGACTCTTGGGAACTTTGACACATCCCAAATAAGAGAAAGGCTTTTTGGAAAACGGATCCTAAAAGTTGGTTTATCTCATATTGCTAGACCTTGAGTCTGAATTAGGCTGTTTGGTTGCAGCTAGAAGTTCTGATGTACTTTTTTTTGATTCATTCAGGTCTGTAATAATTTGTAATATCTATGGGGTTCTAGTGAAAAAGGGGAGGGTCATTTATGTGTGCATATGGGTAGACAACATACTCATAGGGATTACTATTTACAAATTCTGCATTTATGCATATCATATAGTACTCCTGCCTATAAGTCAGTCTCATTATTGCATTAGAAACCATGCCTATAAGTTTCTGCATATAGAAATCATGTATAAGTTTCTGCACTTATGCATTTAGAAATCCTGCCTATAAGTTATGCATTACACGTAGAAATCTTGCCTATAAGTTGTTTCATTACTACATTAGAAACCATGCCTATAAGTTTCTGCATATAGAAATCATGACTATAGTTTTGTTTCTGCATTTCTGCATATTCATCTGTCGTTAGGCAAACAATCATAGGTTTAATAATAATCAACTTCATTCTAGATACCATGCCTATAGGGCTCTTGCACTTACATAATCGTTTTAAAATCAATAACGCTTAGAAATCATGCATATAGGAGCAGCCGTCTGAATCTGATTCGTCTATTTTATCTATAAGTTTAAAATCAGTACTAATGTTTGTTTAATATCTGCAGAATTTAATTGGTTCTAAAATCAGTAACCCTTCTTTAAAATCAATATACTTCCACCTAGGTAAGCAGTAGGTAATTGTTTAACTGTGTCAGTTTTAATAAATTGCAACCAGACAAGGCCTAATTCGGACTTCTCATCTGAGAAATATGTGATGAAGCAACATGTCTTAATGCTTTAAATTTAATTCAGACTATAACCAGTATTTGAAGTCATGCTAAATAATTTGCTCCTTTAAGTGAGGAGGCCAGTTTGAGCCCTTAAACTGCTATTTGTTTCCCCCTACTTGCTTATGTGTTTTGTTTGTCGTATTAGAATTTTGTCCTTTTAAAACTTTGAAAAGCCCCAACCTCCCTCCCTTTAGGACTAGTAGTCCCAAATGCCTCCGTGACTGATAGGATTGGGACGGGTAATAGCATGCAATAAGTAACAACACTATTCTGCATTTAATACCTTAACGGGGTGGGAAAAGGTAGATATGGATATGATGACCGGTGCGCTAATACCACGTGTAGCCCTTCTTTTGAGTAGTGATTACCAGGTATTGCATTGATGTGATCCATATTGTTTGTAAACCTAGGACCCCTTCCCCTTTACTCGTTATCCCTTTTTTAACTGTCCAGACTATTTGCTTAAGATTTCTGTTTTTCTTTATCTTTCTTCAAACTTTCAATCACTTGCAACATTATGTGTAAATCCCCTTCTATTTGAGACCTTTATTTTCTTACTTGTTAGTTAAAGTCACAATTGTAACATAGCCGGGAACCACACTAGTGGATCTTGGGGAGTACCTAACACCTTCCCCTCGAGATAATTTCTAGCCCTTACCCGAACTCTGGTTTTCCAACTCGAACTCTTATATAGTGTCCTAATGCACTTTAATCATTAGGTGACGACTCTTTAACCCAAAAAACCCAATTCCCAAGAGGGAACGAGTTGTCCTCCCAAATGTCATGAACCCGATTTCGCCTTAGACAAAGGGGGCGCGACAATTTTGAGACCATCTTTGGGTCTCCCCTCCTCTTCCAAGCGGGACAAGTGGTCTGCCTCTTAATTTTCACTTCCTTTCCGATCAATAATCTCTAGATCAAATTCTTAAAGCAACAAAACACATCTCATCAATCTAGCTTTAGATTCCTTTTTGGTCATCAAGTAATGGAGTGTCGCGTGATTAGTGTGAACAATCACTTTGGCACCCATGAGATAAGGCCTAAACTTTTTCATTGCAAACACAATTTCTAGAAACTCTTTTTTTGTCACCGTATAATTAACATAGGCATCATTCATAGCTTTGCTTGCATAGTATACCGGATGAAACATCTTGTTCACCCTTTGCCCCAAGACTGCTCCTACCGCAACATCACCAGCATCACACATGAGCTCAAATGGAAAGCTCCAATTAGGTGTAGTGATGATGGGAGTGGTCATCAATCTATACTTGAGAAGCTCAAAAGCTTTCATGCACTCATCATTAAACACAAAATTTGCATCTTTTTCCAACAATTTGCACAAGGGATTTACCACCTTAGAGAAGTCCTTGATGAACCTTCGGTAGAACCCCGCATGGCCAAGAAAGCTCCTCACTCCTTTGACGGAAGTAGGAGGAGGGAGTTTTAAAATCACTTCAATCTTCGCTTTGTCCACTTCGATACCGTTCTGAGATATTATGACCGAGGACAATACCTTTATCGACCATAAAGTGGCACTTTTTCCAATTAAGTACTAGATTTGTCTCTTCACATTGGGCCAATACTTTGTCAAGATTACCCAAACATTCTTCAAAAGAATTACCCACAACACTAAAATCATCCATGAATACTTCCAAGAAGTCCTCCACCATGTCAGTAAATATAGCCATCATACACCGCTGAAAGGTAGCCGGTGCATTATACAAACCAAATGGCATTCGAGAAAATGCAAAGGTTCCATACGGACATGTGAAGGCGGTTTTCTCCTAGTCCTCTGGTGCAATCATAATATGGTTGTAGCCTGAGTACCCATCCAAAAAGCAATAGTAGGAACACCCAGAAAGTCTATCCAGCATTTGGTCAAGAAAGGGCAATGGAAAATGATCTTTACGGGTCACTTTGTTCAGCTTTCAGTAGTCCATGTATACCCTCCATCTGGTGACAGTCCTAGTGGGGATCAACTCATTTTGCTCTTTTGTGACCACAGTCATACCCTATTTTTCGGCACTCATTGTACCGGTGAAGTCCATAAACTATCCGAGATGGGATACACAACCTCTCCATCTAGCCATTTGATAACTTCCTTCTTGATGACCTCTTGCATAGCCTAGTTCAACCTCCTTTGATGTTCCACGGAGGGTTTGACATTATCCTCAAGTATAATCTTGTGCATGCAAAAGGCGAGGCTTATCCCCTGAATAATATCTAGAGTCCATCCAATTGCCCTCTTCCTTCTTTGAAGCATCTCAAGGGTGGCATCTACTTGCACGTTAGTAAGGCACGAAGAAAGAATAACAGGTAAACTTGAACAAGGGCCTAAGAATTCATACCTGAGGTGTAGAGGCAAAGGCTTCAACTCCAATACGGAAGGTTCCTCGATTGAGGGCTTTGTTGGTGGAGTCTTTCTGTTCTTAAGATCCAAGGAAAGTTTACGGGGCTCATAGGAGTAAGAACCCATTATGTGCAGGGTATTGTCATACTCTACCAAGCCTTCATCTCCGGTCACATCATGGTTCAACAATATAGCTTCCAAAGGATCCTCCACATTGATCATGGCACTCATGTCATCAACTATCATCTCCGTCACCAGATCCACAAAAGAACAAACCTCAATACTATTCGACTGCCTCATTAATTTGCACATGTGGAAGATAACTTTTTCATCACTGATCAAAGGCTAAAAACTCGTGTTTTAGTCGTAGTAACAACACTTTAATTATTGCATTTTACAAATATTTGAGCTTAAATGATTATGAATTATACTAAATTCATGATTTATGCCTTGCAAGAAGAGTTTCCAACTTAAGAATTAATTCGGGATGAATTTGAGTAATTTGAGGCTTTGAAGTCTGAGTATAAGCTAAATAAATCAAGTTGGAATCAAGTTGAGTAAAATGGCCATAACTTTTTGCTCAGAACTCCGTTTGGGCTCTATAATATATTGATGGAAAGCTATTTGAAAGGTATACAACTTTTATGTTTTGAATTTTATCGAGTTACCACTAGCGCGGTCAGTAGCGCGCCCAGATGCGCGGCCGCGCTAGTTGTGCGCGTCCAAGACAGAATACTGGGCAAACTAGCGCGCCCAGATGCGCAGGCGCGCTAGTTCAGTCCGGAAAATCAATTATTTGGGGGCAAAATGGAAAATATGAGAGGATCCACTCAACTTACATAAAGTAAAGCTCCATTATTGAGATAGGAGATCAGATTTTGAGGGAAAAAAGCCATAGAAGAAGGAGGAGCTTCATCTTGGAGCTAAGAAAGGAGAAGAAGAACAACATCTTGGAGCAAGGATTCAAAGAGTTCTTCTAATCTTTCTTCTATTTATTTATTTATATTATGTTTAAGACTTTTATTGTTGATTTTTATGTGAATATGAGTAGCTAAAAACCCAAATATTCTTGGGTCATGGATGTTAGATAATTATGTTATTTGAAGCTTAGATTGAAGATCTTGAATCTATCGTTATGGGTTGTTTATTTGATTCTGCTTCTAATTATTTTACTGCGTAGCTAACAGTGAAATATTATTTACAAATCTTGAGTTAAACTTGAAAAAGGAAATTCTTGATTGCATATAGAATCAAATAGAGCAAGATCCGAATCCTGGGCATCGGGTGAAAGATTTGCAATTAAGATAGACATATACTTAATTGCCTTGTTTGGTTGAAAAATAGGAGTTGTAAATGCATTCTTGCTAATATTAATACCATAGACATATAGGTATTAGTTTAACTTGAATAGATGCATAAGAACTCGAAAGATTCTTATGAATATTATTAACCTTATAATCAATAACCCGGATAATTCAATAAATCAATCTTAAGCTAAAATAGTAGCATGATCTCTAGCAAGTTCATGACCTTGGAATATCTTTGCCAAAATTGTTATCAAAATATTGTGTAATTGGTGTAGTAATTTTGTGTTGAATTATTGTGCAATTATTAAGTAAGTTGTAAATTGGTTCTTTATATATTTTGTGATAATTTAGCTTGAATTGATAATTGTTTGAGCCTACATCAGTCGATAAGTTGATCACAATTTCTCGTGGGAACGATACTCTACTTACTACTATATTACTTGTCGATCGCGTGCACTTGCGTGAGGGTTTTGGTCGCAACAAGTTTTTGGCGCCGTTGCCGGGGAATTAGACATTAACTATTCTTCTGGGTTAGACTTTTATTATTATCTTTACAAGTTTATTTTCTTTTCTTTTTGTAAATATGTTATTTTTATAACTATTTGATTTTTCTCTTAGTATGTTTCTAGTTCTCTCAGGATGACATCTGAGGATGAAATATACAGAGGTAAGGTTAATGATGAAGACGCTTAGTTAATCAAAGATTTTTATGGCCCATATTTTTTGGCTAAGTCATGACCTCACCTCTTGGATATCTGAATTTGAATATGGGAGTAAGGGTTGGTATTGGGACGGATATTCTCGATTAGTGGATTCTGCGAAACAACATTATTTACTAACAACGGTGATGAAAGATTGGTCTAAGGAGAGAGATGAGCTTGCACAAAAAAGTGATAATTTTGGCTTGGTTGTGCATAACTTGGATTCAGATTTGAGTGCAAAGGTTGATGCGTGTAACGCCCAACAATTTAATGATGAGTTGTATGAAGCTGAAAAAAATCTTCTAGACCAAATAGAGGAGCTAAAACAAGAATACCAATCATTAGATCATATTTTTCTTGAGGATGTCCATGTTAAGAAGAGTGCTCTAGAGTCATGTGAGGGAGTAGATAATATTACTTTAGAAGAATTGAGTGTTTGTATAAATAGGGATGTAAACAGTAGTAAAATTCATGAGTTATGGCGCATTAGACCTTATTCCAATCATTTTTCCACATTGTGTTTAGATAGTAAGATAGTAATCGAGCCACCTGACCCTATGGGGAAGTCAAAGAGTGAGGATGAAAGTGTCTATATTCTTGAATTTATTGTGCCAAAAAGCAAAAATTACATTCCTCATCCAAAGGCCGAGAAGTGTCGAGTGAAAAATTTATTACTTGGCCTGGTTATCTTTGTAGCCCCACCAAAGAAGCATAGCGACAGACTTGATGCCTTGTTAGGGGTACAATTCATAAGTTCAAGGTGGAAGCAAAAAGTGGTTCACATTGTATATTGTCTATGTAGGATTTGTATATACGCCTGTGTAGTATATTTTGTATAATAATTTTGAATTTTGTAAAATAGACTAATTTCTTTTTATGTTTATTGTTTATATTTTCAGCTTAGTTTGTAATTTTTATTTTTATGTACAATTGTAGTAAGTATCTCTAATATTAGGTAGACCGATAAACATTATATCATTCTAATTGAAGAACAGGGTAGTCTGAATCCATGTTATACATACTAAGTGTCAACATGATATTAACATAAGTGTGAGGTATTTACTCCACCTGCTCTAAAATGATTTTTTTAGCTAATATATCATGTTGTGCAGATAAAATGTCTAGGCGCCCAAGCAAAAGATCAAACATTGGACTACCTGAGGTTGCATCTAGTAGCCGACAAGGATGGGGATGGGGACAATGTTCTCTCAGAAGACGAGGAATATCTGCGCACATTTGAAGAAGAAGATGCTTAGGCCAATGGACTCAGGGAGTATTTTTTCTGATCTATTTTGTTTTTATTTTGCATTAGGGACAATGCAAGTTTTTAAGTGTGGGGTGTTTGCCCCTATTATAATGTATTTACTTTGTCAAATTGCTCTTTGTTTGATTGAGTTTAGTTATTTTTTTTGATTTTATTTAGTGTGTTGAAGTTTCTTTTAGTTTGTTTTGTTAAATTATAGTATTGATAGATAGTAGTCCTAATTTCGAAATATTGCTAATAGATTTTCTTGATTTAGTCGGGAAAAAAACGAAAAAAAAAATCAGAATTAATTCGAAAAAAATAATAATATATTTTTGTTTATTTTATTTTTCAGATTAATGTACGCTAGTTTTGGTTTAATTTAAATAATTCTCCTTGATTTTTCTTTATGCGATGGTTCTTTTCCAAGGGTGTATTTGAACCGGGTATAGTATTTTTTTTCTCCTTTATGTCAATTGAATAAAAAGTTCCTAAATTCAAAGAGTTAATTCTTCTCAAATGCACATGCTTGAAAAGTGATATATGCCTTATTTGTGATGTTCAAATCTCAATTCTTGATTCTAAAGTAAGTGCCTTAAATTGTATAATTATGACTATGCTTAACTGCTTTGACTAGAGAGTCGAGAAAGATCCAAGCTTGAGTGAATTGTGTGCAAATATGTGAGTAAGGATTGCTGGAATATTCTATGTATAATAGTTGATGTCTAGAACTTGCCCCCAAGTATTTTGCAAAGCGGAATAGTAACATTATTCAGTTTAGGAGATGATATAGGCATTTCTTTGTTGAACCAGTTTGATAATTATTTCCACCTAATTGTATATATCTTAGTCAAACCTTTTGAGCCGTTAATCCTATTTCTTTGGCACCCACATTATAAACCTTACCAATTTATGTAATATATTAGTTGTTTGCACCTCTATCTCTCATGAGCACTTAATGTTGTTTTAATGTTGAAGAAGTTGAGAAGAGATTGGTTGGTTTATTTGAAAAATAAATCAAAAAAAAAGAGTGAAGAATAATTCATATATGTATATATGTATATATATATATAGGGGATGAATTTTCAGTAGTAACATTCCCTAACCTAAGGTGCTTGAAAAGAATGGAATTTGTTGTTAGTATGTAAAATCTCAAAAAGGTTGGAGATGGTTTAACATAGGAATGATGTTGAAATTTTGAAATATGTTGTATGTATGGAAGTGTTCAAAGAGGTGTAGTTACTACATTCTATATTTTTCACACCCTTTTTTCTAGCCTACATTACAACCAATAAAAGTCCTACTAGATCCTTGACTGAATAAGTTCAATTAGTAGAGTATTACACTAGGGGCAAGCATATGGTATGTCATCTGTTGCACATGAATTTCTATTTTGAGAGTGAGTTAATTCTTCCTATTTTGAGTTCCTGAATATTCTTGATTATTATTTTGAGAGGAACTAGTCTATATTATTTGTGGGAGGGCACATGATTTTTAAAGGCAAGGAGAATTTTTGACCTTTGTGTTAGAGCAAGTAAGCAAGTTATGAAAATGCGTGGCACTTGTGAGTCATGTCTTGAGGTTGAATTATTATGAATTGGTACCTAAGTATCAACATGTGTTATTACAAGAAATTGTTTGATAAAAAGATCGTCCTTATCTGAAGTGTATGTTAATTGCTCGAGGACGAGCAATGGTTTAAGTGTGGGGTGTTGATCAAAGGCTAAAAACTCGTGTTTTAGTCGTAGTAACAACACTTTAATTATTGCATTTTACAAATATTTGAGCTTAAATGATTATGAATTATACTAAATTCATGATTTATGCCTTGCAGGAAGAGTTTCCAACTTAAGAATTAATTCGGGATGAATTTGAGTAATTTGAGGCTTTGAAGTCTGAGTAAAAGCTAAATAAATCAAGTTGGAATCAAGTTGAGTAAAATGGCCATAACTTTTTGCTCAGAACTCCGTTTGGGCTTCATAATATATTGATGGAAAGCTATTTAAAAAGGGCTACAACTTTCATGTTTTGAATTTTATCGAGTTCCCACTAGCGCGGTCAGTAGCGCGCCCAGATGCGCGGCCGCGCTAGTTGTGCGCGTCCAAGACAGAATACTGGGCAAACTAGCGCGCCCAGATGCGCGGGCGCGCTAGTTCAGTCCGGAAAATCAATTATTTGGGGGAAAAATGGGAAATCTGAGAGGATCCACTCAACTTACATAAAGTAAAGCTCCATTATTGAGATAAGAGATCAGATTTTGAGGAAAAAAAAGTCATAGAAGAAGGAGGAGCTTCATCTTGGAGCTAAGAAAGGAGAAGAAGAACAACATCTTGGAGCAAGGATTCAAAGAGTTCTTCTAAACTTTCTTCTATTTGTTTGTTTATATTATGTTTAAGACTTTTATTGTTGATTTTTATGTGAATATGAGTAGCTAAAAACCCAAATATTCTTGGGTCATGGATGTTAGATAATTATGTTATTTGAAGCTTAGATTGAAGATCTTGAATCTATCGTTATGGGTTGTTTATTTGATTCTGCTTCTAATTATTTTACTGCGTAGCTAACAATGAAATATTATTTACGAATCTTGAGTTAAACTTGAAAAAGGAAATTCTTGATTGCATATAGAATCAAATAGAGCAAGATCCGAATCCTGGGCATCGAGTGAAAGATTTGCAATTAAGATAGACATATACTTAATTGCCTTGTTTGGTTGAAAAATAGGAGTTGTAAATGCATTCTTGCTAATATTAATACCATAGACATATAGGTATTAGTTTAACTTGAATATATGCATAAGAACTCGAAAGATTCTTATGAATATTATTAACCCTATAATCAATAACCCGGATAATTCAATAAATCAATCTTAAGCTAAAATAGTAGCATGATCTCTAGCAAGTCCATGACCCTGAAATATCTTTACCAAAATTGTTATCAAAATATTGTGTAATTGGTGTAGTAATTTTGTGTTGAATTATTGTGCAATTATTAAGTAAGTTGTAAATTGGTTCTTTATATATTTTGTGATAATTTAGCTTGAATTGATAATTGTTTGAGTCTACATCAGTCGATAAGTTGATCACAATTCCTCGTGGGAACGATACTCTACTTACTATATATTACTTGTCGATCGCGTGCACTTGCGTGAGTGTTTTGGTCACAACAATCACCCACCCGGAAGGTGAGATCCCATGCTTCCACATCAACCAATGCCTTCCCTGTTGCGAGGAAAGGCCTTCCCAATATTATCGGCACCTCATAGTCGACTTCGTAGTCGAGAATCACAAAATCCGCAAACAAAATAAACTTGTCAACCAGGATAAGAACATCATCAATAATACCAAGCGGCCTCTTTATTGTTCTATCCGCCATTTGCAATCTCATTGAAGTAGCTCTCGGTTCACCAATACCCAAAGTTTTGAATATGGAGTAAGGCATCACATTTATACTTGCTCCCAAATCACATAAGGCCTTTGCAAAATCCGCACTCCTATTGGTACATGGAATGGTAAATGTACCGGGATCTTCAAGATTTGGAGCCAACGAGTGCACAATGACACTCACTTGATGAGTCATTTTGATGGTCTCATAATCCATAGATCTCTTTTTAGTTACCAAGTCTTTCATAAACTTGGCATATCCCGACATTTGGTCATGAGCTTCCACCAAGGGCACATTGATCGAAAAACTTTTCATCATCTCAATAAACTTCTTGAACTAGTTTTCATTCTTCTGCTTTGCAAGTCCTTGAGGTTAAGGTGGAGGAGGCCTTGGCAAAGGAGCCTTGGCTTTAGGCATTACCGTTTCCAGTATGTCTATCACGTGCTCCCTGGACGGGTTCACATCATTTTGAGTCTCCTCCTCATTGTCATGAATATCAATCCTCACCTCATCATCCAACTTCTCTTCACTTACTTGCTCATCAACTATTGGATGATCATCATTTTGCACTTTAACATCATCACTCACAACTTCCTTTTACTTGGAGGTACTTGCTTTACCACCTTTACCATTCCTTGTGGTTACCGCCATTGCATGTCCGGTATTGTTCCCACCCTTCGGATTTACTACTGTGTTACTAGGTAGGGCGAGTGTTTAATGCTTGCGAAATCTGACCAAGTTGGACCTCTAGATTGCAGATAGAAATATTATGGGATGCCAATTGGGCATCAGAGTCGGTGTTCTTCTTCATCATTTTGCTCAAACATTGACTCAATCCATCCCATCTCATTGTTGGACGAGTTAGGACCTTGGGATGGAAATGGAGGCAGGTTGTTCGGTTGTTGAAACATTAGAGGCCTTTGAAAACCCGGCCCCCGATTACCTTGATTACTGTTATTCCAACCTCCTTGGTTATTATTGCCACCCCAATTGCTATTGTTACCCCAATTCTGGTTGTTGTTCCCCTAATTGTTAGAGTTGTTGTTGTTATTCCAATTTCCTTGGCCTTGGTTGCCCCAATTCTGATTATTCCCTTGCGATCTTCATTGTTAATTTGGAGCATTACCACATTGTCCTTGATAGTTGTTGGCATACAAAACCTCTTTACTTTGCTCACAATACCCATCATCCTGGTTGTATCCACCATTACCTTGCTCATATTGATCTTGATTGCCTTGCATTTGTTGCCCATACTATCTCCTCTTGTTTACCAATAGATTAACCCCTTCCATTGCGTTTACTTGCTTTGGTCCCTGAATCTACTGAAGTTGTGCTTTGGCTAACTGGTTCATGGTTGTTGTCAACTCAGCTATGGCTTGTCCGTGGTCTTGAAGTTCATTGTGAAGATTTATGACATGAAGGTCCCCCTGAGGAACATTTGCCCGACTCTGCCAGGCTGATGAAGTGTCAGCCATCTCATTAAGAATCTCAGAGGCCTCGGCATAAGGCGGCTTCATAAAATTACCCCCTACTAGCTGGTTTACCACATATTGATTGGTCGTGTTTATATCCCGATAAAATGTCTGTTGGATCATTGCTTCAGTCATATCATTGTTGGGGCATTTCTTGACCATAGTTCTATATCTATCCCAGATTTCATGAAGGGGTTCATTAGGTTCCTGTTTAAACGCTAAGATCTCATCCCTTAATGCAACCATATGTCCCGGTGAGAAAAACTTGGCTATACATTTGTCGGCCAACTCATTCTACGTAGTGATGGAATGATTGGGGAGTCTTTCGAGCCAGCCCAAAGATTTCCCTCTAAGTGAAAAAGGGAACAATCTCAGTCTCAATGCATCCTCCGACACATTAGTTTGTTTGCTTCCCCAGCAGGTATCCACAAAGTCATTTAGATGTTCATATGCATTCTGATGGGGAGCACCTGTGAAGTACCCTCTTTGCTCCAATAAGGTCAGTATGACATTTGTAATCTGGAAATTGCCCGCCCAGATCCGAGGTGGGAGATTTGCACTTGCGTACCCTTCATTTGGAAGCACCCGAGGAGCTACTCGTGGAAGAGCTGGGGGAGGGTCTGGAATATTTTCATTGGCCTGGCGGCCTCGTCTTTGAGCTTGAGGTACTAGAGGCACCTCATCTTCAACATTATCATCTACCTCCTCCCCCGGGAGTACATTTCCGATAGGATCATTATTTGCCATTTTGTACCTGAATCGATTAACTCATACAAGTTAGTAAAATAGAAGGAAAGAAAAACAAGACACACAACTAGTCAGATAGATAGCTATAACCGTTTAACTCCCCAGCAACGACGTCAAAAAGTGATCGGCTCCAACCCTACACCACTATATAATGGTAAGGAGTGGTCGATGCAGCTTTTACCCCAAAAGGACGGGAACGATTTCCACATGGAGTTAATATTGGTTGGGAATTGAGTTTCTATCTAATCTAGCTATGCGTGTTGCTTTTAATTGCACTTCTAACCATTTTTGGATTTGTTTCTATACTACTTTTAATGCTGCTGATTACTGAAAATAATCTAAGTACAATATTTTTTTGTAAAGTTTTCTCAAGTGATAAAAAGCACTAGGGAAGTGACTTACACCTAGGCGAGCATCTAATGAAATCTAAAATTTTAGGATAAGCTTGTTATATTTGGGGTCGTGATATAAACTTTACACAAAATTACTCATTCTATACCTTTCGGTAGTTTGAGTGACTTTGCCCTAATTGGCTTTCTCAAGGCCAATTGGGTGTTCAAACAATGCAAGTAAAATTGGCTCAAGTCGGGTATTACTATCTCTAGGTTTAACCCTTTAATTGAGGCTATCCATCTCTTGATGCACCCCAATTCCTTGTTAGCCTAATTTTCCTAGACTTAGTCCCTCTTTCTCAAGAAAAGTCTAAGTCATAAATGCACGAATCAGTGTTTGCAACGACTAATTTTACAATTAAAGCATGAATCAAGCTAAACATCACTAACCCATAAATAATTAAGCCTTAAAATTGAAGACCCATTAAATACTCACACTAAGGTTGTGTCACAACCCTAACTAATGAATTTAGCTACTCATAATCAAGGTAGAAATCAAAGATGAAGATGAAATATAAGCCATAAAAGTTGATTACAAGAATAAAATCTAAGAATAATAGCTAAAGCTGCTCTAAAATTACTCTAAGTAGTAAAATACGGCTGTTCACGAGCTCCCTGATACAAAAGATACCTTAAAAATATGAAAAAGATCTATTTATATACAGCTGAAATTACTGGACAAAAATATCCCTAAGGAGGTTCCGCTGTCAGCGTAATAACGGGTGCCTCAGCGCATTGACTTTCGCGGCCGCGTTTCTTCTCTTTTGTGCTTGGTCTGGAATTGATTTCGCGGGGAGCGTAAAAAGGATCGCCTCAACGTTGGCATCAACCGCGGCCGCGCAATTTGGACGCAGACCGCGCTCCTGAGTTAGACTCACTTTGCAGGGTCTCTGAATCTCTATTTCGCCCTCAGCGTAATTTACACCGCGGCCGTGTCAAGTATTCTATTGCCACGCTATTTCAACGCGGTCACCAGTATCTGTTGTACCCCAAAATGCCTCCTCTGAATCTCAATTCCACTGTTAGCGTAATTGTGGCCGCCCAAGCGGTGGACCTTCCGCGGCCGCTCTTTTCCTTCGCGGTCAGCGCTTTTATCTCAGCTTTGAACTTGTACAATTTTAACTCATTTATGAGCTAGTTATGACTTTCTTGCTTCATTTTTACCAAACCCTGCAAACAAGCACAATAAGTCAGTTTTCGGGAATACTTTTATATATTTTTGATCCAAAATCTAAACAAAAGAGAGTATAAAATAGGCTAGAATCCATTGTTATCAACTGCGGAAATGCATCATGTGAGTAGACCAAATTTGATTCATTGTTTTGAGCAACTTTTATGACGAAAACATAATTAAGAAGCACGAAGAAATAAGGTCACCTTATCTCGTAGTTTCATATGATGTCCCGTTTGCCTATATCATTTCATTAAACCTGTTATCAAGCAGAGTTCCAGTGTTCTTGCATGAAATAACAGAATACAGTTTGATCTTACATTCATGATTCATCCTTAATGTGTATCGGCAAAGTAAATTAAATCTTATTAAATATTTATTTTTACCTCATTTCATTTAAATATTTGAACTTTTCATCTGCTATGCAACTGACGCGCTCTCCACACCATGATTCAATGGAACACATGAGTTTTGTACTATATGATTTTCTGCTTCATAACCCTTGAAGAGGTTAATGAATCAGTTCCCTGTCTATTACTGAATATTGATATCAAAATACTTGACATCTATTTTCTATTGAATAATGTTTAAGTTCTGATCAAGATGTTTTGCAAAGCAAATAAACCGATTATGATCTTATTCGAATCAATGAATATAATGTTGATGAGTAACCACTTCTTTTCATTCTAAAGAGGTTCTTAGTGCTCTATTTTTTAAAGTCTCCCATATAACACGTCTTCTCTTACTTTTTCAGAAAATTGAGTTACAAGTCTCCAGCCAACGAGTTAATATATGCCTAAAGTTACTGGTTCGGTCGAACCCGTAACACGTACTGTAGCTCCGTCCCTTCATATATGCCTTTGCCTTGGAAACATAAGCGTTTAAAAGCGGATAGGGGTACCAGTACTCAAGTACTAAAGGGAACAATGGAAGATTTGCATAAAGAGATGCAACGACACCAAAAATGCTTCTATGGTTAAATCTGAGTAGTGTGAAGGATCCATGGTTTGTCTATCAATGATAATATATGACATTTGTGTGCAGAAGCTTTAACTATAGTTTTCTTTTTTTGATTTCAGCATATTTCAAAATATGAATCATGTGAACCATGTTATACAATGCAATATATTGGAAGTGATGGGAATTAGGGGTGTCAATGGTTCGGTTCGGCCGGTTATTTTATAAAATTTGTATCATACCAATTTTTCGGTTCTTATATTATGTATAACCAAAATTAGACTTTTCGAAACTGTCCCAATCACTTCGGTTTCTCTTCGGTATCGGTACGGTTCGGTAAATATTCGGTAATTTTTTAAAATTTCATGTAAAAATCACTATTAAAAGTAGATTGCAATAACATACGTACTTTTGTGAGACTTAGCGCAACTCTCTAGACATTTTTATAGTTTGGTAAAGGTGATGAATTAGAAAAATATAAAGATGGCTAGAGTATAGATCCATCAACTATTCTACATCAGCGTAAAAGAAACTAAGCAAATACAAAGAAAATATAAAGCACACGAGTGGAAAGACATTAATTGAGCTGCGATTCAAGAATAAAGTCTATAAAAGATTAAATATTCAAAAAAATAAATCTAAATTATACGAAAGGAAACATATTGAATACATTATAATTTATTACTCGTAATCTCTATAATACCTTGTGTCTTGCTAGTGAATATGGTAGAAATAATTTAATTTCAATAGGAGTAGCATAATAGGTTTGGAATTAGGATTTTGAGTTTAATTACTTGTTGGCTTGTAACTGTTTCATAATGAAAAGGCCCCAAAAAAATTTAATGCTTTATTACTTTTAAACTTAATATATAAATATATTTTTCATATTGTAAATTTATTCGGTATGGTTCGGTATTTTTTCAGTTTATTTTTATAAAATAAAAAATATACCCTAATTATCGGTATGGTTATAGATTTATATAAAAACCTACAATTCTATTAAAAGAAACCTAAAAATCGATTCGATACGGTACGATTCGATCGATTTAATCGGTTTTTAAATATCCGTTGACACCCCTAATGGGAATATAAACTTCGTATATGCCGTTGATTTGGAATGACAAAGGCTCACTACTAAACTGGTCAAATAATGGACAAAATGTAATTGTGTTGTGCTTGAAGATACACATGTTTCATATTTTTTTGGGTATTATATCTAATAGTAATAGTTGGTTATGATTGTACTAAATAGCCCAAAGCTCTGCACTGTTCTTAGGTTCTCTTTTGCAGAAATTATACAGGAAAAATAATTACTATCATATTATCCTATTATGCACTTGATGTAAAAGTGATCTGGCATGGTTATTAATTTTCATTTTTATATGGAACACTAATGTATTGGTACCAGAACGCTTAGAAAATAAGGCCGAATACTTATTTCTATGTGATACTTTCAGTTGGATTTTTTTGTGTTTATTCTTTTCTATGTAATTTTTTCTTAGGCTTTTAAAATATTACATATGTATATCTTCTATTATAAGTATATTTGTTTTATAGAATTTTGTTACAAGTTTTTTTTTTTATCTTTTTATCTATATCTATACTATATTAAAAACATGAAGACCCTTAGCAAAATGTCGTTCGTCTTTTTTACTTTTTAAAAAATAGAGTTTATACAATACAAAATAATCATTTCATTATTTTGCTAATATTTAGGAATTTAAAATCAACTAGAAACTTGATTATTAATTTTTTCCTTATTTGAAATGTGTAAAAATGTTTATATTCGTGTACAGAAGCACTAAATTAAATTCAATGCTAATTCAATGCAATATTTTTTTATTCCGGAAGAAAAACACGAAATTTATTGAGATTATTTTTTCAAAAACTCTTCAACTAACATAAGAACATTATTGATAAGGAGTCGCAAGGGAACTGCCGTAAATCTGTTATTTATTCAACTTTCCATCTTCGTTCTTTCACACTAGTGTTAGAACCCGCGTGATGCGCGGATAATTTGACGGAATATTAATCTTATAAAATTATGATTTAATATATCATATTATTTTAAAAAATATTAGTTACTATTTTATTATTTAATGTAGTGTACATAAATATAATAAAATCTATACAAAACCAAAGGATACAAAGCATTATAGTAATTAAATAAATTATTTATTCCTTGTTTATTCTTTATTAAATTAGTAAGTACTTAGTAGTATACATTTAGTAATGTGATTTTTTATTAATTTGTCAACTAGCTTAATATTTTGATACTACTTTTCTTCTAGTAGAACATATGTATATATTTTCTAACTCTGGAAATATATATTTTTATACTTATGTTATACCGTTTAAAATTCTTCAATAGTCTAAAGCTATCAATAATTTTCTTGAGTGTTATTTATTTATATTTTATTTATTAATTAATTCAAAATATAAATATTATAAAATTATCTTTATCCACTTCTTTTTGTACATTCATTTCTACTATAATATTTGATTAGTTTTCTGATTTTATAATTACTAAAAATTTAAATAATATCATTTTTTTACTAAATTATAATTTTGAAATTCATCAAAAGTATAAAGATATAAGCCTTTTATTATTTTTATAAAAAATGTATTAATATTTTTAATAATTAATAAAATATGTTTTATATATAATATATTATTTTATGTATAATATCCTAATAGTTTCTTTATATTTTTTATTTTTTATTATGAAATTATGAGTTCTATTTATTAACTAATTAGTATATGTACTTTTACGATATCATTTAATTTATTTATTTTTTTAGTATTCTTCAGTTATTACTATTTGCTTATTATGATTTTAGTTATGTGTATAAGTACAACTATTTTCATAATAATTCTAATTATTTTTATAAGTCTTATATATATATATATTTCTTTGTTATCTAATTGTATTATCCATTATTTAATATTGTTAAATTGACATATGAATTATTAATAAATTATTAATTTAGTATAATAACTACTCCCGTACACACATACGCACTACTACTATATTAGGATGAAATTACTCTGAATTGGTAGTTTTATATTTTTTGTTACTTTTGTTTTTTTATTTTAAAATAATTTTAAAACTCCAATTTGAATGAGTAGAATATTTTTTTTTGTATTTTAATTTTTTATTAATAATATAAGATATCTATATTTATTAATTCAAGTAGTGTAACCAAATAATTCAAAATTTAAAATTCAAAAAAAAATTAGTTAGAAAAGTAGGTTATTTTGTCTTAACAATACCGCTTGGCTTTTTTGGTTAAGACACTTGTCTTCATGTAGTGTTTTTGCTTCTCCTATTCTATATAGAAAATATAGACAGAAGATAGAAGATAGATTTATAAATAGCTTAACTAAGCAAAAACATGAAGTTTCGTGAAGGAGCCATAAAAGCCAATTGAAACTCTTCGTTATTTTTTCATGATAATTGCAGTTTATTTTTATGAGGCTTTTTTAGTCTGTTGCAAAACTAATTGATACCTTCATATTTACAAATTAATGTAACATTAAATTTTTCATGTTACTCTTCAAAAATAATTAATTTATTTTATAGCCTCAAAAATATTATGGTATATTTAATACTATAAATTTTACAAAAAATAAGGTTTAAAATTTCGAGATGTGATCAAACACCTTTGAGGTACTTCTATTGTCTAATAGTTAGATTACCAATTTTTACAATATACAAATATAATTACTTATATTTTTAATGGCCGGATAGTTAAATCAACATCTACTACAGATAAAATAGCAAATACTTTTGAAGTATTTTAATTTCTAAATTGTGTACTGATTTATAATTACATAATCAGATACTTCTCAAATATTTTAATTTTTGAATCCTGTAATAATTTTTAATTACTGAAATGGAGCAAAATCTTTCTATAATATAGTATTAATTAAATTTAATTGGTAATTAAAATACGAACTTGAAACAATAAGTATAAACTAGTAGAAAATAAATGTATTTATGAGTTGACATTAATTATTTTCTTTCTTTTTACATTTATTTCAATAAATAACAACTACCTATATTTTCTTATTTTTTAATTTATTTGTTGTAAAATATTAACACAACATTTATCATTTTTAGACTTATTGACATTGTTTTTCTAGGAGCTATATTATCAGACTTTCATTTTCAAGTCTCTCAACGACCAAAAGATTCAATATTAATATGTGGAGCAGGATTTATCCTCTCTAGAGTTAACTAAATGGATCAACATTCATCATTTTCAGGAACTTATATGTTTAATTTATTTTATAATTTAAATATATTATTTAATAATATTTATGTGACTCATGAAAATTATTTATTCATTAATATGTGTACACGCGCAAAGCGCGTACACTAAGACTAGTATCAACAAAATTTACGAAGAGATATGTCTGATCGCGCGAAGCGCGGGCAACATAACTAGTAAGTACATATAAGTAAGTTCTTTTAAGAAAATAAGAAATTTTCACAAGACTATTCAAGCGGGATTAAAAATATTACTCGCATGTACCCATTTACAAAATTTTCTCATTAGAAAAATATAATTTTGTATGTGTTATACCTTGACTTCGAGTATAAAATTCACATAAGTTTATACTCTTGCAATAAAAAGAAGAATAGTTGAATCACAATGTTATATACTATTAAAGGAGTATACAGTATGTGAATTATTGTACTCTGAAAGTATTTTATAACTATTTTTTCTCGAATAGATATAAGTTTAAATTTTTTAAAAATAGATATTTTCGGATTTTCCAAAAATGAATATGCTCCGAGGAAAAGGAGAAAATAAAGGGGAAAAGAAAAATGAAAAAGTGAAAAAAATCCATGTAAAAATTTGTCATTCTATTGTAACTTCAATTCAAAGCATCATCTTCTACATATGATTTCCCCTACCTTCGTCCCATTTTCTTCTTCTTCTTCTCTTATTACAGAGGTTGAGCTGTGACATTAGCAAAACCTCTCCTCATTTTCTCTCTCTTTCGATCTCCTTTCGTCTGCTTTCTGGCACTTTCCACTTAGCTGAGTAGCTACTGGATCGTTAGGGTAATTCATACACAATTCTCTTTTCGGCTGAGTTCCGCATTCATCTGTTAAAATGGTAAGTCCATTAATATCAGTATTTCCTTAATGCTTTCGCATTACGTTACAACTTAGATCTGATCCAAATCTGATTCGATTTAATGGCGGCAACGGATCAATGTATCGGGAACTACATTTGTGTCCCATTAGTCACGTGACTTAGCTAATTCCTCGACTATAATTTGAATGTCAGGTTTACGAATTGTTTGAGATCTGGTACTTTGTTTGTTTACTTACTTAATTTCATTTTTTTCTTTTTCCAATCTCGAATTCGCAATGGCACAGCCTCTAAGGTTGGAGATTAAGGTACTATACTTTATTCAAATTCAAAAATTTCCCGGTTGTTTATATTTTTTGCTTACATTTTTGTATTACCGATACATACTGTGCTGACTGTGGTAATTTGATCAGAGGAAACTTGCTCAAAGATCAGAAAGGGTAAAGGCCGTGGATCTACATCCTACGGAGCCATGGTAATTGAACTTTTGTTTACCAAACATACTAATTTATTTATTTTTTTGTTTTTTCAGTTTTGACGCCTATGCTTGCTAAGTAGTTTCTAATGTTGTATTGTGGATTGACATATTCTTAGGAAAAAGTAAATTACAAAGTTTATGTTGTTCTTGGGGAGGAGATTTTGGGGGTTTTGGGTGGGTGGGGGGTTTAGTAGGACGTTGATGTCATTACTTAAAGCAATTTGTTTTGATTCGGGGTGCCATGCCGTTTAGTTTACCTTTTCACTATAAGTCTAGTTCTCTTGGCTCATTCATGCTATGTCTGCTCGCAGGATACTGGCAAGTTTATATTCGGGGACTCTTTGCATTTGGAACTACCAGACTCAGGTATAAGAAATTACCCAAACTTGTGTTGCTTCCTATTAAATTTGAATTCTTGAATCTTGTGAAAAATGTATGATATCATTACTTGTAAAGTTCGCCTAATTAGAAGGTTCTATACATGAAATGGATGAGAGGGAGCAACTTTTATGGTCTTGGGCCAATAGTCATAAAAGTTAACCCCAAACTAGAAAGTGCATTAGATGAAATGGATGAGAGTGAGCAGTTTTTATGGTCGTAGCTGATTTTCATATGTCAAGATTAATATTTTAGAAAAGGGGGGGGGGGGTTAGAAGCACTCTTTTCCTGGTTTCAGGACATGCAAAGATGAATTAGTCCTTGAGCTAGAACACTTGATTATTATGATCTTGTTGGTGTTGATTCGTCAAGGAGTGATTGATGATGCTTGGGAAGCAGATCAATTTTTGCTGGTAGCTTCAGTTCTGATCATGTGAAGATGGCAATATGCAAATATCCAACAATTTGTACCGAAAGACAAGTTGATAGTTGTAGCTCCCAAATTTGTTGGTAATTTGGAAAAGCCAAGATTACTATTGAGCTCATCATTTGATTTGCCCTGTATGTAGCTGTGTCTTTTGGTTTTCTTATGGCTTACCATTTCCTCTTATTTGCGCCTGTCCTTCGGGATAATATCTACCATAGCCACATTTTAGGAGCTGTTAATTATACATGTAAATTTGGTAGCCAGAACTGCCCGTAAAAGTTATTTTCCACCACTGATATCCTTATATTACAGTAGCTTCAAGTCAATATCAGTAGTATCTCTACATATTAGCATACCATTTAATCATATGAGTAGCGTTATTAAAGGCGAAAAGTGCAAAAATGCTCTAACGTCTGTTGGAGCTTTAAGCGCAAAGCACAAATAAAGTGTGAGCTTTAATGAAAAAAGGCGCAAATAGAGAAAAATAACAAATATGTATGTGTAGTCCAAGACTAATATCTATAAGCATGAATACCAAATATATGGACAAAGAATTGAAGAAAATTTATGATAAAGTGAAATATCAATTGCTTAGTGTCCCTCTTCACGATTACTTGGCAAGGAAAAGTATGTCTTAGAGCCTTGATGACAACACTGAAGCACCTGCTAAGCTAAGCGAAGCACTCAACATGTTTTGAGCCTCGCTTCAGGGCTTAAGCGCACTTTAAGCGCACTTTAAGCGCGCCTTTGATATCACTGCATATGAGACACAACTCTTCTTCACTATGTGCAAATCTACTTCTTAGTTTAATATGAAAAAGCAATTGTATTAGCATTACCCTAAGTCCTAATAGAGCAAAAGTTACATTGTAATAGCATTATTGATAAAATGCTGATTGGTGATTCGTTATTTGCTGCAGACAATGGCACAATCTTTCGAAGTCACTGAATTACCAGGTCCGTTAATAGAATCAAAATGGTACTTTTGGTTGGTTAGGGTGTGCATAAGCAACCTTTTACTGTAACAAAGTTTTTCATTTCTTTTTAACACCTCAATTATTCTTTACAGTTAGATCAGCGAAATTTATAGCACGCAAGCAGTGGATTGTTGCTGGTGCCGACGACATGTTTATTCGTGTATTCAATTATAATACCATGGATAAGGTCAAAGTATTTGAGGCGCACACAGATTATATTAGGTGTGTGGCTGTTCACCCTACTCTACCATATGTGCTGTCATCATCTGACGACATGCTTATAAAGCTTTGGGACTGGGAGAAGGGATGGTTATGCACTCAAATTTTTGAGGGTCATTCCCATTATGTGATGCAAGTCACATTTAATCCTAAAGACACCAATACTTTTGCTAGTGCATCTCTTGATCGGACTATAAAGGTAACCTTGTTTCTTCTTCCTCTCATCCCCTTCCTCTTGGGATAAATTTAAATAAATCATATATGTTATTCACCTATCTGACATTTGGGCTTGAAATTCTTGGCTTCTAGATTTGGAACCTTGGCTCTCCTGATCCTAACTTCACGCTGGATGCCCATTTGAAAGGGGTTAATTGTGTTGACTATTTCACTGGTGGTGATAAACCATATCTAATTACTGGTTCCGATGATCATACTGCTAAGGTTTGCTTCGATAACCTATTTCTATGTTCTGTTGTTGATAGTACCCATATAAAAACTGAATTATATGCTCTGGATCATGGAACAGGTCTGGGACTATCAGACGAAAAGTTGCGTCCAGACTCTTGAAGGTCACACACACAACGTCTCTGCTGTATGTTTTCATCCAGATCTTCCTATTATAATCACGGGGTCAGAAGATGGTACTGTTCGTATATGGCATGCAACTACTTACAGGTAATACTCAGAATTATTTGGTCATTGTAGCTTACGTCTAGTTTTTATTTACCATTAGATAAGATGGTTCATGTTTTGAGTCTTTTGACACACTTCTTACTTTCCAATACATTGTTTCCTTAATTTAATAGACACCAATTACGCGGATAAACACATATGTTAGCATAATTTGTAAGGGGTTTCTTTTGTTAGTTGCATAAATCAGTCAATGTGAATTCTTTGATTGATTTACAGTGATGACCTATGTAAAGTTATTGATGGGTAAACAGCACATGCTTTGCCTTTTTTTTCCCCATCAAGCTGTGCCATCGTTTTTTTCGAGAGATACAGTTTTTATAGTGGCGCAATGTGTTCCTACTGTTGAAATGTTGCCTCTTGTTTTTAAAAAAAAAAGGGATTCAAGGGTACGCACTACTCCCTTAGTCCATATTGTATTAGAGAACATCTAACATGGTTGAGGCGCTATAGTGCTATTGTAGTGGTTCATTTTGCTTTTCATTTTTCCTTCTGAGATCAAACTAATCAATTAGCCCTTGAAAACTGATGAGTTTCTGGATTTTTTAAAAAAGATGAACTTATCTGTTGGAAAAACTTTTTACCGCTTAAAAAGCAGTGCATCTCGTCTTTTGGTGACTTTTCATTTTCGAAAATGGTTATCACTCACTCTTTGTGTGCACCCTTCTGGTTCTAGTTCTGATTCCTTGTATTCTTTTTTAGGTCTTAGGGTTTTAGTTCTTGATCTTTTTGTTCACCTTCATTTTCTGGCAGACTCGACAGAGTGTTGAATTATTTCTGTTAAAAACTAATCCATTTCTGTAGTTTTACCTAAGATAAACTGATGAATATATCCTTTACATATGTAAACACTCCTCTGGTTCTGACTCATTGTATTCTCTTGTAAATCTTGGGCCTTATTTCTTGGCTTTTTCTTTTCATTTGTATTTCATGCAGACTTGAGAACACGTTGAATTATGGCCTTGAAAGAGTTTGGGCTATTGGTTATATGAAAGGTTCAAGAAGGTGAGTTTCTATAATTGATTTATAGCTATAATTTTGTTCTGTTTTGATGTCTACCGGTTTAGTCTCCACATTTATTTTGCTTTTCAATTATTTATATTCTTTCTACCTAGCATTTTGTTTTGTTTTTTAAAGAAGGTCAATGTTAGGGACTTGTGAGATTAACAAATATAAAATATGTGAAATTTAGGAAAATATATGAGCTAAGAAGTAGATCAGGATTTTCATCTTCTGCTTAGTGCTCTCTATTTGCATTCATTCAGATAACTGCAGTTATGATTCATATGCTCAATGTACAGGGTTGTAATTGGCTATGATGAGGGAACCATTATGGTAAAACTTGGTCGAGAGGTACCTGTTGTTAGCATGGATAATAGTGGAAAAGTCATTTGGGCTAAGCACAATGAGATTCAAACTGTTAACATCAAGAGTGTGGGGGCAGATTACGAGGTATGACATGGAATTGCCTCTATGTTTGTTCGCCTGACCCAAATTACTGCTGAATATTGTTTTATGGTCACCTGACTCAATTGCTACTGAATTTGTTTTATGGACTGTTTACTTTACTTCAGGTTACTGAGGGAGAACGATTGCCTTTGGCTGTCAAGGAATTGGGAACTTGTGACCTATACCCACAAGTGAGTCAGATTCGCTGCTGAAACCAAGCATTTTAGTGCAATCTTGTATAACCTGTTTTGCAACAGCGAATTGGATCTCGTTCAATAGTTCAATGGTTATTCATGTGATGTCATCCTGTTTGGGTCTCATATACTGTAATGCTCGTCCTATTAAGACTCTTAATCTTTCCGTTAAAAGAGCAATTTATATACTCTTAGTCTGATTGCTGATCTTGGTTTATTCAGTGTCTAGATTTTCAAGATGGAATGCCATTTTGTATTAGTGATGCTTATCCAGAAAGATATGGTGTCTGTACCTGGTTTTTTGCTTTCCTTATGTCCTTAAAGATGTGTTGTTTCATTAGTTTTGTAATCATCTTCTCATGGTTTAAAGGGGTATGCTAAAATGTACTAGTTGCAATTTCTATCTGCCCTCTTAAGTTTTGAGGATATGTTCACCAGTGGTCACTTACTGTTGATCTCATTCTATTTCCCCTTGTTCACAGAGCTTAAAGCATAATCCAAACGGAAGGTTTGTCGTTGCTTGTGGAGACGGAGAGTACATCATATATACTGCTCTTGCCTGGAGAAATAGGTCATTTGGCCTAGCCCTGGAATTTGTTTGGTCTTCTGATGGAGAATATGCTGTGAGAGAAAGTACTTCAAGGATTAAGATTTTCAGCAAAAATTTCCAGGTTCATGATTGTCCTCCTAACGCCTCCCGCCCAAATTAAATTTCTTTTGATGTTGTGCATCACATTGCGTATTACTGATCTAATGATACATTACTTTAAATAATGTACTCCAATTAGATGCTAACCCCTCTCTCCCTCAGTCTCCTCCTCTTCTTCTATTCCAAACCTTGTTTTTAGTGAACCCCTTACTTCTTTGAGGGCCTGACAAGTAAATTTAAGTTCATGTGCATGCGATAAGCTGTAGCTCTGTAAAATGCATTTAGCTTCTCTTTGTCCTGAAGCTGAAGGGTGCATTGGGACTTGGGTTATAGTTTCTTTTGTTCACCATCTGGCCTAAAAGTGGTTATGTTGATGTCTCCAGGAGAAGAAGAGCATCCGGCCCACTTTCTCTGCTGAGCACATCTATGGGGGTACTTTATTGGCAATGTGCTCAAATGATTTCATTTGTTTCTACGATTGGACTGAGTGCAGGTTGATACGACGAATTGATGTTAATGTCAAAGTAAGATATATAAGCTTGACTTCTGCATGTACTAGGGTGATCCTTTTACTCTTTTAACGGTTGTTACAATGTCATTTGCATTTTCTGCTTCAACTACTTCAGAACCTCTATTGGGCTGACAGTGGTGATCTGGTGGCTATTGCAAGTGATTCTTCATTTTACATACTTAAATACAATGTGAGAGCTCTCTTTCAGCAATTTTTGAATTATTTTATTTTCTTTTCTTTGTGAACTATTTTTCTAATTGTACCTTTGATATTAAACCTGCAGCGCGATGTTGTTTCTGCACATTTAGATAGTGGAAGATCTGTAGATGACCAAGGTGTTGAAGAAGCTTTTGAACTTCTTTATGAGATAAATGAACGGGTCAGAACTGGAATTTGGGTTGGAGATTGTTTCATTTACAATAATTCTTCTTCGAGGCTGAACTACTGTGTAGGCGGTGAGGTATGAAAGTTCATTCACGTAGTTTTGCTTACCTATTTGTTTTCCGAATGTCTCTTCTCATACAGATAGAGTAACAGTTTTTCTATAATCTGTAGGTTACCACAATGTTTCACTTAGACCGACCTATGTACTTGCTGGGATATCTTGCTAATCAAAGTAGGGTTTTCCTGGTTGACAAAGAGTTCAAGTGAGTATGCTTGTGGCAGCTTTTCTACATGGTTCTGGAACTTATTTCAGTTATGATTCTTTGACACATGAGCCTGATTGCTTTCCGTTACAGTGTTGTGGGATATACTTTACTGCTCAGCTTGATCGAGTACAAGACACTTGTGATGCGTGGTGACTGGGACAGAGCAAATGAGGTCTTGCCATCAATTCCTAAGGAGCATCATAATAGGTACATCTTTTCTCTTCTTGAAATAAGCTTGCTTTTCTGGGAACATGACGAATAAATAGCGCTTGATTTCAATTTTTCCTCTCATCTTTCAACATTGTTGCAGAATGTGATGAACTCTGGGTTCAAAAATACAAACTTCATTTTTGTGTAGTTTATGATGTAAATTATTTCCTTAATAGACAAATTATTGAGTACTGGAAACCAAATGGTGCGCGATGGATATTGAGGATTCATATAGCCGAGTGCATCTAGTTTCTGATAGAGGCGTAGTTGTAGTATTGATATAATTTTTAATTATCCTTGGGTTGTGACACACTGCTAGGGTTGTATTCTGGTTGCTAAGCTATGTGATTGAATGCCATTCAGAGCTCTTATTAAGCCCATGATCTGAGAGCACTGGCGTATGCATTAATATGCAGTAGCGGCAGTCTGTTTGCTACACAACTTGGGGGTGGGGGATTTACTTCTTTGTCTTATATGATGGGATTCATCAAGGTTCCTAAGTTGTGATCAAATGTTCCCTATAGTGTTGCTCGTTTCTTGGAATCACGGGGAATGATGGAGGAAGCATTGGAAGTTGCAACTGACCCTGACTACAGATTTGAACTTGCCATACAGTTGGGTAAATTAGAGATTGCGAAGGTAAGGGCTCCTAACTCGTGAAAGTGTGTGGTTTGGCCTCTTCTCTCTTCCTTTGTACTTACTTATGTGAAAAAAACCATATGTTGTTTAAGTATGGGCTTGTGCCCCTTCTTGTTTGCAGGAAATTGCTGTAATAGCGCAGAGTGAATCCAAATGGAAGCAGTTGGGTGATCTAGCAATGTCTGCTGGAATGGTAACTGATGCTTACAGCCACTTGAGCCCCCCTTTTTTGGGGAAAACAAATTCTGAGAAAGGAGAATAAAACCACTTGAATTTCCAAAAACAAGTAAATGCACGAGGTTTTACAAATGGCCGGTGTTTAAGCTCCTTAATTTTTATAGGAACTTCCAAGTCAGTTTTCCGAAAGTTTCTTTTGCTGAAAACTCCTGACCTATACCCATTTTTCTGCTGGGAAAAATCTTCAGTTAAAGTACATCTGTGAAAGTTTTGCCAATATTTCTCTTTCTAGTTGAGTCGTAAAGGGTGTTTGTGGTTTGATTTGTGCTGCCTCCTAGTCATTCTTCTGTAAAATGCATGTGTTCTTTTTAGTTCTTACTTGTCTTCTGTTCTCTTTACACGGATTCTTTGCCTACATTACAATTTTTATATCTTGCAGCTGGAGATGGCAGAGGAATGTTTGAAGCATGCAAATGACTTGAGTGGTTTACTGCTGCTTTATTCCTCATTAGGAGATGCTGAAGGAATAACTAAACTAGCATCTTTTGCCAAAGAGCATGGGAAAAACAATGTTGCATTTCTTTGCCTGTTCCTCTTGGGTAAAGTGGATCAGTGCGTTCAGCTGTTGGTTGACAGGTATTTAATTTTCATTTAAGATCCTTTTATATAGGTTAGTGATCACCCCCAAGCTATGTTGCGCGGACTCTCCAAAACAGCTGCCGCACCCGTTGTCGGATCCTCCAAAAATACACTATTTTTGGAGGATCCGACACACACCCATCGATATTTTCGGAGAGTCCGAGCAACATAGCCCCCAAGGTACCCTATTGAAAATATGCAGCTGTTGGCAAGTAAAGTGTACCAAGAGTTCGAGTATCATCCCATGTGGAGCTAGATCATTTATGATTAAGTCCTAGGTTTATTACAATTATTGCTGATTCAAACAACCACTTAAGGTGGTTATTGATTAAACTAAATATTTCTAATTTAAACAATTAAATTTTGCAACTGGAACTGACACTTTTGGTTAAAATTAACGGGTAAAGCTTTCCTACTTGATTGCCTTGGTTTCAATTATTAGCTTGGAGACATTACTTACTCACGTAAATGTTCTAGTCATATGCAAGTCTACCCTAATTTAAGCAATCAAGCTATATCCCTATCACCCTATGCTAGTAGACTAATTTTGATATATTGGTCTCAAGCTTATTGAATTAGCTATGTGGGGTGAAAGGATATCCTGATTCTCAGTCACAAGTTAACTTAATTAAATCAATTAATTAGCTAATCCCAGACTATTCAGTCTGCCTTATTGTCGAATTACATTCCGACCAATTCATACTAATATGGGATTCTATTTGTTGGCCAGACTAGTAGGAGCGGTACAAACCAAGATAACTAAAATCCACCTTAGAATGACCAAGAATCAATTTGTATTTAGTATCGTAAGGGTCATCATAACCTTGGATAGTGATTTAGTTACAGCCCATGAAAAGCATCAACGCAAAGTCAAAGATAGGACGAATACAAGCCATCGAAATGGTCGTAGAGAATAAATTTGGAAAAACTCTAAACTTGCGGCGTGGTTTTACCAAAACTTGGTGTTGCTTTTAAGAAAGCTCTCCGAAATGTGTTCTCCAGCCAGTCATAGGTAAGAAACCCAGAAGACGACTATTTATAGGTTTGGATCCAAAAACACAAAAGACCATGCTGCCCTGGAAGAGATTTGCCACAAAATCTCAAAGGACTGCGGTTGCTGGGTAGTAACTGCAGTCGAGCTATCGAGCTTTCAAAATTTCATCCAAAACTGTGTAGAGTTAGACCAGGGTCACAGTCTGCCCAAAATCTTCTCGACCCCATCGAGATTTCAATGTTGTTTCTCCCTGCTTTCTTAATCTCCTTGGACCACAATCATGGTGCATATTGCCTGCGGTCGTGGGTCTTGTGAGTTTTTCTTTTCTTTTCTTCTTTTTCTTCCTCTCCCTCTTTTTCTTCTTTCGAAGGGATTTTCACTTTGTTTCCCTTTCATTGCACTCCTATACATCAAAGAGATAATTAAGTGATTAGCAAGTAATATGAACCAAGAATCACTCATGAACAAGCTTAAATGGCGGGAAGTTGATATAATTAAGTATACGAAGTAGCCACATCAGTTTGTTGTCAACACTGGAATGATATTCTGTATTGCAATTTCTTTGTAGCAATCGGATACCTGAGGCTGCATTTATGGCAAGATCTTATCTTCCAAGTAAGGTGTCTGAAATAGTTGCTATTTGGAAGAAGGACCTCAATAAGGTCAGTGATATTCTGTTTCGAGGGTGCATTTATATTTACATGTATTGTTTAATAATTAAAAATCTGCCAGAGCTGCCAATTCTCTAGCTCAGAGCTTCTCTTTGTTTTCTGACGTTACCTCAGTTTAAATCTCTCTTCTTTTTCTTTTTAAAATAAGGAAATTGCTACAGTTTTGTGTTGGGGGGATCATTCTTTTTGACAATTAAGTTTATGGTGCAAAGAAACTTTGGAGCTCTTTGATCTTCGATGATGCTCTTTATGTCTGTTATAGACATCAAAATAAATATTGTTGGATAATAATGTTGTGTTTTATTTTCCATGTTCTGCTTGCATTTATATGTAATTTCTGTGAAATAGCCACGAGAAATATTTTTGATGACTTTCCTGAGAGGCCAATGGTGGCATGAGAACACCCTGTGTCAGATACATACATCCTTTTTAACTTTAAGATGTGAAATTGAGTGCAAGTTAAAAAAACAGCAGGCTAAGGTTCTTAGTCATTTATGCAATAGCATATTTGGGCTTCTTCAGGATAGCAGTCTGCTGACTTATCTTTGACCATATAGCTGGAGTCCTTGTCATATTTTGAACATAGCTTTCTGCATGATTTCCGCTTGTAGGTTAACCAGAAAGCAGCAGAAGCTTTGGCTGATCCTGAAGAATATCCCAACCTGTTTGAGCACTGGCAAATTGCACATGCTGTTGAAGCTAGAGTCGCCGAGGAAAGGTGTAAATAGATAGCTCTTCCCCCTTTGCGTGGATCTTTTGTAGCTCGCATGCTGGTGGCTCTTTGAAAATATTAATGCTTTGGTCAGACCTGCTAATGTTTATGAGTGCTTGCGCCTCTTTTTGAACACATTTTACATCTCTTTTTCTATTTGTGCTCCTTTCCTCTTATTGTTTAGAGTATGAACTCAACATGGTTGTGTTCTAAATAAAAAGCATGGATGGGCATTTTTAACACTAGAGTGGACTGGTTCCCAGTTATGAGCCTAACTGAAAATGAAATTGTTAAATTGCACACAATTTCATTTTGAAAATTTTGCACCAACAAGGTTCTTTTTCTAATTTCTTTGTAGGGGTGTGTACCCACCAGCAGCAGATTATGGAAATTTTGCTGATAGACCAGCTACCAACCTTGTAGAAGCTTTCAGCAACATGAGAATGGATGAAGAACCCCTTGAAAATGGAGATATGGAGCATGAGGTATAAGATGGACATGTTTCTATTTGTCTCTTACGAGGATTCATTTACTATATGTGATCTTTTTGATAAAAGAAGTAAAAACGCACAGTTTGCATTTACCGCATTTTTTTTATAGGAAGCTGAGAATTAACTAGTGTGTCATACTACTTTGTATTTCAAACATCTAAAGATATTCCTACACTCGAGGGTAGTTGATAGCTTCATACAAGCACCTTATACGGCTAATCGTTGTTGGTAAATGCTAAGTGTAAAATGATTTTCTGCCTTGTTTAAACTCTCCAGGTTGTGGAACAGAATGGTGATGAGGTGCACGAACATGAGCAAGATGACATTCAACAAGAGAGCCAAGAAGAGGCTGTTGTGGTTGATGCTGACTCTACTGATGGTGCAGTACTCGTCAATGGAAACGAGGCTGACGAAGAGTGGGGTACGAATACTGAAGGAAAACCGTCAGCCTAAAAGCAATTGGTTGGGCCGGTGTAAAAATCCTAATTTTATTGCTGGTGATTAATTGAATTTCTAGTAGCTGCTGCATTCGGCTCCCATACCTTCCAAATTCTTCTCTTTTTTCTTTTATGCCTCCTTGCTTTCGTTAATCTTAACTGCTTGAAGCAACTTAAACAATCACCCCTCACTCCCCAATAAAGCATGTTTTCGTTAATCTTGACTGGTTGAAGCAATTTAAACAATAGCCCTTCCTTCGAGAAAGCATATTGCCAATACTAAAAAAATACTAAAATATTTTGGAGTCTTCTCTTCTTCATGTCAGGAAGTTTAAGAATGTCTTTCAAGCTTTTAAGGTGCTGCAAGCAGTAGTAGTTCATTTCCGTTATTTAGGTTGAAATGCTGCTATAAGTAAAAATTCCAGCACTGGCTAATAATTTTCAGCTTTAGCATTTGGAATTCATTTGTTTCTTGGCATAAATTAGACAGTTCACTTCTTCAACCTGTTCTCAGATTGTCCCTATTTGTGCCTTTTGTTTTGAACTACTTTAAATTTATCACTTTTCTCTCATTCTTTTGCTTTTCTTCTTTTTGCAGTGCTTACACCACGTCACTAGGTTCAGTGAAGAGAGTTGGTTCCAGCTGTATGTAATCCGTTCCTACGGTGAGAATTGAATTTTCTGCATCAAGTGTAATTTCATGCAAGTCATGTCTGATAAAAAGTTCTTATCTATGTGTCTTCTTGATTGGGATGCTTCAAGTCGCATCTAGTTTTCCATTTCTATTGTGTTAAATACACATATCATTTCATCTACTTGACTGGTGTCTATGTAGATTCGGTACGTCTAAATCTCGTTGTTCTACCTTCTTGAACACAAGAAAAATTGGAGAAACCATGTCTTTTTTCTAGAATTTGGACAGTCTTGTGTCGTGCGTGCATAACCAGAAATTGTGGTACTTATATTCTGGGAAGTGTGGTGTGCCATCTGGAAAGATAGAATTATTGTGTTCTGCAGTTTTTCACTTGCATGATCAAAGTCAATTATTTGATTACACATAAACTATATTTCACCTGGTTCTGGATGTGATAAAGCAGATGACCACCTTATGGGCAAGTTCCACTAGCAATGAGCAATGAGTTTTTGACTTCTTGTCTGTGTTTAGCTGGTTAAGATAGAATTCTTTTTTTCTTTTGACTACATGATATGCATTGCTGTGGTCCAGTGCTAATTACAACTTGCAGAAGTTCTGCCAAATGTGTGTGAATTCCTTGTATAGCTTCATAGGCAAAAAAGCATGCATTCCGTGGCCGCTTGACAGAAACTTTAACTTTTCATTCCAGGTTCTCAAATTATTGCCCAAATGGGACGATGAAGGGACTGGATGTCTGTTCTGAGTGGTGTGATTTTGTAGCAACAGAATTTTGGTGGCATTTTGTAGAAAGCATTTGTACCAGCTCGGTTGTTAGCAATAGCCTAGCATAGTTATATACTTTTCTAATCTTTATGAGACACACAATTCTTTAACTCGTCAAAATTCTTTCATGCCACTGTGAATGTAGAGGAAACACTTATATCATAATTCATATATATATATGGAAGTGGAAATACTGCGGAAGTGTTCTAAGTTCATATCTTGGACCATATTTCTCAATGATTGTCCAACATACCCTTGTTCTGTTCGTCAAAGATCTGTGTTTTCATTTACTTCTGCCAACATGAAGGTAAAACTTGTCTCAGTGGACAGTGATGAATTATTATGGTTTGTGGATCTGACATGTTTGGTCTGAATGCTAATAAATACTTAAAGAAGAATTAAATGAGAGGCTATCAGGCTGATATGCTTCGAACCTGAAGACATGTATAAATAGGTGATACACAAGTTTTAGGCAACTTTCAACAGTTTATACTATTTGTTTATTCATTTATGACATATTTCCAAGTAAAAAGGGGCATTTGCATCTATATCCGCTTTTTGGGTCACGTTTTAACTTGTGCATGCTTTGCAAAAAAATTGTAAGCGTACCCACTTTTTCGCGTAACTTCAGCATATGGTGCTGAAGTAGCAAAGACAATCACGCAAAACTTCAGCATTCTAGTAGACGGGACTGAAGTAGCAAGTGTGCTGAACCAAGTGTGCTGAAGTTTTTGTTTGTAATTGCTGAACTTAAGCATATTAACTGAAGTTTTGTTCTTTATTTGCTGAAATTTTTGTTTGTAATTGTTGAAGTTTTTGTTTTTGTAACTAGCGAAGTTTTTGTTTTGTAACTGGCGAAGCTGAAGTTTTTGTTTTTGTAACTGGTGAGCTTCAACTCTAGAGCTGAAGTTTTTGTTTTGTAATTGGCGGACTTCAGCTCCAGAGATGAAGTTTTTGTTTTGTAGTTGTCAAACTTTAGCTCTAGAGCTGAAGTTTTTGTTTGTAACTGGCGAAGAGCTGAAGTTTTTGTTTGTATCTGGCGAACTTCAGCCTTCTTGGAGTTGATGTTTTAACTGACTTTCCATATGAAAATTAGAGAAGAAGAACAAGATTCTTAACTGTACAAGAATGAAGTAGGAAAACATCAGCACTTAATTCACCCATAAGCTCAAAAGACATTTTATACAATACAACGTAATAACTTAAAGCATGAAATCTTTTTTGCTTTTCTTTTTCTTGAGAAGGATGATTAGGAGTCTTCTTCTTTTCCATGTTGTTCAAGAGTATTTTTCTTGCTTCATAACTGTGTGCATAACAGACTAGTAAAAAAACCAAACCAATGAAACACATGATAAATCGAGCCATTATATTGTTACATCAATGTTAATTCCGAGGAGATATGGAGATCACTGGGAGAAGGAGGAGGAGAAAGGGGGCTGAAGTTGTTTAAAAAGTGGGTACAAGTTAAAACTTTTAAAAAAATAGGTATAGGTTAAATGGAGGCGACCAAATAGGGTTCCCCATGCAATTTTTACGTGGTTATTGGAGAAACATTTAAATTGGGCTATATTGACCTCTCTATTCATGGGGCAAGTGCACAGACAGTCGTTTTCGGGACGCTATTTAGAGATTAGCCAGTACTTATTTTTGTCCTGAAATTCTAAATTAAAATTTTTGACTCCATGATAATTCATGACATTCATGTCCTGAAAATTTGAACAGAAAAATTAAAATTCAGGACGCATTGATTGATTCCTAAATATAATCCGGCTAGCTGATGTCATTTTCATGGCATATAATGATAATGCCAAACTCAGGTTGGAGGATTAGAAGGAGACGTCTATGTACACGTTCAACACATATATACGAGGTGTAATGATTCAATATAACTCTTCCGAAAAAAATTGAATGGGAAAAAATGATCATGCAATAATCTTTTCACTTTTTCTTTCAAAGCAAGGGCACCTATGTGAAAGAAGGTGTGAATTGTAATCATTATACTGTAATTCATTCTATTTTATTGACCAATTTGAAACTTGAAGTATCTTTTAATTACTGTTTTGAAAGCATTAGTTTATAAAAATATTAAATAAATAGGTAAAATGAATAATATAAAAAACATTTCATATCCAAGTTGAATGTGTTGGAAAATTTGTGATATCTCCAAAGGTAATGTCCATCTTGGTTTGGGAAAACTTTTCTCTTTGAAATATGTTATTTACATCTAATTATTATTTAGTAAGTTATTTTACAATTAATAGAGTCAAACTAGCCGTTAACTCGCCGTTGGAGCAACACATATATAAGCACGGTCTTTGGAGAGCTAAAGACACACTTTCTAATACAACTTTCTGAATCATCTTTTCCTCATATATGCTAAGTTTCTTTCTTGAGTTTTGTGCTAGTTCTTTTCTTAGATTAATAACTAGAAAAGCTTGTTGAATCCTGGGGGATACGCCTAATTTTTTTTTATCACGGTGTGGGCGAAATATCCTTAAAGACAGTGTCCTTGATACGCCTCAAGCTAATTCTTATTCTCCATAACCAATATTTTTCCAACAATCTTAAGAATATAGTGATGATATTGAATCTCTGATTCAGATGTGGAAAACCCACTAGTGATTGTGTGATCACCTTTTGATGGGGTGTTATGATATTGAAATTGTCTGACAATGAGGTTGATTAAGCAACCTCTTGGTGAATATTTCACTAGGAATTAAGCTGGCAACATTTGTGTCGATTAGTTGTGATTGCCAAGGCGCAATAGCCATTGTAACAAAATAAATCTTTCAATGGGAAGAGTATACACATTCTCTTGAGACATAATGTAATAAAGCAATTGCTTAGAGAGAAATTTTTATACATATTATGTGTAGTCAAGAGAGGATTTTGGCCGATCCTTTGACTTATAAGTGAAACATCGAGGGATTGAGATTTTTGCCAATTTGAGATGTATCAACAATGATGATAATCCAACCTATGTGATTGGAGATCCCATGAAATATGTTCATATGGGTAATAACAAGTCATTAGTTGATCAAATATGCATTATCAAATTATGTGTCTTCCAAATGGGGTGTGTGTGTGTATATTGATCAAATATGCACTATCAAATTATGTGTCTTCCAAATGGTGTGTGTGTGTATATAGTGCAAGACTGCAAGAAATGTGAGGTTGAGTTATTAAACTCTTAATCCAATAATCCATAGTCTTTTGTAGGTGGTGTATTGCACTGCAAAATACACTTGATGAATGGACCTATATGAGTGTGGAGTGGGGCCGCTCTTATGAAATTTGTGGCGAAACTTCTAGAACACTCATGAATACCAGGCGCGAGCATGACCTATTAACGCAAAATCGCGATAATAGCAGAAATTGTGGGGGTGTAATATGATGAATAAGATCCCTAGCTTACAACAAGAATTTTTGGTTCATAAAAGTCATCAACTTCACCAGTTATTCTGTAAGTTAAATCTTATTTTATCTATATCTGGTTCATAGTCTTTAAGACACCAGATGGATTTCATTATACCCGAAACCCAGCAAATTATTCTCTCTTTCTTTCTTCGTTTACTATTTATTTTTTATATCCCTTTTGAGATATGTGGGGGATTGTTGGAAAATTAGTGATATCTCAAAAGGTAATGTCCATCTTGGTTTGGAAAAACTTTTCTCTTTGAAATATTATTTACATCTACTTATTATTTAGTAGGTTATTTTACAATTAATGGAGTCAAAGTAGCCGTTATTAGCCGTTAACTAGCCGTTGGAGCAACACCTATATAAACATGGTTTTTGGAGAGCTAAAGACACTTTCTAATACAACTTTCAGAATCATCTTTTCCTCCTATATGTTGGGTTTTTTCTTGAGTTTTGTGCTAGTTCTGTTCCTAGTTTAATAACTAGAAGAGCTTGTTGAATCTTAGGTGATATGCCTAATTTTATTTTATCACGATGTAGACAAAATATCGTTTAGAACAGTATCCTTAGCACGCCTCAAACTAATTCTTATTCTCCATAATCAGTATTTTTCCAACAGAATTGCACGGTGCAATAAAGAAAAATATGCAGTCTTTAATTAGTCGATGCAGTGCTTTAGATATATGAATATCAACAGAAAATCTCAAAGTAAAATTTAAATCACAACGCGTAGTGAGAGACAGTTAATATCTGCTTTAATTTATAGGAAGAAATTTACCTGACACCTACACTTGTGTAAATTGTAGTAGTTGAGATTAATTCTTCTAAGTTTAAAATTAATTGTACCAATAATTTAAGGGAAAATTTAATATAAGAATAATTGGGCTCCCCATTTTTCAATTTTATAGCCCATATTTCAACTTACAACCAACTAGCCCAAAAATAATAGGTTAAGATTCAACATTCAACTCCAATAGGTTCTCAAAATTATCATTTAATTTTTAAAAAAGATTGTTCAAGACTTTAAGTTAATTTTCGAATCAGTAACTGTGACTCAAATTTTAGTTCAACAAACCAAATTCATTTGGGTGGTGAAAATTAGATTTTTAACAAGTTTACATATGTGAGTTTAAATTCCGAATTTGATTTTGTGAGAAATTTGGAGTGAGTGTTATTTAGACTTGTTAGAAATAGTATAAGGAGGTTGTATATAAAATTTGAAGTCATTTAATGGAGATTTGGACTGGTTTTGAACAAGAATTGCAACTGAAAATCATGGAAGAAGTTCGTCTACAGACGTTTGTATAAAGGTGTATAAAAGTGTATAATAGTGTATAAGATGTATTTATACACTCATATACACTACTATATAAGATTATACATAATTATACAAAAAACTGATTTCGTTTCTTCCTTGCGTCTTTTCTGAAATTTAACTCAAATCTTGCTCAAATCTACTCCAAATCAATTCAAATTTAAACTTTGAACTCCTTTTGATATTTTCAATCAATTGGAACAACACCCAACTCAAACAACTATCAAACTCAAAAAATTCTATTTTCTAAAGCAAAGTTTTAAATAACCTTCATGGTGGACTTCTACTCTTTAATTTTTTTACAGTGTAACCAGGTAACATAGGGGGAGAAACAGTAATGGCGGACGACTATATAAAAGATGTGAGAAGAAAAGAGAGTGAAAACAATGGTTGTGAGAACACAGATTTAACTCCGTAGCTTTTAGAACCAATGATTGCAAGAATGCAGATTTTGAATTTGCAAGAGTTGGTATTTTCAAAATATGTATAATATGAGCTAGGTCGGTAAAACTTAAAAATATGGACCATTTTTTGTTACGGCGTAAAGGTGTATTTTCTTGTAATTCTTTCCTGATTTAACAACCATCAAGAAATTGTCAGCGGAAAGAAGAAAAAAAGAAAACAAATAAATAGGGAAAACAAAAAAGAAAGAAAAAACAAAGCGAACAGCTCTGTTCATTTGCTCCGTCTAGGGTTTTTATATACTCCCAGTTCATTACAGAAGAGAGTTGAGGTTTCTCCAAAGCTACTTCAAGAAATTTGATACTGCCAGGTAACGATCGATCTCTCTTCTGCTTTTGTAAATGATTTTTTTGCAATTAAATCGACTTTTTGTTAATATTCTGTCAAACTTATTAAAGCAATTAACTAACTAACTAACTAACTCCTAGTAACAAATCCAGAATTTAACAGTAGCGTACCCACTTATATATGAGCTTAATTTAATACTTTTAGGGATTCTTATAATGGGTACTATTTTTTGTGATAGAAGGTTTTCTGGTAATGTACTGTTTGGTGGATGAAATTATATTGGAAAAGAACTGAAATTGAATTATTTTATAGGTATGTTCAAATGATAACTTATTTAATGAGTGACAGTATATGACTGGATTTTAACTTATCACGGCAGTAAAGAATTATAAAATGTACTGGATCATATTTGATGCAATTTGTTTTCTTTGTTTCCTTGTTCGAGCAGCTGTTTTTGTAACCTAGAGGCCTCTATATGCTGTTAATTCTTAGTATGTTTGATTTCAGCTGATTAAAACATGCATTTCTTAGAATGTCTTAGGAGTATTGTTGATTTTTTTGACTTGGCTGTCTTGTTTACTCTGATGAATAGCTCGTTGCATCCTTAAGTTTTTTTCTGGATAGGTCTTTAGAACTTATTTATCCTCCTGATAGATTGCTTTCTTCGAGGAATTTTATGATCTTGATTCCTCGAAATTGCAACATTTTTTTTTTGCATAAGGTGCTAACCTCCGTTCGTAATTTCGAGCACCTTACTTCGAAATTGCAACATATGTGATGTATGACTGATAAATAAGGGAGAAGAAGGTAGTTTAGGGTAAGCATTTGTCCAATTTTCGGGGAAAAATACCCTTCTAACCATTTCATTGGAAAGAAACTAAGAAGGTCAAGGCATCATGACTGAATAGGTGGCTGTTTTTTATTAATTCCACTCTCCTATTCTATTCCCTGCTACCTTATATATTTGCTTGTTCCGGTTTTATGTTTATTCTTTATTAAAGTTTAATAAATATTAGATAATTCAATAACATCAGTGTGTGCTCACCTAATTTGTGTAATTGGCTTCCGTATATGATTGCTGCCCTTATGTCTGAACTACTTTCACTTAATCAGCGAATGTTGTGAGTCCTTAGTATATTGTTTCGACTCCCATTTTTTGGTTTTCCTTATGCCGTTTCACATTTGAGCAAATAGAATGTGCCTTCCTCTCTCTCTCTCTCTCACACACACACACACACACACACACACACTCACTCACACTCTCGCTCTGTTGTTTCCTTCAATGAGTTTGTTGAGAATGTTAGTTGTTGCCTTGTTGGTATAGCCTGTGGCCATGGTATAAGTTTCCTTGTAGTTATTTCAAAGTATACTGTCATCTGACCTACCTTCCTGAAGATTGATGAGGTTTTCCTTTGCGCTTTCCGGTTTATCTAGATTTATGACCTTCCCTCAATGGTATAGGTTGCTTTATGCTGCAGGGCAGATTGATTTATTATTTGTTTGTCAGGTTACTGAAACTTCTAAGTATTTCCTGCAGAAATTTGAATCTTTCGGGAACCCTTCAACTGTCTTTCTTAATTTTGGGATGGGGGACGCTGAATCTCTTCAACCATCAAAGAAAAGGGCTGCTGTAAAGGAATTATCGCGAGATAATCCTGGTCTTGATGATGATAATGAGTCATCTGAGCAGGAGAGTGGAACTTTCAAGAGAGCAAGTGATGAGGTGATGGCAAGTAGGAGAATTGTCAAAGTCCGTAAAACGCCATCGACTACAACTACTCCGTCTTCTAACCCTTTTGCGGGGATTCGATTTGTTCCACCTACTGATGCCAGTACAACTCCTGCTGTGACCACAACTGAAGCTGGGAGTGGGGCAACAACTTCCAAGAAATCAGAAGAATCAAATGATCAAAGTGAGGCAACTAAAGAGGAAGAAACTTATGTGAATAGGGAAGCTGATCATGAGAAGGAAACTGATGGAAAGTCTAAGCTACCAGAAAACAGATCTGATGAGTCCAAAGCTGACGAAAATGTTGATAAGGAGAAAGTTGATAATCCCAATGAGCCTAACATACCTGAATCTACTGAAAAGAAGGCAGCGGAAAGTGAGAAAATTGAAGATGATACCAAGGCAGCGACAGTAGTGGAAAAGACTGCAAATGACGTAGAAGTGGAAGGCAATAAGACCGAGAATGAAGAGGAAAAACATGTGGGCGATGGAGAAAATCAAAAGGGTGCTGAAACTGCATCTTTTAGCTCGTTCCAACAGCTCTCCAGTAGCCAAAATGCTTTCACAGGACTTGCAGGAACTGGGTTCTCCAATACTACGTTCTCGTTTGGAGCTAGTTCGAAAGAGGGATCTCCACTAGGACCTGGCTCTCTCTTTGGAGTAAAAAGTGACCAGTCACCTTTTGGTCTTAATCTTTCCACTAATGGAAATGCTTCTCTGTTTGGTAACTCTGGGTCATCCAGTGTTAACAAGGGCGAGGGAATTGGAATTCCTTCCATGCAAGAGGTTCCTGTTGAAACAGGGGAGGAAAACGAAAAGGCTATCTTTACCGCTGACTCTGCGCTGTTTGAATTTCTTAATGGAGGGTGGAAGGAGCGCGGGAAGGGAGAGCTGAAGGTCAATATTTCTTCAACTGAGACTGGAAAAGCTAGACTTGTTATGAGAACCAGAGGAAATTACAGGTTGATTTTGAATGCTAACCTTTATCCTGAAATGAAGCTCACAAATATGGATAAAAAGGGTATCACTTTTGCTTGTATGAATAGTGCTGGCGACGGCAAAGATGGACTTTCTACTATTGCTTTGAAGTTCAAAGACGCCTCTATAGTCGAGGAGTTTCGAGCTGCTGTGTTGCAGTATAAAGATAAGATGGCAGGCTCTTTGAAGACACCACAAAATTCACCTTAAACTTCATTATGTCTAATGATTATAGCAAAGATGCATAGAGATTCTATTTTCATCACGGAACCCACACTACATTTGTCCCTTTTTCCTCCCTTTGCAGAGGTAAAAAGCCAAGGTAGAGAGAATATTTTGTCTAGAGATGGATAACTTGTAATCCGATATAGCAAATAGAGTCTTCTCCATTATGTTGTTTATCTCTTGTATTTCTTCTCCTTTTTTGCTTTGTTTGGATATAACCTGTGGTTTCGCTGTCTTTTGCATTGGTTTGAATCGTAGACGCGCCGCTCTAGCCTTCGATCTCATGCTATCATTTTCCGATGTATTTAGTTTCTTTTTTTCCTTTTATTGGGTAAAGTTGCAAGTTTGTAACTCATCGACAACCTCGTAGAAAATTTTCCTATGGTATGCTCCTTTTTTCTTTTCTTTTTTTGGTTTTGCACGCGGTCTTTGGCACCCTCTTTGGGCCTCGATTAATCCGAATTCGCTGGATAAGGCCTAATATTGTGGAAACGCTCCCTACATGAGTTGTTTCCTTTTTAGGGCTCGAATTAAAGGAACTCTAATAAAGGGTCGAGGGATCATGTCCATCCTACCACACCTTGATGGTTATGATTTTCTCCTTGAAGTCGCAAGTTCCGCATCGAAAGGTGTGACTAAGTGATCAATAAAGTAGATTGAGAATCTAAGGTTTCATGTTCAAATCCCAGCGGAGATAATAACACTAGATTAACCTCTTTACTCTAAAGAGGTTATTGTAATATAAAATGTTCTTGACTTGTGTTTGTTGTGCTAAACTTGCTTAATTTGGTCTTCAATGCCTAGCTTTATTTTGATGATGAGGAGTGGATCTGCCTAAACAGGTCTGTCCACAAAATCCTTAAGAAAATAAATATATCCTTTACTAATTATTTAAAAGTGTCTTGAGGGAAAGGTTGGTTCCCTTCACGTGCTATCGTTTGCTCTTTGGCCTTTGGCATTTCTTTGTTCACGGGGCATGCCAAGACAACGAAAAATACTTGAAATTAATAGGACGAGATACATTGTCCTGCCGCATTTCAGCAAATTAACCAATTATAAACTGAGCTTCACGCAATTCAATAAAAACAGACTATCATATGTGGTTTGTTAATTGACAAAAACTGATATTGCCTTTGATTTTCAGTAGCTTTTTTCAATAAAGTAACATTTGCTATTAACACAATTGAGGCTGTGACATTACAGAAATGTACTTATTGATCATTGGTTTATCCTTTAAAGAATTCCGTGATTAACTGTTAGCTGGTCAAAACTCAAAAAAATCACCAAATCTGAAATTTACAGAAATATCAGGGAAAGCATAAGCGAATCCAGTATTTAAATTCTATAAGTTTAACTTTTAAGGTTTTAACGTATAACCCATTATATTTTTAAAGTTATGGGTCCATATATTTTTGCAATTTTAACAAGTTTTTATATATAAAGTTTTACTCCGCATTGAAAGTTATGAGTTCGATCGAACCCGTCATTACCACACAAATTCAGAAACACACAGTTGTGAATTACTTTCCCATACTGGAAAACAAGATAATAAAAGAAACAAAAAAGAAAAATGGGAACTGCAAAAAGACAAAAAAAAGAAAAGCTAAGGAAAAACGAAGAGGATAATAAAGTCCCATAAAAATATAAAATACTCCAGACAGTAGCAGTGCCACTTCTAAGGTGAGGAGTAGTTCCTTGTGCACATTCTTGAGCAGGATCCAACACAGTCATCCATTTTTCCTCCATCTAAAAAGAAAGAATAACGAGAAAAATGAATTAGAAAAACAAACATACCAAGAGAAAAATACAAGCAAATAAAAAAAACAGCCAGGTGCACTAAGCTCCCGCTATGTACGGGGTCCGGGCAAGGGTGGGCAGCCCGGCACGAAGCTCCCGCTATGTTCGGCGTCGGGGAAGGGGCGAACCACAAAGGTGGGCAGCCCGGTGCACTAAGCTCCCGCTATGCACGAGGTCGGAAAGGGCCGGACCACAAGGTTGCGCAGCCCGATGCACTAAGCTTCCGCTATGCGCGGGGTCGGGGAAGAGCCGAACCACAAGAGTCTATTGTACGCAGCCTTATCCTACATTTCTATAAGAAGCTGTTTTCACGACTTGAACCCGTGACTTCCCGGCAGAAAAATACAAGCAAAAACAGAATAAAAAATACTTATGACCATAGGGAGGCTAGCTGCAGAGGGAAACTTACTAGGTTGATGTTTTGAGCTGAGAGTAGAACAGGTAGAGAAGGCACAACCTAGCTTGCAGAAGTTAAGGTTTTTACTGTCTGGTTGAAGTCGAACATCATTGTTTGAACTGGCTGTGACAGTAGAAGTACTACTACTATTATCAGAACCTGAATTAAAGATGCATTCTTTTAAGCATCTAGAAGTGCAAGTGCAGAGATTTTGAGAAGGTTCAATTAAGCAGAATACAAAGCATTTTGAGTAGCAATCCTTAAAGTTAGTTAAGGAGGCATTTGACTGGTCTACAAAAACAACTAATATCAAAATAAGTGCCCTTAACTTAGTTAACTCCATCCTTTCTTTCACTCTTTTTTCAGAACACAAAACTTCTTGCCCTATGGAAAACCTAAAAGTGTGCTTATATAGAACTGTAATAGCCAGTATTCACAAGTGGCAAACATATATACATATTTATAATATTGCCTTAGTAGTTCAACGATTGTGGTATTTGGTGTTGGCTAAAGTTGCGGTGACATGTGATAGATTTTTGTCTTTGCTGTTGCTGTGGAGCCTTGGCGTAACTGGTAAAGTTGCTTTCATGTGACCAGGAAGGTCACGGGTTCAAGCTTGTAAACAGCCTCTTACAGAAATGCAAGATAAGATTACGTACAATACACCCTTGTAATCCTGTCCTTCTCCGGACTCCGCCCATAGCAAAAACTTAGTGCACCGGACTGCCTTTTGCTATTGCTATCTTTATATAGGACTATAAGAGTAAGGTGGTTAACAAGGACAAAGGATGAGGAAGTACAATTATATTTTTTCCTTATTCTAATACCATTTACTCTCTCCGTTCAAATTTAGACGACAAACTTTCTTTATTAGCTCGTTCAAAAAAAATGATATATTTCTACAATTGGAAATAATTCAATTTTAAACTTTTTATTTTACCCTTAATGAGAAGATGTTATAACCCCACAAATATTATGGGCCCACAAAACTTTTACCCCTTAAGCTTTTAAGCTCATAAATTTCAAATGTCTTTCTCTTTTTTCTAAAACGTTATGCCGAGACAAACTACTTTATCTAAATTGAAATGGAGGGAGTATTAGAGAAAAAGAACAAACTGGTCCTCCGACCTCGCTTAAAAACTTACTTACATTTGATTTTTCACCAAATTAGCAATGACTAAGTGATAAATTAAAGTGATGCTGTGTACTATTTAGCTATAGTCCAATGATGATAATATAGGGTAATTGGGGTGTCATGATATGGCATCTATTACTGCAAAGTGCTAAGGTGGCTCAGCTAATACTCTTGAAGTATCCTTATATATGCAGCTAGTGCAGAGGTGGAATATTAACTAGTTTGATAGTTGTTTTACCAAAAGATATTGAAACCTTTTTGATTAAATCAATTAATAAAGATGAAGAAGTAAATCTTAGGCAAGTATAATTAAATTTGGATAAAATGATACAAGAGAAAAAAAACAAGACGAATGATGCTTCCTCATATGTTGGAACCAAATGACTACTCATAAATATGAGTAACTTCAAAAGTAGAAGAATCTAGCAATGAATACAATTGACCGAGATAAAGGATGATGTACGGATTTCAGATCTGTAGTAAGCAAAGTTGTCTTTTTCGTATTCACTTTTCGATCCCCCTTTTACAAAGTCTTCCCCCTCTATTTATAAGGGACAATCCCCTCTTGAACCCTAAAAAGGTACAACATAAAGAATATTCGAAAAACATATTCCTATTGTCTCCTACTACGCCTACACTATTGCAAATGTTGTGCGTTCGCTAACTGTTGTCGGTCGTCACCCTTTACAACGACCAAAGGACGTTGCGTCGTAAGGGCCTCATCCTTCGCCGTACTCAGTAGTGGTCATGGTCGTCCAAATTTGGACCTATACAGTTAGTCCCTCCACTTGTCGAGGTTGCGGCTCGGTGCGTCCTTGATAAGCGGACATCGCCCATACCTGCGGAAAAATTTGGCTTACGAATCGTAATGGTTTGGCCAACAACGGAAGGGTAATGTGCTTCACGATATCCTGGGTGGAGTGTCTTATTGGGAAATGACGTCACTTCCACGTGCATCATTATTACGCGCCTTTCCGAGACAGAGACTGATAGTTTGTCGCTTCGATTTTGGTGCCATTGGCAACCTTCCGCTTCGATTATGGCTCTACCTAACCCTATAAATAGGTGAAGGGTCTGTTTTTTCAAAAACTCTTGGCCAGTCTGTTTTTCAAAAACTCTTGGCCATTTCTTCTTTGGTTATTCCTTCTCATATCTTCAGCTTTTGCTCTTGCGATTTCTTTGCTTTCCCTCTTCCGTTCGCTGTTCTTGGGCTTTTATGTTTTATAAACACATCTTCTTCCATAGATATTCCTAGAACACATCGATCTCGTAAGGGGATTTCTGATGCCACCCCGTTATCCATGGTGCTCCCTTACGGTGGTGAGGACATGACGGTGGAGGAAGGGGATAGTTTTCCCACCGTGGACGAGTTACTGCCGAGACACCCCATGTCTCGAAGCGACTTTATTAAAGAACTTTCTCCTACTCCCGCTTTGGTAGTATCTGAAACTGAGCAGGCCCATATAGATGCCCTCCGCACTAAATACAACATCCCCCCTCATGTCGAGATAGTTCCGGCGGAGAGGGACTTCGTAGAGGTCCATAGACCGGGGTATTGTGCTTTTTATGAATACCCTTTTGTGATTGGTCATTCCCTCCCTCTTCTCCCCTTAGCAGAGGAATTTTGTCAGTTTTATAAGGTTTTCCCGGCGCAGCTTTCTCCTAACACATACAGAATATTCTTGGTGTTGACAAAGTATGTGGAGTTGGCGGGGTGCGAAGTTGACATTCACCACCTCTTGCACTTGTTTTCCCCTAGTTCTCACAGGTGTACTATGGTACATTTGAGGCACCGTGGAACCAAAGGGCTGGCGGTCGGAACTGACGACCGGGCGAGCCATAACTTTTGGCATAAGTATTTCTTTGTCAGAACTGAACACATTGTGTCGGATCCTGCTGGCTTCCCAGAGCAGTGGAATAATAATCGTAGGTGTCGTAACCCGTTTACTCCTTCTTTTTTGTTTATTGTTCGACTTGATATTTATCTGCAGCTTTCTTTTGCAGCTGTGAGGTGTACACCCGTCCTATTGCCGGTATAAGGGACTGGGTAGCCTGTTTACTTCTTCACGCAGTGGAGACTCGAGACTAGCCCGCTTTTGTCAAACGTTTTAGGCCGAAGGTCTCATCTGGTAAGTGTTTTCCTCTACATTGTTTTCGGCTGTTTGCCATTATTTATTGATACGACTCTTTGTGATGATAGGCCGTGGAGCTTCTAGGCGGAGGGCCCAGTCCCTGCATTTTACCAGGCTATCGCCTCAGTGGGAATGAAATTTACTTTGGAGGAGTCCATTTGAGAGGGTCCTGCTCAGCTGGTACAGGCGAGAGACTCCTCTCGGGATATGGTTGTGAGGGAAGAGATTTCCTCTTTACCGATCTATCACCTCTTGGATGAGTATTCTAACGGGGACGATCCTTCGTTGAGAAAAAAGAGGAGGGTAGAGCTCGGAAAAGACGTAGCCGTTGATACTGGTAAGAGTAGGATGGGTGCATCGGAGATGGTACATGTGCCCGCATTTATGGCAGACGCTATTTTGGTGGGGAAGTCTCCCCGGGCAGAAGGAATCTACCAAGGAACGGGGTATGTACGCTCCGCTGAGGGCGGCACATCATCTACTGTCGGAGGGGGCTTACGCACCGAGGGTGATAGCTCGGGTTCGGACGTCAAACCAGGGGATGTTCGAGATTTTTTGAGCGTCACACTCGCGTAGAGGTTAGAACGGAGGGTTCTGATCGACACATAGTCGTTCCCGGGGACTACGACTTGTTGTCGAACTGTTGCGTCTGTTTTTGCCCCTTTATGTGCTGCTCCTGAGAGCAAGGCACTTAGAGCGATGACTGATGCAGAGTTGTCGCGGAGCATTTCTGGCATGGCTCTGCGGGTAAACGTCTTTCTTTTCTTTTCGTCGTTGGATCTGTTTTACTATTCTTGGCCCATCTTTTTGTTTTAACTTTGTTTTTCATATTAGACCCTCATCATGGAGATCGAGCGTGAGCATCAGGAAAGGAGGAGGACAACTGTCTATGGAAATATGTCTTCTAAGTATCAAGAATATCGCACCAACTCAGAATTGCGACTTCCAACTGTTCCGCGATGGGTTCAAGCAAAGGGAGGATCAATTGGCATGTAAGGTCGAGGAATTGAAAGAGCGAGACGAGGACCTTATGAAGGCCATTGCCTGTTGTAGTGAGCTTGAGGCGGCCCTTAAGGTCAAGGAAGATGAGCTTGAGCAAAATAAGGGAGTGATGGCCGAAAATGCCGACCTCCAAGCAAAGGTGGCCAGTTTAACTGCCGAACTAGATATGAAGGCGGCGGAGGTCGTTTACCTTAAGAGTGAATTGAGCGCAAATGTTGATGGATTGGCCCTCGCCGAAAGGGAGAGGGCGACTGCCGTCTCTGAGGCAGAGGCTTTAGGAGACGCCCTCTGTGTTTGTAGATTGGAGCAGGATAAGGATATGGAGGCATCCGCGCTTAAGGTAGCGGGACTTGAGAGTCGTATTCACGATTTGAAGACGGAATTGTCCGCGTTGAATGAACAAGTGGCTTCCTTGAAAACGGAGGGCATGAGACATCAGTCGCGGCCCTCTACATCGCATGCTTTGGATGATCATGTCATGCCTCGTCATTTGTATGAGTTGTGGGTTCACACTGAAGCCCGGCTCGATGTGTATAAGGCTCTTTATACCGACGGGAGGGCGTCTGAGACAGAGCTTCGGGATGTGCGTGCCAAGGCCCGTGCAGCTCGTAAGGCATACGGATATGACCCCATCATGCCTGGCGGGGATGATATTAATTCTGATGATGCGGACAAACTTGCTTCCGACTCTTGGTACGAGGAGGTGTATACCACAGGGAATGATGTGGCTTAGTATTCAGTTGTATTTACTTTTGCTTTGCCATTTTTGTGAGGGAATCTTTGAGCCCTTTGTAAAAACAAGTACTTGTAATATATTTGCTGAAATGAAAATTCTTTTGGTCGTGTACCTCTAAGTTGTTGTTTCCCTTTTTTTTAATGGTTTATTCGTCGATGACTTTTGCCGCAGTCATGTTATTATAAATCTTCATTGAAATGTTAAACCCATTGTGTTGTGATTTTAATTGAACTCTTTTCGTTAGCAACGACCTTGGTCATAGGGATGTTACTTTCAAGCTGGCGCCGATGTAGTATCCCATCGTAGTTTACCAATGTCGAACTCTTTTCTTTTGGCGATGGCCTTAGCCATTGGGATATTACTTTTGAGCTGGTGCCGAAGTAGTATCCCGTTGTGGTTCGAGTGAAATAGAACTCTTCTCTTTGATGATGGACTTAGCCATTGGGATATTACTTTCGAGCTGGCGCCGAAGTAGTATCCCGTCGTGGTTCGAGTGAAATCAAACTCTTTTCTTTGACGATGGCCTTTGCCATTGGGATGTTACTTTCGAGCTGGTGCCGAAGTAGTATCCCGTTATGGTTCGAGTGAAATTGAACTCTTTTATTCGACGATGGCCTTAGCCATTGGGATGTTACTTTCGAGCTAGCGTCGAATTAGTATCCCGTCGTGAGGGTGGCATTCTATTTCATTTGCTGGAGTGTCGTATGTGCTGGTTTTTATTCATACCTTGGAGACGCGTGTTGATTTTGCATACATAATGGAGTGATTTTATTTATATCTCGGAGATACATGTCGACTTCATACACACAATAGTGCTACTTGTCAATTTCGTACATACAATGGCGGTACATGTCGATTTCGTACATACAATGGAGATTCTTTATATCTAGTCCCTTCATTGCTTGGCCTGGAGATGTCATCAATAGGCGGGGCAATGAACAATACTTCAAACTCGATACGTCCCCCTCGTCGCCTCATTAAAATCCTCCCTGAGAAAATCCGATTGGGACAAAACCGGGTGAGGGAAAAAGAGTACAACTTAGGCGGCATCCCTTTTCAGAAGTGGAAGTACTCGAGGTGGGTGACATTCCAGTTATTTTGTAGCAGTTTTCCTTCCATTGTCTCTAATTGGAATGCTCATTTGTTTGTTGCTGCTATGATTTTATATGGTTCGTCCCAGTTTGTTCCCAATTTCCCTTTATTTGGGTCCTTCGCTGCTTGTGTCTTGGTTTTAAGGACGTAGTCCCCGACTCTGAGTGGTCATACTTTGGCCTTCTTGTTATAGTACCTTTCTGCTTGTTGTTTTTGGGCTATCAACCTTAGGTGAGCTATATCCCTTTGTTTTTGAACTTCGTCCAGGTCTTGTAATCTGCTTTTGTCATTCCTTGGTCCATTCTCATTGGAGTATCTCAGGCTAGGTTCCCTAACTTCAACGGGTATAACTACGTCAGTGTCGTAGACTAGTGAATACGGCGTCTCACCCGTGCTGGTTTTTGGCGTTGTGTGGTAGGTTCATAACACCTCTGGTAGCAGTTCCGGCCATAGCCTTTTGGCATCCTCGAGCTTTTTCTTTAATATGTTGAATATTGTTTTATTGGATGATTCCGCTTAGCCGTTGCCGGCAGGGTTATATGGCGTGGAGAGTATCCGTTTGATGTACCATTTCTCAAAGAACTCAGTCGTCTTTTTCCCAATGAACTGGGGTGTGTTGTTGCAACTGATTTCTTTGGGGATGCCGAAGCGGCATATGATGGTTTTCCAGATGAATTCAATGACTTCTTGTTCACGTATTTGAGTGAACGCACCTGCTTCTACCCATTTGGAAAAATAATCAGTTAAAACCAAAAGGAAGCGTATCTTACCTATCCCTACTGGGAGGGGTCAGACGATATCCATCCCCCATTTTATAAACGGCCATGGAGAATTGACGGAATGCAGGAGTTCCCCCGCCTAGTGTATCATAGGGGCGTATTTCTTGTACAACTCACATTTTTTGACGTAATCCGCGACCTCTTTTTTCATAGTGGTCCAGTAGTATCCTACATGGATAATACATCTAACGAGGGCCCGGTTGCCTGTATGGACACTACAGTGGCCTTCGTGTACCTCTTCGAGCACCCGCTTTGTCTGATTTGGTCCAAGTCATTTGGCCAAAGGACCGGTGAACGTCCTTTTGTAAAGGTCGTGGTTTATGAGGCTATACTTGGATACTTATATTCAGAGCTTTTTGGCTTTTTTTTATCTTGTGGGAGTGCTCCTTGATTGTGGCCAACCCTGCACTACTATGGAGTAGCGAGAGAGGTCGAAGCAACTTTTACCCGATTAAAGTCGGGATCGATTTCCACAAGGATCTAGATATTGGAGTCGGGTGTCTATCTAAAGCGGAGTTGTGTATTTGCTCTTAATTCCACTTCTACACATTTTTGGTTTGATTTATAATTCTAATTTTATAAAACTACAATGCTCAATTAAACTAAATAAAGCTAAGGTTTAAACTATTGCGAGTTGTTCAAATGATTAAAAGGCACTAGGGAGGCGACTTTCACCTAGGTGGTCAATTGACAGATTCTTGAGTCTAAAGCTAGATTGTCACATTTGGGGAGTATGATATAACCATTGCACGATTCTACTCACTCTACACCTCTCGGTAGTTCGAGTGATTTTGCCCGAATTGACTTTCTCAAGACCAATTGGATATGCAAATTTGTGCAAGCAATCAAGGTTCACGTCGGGTATTACTATCTCTAGGTTTAACCCTTTAATTGAGGTTATCAATCTCTTGAGTACGCCCCAATTCCTTGTTCTACTAATTTCATGGACTTAGGCTCTCTTTCTCAAGAAGAGCCAAAGTCTACTAGGCATAAACTAGTGTTTGCAACCACTAATTCACAATTAAAACCCTAAATTAGCCCAAATATCAAACACCTATAGACAAACCCATCAATTACCCATACTAAGGTTGAGCCACAACCCTAGCTAATGGATCTAGCTACTCATAATTAGAGAAGAAAACAAAGAAATAGATGAAGAAAAACCCATAATAATTAATTGTTAAATTAAACTTGAAGACTCAATGTTTAAATCAAGCTAAAATTACTCAAAATAGGCAAAAGGAACAAAGTCACGAGGGCAGCTCTCAGTACAAAACTATCTGATGACCTAAAAATGGGAAAATAATCTATTTATACTAGGCTGAAAATCTTGGACAAAAATACCCTTGCGGGGATAGTGCGGACCGCACAAAATCGAGTACGTCCGCACTAAGGCTCTGTGCTTGAATAATCAGCTCTCTGAACTCAGGCAATGCGGACCGCATGAAATCGAGTATGGCTGCAGTGGCTTCCATTGCGGTCCGCACAAAAAGGACCGCGGTCCGCATTGAGCTTCATCCTCCAAAACACCACCTCTCTGAACCTTGGCTCTGCGGTCCGCATGAAATCGAGTGCGTCCGTGGTGAACTCAATGCGGACTGCATAATACCCTTTGCAGCCGCATTGTCTGTTGGCCTGAATAGCAACCCCTCTGAACTTCACTTGTGCGGACCGCACAGAATGGTTTGCGGCTGCACTGGCCCTATTTGACTGAGCTTTGTCTTGTCTTGGTACTTGTGCAAGGTTTCACTCCTTTTTGAGCTGGTTTTTGACACCTTGTCACCTTGTTGATCAAACCTGCAATCAAGCACAACTTGTGAGCCTTTGGGGCTATATTGTACACAATTCTAATCAAAACTCGAGTAAGAAGGAGTGTAGAATGTATCATATTCCTTAGTTATCAACTCCACCAAACTTAAGCTTTTGCTTGTCCTAAAGCAAACAAAATAAGACCCATCCCCTAAGAGAAAATCCAAGAAAATTCAGTTGTCCTAAAGTGACCTCATCTAGCATCAATTGGGACTAACAATTGCCCTCAATACAAATAAATCATTAACAACATTTACTCTTTTAATCACCATGGATTAAGTGAGACAGAAGAGCATCAAGAGTTGACTCAACACATCAAAAAACTCTTTCTATTACTTTGGTCATTATGGAACCCAAACTTGCACATCCTCAACTCTCCCTAAGCAAACCTCACCTTTAGGATAGTGGCACTCAGAATGAGGTTAATGGAAACACACTCATCTCTCTCAAGGAAAAGTCACAAGTACGGCTCTAAGTACCATATGCTTGCCCCTTATATGAGTCACCACTAATGTAAGCTTCATTCAACTCAAGATCATATAGGATTTTTGTGGAGACATAGTGAAGGCTTTTGGTTTAGGGTAGGAAATGTTTGGTCTAAGTAGGTTCCATCTTCCCTTAAGCACTTCTTTTGTTTCATTTTGGCATACATTCACTTGACTTTTTAAGTCATTTCACTTCTTTCTAAGGGGTTAGAGAGACACACTGTCAATCTTTCTTTTTCATTTCAAATCTTTTCTCCTTTCTCAACTTTCCACACCTTTCATTCCTTGCTTTTATTGAATCCCTTTATTCATTTTTATATTGAACATTCTTTTTATCTTTTTGCTTTTCTTTCTTTTTCATTGCCTTTCCTTTTCTTCATTTTGTGCCTTTTTACCACTTTGTTGCAATCCTCATCTCTCCCCTCCCCCAAACTTATACTTTTGCCATGTGCTAAGAAAAGATCGGGTTCCAAGGGAGGGTATCTTTTAGAATGGGTAAAGGCTTGTATTCTGGTTCTTGAAGGAAAAAGGTCTAAGGCTCAAAAGGGTTGACTAGGGATTTTATCATGGTAGGCTATGGAAGTGTTCAAGCTATCATTTGGATCAAGGAGAGCCTATAATCATATCTCAAGTCAAAATTCACTTAGTATTTCGCCTTAACAAACATTCAGGGCAAGTTCTAGACCAATGGTCGGGACTTGGACTTGCAATGCAAATTTCTCACCACACAAGCTATGGGATCACTAAAGACACAGAGTCAGGAACCCACAACAACCTTAGATAAGATTTGAGCACATAATGGTTCTGAAAAACCACTTGATGATTATCGACCAACACAAGAGTCTCAAGGTCACAACTTTTACCATCCTATACACAACGATTTGTTTCTGACCATAAGATCAAAGGAAAATGTGCTAGGCCCAAGTGAAGCTTTGCTTGAGGCACTCTTAACCACTAACTACTAAAAAACAAAAAGAAAGGAAAAACAGACTCAAACCCTTAAGAAGGTAGTCATGCCATCCATCATCGAGAAGAGCCACCCGGTTCACACAAATTCCACCTTTGGAAAGAACCATGGCATTAAGAAACCAAAGGCTTATTACAAAAATCCAAAACAAGAAGCTACGAACACAAATAAGAAGCTAAGAAAGAAAAATTGCAGAAAGTAAAATGAATATATACAAGAGGGGTTTGATCGAATATACAATAAGGGGGATGAATATATACAATGTAATATAACTTTTATATACAAACCCAAAGGGAAAAATACGATAAATGTAATGAAGTGCTAAAATTATATACATACCAAAGATGAAAAAGGAAAGGAAGAAATAATAAAATTTGTCATATATATATACAGTCATCCAACAAATCAAAGTAGGGCCTACCCCCCTCAAATGAAAGCTGGCATTGTCCTCAATGCCAGCTAAGCAAAATAAGCACAAAAAATAAAGGGAAGAGGATACAAAAACTCCATATGACACGTCTATCTGTATGGGATCCTGAGTGGTCCTTGGGTCCTCTGTAAGCTCAGGAACCTGAGACTGGCTCCCTATGACCTGTGGCTATGCTGCTGGGATATGGTCCTAGACCTGGACTGAGGCCCGGGCTAACTCCTAAGGCTGGCTGGAGGAATCTCCCTATGGGTCATCCAACTGTATGACTGCGTCATCTGCACGGGGAATCACCCTCTTCCTCTTGGGAGTCCTCTCTGACTGCACTGGCTGGGGATGGACTGCTGGCACCGGGTCATGTAACAATAAATCCAAAGGCAAGTAATCTGCCTTCAACCTGTCAACCTCAACCTGCAACTCCTTCATGGACTCCTTGGAAGCCCGAGTCTTCCTCATCTTCTTGGCCTCCCTAGCAGCTCCTTGAGAGCCTTTCCATGAGAATCGACAGCATCTGTGAGCACTTTTTGAGTATCAAGGATCTTCTTCTGGTTGTCCAGAATATCCTTAAGAGCGTCCTCAATAACTGTGGGACCTGTGGAGGCGGAGGTGCTGACTGGGATGCCACTGTAGTAGTAAGGACATACAACTTAGAGGAAGCTGTCTACATCCAATTGTTGATGCTGAGAAGGGCCTGACTTAGACGGTGGGCAGTCGCTGGGTAGGCCGGGGTGGAGGGTATGTCTGGAACTGCTAAAGTGGATGGACCAGGGGGCATGTCCGCTGAGGTGTAAGAAGGTTGAGTAGGAGCCACTACCACTACTGGCTCTTCAGACTGGCCAGTTGAAGTAGTGGCTATTCCCTTGTAGTTCTTGCCTTTAGGGTTTCATTACCCTGCATGTTGTACCATGAGAACGGTGCCTTTGCTTTCACTTAGACATCAAATTTTCGCTTTTATACCTTTAGGTCCCTGAAGTACATGGTTAAGAAGCTGGGGAAGGGATAGTTTCTGTCACCTTCACTCATTACTTGCGTAATAACCTGAGACATCACATTCTTGACGTTAATCGGGTACCTCGCGATAATTGATACTACCCGTACCGCCTGGTGAAGAGGGAGTAAGTTGTCGTGGGTAGTGGGGTCCAGTCTGCTGCACACGAATGTCTCCCAACCCTTAGCTTCGAAATTCAAACTTCTCCTTAAGATCTTCACTCCCACATTCAACCAATCGAGGGTGGTACCTGGGATTGCCAAGTACTGCACCAACCAAGGATGGGCCTCATCACCTAATGCCATCTTCTCCAGATACAGTGATTCATCCTCCTCATTGAAGCCCAAGTAGTCATTTATTGCTTTACCATCAAATAACACTTTCAAATTCTGCACCTTGGTCACTTTGGTGCCCTTCTTGATGTGGGCAGCATTGGTGTAGAATTCTTTGACCAGGTTCTTGTTTGCATCCACATAGTTGCTTAAGAAGTACTCCCATCCCAGTCTCTCTCTAAACTGTCTTCTCACATTGGGGTTATAAGGCAAGAGGTCTATATCCACAAAACTTCACTCCAGAATCAATTTCCTCATAGGCCACCATTCTCTGAACTTATGGTAGGCCACCTCACTCACAAAATGGTCTTGCCACACCTCCGGGTTTCTAGTTCTCGCTACTCCTCCCACCTGAGGTTCACCCCTTCTCCTACTGCCTCTTCTTCTCCTACTGCCTCTTCTTTTCCTACTGGCTCTTCTTCTCTTTCTGCACCCTCTTCGGATAATGAAGTTGTGGGAGAGGTAAAGTATTCATTTCCACTACCGACAGCTGAGCCCTCAGATGACTCAGAAGATACACACACTGAAGCTTGGGCAGTGGGGGAAGGTGGATGAATGTTTCTCAGTCTATTTCTCTCTGGCCAGTCAACAATGTACTTTGGCACTAAATTTGATGATGCCTCCCGGGAGGGCTCCTACTCACTCCCCGACTGATCAATGGCCCTATCAGCAGCTCTGATGAGTTTCCTTATGTTTTTTATGTTTTGTCGGGCTTGGAGGTCAACTTTATCATCTTTTGTTTCCCACCCCGGGAGGACTCTCCTCTACCTGCTTGTTTAGCACCCTTTCCTCTTTGTTTCACCATTGTCTGCAAACAACATTCATTAGACTTGTTAGTATCCAGAAAAGCATTGTGATTCACAGTTGTAGAAAAATGTTGCAGACAGTTCAAACTTGCAGAGTGCGGACCGCACAAAATGCAATGCAGCCACAGAGAGACCAATGCGGACCGCACAAAATGGCACCACGATCGGCACAGAGGTGGGGTTCAGCCTACCCACTCTCTGAATAAACGCACCGCAGACTGCATAAAATGGTAATGCGGGCTGCATTGAGGCACCGCAGACCGCACAAAATACAATGCGGCCGCAGTCCTCAATGATCAGGTTTCAGAACTTTTAGTAATGCGGTCTGCACAAAATACCATTGCGGACTGCACAAGGGCACCGCGGACCGCACTAAGTTCCACTGCGGTCCGCACTGAGTACCAAAGCATAGCACCAACCTAGGGTTCATGAAATATTCAATTTAAGTCCAATTTTCACTAATTAAAGAGTCCTTAAGTGTTTGCCCAATGTTTTAACTACCTAATCCAAGGTTAAACAAGAAATTAACTAACCTAAGCTACCACATCGAAAGAAATACGGGAAAGGCAAGAAGAAGACACAAAAAAAACAAAAACTAAAAGAAAATGAACAAATTAAACACTAAAAAGAAGTTAAAGTTACCAGATATGAGAAGTACTGAAGATAGAAGATTCTTAGCAGTTAATTACGAGCAAGAAGGAAGATGAATAGTGAAATTTTGAGTTCTGAGAGTGAAAGGATCGAAAAGTTCAAATGGTGGGCCTCAGGTACTATTTATAGAAAAAGTCCTAGGGCCCAGCTTACCTACCCACCGCGGACCGCACAAAATGCAGTGCGGTTCGCACCACACAGAATATACAAGTTTGAAAAGGCAACCACTGTGGTCCGCACAAAATGCTTCACGGCCGCAGTGGTTCACAACGGACCGCACAAAATGTAATGCGGTCGCGGTGGTAAACTTCAGAGAGTTGATTTTTACATCCATCATCAATGTGGTACACACTAATTTTGTGCCCCCTCACTAAGTTCTTTGTGGCCGCACAAAATGTAGCGCGGTCCTCATTGCAAACTTCATAGACTTGAACAATTTTTTTCCACTTTGTCCTGCACTGCATCAACACAATCATGTAGCATCTCACAACTAGTCAGTCCAAAAATAAATCCTATACTACAATGAAAATCAAAGAACAATAAGAAGAAGAACACATGGGTTGCCTCCCAAGAATTGCCTGATTTAATGTCGCGGCACGACGCAGGTTACCATCAAATCATTTGAGATGAAGAAGTGCCACCACGTGGCTGTCATCAATATTTCCCAAGTAGTGCTTGACCCTATGCCCATTCACTCTGAAAACTTCCTCATTTTTGTTCTTTAAATCAAGTGCACCAAACGAGGTCACACACACCACTTCAAAAGGTCCACTCAATTTTGACTTAAGCTTTCCCGGAAATAGACGTAACCGAGAGTTGAACAAGAGAACCAAATCACCCACTTTGAACTCCTTCCTATGAGCATATTTATCATGAAGGTACTTCATCTTGTCCTTGAACAAGGAAGAACTAGAGTAGGCATGTAATTGGAATTCATTAAGTTCATTAAGCTGCTCAACACGAAGATTGGCTGCAGTATCCCATTCAAGATTTAGCTTCCTCAAAGCCCACATGGTCTTGTGCTCTAACTCAACTGGTAGATGGCAAGCTTTCCCAAACACCAACCGATACGAAGACATACCAATCAGAGTCTTGTAAGCAGTCCTATAAGCCCATAGAGCGTCATCCAACTTCTTTGACCAATTGGTCCTATTTGCATTGACCATCTTTGACAATATGCTCTTGATTTCCCTATTGGAGACTTCAACTTGACCACTTGCTTGAGGATGATAGGGAGTAGAAACCTTGTGATTGACACCATACTTTGCAAGCAAAGTGTCAAAAGCTCTATTGCAAAAATGAGACCCCCCATCACTTATGATTGCATGAGGAGTACCAAACCTTGTAAAAATGCTTTTCTTGAGAAATGCAACAACACTCCGGGCTTCATTGTTGGGCAAAGCCACGGCTTCAACCCACTTTGAAACAGAGTCCACCGCCACAAGAATGTATGTGTTCCCACACGAGCTAACAAAAGAGCCCATAAAATCAATGCCCCATACATCAAAAATATCAACCTCAAGAATGGTATTAAGAGGCATCTCATCTTTCTTCAAAATTCCACCCGCTCTTTGACATTCATCACACCTCTTCACTAGTTCACTTGCATCTTTGTAAAAAGTTGGCCAATAAAACCCACAACTAAGAACTTTGGAAGCCATCCTCGCCCCGCCATGACGGCCACCATAGGGAAAAGAATGACATTCCTCCAAGATACTCAATTGCTCTTCCTCTGGGACACATCTTCGGATCACACTATCTGTGCAAATCTGGAACAAGTACGGCTCATCCCAATAGAAATCCAAACTATCCCGTTTGAGCTTCTTCCTTTGGTTAGAAAAGAGCTCACACGGGATTATACCAGTCATAAAGAAATTAGCAACGTCCACAAACCATGGCAAACCATTCACTGACACCGAAAGGAGTTGTTCGTCGGGAAATGAATCATTGATCTCTAGGCCATCACGAGGCCTCCCCTCCTCCTCCAAGCGGGACAAGTGGTCCGCCACTTGATTTTCCTACCCTTTCGGTCCACAATCTCTAAATCAAACTCTTGAAGTAACAAGACCCATCTCATCAGTCTAGCTTTGGAATCTTTCTTCTTCATCAAGTACCGGAGTGCGGCATGACCGGTATGGATTATGACCTTGGCACCCATGAGATACGACCGAAATTTCTCCATTGCGAACACAATAGCCAAAAGTTCTTTCTCGGTCACTATGTAGTTCACTTGAGCATCATTCATTGTCTTGCTCGCATAGTACACCGGATGAAACATTTTGTTCACTCTTTGACCCAAAACCACCCCAACCGCAACATCGCTCGCATCACACATAAGCTCAAAGGGCAAGCTCTAATTAGGTGCAGTAATGATAGGAGTGGTGCTCAATTTATACTTGAGAATTTCAAATGCTTGCATACATTTTTCATCAAACACGAACTTGGCATCTTTTTCCAATAGCTTGCATAAAGGATTCACTACCTTCGAAAAGTCTTTGATAAATCTCCGGTAGAACCCCACATGCCCAAGAAAACTTTTAACTCCCTTGACAGAGGTAGGGGAGGGAGCCTTGAAATCACATCAATTTTTGCTTTGTCTACCTCAATACCATGCTTTGAAATTTTATGCCCAAGAACTATGCCCTCTTCCACCATAAAGTGGCATTTCTCCCAATTGAGAACAATATTGGTTTCTTCACAACGGGCCCAAAACTCTATCAAGATTCTTCAAGCACTCATCAAATGAATCACCCACAACACTAAAGTCGTCCATGAACACCTCTAAAATGTATTCCACCATATCAGTGAAAATGGCCATCATACACCGCTGGAATGTAGCCGGTGCATTACACAACCCAAAAGCCATCCGAGAAAAGGCAAAGGTGCCATATGGACAAGTGAATATGGTCTTCTCTTGATCTTCCGAAGTAATCAAGATTTGGTTGTACCCAGAATACCCATCCAAGAAACAGTAGAAGGCACGCCTATCAAGTCGGTCTAACATCTAATCAAGAAAAGACAATGGAAAGTGATCCTTACGGGTCGCTTTATTCAACTTGTGGTAGTCCATGCATACCCTCCAACCAATGACGGTTCTGGTAGGAATCAACTCATTTTGTGAATTTGCAACCACGTTCATGCCACCCTTCTTCGGTACACATTGCACCGGCAAAGTCCAAGAGCTATCAGAGATGGGTACACAACCCCCGGCATCCAACCACTTGATCACCTCCTTTTTCACAACTTTTTGCATTGCTTCGTTCAATCTTCTTTGATGCTCCAAGGAGGGCTTTGCATCATCTTCTAGGATAATCTTGTGCATACATAATGCGGGGATTATCCCCCGAATATTAGATAAAGTCCATCCAATTGCTTTTTTCCGCTTTTGAAGCATCGCCAATATGGCATCAACCTGCATGTTAGTAAGACAAGAGGAAAGAATAACTGGCAAAGTAGAACTTGGGCCTAAGAACTCATACATGAGGTGTGGAGGCAACAACTTCATTTCCAACACCAGAGGTTCCTCAATTGAAGGCTTTGTTGGTGGAGTTTTCCTATTCTCGATATCTAAAGAAAGTTTTCTAGGCTCATAAGGGTACGAGCTCATTCCACGTAACGCATTCACACACTCCACCCGGCTTGCATCCTCATTGACATCAAGATTTAACAAAACATCCTCAAGAGGGTCCTCCACATTGATCATTGCACTGGTATCATCAACTATCACTACCGTGACAAGGTCCACAAAAGAGCATACCTCAGAACTGTTGGGCTGCTTCATTGACTTGCACACATGAAAGACCACTTTTTCATTACCCACCTGGAAGGTGAGTTCCCCTACTTCCACATCAACTAACGCTTTCCCTATATCAAGGAAAGGTCTCCCTAAAATGATAGGAACTTCATAATCCACCTCACAATCAAAGATCACAAAGTTAGCTAGAAAGATAAATTTATCCACCCGGACAAGCACATCATCAATAATACCCAATGGTCTCTTCATCGTTCTATCCGCCATTTGTAATCTTATGGAAGTCAGCCTAGGTTGCCCAATACCCAAAGTTTTGAAAACTGATTAGGGCATCAAATTGATACTAGCCCCCAAATCACATAAAGCCTTAGCAAAGTCCGTACTCCCAATGGTGCAAGGAATGGTGAAAGCACCGGGATCTTCAAGCTTCGGGGCCATTGAATGCACTATTGCACTAACTTGGTGAGTCATCTTTATAGTTTCATAATCCATGGACCATTTCTTTGTCACCAAGTCCTTCATGAATTTAGCATAGCCCGGCATTTGTTCAAGAGACTCCACCAAAGACACATTAATGGTTAAGCTCTTTATCATGTCAATGAACTTTTTAAACTGATTCTCATTTTTCTGCTTCACGGGCCTTTGAGGATAAGGCGGAGGTGGCCTTGGAAAAGGTACCTTGGCTTTAGGCACAACCGGCTCCGTCATGTCTATTACATGTTCCCTAGACGGGTTCACGTCATTTTGAATTTCCACATCGACATCTTGAATATCAATCCTCACTTCTTTGTTCACATTGTCATCAATCACATTTTCAACCACCAAAGAAACTTCATCTTCTTGCAACTCAACTTCATCACTCAAAATTTGCTTTTGTTTGGAGGCATTCACATCACCGCCTCTCCCACTTCTTGTAGTTAACGCCATAACATGATTGTTCCCACCCTTCAGGTTAACCGCCGTATCACTAGGTAGAGCCCTCTTAGGATGAGTATTCAAAGACTGTGAGATTTGGCCTAACTGCACCTCCAAGTTTCTGATTGAGGTATTGTGGGAAGCCAACTGCGCATCAGAATCTGCATTCTTTTTCATCATTTGTTCGAACATCATTTCAATTCTACCCATATCATTGCTAGAAGAACTAGGACCTTGGGATGAAAATGGGGGAGAATTGTTCGGTTGTTGGTACATTGGGGGCCATTGAAAGCCTTGCCCCCGATTTCCTTGGTTTCTATTATTCCATCCACCTTGATAGTTGTTACCACCCCAATTGTTGTTATTACCATTCCAATTTCCTTGATTGTTTTGATTGTTGTTCTGATTACCCCAGTTTTTGTTTTGGTTGTTGTTCCCCCAATTACCATGGCCTTGTTGTTGTTGATTGCCCCAATTGCCTTGGGGTCTCCATTGTTATTTGTTGGAAGAATTGCCCCTTTGGCCTTGATAATTGTTCACATATTGCACCTCTTCACTTTGTCCATCATAACCATCATCTTGAAATCCACCACAATCATTGTCAAATTGCTCCAAATTCCCTTAATTCTGCTGGCCTCTTTGTCTTCTTTTGTTGACAAGCATGTTAACACCCTCCATAGCATTCACTTGGCGGGGATTTTGAAATTGTTACAACTATGCCTTTGCTAGTTAGTTAATAGTAGTTGTCAACTCAGCTATAGCCTGCCCATGATCATGTAACTCTTTGTGCAAATGAGTGACCGTAGGGTTGTCGCTCCCCCTTTTTCTCGCAAAATCGGGTTTATGACATTTGGGAGGACAACTCGTTCCCTTTTTGGGAATTGGGTTTGAATTGAATAGTTTCCACCTAATGATTAGAGTGCATTAGGACACTAGGAAGGAATTGATCTAGAAAACCAGAGATTGGGTAAGAGCTAGAAATTATCCCGAGGGGAAGGTGCTAGGCATCTCTCAGGATCCACTAGTATGGTTCCTGGCCATGCTACAATTGTGACTTTAAGTACAAGTAACAAGTAAGCAAATAAAGGTTTCAAATATGAGGGATTGTCACATTATGGCTACAAATAAATTAAAGTTTGAAGAAACAAAGAAGCTAAAATTTTGAGGAAATAGTTTGAAAATTCTGAAAAGTAATAAAATACACAAGTAAAGGGAAGGGAGTCCTAGGTTTACAAATAATATGGATCACATCAATGCAATATCCGGTAATCACTCCTCAGAAGAGGGGTTACATATGGTATTAGCGCACCAGTCATCATATCCATATCTACCCTTTCCCATCCCGTTAAGGTATTAAAACGTGGAATAGTTTCGTTACTTATTGCATGCTCTTACCCGTCCCAATCCTATCAGTCCCGGAGGCATTTGGGACTACTAGTCCTAAAGGGAAGGGAGATTGGGCTTTTATGGTTTAAAGGACAAAATCTAGGGCGACAAACAAAACACATAGAGCAGATATGGGAAAACACATAACATTTAAAGGCTCAAACAGGCCTCCTCAACTTAAAGACAGATTGTTTAGCATGTCTTGCATGTACTGGTTATGGTCTGAATTAAACTTTAAAATGTTAAAGCAGGCTGGTTTATCACATATTTTCATATAAGAAGTCCGAATTAGGCCTGCCCGCTGGTTGTAATTATCAAAGACTTGTACAGTTATAACCTTTAACCTAAAGCTTGCCTAGATGAAACCTATAGGCATGATATTTATGCATAACAGAAATATACTGATTTTAGAGAAAAGGACTTATTAATTGCAGGAACATAAGTTCTACAAATATTAAGCAACGTTACTACTATTTTATTTTAGACTTATAAGCGACATAGACGATTCAGATTCGGTTGATTACTCCTATAGGCATGCTTTCTAAGCGTTATTGATTTAAAAAACATTTATAGTCGAAATAAAAATGTAGGAGTCCTATAGGCATGGTATCTAAAATGATGTTTGTTATTAAAACATGTGAACATGTTTGTCTAGTGATAGATGCATATGCAGAATTCAAGAAGTCCTATAGACAGGTTATCTATATGATATGCAACATTATGAAATGTAGAACCTATAGACATGTTTTCTAGATAATACAGAAATGCAGAAATTTATAGACATGGTTTCTATATGAAAATGTAGGACCTGTAAACATGATTTCTATATGAAAATGCAGAACCTATAAACAGGATTTCTATATGAAAATGCAGAACTTATAAATAGGATTTCCATATGAAAATGCAGAACCTGTAAACAAGATTTCTATATGAAAACGCAGAATTGAAAGCAGGACATAATTGCAGAAGTATAATAAATACCTATGAACATGATATCTACCCTTTTTGCATGCATGATTTACCCTCCCCTTTTCACTAAAACCCATAAGTTATTACAAATTATTACAGCCCAGAATGAATAAGAAAAGCAAATTACATCAGAAATTAAAGTACAACCAAGGGGAGCCTAATTCAGACTCTAGGTCTAAAATATGAAATGAACCAACTCCAAAGATCAAATATCCAAAGCCTTTCTCTTACTTGGGATGTGTCAGAGCTCCCTAAGAGTCTCAAATGAACTACGGGTAGTGCTCACACCCAAGTATATTGCAGAATATAAGTCATAGTGCAGTGTGGAAGGGTCAGCCCTCAAATGTCCAAGTTCAGAGGGAACTCAAGGTCCCAAAGCAAGGCTCATAGGAGGGAGGCAGAACTTAGAATCTAAGAGAGAGTGTAAGTGCAGAGAGGGGATTTTGGGGAAAGCCAAGACAAACTAGTGGTCATACCTAGCAATTGAAGTGTCGGCACACCCCAACCAGCCTGTTAGTCACATTGTTTGGGAGTTAGGATCCCCTAAGGGATCAAGTCCAGAAATGAGCAACAACTTGGATGTTGCTATATTCTAAACTTCAACTCAAACACATAGAAGGGGACAGAGGTGCAGGGATTCACAGTAGAAACATATGCTAATTTACATTAAACATAGGCAATAAAGTAGACAGAGGTGTAGAAGCTGTAAAATAAACACATTGGGATGAGGCTGAAAATCAAACTAGATCATACCAATTTCAGGGAAACAAGATAAGAAAGCAGTAGTCTTGTGAAGCCAAAGTGCAAGCAAATAGTCAGAATGTTATGATTAGAGAACTATGATACTTGAGTAGTATAAAAGTGTTAAATAAGAGTGTTAAAGTGCAGAAGGGTCGTGCTCTTTTATAGTGTAGAAGGCAAGCAGAATAAGGTAGGAGAATGATTTGAAAATCAATTACAAAAATTTCCCTTTGATTAAGGGATTCTAATTTCAAATGTAAAAATAATTAAGAAAAGAGATTGATCAAAACCTTTTCCAAAGCAGTACAAGAAGGGTAAATACACAGAGATTTATTTAAGGATAAAGTCTGATAGCACACGGTTTGCTCAAGTAAATAAAGGAAATCAGTTAACCGCCAAGAAATCAAAATTGAAGGCTTTGTGCGAATGAACCAAGTCAGGAAAAGTGAGGAAAGGTTTTACTTAAGGAAAATCAGTAACAATCAATTAATCCTAAAAAAAAGATCCTGAATTAATCATAAGTTGGAAAGCCTTTTGAAGAAAGGTTCAACATCATATAAAAGCATACAGACATGCTTAAACAAGAAAGAACTGTCATGCCTTTGTAAAATCAGTAGAAAGAAAAGGTTCAACATTGTATAAAAACAAAGATATCCAAACTCATTCAGAGGTTTAAAACCAGTCTGAAAGAGCTAAGGGTTCTTTGAAATAAAGCCCTAGTTCGAACAAACCAGAAAACATAAAGGAGAGGGCAAGCAAGTTAAGTCGAGACATGTGTAGAGGTTTCAGAAGAGAATTGAAGCTTCTAACATGCTTCTTTCAGAACTCATGAGAGAACATGATAGCAAAGTAACATGCAAACAGTAGCAGGATTCGGAGGATTGAATGGAAAATACTAATAAGAATAGCCGAGGAAACATGCTTAAGAGGCTTTTTTAGAAGAACTCAAACAAAGTTCAGTAGAAGAAAAGTAGTAAGCACACTTAAGAACGCGGTAGAAAAATACAGTAGAGAGATTCACAGGACATAATGGAAATACTGGTAGGAATAGTAGAAGAAACATGCTTAAGGAATTTTCTAAAAGGAATTTAAACATGGCTCAGTAGAAGGCAAACAAAGAACTTTAAGAACTTAGTCGAAAAATACAGTAGAAGAACACAAAAATATCAGAAAATTATAGTAGGAAAGCACATATAGAAGAACACAGTAAGATAGTAATACAAGAACATGGTAAAAGGAAGAATACAAGAACACAGTAGGAGAAAGTACACGTAAAGGAAAAGGAAAGTCAGAATTCACTTAAACATTTTAGAAAACCCTAGATCGGAAAAGAAAGACCTTAAAAAAATAATTTTTGAAAGAAGAAATTGGGGAAATGGTTTGAAAACTCAAGTAGATCATAGATATATAACAGATCTAAGAAAAATCGGAGAAAACCTCAAAGGGTTAGGGTTTTAGAAGAACCCTAGAATGAGAAAGGCTTTGAAAAGGTCTCCGATCAGAGTCAGAGAAGTCAGAAACAGGCTCATAGGACCAGGATACGCCAGAGCAAAGCCGGAGATGGCCATGAAACCTCGAGCCGGCAAAGATCTGAGTGAGAACCTTCAAGGTCAGACCCCGAATCTTCAAGTACCAAGTGTACAATAGCAAAGGGAGGTGAGTTTAAGACTCTCATGGCCTGAGAAGCAATGGATTCCGGTGAGTTTAAGGTGGAAGACGGTGAGAGGGGGCTAGGGTTAGGGAAGGTTCAAGAGTGTTTGAGAGAGTTTAAGAGTTCAGAGGTGGCGGTTGGTAAGAAATGAAGTAGGGTTGGGGGGTGTTTGTGAATTAAAAAGGAAAGGGAAAATCGTGGTCGTTGATCAAAATGATCAACGGTCTGGATCAAAAGGGAAGGTTGGGTGGGTTAAATTAGTTGGGTCAAGGGCGAGTTAAATTGAAATTGGGCCGGTCCAAAATTGGGCTTGAAATTGGGTCAATTAAGGGGATCAAATTTGGCTATAATTGAAATAAAAATGGGTCAGATTTTAAATAGCCAGTTTTTCCTTTCTATTTTATAAAAAATAATAAAAATAATTTTTAAAGCAAATTAAAAGTACTAGATCAGTTAATAATATATAAATATTAATTTAAAAATATTGGAACCAATTTCATAATTATAAAATGCTATTAGTCTTAAAATAGGCTAAAATTGCAATTATATGCAATTTAGCTTTTAGAATACCAAATAAATTTGTAAAAAAATGTATAAAAATTACCCTAGATATATTTTGGTATAGATATGAGAATAAAGTAAGTTATTCACCAAAATAATAATTTTGGGAATAATTATTGGTTTTCGTGCTGCTAAAATGGGCAATAAATCAGTTTAAAAATCTTTTAGAAATTAGGAAAATTATTGAAACACTTGGATATACTTATATATGCATATATATGCTATTTTGAAAGTATTTTCATGTAAAAATACATAGGAAAAAATTGGGTATCAACAGCTTCCCCTCTTTACCCGGAAAGGATGAAAGAGTTGCCGGGTAAAGATATGATGGCCAATTTGACCGAACGAAATGGTTTGAAGACGTTGACCATGCTCTAGTTCCTGAGCTACCCACACATCTCCTGGTCTTACAGGAATCAGGCCATATGTAGTTCAGGATTCGTCGGCGGAATATGCCGATGGAGATTTTCAAGAACGGATGAGATGTTCGAGTTGGGATGGATGGTTAAAGTCTAGTAGAGCTGTGGGAACTGGAGCAGGGTTGCTCCTGCCGAGACGACCGTTGCTCACTAGTTTACCTGCAAATAAGAAATACAAGTGTATATTGTGCGTAAATTTAAACATGATGCAAGTTCCCGTTGGACCATGAATGCTATCTTTGGACGGTTGGGATGACGTCCTTGGACCATGATGTCCTGGGCCATGAACATATAATAAAGGATTCGCGGGCCATGAAATGATGCTCTCGGGCTATGAGGATGATGCCTCCGAACCATGATGCCTTTAAATAATGATATGCAAAAGATTAAAAGGGATCCTCGGGCCATGGCATGGTGTTCTCGGGCTATGCAAATGGTGCCTCTGAACGATGATGCCCTCGGATAATTTGGCGATCTTTCAGCCCATGAGATGCAGTAGGGTGGCGATCTTTCAGCCATGCAAATGTAAATGAGGTGGCGATCTTTCAGTCATGCAAGAAGTAAATAAAGGTGGTGATCTTTCAGCCATGCAAGAAGTAAATGAGGGTGGCGATCTTTCAGCCATGCAAGGAGTAAATGAAGGTGGCAATCTTTCAGCCATGCAAGAAGTAAATGAGGGTGGCGGTCTTTCAGCCATGCAAGGAGTAAATGAAGGTGGCGATCTTTCAGCCATGCGAGATGGAGGTAAAGCTTAACCTCGGGAGGCAGAATGGTAGCCTTATGCAATACAGGAAATGCAGATGGAAACAGAGCTTAGTCTCGGAAGGCAGAATGGTAGCCTTATGCTACCCAGAGAATGCAGATGGAGGTAAAGCTTAACCTCGGAAGGCAGAATGGTAGCCTTATGCAATGTAGAGAATGCAGATGGAGACAGAGCTTAATCTCGAAAGGCAGAATGGTAGCCTTATGCAATGTAGAGAATGCAGATGGAGACAGAGCTTAGTCTTGGAAGGCAGAATGGTAGCCTTCTGCAACGCAGAGAATGCAGATGGAGGTAGAGCTTAACCTCGGAAGGCAAAATGGTAGCCTTATGCAATGCAGAGAATGCATATGAAGGTAGAGCTTAACCTCGGAAGGTAGAATGATAGCCTTATGCAATAAAGAGAATGCAGATGGAGACAGAGATTAGTCTCGGAAGGTAGAATGGTAGCCTTATGCAACGCAGAGAATGCAGATGGAGGTAGAGCTTAACCTTGGAAGGAAGAATGGTAGCCTTATGCAGGAAGTAAGAAGGCAACTAATAATAGAATTTTCTTAGCTGATAGTGGATTGCGATATTGCGACTACTGTGATACTGTGTCTGCTGGGGACACTGCGTGCGGATAGTAGCTGTGAGCAAGTGCAACGGTTCTGAGAGTAGTATTTCCGAGTAATGTGAGTCTTGTGAGTGTATAGTATATTTGATGATTTTGCAACTCAAGTGCCTGCATCCAAAGAAAATCGTGAGTTTTGTAAAAGGGGGAGGTTAGTTCGTATTCTCGCTGGCTTTACTTGACCTGCTTGGCTCTGTTCCGGTGATATTGTGCGTATCATTGGGGTAGCGTTGCTAAACAAAGCAACTTTGGTAACAAACATGCACGATTTAGTAAAAATATAACATAAATACATAATCGAGAATAGTTTTCCTTAGATGAACCTACGACTACGACGTGGTTCAAGACATTGCAACTTCTCTTGCTCTGGAATTTTAAGGGTCTTCCTCAAAATTCTGCCCCAGTTTCCAATTGCGAGGGGAATGAAAATTTTATTGAATTGTGACCGAACCCATAGGGCTGCCTACGTATCCCCTCTTAAATGGGAATCAGGTCAGGCATAGTTCAAATTACATCATAAAGGAAAGCGTAAAAGTTACATATAGTATCGCTTCACTGCATTTTAATTGATCGGCTTCGGCCAAACTTCTCCTTCCATTTCTGCAAGTATGAGAGCTCCTCCAATTAGAACCCGGTGGACCATGTACGGACCCTGCCAGTTGGGAGAGAACTTCCCTTTGGCCTCGTCCTGATGCGGGAAAATCTTCTTTAGCACTAGCTTCACCGGTGCGAATTGTCTTGGCTTGACTCTTTTGTTGAAGGCTCTGGCCATTCTGTTCTGATAAAGCTGACCATGGCAAACTACATTCATTCTCTTTCCGTCTATAAGAGCTAGCTGTTCATAATGATTTTTCACCCATTCTGCATTGTCGAGTTCATCTTCCTGTATGATCCTTAGGGAAGGAATTTCTACCTCAGCGGAAATAACAGCCTCTGTACCGTAAACCAGCATATAGGGGGTTGCCCCAGTTGATGTGCGGACTATGGTGTGATACCTCAATAAAGCAAGTGATAACTTCTCTTGCCACTGCTTATGCTTCTCTATCATTTTCCTTAGTATCTTCTTGAAATTCTTATTTGCGGCCTCTACGGCTCCGTTCATCTGAGGTCTGTAGGCTGTAGAATTCTTGTGTTTGATCCTGAAGGTTTCACACATGGCTTTCATCAAGTCACTGTTGATATTGAAACCATTATCAATAATGATTGATTCTGGAATTCCGAACCGACAAACGATACGATCGCGGATGAAGTCTGCTACGACTTTCTTAGTCACTACCTTATATGATATTGCTTTAACCCATTTGGTGAAATAATCAATTGCCACTGGGATGAACCTGTTCCCATTTGATGAGGCAGGTTTGATTGGTCCGATAACATCCATTCCCCAAGCGGTGAACGGCCATGGTGAGCTTGTTGCATTAAGCTCGTTTGGAGGCACTTTTATCATATCTACATGTATCTAACAGCGGTGGCACTTCCGAACATACTGGATGCAGTCCGTTTCCATAGTCAACCAAAAATAACCAGCTCGGAGTATCTTCTTGGCTAAGACAAAGCCATTCATATGTGGCCCGCAGGTCCCAGCATGGATTTCTTCTAGTAATTTATATGCTTCATTTGTGTCAACACACCTTAGTAATCCCAAATCAGGAGTCCTCCTATACAGGATTCCTCCGCTGTGAAAGAAATTGTTGGATAACCTCTGAAGCGTGCGCTTCTGAATAGCATTTGCGAGCTCTGGGTATTCTCCTTTCGCCAAGTATTCCTTGCTATCATGAAACCAAGGTTTTCCATCCACTTCTTCTTCAATGTAAGCACAGAAAGCTGGCTAATCGTAGATCTTTACTGGAATAGGGTCGATGAAATTCTTATCTGGATGTTGTATCATGGATGATAGGGTAGCCAATGTATCGGCAAACTCATTTTGGACTCTGAGAACATGCTGGAACTCTGTCTTTATGAACCTCTTTCTCAACTCATGTACGTGATGCAGATAAGGGAGTATCTTGGAGTTCTTGGTCGCCCATTCTTCTCGGACCTGATGTATAAGCAAGTCTGAATCCCTGATCACTAGAAACTCTTGAATGTTCATGTTAATGGCCATCTTGAGTCCCAAGATGCAGGCCTCGTACTCATCCATGTTGTTGGTGTAAGGGAATCTGAGTTTGGCAGACACCTGATAATGCTGACCGGTTTCTGACACTAGGACTGCTCCTATGCCAACTCTTTTAAAATTTGCTGCTCCATCGAAACACATTCTCCAACCGTCATAGGATTCTACAATGTCTTCTCCTATGAATGATATCTTTTCATCAGGAAAATACGTCTTTAAGGATTCGTATTCTCCGTCCACGGGATTCTCGGCAAGATGATCTGCCAAAGCCTATCCCTTGATTGCTTTCTGAGTTACGTAGATAATGTCGAATTCACTTAACAGGATTTGCCACTTGGCTAGCTTGCCAGTGGGCATGGGCTTCTGAAAGATGTACTTCAACGGATCCATCCTTGATATGAGATACATGGTATAGGCACAGAAATAGTGCCTCAACTTCTGAGCTACCCAAGTCAGAGCACAACAGGTGCGTTCTAACAGAGAATACCGAGCCTCGTAAGGGGTGAATTTCTTGCTAAGATAGTAGATGGCCTGCTTCTTCCTCCCCATTTCATCATGTTTCCCAAGAACACAACCGAACGCTCCATCTAGCACTGCAAGGTAGAGTAATAGAGGTTTACCTGGCTCGGGCGGGACCAAAACTGGCGGTGTGGACAGGTACTCCTTGATTCTATCAAAGGCCCTCAGGTACTCCTTGATTCTATCAAAGGCCCTCTGGCAGTCATCAGTCCATTTGGTAGTGGCGTCCTTCATCAACATCATAAAGATTGGCTCACAGATGATAGTAGATTGAGCCATGAACCGGCTAATGTAGTTGAGTCTCCCCAAGAAACTCATTACTTCTTTCTTGTTCTTTGGCGGTGGCAATTCTTGAATAGTTTTGACCTTTGATGGATCCAGTTCTATTCCTCGGTGACTCATAATGAACTCAAGTAGTTTTTCGGCAGGAACCCCAAATGCACATTTCGCGGGATTCAGCTTCAAGTTGTACCTTCTCAGTCTATTGAATAACCTCCTCAAATCTTCCATGTGATCAGTGTCTTTCTTGGATTTGATGATGACATCATCGACATACACTTCGATCTCTTTATGTATAATATCATGGAAAATGGTAGTCATGGCCCTCATGTAGGTGGCCCCAACATTCTTTAACCCGAACGACATCATCTTGTAACAGTACATTCCCCACGGCATAATGAAAGCCGTTTTCTCAGCGTCTTCTTCATCCATCCAGATCTGATGATACCCAGCAAAACAATCCATGAATGACTGCAACTCGTGTTTGGCGCAATTATCAATTAGGATGTGTATGTTTGGCAAGGGGAAGTCGTCTTTTGGACTAGCCCGGTTGAGATCTCGGTAGTCGAGACAGACTCTAACTTTCCCGTCCTTCTTCGGTACTGGCACGATGTTGGCTAACCATGTCGGATATTCTACTACCTTGAGAATCTTAGCTTTGACTTGCTTAGTGACTTCTTCCTTGATTTTCAAACTCATGTCAGGCTTGAACTTTCTGAGCTTCTGCTTTACCGGTGGACATGTCGGATCAGTTGGCAGTTTGTGAGCCACAATAGATGTACTCAGGCCAGTCATGTCATCATACGACCAAGCGGATATGTCTTCATATTCCCTTAGAAATTCTGTGTATTCCTTCTTTTCTGATGGCGATAAGTGGACACTGATTCTCGTTTCTCTGACGTGCTCTGCATATACCAGGTTAACAATCTTGGTCTCATCCAGGTTAGACATAGGTTTGTTCTCAAAATTTTCAACCTCTTTAACAATCTCTTCCGGTATGTCATCTTCCTCTAAATTTGTATCCATTTGTTGCGTTATCTCGTTGCATGTCATAGCCATTGGTTCATCAAGATAGGTAATGGTAATGTTGTATAAGTAAAGTAATGAGAGAAAATAATAAGAGTAATATTTGTAAGGAAACCGAAATGCTTTGATGAATTTCATAATTGTTTTAAACATTGAAAGATCTTATTGTGAAAATTCAAAATTGCGAAAGGAAAATCAACTAGTAAAAATAAAAGATAGTGCATGATGCTTTGTTCAGCCTTGCTACCCCGAGGCTTTCCGGGCTCTGGTGGTTCTGATGGTCCAATTGTTGAGGCATGCTCCTCGGATTACGGCTTGTATAGAAGGGCCTTCCTCCCCTCCTCTTTGAAAATGACACAACAATCCATGTCATCATCTTCCACGAATAAATGCCTCATTGCTGCCAGTGCTTCCTCTTCTTCCGACCCAGATATAACATCGGTTGGCTAGAAAGTCTGTTCTAAATGGGGTATCGACTGCTCCAGTGGGTAGTAAGGGCCGTGCCATGGTGGCGACCAGTTTTTGAATTCCTTCCAAGTATACTCGTATCCCAGACCGAAAGTGGTGCCATGTTTCTTCAGTTTGATCGGCTTGGCGATTCCTTGGAGGTTCTTGCCAAGTCCCTTGCCAGGCTCATATCCGCTCCAGTTCAATATGCTTTCAGTTTTGTTGTCCCACCATTTGTCTTTGTCAACGGCGTTAACTCGCTCGATGTGGTGATAGGTTTCCCCGCCTATCTTTATCCTTCCTCCAATCGCTGGGATGGTTTGGCAACTATATATGGGATTGCTACCGTCGCCGTGAATGATCACCTCTTGGTGGTTCCACTTAAATTTCACCGCCTGATGCAGTGTTGATGCTACGGCCCCAGCAGCATGAATCCACGGCCGTCCCAACAGCAAGTTGTAAGATGTTGGCACATCTATTACTTAAAATTTAACATCAAACCAAGTAGGCCCCATCTACAAACACAAGCTAATTTCCCTAATAGTGGACCTTTGGGAAACGTCGAAAGCTTTGACATTGATGGCCCCGTCCTTGATCTCATGCAAACTCTTTCCCAATGTTCTGAGTGTTACCAACGGACAAATATTGAGGCTGGACCCACCGTCAATCAGGATTCTGATGATGAAATAATCTTCGCATTGCACAGTGATGTGCAGCGCCTTGTTGTGACTCAACCCTTCTGGTGGCAACTCATTTTCATGAAAAGTGATCTTGTGACTCTCCAATACCTTCCCTACCATGTTTGCCATTTCTCTTCCAGTGATGTTTCTCGGTACATATGCCTCACTCAGCACCTTCAACAAGGCGTTCCTGTGTGCATCGGAGCTTTACAACAAAGCTATGATAGAGATCTGTGCTGGTGTTTTGTTCAACTGATCGATGACTGAGTACTCCTTTGCTTGTATTTTTCTCCAGAGATCATCGGGCCTAGGGTCAGTGATGGTTGGCCATCCAGAGGCCTGCTTGCTTGATTCAGCCAAATGTTTCGGGGTGTATACTCTGCAGGTTCTTGTCATACCCTGTGTTGCGACTGCTTTTCCGGATTTGGCTTTCCCTTTCCTTCTTGCCTAGGCTGTGTAGTCCCAAGGTATGAAATTTGTATGGAATGGCATTATAGCCAACATTACTACTGGAATGGGCACCTTTTCTCCGAACGGAGCCTGTATTTTGGAAGGCTAGACAACAACTTCAAATGGTTCAAGTACATTTGCTGGGGACCCAAACTCGACCTCGATCGGTGCTGGCATTTTTGCAGAGAATGGTGTTTCAAACTCAAGTGGTATGGACATGTTCACCTCAGCGTCCCCAGAAGGATGAATCTGGACTACAATCGGATTAAGGGTGATTGTTGGTTTCTTTGGATCGTCACCTTCTGTGATCAAACCTATTGACCCCTTGAGGTCTCAGTCTTCCTCTATTTCAATCATGTGAATGCCTCCATCCGTGTGGTCTAGTAGAGGGTTATTGTGGACATTCGGAGCGGGCTCCTTTTCCACAATAATCTTGTTATCAATTAGTTCTTGGATTTTATCTTTCAGAGAGCGACACTCATCAATGGTATGCCCTTTTATGCCGGAATGATATGCACATTATTTATTAGGATTGACCCATTGGGAAGGGTTTTCAGGAGTTATAGCGGGGATGGGGGTGACATAACCAGCAACTTTGAGTCTTTCATACAGCCGGTCAATCAGCATCAACCTTTCATAGTACTGGGGGTCTTGAGCTCGGACGAAAAACTTGTTCATTTGTTCTTCCTCTAGAGCAGGCCTGACTTTGGCAGCTTCTGACCTCCAGCGAGTGGCATACTCGCGGAATATTTCCATTGGTTTCTTCTTTAGGTTTTGGATGTAGAACACATCTGGCGCATTTTCTGTGTTGAACCTAAACCTGTCCATGAAATCGGACGCCATGCTTACCCAGTTCGACCACTTCTTCGGATCATGGTTAATGTACCGAGACAGAGCAACTCTCTTCAGACACCTCATGAAGAGTTTCATGCGGATCCTTTCGTCCTTTCCTTCTCTGACCAGCTTATCGCAGTATGTTCTCAAATGAACTCTCGGATCTCCTGTACCATCAAACATCTCAAACTTTGGAGGTTTTACCCCTCGGGCAGTTCAACATCGGGTTTTATGCAGAGATCTTCATAGTTTAGCCCCTCAATTCCTTTGCTTCCTTCGACGCCCTAAATTCAGCTAGTCAACTTCTTAATCTCTTTAGCCAGACTCCTGATGAGTGAGTCTTTATCGTTAGACTCGGGTATGCTTGAAATGGGTTGGGCAGAGTGTGGCATGGTTTCCATGTAGATGGGGGTGTTATGAGTGTGAAAATTGTCATTTATGGAGTTCACCGGTTCTAGTATGAGTAGTGGAGTATTGTTGGAAGTATGATAGGTGTTGTAGTGGTGGTGAGGAGTGGGAGGGTTTTGGGGTTTTGGGATGTTTTGTGGAGGTGTAGGGTTCTGAGCGTTAGGAAAATTGACATCTGGGGTGGTGAGGGAATATGATAAGCTCGCCAAGTTCCGGACCTGATCAAGTTCTTCTTGGAATTTCAGCATCTTTTGTTCAAGATGGGATGCACTTTCCTTAGGAACCAGAGTACCATGAGTGACATCTACCCGTTCAGTTGAGTTTTCCTTTCTGGTGTTGTTCAAATCTTCCATCTTTCCTTTATTCCTATTTTTGACGGGGCTAGGAGGAGGAGTGGGTGGAGGGTCCTTGGATCTTGTGGAATATGATGATGATGCCAGAGTGCACGAACTAACCTTAGGGAGGGGAATAAATAAAAAATAAAAACAAAAAGGCAACAAGTTAGTGAGGATTATGAAAAGAAACGTTGCGATAATTAAACAGGTAGTGCAAGAATGGTCGTGTCCTAATTTGGGAGCCTCGTTGGGCCCGAGGTAGGCCTAGCGACAAGTTGATTTGGAGAACTTATAATGCTTAATGCCTCATTTTATTGATAAAAATAAGACGAATCCCAAAACGACATTAAATAACAGAAGATAAAAATGTCACTAATTGCCATTGGCCTTACAAAAACGTAACTTCCTAACTATTTGGTCCCAAAAGGACCTTCCCTAGACTCGGCATCTTTGGCTCCATCGAACAGCTTCACCAGCTCGCGAAGTCCCAGCAACAGGTAGGCTATGGCCAGGTGTCCACCCTCGTTTCCTTCAGCATTCTGGCAGTCCTCGATCCTCTTAAGAAACTTCCTTTCTAGCTCCACTAAACCTCGTTCCAGGTATCTTAATCGCTTGTTGGATCTGACGGCCATGTCTTTCCACTTTTCAATCGGTTTTTGGTGGGCTTCTTGAATCTCACGGTGCTCGCTTTCACATTCCCGAATCCTCTTACGTAGTTGGTTGTATTTGACCTGTGCTTCAGCCCTTTCATGATGATTCTGTGACCTCTAACAAACCCAGGTTGGCCCAAACCATTGTGATTGTCCTCCAGCCATCCTGAATAGTATGGGGTGCAGCCAGCATGGTATCTATCTGGCTCAATAGTATCTCTCCCCATGATGATCTTGCAATGCCACATATGCTGAGCTTGGCACTTATAAGGACTGTCATCAGCTTGGAAGTCGGCCCGAAAATGACTCATCTTGTCGACCCTTGGTATAACCTGTTTCCTACCAGCCTGTCTCATAACCCAGAGAGGGACATAAGGGTAGGTTCCTCTCAAACCGATCAGTATCAGAAATGGTGTGTCCCTGGATCGGGCGATGAGCTCTTCAGTAGGGAACCACTCGAACATCCATTGTATTTGATCCTCAGTCAGATTTTCAAACAGCTCCACCCATCCCTTGGCATCTTCTGACTGAGCAAACATGTTTGGCATGTAGTTCATTCGCCTTGGTTGATGGAAGGCTATATGATCGTCCCAGTCTCTATGCTGAATCTTTTGCCGATATTCACCCCTTTGGAGATGCTCCATGAGCCAGAGTTGGAGTAGTAAGTTGCAGCCCTCGAAGTGTGGGGCTCCTTGTTGACACTTTTCCAAGGCTCGGTATATCTCTGCGATGATCATGGGCACTACTCTAAATGGTTGTCCACCAATTCCCTCCATCAAATTTTTGGTAACCATGGCTAGCCTAGTGTGGATCCTTACTTTCTTCATTGGAAACACTATCATCCCCAAGAAGCAGAACATGAAGACAAAGACCCTTCGGTGAATATTCCCCAACGATGTAAGGGCGAACTCATCCGGATATGTACGGTAGGATTTGCTGTGACCGTACCTCTCGTACAAATAATCAAAGGGAATGTAGGACTCCTTCAAACATGTCAAGTCTGGATTATTCTTTAGACCCATCTACCCTTGCGCTTTTCCGGCATTAACAAACCCGGGGTCTCCCATGGTATACCAGCCAATCCTCTTATTTCCTTTAGCAGGAGTATCATCTCAATCTCTCCGAAGCGAAACACAGACCTATCACAATCCCAGAACAGAGTAGCAGCTTCTTTGATTTTGTTGTTGGGTTGGACATCTAGGAGGGAAGGTATATTTCCTAGGTATTTTCGGACAAGAATCTGATCACTGGAATGAAGATCCTCCCACCAGCTTAGCAACCTTGGGTGGATGTTCGTGACTATGCCGAATCTGGGCACTTCGTGCCTCATGTTTCTGCGTGCCTCATGTTTCTGCAAGACAAAAGGGTTAGTACCTTACCCCCACCAGACTTGACTATTAAATACCAATAATTGGCATAAAAGCATTTAATTCTCCAAATAAATGCACAGAATGTGGTAGTGTCCGTTTGGGTTTTTGGAAAACCCAGTGGACTTTGGACGAGGCTGTCTTAAAGAGTCATTATGCGGACAACATAACTGACTCAGCTAAGTTTGACCATGATGCATGCACAATTAAACAGAGTAAGGTTTCTATGGGGTATTAGACTAGTACCCTTAAGCGAACAACTCAATAGGGAAAGGCACGGAACCGTCGACTACACCGTTGAGCGACTGATTTTACCGCAAATACGCCTTTGCCAAATTTAAAGGGTGATAATATCGGAAGAGCACAACCACTCATTATAAGCGTTGCTATGGTATTTGTTTGGCACGAGTGGAATATGATATTGAAAGCATGCTTATGCAATAATTAAAACAAGTTGTCACGTATTTGCACGTTCATAAAGTGATAATTACAATAATTTAAAATAGTAATAAAGGAGTGCAGTAAAGGAAAGCAGTGAAAGAAACAAGAGACAAGTTAGTTTTTGCAGTAGAAGAGGGAATTAAATGCTTAAAGGTATTAAACAAATAAAGCGCAAAAGAAAGGTAAAGTCACAGTAATAGCTTGAAATGGTAAAAGCCTAAAAGTATTTCCCCAGCAGAGTCGCCATGTTGTCGCGCCCCCTTTTTCTCGCGAAATCGGGTTTATGACATTTGGGAGGACAACTCGTTCCCTTTTTGGGAATTGGGTTTGAATTGAAGACTCACCACCTAATGATTAAAGTGCATTAGGACACTAGAACGGAATTGATCTAGAAAATCAGAGATTGGGTAAGGGCTAGAAATTATCCCGAGGGGAAGGTGTTAGGCACCCATCAGGATCCACTAGTGTGGTTCCCGGCCATGCTACAATTGTGACTTTAAGTACAAGTAACAAGTAAGCAAATAAAGGTTTCAAATATGAGGGATTGTCACATTATGGCTACAAATAAATTAAAGTTTGAAGAAACAAAGAAAGCTGAAATTTTGAGGAAATAGTTTGAAAATTCTGAAAAGTAATAAAATACATAAGTAAAGGGAAGGGAGTCCTAGGTTTACAAATAATATGGATCACATCAATGCAATACTCGGTAATTATTCCTCAGAAGAGGGGTTACACGTGGTATTAGCGCATCGGTCATCATATCCATATCTACCCTTTCCCACCCCGTTAAGGTATTAAAAGGCAGAATAGTTTCGTTACTTATTTCATGCTCTTACCCATCCCAATCCTATCAATCCTGGAGGCATTTGGGACTACTATCCTAAAGGGAAGGGAGATTGGGCTTTTATGGTTTAAAGGACAAAATTTAGGGCGACAAACAAAACACATAGAGCAGATATGGGAAAACACATAACATTTAAAGGCTCAAACAGGCCTCCTCAACTTAAAGACAGATTGTTTAGCATGTCTTGCATGTACTGGATATGGTCTGAATTAAACTTAAAAATGTTAAAGCATGCAGATTTATCATATATTTTCAGATAAGAAGTCTGAATTAGGCTTGCCCGCTGGTTGTATATATCAAAGACTAGTGCAGTTATAACCTTTACCCTAAAGCTTGCCTAGGTGAAACCTATAGGCATGATATCTATGCATAACAGAAATATACTGATTTTAGAGAAAAGGACTTATTAATTGCAGGAACATAGGTTATGTAAATATTAAGTAACGTTACTACTATTTTTTTAGACTTATAAGTGAGATAGATCATTCAGATTCGGTTGATTACTCTTATAGGCATGCTTTCTAAGTGTTATTGATTTAAAAAACATTTATAGTCGAAATAAAAATGCAGGAGTCCTATAGGCATGGTATCTAAAATGTTGTTTGTTATTAAAACTTGTGAACACGTTTTCCTAGTAATAGATGCATATGCAGAATTTAAAAAGTCATATAGACAGGTTATCTATATGATAAGCAGCATTATGAAATGTAGAACCTATAGACATATTTTCTAGATAATACAGAAATGCAGAAATTTATAGACATGGTTTCTATATGAAAATGCAGGACCTGTAAACATGATTTCTATATGAAAATGCAGAACCTATAAATAGGATTTCTATATGAAAATGCAGAACTTATAAACATGATTTCTATATGAAAATGCAGAACCTATAAATAGGATTTCTATATGAAAACGCAGAATTGAAAGCAGGACATGATTGCAGAAGTATAATAAATACCTATGAACATGATATCTACCCTTTTTGCATGCATGATTTACCCTCCCCTTTTCACTAAAACCCTAAAAGTTATTACAAATTATTACAGCCCAGAATGAATAAGAAAAGCAAATTAAATCAGAAATTAAAGTACAACCAAGGGGAGCCTAATTCAGACTCCAAGTCTGAAATATGAAATGAACCAACTCCAAAGATCAAATATCCAAAGCCTTTCTCTTACTTGGGATGTGTCAGAGCTCTCTAAGAGTCTCAAATGGACTCCGGGCAGTGCTCACACCCAAGTATATTGCAGAATATGAGTCATAGTGTAGTGTGGAAGGGCCAGCCCTCAAATGTCCAAGTTTAGAGGGAACTCAAGATCCCAAAGCAAGGCTCATAGGAGAAGGGGTAGAACTTAGAATCTAAGAGAGAGTGTAAGTGCATAGAGGGGATTTTAGGGAAAGCCAAGACAAACTAGTGGTCATACCTAGCAATTGGAGTGTCAGCACACCCCAACCAGCATGTTATCCACATTGTTTGGGAGTTAGAATCCCCTAAGGGATCAAGTCCAGACATGAGCAACAACTTGGATGTTGCCATATTCTGAACTTCAACTCAAACACATAGAAGGGGACAGGGGTGCAGGGATTCACAGTAGAAACATATTCTAATTAACACTAAACATAGGCAGTAAAGCAGACAGAGGTGTAGAAGCTGTAAAATAAACACATTGGGATGAGGCTGAAAATCAAACTAGATCATACCAGTTTCAGGGAAACAAAAAAAGAAAGCAGTAGTCTTGTGAAGCCAAAGTGCAAGCAAATAGTCAGAATGCTATGATTAGAGAAATATGATACTTGAGTAGTATAAAAGTGTTAAATTGAGAGTGTTAAAGTGCAGAAAGGTCGTGCCCTTTTATAGTGTAGAAGGCAAGCAGAATAAGGTAGGAGAATGATTTGAAAATCAATTACAAAAATTTCCCTTTGATTAAGGGATTCTAATTTCAAACGTAAAAATAATTAAGGAAAGAAATTGATCAAAACCTTTTCCAAAGTAGTACAAAAAGGGTAAATACACAGAGATTTATTTAAGGAAAAAGTCTGATAGCACACGGTTTGCACAAGTAAGGAAAGGAAATCAGTTAACAGCCAAAAAATCAAAATTGAAGGCTTTGTACGAATGAACCAAGTCAGGAAAAGTGAGGAAAGGTTTTACTTAAGGAAAATCAGTAACAATCAATCAATCCTAAAAAAAGATTCTGAATCAATCATAAGTTGGAAAGCCTTTTGAATAAAGGTTCAACACACATATAAATGCATACAGACATGCTTAAACAAGAAAGAATTGTCATGCCTCTGTAAAATCAGTAGAAAGAAAAGGTTCAACATTGTATGAAAACAAATATATCCAAACTCATTCAGAGGTTTAAAACCAGTCTGAAAGAGCTAAGGGGTCTTTGAAATAAAGCCCTAGTTCGAACAAACCAGAAAACATAAAGGAGAGGGCAAGCAAGTTAAGTCGAGACATGTGTAGAGGTTTCAGAAGAGAATTGAAGCTTCTAACATGCTTCTTTCAGAACTCATGAGAGAACATGATAGAAAAGTAACATGCAAACAGTAGCAGTATTCAGAGGATAGAATGGAAAATACTGATAAGAATAGCAGAGGAAACATGCTTAAGAGGCTCTTTTAGAAGAACTCAAACAAAGTTCAGTAGAAGAAAAGTAGTAAGCACACTTAAGAACGCGGTAGAAAAATACAGTAGAGAGATTCACAGAACATAATGGAAATACTAGTAGGAATAGTAGAAGAAACATGATTAAGGAGTTTCTAAACGGAACTTAAACAGGGCTCAGTATATGGCAAACAAAGAACTTTAAGAACTTAGCAGGAAAATACAGTAGAAGAACACAAAAACATCAGAAAATTATAGCAGAAAAGCACATATAGAAGAACACAGTAAGATAGTCATACAAGAGCATGGTAAAAGGAAGAATACAAGAACACAGTAGGAGCAAGTACACGGAAAGGAAAAGGAAATTCAGAAATCACTTAAACTTTTTAGAAAATCCTAGATCGGAAAAGAAAGACCTTAAAAAAATAATTTTTGAAAGAAGAAATTGGGGAAATGGTTTGAAAACTCAAGTAGAGCATAAATATATAACAGTTCTAAGAAAAATCGGAGAAAACCTCAAAGGGTTAGGGTTTCAGAAGAACCCTAGAATGAGAAAGGCTTTGAAAAGGTCTCTGATCTGAGTCGGAGAAGTCAGAAACAGGCTCATAGGACCAGGATACGCCGGAGATGGCCATGAAACCTCAAGCCGGAAAAGATCTGAGTGATAACCTTTGAGGTCAAACCCCGATCTTCAAGTACCAAGTGTACAAGAGCAAAGGGAGGTGAGTTTAAGACTCCCATGGCCTGAGAAGTCATGGATTCTGGTGAGTTTAAGGTGGAAGACGGTGACAGGGGGCTAGGGTTAGGGAAGGTTCGAGAGTATTTGAGAGAGTATGAGAGTTCAGAGGCGGCGATTGGTGAGAAATGAAGTAGGGTTGGGGGGTGTTTGTGAATTAAAAAGGAAAGGGGAAATTATGGTCGTTGATCAAAATGATCAACGGCCTGGATCAAAAAGGAAGGTCGGGCGGGTTAAATTAGTTGGGTCAGGGGCGGGTTAAATTGAAATTGGGTCGGTCCGAAATTGGGCTTGAAATTGGGTCAATTAAGAGGATCAAATTTGGCTATAATTGAAATAAAAATGGGTCAGATTTTAAATAGCCAGTTTTTCCCTTTTTATTTTATAAAAATAGTAAAAATGATTTTCAAAGCAAATTAAAAGTACTAAATCAGTTAATAATATATAAATATTAATTTAAAAATATTGGAACCAATTTCATAATTATAAAATTCTATTAGTCTTAAAATAGGCTAAAATTGCAATTATATGCAATTTACTTTTAGAATACCAAATAAATTTGTATAAAAATTACCCTAGCTATATTTTGGTATAAATATAAGAATAAAGTAATTTATTCACCAAAATAATAATTTTGGAAATAATTATTGGTTTTCGTGCTGCTAAATGGGCAATAAATCAGTTTAAAAATCTTTTAGGAATTAAGAAAATTATTGAAACACTTGGACATACTTATATATGCATATATGTGCTATTTTGAAAGTATCTGCATGTAAAAATACATAGGAAAAAATTGGGTATCAACAGGGGTCACCCTGTGGCACATTGACTCTACTTTGCCAAGCAGGGGAAGTGTCAATCATCTCGTCAAGAATGTCACAAGCCTCATCATAAGACAACTTCATAAAGTTGCCCCCGACAAATTGGTTCACTATGCATTGGTTTGTTGTGTTAATTCCTATGTAGAAAGTCTGTTGGATCATCGCCTCAGTCATATCATTGTTGGGGCATTCCTTCACCATTTTTCTATAACGCTCCCAAATCTCATGCAAAGGTTCCGTGGGCTCTTGCTTGAAAGCCAAGATCTCATCTCTCAATGCTGCCATATGCCCTGGTAAGAAACATTTTGCAATGAACTTGTCCGCCAACTCATCCCAAGTAGTGATGAAATGGTTGGGAAGTCACTCGAGCCAATCCAATGCCTTCCCTCTAAATGAGAATGGGAAGAGTCTCAATCGAAGTGCATCTTCGGACACATTAGTTTGCTTGCTCCCCCAACAGGTATCCACGAACCCCTTGAGATGTTTGTAAGCCTTTTGATTGGCAGCGCCCGTGAAATACCCACGATGCTCCAGCAATGTCAGCATCACATTGGTAATTTGAAAATTGCCTGCCCGAATCTAGGGCGGGACAATTGCACTTGCATATCCTTGGTTTGGAAGCACTCGAGGAGCCACTCTTGGAGGTGGCGGGGGAGGGTCTGGAATATAATCATTGGTCTGGCAGCCTCTCCTTTGTCCTTGAGGCACAATAGGGACCTCATTTTCAACATTATCATCTACTTCTCCCCCGACGGAAGATCTTCAAGAGGTGCATTGTTTAAGTTTGCTGCCATTTTGTACCAGAAGTTGTGACACAAACAAATTAGTAACACAGAAGGAAAGAAGAACAATATACAAAACTATTTAGATAGATAGACAAAATCGTTAGCTCCCCAGTAACGACGCCAAAAAGTGATTGTGGCCAACCCTACACTACTATGGAGTAGCGAGAGAGGTCGAAGTAGCTTTTACCCGATTAAGGTCGGAATCGATTTCCACAGGGAGCTAGATATTGGAGTCGGGTGTCTATCTAAAGCGGTGTTGTGTATTTTCTCTTAATTGCATTTCTACACATTTTTGGTTTGATTTATAATTCTAATTTTATAAAACTACAATGCTTAATTAAACTAAATAAAGCTAAGGTTTAAACTATTGCGAGTTGTTCAAATGATTAAAAGGTACTAGGGAAGCGATTTTCACCTAGGTGGTCAATTGACAGATTCTTGAGTCTAAAGCTAGATTGTCACATTTGGGGAGTATGATATAACCATTGCACGATTCTACTCACTCTACACCTCTCGGTAGTTCGAGTGATTTTGCCCGAATTGAATTTCTCAAGACCAATTGGGTATGCAAATTTGTGCAAGCAATCAAGGTTCAAGACGGGTATTACTATCTCTAGGTTTAACCCTTTAATTAGGGCTATCAATCTCTTGAGTACGCCCCAATTCCTTGTTGGACTAATTTCATGGACTTAGGCTCTCTTTCTCATGAAGAGCCAAAGTTTACTAGGCATAAACTAGTGTTTGCAACCACTAATTCACAATTAAAATCCTAAATTAGCCCAAATGTCAAACACTCATAGACAATCAAGCATCAAAACACAAGACCCATCAATTACCCACACTAGGGTTGAGCCACAACCCTAGCTAATAGGTCTAGCTACTCATAATTAGAGAAGAAAACAAAGAAATAGATGAAGAAAAACCCATAATAATTAATTTCTAAATTAAACTTGAAGATTCAATGTTGAAATCAAGCTAAAATTACTCAAAATAGGCAAAAGGAACGAAGTCACGAGCGCATCTCTCAGTACAAAACTATCTTATGACCTAAAAATAGGAAAAGAATCTATTTATACTAGGCTGAAAATCTTGGACAAAAATACCCCTACGGGGCTAGTACGGACCGCACAAAATCGAGTGTGGCTGCACTAAGGCTCTAGGCTTGAATAATCAGCTCTCTGAACTCAGGCAATGCGGACCGCACAAAATCGAGTGCGGCCGCGGTGGCTTCCATTACAGTCCGCACGAAAAGGACCACGGACTGCATTGAGCTTCATCCTCCAAAACACCACCTCTCTGAACCTTGGCTCTGCGGTCCGCACGAAATCGAGTGCGTCCGCGATGAACTCAATGCGGACCGCACAATACCCTTTGCAATCGCATTGCCTGTTGTCCTGAACAGCAACCCCTCTGAACTTCACTTGTGCGGACCGCACAGAATGGTGTGCGGCCGCACTGGCCCTGTTTGACTGAGCTTTGTCTTATCTTGGTACTTGTGCAAGGTTTCACTCCTTTTTGAGCTAGTTTTTAACACCTTGTCACCTTGTTGATCAAACTTGCAATCAAGCACAACTTGTGAGCCTTTGGGGCTATTTGGTACACAATTCTAATCAAAACTCGAGTAAGAAGAAGTGTAGAATGCATCATATTCCCTAGTTATCACTCCTTCCTATAGATATGATATGACGCGATTGCACCAGTCCCAAGTTAAATTTGTAGAATATACCTCAACTTGGTTGATGAGTGGAGGAGAGTGACCATGTTCTCCTTGGTGATATTTTTAGTTACTGCGACCAGCTTGGCGAGACTGTCTGCTTCGATGTTTTGTGCTCGCGGTATTTGGTTGAGTCGGCATTCGTCGAATTTTGGCAGCACCTTGTGGATTTGGTTTGGTATTTCTTTAACCTCTACTCCTTAACCTAGAAAGTCCCAGTAACTTAGTTTACGACAAGTTGAGAGTCACAGCAGAGGATGACTCATCGAGCACCATACTTGAGGGCCAATTTTAGTCCTGCAATTACGGCCTCATACTCGGCCTCATTGTTAGCCATTTCAGGGCATCGTATAGATTGGAAAATTACTTCACCCGTTGGGACTTCGAGTACGAGTCCCAGTCCGGATCATGACACGTTGGATGCACTGTCGGTGTGGAGGACCCAGAGGTCGGGTCGTTCAGGTAAAGTGCGGAGCGCTTCTTGCTCGACTGAAACGAAATCGGCGAGCACTTGTGACTTTATCGCAGTTTGCGATTGATATGTTATATATTGCTTGCTCAATTCTATGGCCCATTTGGCCAACCTACCCAATAATTTGAGTTTGTACAGGATGCTCCTGAGAGGAAAGGTTGTCACCGCCTTTATGGGGTGGCACTGAAAATTTGGTCTAAGCTTTCATGAAGCTGTGACTAGTGCTAGAGCTAGTTTTTCAAGTTGGGGGTACCTTGTTTCGGCGTCGATTAAGGTTTTGCTGACATAGTAAATTGGGGATTGCATAACTTTTCTTTCTTGGACTATAACTGCACTTACTGCGACTTTAGAGATAGCCAGGTATACTATGAGTCACTCGCCTGGATCTGCCTTGGCGAGTAATGGTGGTGAGGACAAGTATGCTTTCAGTTTTCTTAGGGCGTCGACACATTCTGAATTCCACTAAAGTCCATTGTCCTTCCTTAATGCATTAAATAATTTATGGCATCTATCTGATGACCGTGAGATGAACCTCGACAGGGCGGCTATCCGTCCTGTCAATTTTTGTACCTGATTTTTGCTGGTAAATATTTCGGGTATTCCTTTGATAGCCTTAATCTGATCTGGGTTGACCTCGATGCCTCTTTGTGATACCAAGAAATCGAGGAACTTACCCGAGGTTATGCTGATGGCACATTCTTCGGGGTTTAGTTTCATGTCGTACCGTCTTAAAATTTCGAAGGATTCCTTTAGATGACCTATATGATATTCCTTCCTTTTCGACTTAACCAGCATGTCGTCGATGTAGACTTCTTTTGTTTTACCAAGTTGGTCTTTGAACATCTTGGTGACCAACCTCTGATACGTCGTCTCTGCATTCTTTAGTCCAAATGGCATGACCTTATAGTAGTATGTTCCTTGGTGAGTGATGAAGGTGGTTTTCTCCTGTCTTATTCTTCCGTGAGGATCTGGTTATAGCCCGAGTAGGCATCTAAGAAGCTCAACAACTTGTGTCCTGCTGTTGCATCGATGAGTTGGTCGATGTGTGGTAGTAGAAAGGAATCTTTTGGGCATGCCTTGTTTAGGTCCGTGAAGTCTACACACATCTGACACTTTCTGTTTTTCTTTTTTACCATGACCATATTGATGACCCACTAGGGATATTTTGACTCTTGGATGGAGCCATTTGCGAGCAACTTATCGACTTTTTCGCTGACAGCTTCGTTGATTGCAGCATTGAACTTCTTTCTCATTTGCCGTAATGGCGGGAATAGGGGGTCGACATTTAGTTTTTGTGTGGAGATATCCTTTGGGATACCTGGCATATCTGCATGGGAGAAGGCAAACAGATCGGCATGGTTAGTCAAGAATTTATGAAACTTACCTGGTTCCGAGAGGTTGTGCCCAATATAAGCCTTTTTTGTGCTGTTGTTGCCGTCTAGTAGGATGGGACAAGGTTCTCTATCATCGACTCAGATGCTTCCACGATGTCGGGGTCCTTGATAACGTCTATTCGTACATCAAGTTTGGCTCCCGACGTCGCTGATTGCTATGCTTCCGCATTTGCCCCTTTGAGTTGCTGGGTGTGGGCGCAATCCTGGGCGATGCGATAGCATTCTTGTGTGGTGCGGTGCTCGCCTTGGATGCTGAATACCCCCTATGGGGTAGGAAACTTGATCACTTGATAGAGACTGGAAGGGACCGCTCACATGGCATGTATCCACAGGCGCGCTATGATGGCGTTGTAGGCTATTTCTTGGTCCATGACGTGAAACGTCATTTCCAGGGTGACTCCTCCGGCTAGGATGGGTAGCATTATCTCTCCAGAAGTCCATTCGACTACATTATTAAAACTTGTTAGTGTTATGTAGTGCGGTATTATTTTGTCTTCGAGTCTCATCTATACGAGGACTCGAGGATCGATAGTACACGCGCCACTCCCGTCATCTACCATTATTCTTTTTACATCAGTATCTACAATACATAAAATGATAACAAGAGCATCGTAGTAAGGGAAAGACAAACCGTCAGCATCTGACTTATCGAAGATGATACTTTCTTTGAGGTCATCATATTGTTCATGGGTGATTGACCGTTTGAGTTTATGTGTGGTGATAAACTTAACATGATTGATTGTTGTGCCATTGACTCCGCCAATGATCATCTGTATGGTGCAAGCGGGAGAAGACGGTTTGGAGGCCCTTGGGGTTGTTCGTGTCCGCGAGCGAAGTTAGCCTATCCTCGATTGCTCAGTAATTCTTTCAGGTGTCCCTTATTTAGAATTCGCACTACCTCTTGTCACAGTCCTATGCAATCTTCGATTTTGTGACCCTTTTCTTAGTGAAATTCGCAGAAAGCGTTTGACTTCCGAGTGCTGGGGTCGGACCTCATCTTTTGCAGCCATTGTACCTTTGTACTGAGATTATATAGGGCGTACACTATTTCTAAAGGAGAAACACAAAATTGTGAGCAGATAGGAGTGGAGGCATACCTTTCTCATGTTGATATAGCAATGTATGTCGAGAAGGAGCATCTGTGTGACGTGGTGGAGGCGGGGCAGACGTCCTAACATAGGGCTGATGTTGTTCTCGACCGAGATGGGGCCCTGACTGATCTCTTCGACTGTCATTGTGATGATCTTTCCTCGCTTCAGTTTGAACTGACGTCAACTATTGATTCAGACCGTTAAGGTCATCCTCGTCGGCTCTTACCTCGGCGCAGTAGGCATTATGGATTTCTTCCCAAGTGGTTGGAGGATATTTCATGAGCATGCTTCGCATTTTTATGGTCGCTCTCAACCAGTTCCTGTTTAATCCATTCTGGAAGGCTGTTGCTGCCATTCCTTATGACACATCCGGCAAGCTCATCCTCACTCTGTTGAACCGAGCTAGGAAGTCCCTGATTCCCTCGTCATGCATCTATCTCACAACGAAGATGTCGTTTACCTTGGCTTCTACCTTTTTGGATCCTGCATGGGCGGTGACAAATTTGTCTGCCATTTCCTCGAATGTTGCTAGCGAACGTGCCAGTAGTTGAGAGTACCATGTCAGGGCTCCCCCTGTTAGGGTTTCGTCGAACTTCTTCAGTAGCACCGATGGTACCTGCTCTTTTGAAAAATCATTACCTTTTACGGTTGTGACATAGTGGATGATATGATCTTCTGGATCGATAGTACCATCATATATCTTTATGTAGGGCGTCATTTTCAAGGTCTTTGGAATGTCGTAGAGGGGTGCTTCTTCATTGTATAGTTGCTCGATGAATCGACCAACGTCCCATTTTGGCAACAACTTTGTGGCACATGGTATCTTGTTAAACCTCTCTTGGTGTTCCTTCATCTGGTCATGGAGTACCTTATTCTTATTTTCCATCTCCTCCATTTTCCTTAGAACGTCTGCGAGCATGTCATTGCCTTCATCAACAGCAATATGAGCGTTATCTGTACGGGGGACATCTCGCTCGCCAGCGATCGTCGTGGCATCTATATGTGCAATATCTCTGTCATCCCTTTAGGCGGATTTGTCAAGTATATTGTTTAGAGCACTCGTTATCCACTTATCGAATTACCTTCTCACTACTGGTGGTGCCTCACCTGTTGTAGATATTGAGGCTTCCTTCTCGCGTGAAGCGCTTACGCTTTCATGCAGAGGAGGTGAAGCTTCTCCTCTAGGTGTGGTGTTTGGTGTTCCGTTTTTGTTATCTTCCCTATTGTCTTTGTTGATGGTGTTTAGGAGGTTGGTTGAGACACCTACTATTGCTTTCAGCCTTGTATCTCCTTTCCCTGCCATTGTTAATTTGTGCAAAGCTAGGAAGAGTCGATTATCCCTTTTAAGTGTCTAGATGAAACTAAAATCTTAGCTAATGAAATCTCCACAGACAGTGCCAAATTGTTTGACCGAAAGATATTGAAACCTTTTTGATTAAATCAATTAATGGAGATGAAGAGGTAAATCTCAGCCAAGTATAATTAAATCTGGATTAAATGATACAAGAGAGAAAAAAAGACGAATGATGCTTCCTCGTATATTGGAACCAAATGATTACTCATATATATGAGTAACTTCAAAAGTAGAAGAATTTAGCAATGAATACAATTGACCGAGATAAGGGATGATGTATGGATTTCAGATCTGTAGTAAGCAAAGTTGTCTTTTTCGTATTCACTTTTTGATCCCCCTTTTACAAAGTCTTCCCCCTCTATGTATAAGGGACAATCCCCTCTTGAACCCTAAAAAGGTATAACATAAAGAATATTCGAAAATTATATTACTACTGTCTCCTACTATGCCTACACTATTGCAAATATTGTTCATTCGCTAACCATTGTCGAACGTCACCCTTTACAACGACCAAAGGACGCTGCGTTGTAAGGGCCTCATCCCTCGCCGTACTCGGTAGTGGTCGTGGTCGTTCCAAATTTGGACCTATACAGTAATTAGTTATTTGTGGTTCTAGACTTTAGTGGTCCTAGGCGGATCCAGGATTCAAACTCTATTGGTTCAGCCTTTGAAGTTTTTATCATTGACTCATTGTATTTTTTAAAATTACGGGTTCATATATACTATTTGTTGCAATTTTATTAGATTTTTTCACATGAATTCATGCACCGCGTCAAAAGTAATGGGTTTAGTTAACCCGATATTAGAAGGATAGATACGCCCCTGAGCAGGGGCATATCTATGTTAGTAAATGTGGGGCACATGCACCCATCCTCTTGTCAAGTAAAAGTAGATTTTATGTACAATTTTTTAATGATTTAGCCATATAGAGAAAATGTCACCTATGCTCAAATTTTGGCGTTGGTGCCTCCGGTCGAGACAATACGGACACACATTAATATAATACTGCATATCTAGTTTGTACTTCGTAGCATCTTTTTTGTATTAGTTATATCTTTTTCTTCTCATCATTTTTTCCATTTTTATCTCCTTCTCCAAGTCTTCATGGTAAACAACAACTTAAGTAGTTATATTAAACTACTTATTACTTCCATTGAGATTTGTCTTATCTTGAACTACTATAAATTAGTTTTGACAATAAGATCTAAGTCCATGATGCGACTTGTTTAAATATTTTTATCCCAAATTATTGCTTAAACATTTTTGAATTTCAATCAAATTATTGAAATTCCTTTTCAAATTTTTAGGATAGAATATACTTTTTTTTTTTGGATAAACAAGTCACATACAAAGAACTCGTCATATGCTCTAAGAGTTTTTTAATATTTTCATTTTTCTTCTAGCTATAAAATTTGTGAAGTTTTAATTTTTACGATATTAAATTTTAGTCAGTATTCTACTTTCCCTTTTTTATTTTGAATTTTATGCTAAAACCTGGACACATTTTAAGATAAACATTATGCAATGATTGTCAGATTATAATTGATAATATTAATGATAAATACAGATTTACAAGATTATAGTTTATCTGGTTAAATAATGTATAGAATTATTTGTTGTCATAAAACACTAAAAAAAATATACATCACTTGATATTATGACAAGTATTGTGGTGCACCCATGATCTTAAAATCCTGGATCCACCTCTACCCTTCAGGTAGCAGTTTAGTTAATAGCTTATTGAAATATTGAGCGATGTTACTATAGTTGAAGAGCACAGTTATAAAAAGAGGGAAATGATGTGACTTCGTAAAACATAAGGTGTTATTCCCTCTGGTCCCAAATATAAGTCAATTTAACAAATTGGATTTGTCTTAATTAAGACACTCAACGTTTTCTTTCTTTAAAAAAACATTTTTTTTCTCTTCAAATCTTGCCTTATTATTTCACTTAGAGGAATGTTAATACGGTGAGATATGGGAGGCTTTTCAGTCATGCCCCATGACTCCTTGGACGCGTTCGTGGCATCTTAGCAAGCTTCCCAACGCCTAGCGCCACAGATGGCCCCGTGGTCTTGGCTGCACCAAGTGACAAGCGCACATGTGCCTCTGTCGCCCCACCGATATTCCTCGCCAGCACCCAGCCGCAGGCAGATGCCAACAATGCCACGTGCTCAGATAACGCCACGCGCACAGACCGTGATGCCAAAGACAAGGTTTCTCACAATGGACCTATTTCTACCTTGTAAAAAACTAAGTCCTTTTCATTGTAAGTATATAGTAGTTTTATTTCATGTACTTCCATTTTGTTTCGCTAGCTTAGTTAGGTCTACTCTTGTAACTTTGGTTTATTTTTTTTAAGCACTATTAGGGGGGATCAAGCAATCAAACTTTCTAGCAAGCAAACAATTCTCTGTACTAGTGTCTCTCCCCCTCGACACCGTGTTGCTTTTCTATAGTAGCTTTCATTAATTCAATCAAGCTTTCTTTCATTCTCAATTCTCATTTCTGTTCTCTCAATTGCTCTTGACATTGGTTTTTCCGTACGGTACAGACAATCTTGTCTAGCATACGGAGGGGACCTCAGTTGGCAGATAGTAACTGCACTGACACCAGTTACTTAGTCTTACGTTGCCCTTCCAAGAAATCTCAGGAAGGCGCCATGTAACAGTTGGTATCAGAGCCTAGGTTCGACATCGGATGAGGGAACACATTGCCATTACCACTATTTCTGACAATGGTGAATCATGGGGACTGCATTGCGGACCTTGAAGAGACGGTTGACGTATTACAGCCCATCATGGATACAATGCCTAAACTAAGAACCAGCCTAGTGCAAAGGTTGGACGACCTGGACCGCAAAATGCTCCAGGCCGAAGTTGACATAGAAAACATCAGTCGCGACTCTGGGGGAGACCAACAAACGGTAGCCACAGAGGCAACCGAAATTTTTGGCAAATTTGAGGGCCTCCAACAGGAGCGTGCCGAGGATTTAGCCTACAGGTCACAAGATGCAGACATGGGTGACTGTCATGCAACAAACTATAGATAGCTTGATAGGCCAGCTCAATGTTGTCAATGCTGCTTTACAAGGCCTTCTTCGAGAGGCGGAAACTCAATCGGGGGTGTTGTGAACCTCGCCCCCGCGACACAATAATTGAAAATTCATGCGCCAAAGCCATATAGTGGAGCTCGGAATGCCAAAGAAGGGAAAAACTTCATCTTTGACATCGAACAGTACTTCGATGCCGTGGGGTGCCTAGAAGAAGCTAAGAAGGTAACACCTGCTGCCATGTATCTTCCGGATGATGCTAAACTCTGGTGGCGGGTGAAGTATGAAGCTATCAGGGCCGATGAAGATGCTCTTGAGATATAGGTAGAACTGAAGTCAGCCATACGTCTACAGTTCTTCCCCGAAAATGTTGAATATAATGCAAGGAGAAAGCTACTGGAGCTTCGCCAGACCAAATTAGTGTAGGACTACGTGCGGTAATTCTCCGCGCTCATGCTGAAGATATGTACATAGGGTACAAAGACAAACTCTTCACCTTCTTGGAAGGGTTGAAACCTTATGCTCATATGGAACTGCAAAGACAAAGGGTAGATACCATACCCAAGGCGATCCAAGCAGTTGAATGCCTTGGGGACTATCAAGTGGAAGCTCAGAAGGATAGGCCTCAATCGCCTGCCCGAGCGGGATACAAAGGGGTCCAGCATAGAAATGGTGGCCCTAGCAGAAGTGGAGGATATCGGAGTGCAACCAAATCTAAGGCTCCCTCCTCAGGCAACAATAGTGTCGTGTCAAACAACAATGATCTAGGGAGAAAGCCCTCTTCAGAATGTCGTCATTGCAATAGACCACATTGGAATAATGAATGCCCACATGCACAGATGAACGCCTATCAAGCTTTTGATGATGGGACCGATGATGACACAAATGATGCAGACCAGACCGAACTAGTAGGTGCCTTCAATGCAATTGTTGGCTCTATTTCTTAGCCCTTAGCCAAAACCAATGTTGGTATCTATAAGAAGAAGGACCCCTGTCCCATCACCAAGAAAGGGAAAAAGAAGGCGGATGAGAGGACTTCTCTTAAACAAGAGAGTACCTTAATGTTCATCGAGATGAAGGTAAATGCCAAGCCCATTCAGGCAATGATAGACACGGGTGCTACCCACAACTACTTAGCCTTGACTCAGGTGGAGCGCCTTGGTCTAGTTGTAGGAAAGGGTAGAGGTCGTGTCAAGGCTATCAACGCATTTCCTCAGCTAGTGGGTGGAATAGCCAAAGAGGTACTAGTGAAGCTTGGACCTTACGAAGGAAAATTCAACCTGCAAGTGGTGATCATAGATGACCTCGAGTTGATACTTGGGATGGAATTCCTAAGCAAACCAACATCATGCCCATATTGTATACAGACATGCTACTAATGATGGGAGAAAACGGGACCACTGAGAACATCTCGGCCTTGCAGTTGAAGAAGAGGGTCAAAACACATGAACCTACGATCCTGGAAACCCTCTGGATTAAAGATATAGAACGCTCCTCAAGTCCCATTCCTGCACCTGTGAAGGAGATGCTACTGGAGTTTGAAGATGTCTTGCCACAGGACATGCCAAAGTGACTCCCGCCTAGGCACACTATGGACCATGAGATTGAGTTGGTGTCGGGCGCGAAGCCACCCGTCCAGGCGCCTTACAGAATGTCACAACCCAAACTCATCGAGCTTCAGAGACAGTTGACGAAAATGCTAGACACAAGGATCATCATGCCCTTCAAGTCCCTATACGGGTCCCCTATGCTATTCCAAAAAAACATTTTGGCAGCCTGCGACTCTGTGTGGATTATGGGGCTTTAAATAAAATCACCGTGAAGAACAAGTACCTTATTTCACTGATGACAGACTTATTCGATAGACTCGGTGGTGCGACAGTTTCACCAAGATAGACATGAAGACAAGTTATTGGCAAGTTCGGATTGTAGAGGGTGATGAGCACAAGACGACTTGTGTGACAAGATATGGGTCGTACGACTTCCTGGTTATGCGGTTCGGTTTAACTAACGCTCCAGCCATATTTTGCACCCTGATGAACCAAGTCTTCTGAGAGTACATTAACGAATTCGTGGTAGTCTACTTGGATGAAATTGTGGTATATAGCCAAACACTTGAAGAACACCTGGAGCACTTGCGGAAAGTCCTAGCCCGATTACGGGAGCACGAACTATATGCGAAGTTGTCAAAGTGCTCCTTTCATAAAAAAACAGATTGACTTCCTCGAGCATGTCATCGAGGAAGGGCGGATCAAAATGGACCAATAGAAGATTCAAGCTATCACAGATTGACCGTCGCCTAAGGATATCCACGCCTTGAGAGCGTTCCTTGGCCTATGCAACTTCTATCAGCGATTTGTGAAAGATTTCTCCCTCATTGCAGTGCCATTGACAGAACTCCTCAAGAAGGTCACACCTTGGGATTGGGGACACAGGCGAGCGGAGGCCTTTAACGCATTAAAAGTGGCTATATATTTTAGCACCGTCTTGGCCGTTCCTGATTTGGACAAGCCATTTGAGGTACAAACGGATGCCTCCGACTATGCCCTTGCCCGAGTCTTGCTACAAGAAAGGCATCATGTAGTGTACTAGAGCCAAAAGTTGAAGGATACAGAACAGCGCTATGCCGCCCACGAGAAAGAATTATTGGTTGTCGTCCATTGCTTACGCCTTTGAAGGCATTATCTGCTGGGAACCCCGTTCGTGGTCAAGATAGACAACATAGCTGTTAGCCATTTCATAACCCATTCGAAGCTGAATGGTCGACAGGACAGGTGGCAGGAACTCCTAGCGGAATTCTACTTCAATTTGGAGTACCAAAGTGGGAAGACCAATCATGTTGCTGATACGCTCAGTCGGAGAGTTGATCTAGCATTGATGTTCCTACTCGCCACCCTAAGGGGCAGCGAAGTAGCCACCACCATCAAAGACCAGATATAGGATCTACTCATCAAGTATCCTACTGCACAGTATTTGGTTGATTTGGTAGGACAGGGCAAGACTTGCCAGTTCCACATGGAAGATGGTTTCCTGAAAATGAAAGAGAACGGACTTTATGTTCCTAAAGGAGGAGATCTACAAAGGACTCTTTTAGCGGAATGTCACGATACTTTATGGGTCGGCCATCTCGGTGAAGACCGTACCATAACATTACTTTATCGTGCATATTATTGGCCTCAAATGGCCGATGATGTCGCTCAATATGTGAAGACTTTTCTAGTATGCCAGAAGGATAAGCCAGACCGCTTGACACACGCGGGACTCTTGGAACCACTAGCTGTCCCAAAGAGACCTTGGGAAAGTGTTTCCTTGGATTTCATCACCGGATTGCCCAAGGTCGGAGATTTCACAACTATCTTGGTGTGGTGGATCGGTATTCCAAGTATGCTACTTTTATAGCAGCCATATAATACATCTCAGCAAAGGATACAACTCGATTGTTCTTTTCTCATGTCGTCAAATATTGGGGCCTGCCTAAAGACATTGTTAGTGATCGCGACCCACACTTCACTAGTACCTTTTGGACCCAACTCTTTAAGTGCCTCTGGTCAAAACTGAGTCCCAGCTCAAGTTTTCATCTGCAATCTGATGGCTAGATGGAGCGGTTCAATGGCATGCTAGAGAAATATCTCTGCCACTTTGTAATCGGATCGCAGAAGAACTGGGTGAAGCTTATGGATGCTGCTCAAATCTGTTTCAATTCACAAAAGAGCTCTAGTACAAACAAAAGTGCTTTTGAAATTATTACCGGACAACAACAACTACTCCCACACACTATGAATGCACCAAACATGTCAAAATCTCCTCGAGCTGCTAGCTTCTCAAAGAATGGAAGCGAAATTTGGAGATAGTGCGGAGCTATCTTGTCAAAGCCCAAAATCGGATGAAGAGGCATGCTGATCAAAATCGTCACTTTGTTGAATATTAAGTAGGAGACAAAGTGATTATCAAATTCCAAAGCGATACTTGTTTGCAGGGGTCTATGACCCTCGGCTATTACAAAAATACATTGGACCTTTGTCAATTGAAAGGCGCATTGGGAAAGTTGCATATCGGTGGATACCTCAGCTTAGTGGAAAATCCATCCATCTTTCATGTTAGTCTTTTGAAACCTTTTCGGGAAGACATGGAGGATCCTTCATGGAGATAACTCACAATACCAAGTATTCAAGGACCCAATTCAATGGGAAAAAGGCGTGCTGAAGCTATTCTTGATGATCGAGTGATTCACGCTACAAGAAAAGATCACCAAGAAATCTTGGTGAAATAGCAGGGTTGTGATACAAAGGAGAATACTTGGGAGAGGGGAACAAACCTCAAAGCATACAAGAGCCTAATTGATGATTATCTTGCAAGTAAGGCACCGAGGACGTCGTTAACTCAGGTGGGGGAGAATGTCATGGGCGGCTTTCCAACCATACCCCATGACCCCTTGGACGTGCCCCATGGTGTCCTAACAACCCTCCCAACGCCTAGTGCCACGGACGGACCCGTAGTCTTAGTTGCGCCAAGTGACAAGCGTGCACGTGCCTCTGTTTCCCCATCGATATCCCTCGCCAGCGCCCAGCTGCAGGCAAATGCCAACAGCGTCGCGCGCGCTGACAATGCCGTGCGCGCTCACCATGATGTCAAAGACAACGTTGCTGACAACTGACCTATTTCTACGTTGTAGAAAACTAAGTCCTTTTCATTGTAAATATAGAGTAGTTTTATTTCATGTACTTCCATTTTATTTCTCTAGCTTAGTTAGGTCTAGTCTTGCAACTTTGGTTTATTTTCTTTAAGAACTATTAGGGGATCAAGCAATCAAACTTTCTATCAATCAAACAATTCTCTATATTTGTGTCTCTCCCACTCGACACCGTGTTGCTTTTCTGTAATAGCTTTCATTAATACAATCAAGCTTTCTTTCATTCTCAATTCTCATTTCTGTTCTCTCAATTGCTCGTGATATTGGTTTTCCCGTACGACACTGACAATATCATCTAACATACGGAGGGGACCTCAGTTGGCGGATAGTAACTGCACTGACATCAATTACTTAGCCTTATGTCGCCCTTTCAAGTAATCTCAAGACAATTCTTATGATTAAGACTATTAAATACTCTTTGTGATGACCCAAAAGGTCATCACTTGTTTTAAAATGAAACTCCGTATTTTGAGGCCTTGAAAACCTCATTTAGAGTCACCTCGATTTGAGTGCACAGTCTGGGCGTGTAGCCGGAAAGCTTAAATATGATAATCTGTGAAACACTATAAGTTTTGATTATAAATGAGTTAATTGACTTCAGTCAACGTTTTGGGAAAACGGATCCAGACCCGTGATTTGATGGTCCCTGAGGGTCCGTAGGAAAATATGGGACTTGGGCATATGTCCGGAATCGAATTATGAGGTCCTGAGCCCGAGAAATGAATTTTCAAAGAAAAATATTTTCTGAAATTGTTTAAAGAAATTTGAAATGAAATTTGATTAGAACATGATAGTATCGGGGTCGTATTTTGGTTCCGGCGCCGGTACAGTTCTTATATATGGTTTAAGTCATTTTTGTAAAGTTTGATGGAAAACGGACGTCGATTGACGTGATTCGGACCTAAATTGCTAAATTTTATACTTGATGAAGTTGAGAAAAAGTTCTTGATTTTGAGGTTTGATCCATTGTTATTGAGGTTATTTTGGCAATTTGATCGCACGGATAAGTTCGTATGATGTTGTTGAGTTAGTACGTATGTTTGGTTAGGAGCCCCGAGGACTCAGGTGAGTTTCGAGTAGGTTCTGGGATGCCTTAGGCTTAGAAAGTCAGATGTTGCAGGTTCAGGAAGTTGCAGGTCTCTGAACCCTCTAATACGGTCCGCGAGAAATCGCGTGCGAACGGGGAAGGGCCAGCGCGGCCGCAGTTGCCTTTGTGCGGGGTGCGGTGGAAGCTGTGCGGCCGCAGTCGCCTTTGTGTAGTCCACACAGGGTGCTAAACTGCAGGTCTTCACGGAGGCCTGTGCGGTCGCGGTCCATTTGATGCGGTACGCACAGAGGGTCTGAGAGGGGTATAAATAAACGGGAATTTCAGTTATTTTTCACTTTTCAAAACCCCAAAAACATAAGAGGCGATTTTTCAAACAACCTTTCTTCTCCAAAACGTTGGTAAGTGATTTCTAACTCACTTTCTTCACTCCTTAACATCTTTTAACATGATTTCAAATTCAAATCAAAGATTTTCATGGGGGAAATTGGGTGTTTTGGGTAGAACCTAGGTTTTTCTGAAATTGGGGATTTGGACCTCAATTTGAGGTCCGATTTCAAAACAAATTATATATTTGGATTCGTGGGGGAATGGGTAATCGGGTTTTGGTCCGAACCTCGGGTTTCGACCACGTTGGCCCGGGGGTGATTTTGACTTTTTGGGTAAAACTTTAGAAAACTCATTTTCCTGCATTGGGGTTGATTCATTTAGCATTTATTGATGTAATTAAGTAATTTATGACTAGATACGAGCGAATTGGCGGTGGAATCAAGGGGTAAAACTATATATGAAGCTTGCGTTGTGTTCGAGGCATCGAGGTAAGTGTTTGGTCTAACCCTAGCTTGAGGGATTAGGAGTTGTGTCCTATTTGCTATTTGTTTCTTGTCGAGTACGACGTATAGGCATGGTGACGAGTATCTATACGTTGGTGTCAAGCATGACCGTGAGTCTTATCTTGTGATTTTCATGATCTCGTTGTATTATTCATGCCTTGGTGAAGATTTCTATTTGTAGTGTAAAGTTGTGGAAAGAATTATGACCTATGAATATTGAGGAGCGTTGGCTCCGATTGTATAACGAATTGTGAAAGTATAAGTGATAATCAAAACTCTAGAGAATTGGCTCGAGTTGTGAAGTGAATTGTAAAGTAAAAGTGAGAAAGAGAAGAGCCCATTATGTTACCCCTTGCCGGGCTATTGTTGAGTTGAGGTTCCCTTGCATTGTGTTCTTAATTGATATTACGGACATTTAGGTTGATGATTCTTCATGTTAGGTGTGGTAACAAATTTGGTTATAGCTGGGTAGTTAGGTGTTGTAACAAGTTTAGTTATAGTTGAGGTAGTTAGATGTTAAAACGAGTTGAGTTATAGTTTAGTTATGGATGTTTCTCCCTTGTCGGGACGTGTATACTTGTACTGTTGAGTTCCCTTGTCGGGATAGTGTAGTCTATTGTTGATCCCTTGCCGGGACGGTTAATTATAATTATTGTTGACTGTAAATTTGGAACGGGTTGCGCGCCGCAACATTTTTTGATATTATATTGGATCGGGTTGCACGCCGCAATAGTTATATATGTGGATCGGGTTGCACGCCGCAACAGATATTATATTGGATCGGGTTGCATGCCGCAACAGTTATATATGTGGATCGGGTTGCACGCCGCAACAGATATTATATTGGATCGGGTTGCACGCCGCAACAGTTATATATGTGGATCGGGTTGCACGCCGCAACAGATAATATATTAGATTGGGTTGCACGTGTTCTTTCATACTTTATTAAGTTTTTGCTAGAATTGATATGGTTTCCCCGAAGCATGTTTCCCCCTCCCTTTAAAACTGTTATTACCTGTTTATATTTCTGTTGTATATTATATAACTGCACAGGTTTATCTGGAGTCTGGTCCTAGCCTTGTCACTACCTCGCCGGGGTTAGGCCAGACACTTACCAGCACATGGGGACGGTTGTGCTGATACTACACTCTGCACTCTGTGCATATACCGGAGTGGCACTTGATCAGTAGCAGTAGCTCGGGAGCTAGCCTTCAGTCCACCGAGACACCAAGGTAGCCTTGCAGGCGTCCGTAGGCCCGGCGTCTCCTCTATTTTATTATGTATTCTGTTATCTCAAGTATTCGAGACAAACAATATTATATTTCTTTCAAACGGTTTTATCTAGTACTCTTAGTAGTCCGTGGTTGTTGTGACACCAGGTTCTAGGTAGAGGCATGTATTGACTTTCAAAACATTATGGTTTTATATTTAATTAAGACTTCCGCTTAATCTCATATTCCGCTATTATTTAACTGTTTATTTCCTTGTTAATATAAGATGTAAAAATGATTAAAACAAAAGAGCTAAAGATTTCTAAGTTTGTGGCTTGCCTAGCTTCTACGAGTAGGCGCCATCACGACTCTCGAAGGTGGGAACTCTGGGTCGTGACAAGTTGGTATCAGAGCTCTAGGTTACATAGGTTTCACAATTCATGGACAAGCTCAGTAGAGTCTGAGGGATCGGTATGGAGACTTCTGTATTTATACCTTAGAGGCTACAGAGTTAGGGAAAACTTTATATTTGTTCTTTCATGCCGTGCGGTTTTGTTTCTCAATGCTAATTGATATTTTACTTTTTTCTTTCGCAGATGGAGAGAACGCGCGCTTCCTCATCTACCACTCAGCAGCCCGAGCCCCTAGTAGTAGCTCCCACGAGGGGCAGAGGGTGAGGCCGAGGCCGTGCCAGAGGCCGACCTAGGGGTAGAGCTCAACCCCGAGCAGCAGCCCTAGTAGCGGAGCCTTAGGTTGACTTTGATGATGAGGTTCCGGCTCCAGTAGCTCCGGTGGGCCCAGCTCAGACCCTTGAGGGGTTTATTCCTACCCCAGTCCTTCAGGATTCTCTCGTCCGATTAGTGAGCCTCATGGAGAGTGTCACCGGAGCGGGCTTGCTTCCTGTAGCATCAGCCGTCTCTCAGGCTGGAGGAGGGGCTCAGACTCCTGCTACTCGCACTCCGAAGCAGGTAGCTCCTCAGATTCAGACTCCAGCGGTTCAGCCAGTTGGAGTAGTTCAGCTGGGTATGGTAGCTCAGACCGGTGATGGAGCGGCTATGTCTGTTGATGCTTTGTAGAGGCTGGATAGGTTCACCAATCTCTTCACTTCCACTTTCAGCGGTGCATCTACTAAGGATCCCCAGGATTATCTAGACAGTTGCCACGAGGTTCTCAGGAACATGGGTATTGTTGAGACCAATGAGGTTGATTTTGCTACATTTCGCTTGTCTGGGCTTCCAAGACTTGATGGAGGGATTATTGCTTAGCTAGACTAGCCGGATCGCTAGCCTTGACTGGGAGCAGTTCATACAGCTATTTCTGGAGAAGTTTCTCCCCATTACTCAGCGAGAGGCTTATCAGAGGCAGTTTGAGCGACTCCAACAGGGTTCTATGACGGTTACCCAGTATGAGACCAGGTTCATCAACTTAGCTCGTCATGCTCTTGTCATACTTCTTACCGAGAGAGAGAGGGTGGGGAGGTTTATTGATGGTCTTATTCAGCCGATTTGCCTTCAAATGGCTAGGGAGGTTGGGATTGAGATCACTTTTGAGGAGGCAGCCAATGTGGCCCGTAGAGTGGAGATGGTCCTGTCGTAGGGAGGTGGTAATGGGTTGGATAAGAGGCCCCATCATTCAGGTAGATTCAGTGGTGCCTCGTTTGGAGGCAGATATTCATATGGTAGAGGCCATCCTCCTAGGCTCTTTTAGTCAGCTCTTCAGGTCTCTCATGGCGCTTCAGGTAGTCGTGGTCCGTAGACGCAGTAGTCCGATCAGCAGTCCTACAGTGCACCACTAGCTCCTATCAGTGCATCGCCGCTCCAGAGTGTTCGGGGTGGTCATTCGAGTTGTCAGGGTCAGTCTCAGTTTCCTCAACCACAACACTCAGGTGGATGTTTTGAGTGTGGTGAGTATAGTCATATCAGGAGGACTTGTCCAAGGTTGGTGGGTACTCAGTCGCAGCAATAGGGTTCCCGTGCTATGGTCCAGGCACCAGATGTTCCATAGACCGCCCAGCCAGCTAGAGGTGGGGGTAGAGGTGCTCGAGGTGGAGGTAAAGGATTTAGAGGTGGAGCTCAGGCCGCTAAAGGTGGAGGTCAGCCAGCTGCAGGTCATCCCAAAGATGGAGCCCAGGGTGGTGGGGCCCAGCCTCGATGTTATGCTCTTCCAGCCAAGCCCGAGGCTGAGGCTTCAGATGCGGTTATCACATGTACTATTTTGGTTTGTGATAGAGATGCTTCAGTGTTATTTGATCCAGGGTCCACCTACTCGTATGTGTCATCTTATTTTGCACCGTATTTGGTTATGCCTAGTGATTCATTGAGTGTTCCCATTTATGTGTCTATACCGGTGGGTGATTCTATTGTAGTTGATCGAGTCCAACGTTCTTGTATTGTGGTGATTGGGGGTCTTGAGACTCGTGTAGATTTGTTGCTTTTAGACATGGTCGATTTCGATGTTATATTGGGGATGGACTGGTTATTACCTTACCACGCTATCTTGGACTGTCATGCTAAGACTATGACCTTAGCTTTACTGGGTATGCCTCATTTAGAGTGGAGAAGGATTCCTGGTCATTCTACCCATAGTGCCATCTCTTATGTGAAGGCTCGGCGCATGGTCTAGAAAGGGTGTTTGGCCTATTTGGCATATGTTCGTGATTCTAGTGCTGAGGTTCCCTCTATTGATTTTGTGCCCGTTGTTCGTGAGTTTCCTGAGGTATTCCTTTCAGACTTGCCGGGTATGCCACCCGACAGGAATATTTATTTTTGCATTGATTTGGCTCCGGGCACTAAGCCCATTTCTATCCCGCCGTATCGTATGGCCCCGCCTGAGTTGAAAGAGTTGAAGGAACAGTTGCAAGACTTGCTTGAGAAAGGTTTCATTAGGCCCAGTGTTTCGCCTTGGGGTGTGCCGGTTTTGTTTGTTAAGAAGAAGGATGGGTCGATGAGAATGTGTATTGATTACCGGCAGTTGAACAAGGTTACAATCAAGAATAAGTATCCATTGCCGAGGATTGATGATCTATTTGATCAGCTTCAGGGTGCCAAGGTATTTTCAAAGATTGATTTAAGATCTGGCTACCATCAACTAAAGATTAGGGCATCCGATGTCCCTAAGACAGCTTTCCCACTCGGTACGGGCATTATGAGTTCTTGGTAATGTCATTTGGGTTGACAAATGCCCCAACAGCTTTTATGGATTTGATGAACCGAGTGTTCAGGCCTTATTTGGACTCGTTCATGATAGTCTCCATTGATGATATTTTGATATATTCCCGCAGCCAGGAAGAGCACGAGCAGCATCTCATAGTGGTTCTTCGGACTTTGAGGGATAGTCAGTTATATGCTAAGTTCTCGAAGTGTGAGTTTTGGTTGAGTTCAGTTGCATTTCTGGGTCATTTTGTATCAACAGAGGGTATTTAGTTTGATTCAAAGAAGATTGAGGCAGTCAAGAACTGGCCCAGACCAGCATCAGCTACAGAGATTTGGAGTTTCTAAGGGTTGGCAGGCTACTATCGTCGGTTCGTGGAGGGGTTTCATCCATTGCAGCCCCGATGACCAGGTTGACCCAGAAGGGTGCCCAGTTTAGATGGTCGGATGAGTGTGAGGCGAGCTTTCAGAAGCTCAAGACAGCTTTGACTACGACACCAGTATTGGTTTTGCCCATAGGTTCAGTGCCTTATACAGTCTATTATGATGCATCTCGCATTGGACTTGGTGCAGTGTTGATGCAGGAAGCAAGGTCATTGCCTATGCTTTGCGGCAGTTGAAGATTCATGAGAAGAAATATCCGGTTCATGATTTGGAGTTAGCAGCCATTGTTCACGCATTAAATATTTGGAGGCATTATCTGTATGGCGTGGAATGTGAGGTGTTCACAGATCATAAGAGTTTTCAGTATTTTTTCAAACAAAAGGAGTTGAATTTGAGGCATAAGAAGTGGTTGGAGTTGTTGAAAGATTATGATATCACCATCTTATATCATCCGGGAAAGGCCAATGTGGTGGCCGATGCCTTGTGTAGGAAGTCAGCCAGTATGGGCAGTCTTGCTTATATTCCGGTCGGTAAGAGGCCGCTTGCTTTGGATGTTCAGGCCTTGGCCAATCAGTTCGTGAGATTGGATATTTCTAAGCCTAGTCGGGTATTAGCTTGCACGGTCGCTCGTTCTTCTTTATTGGAATGTATCCGTGATCGGCAGTATGATGATCCATATTTGTGTGTCCTTAGAGACATGGTGCGACATGGAGGTGCCAAGCAGGTTACCCTAAATGATGATGGAGTTTTGAGATTGCAGGGTCAAGTGTGTGTGCCAAATATGCATGGGCTTCAGGAGTTGATTTTAGAAGAGACCCATAGCTCTCGATACTCTATCCATCCGGGCGTCGCAAAGATGTATCAGGATTTGCGACAACATTATTGGTGGCGGAGAATGAAGAAGGATATCGTAGCATATGTGGCTAGTTGTTTGAATTGTCAGCAGGTCAAGTGCGAGCATCAGAGGCCTGGTGGGTTACTTCAGAGGATTGAGCTTCCCAAGTGGAAGTGGGAGCGGTTCACTATGGACTTCGTTACTGGACTCCCGCAGACTCGGAAGAAGTTCGACGCAGTATGGGTCATTGTTGATAGGCTGACCAAGTCAGCGCATTTCATTCCTGTGGCAGTCTCCTATTCATCTGAGAGGTTAACTAAGATCTATATCCGGGAGATTGTTCGTCTTCATGGTGTTCATGTGTCTATCATTTTGGACCGAGGTACGCAGTTTACCTCGCGTTTCTGGAGAGCAGTTCAGCGAGGGTTGGGTAGCAGGTTGAGTTGAGCACAACATTTCATCCTCAGACGCACGGGCAGTCCGAGCAGACTATTCATATTTTGGAGGATATGCTTTGAGCTTGTGTCATTGACTTTGAGGGCTCGTGGGATCAGTTTTTGCCTTTAGCAGAGTTTGCCTACAACAATAGCTACCAGTCGAGTATCCAGATGGCTCCTTATGAGGCTTTATATGGTAGGCGGTGTCGATCTCTGGTTGGATGATTTGAGCCGAGAGAGGCTCGATTGTTGGTTACGGATCTGGTTTAGGAGGCTTTGGACAAGGTCAGGATTATTCAGGATAGGCTTCGTATAGCTCAGTCCAGGCAAAAGAGTTATGCAGACCACAAGGTTCGAGATGTGGCTTTTATGGTTGGAGAGCGGGTGTTGCTCCGAGTGTCGCCTATGAAGGGCGTGATGAGATTTGGGAAGAAGGGCAAGCTTAGCCCTAGATTCATCGGTCCGTTTGAGATTCTTGATCGAGTGGGAGAGGTGGCTTATAGACTTTCATTGCCGCCGAGCTTATCAGTCATGCATCCAGTGTTTCATGTGTCCATGCTTCGGAAATATCACGCCGATCCATCCCACGTCTTAGATTTCAGCACTGTCCAGTTGGACAAGGACTTGTCTTACAAGGAGGAGCCGGTAGTTATTCTAGACCGGCAGGTTCGCCAGTTGAGGTTGAAGAATTTTCCTTCTGTTCGTGTTTAGTGGAGAGGTCAGCCTCCTGAGGCATCGACGTGGGAGTCCGAGCCCGATATGCGGAGCTGTTATCCCCATCTTTTCCCCGACTCAGGTACTTCCTTCTTCTGTCTGTTCGAGGACGAACGGTTGTTTTAGAGGTGTTCTGAGACCTTGAAAACCTTATCTAGAGTCACTTCGATTTGCATGCGCAGTCCAGACGCATAGCCGGAAAGCTTAAATATGATAATCTGTGAAACACGATAAGTTTTGATTATAAATGAGTTAATTGACTTCAGTCAACATTTTGGGTAAACGGACCCGGACCCGTGATTTGACGGTCCCGGAGGATCCGTAGGAAAATATGGGATTTGGGCGTATGCCCAGAATCGAATTCTGAGGTCCCGAGCCCAAGAAATGAATTTTCAAAAAAAATTATTTTCTGAAATTGTTTAAAGAAATTTGAAATGAAATTTGATTAGAACATGATAGTATCGGGACCGTATTTTGGTTCCAGTGCCCGGTACAAGCCTTATATATGGTTTAAGTCATTTCTGTAAAGTTTGGTGGAAAACGGACGTCGTTTGACGTGATTCGGACCTAAATTGCTAAATTTGATACTTGATGAAGTTGAGAAAAAGTTCTTAATTTTGAGGTTTGATCCATTGTTATTGAGGTTATTTTGGCGATTTGATCGCACAGATAAGTTTGTATGATGTTGTTGAGTTAGTACGTATGTTTGGTTAGGAGCCCCGAGGGCTCAGGTGAGTTTTGAGTAGGTTCCGGGATGCCTTAGGTTTAGAAAGTCAGATGTCGCAGGTTCAGGAAGTTGCAAGTCTCTGAACCCTCTAATGCGGTCCGCGAGAAATCGCGTGCGACCGCGGTCGCCTTTGTGCGGGGTGCGGTGGAAGCTGTGCGGCCACAGTTGCCTTTGTGCGGTTCGCACAGGGTGCTGAACTGCAGGTCTTCAGGGAGGCCTGTGCGGCCATGGTCCATTTGATGCGGTCCGCACAGGGGGTCTGAAAGGGGTATAAATAAATGAGAATTTAAGTTATTTTTCACTTTTCAAAACCCCAAAAACTTAAGAGGCGATTTTTCAAACAAGTTTTCTTCTCCAAAACGTTGGTAAGTGATTTCTAACTCACTTTCTTCACTCCCTAACATCTTTTAACATGATTTCAACTTTAAATCAAAGATTTTCATGGGGGAAATTGGGTGTTTTGGGTAGAACCTAGGTTTTTCTGAAATTGGGGATTTGGACCTCAATTTGAGGTCCGATTTCAAAACAAATTATATATTTGGATTCATGGGGGAATGAGTAATTGGGTTTTGGTCCGAACCTCGGGTTTCGACCACGTGGGCCCGGGGGTGATTTTGACTTTTTGGATAAACTTTTGGAAAACTCATTTTCATGCATTGGGGTTGATTCATTTAGCATTTATTGATGTAATTAAGTAATTTGTGACTAAATACGAGCGAATTGGCGATGGAATCAAGGGGTAAAGCTATAATTGAAGCTTGAGTTGTGTTCGAGGCATCGAGGTAAGTGTTTGGTCTAACCCTAGCTTGAGGGATTAGGAGTTGTGTCCTATTTGCTATTTATTTCTTGTCGAGTACGACGTATAGGCATGATGACGAGTATCTATACGTTGGTGTCAAGCATGACCGTGAGTCTTATCTTGTGATTTTCATGATCTCGTTGTATTATTCATGCCTTGGTGAAGATTTCTATTTGTAGTGTAAAGTTGTGGAAAGAATTATGACCTATGAATATTGAGGAACGTTGGCTCCGATTGTATAACGAATTGTGAAAGTATAAGTGATAATCAAAACTCTAGAGAATTGGCTCGAGTTGTGAAGTGAATTGTAAAGTAAAAGTGAGAAAGAGAAGAGCCCATTATGTTACCCCTTGCCGGGCTATTGTTGAGTTGAGGTTCCCTTGCATTGTGTTCTTAATTGATATTACGGACATTTAGGTTGATGATTCTTCATGTTAGGTGTGGTAACAAATTTGGTTATAGCTGGGTAGTTAGGTGTTGTAACAAGTTTAGTTATAGTTGAGGTAGTTAGATGTTGAAACTAGTTGAGTTATAGTTTAGTTATGGCTGTTTCTCCTTTGTCGGGACGTGTATATTTGTACTGTTGAGTTCCCTTGCCGGGATAGTGTAGTCTATTGTTGATCCCTTGCCGGGACGATTAATTATAATTATTGTTGACTGTATATTTGGAACGGGTTGTGCGCCGCAATATTTTTAGATATTATATTGGATCGGGTTGCACGCCGCAATAGTTATATATGTGGATCGGGTTGCACGCCGCAACAGATATTATATTGGATCGGGTTGCACGCCGCAACAGATATTATATTGGATCGGGTTGCACGCTGCAACAGTTATATATGTGGATCGGGTTGCACGCCGCAACAAATATTACATTAGATCGGGTTGCACGCCGCAACCATTATTTATAAGGATTGGGTTGCACGCCGCAACAGATATTATATTGGATTAGGTTGCACGCCGCAACAGTATTGTTATCGTATTGATTGTAGACATCGAGTGTTCTTTCATACTTTATTAAGTTTCTGCTAGAATTGATATGGTTTCCCCGAAGCATGTTTTCCCCTCCCTTTAAAACTGTTATTACCTGTTTATATTTCTGCTGTATATTATATAACTGCACAGGTTTATCTGGAGTCTGGTCCTGGCCTCGTCACTACCTCGCCGGGGTTAGGCCAGACACTTACCAGCACATGGGGTCGGTTGTGCTGATACTACATTCTGCACTCTGTGCAGATACCGGAGCGGCACTTGATCAGTAGCAGTAGCTCGGGAGCTAGCCTTCAGTCCACCGAGACACCGAGGTAGCCTTGCAGGCGTCCGCAGACCCAACTTCTCCTCTATTTTATTATGTATTCTGTTATCTCAAATATTCGAGACAAACAATATTATATTTCTTTCAAACGGTTGTATTTAGTACTCTTAGTAGTCTGTGGCTGTTGTGACACCAGGTTCTGGGTAGAGGTATGTATTGACTTTCGAAACATTCTGATTTTATATTTATTTAATATTTTCGCTTAATCTCATATTCCGCTGTTATTTAACTGTTTATTTCCTTGTTAATATAAGATGTAAAAAGGATTAAAACAAAAAAGCTAAAGATTTTTAAATTCGTTGCTTGCTAGCTTTTACGAGTAGGCGCCATCACGACTCTCGAAGGTGAGAACTCCGGGTCGTGACACTCTTCTTAGGAGCATGCAAGAACCTTAGAAGATAATTTAATAACATGAACCAAGTAGAAAAGGTTATGTATTTCCAATGTTCTTAGGTGCGTTCAGTTAATTGACTTGCAGTGCTTATAAACGAATTGATCCAGTTTTATTTTAAACATTGTTATTATTTCTTTTTTGGGGATAAAGAGGGGAAGAAGAGACATTTTGAAGTAGGGGTACTGAGCGTTTGGGCAATTTAGACTGAATATAAAATTTCGGTTTGCATTGAAGAAATGAAAATCTAAATTCAATCCAAATAAATTCAAATTGGATCGGATCTTTTAAGTTGGGTTGGATATTTTAGATTTTCGGTTTTGAGCTAATTATAAGTTGAGATGTTTCTTCTTTTTACAAAAATGAATATCTAAACGAATTACTCATGTTAAATTGCCTGAAAAATTCTCCATTCTCACTGTAATCATCCAAATAAAATGTTCAAGTAATAAAATTAACATCAAGAAAATGCAACATAGAAATTAATACGGTCGATAAGAAGTAGCAATAGTAATACTATGTCCAAATAGAAAGTATTCTGATAGTAACTTAGTAATTAGTATTAAATATATGAGATAATATCTAATGGGTAGGGTATTTGATGAGGCCAATGTGTATTGAAATTTCCTGCTCATACTCTGTCAAATTCTAATATAGTTTAAGATATCGTCCCACAAAGACTGGATAATCTATGCTAAAGACTTGTAATATTTTAACTACTATTTGAGAGAATTAAATTGATAAAAAGTGAGTGAGGTTTAAAACTTGTTAATTACTTAAATAACATAAAATATTTTTGGAAGATTTATAATTTAAAAAGGAGTTGAGAATCATTGAATTCACTTGATAATATTACTATAATAAATTCTTAATTTCTATATTTATTTCTCTAAAGAATAATTGCTTATTTTTAATACAATTATATTTTGCTCACTAAGAAATAACCAATTAATAACACTCCTCCGTGAGAATTATGTTAATTAATCAATTTAAGACTAGTGACGTTTAAACCGAAATATTTTTCTTGCTTGAATTGTGCTAAAAGAAAGTAAAAACTTCGTGAGAATATTTTTACCTAGGATCAATAATCTTGCCTACAACAATTTCTCCGTGAGAATTAAAACTGAGGCAAGCAAGATTACTGATATGAAATAATAGTTTACTGAAAAATTACTTTCACGCTAGTACTTTATTCATCAGTTATTATATATTAATTTTGCTCCGCGAGAATTACAAAATTAATATATGAATAACTTAGAGATAAAATATGTAGATGTGATGATAGAGTAATTAAAAACCATTATTTTAGCACAGTATAAAATGTAAATAAAAAGTTTCAAGCCAAGAATATAAAAACTAAGATAGTATTATAAAATATATCAAGTTTCATCAACTATCCCAACGAAAAGAAATTACTCCATTATGGAGTAAGAAAAACTAAAAAAAATATTTAGAAGACTAGAAATATTTAAAAGACTAAGGAAATATTTCTATTACAAAAAAAGAAGACCAAGACTAGTTCTTGTCTTACAAAGATTTTATCCTTATACAAAGAGAGCTTGCTATTTATAAAGATGAGTAGCTTTTGTCTTGTTCCACTTTTGCGAATGTGAAATCCATGTATGGGAAGTGACTTTTGTGTAGGTAGATTCAATATATGCAAATATGGCACTTGTGCTTCACTCTTGACTTCATGAGTTATTCTTGCATATGTAGGTTTCATGTGTGCGAATGTGACCTTTGCAAATATAGATTCCATGCATGCATCTATGACTCTTTTGCTTCCATTCTTGACTTAATGACTTAGACTTGCAAATGTAGGTTCCATGTATGCGAATTTGACCTTTGCAAATATAGATTCCACGCATGCATATATGACTCTTTTGCTTCCATTCTTGACTTCATGACTTAGACTTGCAAATGTAGGTTCCATATATGCGAATGTGACCTTCGCGTATTTAGATTTCACATATGCAACTATACTCCTTTTCATCTCTAATTGTCTCTTTCCATAAGCCCATATGTATATTCCACATTTGCGAATATGACGATGATGTGTGCAACTGTGACTTTGCTTCATTCTTTTGTCTTTTCATAATTTCTTTTTCCTACAAGAATTGTTAGAAAATATGCGAGGATATGATATTATTATTCATATTTTATTTTAAAAACTTATTTTTTACATATGAAATTACATGAATAATTTATATCCATCAGTATTAAACTTATTGCTATTGGAATATGGATAATGGACTAAATATAAAATATAAAATTTTTAATTTTCGGATATCCAAAAATTTAAAGTACCAAATCCAATATTCAATTTGAAATTCAAAAATTTTAAAAATTAAATCCAAATCCAAACCAAAAATTCAAAAAAATCGGATTTCGATTTGGATTTTGGGTTTGCCAGACTATGTCGATCCCTACTTTAAAGTCATTATTCATTAGAGTACTAGGGGGATCAATGAATATTTAAAATTCAACTAAACCGACCGAACTGTACCATACCGAATCGATTTTTAAGTTTCTTCTAATAAAACAGTAGGTCTTTATATTAATTTATAATCGTACCGATAATTACAGTAGGTTTTTTATTTTATAAAAATTAATCGAAAAAATATCAAACCGTACCGAATAAATTTACATGTGAAAAATATATTTATATAGTATGTTTAAAAATAATAAAGCATTTAAAATTTTCCTTGTGTGTTTGGAATTATGAAAACAGTTACAAGCCAATAAGTAATTAAACTCAAAATCTTAATTCCCAAATCTATTATGCTACTCCAATTGAAACTAAATTATTTTCAGTATATTCATTAGCAAGCTAGGACACAAGGTATTGTAGTGATTATGAGTAGCAAACTACAAAGTATTGAATATGTTTCCTTTCATATGATTTAGATTTAGCTTTTCGAATATTCAATCTTCTATAGAATTTATTCTTGAGTCTTAGTCACAACTTGGTTAATATCTTTACGCTCGTGTGATTTATATTTTCTTTGTATAATTTGCTTAATTTCTTTTACGCTGCTGTAGAATAGTTGATGGATCTATACTCTACCCATCTTTTATATTTTCTTAATTCATCACCCTTTCAAATGTAAAAATGTCTAGTGAGTTTTGCTAAGTCCTATAAAAGTACGTATGTTATTACATTCTACTTATACTAGTGACTTTTACATGACATTTAAAAAAAAAATTAACCGAACCATACCGATACTGAAAAGAAATCGACATGATTGGGATGGTTTCACAAAATCTAATTTTAATTATACATAATAAATTAACCGAAAAATAAATACGGTACAAATTTTACAAAATAACCTGCCGAATCGAACCATTAAAAACCCAACATTAGTGGGCGCTTTACTCCTTTTAATAAACTTAATCAAAACAAAAATAAGTTATCCGAGTCAGTAAATCGTCAAATAAGAATGATAAAACAGGAAAAATCACAGCAATCCTTTTCTTTTTTTTGGCTTAAAAAAATCAAAATAATCCACGAAGTGTGAAAGTGAACTTGAAAAGCTAAAAAAATAAATTTTTTTAAAATAAATTAAAAAAAAACTTGAAAATTAATATTTTAATTAAAGGCGACCAGCTGCCTAAGGGAAGACATTAATATCCCAATCAGAATGCGATACGTCTTCGATTTTTTCCTTATTTGTACTTTGCTGACGACCACTTCCCCCTACCCCCCACCCCCACCCCCACCCCACCCCTACAAAAAGCGTAAAATGTTACTAGTAACAAAATATCCAGCAAAAAATCAACTGATGTTGCCCCCTCTCAAACTCTAGGTTTTTCCATAGCCATACCTTAATCCCGCGAAATTCAGATCACATCCCCCCCTAAACCCAATATTTCATTCAAATTCTCGTCAATTTAGGGTTCTTTTGTTGATATTGTTGGTGTAAAGTTTGTTTTTTGGGTGTGTTATTGATGATGGCGGGAGTGGGAGAAAAAGAAGTGGAGGAGTACGAGAGCGATCCGGAGGAAGCAAAGATGTCGTTGAAGATGAGGAGGAGAGAGGCAAGTAGTGATGATGAAGAAGAGAGCGAAAAGACAGAAAAGCCCTCAAGGAGGATTGACGACTCTGATGACGAATCAGAGGAAGGACAAGGCGCTGCTGCTGAATACGACGAGGAAGACGAATTAGAGGAAGAAGAAGAGTATGTGGAGGAAGAGGAAGTTTATGATGAAGGTAGTGTTGGTAATGAAGAAAGTATTGTTGTTGAAGCAGAAGCAATATTAGGTGAGGAGGATGAAGTAGTAAAGGAAGTAGTGAGGGAATTGAATTCGGGGATGGATAATGGCGATGGCGATGGCATTGTTCCGGGAGAGGCGAATAAACCGAATGAACCCTATTCTGTTCCCACTGCCGGTGCTTTCTACATGCACGATGATAGGTTTCGAGAAAATGCTGCAGCTGCCCCACACAGGTCAGGTTTCCCCCAATTAGTTTGGCATCGAGACATTGTTGTTGTTGTCGTTGTTGTTATATATTGAGAAATCTTATTTGAGAGAATTGGCTTGTTAGAAGTCAAATAGAAATAAGTGAGCCAGTGAATATGTTGGGGAAAGAACCTTAATTTTATTTTTGACTTTCGTCTTGCACCTTAAACTGAATCACTTGCACATAATTTTTTGGTAATGGATGATATGCTTTCATGAATTGAAGTTTGGTCTATGCTTAAATTGTATTGTCATAGAGGCTTCGGGTGCATGTTCTCCCTGGAAATTTGAAATTATTAAGATTTGATATGTTAAAGCAGCTAAACTTTGGTAACTTCAACATTCTTGTTTTTCAATTCTTAAACTTATGTGCTGATAGACGGCCTAGCAAGAGTAATTACTATAGCTGGTACTTTTTTTCTTGTATACTTTGGACAGTCAAAAAAAGAGAATTAGCAGGGAGGGTGTGCATTGTTTTCTAGTCATTACAATAATATATGCGCCACCTTTCGTCCTAGAACTTGCTTTGCTAAAAATTTTGTTTTGCAAGCAGATGCTGGCGGGAACGACTTATTATAGAATCCAGGGTAGCAAAGTAGTATGTCTAAAGGTAGAGAAAGAAAGGACTGCAGTTTGCTATTTCTTCTCTTTGTTGAAATATTAGGTCAGACAATAATATTATCTTTGAACGTAACTGCTTCTTTTGCCCCTTCTAAGAGTATTTTTCTGCAAAGGAGAAAAGAGCAGTTAATGCACTTAAACTATATAAAGTGCTACTAAGTTGATTTACTATACCAGATTAATGAAACATTCTGTTCTCTCTCTCTCTCACACACACACGCACACACACTGTTTTGCTTGATGTTGTAAGTTGTAGTTTTGACTAACATTTTAATTTGACATTTCACTGCTTATACCTTTTTGCAACTTGTGATAGAAAATTTTTCACTACAAATAAGCTTCTGTAGTAATGAGAGAAATTTATACGGTTGTCCTATGTTACTTGTTTTGTTAGGCGTACATTTGGTGGAAGAAAATTATGGGAATCAAAAGATGATTGGAAATGGGGGCATGACAAGTTTGAAGAGTTGACCATGGAGGAGAGGCATTATGGAGAGGTGAGTGCTTTTAGTGATGTGCTATTTTTTGTGGTTTCTTTCTTTTTCCTTGTTTCCTAGTCTTCTGCGCATTAAATTGTATGGTCTTAAATTGTTCTTTCTAATTTCTCAGCGTAGAAGGACTTCAAGGGGTCGGTATCGAGGTCGTGGTAGAACTCGAGGGGTTGAACGTGGAACTTCAGGGGGGAGAAGACCAGCCACATACATCAACGATTATAATCAGAGTACAGATAATAACCAGAAGATTCAGAACAATGCATCAAAAGGTGTGCGGGGTCGTGGGCCAAGTAGGTATCGACCATTATCTAAGGAAAACATTGATGCTCCTCCACTGAACAAGCGGTGAGTTACAAGTCAGCTAATTTTCCTTTCGTCTCTTCCTCAATTATTCTGTTTTAACCTTCTTTCTCATATTGAATTTTTTCTCCAGATCTGGTCAGTCAGTTGAGAAACTTTCTCATAATAGCAATGGCAAAGCATCTGCTCCTGTATCAAATTTCGAAAATGACGGGATTACATCTGCGAAGCAAGGCTTTATATCAAGCTTGAATTATGCTTCTCCTCCATTTTATCCCTCTGGTCCGTCGACTAAAGAAATTACAGTGACACACAAGAGGGAATTGCAAACCGGGACAAGCAGCCACCGTGCACAGCCTTCTCTTTTGGGCGGAAGTTCTGCTGCTGCACAATCAACTGCAATGTTGCGGGGGAAGGATGTGAGTGGCTCTAGCGGCATAGACAAATATAAAATGGATGGTCCTATTTCTACAGTTTCTGGGAAGCTTCCATCCAGCTTACATATGCCTCCTGGTTCCTCATCAGTAAATTCTAAGCAGTCTCAGCCATTGAGAGGCCAAGGAAGAGGATTTAATACATTGCCACATATGAATTACCAATACCCTGTACCCAATAACCAAGGTAGCAGAGTTACTCAGCCAACCAAGGTCCACTCCACTCAGCAAAATTCTGCTCAAAGTCGAGGACAGCCTTCTTTGCAGGTTACCCAGCAGCTTGTGCAGCAATCTGATACTGGATCTCAATCTTCTCCCCCCAAAACAGGACAAACTATGAATACCTTTCATGGAGAGCTCGAGTCTTCTTCGGAGTCGGGTAAATCAAAGAGTGCTATTGTTGCAAAAGGAAAAGGAAGTCTTCAGGGCACTGGAAGGGGGTCAGCTCTCTATGGTGGAACACTAGTTATGGGCACACCTGGAAGCATGGGTAGTGGTCACGTTGATCAAAACTTATCTGCAACTCCACCGTATTTGCCAGGTAGACCTTTCATATCTAGCATCTATAAATGTGAAGTGCAGAAGGAAACTAGCTCTTTGTTGCGGCCAAACACACACACAAGTGCACGCGGTCGATAAGTAATAAAGTGATAAGTAAGGTATCGTTCCCCTGAGGACTTGTTATGAACTATTAACTAGATTAAACGATTCTAATTATCTAAGCAAGGAATAAACAAATTAAACTAAAAAGAAACAAATAATGAACTTTGAACAGAGGAAGAGCAGATTTTTATGTTATCAATGTGATGAAAACGATCTAGGGTGATGGGCTATCTAACATCCTGGTGTATTCTTCAACTGATTCAACTTCTCAATCTATCTAGTTGAATAGTCACATGGTTAATATTACTCGTAGCATTCTCCCGGAGTACTACTTGCCTATTCAAGTTAATCTAACGCCTATATTTCTATGGAATTAGAGTTAACAAGAACGCTTTTGTAATTCCTATGTAATGACTAAGCAAGACTGTTAGTTATATCCCTATCCTAACCATGAATCACTCCCCGAGATACGGGTTCAGAAACATGCTCTACTCAATCCTGTTTGCAATCTAGAATTCCCTCTCCCGAATTCATCCTTAGATTCATATATAGTATTCAATTGGTGATTAAGTAGTTGAATAATTAAGCGCATGATTGAATAAATAAACTAATACAATGAATTAACAAGCCGAAATCAATATTCAAATAACAACGTTCATGAAAAAACTAAAACCTTAGAATGTGAAGTTTAGCTCCACATAGACATGGTTGTCAAACAACAAATATCCAAAGAAAAAATTATTGGTTTGCCGGAAGAAAGGATGAACTCAAAGCTCATCGGCCGTTCCTTACTCTCCCTAGGTCAAAAGTTGTTTAAAAATCATATTTAGGGTGTATTTATAGGTGTAGGAGACATTTTAGTTCAATCCCAAGTCGGCTAGGAGAACGTGTAGCGCTCGTCTTAGGGGACGCAACACGAGCACCTTGACATCCACCTTCATGGAGGTCTTGTGATGGTTGTCGTGATGGCCTCACTTCACTGTCTTGCACGACTTGTAAAACCTCTTGTAGGCCACACACGCTTGCGATGCGAACACTCTAGACGTCCCCTAGTGACTTCAGTTCTTCATGTGTTTCCAGCTCCAACTAGTGCCAATCCTTCACTTTAATTCCACCTTCATAAAAAATCACTCCTGCATCAATTATGAATTAAACCACAACAACTATTCTCAAGGTATGAGTCGGAAATATACTAAAAACATATACTTTTAGCTGAATATCATTCTTGTTCCAAAATGCACTTATGTTAATTGTTCTGTAATGTTGTTCTGATGGAACAACAACAACAAAAACAACCCAGTAAAATTCCACAAGTGGGGTCTGAGGAGGGTAGTGTGTGCATAGACCTTACCCATACCCTGAGGGAGTAGAGAGGTGGTTCTGATGGAAGATTTAATAAATTTGATTTGTATATGTCCTGTACCTTTTTATTGAGAGAAAGTTATTAATATCAAATTAGCTAGGTTTCTTTTCCAGAGATCTTGCTATGATTATATTGAGTGGAGTAGTTTACATTATTAAGAAGGATCACTTTTGTACTTCTGGATTTTCCCAGTGGAAGTTTTTAACAAAGTTATGGAATTTTGCAGTCATGCAATTTGGGGGCCAGCAACCTGGTGGCATGAGGGTGCCTGCTGTTGGCATGGCCTTCCCTGGATATGTTGGCCAGAACTCCGATATGACATGGTAAGGTTGTCTTTAACAACTGTGATGCTAATCAAAATATTTACAAAATGAAAGGGGAGAGTGTGAGGAAGTTGTCGCCTTGTACTGTATGGAGATTTTATTGCTGGTTCTTTCCTAATTTATACCCAGTTGGAGTGGCAGCTTTACCTATGCATAGTGGGAATGAATTATCCTTTCTGTCTGAATTCTTGGAATTTAGCAGAATGAATCTATTCATTAATATATCATCATTGTCATGCCGAATGGGGTAATACTTAAATAATGCCATTTTCCGATCTCCAGGTTGCCAGTGCTAGCTGGGGCTGCAGGAGCATTGGGCGCAACATACTGTTCACCATATTTTGCTTTTGATGGTGGTTATCATGCTCGACCATCTGGTGGGCAGATATCATCTCTTACTGCTGCTCCAAGGTCAGTATATTTGGCTGTTTAGAAGATATTCCAGCTTTTTTTTGTGTTTCCTTCTGGCTTGAGTTTCCATGTCGTACTTTGGCCAGTATTGTTATTCTCATTCCTTTGGATCACATATAGCAGACTTGAAAGTTCAAGGGATTCATCTTGTCTGTTTTGACATTTCTTATGCATTGTGCTGGAAATTTTTAGTTTCTGGACAGTTTTACTTGAAGAGAGTTCTTGTGTCATTGCTTTGCAAGATTATAGTTAAATGTCTCTGTGATTCATTTTCACCAATAAAAGTTGTTTCGTACATCCTGTTCGCCTTTGGGAAAGTACTTTCTTTTTTTAATATGAATAACTGCAGCTTTAGATGTGTAGAGCAGTATTATAGAAATAAGTTGAAACCCATCTTAACAGTTACTTCTGTCTGCAGCAAAGAGGATAGCGCCAGTAAACCAAACCATGAAAGGAAGCCTGAACAGAAGAATGGTATGACTGCTCTTATCATTTCCACTTTTTTGTTCTACTAGTTATGCAAAATTCACTTAGGTGTTACAAAATTTTTGCCTCTGTATCTGATCTTGTCTGCCTTAATTTCATTCTCCAGAGCTAACTAATGATAATCCCGGACAGCGACAGAAGAACCCCCGCAGGCAAGCCTCGATTCCATATTGCTGCATCGAGATATCTTATTCCCGAAGTTCTTTTTTTGTACAACAACTGTTTGTATATATCCTGTTTGCTTAACTTTAACAAAGATTCTGAGTTTCCTTTAATATTCTGGGCGCAGATATACAGAGATGAAGTTTGACCAATGAGCCAAAGAGTAATAAGCAGATTAAGATCATGATCTATTGTCATTACCGCACTTCTCAGGTGTTGCAAATCTCCAAGGAAAACTTGTGGTGTTGCAGCCTTTACCCAGGCCCTCTGTTAATTCCAATTGTTGATCTGGAGTATCTGGGGTTCTCATATATGGTAAAGCTGTAGGTAATGATTTGTCTTTGGGACTTTAATATGGCTGCTTTCTGTTGTGCCTTGCTTGCAAGGTGATTTGGTATTTTAAAATGCTGCATACATAATCCTAAAGGCTAAAGGAGTATACTGCTGGTGTGTGGGATTTATTCCCACATCAATAAAAATATTTAACTTACCAAAAAAGATCCTCAAGGATTCGGCATTACTGCAGCAATTGCTCTACCCCAGCTTCTCAGCAATTCTTTTTATTACGTAAGGGGTAGGGGAAGGGAAAGTGGAGAAGGGGATTATAAGGTGGGAAATCGAACCTTCACCAATAGCCAACCAACTTAAGTTAAGTTGGGAGACTGTTGAACTTGAAAGAAGTCATTATGGTTTTTGTGATGTAACTTTATGCTCTCTGTTTAGCGATATTTTATCTTACATTAATCCATACAATGTTTTTTTTCCCTTCAGAACCGGTGTTCATATTTGGAGTTTGCAATAGCCAATCGCAGGTTAACATAACAAACGCCTGCTCATGCTGCTTCGCTTTCAGAGATACACTGCAGCTTGACAGGTGGCAGTTATCTGTTTGAATATATGGTAAGATATCAGAAATCTAAGCGCCATGCTTTGATTGTTGCTTTTTAAAATTGAAGAATTAAGTTTTTTTTTTACCTTATTTTTGAATCTCAGGTTCTTGTGGCTTGGGTTTCTTTGTTCCCCTTTTAGGAAACTAATGGTAAAGGACCAGAACCCAGAAATATTGTGCAGCTCCTTTCTTTTAGTGTGGGAATTTTTTTTACCTTTTAAATCTATGCAACTTTTATTTTCAAGTTTCCATTAGTGGCTTCAATTGATTTCAGTAATTTGGTGAGTTTCTTTGGAACCCGCTGAAATTAAATGCTCTATAGGTTAAATATTTTGGGTGAGTTTCTTTAAGCGAAAATATCATTTCTCTGTCGCTCTATAGAGAAAGGGTATATATTGATCCAACTTCATCATTTTCGCACAAACCATAACAGATTACAAAAGGTTCTTTTTTCTTTTATCCCATGGTGTTATTCTTCTTTTTTAAAGCTAGATATAGGGGGTAGGGGAAGGGAATTACAAGATGGAAAATCGAACACCTCAACCGATTGAGCTACTAAGATTTCCCGTGGCCTTATGAGATCTGCAATTGTGACTACATGAAGAATGACTACATAGGCTGGAACACGGATGCAGTCGATGAAAGTGGTTGTCATCGATATCTTTTATTTGGATTGAGGAAAGAAGTGGGTTGATTATTAGGCTGAAGTTGTTGGTGGAATTGAAATTTCTTTCTTTTATTGCTTCCATCGCGAAGTTTAGGAATGGGAATGTGTATGCAAAGATCATAATCAAATGGAAGAGGAATTTCTCTTTTTTTTTTTAATTTTTTTTATTTTTAAAGTAATGGATATGGGGAAACTCCATCGGTATGAATTTTACATAGCATAACCAGTCTCACTAATAGCATGTTTGGCCAATTTGCAAAAATTACCTTATTTTGAGAAGTGTTTTTCTTAAAAGTATTTTTGGTGGGAATTAGTTTGTATTTGGCTAATTAATTTTAAAAGTACTTCCTAGCAACAATTAGTGTTTGGCCAAGTTTTTAAAAATTGCTTTTAAGTGTATTTTTTTCAAAAGTGCTTTTCAACAAAGTACTGTTGAAAAGAAGCTAGTACTTTTTTCTGGTTCTCCAAAGCTACTTTTGTTTCTCCTCAAAAGCATTTTTTTTCTTCCAAAAGCTTGGCCAAACACTTCAACTTTGAAAAGAAAAAAAAATACTTTTTTTAAAGAAAAAAAAGTGTTTTAAGGATTGAAGAAGCTTGGCCAAACATGCCATAAATAAGTTTGCTGTTGGGCGGTTAGGATAAAAAAGAAGGTATTTTTCACTTTTTACTCGCGTCAGAAATTATTTACATTCGATAGCCGAAAAAGTGTATAAAATTTGTATAATTATTGTATATAACATGCAGAATGTCTATATATATAAAATAATATATATTTTTTGGCTATTATTTTAAGAGCGGCTATACAATACATTTTTCTTTAAAAAAATAGTTTAATCATAAAATAAATACTCCATATTGGCTAATTGGATATTAACATGTAGTTGATTAATTGAACATTCACGGGTATGACATAGGGTCATTGAAGATATATATGATATTGAGTCAATCAAACTGGTAAAAATTATGGGAGATAATGTTTAAATTTAAATGATATATTTTCATGTGTCTAAGCATTAGTGCACATAGTTAAAACTAGGGGTGTACATGTACCGGATTGGTTCGGGTTTTATCAAAACCAAACCAAACCAACTATATCGGTTTGGATTGGTTCGGTTTTGTTGGATTTTTCGGGTTTTTTGTTACTTAAATATTATTTCAATCTTACTTTACTAAGTTTTTTATAAATAAATATATGTTTAGTAAAAATATAAAAAATTGACAAATATATTATCTATTAAAATATTCTTACGAGAGAATTTTCTTAGTAACACATAATAGTTATTTTTTTAGTCGTCTGACAATAATGTTTCGTTGATGCACACTTTTAAGGTTAACCGAATTTAGTAATTAAACATAAAAATCAATATGATACCTAAATAATAATGATCACTTCACATCCAAAAAATATAACAATTTAATAGATCTTAACATATGATATGAATATGAAAGAACAAACACATTGACGCATTTCAGTAATACTTGATGAGAAAGTGATCATACAATCCATTATTTAAGGTTAATAAATATGGAGCACTTCATATACTATTAAATATTATATCCCGCAAGAGAATCCCAAATATTTCTAGGCACTTTTTAAAGAAAATTCAATATAAAATCTTAAAAGTATATATGAAATTATATATTTATATGTCGGTTTGGTTCGGGTTTTTTTTACTCAATACCAAACCAAATCAAACCAAACCTAGTCGGATTTCGATTTGATTTGACTTTTCGGTTTGGTGCGATTTTTCGGTTCGGTTTGTACACCCCTAATTAAAACCCATGCAGCTAATTCAAGTTGACACACCAATGACCAAAGAAATTAAGAAAATGTAGTAGCTGATTAATTGAATGGCGGTGACTTGATGGCATTTAGTTTCAAGTCAAAATTTTCAACAATTATTATTTTTACACCCAAAAATCTAAAAATAAACAGCAGATATCTTCAAAATTATTTTCTTCCATTCAAATGGTAAAGACGTACATGAAATGTTGATTTTTTGGAGTATGTTGAGATTTGAGATCAATTAGGCGTGGGAAGGGTGGAGGACCATAGCTTACTTGCTTTTGAGTTTTGCCCTTTGTCTGGATAAAATTGGATCGATCTATTTTGGAGGTAAAAGAATTAAAGAGAAGTATGAGTGTCTGTTACGATCATCTGTTGCCACAAATGGAAATTATATAACAAATAGATTCTTTAATTCTTCTAGAAGGAAAACCACCACACACAAGTTCAGGGGCGGAGCTAGTGTTAGATTTAAGGATCGGTTGAACCCAATAATTTTGATCCATATTCTTGATTTATATTAAAAAATCCGCCGAATATTTTAAAATTATTAATTTAAAAATTAATAACTTAAAAGAACTAAATTCTGAACACATAAACTTTAAATTCTAGCCTATCACAAAGTCTATCATATATCAACAACATGAAGAGTGATGTTCAAGTGTTGTTTCGTTGTCATCCCTTTAATGGATTCTTGCCTTTGTCTGTTCACAAATGGTGAATGGAAATTTCCGTTTCTTATATATTACTCTATCAAAAGTTGATGGATTTGGCAAATAGGTAAGCAGACAAACATGTGACCTTTTATATTAAGGTTTTCTTTTATATATTGGAGATGTCAAAAGATTTTATACTATTGGTTTATTAATTGTCTTTTAAATCTCTATAGTAAGCATGATGTTAACAACTCGTAGAATAGGTTAAGTATTCTGCCCTATCCAAAGGCGGACCTATGTTATTAGGTGAGGGGTCACGACACCCGAAAAGTTCGACAAATTTTTCATGAATACAGTTTTTTGAAAATACTGATATATTAGTAGTGACATCCCATATACAAAGCAAACTTTGGTTGAAAGCCGACAAATCATGTGATTTTTTTTAATTAATTAGGTTTACTTTTATATATTGGAAATGTCAAAAGGTTTTATACTATTGGTTTATTAATTGTCTTTATATCTCTATAGTAAGCATGATGTTAACAACTCGTAGAATAGGTTAAGTATTCTGCCCTATCCAAAGGCGGACCTATGTTATCAGGTGAGGGGTCACCGACACCCGGAAAGTTCGACAAATTTTTCATGAATATAGTTTTTTGAAAATACTGATATATTAGTAGTAACACCCCATATACAAAGCAAACTTTGGTTGAAAGCCGACAAATCATGTGATTTTTTTAAAATTAATTAGGTTTACTTTTATATATTGGAAATGTCAAAAGATTTTATACTATTGGTTTATTAATTGTCTTTTATATCTCTATAGTAAGCATGATGTTAACAACTCGTAGAATAGGTTAAGTACTCTGCCATATCCAAAGGCGGACCTATGTTATCAGGTGAGGGGTCACCGACACCCGAAAAGTTCGACAAATTTTTCATGAATACAGTTTTTTGAAAATACTGATATATTAGTAGTGACACTCCATATACAAAGCAAACTTTGGTTGAAAGCAGACAAATTATGTGATTTTTTTTAATTAATTAGGTTTACTTTTATATATTGGAAATGTCAAAAGATTTTATACTATTGATTTATTAATTGTCTTTTATATCTCTATAGTAAGCATGATGTTAACAACTCGTAGAATAGGTTAAGTACTCTGCCCTATCAAAAGGCGGACCTATGTTATCAGGTGAGGGGTCACCGACACTCGGAAAGTTCGACAAATTTTTCATGAATACAGTTTTTTGAAAATACTGATATATTAGTAGTGATACCCCATGTACAAAGCAAACTTTGGTTGAAAGCCGACAAATCATGTGTTTTTTTTTAATTTATTAGGTTTACTTTTATATATTGGAAATGTCAAAAGATTTTATACTATTGGTTTATTAATTGTCTTTTATATCTCTATAGTAAGCATGATGTTAACAACTCGTAGAATAGGTTAAGTACTCTACCCTATCCAAAGGCGGACCTATGTTATCAGGTGAGGGGTCACCGACACCCGAAAAGTTCGACAAATTTTTCATGAATACAGCTTTTTGAAAATACTGATATATTAGTAGTGACACCCCATATACAAAGCAAACTTTGGTTGAAAGCAGACAAATCATGTGATTTTTTTTAATTAATTAGGTTTACTTTATATATTGGAAATGTCAAAAGATTTTATACTATTGGTTTATTAATTGTCTTTTATATCTCTATAGTAAGCATGATGTTAACAACTCGTAAAATAGGTTAATTACTCTGCACCATCGAAAGGCGAACCTATGTTGTTAGGTGAGGGGTCACCGACATCCGGAAAGTTTGACAAATTTTTTATGATTATTGTTTTTTGAAAATACTGATATATTAGTAGTAACACCCCATATACAAAGCAAACTTTGGTTGAAAGCAGACAATTAATTAGGTTTACTTTTATATATTGGAAATGTCAAAAGATTTTATACTATTGGTTTATTAATTGTCTTTTATATCTCTATAGTAAGCATGATGTTAACAACTCGTAGAATAGGTTAAGTATTCTGCCCTATCCAAAGGCGGACCTATGTTATTAGGTGAGGGGTCACGACACCCGAAAAGTTCGACAAATTTTTCATGAATACAGTTTTTTGAAAATACTGATATATTAGTAGTGACATCCCATATACAAAGCAAACTTTGGTTGAAAGCCGACAAATCATGTGATTTTTTTTAATTAATTAGGTTTACTTTTATATATTGGAAATGTCAAAAGGTTTTATACTATTGGTTTATTAATTGTCTTTATATCTCTATAGTAAGCATGATGTTAACAACTCGTAGAATAGGTTAAGTACTCTGCCATATCCAAATGCGGACCTATGTTATCAGGTGAGGGGTCACCGACACCCGGAAAGTTCGACAAATTTTTCATGAATATAGTTTTTTGAAAATACTGATATATTAGTAGTGACACCCCATATACAAAGCAAACTTTGGTTGAAAGCTGACATATCATGTGATTTTTTTTTAATTAATTAGGTTTACTTTTATATATTGGAAATGTCAAAAGGTTTTATACTATTGGTTTATTAATTGTCTTTGATATCTCTATAGTAAGCATGATGTTAACAACTCGTAGAATAAGTTAAGTACTCTGCCCTATCCAAAGGCGGACCTATGTTATCAGGTGAGGGGTCACCGACACCCGGAAAGTTTGACAAATTTTTCATGAATATAGTTTTTTGAAAATACTGATATATTAGTAGTGACATCCCATATACAAAGCAAACTTTGGTTGAAAGCCGACAAATCATGTGATTTTTTTTAATTAATTAGGTTTACTTTTATATATTGGAAATGTCAAAAGATTTTATACTATTGGTTTATTAATTGTCTTTTATATCTCTATAGTAAGCATGATGTTAACAACTCGTAGAATAGGTTAAGTGCTCTGCCATATCCAAAGGCGGACATATGTTATCAGGTGAGGGGTCACCGACACCCCCGAAAGTTCGACAAATTTTTCATGAATATAGTTTTTTGAAAATACTGATATATGAGTAGTGACACCCCGTATACAAAGCAAACTTTGGTTGAAAGCAAAAATGTACCCTTAACCTTCAAATTCTGCGTCCGCCACTGGCCCAACCAATTCTATCATAATGTTAGTATAAAACTTCTTTAAACTATCAGTAAATATAGTTTCAATTTTTATTTAATTATTATCAAATAAAAGTGACCTCAAACTCTTCGTTTGTACGCAATGATTTTTTTTTGCTGCTAAATGCATTATTGACTTTTACATTTACAGGTATCGTAGGGCCATCTTCTATTAAAATTGTGGTTAATATTAGTACGATTCAAAGTAAGCAAAACATATGCTATTGACACTTGAGTTTCTTTCTGCCTATCGTTTTAAATTGGAACGCATTTGCTTTTTAAGTTCCAATTATTCTAAAAACTAGTAGATGAAGTGGGCGTTTGGACATAAGAATTGTAAAATTCCAAAAAAAAAAAAAAAGTGAAATTTTTTAAGTAAAAATGGTATTTGAAAATTAGAGTTATATTTGGACATGAATATAATTTTGGGTTGTTTTAGTTTTGTGAGTTATCTGAGTGAATATTTTAAAAAACAGCTCTTTGGAGTTTTTCAATTTTCGAAAAATTCCAAAATTCATATTCAAGTGAAAATTGAAAATTTTATGGTCAAACACTAATTTCGAAAAAAGTAAAATTTTTTGGAAAAAAGGTGAAAAAAATTTAAAGCTTTCTTTTTGCATACTTTAGGTTAATTATAGAATCAATCTAATGTTATTTTAGTTATGTAGAGATTATTTTTTAAAATTCTTCCAACTATATATTTTATTATTTTATGTGAAATTTTATGCTAAGATTATTTTACCTAACTCCTTCAACCAAACGATACAGTCTTTAACATGAACCTCAAAAGGTAATTTTAGTAAGTTTCAGAATTGGATGTAACTTATTCAACGTGACAAAAATTCTAAAGTATAGTTTTGTGGGGAACAACTTTTTCAGCCATTGTATCAGATTCTATATAGCTGGACAAAGCTGCTAAATGAAAAAGTAAAGTGGTCCAAAAGAGACCATCAAAGGATGTGGTACAACGGATGTGATTGTTGTTATTTTAATTAGAGGTCTCGAGTTTGAACTCTGAGTATGAAAAAATCCTTGATATAGAGCGCTTCCCTCCAAATTATTGGTCCTACGCGGTGCGAATCAGGATACGGTCGGGCTCAAATATGGATACCGAACACCGGATAGAAAACCAAAAAAAGTTATCTAAAAGAGAAAGGAATAATTAAAGAAGGAAAAGGAAAAGGAAAGGAAAGAAAAGGAAAAGCAACTGATGAATTAAATGGAAATAAAGGAAGAACTTCAATTTTCCTATTAGTAATTCTTAATCTTCTTTTTTTTTTTCTTTTCTCTTCTCTCTTTATGTTTGTTCTTTTTCTTGAGTGTCATGCCAAACTCCAATAAATTAAGAAGGATAAAGATTAGCTTTGAATATAAATGGCTAACCACTAAGAAGTCTAGCCTTAATGGCAAAATGAAATGGTACAAATTGCAGCAATGGGTATGTACACATGTTAAATGAGAAAACAAATTCTTAGTTGATAGTAGTTGGCAATTGAAAGATTTATGAGAAACACACCAAACGATATAGTGACAATATAAATGAATTTTACTCAATCAATGCAGTTAAAATCAGTTATATGTAACTCTCTATATCAAATATAGATTGGTAACCTACACATAACACAATATTATTGTAAATGACGTGTTACAACAGGTAAAACTATTGAAAGTGTAAGAATTTATTTATAGATAATTTAAATCCAAACTGAAAAAACATAGTAAAAGAAGACTTTACCAAATAGCCATGCTCTATTTTCATGATATTTGCTTTCATTATCAAGCACTTGAAGGTGGAATGCAACTCATAGAAGACATAATTGGTTCTCCTTGTCAAGCATTTTGACAAGATTAAATTTTCTCAGCTTTTCCTCGTAGGTTGCGTCGAAGCCAGGAATTTTCTCAAAAATATTCAAACTTGAAAGAAGTGAAAAAAATTTCCAACAAAGAGTATTCAATATATGTTATATACCTATAAAACCTAATGTTTTACCTATATACTCAGTGTAATTTTTCGACGAAGGGTGTCAGTTGACCAGTGGCGAAGCCATATGGTCACAAGTAGGGGTGTCAATGGTTCGGTTCGTCCAGTTATTTTATAAAGTTTTTACCATACCAATTTTTCAGTTATTTTATTATATATAACCAAAATTAGACTTTTCAAAACCGTCCCAATTACGTCGGTTTCTCTTCGGTATCGATACGTTCGGTTAATTTTCGGTAATTATTTTAAATGTCATGTAAAAGTCACTAGTAGAAGTAGAATGTAATAATATACGTACTTTTATAGGACTTAGCAAAACTCTCTAAATATTTTTACGATTTAAAAGGTGGATAATTAAGAAAATATGAAAGATAGCTAGAGTATAGATCCATCAACTATTTTACAACATCGTAAAAGAAACTAAGCACAAAATATAAAAAATGACTAGAGTATAGATACATCAACGATTCTACAACATCGTAAAAGAAACTAAGCAAATACAAAAAAATATTAATTACACGAGTGGAAAGATATTAATCAAGTTGGGATTCAAGAATAAAGTGTATAGAAGATTAAACATCCAAAAAGATAAATCTAAATCATATGAAAGGAAACATTCAATACATTGTAGTTTGCTACACATAGTCGCTACAATACATTGTGTCTTGCTAGTGAATATGCTGGAAATAATCTAGTTTCAATAGAAGTAGCATAATAGGTTTGAAAATTAGGATTTTGAGTTTAATTACTAGTTTGCTTGTAACTGTTTCATAATTCCAAGGTCCAAGAAAAAATTCAATGCTTTATTATTTTTAAACTTAATATATAAATATATTTTCACATTATAAATTTATTCGGTACGGTTCGGTAATTTTTCAGTTTATTTTCATAAAATAAAAAACCCTACCCTAATTATCGGTACGGTTATAGATTTATATAAAAACCTACGGTTTTATCAAAAGAAACCTAAAATTCGATTCGGTATGGTACAATTGAGTCGGTTTAATCGGTTTTTAAATATCCATTGACACCCCTAGTCACAAGGGTGGTCACTTCGTTGAAAAATTTCACTGTGTATATAGGAAAAATATTATGTTTTAGAGGTATATAACACATATTGAACACTCTTTGTCGCGATTTTTTTTTTATTTCTTTCAAATTTGAATACCTTTAGGAAAATTCCTAGCTCCTTTCGGACATGTGGCTTCGCCCCTGCTTGTAGGGGCAAGTTTCTAGAGCAAAAAAATAAAGTCGTTAATTTTAAGTGAATTAGTTTTTTTATATATCTATGTTAAATTGTTATGATTATTGGCAATATACCTGAGTAAAAAAATTCACACATTTAAATCATGAAAGAAACAATTTATAACCACTCGTATTAAACATGCATCCCCATCCGCTTTTCAAAACTTGAGAAATTCAATTTTTCCTTTTAATTAATAGTACTAATATTTCTACCACATTAATTCTTATTGTTGATATTTCAACAAGAAGATGTAAGACGAATATCTTATATATCAAGTTGATTTGACAAACTCGAAGTCTTTATCCCAATGTGTGTGTCTTAGCTAATCTGTGTACAAAGTCAACTTGAGCATTAATGTAAATACTATTCCTCCTGTCCATGATCAATTTACTTTTTTGGGTTCAAAATAAGTGTTAGATTTATATAATCAAGAAAAAATTTAATTTATTTTTTCAAGATTATTCTTATGTAGGTATTTCTAAAAAATCATTTACTCCTCACATTTGAAAAGAAAAGTGTTACTATAATTATGGTGCAACATTTAATAAAAGATAGTTTACTCACACTAACTATTTTCGTCTAGAATTTAATATTTCCTTAATGAATGTGTTCAAAGCAAATTGACCACTTATTATGTACCGGAGGGAGAACTCCCATATTATTATGCTAAAACCAACGCAAGCAAGCACAAGTGATATCATTCATTTGCCGTTAACCATCCATTTTTCAACTCTATTATTTTGTGCTTATATATATATATATATATATATATATATATATATATATATATATATATATATATATATATCCCTTTTTTAAAAGAAAAAAGTTTTGCAGATAATCATTCAATTTTCAGTTTATTGCATCAAAGTCATAAAACTAAATTCTAAGACGAAAAATATAATTCAGTCATCTCTATACATCATAGAAACTAGAAAAAAGGCCAACCAGGAGCGTAGCCATCTTGCTTGAAGCGGTATCACAAATTATAAATAAAATTAAAATTTTGGATATAAATATAAAAAATGATATCACTTGCCATTACAATAATTTATTCATTTGTTCAATTATTGACATCGCTTACGAAAATTTCTGCATATTCCGCTGACATCAACAAAATATTAAATCTGAAACATAAGTATTTTTCTAGTAGTACCTCAAATAATGGTAATTTTTCTCTGTTAGATTAGCAATAGTGATACAAATAGATCTCTAAGGGCATCTCCAACTTTTACCCTATTTTTGATCCCCAAAATAGAGATTTTTCCATTTTGGGGACAACTTACTCCAATCATTCCCCCATTTTTTTCCCCAAAGTTTTTTATATTCTTTTCTCTCTTTTATATTATATTATTATCTTTCATTTTAATTTTCATTAAACAAATTTCATCTTTTATTTTTATTAATTTGTAATTTCTATTAAAACAATTTCATAAAATTTCAAATAATATAATTTGTAAGAAATTATTATAGATTAACTAATAATTCAAATAAAAGTGAAATCATTGCGATACAAGATTAATTAAATACATATTACATAACGATAAAATTCATTTGAAATACTACATAAATATTCAACTTCAACCTCTAATAAAATTAACTTACAATTTTACGTAAAAATAATAAATACACGAAAATTAATTTATCAAAATTATACGCCAAAGTTATGATGTAAAAAATATTATAAAGACATTACATAAACATAATTATGTATATATAAAGAAATAAATTAAAAGATTAAATAATAATAAAAATATATGAATAGTAATGGGAGATGAATAGTGTACCCCATATTTGAGGGAATACTATTCATCCCCGATTTTGGGGACAAAAATTGAGAAGGATTAAAGCTTCATTACCCTAAAAATTGCCCCAATTATGAAGAAATGGGGTAAGGTTGGAGACGGCCTAACATGATCACTGCAATGGAATGACAATATGGAGGCCAAAACTAGGCTTTTTTTACAAGTAATTTTCAAATAAAAGCTGAAACACAACTGTGCCAAATTAATAAGAGCAATCACTGTAATAGAGGAAAATAAAATAATCAACTAAGAATATAGCTTAAACTCACTCTCATTCTTTTTTCTTTTTTCTTTAGGCCAATCACTGAGCATCATAGTGCATAAGGTATTGCACATTCACGCCGGGTCCAGAAAAGAGCCATATTTCAAGGAGTGTGAAGTAGACAGTTTAGCCTGATGCAAGCATTAACGGCTGATTCGACGACTCGAACCCGTGACCTATATATATAGTTACCGTTAATCAAATACTCCCGCCACTCTCATTCTTTAACATGAGTACTAAATTTGTTAATAATTGATTGCCTTTGAAAATCTCATATCTCGAAATAACAACCGAATTGAACATGACCACTGTACTCATCTGGAGTCTCTACTTTTATCCACGCTCTTACTTTTTCACTCATATCCAAAGCATAAACACTATGGAGTTCATCATATTCTTCATTTCCCACCAATATCAACTTCCCTTGACACGCTGTCAAATATGCCACGTTGGAAATCTGAGCTGGCAACCTTGCCACCATCTGCCACGTAGCATGTTCCTTCACGACCACGTCACCGTCTTGGCACATGTATAATCTCCCATCATCACCTTCAGTGCAAGTATGAGGAGAATTATTAACACTCAAGGAGTCATCTACAAAACTCCACTGCCACGTGGCAAAGTCGAACACCTCAGCATTTTTCTCAAAGTGACCTTGTGCCCACGTAGGATAACCGCCAATGACGTGGAATTTACCTTCATGAAACACAACCTTACATTCGTCTCTCTGCATCACCATGTCAGGCACTGTAACCCACTCGTCTTTCACGACGTCGTATAACAGAACCGACTTCAGCGCGTTCTTCTCGTCGTCATGTCCGCCGGCGACGAGGATGACCTGATCGGAATCCGAACCGCATCCGAAAAACAACCTCTGCTGACCTGGCATATCCGCTCCACGTCGCCACGTTCCGGATATGAAGTTGTAGATAAAAACACAGTCCATAACCCGCCAAGTAACCGGGTCACACCCGCCAATCACTACTAAATCGGATCCAACTCCAACAATCCGGCAAAAATTCGGCAACCCGTCAATCAACTCCGGTATCGGCGGCAAGTCGTACCAACAGCCGTTTTCCGGGTCACAGATGGAGAGACGGTAAATCTGGGTAGACGAGAGGGTAGTGTCACCCTGAGGCTTTTTTACAGTAGCAACCATAGCTTGGACCATGGCTAAAACGGGTCGGGTGAACCCGGAAATTTTCCGCCGTTTTCGAAACTCCGGCAGCGTAATCTCGCCGTTCCAGGTCTTGCATATTGAAGCTGCTTTAGAAAACTGGTCAATAGGAAGTCGTATGAGACATTCAATCGCTATGTCATTAGGTAGCCCTGGGATCAGGTCCATGGCTTTTGATTTGTATGATATGAATATTGCTATTAAAACTGTATAGTTTCAGAAGAAATTACGAAGTGAATTTAGTTGGGTTTTTTCAGTGTTGTAATGTGAGTGGATAAATAAAGAAGAAGGAAGGACATAAATTATGAGGCATGGTTTCACAAAACCGTAAGCGGATGTTTTTTTATACTGTTTTGCGCATGAATTGACAATAGGGACAAAACTGAGTTTACCTTTGGAAGAAATAACCTAAATATCCATCCCCAGGCCCCAGCCACTTAAATTAAATATAACTATTTTGAAGGTATATATATATATATATATATATATATATATATATATATATATAATGATGGATCCAGGATTTTGGGTTCGTGGGTGCTTAACTTTTTTTGACATGCAGTTACTAATATATATATCAATCACATAGTATAATAAGTGCACAATTATTTGAATATGACGGTCAAAAAAATTAATAAAAAAATTCGTATTAATATTATAGATGCGTGTAAAGAAAAATGAGCGGGAGAGATTTTTTTTTTAATGGATTTTGCCACTCTAGAGAAACTATTTATTTGTAGAAGAGGACGAACTATGGAGTTTCTTCCTTTCTTTGTTATGGGGAATTATTAGGTAAAATAGAAAAGGAAAAATTAAAAAAGAGGAAGGTAAAATAAAATTTAGTGAAAAAGTAGTCTGAAAAGGAAATAAATAAAGTAATAGTATTGGATAAAAAATGTAGCTACTGGATTAGATATTTTCCTTCAAAAAAACCTAATTGACCCGAAAGAAAGAAAGTAAAATTGACCCTGTTAAGAGTACGATTCAATCTCTCAACCCCACACTAAGTAAAAGCACACACTACCCTTGCTTGACCGAAGCACCTATTAGTTCCTTTGTATTATGGGTGATTTCTTATTTAAGGCCTAAAGTTTTTTGTATAATTATACATATTTCGTGGAAGTTTAATGGGTGCTGAAACACCTAAATTTAGTATATGAATTCGCATATATATATATATATATAATTAATATATAATTTACATATATCAATTAGGAAAAGTAAACAATAAATTAATTATTTATATAATTTTTTTGAAGCACTAGTAGGCACGGAGAATTCGAGAAGAGATAAAGGGGATCAAGTTGTGCATCTCTCATAGTCGACAAGTAGGGCAACTTGGTTATTACGGTTATAATCAAGATTTAAAATTGCTGTCTATTTATAGAGGATCAGAGGTCTATTTCCTTTGCTCTGATGGTAAGCAACCCCCACTTCCAACCGAGAGGTTGTGAGTTCGAGTCTCCCCAAGAGCAAGGTGGGAAGTTCTTGGAGGGAAGGATGCCGGAGGTCTATTTGGAAACAGTCTCTCTACCCTAGGGTAAGGATAAGGTCTGCGTACACACTACCCTCCCCAGACCCTACTAAGTGGGATTATACTGGGTTGTTATTGTTGTTGTTGTTGTTGTTGTAGAGGTCTATTTCCTTCGGTCCATAATAAGTGATCAATTTATTTTTTTATTTTGGTCCAAAATAAGTGTCTATTTGTATAATCAAGAAAGAATTCAATTTATTTTTACAAAATTACCCTTATGTACATATTCCTAAAAAGTTTTCTTACTCCTCACATTAAATATTTAATTAAGAGTAGTTTAGTCATTCTAGTTATTTTTGTATAGAATTTAGTATTTTCTTAATGAACGTGCCAAAAGTAAATTGGTCACTTATTTTAAAAAATCCAAAGGATTTTATAGTCTCTATTGTTTTCATTATTCCATATTTTTTTGGCAACACATCCCTTTCTGACCCCGTTCGTTACTGTTTACTGCTGGTCACTAATGGTTTCTTATTAATCTTAGTGGGCGTCTGGACATAAGAATTATAAAATTCCAAAAAAAAGTGAAAAAGAATTTCTAGTGAAAATGGTATTTGAAAATTTGAGTTGTGTTTGGACATGAATATAATTTTGGGTTATTTTTGAAATTATGTCAGTAATGAGTGAATTTTGAAAAACAGCTTTTTGGAGTTTTTCAAATTTTCAAAAAATTCCAACATTCATCTTCAAGTGAAAATTAAAAAATTTATGGGCAAACGTTGTTTTAAAAAAAAAAAGTAAATTTTTTTGAAAAAAAATGAATTTTTTTTTATGTCCAAACAGGCTCTTAGTCTTTTCATTATTTAATATCTATATATGTTTGCAATACATCCTTTGCTGACTCCGTTCATTGTTGTTTACTGCTAGTCAGAGATGGTTTTTTAGTCTTAGTAGGCGTTTGGACACAAAAATATGATTTTTAGAAGAAAAAAGTTAGTTTCTAGAGTGAAGTTGAAACAAGATATTGATATGCATTCCACTTGAAAAAATATTATAATTTTGTGAGAGGAAATAGAACTTTAAATAAAAAAGTATTTCACCACTTTTTCAAACTTGGAAACTCATCTTCAATTTTTTTTAAGAATTCGGTCAATGTATATCCAAACAAGCTTTGAAAAAAAAAAAATCGACAAATAGGAAAAAAAAAATTGTATGAACGGAGGTAGGAGTCTTCAAATCGAACCAAAAAACTGCATCAAACGAAAAAATCAAACTAAAAAGATTAAAAAACTCGATTAGGTTTGGTCTGATTTGGTTTGGTATTGAGTAAAAAATTTTGAACCAAACTTACATATAAATATATAATTTTATATATTTTTAAGACTTTATATAGAAATTCCTTTAAAACATATCTACAAATATTTGGGATCCTCCCATGAGATCTAATATTTAATAGAATTATGAAGTGCATTCATTTCTATTTATTTTAAATAATGGGTTATATCATCACTTTCTTACCAAGTGTCATTAAAATGCGTCAATCTCTTTGTTCTTTCATACTCATATGTCAAGATCTATTCCATTCTTATATCTTTTTTTCGAATTTGAAATGGTAGTTCGATAATTTTAAAATTAAATAGAATATGTCATTATTTAGGTTTCATATTTATTTTTATGTTCAATTATTAAACTCGATTAACCTTAAGCTTACATCAAAAAAATTATTGCTATAAGACTAAGAAAATAACTATCATGTGTTACTTACAAAATTCTCCCATAAGAATATATTAATAGATCATATGTTTGTCAGTTTTTTTTTTTAATTTTTACGAAACATATATTTACTTATCAAAACTTTATCTATAACTTTAACGAAGTAAGATTGAAACAATATTTATGTAACAAAAAAAAATCGAAAAATCGTCAAAACTGAACTAATCCAAATCAATATAATTGATTTGGTTTGATATTGATAAAACCGAACCAACCGGGTTGATGGACATCCCTAAACAACGGGAGAAATTCAAAAATAGCCAGATTTACAAGTGATCATTCAAAAATAACCATAGTTTCAAAAGTAATCGAAATTTTGCCACTTTTCATGTAAAGATAAATCTGAACGAAAACACTGTTCAAAATTCGAAAAAATACTCCAGCATAATATACTGGAGTTTCAGTATAATATACCGGTTCAGTATAATATACTGGAGCCAACAAATATGTCGGTCTAACATAATATGCTGAAAGTTCATACACAGGTTCATCGAACTCCAGTATATTATGCTGGACTGGTCTCTGTTGCAGCAAAATAGTAACTGTTTTTCAATGACTTGGCAAACGCTGACTATTTTTGAATGACCAATCTGAAAACTGGTTAGCCCGTAATATTTTAAACCTAAACAACGGGCAGTAGTCTTTTCATTATTTTATTATCTATGTTTGTTATTTTATCCCTTTCCTATCCGTTTTGTTACTGTTTACTCTTTTTTGGTATTTAGCTATCCGAACACGTGCGGCATGAATCACGTTAATGACGTATAACTCATCTAATTTTACTCTAGTGTAGTGTTATATGAGATGAGTCTCGATTGAACGAATCAATGGTATGACGATTCTCTTGTAGAAACATTTAACAAAATCAGAGAATTAAAAAAAATAAAGGGGATAATAAGTATGAATTTAGATAAAACTTAGCTGAAGTTGACAAAAAAATTGTGGATGTTGACATAATGTTTGAACATAAACTTCCTTATCTAAGTTGATAATTTGTGTGTGTTAAGTTGAAGATTGAAAATTTTCACTTAAAATACAAATTCGAAATGAAAATAATGTTATTTATATTTACAATAAATATTTCACATGAAGTCAAATTCTAAATCCAAAACATCCTTATCAATTTTCTTTCTCTTTAAAACTTCATTACCAAATTCGATTTGCAAATACAGTCAAACCTCTCTATAACAGCCTCGTTTGTTCCGAATATTTTTGGATATTATAGCGAAGTGATGTTATAAAGAACATATATTATAACATAACATAAAAATTGGTTCTGAAAAAGCTTGGCTTTTATAGTGAAGTGTTGTTATATAGGAATGTTGTTATAGAGATGTCTCACTGTATTAGTAAAGCAGCATTTGCGCATGAATTTATGACCTAAATATCTGTAGAAGGCGTATGCAACATTAAGGTGACAAATTCAATTGAACTCATAACTTTTGATGCAGAGCATGGATTTATCTATAAAAATCTATTAAACTTGCAATAAATATATATTAGTAGATATGAACCCATATCTAATGAGTTCAATACTAAAAATCTTAAAGGTTGAACATCCGCCTCCGAATATGTGCACGTTTATTAAAATGATCAACCCTGCTTGCCTATTTTACATTCTTTCTCATAACCATTTTATTCAAAGGCTAATTAAGGCATGATCTATGAAGTATGAGCATGCTGCTTAGCATTTTGGAGCCTCAAACTGACATAATATAATGATTTGGTTGCTTCAACTTTAATAAGTTAAAAAACATTTTATCGAATTATTTATTAACTTAGTCTAACTTCTTCTTTTCCACATTACATTCTAATATACGCTATTAGTTTTCAGCACCTTAAGTGATGCTTTCATAGAATCAATATGACTAATATAATCCTTGCTAATGAAATAGGAAAGCTATGCTAACATTTATTTAAATGGTATGCGTACGTTGACAGTATCTTACATCCATTTCACAACTTTGGCGTTTAAAAAAAAAAAGGCAAACAATTCACATTATTACATCAAAGGCGATATATATTATATATCTGCGTTTTTAAGTTCCAATAGACGAAGATATAGCTTGTTTGAATAACCAATGCTTAGAGTGTTTGAAAATCGATTCAAAGTCGGAGTGGGAAATCAAATTTATTTAAGATTTGATATTTGTTAGTTTATGTAATTCTTATCTAAAAAAGATTTATATCAGAATTATATAGGAATATGTTTTTTAGTTTCTAAGTAAAGTACGTTTTATACTATTATAAATAAAAATATTGTTAGCTATTTTCTGGTGGAAATATGTGGAGAAATGTGAAGAAAATTTAGAGATTTTAATTATATTATTTTTCCTTTATAGAGGATCTTTGAATTTTTGTGTTACTAATTTGTGCCTATGTTTTTTTTTTTTAAAATTTTAATCAAAGGTCCATCACAGTGGCGAAGCAAAGGTCCATTATCATGATGACATAGTAAGGTAGATCATCTTGTTCTAACTTCAAAGAAGCTCTAACTTGTCTAGCTAGGAAGAGAAATAGCTTCATTGAACATATGAAATGTTCTTATATTTTCTCCAAAAAATAATTAATTGATCTACTACCACATTGCCTTCTCTATATGTATATGCAATACAGAAGGTTCCTATGTCAACATATTCTCTAATCTGCTCAAACATATATATGTTTAATCTGCCAAGAAGGTCTCATATCTTTGTTAATCATATTCACTATCAACAAAGAGTATGATTCCACCAACACATTAAAGGATCCATATTGCCAGCATATTTTAATTCCCTGCAATATAGCCTATGTTTGTAAAGGAAACTCGATATTTATACATCTAGCTTAATTAGTATCTCCGTATTTTCCTCGCAACATTTCGGTGGGAGTACATACTAGAAACTGTACGGGCCAAAAATTATTTTAGTTATGAATAAACCATATCAGCATTAAGAGGGTCTTCAAAGGCTGCCACATGTCAATAGTATAACTTCGACAAAAGGGATGCTCAAGGTCGAAGTGGTCTCACAAGAGATGAAGTGCGAGGTCGAGGAGTTAACATAGATCAAGGTCGATGACGAGCACTCGTCTTAAACAGAGTAATAACGGCTAGTTTTAGGATAAGACTCTAAAGAGAATATTCCAATGGTTATTCTCTGTATCTGTGCTATTAGAGTTTTTTGGCACATGTTTCTTATAAATAGAAAGAAACATAGTTATAGGGGACATTTGTAAGACAACACAATGACGTTCTCTGAAGAATCTTGCTTCATTACATACAGACAAAATATACTTTTTTCTTGAGATTCTTGTCTAACTTTTCCCCCACGATCCAAGAAGAATTTAAATATTCAAAGGTTCATCAATCATTCATCATTGTCAGAAAGAATACTAAAGAATCTCACATTTTTCGGGTAATTCACATGCTTTTATTTACTTAAATATCATTCATTGCTATTTATTATTATTTAATGCTACCTCCTTCATTCTTGGATCATTGAATATAACAGTAGTCTCACCATTTATTGCTACATAGATTGAACCCGTACTATCTTCCCCCAAAAACGATTAATACATCTTTTGGATATTAATATTTGTTAAGATTAATTCTATTCTATTAGAAAATCTAATTGTTTAAATCTAGATCTAATTTTGGGTCAAACAGAACTATCTGAGCATGATACTTATTCCTTCCAATTTGATATGCAACATCAAGATCAATCTTGAATATCCTTGCTTCCTTATGCGCTTGGCGATTCCATGAAACCTTGCTTGTCCAATAGGGAAATGGATTTTATTTGCTGCTGCTGATTGCGACATTCCAATCGGAATAGAATTTTGGAATATTAAAAATTAAGAGCAAGCCATCTTGAATTTATTACTATACACTATCTTGAACTTGAATACGGTTGAAACTTTGCGTTTAAAACAGAAAATTCTGTAAAGTAAAAGAGAAATAGAAATGCATGGGAAGAACAAAATTAAATCCGAGCCCACTGAGTTCATAGTGTGTCCTTAAGGAACTTAATTCCCTTCTACCACATGAGATTTAAGGTTATTTCCTCCTAGAATAGAACGGATTATCTGCAATGATGTAGCGGTACCTCAAACCCTAGTATTTTAGTAAACGCAATAAGGCGGAGAAAATCACACATCACACGTATATTTTGTTTTGGAAAAACAATATAAAGAAAATGAGAGGATTTCATAGTTTCGGATGTATGAAAAATGAGGCCAAACCTCTAAATTTATAGACAAGAAAAGAGTGAGATGAAGAGGTGCAATTTAACAGGTGCCTCTTCCATTTTTCGTTCACACCCTTCAGTAAAAACCCACTAATCCCCCCACATGAATGGGAAATGGAATAAAATATGTATTACAAACTCTGTGATTCGCAATGATTAATCGCATCTGGATAAGTAGGTTTCCCTTTAAATTTTCTGTAGTGAACTTATGTCGGATATACTCGGTCAATCGGTAGATTTGATATCATTGAACCGTCGAGGTTTGGTGTATACCTAGACAACTATAAGTCACACAATCAACCCTTAGCCGTCTTTGATTTGCCTAGTTTCATAAGTACGTAGAGAACTCGCTTTACAAATTCTCCTTGAAGTGGCTAACATTTCACACTTACATTGGAGATTCCTAAATGTGTCATCCCGTAGATACACTATTTGATATACCCAGTATCAAATTAGAAACCATTAAAAAGCCTTAACTCTTTATCCTTGATACTGGACATTGCCTCATCACGAGAATAAACCAAAATTTTAGTTGACAATGTTGAACAGTCACCAATGACTTTATTTGATCTCCTTGAACCTAGATCTTGGGATATCCAGTCTTCTAGGTTGAGTTACTGCCACAATGACTTGTCTTCGTCCATTGTCTCATTCCCTTCTATGATCCCTCAACTGTCTTTCTAGTTAGGCTATTTGTACTTGGATCCGACACATTATCACTTGATTTCACGTAGTCAATTATGATAATTCCCCTAGAGAGCAGTTGTCTAATATTTATATGTCTTTGTCATATATGATGAGATTTTCTGTTATACATAACGCTCACAATCCTTCCTACTGCCGTTTGACCATCGCAATATATGCATATAGGTACCAATATTTTGGGATAAGAGGGAATTTTCTCAAGAAATTTCGGAGCCATTAAGCTTTTTCGCCGGCCTTCTCTAAGGCTATAAGCTCAGCCTCCATTGTAGAGCGGGCAATGTATCTTTATTTGGATAATTTTCATGACACTGCTCATCCACCGCCTGTGAAAATATATCCACATGTGAATTTCAAAATAGTCCAATCGGTGTCACACCCCTTTTTAACCCAAACTCACTTAACCCTCTTAATAAATAAAAAGATTTAGGAAAGCTTGAAAAATGGTTTTCCAATTAGAACATGACAAAAATTGTATTCAAAAGAAAAATAACTCAGAGTCGCCACCTTACTTTGATTTCAGTGTGCTAGGTCACCGTTTTTTTTTTTATATAATTTTTTCTTTTAAAACATTTCAGACTCTAAAACCAAGTCCGCACCAGAGATTCGGGTAAGGAGGTTCATTTGACTCGGGGAGAAGGTGTTAGGCACTCCCCCAGTCCCGTAACTAGTACGGTTGCATACTTGATCTAGTCGGCTTTTAAAATATTCAAGTTGAGGTAAAATCACCAAAAAATAAAATAAACACACACGAGGCTCAAGATCGTCCCCATCTAATAAAAAGAAAAAGAAAAACAAAAAATAAAAATACTACGAGTTCTATCATCGATCTCCAAGTACAAATACTTCGAGGTATACCCCAAAATAAAACATATACAAATCTTTCGGGGAATTTTCCGAATAAATTTAACTAAGGAAACGACCTCTCGCCTCGAAATAAGAAAGACCTAGGGCTTGCCTACCCCAATGTGGTCGGCCTAAACATGATCTAAACGAATGTGAGCACGTGATTTTTGCCCATATGAATTAATCCTACAAATTCAAAACAAAATAATTTTTCCATTTTTTGCAATTTCGTAGATTTTTCGTAGCATTTTTGTTAATTGTTTGCATTTGTCTGTGCATGTTAATTTTGAAAAAATGCAAAATATGTTGCATTTTGCATTTAGGATTTAATTTTACATTTTTCAGACTAATTAACAAATTAGTTGTTTTATAAGAAATAGAAAAATTACAAAAAATAACTTATTTTGGCACTTTTTAATTTTAGTTTTCGCATTTTGGTAGTTTTCCTTTAATTTGGTTTTTAAGTAATTGTGGTAATTATTTGTTAGAGTTAATTAATTTAATGTGGTAGGATTAATTTGATTTAAGATTTAGTTTAGGTTTTTATTTTTAATTTTAATTTTGAAAAAAAAAAAGAAGAGAAAAGAAGAAAAAGAATAATTTTTAAAAGGGACAAGCATTGAATCAGAATTTGAGCCGTTTTTATTTCAATTCTATCAAGCCCAACCCAATGCTCCCTTAAACCCGTTAAACCCGCCCAATCCAGGCCCAGACCCGCCTCGCCCCCACCAGTAACCAAACGGCATCGTTTCCTTGCTTTCCATCACATCCGTTGATCTCATGTGATCCAACGGCTGTGAACTGGGCACCGGCAAATATAAATCTGTCCGAAATGTTACCCCCCATCTCTCATCTCTCTCACACCCTTCAGAGAACACCCCGGCAAAACCCTAGCCGCTACCATTCCCACCACCCAGAAACCCGGCGGCACCACTTCCTTTCATCCTCAAAATCACACCAGACAACCACCTCCCTCTCCTCATCTCGAATCCCCACCCCGTTTGCTTCAAATTCCCCTGGAGTTTCTCAAATTTTAGATCAAAGATTCAGACACTAAGTCTCCAAAGCATAAATCAGTGGTCGTGTTGAAGATTTGAAGTCGGAAGGGGTTTTATGCATATGTTTTCATTTGAGAACACGTGATTAAAACCCATTCCGGTTCAAATCGGAGATTGCCGGAGGTCTATCCCAAGCTTGGCCGTTCCTTTAGGTATCGTTGTGTATTTTCTTTGTTTCCACCTTTTGTTTTAGTCACCTCTTCGTCTATTTCTGATTCCTCTCATTTCTTTCTGTTTTTTATTTATTTATATTATTTTAAATCATTTTCTTGCTTGCATGTTAGGATTAGGTCATAATACTGCCTTTGTTATTAGGTTGTTCGTTGTCGTGGTTTGATTTTGTTCAATTTTGTTTAATTTTAGTTTCATGGGATTCGTAATAGCAGGAGTTTATAACTTCGCTAGCTCGTTTGCTTTTGGGTTTGGCTATTTCAATTTAGGATTTGGGCTCCGCAAGTCAGGAGCCCATAAAGGGGAAGGCTCAAATCTGGCTGTCCAACCCACGGGTTTGGTGTGGGATTTGGGTTGAATTTGACCCATAATCTGAAGGGTAAATAACCTAAACTTTAAGGGTAGTTCAGGCTTTATGGGATAGGGAATCTTTTGGTAACTGAACTAGGAAGCTTCCTAGAAGCTGGGGTGAGGGATATTTTGAAATTCTGAGGTTTACACTAGGGATTTTTAAGCTAAAATAAAAATTTCAGAAGGTTTAAAGTGCAATTTTGAGCTCTTTGAGGCTGCCCTAGTAGTTTGCCTATAAAGGCATTGTTACTTAGAGCTCAAGTTAGATTTTTTTCTTAGAGCTGGAAATCCAGAAAATACAGAAACTGAAAACGGCTGAGTCTTCTTCTAAATTTAAAAAAGAAAAATGCTGAAAGTTGCTTGAGTTAGGCTTGGTTTTGGTCATGTGATTCCTTTGAATAATTGATAATTTCTAAAAGCTTTTGAGGTCGTGTATCTGGGTTTGAGAAGATTTCGAATTGGTTTTAAGCTTTGGTTTCATTTGCTGTTCATATCACTGTTCCATTGCTGAAATTTGGCTGTTCTCTTCTGGTCCATCTTGAATTCATTTCCTGTTGTTTTACTGATGTAATCAGGTACTCTTCTACACCTCATAGATATGTGAAATAAAAGGATCTGAAGCTATGCTACAAGGCCAAAGATCATGTTACATTGCCTCTTCTTTTACATGTTACATTCTCTCTGCAATTTCATGTTAATCCATAATACGTATAGCCTTTTGTCATGTAACTCATTTAGTGATTTCAATTGTTGCCTTTAAGTTCCATTTGTAAATGGGGATAACACTTTTATTCGATTTGGTTTGTGAATGGATTAAGTTTCTGTATGTATGGATTATAGGGAGTTAGTGTAATTTTAGAAGAATAAGAATGTCCCATATCTGCTTTAGGTTGAGAAATCAGTATTGTTGAGGGAACTTGTCTGAACATGTCCAAATTGATGCTCCTAAGGTCTGAATCAGAAAGTGTCATGATAAAGTTCATCTAGTGTTGTATTTGTTGTTTGGAAAATCATGTAGTGCTCTACTTCGTTAAATCGTTGATGATTTTTAAAGTCATCACTTAGTTTACAATCATTGGATAACAATGGTTTGGGTGATGACCTTAAGGGTCAAGCTATGCATTGATTTATTTATAGTATGAGTTTAAGCATGTTTGTTTGAGATGGATGTCCAGATTCATATTTGTTTGTTGGGGATGATCTTATAGGATTTCGTTTGTCAATTATATGTCTTGAGCAGAAGGTTTTAAGTCAATTTGAAATCTTGGAATTGTCCTTTGAAATTAGTTGGAAATTGATTCACGCGTGATTGACAAATGATTTGTTTGTTATTGGAAGTCTTGTTGGGCTTTTGCCAATAATCCTGATTTTATGTGTTATTTGCGTACTTGGAGATTCGACCTCGAGTCCCGCCCTATTAACCTGAGTTTTCTCAAAGATTTGGGATATTATTTGGGCTTCAGGCCACGAAACCATCTGAAATGGAGCTACAGGACTTCATCAGGTCTTGGCCTGCCCCATCATGTCTACTTCAGCGCCGTTGTTGGGCCCAAACCATTTCCTTCAAATAGTCGTCCCTCATTCCTCTTTAAAAGCGATCCTCTTTTAATTTGTTGGAACATTAGTAGAATTCCAATACCATTAATGTTTAAATAATTAGATTCCTCTAATAGTTGAAGTGAGTCATATTAAATAACAAAAAATAGTTATGGCGCTCAAAAGCTTAGTTTGAATTCCATTTAAAATTGGAATTGAGGTGCGCCGTGCCAAATAAAATCTCAAAATGCACGGCCCTCACTTAATTAATATTTTAATTTTTTTAGAAATCGAGGCGTGTCATTTAGTGAATTTTCATGGCCCTCACAAATCCGAAAGTGCGTAATTGCTTTAGACGCGCTATTTTAAAATTACCTGCCTAAACTCGGGTGTGAATTTCATGTGATCCAAATCCAAATCTCAACAACGTTAAATAAAATGTGTCTTGGACTGTGGGTACATTTCATATGGCGTGGTCCAAAGACGTATTTTAGATGACGTTGAAATCTTCTTTAAAATAATTAAAAGCGGTTTTAAAGTTAAAAGGCACATAGGTTTAAAAAAGTCTTAAAATCAGATAATTAAGCCGAATATAACAGTTGAGCGACCGTGCTGGAACCATGGAACTCGGGAATGCCTAACACCTTCTCCCGGGTTAACAGAATTCCTTACTCGGATTTCTGGTTCGCGGACTGTTAAACAGAGTCAAGTTTTTCCTCGATTCGGGATTCAACCGGTAACTTGGGACACCATAAATTATCCCAAGTGGAGACTCTGATTCTTTTAATGATAAATCCCGTTTCGATTGTCCTTTAATTGGAAAAACTCTTTTATGCCCTTCCAGGGGTGGAAAAAGGAGGTGTGACAATGAACAATACGAAAATAAGTAAATAAGGAGAATTAAATAAAAAGGAGACTTCAATTCATGGTCGTTTTTCATTTTAACAGTGAACTCCCCAAATTCCCTTATCATTCTATTCAAATAAACATATAAACAGTATCCAAACACTAGCCAATTAGGCTAAATCACAAGACCAAATTGTGAACATGGAAACATATTCAAAACTGAATATTAACACCTAAGAGGGAATTATGCAACATGTATAAGCTAAATAAACTAACTAGTAAAAAAATGGCAAATAAAAGTAAAACAAGTGAATGCAAAGATCAAGATTGGAAATATGACAAACACCTTGCAATATCACTTCATCTTTCTCAAACCACTCCTTAATCCCACAGCTCAAACCAAACCGATGCAAAAATGGATCCGACATGAAAAGCACAGACCCCTTTTGTGTTTTAAATTCAAAAGAAACAAGCAAATCATCTTCTCATAGACTATCACTCATATGCTTAAAGTTGAAGACACATGAAGGAATCGACAGTGACACCATTCATATTTCATGGAAGTCGGACATTAGATAGGCAACTCAAGGCAAACAAGGACACCTATCAGAATAGCATGAGAACAGAATGAAATTATCACGAAACTGAGCACGTTCACATTGAGGCACAACAAATCAGTTGAACGTGTAAACATAAACAACTCCAAACCTACAAGTAGCTTGGTGCTTGAGATATAGGTTTGAACCATAAGGACTAACATGGGTCTTCCCAATCATCAGAGGCGAGATGGCAATTAGGATGACAATTTCAAGTTACCAGTTTCTCAAATGACCAAAATTGGATGAGGGCATAACAGTTATCAAGAAAATAACACTGAAATCGGTGTGACTATGGCCAAACAGAGGGCTGTCTAAAACTAACTGAAATCCATTTCACATTCCATACTAGGATAAACAATTCACTTTTCATGGAAGATTTGATCATTCATTATGGTTTTTGATACATGATCTTTAAAACATGGACACTAGCTTGAAGATGAAACTAAATGCATCAATTCGACTATCCAAGCAAACGTCAACCAGACTAATCCACGTATTCATTCTTCCTCGATCTTGATTTTAAACCAGCATACAAGACACTAATTAAATTTGCAAACGAAGTGCATCGCTGATCCATAAATCACACGAACAAGCAAATTTCAAAAAACTTAGAACGATCGAGCTAAGCCAACAACGAGCTTAACTTCAAAACAGAAACACAACTTATATCAAAGTAAAACAGAGTATCAAGTCTATGTTTCAAGCATAAGCAAAGCCCAAAAGTAAAATTTTAGACCATTCATATTAACAATCAACCAGATTCCATCTTAAGGATCACACACAAAAAAATACTGAAACAAATTCAATGTGAACCTTTGAAACTCGTTTAAGTTATTCCTTAAGTAATTCCAGCATATCAGCTTTGAAACACTCTCTAAACTACTTAACCATGGCTCTTATCATATTTTCAATCACACTACTAATGAGAGTGAAAAGGAAAGAAACGAACCTGTTTGAGCCAAAAATTCCTTTAATAATAGCAGGAGAAATCAGTGAGTACAATCTCTTTTGCAAAGGTCGAACACAAAAAAAACAGCAACACGAACGAATAGAATCGTTGGACACGAACCAAAAACTCGAACGGCGAAATCGACCTCGGCTCAATTAATCTCCATGTTGAAACCAAAATCAAAAGAAGAAACTAAAATATTTTTGGATTTTTTCTGATTTTTCGAAATATAACAAAATTCGAATGAAAATCAAATTCAAACTATTTTTTTTTTGTATTTTTGTTTTCTGGAAAGCAAACCAAACAAAATCTTAATAAAACTGAAGAGAACCCTAACTTTTCGATCCCTTCTCCGTCTCCCCCATTTCTGTCCCAAAAACCTCAAATATATCGCTTTCTCCGAAAACTTCTCTCCTTCTTCAACAAGAAATTGCCCGAAACCGTGTGGACCCCAAAACAAAATCTGAACATTCTTTTTTGTAAACAAAAAATCAAAAAATGGAGGTCTTGGATCAAGACCTTGATCCAATGGCTCCCATTTTCCAATTTTTTATCTAAGGGATTCGGATTTTTGTTTAGTGAATCAATTCGAAATGATGATATTCGTACTATTTGAGTGGCGTGGAAGAAGGAGAAGAGAGTAGGGGGACCGTGGGGGACCAGGCTGAGCGAACTCGTCCGAGACCGGCGAGTTTGAGAGGCTGGTGCGGCGGAATCGTTGGGGTGAAGGGGGTGGGGGGCACCATTTGGGTGTAGTTGGGATTTAGGTTTAGGGTTTGATTTAGGTTATAATGGGGTTTTTATATGTGGGTGGGAATTAATATGGGCTGTTGGATTAAAAGGAGTAAAGGGCTAGGATTTAGTGTGGGAAGTGGGGCGGGTTACTGGGTCGTTTGGGGCGGGTCTCAGGTGGGTTAACAGGGAAAAGGGATGGGCTGCCCCCATTTTGGGCTCAAGCTTGGCTGAAATTGGGCCTCAAATTTGGACTATAACCCTTTAAATCCATCCATTAAGAAAGACTTAAACCTTTTCTTCTTAAAACATAACTCAATTCTAATTAACTAGGGTAAATTATATCACAATATGAAACCTTACATTTTTATATATATAATTTATATAAATTAATACATTAAAAATAAAAGTAGAGAAAAATACGTAAAAATCGTAGTAAAAATAAAAATAAAAATATATTGCTAATAAAATACTAATGGCCTTAAGTTAAAAATAATAAAATATATAATGAAACTATTTTTATATTTTTTAAAATTTTTGTGCCTTTAAAAATAGAGTTAAAATTAATAATAAAGTGAAATCCTATAGAAATAAACCCAAATAAATATCCTAAAAATGCTAGGACTATTAAAGGTAATTCTAATGCGCGGGTCAAAAATTACATATCTACAGATGCCCTTCTTTGACGAGAAACACGAAGTATTTTCAAACAAAGAACAACAAGACATGTTTTTGACCCGACCCTTATTTACAGAGACAAAAACTAAAAGAAAAGAGAATGTGACCGAGCCCTGGTATCTGAGCTGCCTACATATCCTTGGCTATAAAGGAATCAGGCCACGTGTAGTTCATAAGTGAGAAGGACGATGGGGTACCGAGGTGGAGAGTCGAGTGAAGCGCCATCGAGGTTCCGATCCGCGGTTCCAGCCATTACATCAAAAATAAAAGGAAAAATTACAGCAAAAGTAAAAGAAAAATACAAGATCCTATCTACTTCTTGTCTTGAATCTCTACTTGATCTTCAACATAAGACTGAAAAGTGAATCCTGTTCTTCAGGCGGGCTCCTGATGCTTCTTGAATTTGCGAATTGAAAGCAATTCTAAAATGAATTTTCTTGTTCTCCAGGTGGGAGCCTGCTTACCAAAAACTTGAATTGTATTCCCTCGTTATCCTGGTGGGTGCCTGATTACCAAAAACTTGAATTGTATTCTCTTGTTATCCAGGTGGGTGTCTGATTGCCAAAACTTGAATTGTATTCCCCCGTTATCTAGGTGGGTGCCTGATTGCCAAAAACTTGAATTGTATTCCCTCGTTATCCAGGTGGGCACCTGCCATTACAACAAAACAGACAAAACAAAAGAAATTTTTCTGCCCCAGTTTGGAATCTGGGCACATCTGTGAGTGTTAATCGAATCATATTACCTAAAAGAGATCTAAGAATTTAAAAGCTAAATCCCATCATCCAGGAGGTCCCTAAAAACTTCAAATTAACTCTCATCTTAAGAGCGACAACTTTAAAGCTAAATTATATTTACTAAATGTAGAACTTTATGCTAAATTTTGTTATCTATGGAGGCCTTGAAATTTAACTAGGTCCCATTATCCAGGAGGGTCTTGAGTCATGCTCTCGTCTTGGTGAATTCTGAACAGAATTTCTTGCCCCTGAGCCATGCCTTTTCATGGGAGGTCCCTGTGGATTAACAAATTTTCTTGCCCCTGTTTCAGACAAATAAAATTTTGTTAGATTGAAACGTGGTGGTTAGTTTGTGGCATCATTGCTAAGCGTCTGCTTCTGCCACTGCCATGCTTCATTTTGATCAGCTGCTTCGGGCCAACAAGGAGTTGAATGACCTTTTGATTGGAACTGGACCACAACACCTCTGAATGACCTGAATCTCTCACACTCACTTATTGCATTGTGTTTTCATTCTGTTGTTGATGCATCCTTGTATTTTTCAAAACTCAAGATTCAATTGATTGCCTGAACCTCAGTTATCATAATACTTCTTATTATAAATCATATCAATTGTGATGTGCCTGGCCGAACTCCGCTTTGGGAAATTTAGAAGCTGGTAGTAGGCTTTGGAATCCTTTCCTACTTGTTCAACAAGGGCTAACTCAAAAGAGACTCGTAAAGATAGACTTAAAGAGCAAAACGAAATGAATTTTGTCAAAAGGAGCAAAGGAAAATTTTGAACACAGATGACTATGTGAAGAAGAATGGGAAAAATAAGACTTATCTGAGTGAAGCGGCTAGCTCCAATGATCATGACATGCATTTTGGATTGATCAGCCTAATCCTTCCAACCAATCATGTTTCAGTTCATGTCAGGTCTTCATACTTCGAAAACTGGGCTCTCACTAATCCAAATTTTCTGTAAAGTCACGAGCCTCATTCGACTTGCAGTGCCTCGAAAGGTTTTCACCGACAAGCCTCTCTCATTTGTTCATCTCTCAACTCACCATCGCCTTACGGTGCCCGTGAGGGTTTTCACCAATAAGACTCTCTTATTTTAAATTTTCACTCAGCTCACCATCGTCCTACGGTGCCTGTGAGGGTTTTTACCGATAAAACTCTCTCATTTTAAATTTTCTCTCTTGTGCCCATAAACAAAGTGTTACCTATGATGTAAGTCATACCTCTATCTTGCTTGACTTGGCATCCTCAAAGATTGATCGAAAGGTCTTTCTTTGGACCGTAATGTTGGTTTTGGACAAAGTTAGAAATAAAGGGTGGCTTGAAGGCTCAAAATAATTTAAGATGAAAGGGGTCGAAATTATAACTTTTGGAATCAGATCTTTTCAAAACCAAAACTGCTGCCCCAGTTTCTTTAGGTCTGGGAAACTTTTTTTTTATGGGACCGAGCCGTGTAAGGCTGCCTACGTATGCTTAAAAGGAATCAGGTCGAACATAGTTCAAACGAAAGTTGTTTGTTTTTGTTGCTTTTCTTTTCTTTTTTTTTCTTTTTTTTCTTTTTCTTCTTTTCTCTTTTTTTTCTTCTTCTTTTTTTTTTCCTTCTTTTTTTTCTCATCATTCATTTTTTTTCATTTCATTTTTTTTCATTCTCTAATTCTGCTCTCGATTCCAAAAGAGGGGTATGAAAGAAAAATAAATAAGGATCAAAAGGTGTAGCAAAGGATGAAAGTGTTTGGGTAGCGGAACAAAATGCCTTCGTTATTTCAACTTTGTACATGCCAAGTACAAAATGCGATTGAAAATAAGCAAAGAACTCATACATAGTACCTTTTGACTGCATCAGAATTGATAGAAATATCTACCCATTTCCTTCTATGTCTGTTAAATACAAAGCACCATTGGGCAACACTCTTATCACAGCGAATGACCCCTGCCAGTTTGGGGCGAATTTACCTTTAGCTTCCACCTGATGAGGAAGGATGCGTTTCAATACCATCTAGCTCGCTTCGAATTTTCGAGGACGCACCTTTTTGTTGTATACTCTTGTCATTCTCTTCTGATATAATTGGCCATGACATACTGAAGCCAATTTTTTCTCATCAATCAAATTCAACTGCTCTAGCCGGGTTTTGACCCACTTGTCATCATTAATTTCAGCTTCTGCAATGATCCGAAGGGACGGAATCTCAACTTCTACAGGTATAACTGCCTCAGTTCCATATACCAGCAAATAAAGAGATGTACCTACTGAAGTGCGAACAGTAGTGCAATAACCCAGTAAGGCAAAAGGCAACTTTTCATGCCACTGCCTAGAACCTTGAACCATCTTACGAAGTATCTTCTTTATGTTCTTGTTGGCAGCCTCAACAACTCCATTTTCCTTGGGGCGATACAGAGTGGAGTTCCTATGCGTGATCTTGAACTGTTGGCATACCTCTTTCATCAAATGACTATAGAGATTAGCAGCATTATCTGTGATGATCACCTTGGGAATTCCGAACCGACAAATGATATTCGAATGAACAAAATCTACCACTGCCTTCTTGGTCACAGACTTGAAAGTTACAGCTTCGACCCACTTGGCAAAGTAATCAATGGCCACCAGAATAAACCTATGCTCGTTTGACGCTGCCGAATCAATTGGTCCAATGACATCCATGCCCCAAACAACAAAGGGCCAAGGTACAGATATTGTGTGTAACTCAGATGGGGGAGAATGAATCAAATCATCGTGTACCTGGCATTGATGACATTTGCGAACAAAGCTGATGCAATATCGTTCCATGGTGAGCCAATAATAACCTGCTCGAAGTATCTTCTTTGCCAATACATACCCATTCATATGCAGACCGCAAACTCCAAAATGCACTTCGGCCATGATAGTTGAAGCTTCTTTAGCATCTATGCACCTCAGCAGTCCCAAATCTGGAGTCCTCTTGTACAAGATTCCCCCACTTAAGAAAAATGCACTAGACAAACGTCGAATGATTCTCTTTTGATCACCCGAGGCATGCACTAGATATACCCCCGACTTGATGTATTCGTTGATATCATGGAACCAAGGTTCGCCATCAATTTCTTCTTTAACCACTTTACAATAAGCATGTTGATCACGAACTTGGATATGCACAGGGTCGACATAAGCCTTGTCTGGATGATGTAACATTGACGCTAGAATAGCCAAGGCATCGACAATCTCATTATGAACTCTAGGAATATGTCTGAATTCTATCGACCTAAATCGTTGACAAAGATTACGCAGACACTGTCGGTACGGTATGAGCTTCAAGTCTCGAGTCTCCCATTCCCCTTGAATCTGGTGAACTAACAAGTTTGAGTCTCCTAGAACCAGTATTTCCTGGACTCCCATATCTATAGTTAACCTCAAAACCAGAATGCATGCTTCGTACTCAGCCATGTTGTTGGTGCAATAAAATCGAAGCTGAGTTGTTACAGGGTAGTGTTGCCCTGTTTCAGAGATGAGTACAACCCCTATTCCGACACCCTTCATGTTAGCAGCTCCATAAAAAAAGAGTTTCCAACCTGGCCTTTTGTCATGGTCCACCTCATCAACATGCATCACTTCTTCATCAGGAAAATAAGTCTTCAGTGACTCATATTCTTCATCCACCGGGTTCTCAGCTAAGTGGCCAGCCAAGGCTTGGGCTTTCATCGTGGTCCAAGTCACATAGATAATGTCAAACTCTGTGAGTAAAATCTGCCACTTTGTAAGTCTTCCTATGGGCATAGGCTTCTGAAAGATATACTTTAGAGGATCCATGCGAGAAATGCGGTAAGTAGTGTAGGACGAAAGATAATGCTTCAAATTTTGTGCCACCCAAGTCAGGGCGCAACGCGTCCTCTCAAGCAGAGTGTACTTAACCTCATAGGGAGTGACCTTCGTACTAAGATAATAGATTGCTTGCTCCTTCTTTCCCGTGATGTCAGGTTGACCCAATACACAGCCAAAAGAATTATCCAAGACTGTCAAATAGAGAATTAAAGGTCTTCCAGGCTCTGGTGGGACCAGCACAAGTGGGTTTGACAGGTACCTCTTAATCTTATCAAATTCTTCTTGACACTCGTCAGTCCACTTGACTGTAGCATTCTTCCTCAACAGCTTAAAGATGGGTTCACAGGTTGTCGTGAGCTGAGCAATGAACCTGCTGATGTAGTTTAACCTTCCAAGCAAACTCATCACCTCTATTTTGTTCTTTGGCGACAGTAACTCTTGGATGGCTTTGATCTTTGATGGATCTAACTCAATGCTGCATCTACTAACCACGAATCCCAACAGCTTCCCAGACGGGACACCAAATGCACATTTCGTTGGATTGAGCTTGAGGTTGTACCTGCGGAGCCTTTGGAAAAACTTCCTCAAGTCCTTGACATGGTCAGACTGCTTCTTTGACTTTATGATCACATCATCTACATAAACCTCAATCTCCTTGTGTATCATGTCATGAAATATGGTGGTCATCGCCCTTATGTAAGTTGCCCCAGCATTCTTTAGACCAAATGGCATTACCCGATAGCAATATGTTCCCCATGGCGTGATGAATGTTGTCTTTTCTACATCTTTCTCATCCATTAAGATCTGGTGATATCCCGCGTAACAATCCACAAAAGACCCAATCTCATGCTTAGCACAATTACCGATCAAAATATGAATGTTCGGCAATGGAAAATCATCTTTTGGGCTTCCTTTGTTAAGATCACGGTAATCAACACATACCCTGGTCTTACCATCCTTCTTTGGTACTGGCACAACATTGGCTAACCAAGTGGGATATCGAGTGTCCTGAATGACCTTTTCAATAAGCTGCTTTGTGAGTTCTTCTTTGATCTTCACACTCATATCAGTCTTGAACTTTCGCAACTTTTGCTTGATAGGAGTGAATGCTGGATCAGTTGGCAATTTATGAACTACCAGATCAGTGCTCAGGTCCGGCATATCGTCATACGACCATGCAAACACATCTTTGTACTCAAACAATGTTTTGATTATTTCCTCTTTAACTTGCGGTTCAAGATGCACACTTATCTTGGTTTTCCTAATATTATCCCGGTCCCCTAAATTAATTGCTTCAGTTTCATTCAAATTAGGCTTTGGTTTTTCTTCAAAGTGTTTTAGCTCTTTACTGATTTCCTCAAATGCTTCTTCTTCGTCATAATCTGTTTCATCATCATACTCTACTTCTTGGATTATTATTTCAGAATTAGATTGGCTTTTAAGACTCTGCTGAAAATTCTTCATGCATGTCATGTCATTGCAACCAGCATAAAAAGAACTGTACAAAAGAAAGAAAACATAATAAAACACTATTAGGAATAACGGAAAACGGGTAATTGCATTTCATTGAAAATAAAAGGATAGAAGGGTTTGAACATCAAAATAAGCAAAAACAAAAAATCTGGATTACAACCCTGGAATAACCTAGATAACAAAAAGGAAAATAAAGCAAACTACCAAAACTCCTTCCTGGTGGGGAGAGGAGTAGCTTCCCAATTGCTAAGCTTCACATTGGGCTCAACGAGCTGCACATCTGCCTTACTAGAACCTTCACCAACTTCTACCATATTGACCTCATCGAACAGACTCTGGAACCTCTTGATCAGTTCTTCACCAACATCGACCACAGGTTTTGGGATTGAGGAGGTTGGAGATTTTTCGGCCCTTGGCTTGACAAAAGACTTAGAGATGTGCGGGACAGGCTTGGGGAGTGACCATACCTTCTGTTTTAGATTTTAACCCTTTTCACGTCCTTTGTTTGTGGGTATGAATCCCAAACCAAATGTACCCGGATTCCCACTGGGGCGCACTAGATGCACAATACCCTGCAGAGATGAGCCCAGACCCTTGCCCGGCACAAAACCATTCTTCAACATTTCATTTGCTACCATGACAGACGCAGAGGATAGCTTAGGACCCAGAATGCATTTTCCTTTAAGAATCTTCTCAACAAACACTATTTTGAAAGTTTGATAGACCCAAGGTCCCTTATCATCTTCAGCTTCGATAAACGAAATAATTGTGTCATTACAAGCTGATAACTCCTCATCACCGTGCACAACTATTTCCTGCATGTCCCATTCGAACTTCACCATTTGGTACAGAGAAGACGGGACTGCCTTAGCAGCATGTATCCAGGTCCTGCCCAACAACAGATTGTATGAGACAGTCACATCTAACACTTGGAATTCCATGGTGAACTCAACTGGCCCTATCGACAATTCGAGCATTATATCTCCAACAGAATCTTTACCTCCCCCATCAAAGCCTCGAACACACACACTGTTCATGTGGATTCTTTCGGTGCCAATTTTCAATTTTTCCAGAGTAAACAGGGGACAAATATTTGCACTAGAGCCATTGTCAACCAAAACCCTTGAGACGACAGAATCTTCACACTTCACTGTGAGATAAAGAGCTCGGTTGTGTACTTTACCCTCCATAGGAAGTTCATCATCTGAGAAAGTGATCTTGTTTACTTCAAAGATCTTGCTAGCTATATTTTCCAAGTGGTTCACTATGATTTTGTCAGGAACATGTGCCTCATTTAAAATCTTCATCAAGACCTTGCGATGTTCATCTGAATGTATCAACAAAGACAAAAGAGAAATCTGAGCTGGCGTTTTCCTTAACTGCTCCACAATGGAATAATCCTGCACTTTCATCTTTTTCAGGAACTCCTCAGCCTCTTCTTCGGTGACCGATTTCTTTACTGGCATTTGGCTATCCTTGAATGGCCTGGCTTTCCTTAATTTTTCTGGGGTGAAACATCTCCCAGAACGAGTCAATCCTCCAGTTTCATTAACTTCTTCCTCTATTTCTTTTCCTTTGTATGTCACTATCACTTATTTGTAATTCCACGGAACAGCCTTGGCATCAACCAGTGGCAACTAGGTCACTGGTTTAATGATGATAGGGGTGATAGGAGCCCCCTTCACAACTATGACAGGATTACTTGGAATCCCTGGCACTACCACTTTTGAACTTTCCGGATTTGCCCCAATATCTTTCGAAGGCCCTTTCACGACCAACACCAGTGGCTTCAAATTGAGCGAGCTCGGCTTTTCTGTCGCCCCTTCAACTATCAAGGGCTTTGCTTTGGTAGAGTCTGGAGCTTTAACCAAATTACTTTCACTGGCCTGAATCATCATGATAGACTTAGAAGACTTCTTGGGCTCCCCATCCTTGTGAACTATTTCAATCATATGCGTCTCTACATGGGCTGACAAAGGGTTTTGGTTGATGTTTGACGCATCTGGGATTTGGACTACAATTTGGTTTGTATCAATGAGCTCCTAGATTGCCCTTTTCAAATGCCAGCACTTCTCTATGTCATGCCCTGGAGCATCAGAACAATAGGCGCATCTTAGGGAATAATCGAGGTTCTTTGGAGGGGGATTTGGTATCTTTGACTCAATTGGCCTCAAGATGTCCAACTGCCTTAATCTTTGAAATGGACTAGTATAAGACTCTCTAAGCACGGTAAAAGTTTGTTTCCGCTGTTGTCTCTCTCTTTTATACTCCGGCCTTGGTCAAAAATTTGAACCATTGGGGTTTTGGTAGGGTTGTGGGGGTGGATAGGTATTTTGTGGAGCTGGGTAGGTATTGTGTGGGGCTGAGGCACACCATTGTGGGTAAGAAGGAGGTTGCGTGTATGATTGGGCATGGTGAACATGGTATTGGGGTGGCCTGGCTGAGTATTGGGGGTTTTGCAGGGGAAAGCAATGTTGGGGTGGATTATATGGAGCTTGGGTGTAGGCTTGAGGTCGGGGTCGTGGATGGGTGTACTGATGAGGTGAACCCATTTGTCCATGCCATGGTCCAGAGACAACCATGGCGACATTGTCCTTCTTCTTCTTGCCTAGCAAACTTCCGATACCACTCTGGATTGCCTGGGTGGTTGCTTTTATAGCAGAATAGCTCATGATCTTGCTCGACTTGAGCCCCTCTTCTACCATTTCTCCCATATTTACCACATCATTGAAAGACTTACCAATGTCTGAGATCAAATGGCCATAGTAAGTGGGCTCCAGGGCTTGAAGAAAGTATTCAACCATCTCATCTTCTTCCATCGGAGGATTGACTCGTGCAGCGTGCTCCCTTCATCGGGACCCATATTCTCTAAAGCTTTCACTGGGTTTCTTTTCTACCCTCATCACTTTTGGGATCAAACTTACCTAGGGAGTCCTTTCCATTATTGTGCATAAAGAACTTGCATCCAAATGCTTTAAGATAAGATATATTTGGTTTTCTCCCTTTAAGTAACTTATAGGGAGTCTTCTTTACAAGAGGTCTAGTCATGCATCTATTAATGATGTAACATGCAGTATTTACAACCTCTGCCTAGAAGCTATGAGGCAGTTTACTAGAAAGAAGCATAGTCCTATCCATATCTTCAAGAGTCATATTCTTTCTTTCAACTACTCCATTTTGTTGAGGAGTCCTAGGGGCAGAGAAATTATGATCTATACCATGCTCATCACAAAATTCAGCAAACTTAGTATTTTCAAATTTAGTTCCATGATCAAACCTGATTGATGCAAGTTAATTACCTAGTTGTTTCTGAGTTTTTCTAACAAAGGCAGTAAATATGTCAAATGCTTCATCCTTAGATGTTAAAAATAGTACCCAGGTAAACCTAGAATAATCATCAACAAGTACCATCACATATTTCTTACCACCTCTGCTCAATGTTCTCATTGGACCATACAGATCCATATGAACCAGTTCCATCGTCATGGTTGTACTTATCATTTTCTTGCTTTTAAAAGATGATCTTACCTGCTTCCCCCTTGCACAGGCCTCACAAACTTTGTCTTCCTTGAACTTGATGTTAGGTAACCCTATCACCAGGTCCTTGGAGACTAATTTGTTGAGTTGATTGAAATTGCATGACCAAGTCTTTTGTGCCACAGGAGGGGATCATTGTCCAACACACTCAAGCAAGTGAGTTCATTTTCTGAAATAGTGGACAAATCTATAATGTAAATATTGTTAACTCTTTTTCCCTGCAAAACAATCTTGTCAGTAGTAAGATTAATCACAAAGCATTTGGTAGAGGTAAATGCTATAAGGTTACCTCTGTCACACAGTTGTGATACACTGATTAGGCTATATTTCAAGTCATCTATCAAGTAGATATTCTCAATAGAATGTGAGTCTGTCTTACCTACCTCTCCAACCACAATGATCTCACTTTTCTTCCGATTTCCAAAGGAGACATTACCTCCTTTTAGATCCTCAAGTGAAAGGAACTGGTTCTTGCTTCCAGTCATATGCTTTGAGTAGCCACTATTCATGTACCATATTTGGCTACTTCCCTTCACTTGGACCTGCAAAAGGAAATCAGGGTTTAGTCTTAGGAACCCAAACTAGTTTGGGTCCCTTTCTATAGGTAAAGAGGTGAATTAAATTCCTTTTGCCCCATCCAGGCAGCCTATTTTTCTCTTGAACAAAGGTTTTGTTCTTTTGACTGGCCTTTTCTTTTGCATTACATTCACTTTTGTAATGACCAGTCTTGCCACAGTATGTGCAGATTTTGTTTTCAGGAAGTGTGATGTATTTGCTTTTGGGATCCCACTTAGGTATTGGGATCCCATAGCCAAGTCCTCTCTTATTGCTACTATGGTGCTCTTGTAGCAAGGATAGTGCATCAGAGGACTTATTCCATTTGCAAGTTCTATCTAGTTCATGTTTCACCTTGCCTAGATCTTCTTTTAGGACTCTTATCTGCTCATCTTTCTTATACAATTCATCCTTCATCTTTCCTAGATTTTCTTCTAAGGTGAGATGTGTGTGATCAGCTTTCTTCTTACTTGTTCCTAATTTCAGTTTTAAATTTTTAGACCTAAGTTCCAAGATACTGGTGTCGAGTTCAAGAACCTAGTTCTTTAACTCAGCATTTTTACTGTCACTCTCACTAGCCCTAGATTCTAGATTTTTGCACTTGACTTTTAAGATAACACACTCCCTAGACAGTTGTTCCTTCTCATTGTTTATTACCTCAGACTCATCGATGAAGTCTAGCAATAATTTAGATAACCTTTATTTAGACAAAAATTTAATCTTATCTTTGAGATGAATCACACTTACTCTCATTCATCATCTGATTCTCCAATGGCCATAAGTGCTTGTTCATCTCCAGCTTCATCTTCTAATTCCTCATCTGATGTTTCTCCCCAAGCAGCAACCATAGCCTTTGTTGATCCTTTGTTCCTTTTGGGTTGAACCTGTTCCTTCTTGCTGTTCCTTCGTTCATCCCTTTCCTTCTTCCATTCTATTTCCCATTAAGGACAATTCTTGATCATGTGGTCAGTCTTGCCACATTTGTAGCATCCCTCGTTGGTCTGCTTCTCAGGAGCCCTTGGTTTGTTGAAGGTTGTACCTCTTGAATAACCCCTTCCTCTCATCAGGTACTTCTTGAAATCCCTTATGATCATGGCCATTTCATCATCCTCTAGATCTGCACCTTCAACTATTCTGAGAGTCAGAATTCTTTCCTTCTTTGGTGCATCCATTTTCATGGTTTGCCTTCTCAGTTCATAGGCAGTGAGATTTCTAATCAGTTCATCCAACTTGAGAGTAGCAATGTCCTTTGATTCCTGAATAGCAGTGATTTTGCTTTCCCAAGTTACTAGTAAGACCCTTGTCAAGATTTTCTCAACCTTGTCTTCTTCAAGGATAATTCTTCCAAGATATTTAAGTTCATTTGTTAGTGTTGTGAACTTTGTGTACATCTCCTGGATAGTTTCTCCTTCTTTCATGGTGAAATTCTCATATTGAGAATATAACAGTGTTCCTCTTGATCTCTTTACTTGAGGAGTTCCTTCATGGGCCACTTGTAAAGTGTCCCATATCTTTTTAGCAGTGGTACAACTTTGAATCCTACTGTACTTGTCTGGACCTAGTACACACACAAGCCATTTTTTGGCCTTGGTATTCTTTTCCCATTTCTTCAAATCTTCAGCAGTACAGTCAGCTCTTGTCTTTGGCACGTACACTCCTTCAGCATTCTTCTTTGTAGTAGCCGGGGGATCATCTGTGACTAGGTCCCAGAGTTCATAGTCTTCTCCTATAATGTAGTCTCTCATCCTGTTCTTCCACCAAGAATAGTACTGACCATTAAAGAGTGGGGGCCTAGCAGTGGATTGCCCTTCCCAGTTTCTAGGTGGTGCACTCATCTTGATCTATTCCTAAGGTTGGTATCCTCTTCAAGGATTACCCGCTCTGATACCAATTAATGTTTTATACTTCAATACCAAATAAGAGGGGAGGTGATTTGTGTGGTTCCCAATTTTTGCCTAACTTAATTATAGAAGGATCTGGTTCTTCTATGTGTTCCAACTCCTACTGTTTGCGGAATAATAACTAAAGAAAATAAAGAACATAGAGATTTTTACGTGGAAAACACCTAGCTCAAAAGGTGAAAAAACCACGACCTACTACTCAGTAGGATTTTCCCAAACTTTCACTAAAATCACTGAGCCAAAACAGCATTTACAAAACTCTTTGTAAACCTAAGGATTAACTCTAATCCCATTGTGGCACACAGCCTCAACTGTTGCGACAACTTCAGGTTAACTCTAACTTGAATACTCTAAGTACCTAGTACAATTGATTCTATAAAAGCTGAAAGGTACAATGTGAAGTCACCTACTACAATTGAACTAGAATAAAAGATAGACACTTGGAACTGGTTCTTCTATCTAGTTCAAGTAGCTTCAGGATTGCACGCTTGAATCACACATAAATTGCTTGCAAAATTGCCTTGCTATTTTGCTCTCAATTCACGTTTAACTTTTGCTTATGTGCATTACCTGTAAAAGAGAACAACAGTGATATTTAATGGGTTAGTAATTAAAGATTGACTGGGATATAGATGCTACTCTTTTATGGTAGAAGAGTTCTAGTTGATCTCATACTCTAACATTATCCTCTTCCGAAACTGTGTTCTCTTCATGTAAGGAGTCTTTCTCTCCTTATCCAATATGCAACCTTTTTTATTAGATTGGGAGATATTACTTCTGATAAGTTAGATTTATCTTCTTAACGTGCATCTCACATGTTTGGGTTGATCACGAATGTGCTTCACAAGATAGACATGGTCCATGTCTGAGTTCCTTTTGTCAGTCTTCAAAACTTCACATTTACTTGGGCCAACAGTTTTCAATAACCATCAACCTTTCATAGCATTGTAGATCTTGTGCTCTGACGAAAAACTTATTCATTTGTTCCTCGTCCAAAGATGGCCTGACTTTGGCTGCTTCCGACCTCCAACGAGTAGCATACTCGCGGAAAGTCTCGGTGGGCTTCTTCTTGAGGTTCTGAATGTAGAAAATATCTGGTGCATTTTTTGTGTTGAACCTAAATCAGTCCATAAAATTAGACGCCATACTCACCCAGTTGGACCATTTCTTAGGATCATGGCTGATGTACCAGGACAAAGCGTCTCCCGTAAGACTCCTTATGAAAAGCTTCATCCGGATCTTTTCATCATTTCTGACCCCGATAAGTTTGTCACAATAGGTCTTTAGATGAACCATGATATCACCTGTACCGTCAAACATCTCGAACTTGGGAGTTTGTACCCCTCTGGCGGTTCTACATCTGGCTGTATGCATAGGTCTTCATAATTCAGACCTTCTATCTCTTTGTCTCCTTCGACACCCTGAACTCGACTTATCAACTTCTTGAGTTCCTCAGCCATGTTTTTGATGAGCAATTCCTTCTCAACAGATTCTGGTGTATAGGAAGTTGGTTGGATGGAGTGAGGTACGGTTTCCACATATATAGGGTTATTTTGGTGAGTGCTAGGAGCCTGGTTGTAGTGGTGGTCATTGGTTTAGTTTTGAGGATTAGGAATGGGTTGTGGTGTGTTTTGGGGAGTGTTATAAGTGGTGGTTGGTGGATACTGGATTGGTTGAAGGTGGTGTTATGGCGGAGTTGGTATCGGTAAGGGATTGGGATTTTGAGGTGGGGTTGCATATTGATGAGGTGTAAGAGGGTTTTGGGGATGTTGGTTCAGTGTATTTTGGGTAGGTGCTGGGTTCTTGGTGTTTTGTTGGTTGACATCGGGGACATTCAGGGTGAGGGATAGATTTTCCAAGTTGCGGACCTGCTCAAGCTCTCCCTATAGCTCTAGTATCTTTTGTTCCAATCTTAAAACTAAATCATTTGGTGCCGGAGTACTCCGACCATCTAAAGTTTCTGCATTTTCCACATTCTCCTTTTGAATACCACTTAAATCGTCCATTTAGCTTTCCCTTTGCTCTTTGTATTACTTGGAGAAGGAGGAGATGGAGGGCCTCTAGATCTGGTGTGATACGTTGATGATGCCAGTATGTGCGAACCAACCTTAGGGGATGTGAATAAAGAATAAAGAAAAACAAAAGATAAATAAGTCAGTAAGGGTTCTGAAATATTTGCAGTATTTAAACACATATTGCGGGAATATAAATTCGCATCCTAATTTGGGAACCTTGTTGTGCCCGAGGTAGGCCTAGCGAAAAATAAATTTGGAGAATTTTAGTGCCAATAATTGCCTCATTTCATTAATGTAAAATTAAACAACCCAAAACGAAACTAGATAAGATAATGTTGCTAATGGCACTTGGCCTTATTACATTTAAAAGGAAAGCAAGTAAATCTAATCTACTTGGTCCCAGAAGGACCCTCTCCAGATCGGATGTTGTTGTCGATTAACTCCCCCAGCTCACGCAGGTTCAGCAATAGGAATGCTCTTGCTAAATACCCTCCTTAATTTCCTTCAGCGTTCTGACAGTCGGTGACCCTCTTCCTTATCTTTCCTTCCAATTCCATTAAACTGTACTCCAGATATTCCAGCCTCTCACTGGATTTAACAGCTCTTTCTTTCCACTCGTTAATCATTTCCATGTCGGCCTTATGTTGTGCCATATGCTCAGCTTCAGACTCTCGAACTCTTTTGCACAACTTATTGTACTTCACCTCTTCTTCGACAAACTCATCTATGACCCTGTTTCCTGGACCAACCCTTGGTTCAAAGACTCTTGATAGATTATCGTCCAACCATGAGGGGTAAAAGTATGAATGGCTCTCATGGTATCGGTCCGGCTCGATGATATCCTTCTCCACAATAATCTTCAAAGTCCACATATGTTGTGCTTCATTCTTATATGGGATGGTGTCACCCTAGAAATCGGCTCTAAAGTGGCTCATCTTAGCAACCCGTGGTATGACTTGTCTCCTGCCTGTCTGTCTCATAACTCTAAGGGGAGCATAAGGGTATATCCCTCTTAACCCGGTCAACACCAAATGTGGGACATTTTTGGATCTTATGATGAACTCGTCAGTGGGGAACCACTCGAACATCCGATGAACCTGGTCCTCAGTCAACTTGTTGAAAAATTGTACCCATCCTACAGCATCCTTAGGTTGATCGAACATGTCTGGAATGTAAGTCATCCTTTTAGAGAGATGGAAGGCTATGTGGTCGTTCCATGGCCTTCGTGGGAACTCTTAGTGGTATTGGCCCCTTTGGAGATGTTCTAAAGTCCAGACTTGTAACAACAAATTGCAACCCTCGAAGAATCTGGACCTCTTCTGACAGCGTTCCAAGGCCCGGTACATATCCGCAATGATCATAGGGACAATAGTATATGTCTGTCCTTCGATCCCGTCTATTAGAGTTTTGGCCACCATGGTCAGCCTAGTATGGATTCTATCCCCTTGAATTGGGAATACCAGCATGCCCAAGAAGCGCATAATGAATACGAAGACCCTATGATGAACCTAACCCAAAGAGGTGAATGAGAACTCATCATCAAAAATACGGTAGGAGCTGCTGTGACCGTATCTTTCATAAAGGAAATCAAAAGGTATGTAGGAGTTTTTTAGACACTCCAAATCATCATTTTTCTTCAGCCCCATCATCTTAAGGAACCCTCTGGTGGTGCGATTTTCAGGTGCCAACAGACCAGGGCTATCCCATGGGAGCCCAGCAAATCCTCCTATTTCTTCTAGGAGGGGAGTCATTTCTATATCCCCAAAGCGGAACACAACCCTTTCCTTATCCCAAAACAGAGTGGCAGCCTCAATCAACATTTTGTTTGGTTGAAGATCCAATAGTGATGGCAAATTACCCATGAGTCTTTTCACATGATTTTGGTCACTTGAGGGAAGGTCCCTCCACCAGTCTATCAAAACAGGAGGTATGCTACCGACCATACCGAATCTGGGGACTTCATGCTCATTTTCTGCAAAACAAGAGAGAGTTAGGCCCTTTTCCCCTCCAGGTTCGTCTATTTATACAGTAATAATTAGCATATTGGCACTTATTTCTCCAAATTAATGCACATAATCATGGTTACGTCCATTGGGATTGTGGAAAACCGATGGACTTTTGGACGAGGCTTGTCTTAAAGGGTTATTATGCGGACAACATATTAATCCAGCTAGGTTTGACCATGATGCATGTACAATTAATCAGAGTAAGGCTACTATAAAGGTCTAGACTGAGACCCTCAAGTGGAAAACTTGAGGGGGAAAAGCACGAAACCATTGAACGCACCACTGATCGACTAGTTTTACCCCAAATACGCCTTTCCAAATTTAAAGGGTGGTATACAGGAAGAGCGTAATCACTCATCAACCGTTGCTATAGGATTGATTACGCACGAGTGGAATATGATGTTGAGCATGATTTATGCAACAATAAATAGCATGTTGTCAAGTATTTGCACGTAAAAATGATAAATGCAATATTTAAATAATTGAAAGATAGTTACGGAAAAAGAAAACAAGGAGACAAGTCAGTTTCAAGAAAATAAAGAAATCATAAATGTTTGAAAATAAGCAGTTAAATTCAAATGGGGGAAAGGGTACATGGGATAGAGCATGTTTGGACTAATTCACAAAAATAAATTCGTTATAGTAAGAGCCTAGAATATCCCCAGTAGAGTTGACATGTTATCGCGCCCCCTTTTCCCCCGCGGAGTCCGGGTTTCGACATTCATTGGGAACAACTCGTTTCCTTTAGGGAATTGAGTATTTGAAGAGTCGCCACATAACAGATTAAGGTGAGTTAGGGCACCTAGAGTAATTAACTCGTGTAACTAGTTTGCATTACCATAGATTAGGGTAAGGGATCGAAATAACCTTAAGGGGAAGGTGTTAGGCACCCCTCGCGGTCCACAGTGGTGGGTCCCGACCGAACTTAAACTATGTGAATTAGTCATTTTAACAACTAAACAGTTTTAACACATATTTGCAAATAAAGGTAGTTTTCACATTCTAAATGTATATGTGATCAAGGAAATTCAGATAATGAAAGTAAGAGTGGTTTGGACAGCTTACACATGTATATGTCAAGAAAAGGAAGTTTAGATAATTTAAACACATATAGGAATTGGGAAAGGGAAGTCCTAAGTTGATTAGCCTATAGGATCAATCTGTGCAATGCCTGGTAATCCTCCTCAACTAGAGGGGTTACACGTGGCATTAGCGCGCAGGTCATCATATCCTTTTACTACCCATTATCCTCCCCTTAATGGTTATATAAGCGAGTTTGATTAACGACCTCTAAGCGTGCTGCTACCCGTCCCTTCCTTGTGGTCCTGGAGGAGTTTAGGACCTTTAAATCTAGGCAGTTCTAGACAACCTAAGGTGTTTAAAAGGGAAAATATAGGCGACAAGCGAAGAACATATAAGACAATCAAATAGGGAAAAGCAGTTAAGGCTCATGTTTACCTCCACATGTATATAAGAAAATAAACAGCACATCTCAAACAACTGATTTTGAATAAGTTTAGAAATCCTAGGAACATGATATCTGGATGAGCACCACAAAACAGAACATGCAGCGTTTGTTTTAAGGGAAGTGGCAGAATCCTAACAGTTTGCCTGTTGGTTTTATAGCCTGTTAAGCCTGGATAATTTCACACATAAACAGAACTAGTTTCATAATTATTTAACATCCTAAGACTTGCCTAAGTGTGTATTTGCAGGCACGATTCTGGGAAACAGTTTGAAGTTCTTTTATCCTATAGGCATGCTTTCTAGTGACATTTAACAAGACACTGTATGAAGTTCCAGTTTTAGTACTTAATGCATATGGTAATTACCCTATGGACATGAGTTCTATCTCTAACGAATGAAGTTGTTATTAGTTCTTATTAGACACGTATACTGACTGAGCAAGTGTGATAACCAATTAAACCTACATGCATGATTTCTAAAGAGACGGATTTGAATATATGTTGTAATGAAAGTTGAACCTTAGTTATTTTATTCCCTATAGGCATGGCATCTAATCATGTAAACAAAGTAGGCAGAACTTATTTCAACCAAAACAAACCCTATAGGTAGGTTATCTAACAAAGCACATTTGAGCCAAAGTAAATCCTATAGGCATGTTATCTAGCACACAATAGTGATTAGAGTAAACATCTAGGCAAGTTTTCAAACATACAATAGCAGAGTGCTTTTGAATGAAGTAAATCCATAGGCAGGCTATCTAACATACAATAGTGTAAAGTAAACACCTATAGACATGTTATCCCCCCCCCATTTCATGCAAAATATCTAAAATAAGCCCATTTCCCCATTTATTATTATCCTGATTGTTATTACAAATAATTATTACAGCCCATAATCGAATGAATGAATTATAGAATATATACATTATAGGAAGCCTGCAGCAGGCCCAAATACACCTGGATAGGCCAGGCCTTAAATGTAGTCTCAAATGCTCAGAAGTTCCCTGGCCAACAAGTGTCTAGGTGCTTCAGAGTTCCCTAAGGACCTCAAGGATCCCGGGCAGTGCTCACACCAAGACCTTTCTCAAGTAAAGACTAATTATGTCAGTGTGGAAGAGCCAACCCTGATATGCCAGAGTTCAGAGAGATCTCAAGGATCCCTAGGCGGTACACATACCATAGGGGTAGAAAAATGCTAGGAATGAAACCAGTTTTAGAAGAACACATTTTGAAAACAGTTCAAAGGAGAGCAAATTCAGTAGACAGTCACTAGATCATAGAAGGTTCAGTTCCACAGATATTTTAGCAAACATGTTTGCACACAGGGGAAAAAAGGGATTGGGAACACATGGAGATCTTATTGAGGGTACATGAATGGGGTGCAGGGAGACAGGCAGACAGTAATATACATAGAACACTTACAACCTAAACGAATTAACCTAGGTAGTCAACTACACATGGAGCAAAGATGTAGAGGATAGAATCAGGCACACAAGCAGGATCAACAATAAGCATAAGTAACCAACATGATCACACAGCTAAGCATAAGTCAAACAGGCTATTCAAGCATCAAATAAGCACGTGAAGTGTAAACATATTAGTTGCGCATAAAGCAGGGCAGAATTTTAGGCATGCTTGAACAAAGAAGCAAATAAGAAAGTAGGTCAAATTCATAACCAATACACTAATGCGGGGATGAAACACATAAAGTTTGGGTGTCAAATGTAACTAGAGATATACCAGTTGAGGGAAGAGAGTGCAGAATATAGATCAAGTAGCCTCACTATCTAGCCTTGGCTAGACCCACAATAGTACAAGTAACACAAGTAGCAAAGAAGGAGAATAGTTTGAGTGTGTGTGTATTGTGAACTAATGTCTGTCGAGAACCAGAACAATGAGGTTTTTTTATAGTATGCAATAGAGTAGGACCCATAAGGTAATGAGCAAATCATATGCACATAAGGTATGGAAATCAATTAACAATCAGTCATGATTCAATCACATAAATGATACTTAATTTAAGAAAGTCTCACAAGGAATCCCTTAGTAAATCAGAGCAAGGTTAATAAGGTAAGAAATAATCAGAAAATCGATCAAATGAAGTCACTTATGAACAAATTAGCCATAAAATCAGACTAGTATTACTTAGTTTAAGAAAAATTGTATATGGAATCAATCAGTAATTAAGGGATGTGTTAAATAAGGCAAGAACTAACTCCGAAATCAATTAGAAATTGGTTCTGGAAATCAAAACATAAAATCAGGCTAGCAGCACCAATTAATAGTTACACATAAGGTAAGAAAGGTAAAATCTAATAAGAAAACACCGGTATTAAGGAAAGCCCAATTTCAAGCCCTAATTTAGGTAAGTAAAATTAATTAACAATTAGTCGACAGAGTTTAAGGCAAATGGGTAGAAATAGCAAATAATCGGTCAGAACTATAAGAGATTAGGCAGAAATACAGAAGCATATAGTAAACAAGAATAAATCAGGAAACCCTAACAGGTACTCGAACACGAAAATGTTTAAAAGTTAAATATTTGTAGAAAAACCCTTGAAATCAAGACCTTAATCTTAAGGTAAACCAAAATTAATTAGAAATAATAATAGGGAAAGATCAGAACACATCGAGGTGGAAGTACTGAAAAATTAAAGAAGAAATACCAAAATAAACATGAAACCATTTCAGATCGGAGAAGATCTAAATAGATTCAACCGAAAAATTATCCAGATTCATAAAATAAACAGAAGTTGAACCAAATCTGGTTTAAACTGGAGATTTGAAACCCTAAAATATGAAGGTATTCGTACTCACAAGTATTGAAATGAATATAGACGAAAATAGTCAAGCCATGAAAGATCTTGAACCAGATCTGGCTAAATCTTGGCCAGATTTGCTTTGCCAAGTTTAGGAAGCAACTAAATAGGGTCGTAGGCGAGTAACCAACGGTGAAGAGAGACCGATAATGTAAGGGAATCCATAGCTGATTCCATTTTAGGTCGGAATAGAAGGAGATAACAGGTGATGGTGCTAGGGTTAGAGAGGGGTGAGAGATGAGACCATATGAGGGCGGCGGGTCTGGAAGAAAATGGGTAAGTTTAGGGATTTTGTTATATTAAAAGGGGTCGGTTGATGATTAAACGTTAGGTGGGGCAATTTAAGTTAAATGGGTATTTGGGTCTGGGATTGGGTTGGACGGGTGTGGGTAATTGGAATAGGCTAGGTTTAAAATTGGTATTTTCTAGGGCTAGATTTTAAATACTAAATAAATTTATTAAAATAATTTTATAAAATAATTTATAAATGATAAAAATGCGATTTGTGCATGAAAATGCTTTAAAATACTTACTTAATATTGTAAAAATATGAAAAGTCATTTTCTATATGGATAATATAATTTTTCATATATATATAGGCTATTATTGCAAAAATATGCAATTCTAGCCTAAAAATGTAAAAGTGATTGTAAAAATGCAATTAAAATATTCAAGCATTATATGGGCATAAAATGATGAATTTAGATAATTAAATCTTCATAAATATAATATGAGGAATAGTTATTGAATATTTGTATAAATAAAAATATAGGAATAAATTGTTTTAAGCCCTTTAAAATTATAGAAAAAATTATAAAAATATTTGTGCATGTTTGTAAATGTGTATGCAATATTTAAAAGTATGTAGGTATATTTAAATATATATATATAATTATTTATCGATACATCATATCATTGTTGTCGGGCTAGTTTCATGACATTGTGAGCCCGTGAGTAAGACTGGAGAGATTGATGACTGAGTGAGGTCGAGGGCCTGATTGTTAAATATTGAGATTATGGCACTTGAGTTGTCCATGCAGCACGTGAGTTGTCCGTGCAGATTTTGATCTTGATACTACGGCACGTGAGTTGTCTGTGCCGATTCTGATATTGATGGTATAGCACGTGAGTTATCTGTGTGGATTATAGCGCTTGGGTTGTAGGATCCCCTCCGAAGTCTACACACCCCCAGTGAGCGCAGTCGACTATGTATATGTTTATGGATCGGGTTGCACGTCACAACGGGTACTGTACAGTATTGAGTGATAGAGTGTACTAAGTATTGAGCACGGTAAGAGATAATGCGAGACAGTGAGGTTGAGTACTCTGAGAGTGTGAGTACATGATTTCATCACTGAGAGGTATTTCATTTGACGTAGGTACTTGAGATTTCGATAAAGGATTTGGATTTTTATTGATATACTTGAAAAGCAGAACTTTTTCGGAAAACTGTGAAAAGTTTAGTATTTTATCTCTGAGTTACTTCCTTATTTATATATGCTCAACGCTGTTATGAACTGTTGTTGGTTATTGGTATTGGACCCGACCTATGTTCCAGCTCATCACTACTTTCAACCTGAGGTTAGGTTTGTTACTTTTTGAGTACATGCGGTCGGTTGTACTCATACTACACTTCCTGCACATTGCGTGCAGATTTCGGATGTCGATGTTGTTGTGTTCGATGGGAGCTGATTTGAAAGATGTACCTGCGTTCCTGTTATAGCTGCCTCTTGTTCATGGTAGCCTTAGAATTATAAAACTTTGTTTATGTATTTTTCAAACAGACGATGTATTTACTTCATATCAGCTTTGTAAACTCTATTCTTAGAAGCTCATAATTTGTACTACCAGTACTTGGGAAATGTAAAAGATTCAGAAAATTCCTTTGCTTAATTGTTTAACTAATATTATTGAAATTGAATAGTTAGTAGTTAGCTTACCTAGCAGGTTGTGTTAGGTGTCATCACGACTAGTGGATTTTGGGTCGTGACATCTACATTGAACAAAAGTTAGAAAAGTCAGAATTTAGGTCTTATTTTTCATATTTTAGAAACCTAGACTCGGTAGGAGGCGATTTGGAGAGGAAATTGTCACGACCCAGATTCTACTAAGGGTCGTTATGGCGCCGGACACCACTGTCAGGCAAGCTAACTAAAATACTTAATTAAATTCTCGTTTTAATAATTTTGAAAATTATAATTTTCCTTCAATTTTACCAGTAAAAGATAATCGTTTCAAATCAAATATGAATATTAAGTAGTTAATACAAGATACCCCATAATCATCCCAGAACCCGGTGTCACAAGTGCATGAGTATTTACTAGGGAATGAAATAAAATACGGTAACAGTCCCAAATACAAAGTGGACAGAAATGAAAAAAATACCGTACAATACTCCGAAGGGGATTTTGCTGGTTGCGGGTCGTCTCGATAAATGCAGCTCACCTAAGTCTCCATATCAACCATGCCGTTGTGCCACTAAGCCATTAGCCACATATGACCCTGTGCAACAAAAATGCACAGCAAGTGTAATATGAGTACGAAAACAACATGTACCCAATGAGTATCCCGTCTAATCTCGAAGAAGTAGAGACGAGAGGTCTACTTCGACACTTTGCTAGTGGTCCAATAGTAATATTATTAATGCGACGAATCACGGATTTATTAAGAACAATAGTAAATTCAAATAAGTCACGAGACAGGTAAAAGTTCCTTTTTATTTAAAAGTGTCCGAATTCATAACCCATTCATTAACAATTATCTCAAGCCAGGGAGAGAAAATATCAATAAATCTCCAGGTAAGCAATACAAGCATGCACAAATCATGTCGAGGTCGTACGGACCGATCTAACATAAATGTAAAATGTGCACTGTCGAGGGTCGAACGACGCGAACCATAGATGCATATATTACCCCGCTCGCGAATCATACATGCGACGCGGTCAAATTTAAATAAACAATCACCCTGCTCGCGAACCATACATGCGACGCAGGTACACATAGGGATACATGCTCAAACAACCAATTAGGAATTTATCGGGGAACATTTATCCAAATAAAAGCCAATTCTCTTTTAACGATTTAAGAAAATGAAGTTTAATCCTTTTAGAAATTCATTTACTCATTCGATAGGATTTAAGCAATTCAACTGTCAATAAGATTACAGATATTCCAAGTATAGCATGCTTTTGGGTCCTAGACTACCCGGACTTATATATTTTAGTAGCTACGCACGGACTCTCGTCACCTCGTGCGTATGTATCCCCCACAAATAGGAGCACATAACTAATTATTTCATCTATGGGGACAATTCCCTCTTACAAGATTAGAAAGGAGACTCACCTCGCTCTGAAGCCTATATTCCAATTCAAGAACGCACTCAAACCTCCAATTCGGAGCCGAACAATCCAAAACTATTCAAATAGGGTAAGAACTAGTCAATACATGCCCAAAAGTTCATATTCTAATTATTAAACCAATTTCCCAACCCTAAATTCAAGGTTCCTAAAATTCATCCCCGGGCCCACGTGCCCGGATTCCGAAAATTTTTGAAGAAAATTGTTACCCATAACCTAAGGATCAAGAATATATGATTTTTACTCCATTCCCTAACAAATTTCCCGGTTAAATCTTGTTTTTACCAAATTCTAAGTTTTTCATCTAAAACCCTTGATTTTTCCTAATTTTCACATGTTAATCCACCCATAATATATGTATTTAACTTATGATGTGTAGAAATTACTTACCTCTTTGATGATGATGGAATCCCTCCTCAAATACTCTCAAAAATCGCCTAAGGCCAAGTGGGAAATGAAGGAAATGGGCTAAGTCTCGGGATAAAAAGCCCTGAGTTCCAGTCACATTTGCAACATCCGGCTCGCAAATGCGATGTCGCATTTGCGACAATTGCATCGCAAATGCAAAGCCTAGCCCACCCTGCCCTGGTCGCATTTGTGACAAGATTCTTTGCAAATACGAAGGTGACAGCCTCGCAAAATCGATCCTTCGTTCGCAAATGCGAACTTTCCCCTAGAAGCCCAGGCTTGTAAATGCGAACAGAAACTCGCAAATGCAAGGTCGCATTTGCGACCAATGCATTGCAATTGCGATCATACCAGTACCAGCAATCCTATTTCTTAACAAATCACTCCGAAGCTATCCCGGATCACACCCGAGCTCCTGGGGCTCCAAACCAAACACCCGCACAAGTCTAAAAACATAATACGGACTTGCTCGAAGCCTCAAATCACATCAAACAACGCTAAAACCATGAATCACACTCCAATTCAAGCTTAATGAACTTTAAGGTTTCAACTTCTACTTTCGATGTTTAAACTCATCAAATCACGTCTGATTAACCTCAAATTTTGCACACAAATCATATTTGACATTACATACCTACTCCAACTCCCTGAATCGAATTTCGACCCCGATATCAAAAAGTCCACTTCCGGTCAAACTTTTCAAAAACCTTCAAATTTCTATCTTTAGCCAAATGACTCCAAAATGACCTACGGACCTCCGAATTCATTTCCGATCGCGCTCCCAATACCAAAATCACCATACAGAGCTATTCCCAGACTCGGAATCACAAACGGACATTGATAACCCTGAAATGCACTTCAATCCAAACTTATGAGATTCTTCCAAAAATGCTAACTTCTACAATAGGCGCTGAAATGTTCCGGGTCTTCCAAAAACCAGTTCGGACATACGCCCAAGTCCGAAATTATCATACGAACCTGCTATACCTTCGAATCCCGATTCTGAGGCCATTCACTCAAAAATCCAATCTTAGTCAATTCTTTCAACTTAAAGCATCCGAAATGAGAATTCTCTTTCCAAATCAACTCTGAACTTCCCGGAATTCAATTCCGACCATGCGCACAAGTCATAATACCTGAAGTGAAGCTGCTCGTGGCCTCAACTGTTGAACGACACACTAGAGCTCAAAACGATCGGTCGGGTCGTTATAGAAATTTTTATCTACAAACATTAGGTAAGTTATTCTTATCAATTTTTAACTATATTTAATAATTATACTTCGATTAAACATCAAATTTATGAGAATCAAAGAGGAAAGTTGGGAAATTTTGTCATGTTTTTTTTTTGAAAAATGAAGAATTGAGTTTTGAGAGACGATTTGGACTCGGATTTGAAAACATATCACATATATGGACTCATGGGTTATGGATAATCGAAATCTACCCTTGGACCCAGGTTTTGATCGGGCGGGCCCAGAGTTGACTTTTGTTGACTTTAATGTGTAAAGATCAAAGTTTTATCTATTGTAATTGATTTCTCTTGGATTGTTTGATGTTATTAGGTCAATTTTGGTTAGATTTGAGTCGTGTTGAGGCAAGTTTTAAGGGAAAAACTATATATTTGATGGTCGAGTTGGCCTAGTTTAGATAAGTATCTTGCCTAACGTTGTGTCCCTTGGGATTGTGATATATGGTGCTATTTGTGGTATGTGAAATATGTATACGCAAGGTGACGAATAGATACATGTGGTATTTGACCGATTTACGCTATTTAGACCCTCTGGAAAGCAAGCTACTATATTGTTAATGTTAAATTGAAGAGAAAAAATGAATATATTGTTGGTTGTCGTAGTGCCATGAACTAGGGATGAACCCGTGGGTTCTTCACATGTCCACTTGATGTCACAAAAGAGTAAAAATGGCGTGTGATAGCCACTAAGTAAGGTGGTCTTTATTTTTTATCCACTAATTTTAATGTTGAGCAAAAATAACCACTACTCTATTAAAATTATTTTGAAAAGACAGTTTTACCCTTTTCTCAATTCTTATATTCTCAAACCCTTGTTTTATTCGTTCAGACCTTCAGAGGGAAAATTTGAGAGCGAAAATTTCAGAGGAAAGTTTCTCGTGCTCCTCAGTATCTGTATCGTCCTCGCATACAAACCAGCTCCACTTAATATTTCTCCTTCATCATATTCTCTGTCATCTTCTTTGCATCGAACGATCGAACTGGTATTTTTTTATTTTTTTTGCTTTTATGCATTTTTGTTTTTGTATATGTTTAATCATGATTAATGTTGTGTCAAGTATGTCTGAAATTTCAAAAATAATAATTATAAGTTGCTTTAGTGTCGAATAAGTAGCGGATTTTTGTGAGGAAGTTATTCAGAAATTTTTGGTATTGAAATGTGTTTGTGGTTCAATCAATATATTTGATTATGTAAGGACATTTCATAAAAATAGTCGTACGAATTCATAAGCTAACTGTGTTTATGAATTGTTAGTTAACTGTGTTCATAAAAGTTAAGGACCAAGTGTCATTAATTTTTGAACTTGGAACTCAAAGTTAAGGACTGAGTGTTCTTAACTTTTGAACTTGAAACTTGAAGTTCAGGACCAAGTGTCATTAACTTTGGAACTTGAAACTTAAAGTTCAGGACCAAGTGTCTTAACTTTTCTACTTGAAACTATAAGTTAAGGACTGCATGTTCTTAACTTTTTAACTTGTAACTCTAAGTTAAGGACCAAGTGTCCTTAACTTTTGAACTTGTAAGTGTTCAGGACTAAGTACCCTTAACTTTTGAACTTAGAATTCAAAGTTAAGGACCAAGTGTCCTTTACTTTTGAACTTGAAACTTGAAGTTCAGGACCAAGTGTCCTTAACTTTTCAACTCGAAACTATAAGTTAAGGACTATCTGTCCTTAACTTTTTAACTTGAAACTTGAAGTTAAGGACCAAGTGTCCTTAACTTTTGAACTTAAAAGTTGAAGTTCAGGACGTATTGTCCTTAACTTTTGAGCTTGAAACTTTAAGTTAAGGACTGCCTATCCTTAACTTTTTAACTTGAAACTTGAAGTTGAGGACCAAGTGCCCCGAACTTTTCAACTTGTAACTGTAAGTCCTAATCTTTTATGTTCTTTTTCCTTCTTTGTAGTGTGCTAATGGAAGGATATCGTGTGTTCGACTTTGATGTTTGGCGTAATTTAATGAGTTATTTGAAATGAGATTTACAGTATAAGGAAAAAATCAAAAGTTCTTTGTCGAATAGGCAGTGGAAGAAGTTGAGAGATGGTATTTTCGGAAACTTTTTCCGATTACAAAGTGTGAAGTTCTGTGGTAAACTTATTCATTGTGTATTGCTTTTAGAAATTGTAAATAATGACCATAATTCGATGACATTCAAGATTTTTGACCATGAAATTAAGTTTACACATGAGACATTTCATATAATTACTTGTTTGAAGTGTTATTCTTCATTGGACATCAAAGATTTGCATGAAAAAGAGAATAGACTTTCAAAAGTCTATTTCCCCGGAAAGGATAGAGTTGAGTTGGGTGATTTATTTAATTTTATTACTAGTCACCCAAATGGTACTACTGCATCATTTGTAGGCAGCGGTGATGATGCTGTGAAGTTGGCAACAATTTATTTTGTTGAATCTATTTTGATGGGGAAGCGGAAGAAAAGGAATGTGTCCGGGGAGATAATAAAAATCGTAGATGATGATGAACTCTGCTCTTCTTTCAACTGGGGATCTCTTTGCTATGAAACGTTATTAAAATCATTGAAGAGTTATTTAAAGCCTAATGAGAATGAGAAAGAGAAAGAGAAAGATAAAGACAAGGATAGCTACACTATACTTGGCTTTCCTCTTGCTTTTTGTGTTTGGATTATGGAAGTATTGCCTATTTTCTAGGAAAAACAATTTGTGAACTTCCAAGAATGTGATTTTCCTCGGATGTTAAGTTATTCGGAAATGAAATCTCCACAATATGATTCTTTGTGTAAAAAATACTTCCATAATGAAAATGTGAGTTAATCTAATTACTAGCTATTTTTTTGTTTATTTGTTTTAGTTCTGAAAATTTTTTTTTTGTTATATAATAGTTGTATAATTTGATCGAGGTGGCACTATTTATTCCTATTGAAGAAGATACAGAGCATGTGAGTGTGCATGAGCCAATTTCTCAAGATCAAAGCTCAATGCCTTCTTCCACACAATTTGATGAAGTCATGCTTAAGGAAATTATTAAAGTAGGTTTTCTGTCTTTGGATAGCATTAGTTTTTTATTTGATTGTTTTTTGCTTAGGAGACTTTTTTGTTTTTGTGGTTTTTTATTCAGAGATTATCAGAGAAGTTTAAAAAGGATCTACATGTTGAAGTTACTAGAATAAATCAGAAAATATTTGTATCAGAAAAAAAGATTCAAAATGATATCAAGGTAATATCATTAATTTCAGTTAGTTTAAGTTCAGGACCTTGTGTCCTTAACTTTTGAACTTGTAACTCAAAGTTAAGGACTGCCTGTCCTAAACTTTTTTACTTGTAAGTCTAAGTTCAGGACCATCAGTCCTGAATTTTTGAACTCGAAACATGAAGTTCAGGACCATGGTCCTTAACTTTTGAACTTGGAATTCAAAGTTAAGGACTTTCTGTCCTTAACTTTTGAACTTGAAACTTGAAGTTTAGGACCAAGTGTCCTTAACTTTTGAACTTGTAAGTCTAAGTTCAGGACCATCTGTCCTGAACTTTTGAACTTGAAACTTGAAGTCCAGGACCAAGTGTCCTTAACTTTTCAATTTGAAACTTGAAGTTCAGGACCTATTGTCCTTTTTTAACTTGTAATTCAAAGTTAAGGACTGCATGTCCTTAACTTTTGAACTTGAAACTTGAAGTTTATGACCAAGTGTCCTTAACTTTTGAACTTGTTCCTCTAAGTTAAGGACTGTTTGTCCTTAACTTTTTTACTTGTAACTTGAAGTTTAGGACTACTTGTCCTTAACTTTCTAACTTAGTTTCTCTCATAGGATTTAAAGAAAAGTCTAGGATAAAAGATTGATACTTTGTTGAAGATTTTTGTGAAACCTGATGAAAGGAACATAGAGAGAGAATCTAGTATTCCAATTACTAAAGATGGAGTTGATGATCATTGTAATGGTACAAAACCTACTGTTACAATTAACAAAGATGCAGGTGGTGATGAATGTGATGATACAGATGTGCATGCAGAAGTTTAGTATGAAAGCGATTATAGAGATGCACATCTAGATGATGAAACTGATATTGGCAGTGAAATTGGGAAAGGTTAGATATAGATTTTAAATTTTTTGTCATTGAAATTTATATTCAATAGTGTAATACATATAAACTTTTTTGTGATTACAAATATATGTAGAATCTATTGATGGAGTGGAAGTTCAAGATGTAGTAGAATGTCAAGACCCGGAAAATCCAAAAGAGACAGGAGTAACAGAAAAAATTTGTAAATGTGGAGTGCAACCTCTGGATTTAGAAAGTCCATTGGGAACAAGTGTCAGTGAGATTGTATGCAAATGTTTAGAAGGAACATATGATATGTATACACCTCTCTCATATAAAGAGAAATTTGGAGTTCAAAATTATGCCAATCAAGGTTAGATGAAATTTTCATGATATGTTGAATGTTAGTTTTAGTGAACTATTAGAATGGGTATTAATTGTAAATGTTACAAAATCTTTTGAAGCTGCAAGGGAAGAAGATGGAGTGGAGTATCAAGAGAAAAGTGGAGTACAATCTCAAGACTTAGAAAATACCCAAGGAACAACCATAAGTGAGATTGTTTCCAAATGCATAGATGGAACGTGTGATCTCTCTACACCTCGCTCTCTTACCGACAATATTGGAAGCCAAGAAAATGCTAGTGAAGATAATGATTTAATTGCGATGATCTTGACAGTTGCAAACGGTTAGACAGTGTTTTTTTTTAATTTTATACATGTTTATTTTAATCAAAGATTAGTAACAAGTACTAATTGTGTTAGCTCTTGTAAATATTTTGCATAATCTTGTGAACTTGCAATTGAAGAACATGGAGAATAGTTGCAAGATAAAGAAAATGTGCAGTTGGAAGATAAAGAAAATGCAATCAATATGTCAGCTCAATTGTCTGTTGAAAAAATACAAGAAGGCAGTGTGAACAAGACAGGTAATGATTGTGTCCTAAATATTATATTCATAATTGAAAATGCCAGTACATTTCAAAAATAATGTTCTTAGTTTTTGTCTCTTCATTTGTCTGCAGAGCAAAACAAAGATGAAGATCTTAACCAATATACTAGGAAAAGGAAGAGAGATAGTATTGGTTATGATGATCCATCATTTTCTATTCTTACTCCTACTCCTACAAGTATACAAATGGGCATTGATAAGGGTTTGTCTATGGAGGTTGAAGGAAATTTTGAAGAAGAGCTTGGTCGAGGTAAAAGGAAGAAGAAGCTTAGTTGGCATTTGAAATCTCCTTTTGAACAGGAAAGAAAAACAGGAAAATCGATGGAACACAATGAAAATACTCCCAAAAAATGGGCTGGATAAAATCAAAATATACTCGTACATGTATTTTTCATTATGCCAAAGATGATGCAAAATTATTGAAGAAATTCATTGTGTGGTTGGGCAAGGAGAAAAGGAAAGGTCGCAAAAAAGCGTAAGTCCCGAAATGTATTTCATTATTTGTTAATTACTTAAATTCGTGTCCTTAACTTGTAATTTAAATTTAGGACTAAGTATATTGATATTGAAATTCCTAAAGTTAAGTGTTGTTAACTTTTGAATTTGGAAATCAAAGTTAAGGACCAAGTGTCCTTAACTTTTCAACTTGGAATTCAAAGTTCAGGACCAAGTGTCCTGAACTTTTGAAGTTGTAAGTCAAAGTTCAGGACTATATATCCTTAACTTTTAAACTTGTAAGTCTAAGTTCAGGATCAAGGGTCCTCAACTTTTGAAGTTGAAAAGCCAAGTTCAGGACCATGTGTGAACTTGAAACTTGAAGTTCAGGACCAAGTGTCCTTAACATTTCAAATTGAAACTCAAACTTCAGGACCAAGTGTCCTCAACTTTTGAAGTTGAAACTATAAGTTAAGGACTACATGTCCTTAACTTTTATACTTGTTAGTCTAAATTAAGGACAAAGTGTTCTGAACTTTTGAATTTGTAAGTCTAAGTTCAGGACCATGTGTCCTTAACTTTTGAACTTGAAACTCAAACTTCAGGACCAAGTGTCCTTAAATTTTGAACTTGAAACTCAAACTTCAGGACCAAGTGTCCTTAACTTTTCAACTTGAAAGTCTAAGTTCATGACTAACCTCTAACTTTGATATTTTCAAAATTTTCAGGGGACAAACTGATATATATGCTGATGATAATGGTGTGAGAAAGAATCCATACAAATTGTATCATCAAAAAATTAGTAGCAAAATGTTCTTCCTTGAGCTTTCAGATAGTAGCTTTGTACTTGATGATAAGGTTTGATAATTCACAGGGCATTTATTTTCTTTATTCTTAATTTATCGTTTTTTAATTATTTTGTGACTGATGGATTTGTTTTATTTTTTGCCTTTTTATGAAGCATATTGACATTGCCATATGTTATCTCAGAAAGAAGGAATGCTACCACCCTCGCGACCATCATTTTCGTTGCACAACTACATATATACTTTTTGATAATTATATGGTGCTTGTGTATAAGGATTTCAATAAAGATGCTGTAGATGAGTTTTGGTATGGTGATAATCAATTGTTTCTGACACCATATGTGTGGGGTGACTCGTAGATGTGGAATTTCTTGGACAAAGGTTAACAAGATCTTTTTTCCATGTCGGCTTCCTTCAGAATATGATAATGCTGTGACACATTTTCTTTTGGGGGTATTGGACTTGAATAAGAAAAAGATTGATGTGTACGATTCCATATATAGTGAGCCATATGAGGCAGGAATGAATCACATTGAAATGTATGCACGCATGATCCCCCACTTGCTCAAGTTCTCACAGTTTGAGAAACATCACAAGTCTTTTGGAAATGCATTCAACAAATTTGATATTCAGTGGCAAAGATCACCACACCAAACTGGATCGTACGTGTTGCTATTTATTATATAATTTATATGTACTTTAGATTTATTGTTTAATTGATCCTGTATCTTACATTTTCTTAGGACTGATTGTGGTGCATTCCTATTCAAGTATGTGGAGTTGTTGATGAAGGGAAAGGATGTGGAGAAATTCCAACCTAAAGACATAAAATACTTTAGAAAAGAAATTGCAGCAAATCTTTGGGTACATGGAGAGTAAAGAAATTCTGGTTATGATACACCACCAGAAAATGTTGGCGACGACTATGATAGTGAAAATAAAACTTGTTGTCCAAGGAGCTGTAGTTTAGTTGTAAAGAAAGTTAGTTGTGGTTGATTTTTTGTATAAAATTGCTGTAAAGAATCCATATGAATTCTGAAATATCTTGTAAATTCCTCAAAAGGCACTTTTATTTTGTTTGCATAGCATAATTTTTTGTCACAGCTATGCAAAATTACAATTTCAGAAGTAATATGAAGGCATCATGTTATTAATTTCTTTGTTTCTGTCAAGTATTGATTTGTCCATTGAGCTTGTAAGTATTAGTTCGGGACCAAGTGTAATTGAACTTCAAATTCAAAGTTAAGGACCAAGTGTCTTTAACTTTTGAACTTGTAAGTCAAAGTTCAGGAGCATGTGTCTTTAACTTTTGAACTTGAAACTGAAACTTCAGGACCAAGTGTCCTTAACTTTTGAACTTGGAACTCAAACTTCAGGACCAAGTGTCATTTACTTTTGAACTTGAAAGTCTAAGTTCAGGACCATGTGTCCTCGACTTTTGAAATTGAATCCTTAACTTTTGAACTTGGAACTCAAACTTCAGGACCAAGTGTCCTTATTTTTTGTACTTGGAACTGTAAGTTAAGGACCAAATGTCCTTACCTTTTCGACTTGTAAGTTAAAGTTAAGGACTATTTGTCCTTAACTTTTGAACTTTGAACTCAAAGTTAAGGACTGCCTGTCCTTAACTTTTGAACCTGTAAGTCAAACTTAAGGACTGTCTGTCCTTAACTTTTGAACTTTTAACTCAAAAGAAATAAAAAGAATGTAAGTAGAAAGAAATTTTGAAAATTCAGACATATGCTCAAATAAGAATAATCTAAATGAATCCAATTTATAGCAAAAACTTAAAAGAGTCGATAAACATAAGTGGATATATCTACTATTCTCGATGCTTTCTTGAAACTGGATGGACTGCCGGAGAATATATACAAGTTGTTCTATTATGACCAATTCTTCTGCAACAACCACATTTGAATGTTATTTTTGATGACTCGGTAACTGGAATATGCCTTTTCTTCTGCCTTCTACCTGATGGCACTTTGAAATCTGGAGGTTTAACAATTTGTGACTTAACATTTTCTGGTACAATCCAAAAATCAGTATGTCCTACATGATGTATTTGTCTTTCATATTTTTTCAGCCAAGATTCCGTTAAGTACCAGTGCGAGCAAAAGTTGGACTTCTTGATGTTTCTCTTCTCGATAGCTGCAATTGCATGTATGCATGGTAATTCATCAAATTGAAACTGAAAACAATTATATGTTCTTTTGTTTAAGTCCACCAAGAAAGTTATTTCTTCTTCTTCAACTCTAGAACGCCATGAATCAACAGGGAAGACCTTCAATGTTGAAAAATTATAAGTTAGTACATTATGTGAAATTATATTAAAATCATAATCTAAACATAGAACATAATAATTACATTCAAAGTAAATTCTAAATCTATCTTTTTCTTCAATTCCTCCTCTACCCAACAAGAAACATCATAAAATGTTCCTTCTGCTTCATTTCTTCTTTCATAAAACCAACGTTGTAGCTTCACTTGAATGAATCCATCATTCTTAATATAGGCAGCTCCCTTGCTTCTAATAGGATAGAATTCATTGACTCAACTATATTTGTTGTGAGCATGTCATATCTTCGTCGTGGACTACAAAAACGTGCCCACGTTTCCGATGGTTCTTCCATCAAGTAGTCATAAGTCTTCTTATCTACTTTTGCTATATCCGACATGTAAAGATCAAATTCTTTGCGCCTGTACTCTTGCAGCAGTTTGAAAAAGTTTTATGACCTCACTTTTCACTTTCCTTCGCTTTAGGTTCTGCTCCAAATGATAGATACAAATTCCATGGTGGCTTTCAGGATATACCTTTGCGATGGCATATGCAATAGATTGATGCATATCTGATAAAAAAATTAAATTCTCACGACTTCCAATTGCATTGCGAAGCTCATTAAAGTACCACTCATAGGAATTGTTATTTTCAGATTTTGCTATTCCAAAGGCTAGTGGGAAAATTTGGTTATTTGCATCCTTTGAAACTGAAATCATTAAAACACTACGAAATTTTGACTTCAAAAAAGTTGCATCAACAACAATCACTGGTCTACAATGATTCCAACCAGATATTGATTATCCATATGCATAAAACATATAAAGAAACCTGAAAATACAGTATAAAACAAGGTTAACAGAAGTTAAGGACATACAGTCCTTAAATTAGACTAACAAGGTCAAAAGTTAAGGACAGGTAGTCCTGAACTTCAGGTTACAAGGCCAAAAGTTAAGGACAAGTAGTCCTGAAGTTAGACTAACAAGGTCAAAAATTAAGGACATGCAGTCCTTAACTTAGAGTTACAAGTTATAAAGTTAAGGACATGCAGTCCTTAACTTTGAGTTCAAAGTCAAAAGTTAAGGACATAGAGTCCTTAAATTTTTGCATTTCTGCCATGACAAAAGCTGGTGTAACTTCAAACCTTGGGTCTCGAAGATTGTCGATAATGTAACCACTAATCAACTTTGAAGTTGCATGCCTTTGATCATCTTTCATAGTGTTAACATAGCAGTCATGATTTTTCTCAATCTTTTCTATCTTGAACAATGTTGAATCTTTAATTCTGAAAGCACGCACACACCACCCACACCTATCATCATTGCATTTCAATGAATATCTTGTTGAGATTGATCTAACAACCTTGAATTCCAAATGTCCTTTAATTGCTATATTCGAAAAAAGTTAATTATACTCTTATTTTTGTCAAATATTGATCCCACTTTTATTTCATCCAACGAAGCATTTTCTCTTAATATCGTAGTTAGGGATTCTTTTTTTTTTTCAAATTTGACCTTCGTCTAGTTAGTTGAGTAGAGTTTTTTTCAGAAACTTCTTCGATTACCGGTGCACTCTCTAAGACTTGAATACCCAAAGCTTGTTCGTTGTCAATCTCTATAATGCTTTGTCCTTCTACTTGAGCAGAATCAAAAATTTGAAGCACCTCTTTAGTTATTGGTTGAGCTTCAACCATATCTATTTCCATTATCTGTTGGCATTTGTTTTGATTGTCATGTTGAGTTTCTCTGTTGACATGTTCAAAGGTGCTTGTTGATCCAAAAACTCTTTCCGAAATATCAACAATGAAACGACAGCCTTTGAAGAGTGAATGACTTTTTAGGAACTCTATACATGTGTGAAGATCTAAATCTTTGGATACAAGCATTCCTTTGCTTGTTCCAAGGTTGATATCAAACCATATCACTACTTCAAACTTGTCTCTATCCGATTCAATAATTTCAAAGGTCTGTTTAATGAAATCTTCAAACCGAACTGCCTCAGGTACTAGAACAAGCTTTGTTTGATGATCAAGATATTTATAGTCTTCAGTCCATCTACTATTAAAAGCAACTATAATGCATATTGTTTTCATCCTGCAAGTCAAGAGAATGGGAAACACTGAACATATTTTATAGAGCCATCCTTATATAATTAAAAACAGGTACTGTAAGTTAAAGACCAAGTTAAGGACCAAGTGTCCTTAACTTTTGAACTTGGCATTTAAAGTTAAGGACCAAGTGTCCTTAACTTCATGACCAAGTTTCCTTAACTTTTTAACTTGGAACTCAAAGTTCAGGACCAAGTGTCCTTAACTTATGAACTTGGAACTTAAAGTTCAGGACCAAGTGTCATTAAGTTATGAACTTGGAACTGTAAGTAAAGGACCAAGCGTCTTTAACTTTTGAACTTGTAAATAAAAGTTCAGAACCAAGTGTCCTTAACTTTTGAACTTGGAATTCAAAGTTAAGGACTACATGTCCTTAGCTTTTTAACTTGTAACTCTAAGTTACGGACCAAGTGTCCTTAACTTTTGAACATGTAAGTTAAAGTTCAGGACCAAGTGTCCTTAACTTTTTAACTTGAAACTCAAACTTCAGGACCAAGCGTCCTTAACTTTTCAACTTGAAACTCAAACTAAGGACCAAGTGTCCTTAACTTTTGAACTTGAAATTGAAGTTAAGGAATGCCTGTCCTTAACTTTTTAACTTGTAACTCTAAGTTAAGGACCAAGTATCCTTAACTTTTGAACATGTAAGTCAAAGTTCAGGACCAAGTGTCCTTAACTTTTCAACTTGAAACTCAAACTTCAGAACCAAGTGTCCTCAACTTTTTCAAAACAATTTGCAAAACTATGACAGTATGTCCTTAATATTCAAAAGAACAACAAAAAAGTTAAGGACATTGTGTCCTTAACTTTTTCAATTCAGTTTGAAAAATCAGGACTCTATGTCCTTAATATTAGCAACAACGGTCATGTTAAGGACACCAAATCCTTAACATTATGAGCTCACTTTTTATAGAATTATCACAGGACGTGATGTACTTAACCTTAGCAATCCAGAAATTAAAAAAAAAAAAAATCAAATTCCTAGAATCAAATTCATGGTAACGAAATAAAAATCAATAGAAATACACAAAAGCATAACTTAATTTAAATTTATGTCTATTTTTGGACGAGAAAGTTGAATTAAATAGTTTCAAATCGGAAGAGAAGCTTCTGCAATTCTAGAGTTTGAAATTTGACGATCACAGTCTGCTGCTGCTGATTGTCCAGTCAGGTAAAAGTTAATAAAAGCGTAGATATAAGTTATAGTAGAAGGGTATTTTCGTCTAGTCAGGTAAAAGTTTATTAAACCAGTGGCTAAAGACTAAAAACATTTAAAATACTGGCTTTAAAGTAAAGATAAGTGCTCTTAATAGCTATTTGTGCACATCGCCCCACAAAAGAGTATTAGGTTGTTAGGGCCCAAAATGATGGAGTTCAAACATGTGCTCTTAATAAGAGAGTGTCTCTTAACACTCTCTTATTAGATATTCCCTCCGTTCATATGTTTTGATTTTTCACGTCCTTTGAGAAAAAGTAAATGAAGTATATATTTTATAATTTTATCCATAATAATGATAGTAATTTCAAAAATTTTAGGAAATGATTTGTGAAATAAATAATTAATGATAAGAGTAAAACCGGAAAACAATATTATCTTTCCCTTAATTTAGTATAGTGGATAAGTAAAAGTGAAAATGTATTTTTAATATAGTGGACAAATAAAAGTGAATGGAGTAGTAGAAATTGTATTGTTTTTCTTTTTTAGTTATATATTTCTAGTATATATATCTAATTTAGACATACTGTAGCATTAAGCCATCAAATAAATACGAGTAAAAATCCAATACTAATTCACGTAGGAGAAGCTAAATGATGGTATAGAGAATATGTTAGTACCCATAAAATGAAGTAAATGTACTAAAAATATTCAATCAAATTGCTGATATCGTTAAAGTGATTGCTCTTTCTCAATATGCCCTAAATTTTATAGGTTCTTCAGCCATTGTATCACTATAAATGTAAATAAGCGTATTGCATGTTCAATTGACTTCTTTTAGTCTGAAATTGGGTGGATATCGATCGATAAGCGTGCCGTTCGAAAATGTCTGCGTCAAAGAAAGACCAAACAAACGACGGTGGCAAGAATGGGAGGAAACGTAATCTTCCTTCATGGATGAGTTCAAGACAAGCCTCAAGTGGTTCAGCTCAGAGTAACGAAGCCGAGAATGAAGCAAAAGTTTCTACATCGACTTCGAGCGGTTCAAATTTCTCAAAACTTATGGTAAATTTTTGAGTTTTCCCAAATCGTAGCTGTGTTTGTTATGTTATGGGCCAAATGGAGCGGAATGATTAGTCAAATAGTCAGCAGTAACTAATTTTAGCTGTTTTTGTAATGTAATTGGCCGAATGGAGAAGAATGAATATAGAGGATTCAAGTAGTAGACTAGTACTGATTTTAGTTTTGTTTGTTTTGAAATGGGTCAAATAGAGCAGAATGAATACCTACGATTTATATTGGACACAAGCTAATTTTAGCTGCATTTGTTATGAAACGGGTAGGATAGGTTAGAAAGAATATACAGTGCTCATTGTCCGACCACTAACTAATTTTAGCTGGGGTTGACATGAAATGGGTTAAATAGCACAGAATGAATATATAGGACTCACATAGTTGAACCTAGTTAATTTTAGCTTCGTTTGTATGAAAATGTGGTGAATGGAGTGGAATTTAATACTCGGCATTTCATATAGTCGGCCCTACTAATTTGGGAATAGTTGACTGATTGAGCTCGTTTGTTGTTTCATTTAAATCTTGACCACTATTCCATATTCTGAATGCTGCAGGAAGGGGTTGTATTTGTGCTATCAGGTTTTGTCAATCCCGAGCGTGGTACATTAAGGTCCCAGGCTTTAGAAATGGGAGCCAAGTATGAACCTGATTGGAACTCGGGTTGCACACTCTTGATCTGTGCATTTCCCAATACACCAAAGTTTCGGCAGGTTGAAGCAGATAATGGAACAATTGTATCAAAGGTAGCTCTTTCCTTTTAAGTTCTATAAATGACTTGATTTCCTGCAAGTCCATTATGACAGAAAGGAGGCTGATGTACTAGGAGATAGTGATGCACCAAGTAATACGTGTTTCAACGAAGAAATGCTGCTTTGTAGGCTTCAATTTTGTCATTGTGTTTGAAATAGAACTATATGCTTGCTCCTGTTCTCATGGAAAATTTTTGTGCCAATTTCCTTCTGCTTTCTATGCGTGTGTGATCCTTTCTATGCTGTTACCTTCTCAAAAATATTATTCTGTTTGATCTTTTCTATTTTATTAATGCTATTTCCTCCGCAGAAAATGATACTTCAATCTGTATATGAACATGAGAGTGTTTTAGACCTAGATGTGGATCTTACTTTTTTGATATTTCTGTAATATCAAGGGATAACTTACTTGAGACAAAAAACCTGATAGAAGTATTTGTTTCTTTTTTGTTGCGACTTCCTTCTGTTTTATTCATCTTTTTTTTCTTTATTTTTTTTTGGGCAGGGGGTGCTTTGCGCTGTATGTGGAAGTATTAGGCATCCACATGACATGAAAATGAGGGATTAACAGTGGGTGTTATTTTGTTCAAATTGGTTCACGTTGAGAACCTTCTTTATGTGGGGACATGGGGTTACTATTGGAATTTAATTTTTATTCTACAAACTATGCTCTCTCTAAGACTAAAGGTTTTTGCTTGTTTTGTGCAGGAGTGGATAACAGAGTGTTATAAAGAACGAAAACTTGTTGAAATTGAAACTTACCTTATGCATGCTGGCAAACCATGGAGGTGTCAAAGTGTCTCTCATGAATCCAGCCAAGGTTACCTCTCTCTGTCTTTGTCTATCCTCCTCTCCCCCATCCCACCCCACGCCAAACACGCAGACTATTTGTGTTTTAAACAAGGATGGGACTCATTGAACTCAATATAGTGAATGATACTTCTAACTAACCCATGTTTCAGTCATAATAGAGATAGGGTAGAACATTTGTCAATGCTGAAAATTGCATAGACAAGTGCAAGAGACACCTGAGATGAATTTAAATGGGGAATATGGTTAGTGAGGAACTGAGGATTCATATAGCGGACCCCTACTTGTTTGAGGCTGAGGCTTGTTAAGCGCAAGAGACTATGTCTTAGTCCACCCTGTCCACATTTAACTTATGGTTCCCCTCCACCCCCCCACCCCCCCTCAAGAAGAAAATAGAAAGAGAAAAAAATAAGAAATATCTTAAATCCTTTTCCCCTTCGCCCTATAAAAGTTTGATTAACTTTTAAAGTGTGGCTCCATTATTGAGCCCATCAATTTATTTAGATTAGGGTGCAATCAGCATAGATACTTCTGATTATGTCATTGGTTACCCTCTTTCTTTCATAAACATCTCAAGGATCGGTGTACTAATGTACTTTGTATAAAGCCGCTAAATAAATAAATAAACACATAGACACAGACACGATATATATATATATATATATATATAGATTTTGGTGTGTGTGTGTATAGATATGTATATTTTGAGGCATCTACATGCACATCAAAGTACCTATTTATGATTTCTTTGTGTTTTATTTTAAAAGTATTGTTTTGCAGCTTTGCTTAATGAATCTAGCATGCTGCTACTTTCCTTTGAGTGTAGGCATGCTCATTTGGTGTCTGCACCTTGCTGAGACAAGTACTCTGGATACATGTCTAGAGAGGTAGTCACTAGTTAGTATTGTAGCTTTTGGAATTAGAAGGTTATCAAAAAAATTACACTGCAACAAAATTTACCAATAACCTGATGGTGATGGTGAGTGATTAATCCATGAGTGGCTTTTTAATGTCTAGATTTTCCAACTCCAGTGAATTGTTTAAGTTTTAGGTTAATGAAATTTGTCTCTGGTGTTTGTGTCTCTCTTCAATCAACATGTAATGTCGAAGTACCCATTCAAAAAAGAAATGTATAAGTGAAACTTAGAATTATCTAATACAGCCTAATATATCTCCTCACTCGTGCTTTCGGAATTCCTGCTGTTTTAATCCATGCTTGATGTCAACTGATAACAAGATGCATTGCTTGCCCTCCCCAAATGTTTATCTCCTTCTAAGCATGCATGATTTTTTCATGATTTGAGTATCTTTTTTTTGTTTTTTGAATTGGTAACTATTGTATATATTAAAAACATCAGTACATAGGTTGCACTGAAAACCAAATTTACATGGAGAGGATTAGTAGATGTTCTAATTCGAGACCTAGCAAGATCCTAGTATGTCTATGATTGTCAATGTATCTTTTATGTAAATCTGTTTGCACCAAAAACAAAAAAGAAGAATACAATTGAGTTTGATCTTCTGCACTGAATTGCTTCTATCTTCAAAACATCTAGCATTCCTTTCCCTCCAAACTGTCCACCAGATACAAGCCGGGACAGTCCTACATCTATCTCTACTAGTTGCTTCAGCTCCAGCTTCTTCCCAGCTATAAAGGACATCTTTAAGCCTGTATGGCATTGACCATGAAATACCCCTAAGACTAATAAAGATTTTCCATAGTTGGTCTGTAATCTTGCAATGTAGAAACAAATGTGTGACAGTTTCAGCATTTTCCTCGCACAGAAACATCTTGAGCACAGAGAAATTTCCCTTTTTATGAGATTATCCTGGGTTAATACCGCCTCCTTTGCTAGTAGCCAAGTGAAGCAAGCTACCTTGTATGGAATCTTTGTTTTCCATATATGTTTCCAAGGCCATGGGTCCACCTGTTGATTATTATGATTCAAAATCTTATATGCATCCTTCACCCGGTAAACCCCTCTGTTGTGCCTCTTCCACCAAAGTGAATCAAAACCTTCCTGTAATCCTTTAAATGCTTCCAGCTCTTTGTAAAGGTCAGCTAATCTTGTTATCTCCCAGTCATTCAACTGTCTTCTTAGAGCGATTTCCCATCCTTGATGACTCCTCATATCAGCTACTGTCTTATGCTGGTTTTGTGCTAAACCAAACATGTCGGGTATCTTTCCTTTAAGCTTCCGTTTCCTAACCAATTATCATTCCATAATGATGTGTTCCTTCCGTTGTTCACTCTTATGGAGGAGTGATTCTTCATTATAGGCCAAGGTTCTCTGATGGATTTCCACACACTTACTCCATATGATGTTCTGACTTTTTTTGACACCCAGTTATTTTCCTCACCATACTTTGCTTTGATCACTTTGCCCCATAAAGATTGGGGTTCTTGAGAGTACTTCCATAACCATTTCATTCTAAGAGCCTTGCTATGATTCTTCAAATTCCTTATTCCTAAACCACCTTGTTTTTTATCCATTGTGAGTGTCTTCCATTTAACTAAATGGAAGACCTTTTTCTCCTTATTACCTTGACCCGCAAGCCCAAGAAAGAATCTCTGTAAAATGCCTGCTGGAATTGGGAACAAAGACATCATATAAGTAGGAAGTGAGTCTAATACTGAGTTGATTAGTATTAGCCTGCCCCCCAATGATAGGTATTGTGATTTCCATCTTGACAGCTTCTTCTCACACTTTTCTATGACCGAATTCCAGATTTCTTTTGATTTGGATCTTGCACCAAGAGGCATCCCAAGGTAAACAGTTGGTAGGGACCCAACTTCTCCTCCCAATATCTGTGTCAGTTGCTCCATGTTGTTAACTTCATTAATGGGAAAAATATTGCTCTTTCTCCAGTTGATGTGTAATCCTGAGACTCCCTCAAATAAGACCAAAATGATTCTTAGGAATCTAAGTTGGTCCTTTTCGGCATCACAGAAGACTAGAGTATCATCAGCATATTGGAGATGTGTGATCTCTAGATTGTTTGCCCCACTGCTGTTTACCTCAAAACCTTTAACCCATCCACTTACTTTAGCCGTTTTGATCATGTTGTTCAATCCTTCCATGGCTATAATGAATAGAAAGGGAGATAAAGATCACCTTGTCTTAGACCTCTGTGTGAATGGAAAAAACCTTTAGGAGATCCATTTATGAGAATGGAGAATTTTACGGTAGATATGCAAAATTTCATCCATCTATTCCATTTCTGCCCAAAACCCATTAGTTCTAACATTCTGAGTAGGAAGCTCCAATTTACATGATCATAGGCCTTCTCAATATCTAATTTGCATAAGATTCCAGGTTCCTTCTTTTTTATTCTTGAATCCACAGCTTCGTTGGCAATCAACACTGCATCTATTATTTGTCTTCCTTTGATGAAAGCCATTTGTTGAGCATCGACAATTTTCGCTACCACCCTCTTAAGTCTTTCGGTTAAGACTTTTGAGAGCAATTTGTAGAAGCTCACTATCAGACTGATTAGTCTGAAATCTCTCAATTCTTTCGCACCTGTCTTCTTTGGAATCAAAGCTATATATGTTGCATTGAAGCTTTTCTCAAACATCTCCTGAGAATGGAAGTTGTTGAAGGCCGCCATGATGTCTTCCTTCAAAATGTCCCAGCACTTTCTGAAAAAACCCATTGTGTATCCATCCGGATCTAGGGCCTTGTCACATGCACACATCTTCAGACAGGTCAAAACTTCTTGTTCCTCAAAGTTACTCTGTAAAAGCTCCCTTTCTGATTTAGAAATTCTTGAGCTATTTTCGAAATTGACCGTTGGTCTCCACTCTTCAGGCTCTTTGTATAACTCCTTGTAGAATTCAGTTATCTCAATCTCTATTCTGTCTGGATCCTCGACTACTTCATGTTGAATCATTAGTTGATCAATGTTGTTGTTTCTCTTGTGTGCATTTGCAGTGCGATGGAAAAATTTTGTATTCCTGTCCCCTTCTTTGAGCCACAGAGCTCTTGATTTTTGTCTTTATACAATTTCTTCATTCTTGAGTTGTTCCTCAATCTCCATTAGAGTAGCTGCTTTCCTCACTGATTCCTCCTCTGTCAGTGCTCTTAGTTGTTGTGTTGTCTCAAAACCTGCTAGTTGACTTAGCAATTTTGTTTTTTGCAGTCCCAATAAGTGACTATCCTTAAAATTTTGGACTGTTTCGAGAGACTTGCTTAGGCAATGTTATTCAATCAGTCCACATGAAGCTACTGCTAATTCAGATAAAGAAAATGAAAGGTATCTTAATTTTTAAGTGGCCAACCTATGTAGGACATACAAATGTAGGGAGAAACATGTAACTTCAAATGAGAAAAGATGGTCGAGTTAAAGTACATAAGGCTTCCCTAGTTTTTCAGGGTAAGAAGGGGTAGAGAAAATACTCGAGCTAGCGTTCAAATGCCAGGAGCTATGGTGCTGAAAAACCTATGCCATGCTTCGGGGAAAAGCTTAAATGATCTTAGGCAAGAGGGTACTTGTACCTAAAATTGACACGGGTAGGGATAGAATATCTAGGGACCCAAGACTCTCTCTAAGCAACTTAGAAAAATTAGCGCCTTAAACTTTTGGAGAAGGGGTGCCTCCTCATGCAGTGACCATGACCATGCCTGGGTGACTTCATACCAAAATTCAGGTCTCTGCAAAGTCGTAAAATACTATGGGGCCTGATGACTATCCGGTGCCGGAAGGTCAAGGAAGTTGCTGACCTGATGACAGAGGAGTCATGGGACAAAGTCTTAATTTATTTTCATTCTTTTTAATAGAAACTTTCTTTTTCTCTGTTTCTGAAAGAAGAGAGATTTTTCTTTAACCTATTTTCCATTTGTCTATATTCCACAACTGACCCATCTTGGACCTTGCAGATCAAAAACCATCCACATCTAGAAAATCTCATAAAAGAGAAAAAAAAAGTTCACCTTTTAAGACAACTACTACTCCTTCATCTGAGGTACTTATTTTTTACCTGTCTGTAATTACACAGGTTCACCGAATATATAGATTTGAAATTATGTATCAACTGTCCAGAACTTGTTTTTGTTATTCACATTATCTTATTGTGACAGGATGTACGTGGTGATGAGGTAAAAGATGGGTTTTCTCCTTCTAAAGTGAAAAAATGGGCTATAGATGATCTTAATCGAACCATATCATGGCTGGAGAATCAAGATGAAAGGGTAAAGTGATGTATCTAATTTTTTGGAATCAGATGTTGGCTTGTACTTGAGTGTTCTCAATCTGACTGGTCATCTTCATTTAAGCATGAAATAGCTTTGTGTCTGTCTTATTAAAAAGAAAACAAAACAAAATGGAGTTCTGTCAAAGAATAGGTCAATAATTTTGTTACTTCTTTTTTGGGTGGGAGCAGGGAGGAGAGAAGGTGAGAAATGCATTGGTGGAATTGCAAGAAAGAGTCCAGTGTCTGAATGAATACTTAATCCTGCATAATTGTATGTAGTTGTTTATCACAAGCTCTCTTACTCCATCAAATTTGATTTTGATACAGCCAGAGCCCAGTGAGATGAAGAAAATAGCTGCTGAGGGAATTCTAACCTGTTTACAGGACGCCATAGATTCTCTTAAGCAAGGGCAGGTAAATCTTTTTTGGCAAGAATTCTCCACCTTTTTTTTCTATTGAATGTTTGTTTTATACCGAATAAGAATTATGTTGCTGGTCTCTTACTTGTCATTTTGGATATCCTTAGTAATCTATATGACCCACCGGAAAAAGCTTCTAGGACGATAGTAACTCTGTTATCAACTTTACCATTTGCTGTTAAACTTGTTTCCCTTGTCACCATTTGAAACTGCTATAGTTTTGCCTCAGGAGTTCCTTCTTGCCAATTTGTGGTAACATATTCAGTTGCTATAAATTATTTAGCACCATTGATGTTGGACTTTTCTCTGCCTTCTTGAAGGTAGGGGAAAGGTCTACGTACATTCTATCCTCCTCAGACCCCACTTGTGGGATTATATTGGGTTTGTTATTGTTGTTGTTGTTGATGATGTTGGACTCTTTGTTCTTATAGCTGAACCCAATTGGTTTGGGAGTTATGCTTAGTTGATTACTAATGTTGGACTGTTTGCACATAGTTGTTATTGCCGTGGATGATAAAGTAAGTAGTATTTTATGTTTGACACAAACTAGTTACCGCTGTTGATAGTTATTTTATGAAGAAAATAGTTAGCTCTCTACACCAAATAGTTAGATTGCAAATTTTTATCTAATTGATTTTTTGTTAGATTTTACCATACTATATTAGTGAAGAGCATTTTCATGATAGAATTTCGTTTATTAAGCAATTTGTCATGTCATCAAGAAATTTTATTTTATGAACTATGTTGCACAGACTCTCCAAAATGTTGCCGCACCCGTGTCGGATCCTCCAAAATACACTACTTTTGGAGGATCTGGCACGCACCCGGCGACATTTCCGGACAGTCCGAGCAACATAGTTTCTGAGAGTATTCTTCAATCTCAAGTACCTTAAATACATGGAGGAAGGTTGTGAGAGTGATGGCAGTCAATTCTTCAATCTCAAGTACATTAAATACCTGTAAATGTGGTGGTTGTAACCAGCAAATGTCGTGTGTTTAGTCAGGGTGAACATTAGATGTTGTGGCTATCATGGAGGCACGTTAGGATTATAGGTGGTTTACTAGGGTGGTATTGGTGATGGTTGGCAGTGTAGAGGGGTGCTTAAGCAACTGGAAATGGTGTTAAACGATGGCAAAAGACTGCTGGTTTCCAAGCAAGTGTTAGTAGAAGTTGGAGCGCTGGCACAGCTACATAGAGCTGAATGAGCAAATGACTTAGTTACATCTTGTAGCAGACTGATGATTGACCAAGGTGATGCGATGAACCCATTGAAAAACTTTTTATGGCTGTGCCGTTGCCCTTATAAAAAGATGGCTGTGCCATTGGAGAGAATTTTAATTGTTCTTTTGAAAGAGTAAGCAGTCATTGTTAGGGCTAGAAGTGTTTGATTTGGATTTGAAGTTGAATTGTGTGTCCTAGGAAATGGAGGGTAGGTTGTCGATTTATTTGCTCGGCCTATTCTTTGAATATTGTGCTTCCTGTGGAGAAACTTCATCACGGTTTTGGTCCTTGAATGTTGTAAGAATTTTAGCTGTATTCATGTTAATTTTCCGGTACAAACTTACTGGAAATTTTGTTATAAGATTTATAATAGAATAGTTATACAGATAAATTCAAGTTGTAGAGATAAAAAAGAAAAAAATTGATTACTGAAATGAAAGGTTTTGGCATTAGTTGCATTACTCCAGATTTTGATAATGTGTCCGACTCATCCTCCATTTAATCTCTGTTTTTTGCTTGTTGGTCGTCATTATTCAACTCTGTAGGATATTCGCCAAATAACTGAGCAGTGGGCATGTGTCCCTCGGGCAGTTGAGGAGCTGGCAACGTTTGATAGTAGTTCTGTTGGTTCAGCTAAACCACACAATGATCTTTGCAGACAAGCTGTGACCTGGAAACAGATCTATGAGTTGGAGTACAGAAATAGAGAAGATAATGAACTTTTGAAGATAAAAGAGCAGAGTACTCGTGTAAGCAGAAAAGCTGGTGACATTGCCAAAGATGTTGCAGCATATGACAGTGATGATACCATTGAGATGACGGAAGAGGAAATTAACCGAGCTTATAATGCTGTGGCATCTACCATTATAAAACACTAGGTGAGCGTGAAATGGGAGGTAGAGTAGACGTATATCTGCTTAACCGAATTTTTCAATTCCGCTCCTCATTTTTGGTTGTTTTTGTCTCTTTTATATCTTGAGCGAATGTCAACATCCAAGAGTAGTCATCTGTAACCTGTTGTAGATAGTACAAAAACTCAATTACTTTAGGAGGGTACCAACTGGCTTAACAAACTCAATTCTCTTTCTGAGCTCAAGAATTGTTGCGAGTCCAAGTATATGTCTGGAGCGTAGGGAATCTCAACATGAATGCTATTGTTTCAAACCTTCATTTTTCTTGGTTGCAGATTGCTCATTAGGCCTGAGGGTGAGAGCTCGCATTTTAAACTCGTTTGTAGCGGTAGCATGGCTCCTCCAGACTAGTCAATGTTAAAGCTAACCCGAAAAAATAATATTCAAGCGCTCATTACTTCTCCATGCCGTATACAAAATAACTCATTCCACGCGAATATAAATAAAAGTTTTTGCGATGTGTCATCTTATAGTTAGTGTAGATGTTGCATTTTCATGCCATGCTCGAACTCCTTAATTTTCAATTTGAAAAACTCCAGGCAGATGTCCATCGAATTATTGATCTTATCTTTCTTGATTTTTTTTTTTGGGTCAAATTGGTCTAGGCCCCAAAAGTCAGTAACAATATCCCTCACAAACATCAATTTCTTCTTCCCCCCTTATTTGTTTGTTATGCTCGTTTTATTTTTTAATTGTTGTTAGGAAGGAAACTTAGCTCCTGTTTCGCCATAAATTTTGGCAATTTTTATTCAATTTTTTTTTTGAAAACATTATTTGTTCATAAGATCAATTCTTGAAAAAATATTGAATTTTTATTAAGCTCCTAAAAAATGGTTTAACGTAGTTTTTGGGTAAATTTTTTTTATACACTCACAAAGCTTCAATTTTTGTTTCAAATAAAATGCATGTGTAAACACATTCTTAACTTTCAAAAATTATTTTTTAATGTAACTTTAAATTTTTTTAAAAAAAGTTTTAATCAAATTTATGTCCAACGCTAGCTTACTATATTCAGCATTTGAGAGTAGGGAAAGACAATTCTGAAAATTAATCTCGAAATTTACCCATTTTAGTAACATCCTTTTTTCACCTACCCATTTGAGTAAACTAGTAAATTTCCAAACTAGTGTAAAATTGAAAAGTAAATTTCCCCGAGAGATGGAATGTACTACTCCGTGGTGAATCTGTTTGATTGGGCACGGAGTTTAAATAAAAAATAAGATTTTTGGAATTTGTGGTCCTAAACAAGTCCAAATGGGACCCAGAGTATTTGTGTGATTATAAAAACTTCTCATTAAAGATAAAGTTGTAACTTTAAGCTAAATTATTACCAAATTTAGAAAGGGTTCATTCTTTTTGGAACGGACCAAAAAGAAATAGTTTCACATAAACGTAACACAGGAGTAACTAATTAACGAAATTACTCAAATACCCCCTGCGGACTTCCCCACCAAGCCCGAGAGCTGCAACTTTGAGTATATCTCACTCTCAGTAGGGTTGCAGCAGATAAACGCCACCATCTCCGTTCTACCTTCTCAATTCAGCCTCACTCTCTAGAACCTTCGCTGTTCAACAATGGGCGCGTCGCTTCCTCCTAAAGAGGCCAACCTCTTCAAACTCATCGTTGTAAGTTCTTCGATTCTCTCACAAAAAAAATTGTTTTTTAATGGAGGCTTGTAGGTCGTATTTACTTTAATTCAATTCCTTTGTCTTCTTTCTTCCAGTTAAAAATCTAGTTTTTATGCTAAATTACTTCATTGACTGATTTACTATGACGATTGCATTTGTATCTGTCGATGCTGTTTATTGAGTTCTGACTTTATAAGAGCAGGTAGCATTTGAGTTGCAATGCTAAATTAGGAATCGTAGTGTAATCGTGAATTTGAACTTGCGCTGGCGATTTTTAATATGGTTTTGTGCTGGGCAAATATGGATTCATTTGGTCCAAAATACCTGTTTTAGAGGAATTTCTACTATACTGACTAGGCATGTCAGTACTATGAGGATTCATGATAAATTGACTCCTTTCATGCTAATTTTCAACCTACCACAATCCTCCTCCTTTATCCATCCAAGAAATTTATAAGTTGAGTAACAAATGAAGCTCAAGATGTTTCTTAAGGTCTAGAATCACATGCATGGTTGTGGACTGAGGAGTTGGTGCAAATCTGCTCGACAAAAAAGAGAGTGGCATATGAAGTTACTACCAACACAAGAAGGCGATTCACAAAGCTTGGATTATCTTAGACGACTTATACCGAAAGTTATGGATACGGAAAGGGAAGAAAGAAAATGTATTAGCTTGGACTAAACTAAGTTAAGTGTACTAAGGAATATTCTTAATAAGTTTTGACAGGAGACAGCTGAGATCAACCTTATTAAAATAAAAAAGAGATACAGATCAAAGAGAGATTGAGAGGCTATTTTGATTAATTTCTCAATACAAGTGTTGATGATTTTTTTTTTTTTTTTGCCAATTCTAATACATCCAGGATAGGCGAAATATATGTATATATACGGAAAAAACCTTAGCTATATTCGTGGAGTTAGATGTGTGAAAAAGAAGCTGTTCCAATGGAAAGACCTTTCCGCTCTCAACCACGAGATTACAAATCATCAAGGGAGTAAAGAGGGAAACAACCATTTTTGACGCCTGGATAGGGTGGTGTATCGTTTTCATATTACAATAAGAGTAAATGATGACACGAAGAGTATGAAGTTTAGAACATAAGAATAAAGGGATATATTTTTAAAGTTATGCAAACTATAGTGGTGCTAAACTCAAGAGTCATAAAATGAAACTTTAGGCAAAAGTATGAAAGCATATACCAGGGACATTCATCAAAAGCCAGTTCACTTTTGTGCCTGGTGATCTAGAATAGGTGCTAATTTTTGCTAGAAGGATTGGTCGTAATGCGAATTTAAGATGGATGTGCGGTCGTGATGATTGGACAAGGTTATAAATGTTAAGATCAGACAGCGTGCAAGTCACACACATTGAGGACAAACATCACTTGAGATGGTTTCACCATGTTCGGGGTAGACCTTCAATTATGCCAATTAGTAGGTGAGATAGTATGATGATTGAAGGTGATAAAAGGGAACAAAGTAGACTTGAAAATCACATTGAAGGAAAGTTTTTCAAAAGATCTACATCCTTTTTTTTTGTTGTTCTGGATAAGTAGAAAGACCTACAGTTTCTAGATTTGAAAGCAAGTTAGGATTAAGGCTTTGTTGTTGTTACTTCTTAGATTTACATTAAGTAGGGGTAGGTATGAGCTTGAGATTTAAAGAACTCTTGAACTACAGATTAATCACCAATATTGTAATGAATTAAGTTATAATATAGCCGAATAAATAGGGTATGTATACCTTATCAAGAATATATAGAGGATCTATATTGACGAAAACCAACTTTTTCAATTATTTTTTAAATATATTTAGTGTAAAAATGTGATAGATAGTACTTTGCATGTGGTTTTCAAACATATACTTTTATCTCCAAAGTTAGGAGTCCTTGTCCGAATTCATGTTAAAAATTAGAAAAAGGAGAGAATATTTGCTTGTGTATGCTGAGTAATTTTGGAAGGGAAGGAATCAGAAATGTTTTAAGAGTGAGAAGGAGAACGTAAACCGGCTAAAATTTAGTGTTTCTCTATTGATATTTCAGTGTAAAATGCAATTGTATATGATGTGGATAGCATACAAGACTTCCTGTTACCTCATCTAGTCTAGATAGGAACTGAATTTTCGCCTGTTATAATTTCAGAGCACAAGCTTAGGCTACTTTTGATTAATAAAACTTTTTTCTTATCTATCAGAAAAAAATCACACAGAAAGTTAGATGCTTTGACTTGTATCCTAAATCCAGTCTTTTCTTTTGGGTTGTGACGGAAGGAATACTTACTTTATATAGTAAGATTTGACATATAATCTTTTTCGTACTAAATCATATGACTAACATTAACATGAAATATTCCAGTTAAATCATTATGACTTGTGTACATATTACAATGTCCAACCTTTTTTTTCTCTTCTAATTTCGTTATTACTGAATGGCCAAAACATGACTAATTTGGAGTCGAATTTCTCAATTGCTACAGAAATCGTATGAGACAAAGCAGTATAAGAAAGGTCTGAAAGCTGCTGACACTGTTCTCAAGAAATTTCCCGACCATGGAGGTATGTACAATTCTACTTGGTGCACATCTGGATTAAAAATCATAAAACGTTAGATAGAAATATCAGTTTGTTTGGTTTTTGCTCCTTCAACTGTAAAAGCCAATGTGTACCGTTTTAGGGTTGATAGATTGAGTTACTTGCTTCATGAAGTATTGCATTCTTCTCGTAGTGGAAGTGCCTGAAAGCAGTGATACATGAATCACTGTCTGGGAGAAGCGACGAGTTTTTTTTGGTATCAAATATAAAACACCTATCAAGATAACTTAATTGAGTGCTGCAGTTTCCTCTTCTTTTGCTTGCGTTAATGATATCAAGGTGATGGAGGGACACAATCAACAGCCTCCACTTCCTTGTATTATTGGAGCCAATAAATGCATAACTAGTTATAGTCAAATCTTCTAGTCTGAACTGCTGTGGCTATGTCAAGGTTGGCTTGATATTCCATGGCTAGTATGTTACCTACAGATAGTTTAGTTGCATTGCTTCTTATAGTGGGACTGAGTTAGTGTCCTTAATCAAGAGGAGATTATAGAGTAAAACCAAAGGCTGAGTATGGGAGATGAACTAATCTCTGGATCTCTATTTCTGCATTCAAATATGATATGGCTAACTCTTTGAATTCTATTTCTGCATTCAAACATGTGTTCTTTGCCTTTTTTTTCCCTTCTATTTATTTTGATTGATAGTGAATCTACATTATTCGGAAACAGCCTCTCTACCCCATCGGGGTAGAGGTAAGGTCTGCGACTCTGCGTACACACTACCCTCCCCAGACCCCACTTGTGGGACTATACTAGGTCGTTGTTGTTGTTGTTGTAGTGAATCTACATTATCTTTTGAATGCTTTTGCATATTCAGTAATTTGATTAATAATCAAAGATATATATTGTGTAAAAGGCTTTAAGCTCCGCTCAAAACTCCAATTGGCAAGGGTGTTCCTGAATAACAACCGTTTCCATTTTTAATTGGTCCTTGGCAAGTTAATTTGTAATCTGTAAATAGATGAAGTATTGCAACCTTACTTTTCCCTGGTAAGTATGATGGATAACAAAATATATATGAAACCATAGGCAATATGCATGCCAAATGAAATTTATCCTTATATATTTTAGATCAGTTCTTCAAACTCTCACTTTAAGACCATTTTTCTGCTGGATGTGAAGTAATCAGGATGAGCTTGAGTAAAGTAGCACTAGTTCTTGTATTCTTGTATCTTAATGACTGTCCTTTTTTCTGAGACTTTCTAAGTTATTTGCTGTCATTTTACTTAATGATCTGGTTACAGAAACTCTAGCAATGAAAGGATTAACGCTGAATTGCATGGACCGCAAATCAGAAGCATATGAACTTGTCCGACTTGGATTGAAGGTAGAGTTAATTTAGTTCCCTTTTTTCTCTTAGGAATGGAAAGTTCCTAGTTTAACTTCTACTGTTATGTGTTATGTATATCAGGGTTAACTGCCCTTCTCTTTGCAGAATGACCTTAAGAGTCATGTTTGTTGGCATGTTTATGGTCTACTCTACCGGTCTGATAGAGAGTACCGTGAAGCAATTAAGTGCTACCGCAATGCCCTTAGAATTGATCCAGACAACATTGAGATATTACGTGATCTATCTCTTTTACAGGTTGGACTCATCTTAATAACATTCTTCTTTCCCTTCTGAGAATTTGCCTGCACTTAAGATGTTTTTCATTCAAGGTCATCAGGCTAAGCCTCATATCATGGTTGCTAAAGATTAGAGTTATATTGCATCTCAATCGCATATCTTAAACTGTCGTTAAATAGCTGCTCCCCAATGAGCAAGTCACAAGAATTCATAAGAAGCTTTCATATAAAAGGGAGGCGGATAAAGAATTTGCCTTAGTTTCTGCTTAACCTTTTCTTTTGTCTGGTTTTGAGCTTGCACATACAATTGAAGCACATTTATCGTTATTGTCTCATCGCTGATGTGTATCTGGAGCATTGGATGGCACTGTCACTGTATACCCTTCACCAGCAAGTGGATTAAGAGGGTTGCTTATGCTCGTAAAGTTATAATGTCTTAGCATTCATGCAAATCCTATTTCTTGTGTTCCGTGCTTAAAGCTGTATTATATTTCATCATGTGACATTCATGTGGTATATTCTCTTGGATCACTTGCTTAATGCTTCTTATGTCATGGATCCGACGATCCCAGTAACTTTTGGCATTCCAAATTAAGCTGCAGCCCTGGCATTAAAGGTTCCTTCTATGCTGTTGTAAGCTTCAATTGTTCCGGGTCCTTGATATCATAATTTTCTATGCCAAAGCGTTTTTTGCATGGTTAGCATCTAAAAATTTGGTTAGATTGGTGAGCAAGAGCTTTTTTTGTATAGTGTAGCAGCTCTGTTATTTTACTTCTGTCACGTTCATTATGTTTTGTTTTCATTTTCCATTGGCGTGCTTCTTTGTCCAACTTATGGGTTATGCGTATTCTTTGCAGGCACAAATGCGTGACTTGTCAGGTTTTGTTGAAACGAGACAGCAACTGCTCACTCTGAAACCAAATCATCGCATGAATTGGATTGGCTTTGCTGTTTCTCATCATTTAAACTCCAAGTAACTTGCTCTACTATTATAGAAATAGCTAGTACAACTGGTAGATGTGTGTTTTTCTCCTGGCGATTCTCTATATTGATGTCTGATGCAAATCTAGTTGAGGAGTTGCAGAACTGCTGCATTACACAGTGATTTTGTGTGTGAGATGTGGGACATCCATATTGGGGAATTTGATTTAGTTTGCATTTGAAATAGAGTATGACTGATTGTTGGCAGTGATCTGACTCCTTAGTTTGTCATTTTCTTTTCCCTTTTTTTCAACTATGGTTGTAGGCCATAGTCGCACATTGCAAATGTTTAGGATAAGATTAGTTTACTTCAGTAGAACAGAAATATTTGTTTACTTCAGTGATTTTTTTTGGGGGGGGGGGGGTCTTGGGTGAGCGAACAGGAACAAAAGTTGTATTATCTGCTTACTTCAGTAGAACAGAAAAGCAAATGAGGTAATATTTGTTTACTCAGTAGAACAGAAAAGTTAACTCTTAGGTTTCGTGAAATTTGAAGATGCATGGCTTTTGTCCTTGTTATGTAGTCTCTCGAAGTGCTAATGGCATGGTTTTTTAGTAATAACCAGCCTCTTTAGTGGAGAAACAGTAAATAGAACTATTATTAATTGCTGAGAGGCATCACAAGAATTGGAGTTTGGTATATTCTAATGGAATAATGTGAAGATATTGTGCGATCAAATCATGTGATCTTCTGTTGCTGTTCCCTTGCCTGAATATGCTTAGTTGCTTACAATTGTCCCGTGCTGGTGGTAATGGTACTGTATCTTTTTGTTTCCGTTAGACTGTTTTATAATGGATGTTGCATTTCAAAAAGTAACATTGACTTTTAACATCAACCCGCATTTCATTTTGTTGTATGTTAGTGGATCAAAAGCTGTTGATATCCTTGAGGCATATGAAGGGACTCTTGAAGATGATTATCCTCCAGAAAATGAACGGTGTGAACATGGAGAGATGCTTCTATACAAGGTAACAATCTGCTGGGAGTATCTATCTCATGCTTCTGGTGATTTTGTTCTTGCTAATTTTTCATTTATTTGGGAACAATGGGAAGTGTGTTTGATTAGTGCAATACATATACCAGTGCTGTTCTGCTGCTCGATACCACCTAGGATTTGTACCTTGAGGCTTAAAATTTCCAGCAAGATTAATGTACTTTTATTTATTACTGCCCAAAATGAGCTGGAATCTCATGAGAATAGTTTTTTGGGATGGTGCTTTCCAGCGCCCTACTGTCAGCATGCTGAAGGTTTTTCCTTCAACCAACACATCTGGTTCAATTTTGGCTCATTGTAGTGCTAGTTTAGCAACACATTCCGAAAGCCTGACCCTGAGATACATAATTAATCATTAAAAACTGACTCTGGATAAATGGTTATTTCCTTGTTTTCTGATATAGTTCTATTCAAAAAACCTGAAAGGCCCTCAGCTCCTGTAAAATGTTTTTGGATAAAAGCTGCTATGCATAGCTGTGAAATTAAACATGAAAAACCATTCACTTGCTTTACTTAAACACCCACAAGGAACTAATTTCGAAGATCTTCCTGATTTTGACATTTCTGCGTCCTGCTTGAGGTTATAAGTAGAATTTGGGGTTTGAACTAATTTTCGTCAGGTTATGCCTATTTAAACGAGACTTCACTGGTCTTATTTCAATTAAATTACAATTGCTTTTCAACTCTTTAATATGTGAAACAAATTACTACTTTATGTGGTGATTTATGCATTTTGCAAGTTAGACCAATGAACGCCTTTTGTTTTTGGAGCACTTTGTTATCAACTGCCTTAAGAATTATCTTATTTTTGTTCTGAAAGCTTCAACTTCACTTGGTTGTAATCTGTTTCAGATCTCTCTGTTGGAGGAATATGGTTTTCTTGAGAGGGCCCTTGAAGAGTTGCACAAGAAAGAGTCTAAGATTGTAAGTTCATATAATGCAGTCTTAAAGAAATCAGTTTGAAGTTACACCCGGATGTTGACTTTATTATGCCACAATAGGTTGACAAATTGGGCTACAAGGAGCAAGAGGTTTCACTTCTTTTGAAGCTTGGCCGCTTTGAAGAAGGTGAAAGATTATTCAGAGTGCTGCTCTCAATGAATCCTGACAATTACAGGTGCATTATTATCTCAGTTTGTTTGTCATAAATTACTGAGACGTTTCGGTGATGCTGTATATAATTATAAATTCATTTTTACAGGTAACCTGTAATTTTCTCTGTGTGCACATCTTTTCGCTTATTCTAGGATTAGGTCGTTCTTTGGTTAATAAATCAGTATTCATTTTGGTGCTCTTTCCTGTAAATTCTGATAAGTAGAAGGAATCTTCATAATTAGTTTTCTGCTGTTTAATGCAAAATGATAAGAGCGAACTCGAGTTTTCATATTTCTGTGTATGTAAGGTGTTTTTTGAGAAAGATAACAGTTTTATTTGAATATTTAGCACAAAGTCTGTGCTAAGAGCCGACGAGCGCAAAACACAACACGAAATTATTGCTCGCTAGTCAAAGATAGTATAGTTTAATTATCGTCTCCACAGGGATTGTATTTGAACAATGTTTGAATAATCTTCCTTTAATTACTATCCAGGGAAATTAACACTTGATTGGAATGATTATCAACTATAAGTAACTACTAAAATTTAAGCAATTATCAATTGATCACGGAAGACAAGAGTTGAGTAACACAAAAATATCAGTAAGAGAAATAAGGGTAATTGACTAGACATGTGCAAGACACTTGACTCGGGATCCAATTCTTGAAGTAGTTCACTCTATAATACTATTGATTCTCGCGAATTTACCAGATAATTAGATTACACTTGAAGTTAAGGTTGCTCTTTCGATTAAACGTTAATCCCCAGAAATAATCCAATTGAAGCACTATGAATACTTGCTATGAACATAATGATGGTTTTAGTCTAAAGGATAACTTCTCACAAATATTTTCCTATTTTCTGGTTCGATTAATAATTCAAAAGACTCTTTCGATTACCTAGTTGAATCACGAACTTAAACTAGAGCTTAAGATGTAAAGAAATTCAATATGAAACTCTTCTTTCGATTAAGGAAAATAATGAACCGACTTCACAATATAATTCAGAACTCCATCAACTAAGTCAAACAATTGTCAAGAATCGAATCCCTAACAAATTATCAATACACTATATCTGTCAACACCCTATGGGAAAACTACTCCATAGCAATGGAAAAAGTCATCTCAATGAGGTTTAAAGACATAGAAAACATCAATTGATTAGATACAAACTCCCGTATTGCACCGATCGTTGGTTGAAATCTTGGTGAAATCTCGTGTCTTCTTGCCTTAGTTGCTTCCCAAATCTTTCGTAGATCAAAAGTCCTTTCAAATACGTGTTGTCATTGTATTTATACCAAGTAGGAACGAGCCCGGACGAAACTACCCTCTCTAAGAAAATGCACAGACGCGACGCGCCACGCAGCGCACCATCCACCGTGCCTGTGAGACTTATCAGAGGGCTTGTCCAATGTCAAACTCTGCTGCCGTTTTCTCTGATTCGTTTCCGCCTCACGTTATAGCTTTTGGAGCTTTAAATCCAAAGCACAATCCTTTCCCATTCTCTGTGCTTGTCTTCCATTATTAGTTTATGTCTCTTTCCTTATGCTTCATCATTACATAATTATTGGTCCCACCAAAATGACTTGCAATTTTACATCTAGTAACAATGAAGCCACCGTTGAATGTACATGTTCCACATCTCAACAGCTTCCATTATTTCTCTTACTTCTTCACTTCCTGGTTTGCGTTCAACTTGTCATCTTTTGATCAGCTTTCATCCAAACTTGCTCCTGCACATAAGAAACACCTAATTAGTATAAATTCTTTACTTTTAAGCTCAAACACAATTAAAATATAGCAAATAATAGGCTTTCATATTTCTAGCCTACCATCAAGAGCCATCTTTACAACTTACAAAAAGCAAAAAGCCCCAAGAGTAAATTTTTGTTCTTCTTACGAAGATTTTATAATGCCCAACAGAGATTCTATGTCATTTACAAACTCACCTTTGCACCAAAAATAAAACAGAAGTAGGCAATTCATTGGCTTATTGTGTCTTTTTGTCCTTTATAAATGGAGATCAAAGTAACCAATATAATTTGGAAGGTTGTTTCAGCTAATGATTCAAGGTCCAGTTCTCAAGCAATGTGTTGAAGAAACTTGTTATCTAGTTGTTTTCTTCTTTTAACTTCAAGTTACCTTTGAGTTAGACACATATTGCTGGTGCAATGGATGAGCTGTTAGGAGTGCCAGAACTACCAATAATATTTTAGGATTTTTCAAAGAAATAGTAATTTTTTTTAAAGGCACGGTGATCTTTTCTGGTACCTCAGGTTTGTCATGACATTTTTATGCCTTCCACAGTTGTTGTATACAAGGTACAAGGTACAAGAAGGAAAAGAAGCTAATCGTTGCATTCCGTTCTCTTCCTTTTCTTCCTTCTGAACCTGATCTGGGGTGATGCTCCATGTATTTAGTCCTACTTTCTAATGCTCTTGCCTTGGCCTTTTCTTTGTTGTTTTCTTAATCACATGCATGTGTCTTTCTTGTCATTTTGACCTTTCTCTTTTCTGTGGATGGACATAGATGGTTAGCTCCTCTTTTACCGAAGCTGAAGAATGAACTGTACCTGTAATATGTTCTTTCTTTAACTTTCAGATACTACGAGGGGTTACAAAGATGTCTGGGACTGCATTCTGAAAAAGGGCAGTATAGTTCTGATGAAATTGATAAGTTAGAATCTTTGTACAAGTCACTTGCCCAGCAATATAGTAGATCCTCTGCCGTAAAGGTAACGTGTGCTTTATCCTGCCTACTCTCAAGATAATAGCTGTCTAGCTCTGTCCAATAATCATTGAATTTATTCTGTTGCCAATGATTGTTGGGCAGTGGCTATTTTTTCTTTTCCATATCCTGTCGAATCGTTTTAAGGAAGTTCCTTAATTATATTTGCTGTCAGCAAAGTACTGTGTATATTTTGTGATAGCTGATCTTGTTACCTTGCTTTGTTGTCTCTTTGGACCTTATTACGGTTGAAGTATAAGCTATACTCTCTCATGATTACTGTTTTTCCTTTTTAAAATGTTAAAAGGACATTAACAGATTTCCTGTTTCTGTCTTCAGCAACTTGACATGCAAACATCTTATTACTAGTCTATCACCATTCTTACCTGTTGCAATCTTGTGGAAATATCATAAGCATCCGCAGTGAACTTTCTTTTCCTATTTCTTTCAGAGAATTCCACTTGATTTTCTCAGAGATGACAAGTTTCGGGAGGCAGCAGAGAGTTATATTCGACCTCTTCTAGCAAAGGTACTTACTGGCTAAAATACTTTTTGGTCTCCGTGGTCTTTAGAGCTAAGCTGACATGTCTTTTGGTGATGAATATCTAGGGTGTTCCTTCGTTGTTTTCTGATCTTTATCCATTGTACAATCACCCTGGCAAGGTTAGCTTATATCTTCCTTCATGTACTATTACGGGGGATGCATGGGTTTATTATGTTCCTGCTTATTTTGGTGTTTGAAATTATTTGTGTATCTGTTACAGGCCAGTATTTTAGGTGAATTGGTTCTGAGGTTGGAGCAGTCAATTAAGACTACTGGTGGATATCCCGAGAGGTAAGCAAAGTCTGTCTGTACTTACCGATGCGTGTTGCACTTATTGCATGTCACATAAACTCATAATAGGCTTAACCAAACTGCTGGTCAAACCGAATAAACCATTTACCATGAGTTGATTTATTGTTTATTTTGCCCCCTTTATCTTATTTGATCAGTAAGAAGTTCTCATTTGCTTTTCTTCTTGCACTACCTTGACCTTCTTGAGACCAGTTCAGGGTTGGACGCTAGTTTATAGGTTTCTTATTACTAGGTAAATTCAGGTTACATTTTTTACTTTAAAGAGCTGCAATAAATAATTCATTTTTTGCTAGTTTCAGGCTAAGAGATGAATATATGTGTGTGTGTGTGACCAAAATCAAAGTGATTCTCATGATAAAATTGCATGTATCACAATAAAACTTCAACATCAGAGCTGATTTCTCAAATTTGACTAATGCACTCTCAATACTATCTATCAGAAACAACCTCTCTTCCTTCATAAGGTAGGGGTAAGGTCTGCGTACACATTACCCTCCCCAGACCCCACGTGTGGGATTGCACTGAGTTTGTTGTTGTTGTTGCACTCTCAATACAACTTCAAGAAATGAATTTTGAGGAGCTACTATTTATTTTTTCATGCATGATTATTTGGTTTTCTTATCCTTTATCACGCTCTCAATCTCTTCTAGCAATCAAACTAGATGCTCTTTGATTCCATTGAGATCAACTTAAGGGTATTCAGTCTTAGAATTCTACAAGGTGTAATCAGTGCTTACCTTGATGCTATGGTTTCTGTGGATTTTGATTCGTTTATTTATATATTTATATGTTAGAATATACTCTTCTACTCTACATGTAACATTATTCTCCCTGCTGCAGCGAGGGAAAAGAGCCTCCTTCAACACTTATGTGGATATTATTTTATTTGGCTCAGGTTTGCTCACATCTTCCATAAATATTCAGAGCTTTCATGTCCATTTCTTTGTTCCTTTTCACCTTCCTTATTGCTGAAAAACTTTCTTGCTGCAGCATTATGATAGATGTGGACAGTATGACATTGCTCTTATAAAAATTGATGAGGCAATAGAACACACTCCTACTGTTATAGATTTATACTCTGTAAAGGTATATTTGCTCATCTATTTTATCAAAATATTTTCTAATCTGTCATAATTCGTTCCTGTTGCTGTTACCATTTGTTTGTTGACTTTGATATTTGGCAATATCCCTGGTAAAATCCACCCACACACTATCTATTAAGTACTAGTTTATCAAGAAAAGTTCCTCTTTTCATGTGTCTAATTAAGTTCTACTTGTATTTGGACTTTGGTTCTCTCTGACACAGAGCCGCATAGTAAAACATAGTGGTGACTTGGCTGCTGCTGCAGCATTGGCTGATGAAGCCAGGTGTATGGATCTTGCGGATCGCTATATTAACAGTGAATGCGTTAAGCGTATGCTTCAGGCTGATCAGGTACAAAGCTTTGTTATGTTCGTTTTCTTTAATTTTATCTCTCTAATCGTTGCTGGTAATTTTCAATTTCTATGCATTTTTCCTATATTTGTCTTTTCATTTCTTTATGCTGGATGTATTTGAAGGTAGCATTGGCCGAAAAGACGGCTTTATTATTCACAAAAGATGGGGATCAACACAACAACCTTTACGATATGCAGTGCATGTGGTAAGTCTCTTCACAAAGCTTGATCATGATCTGCTTGGGTTTGTGATCCTTTTAGCAGCTTTTGTTTGATGAATATTTGAAAAGGTATGAACTGGCATCTGGGGAAAGTTATCTGCGCCAACGCGAGCTTGGACGGGCCTTAAAGAAATTTCTGGCAGTGGAAAAGCATTATGCAGATATCACAGAGGACCAATTTGATTTTCATTCTTATTGCTTAAGGAAAATGACACTACGCATGTATGTGGAAATGCTGAAATTTCAAGATCGGCTCCATTCACATGCTTATTTTCGCAAAGCAGCAAGTGGTGCTATCAGGTACTGATTTTGACTTCGCTAAAATTGTCAGAGGTTTGGATCTTCAGGAACCTTGGATTTTTAATTTGTTCTGCTATTATTGACCTTGATTTAGCTGTTTTGCTATCTTCCCTTGAAATTTACGAAGTATTCCTATGAAAGACATTTGCCAATCTGGTTACTGGAACGATTCTGCTCAGTATACACATTTTGTCCTAGGTGGTCTACTAGCTCACTTAATGTTTCTGTGACTCAAGCTTATTATGTTTCCTTGGGCATCTTTGATTCAGTTGTTATTGACCTTGATTCAGTTATTGTGTTATCTTCCTTTGAAACTTGTGTTTGGATAGACATTTGCTAATCCGATAACTGAAATGATTCTGCTTAGTATCCATGTTTTGTCCTAGATTGTCGGCTAGTGTACTGAACGTTTCTCTGAGTGAAGCTTATTATGTTTCCTTGGGCATCCTTTTGCTTGTAATTAGATGTTACCTGAGGCTGTATGATTGTCCTCCAAAGTCAGCAGCTGAAGAAGATGACGAGATGTCTAAGTTGCCTGCCTCTCAAAAGAAGAAATTAAGGCAAAAATTGAGGAAAGCGGAGGCCCGAGCTAAGAAAGTACTCAAATTGCTTCCTATTGCTTTTGAAAAATTAACTTAGTGTGAAGTGACTTAGTCTTTTGCATGCTTTTAGGATGCAGAAGTTAAAAATGAGGAATCAAGTTCCACTTGCGTTGCAAAATCGGGGAAGCGCCAGTTGAAGCCTGTAGATCCTGATCCACATGGTGAAAAATTGGCTCAGGTACTTTTTGTTTGTAACGTGCTGTCACATCTTCTACGCATGGTGAATTTGGACTTCATAAACTCCAGTCTGATATATGCACAATATGACACAATAAGTAGTGCTGTATGACCCTAGTGATGTTACAAGACACTCGAAATGATTTTATATGGAGTCTAGTATGCTGAGGAATAACTCCATCACCATTTGAATTTTTACTTTCCATGAAAATTGAGTTCATGAAACTGAGTGGTTAACGTCGTATATCTGTGAGGTCATGTTAAATATTTGGAGTCTATGTTTCCAATAAAATGGGTGGAACAAATCTTTATTAATTTGAGGCTATTCCAAATTTTGCATATTTTGATTGAATAAAATCTTCTCAATACCGAGAAACCTTCAGATTGAAGATCCTCTGGCCGAAGCTACGAAGTACCTGACGCTGCTCCTTACGCACTCGTCTGATTGCTTGGAGACACATTTACTGTCGTTTGAAGTAAACATGAGGAAACAGAAAATCTTGCTTGCCTTGCAGGTAAGGTCCTTTGTAACTCAACAGTTAGAAAAGTTCCTCTTCCATTTTACTCAAATTTCTATCCATTTATATATCATTTTGTATGGTATATCTTTGCCGGGTACTGGTTCCAGTGCATTTTAGCGGGCTTCTTGAATTACCACCCTTTTCTTTTTTCTGGTGTAATTATCCATCTAATGCTCTATCAGGATTCGTCCTTTCCTTTCTGTATGACCATTTATAAACGTTCTCTTTGATTTTTATCTTTTCCAGGCTGTAAAGCATCTGGTGAGGTTGGATGCAGATAATCCAAAATCTCATCTCTGCTTGGTATGTTTACCTTGTTTAAGACTTTTGAATAATGTTTTCTGCAGTAGTGTAGATTATATTCGTTTGCCTCGCCAACTGTTTGTACTGGGTTCAAATTCTTGTTGAACTCTTTGCAACTCTGAGGATTCTACATCTTTCTTGATATAGAATGTGATCTCTTGCAGATAAAATTCTTCCATAAAGTAGGAGCATTGCCTGCTCCAGTAACTGACGCTGAAAAACTTGTGTGGCGTGTCTTAGAAGTCGAGCGACCTACCTTTAGGTTCCCTTGAACCATCCACTTTCCGTCTATCTTTGACGTTTTAGATATTCATTTATTAGACAGTGATTTATCCTTGTTATTAGACTGAGTTACCTATTTGTTTCTGTTGGCTTTTTCAGTCAGTTGCACGAGAAATCTCTAATTGATGCAAACAATATTTTCCTTGAAAAGCATCGAGGTGCATTTTCGGCTGGCATTAATGGATTTGACATTCTCGGTCCATGTTTCAGTTGCAAAAGAATGACTTCCTTTGTTGTATGTGTGCAGAATCATTGATGCACAGGGCTGCAGTGGCTGAGTTGATGTATGTTCTGGAACCAAACAAGAAGGCTGAGGCTGTCAAGTTAATTGAAGACTCGGTTAATGATCTTGTTTCTTTGTAAGGACTTGCAGTACTGGAAATTAATTAGCAGTCTATCACATACATAGCTCTCTCTGTTATCAAAACTTTAAGGGTTCTGTTTTAACTTCTCTCCAAATTATTAGAGATGGAGACCGAGGAGCTGATAGTACATGGAAACTGAAAGACTGCATCTCACTTCACAAACTCCTGGAAACAACCTTTAATGACCATGATGCTGCATTGAGTAAGTTATTCACTCTTTGCCATCTCATACTGTTCTGATTCTTCATATCATGCATGCTATTCTTATTTCGTTAGAAGATAAAAAAAATACATACATAACATTTCTGCAATCTTAATGGGGCAAACTAAATTAGCCACTCATTTTGTTTTGGATTTTGTGACCAATACACCTTTGTGGCTTGAAAAACGATACAGTCCATGTCAAACTGCTAAATTTTAGAAAGTGAGTGCTTTTGTTCTGTTCCTGTTCATTTATGTTTTTTTGCAGAGATGTTTCCTTTTTGCTCTATTCCGATTCTTCCATCTTTTTAAAGAGATTTTTTTTATGGTTCTTTAAGAAAGATAGAGGAGAGTTCAAATTAATTCATCCTAGGTCAGATGGGACATGCATCGTTGACTCGATAGACATTTAGCACTTGACTGGTCATATTCATGTTTCTCCTTAATGTTCTGCACCATGAAAATCATGGGTTTGTTATGGGACATGCATATCATTGACTTGATAGACATTTAGCACTTGACCAGTCATATCCATATTTCTCATTGTTGTTCCACAGCATGAATATCAGGGTGTTGGTGGTATTCTCTAGCATCACGAACATTTACGAGATTTTAAGTCAAGATAACTGCCCCCCCCCTCCAGTTTATCTCCCTGAACTTTAGCATTGAAATAGGAGTAAACTTCTAAAAGGTGCATGTTATTCGAGGAAGTTGGCCGACACCTCATTCGCATTCCATCTGATTGGAATTATTTGGCCCGTTTTGGGAACATGCTTCTTTTTTTGTTTCCTCTTATCTGCATTTTGGTATTATATTAAACGCTTAATTATCCAACAAACTATTCTTAGTAGTAAATTCAACCTCGTGCTAGTCAATTGTGGCCATCCAGGGTGGCAGCAGTGATAGATCACCCAAATTTGTTCATTTCAAATAAATACATCTTCAAATGTAAAAATGTCTTTTTTTTGTCTGCTTGTTTTCTCTGATTGATTTTAGGTATTTATAAACAATTACCCAAAGAGAAAAATCGGTAACTATCCCATTCCCATTAAGTGCGACACCTACAAGAAATGACTTTTAGCTGTAGTCGCAACTTCTTCAAGCCTTTATTCTACACACTGTTGTCTGAAGTTTAAGTGCTTCCTTATTACTTTACCAAAAGAGAGAAAATTAAGTTGAATACATGCTTATTCTTGTCTTTCATTTTTCTGTGTCTTTTAGTAATAGTATGTCCCTTCATCATTTTATGCCATTTTCATTAGGGTGTATGGGTCTTGAGTGATAGTTCGGTTATGCTACTTACCTATATGTGCTAACATTTTTTAGCAAAATGGAGACCCAAAATCCTCATTTTTGTTTGACAGACAATTACATTTGATAGTTAATAATTCTCTGGAGAGTGATGTGTTTGACGCACTCATGTAGGGTGGAAAGCGCGCTGTGCCGAATACTTCCCGTTCTCAACATATTTTGAAGGCATTCGTAGCTCAGTTGCTACACATCAGACACAGAAAACCCCTGAAAATGGAGTTGTCATCTTGAATTCTGGTGAAAATTGTGCTTTGCCTTCACCTAATGGGAGATTAGATAAGCTGGACAAACTGAAGGATCTACACATCTAATTGTCTTTCATGCTGAAGTAAGTTGTCCACAAGAGTACTGGAGAAGCTAACTGGAACCGCATGTTTAACCTCTGAGCGCCTACACACCAAATGCAAAGGTTCCAGTTGAATATATAAGGTCCTACCAGGGCTGTGGGACATCAGATGATTTTTTGCTTTGGATGGACGTCCTTTTGCAGCAGTTCTCCACCCATGGATTCAATTTTGTTGGCTTTATGTGTATATTTGATCTGATATTGTTATGATGGTATAGCATTCTCTGGTTGCTCAGGGTCTGGTAAGATACCAGAAAAAGAGTTTCTTTGGCAAAGTGCAATGCGATTTCAACAACTTACAGATTGAAGTGAGCTCTCCGGAGGTGTTTCAAGTTTGATCTTGTATACCACTAGCATAGACGTCTGCAAAGGCGTGTGTATTTTTCCATTTTGTCGAGCATTATTTCATGTATAAACGCAGTTCTATGTGAAATTTTTTGCATTAGTACTCAGAGTGAAAAATTGATAAGAGTTGCTGGGATGATGTTCCATGATTTGTTGGACAAATCGAAGGTCATAAGTCTGTCTATCCGAAGCTTTAACTAGACATAAGTTTCTTCTCCCTTTCTTGGTTTTGTGCGTGTTTTTTCTAGCCTGTTTTATGCGGTGTTTAGGTGGCTTGAGGCTCGAGCCTCGAGCAGATGCGCTCCATTTATTAATATTTTTTTGGTAATAAGGGTTGATATTATATTTTATATATAAGAGAAAATAAGAAAGAGTTATTACAAACTGGGATTTTCTAGCTCCGAGAGTTCTCGAACATTCCTCATTGGAAGCATGTAAACACATAGGGTGGAGGAGCTAAATTATGCAGGAGATGCAATGGTTGTTGGCCATCGGAAAGAGCTTAGTTCAAGCCAAACGTTGCCAGAGTGTCATTTCCATTTTTTAATATATAGAACACATTGCCTGAGTATCAGTTTCTTATTAAGGAATTAGATTTTGTGCCTTTGCTATCTGTAGCCTTGCATAAGTGCATGAACTGATGAGCAGTGAAAGGAGGGTCCTGGAAAATGGAACGATAAGAACAGAGCAACTTCCAAAGCTGGCCAAATTCAAAATTTAAACTTAATAGATTCAAGTTTCAAGTGTGTTTAAAATATGGATTCAAAAATTAATATGGTGAATTTAATTGATCTCATACTTTTTTTATTAAAACAACAACAACATACCCAGTAATATCCCACACTGTTGGGGTCTGGGGAGGGTAGTGTGTACGCAGATCTTACCCTACCTTGTGAGGATAAAGAGGATGTTTCCAATAGACCATCGGCTCAGGAAAGTATAAGCAACATATTAATGAAAATATAGACAAGAAGGGGCAGTACCAAAAGCCATATAAAAGTAGAATAAAAACAACAGGACAAAAAGATGATCAACAATGAAAAATAACTGGTGGTCAAATTCTAGTTAGGAGGATCTATAATGTTTCCACACCTCTCCTTTAGCATGACTCGAACCCAGGACCTAACAATCGTGGGTGGATGTGCTTTTACCAACCGAGCAAATCCCACTTGTCAATTAATCTCATACTTGACATTCTAAATCCGCCACGTTCTCTACTTTATAATGAGTGGCGAAGTTGTAAACCTATTTGGTTTCTACTATCAATTATCGTACGCACCAGCACAACGGTAGAAGACAAGCAGAGATTTCAAGAAACAAGAATATCAATCTTTTCGTACGTAGTATATATGCATGTCTCGCAACACAACAAATCCATGCAATTTTACGTACTAGACGCTTCGTGAATCATCTATAAAACTATAATTAACGTTATGTGTCGTCATTATGTACGTGGATTTCAGTGAAAACGAAAGGAGATTTTACTATTATAATTTTCTATGTACGTACTGTGAAACCTATAGAAGTTACGTGAATGGACTCGGTTCTGTCTCAACTTATGTTTGACACAATTTTAAGGTGATTTCTCTTCCTTTAACCACAAGCTTTCTTTTGACATATTTCTAACAGTTAAAGGCTAAAGCAAACTCCATGAGAAAACCTCCATTATTTCAATAGCTACTTATTTGAATGCATGCCCCACGTGCCATTCACGTGCTACGAGGGCCTAATAACTTGGCTTCCCAACATTATCTTAGCCACACATTTCATATACTCCTTTCGTTCGCAATTTATGCAGTATTATTTAACTAGGTACAGAGTTTAAGAAAATAAATTAAGAATTCTTTTTGAAATTTAAGGTTTGCGATAAGCCTTAAATATTTGTATGGCAATAAATTATTTTATAAAAGTAAAAAGTATAAAAATTAAATTATTTTTAAATAAAAAAAATGTATTACTATTCGTTTTGGAAAAACTAAAAAGGAAACTATATGCTACATAAGATGGGACCGAGGAAGTAATAAGTTAATTGATGGTCTGAACTGAAATCGAAAGAAGAGGTTAACTTCCCACAATGTGATATATTACACTGTTTATAAAATTACTCTGCGTTGGGCACGTTAAATTTTTTAATTAATTTAATTAAAAGTTTAATCAAATGTAAAGATTACACAGCGAATTGACTTGAAATGGTCATAGAAGAATATATAATGCACTATTCAAGTTACCAACTTAAGATTACTATAAATATTGTTATAGCTCAGATTTACTTGAACGTGCATGTAAAAAACTGTACATTGTCTGCCCAGAAGTTAAACTCTTTAATTGACTCTGGTAGTCGGGTAGGGGCCTCAAGTGGCAGAATGGGTATGTGATTGACTTGGAGTGATCACAAACAACATTATGATTTGGGTCAATGTGTTGGGGACAAACTCTATATTACATGTGTCCTTATGTAGGACGATGTTATTAGTCTGTTTCATTGCCTTGTCCTATCCTAAGGAAGCGTATGCTAGTTTGGCGTTACCGGTAAACTTGTTGTCATGTGATCGGCCAGGAGGTCACGGGGTTCAAATTGAAGAAATAGCCTCTTGCAAAAATGTGGGATAAGATTGCGTACGATAGACCCTTGTGGTCCGGCCCTTCTCTAGACCTCGCGCATAGCGGGAGCTTAGTGCATCGAGTTGCCCTTTATTCCATAAAAAATCTAGTATTAGTACCCGTGCAATGCGCACAACATTATAATTAATGCCAAAGAAATTGTTTTATTCTCTCGGTTCTATTTTTATAAGGTCGATACAATGCTTGAGCATCTTCCCATTGGAAAAAAAGAAGATATCTGAGGATCATGATTAGTAGTAATCAACATTAGAGGGAAATGCCCCTTTTTCTAGCTTTTTTTTCTCTTTTGGAAGGAAGACGGTCAAAAATTTCATTAATTTGCATAAGTCCTATTACTATATCATTGCTAAATAATAGAGTAATTAGAGCAATATGTGGATTCAAGGATATATTATTCAATGCATGATTTTATGTACTAATAGCGGTGGCAGATTCTCAACGAAATAGCTTCTAATTCCTTTTTAAACAGAATTGCATGATATTCTAATTGTTCTTTGACTTAAACTTTTTGCCTCCCTTTTTAGAGATACTATGGTTTCTGAATGTTGGTTGTAGTTGTTCTTTGATAGGATATCGTTGGAAATGTTCATACAGATTTGTACTCGCCACAAGAAGCAATATATATTATTCCATAAGTTGCATTTAAACTTCTATTAATTTGAATATGTCAATGTGACTAGTAAATGATAATGTAAGACCTATAACTATAATAACTTCTATAAGTTGCATTCCTATCCTCTCATAAGTATATACTCATAATATATATCACATCATGTGTTGAAACAACCTACTTTTAATTTTTGATACGTCTCTTTTCGGGTATTTTCATTTCCTTTTGCATTCTAATTCTCTATGATCTCCAAAACCAAACGGTTCACTATATATTTTTCGGGTAAATTTCACAAATGGTCAAATAACTATAATTTTTTTCTATCAAAGTTATATACTACTATGTTTTGTTACACAAAAATCATAGAACTATCAATAACTCAGAAAAATACAACATTCTAGTAGTATTTTCCGAAAATAAAAAATACTAATAAAATCTAGAATAAGAAAATACTATCGAAAAGTTGTATTTTTCGGTCAATATGATTTTTGAGTGGGAAAACATAGTTATGATTTTGGTGAAAAAAAGTCATAGTTATATAATAATTTGTGAAATTTATTCAATATTTTCCATGAATTTTCTCGAAGCCTCACTTTAATAATTACACAACAAATTCGGTGTATTTATTTTGCAGACATATACACGCATGTGTGTGTCTAAATATATGCATATAAATTGGCAAACCCTTCAATCAGGGAGATCACATGGCATGTTTTTTATTTACAAATATCAAACACTACTCACTAAATCTCCAATATTTATATAACCCAACGTACGATTTTTCTCCCATATAAAATTAGAAAGTTGCCGGTCCATATTAGTGTTTTAGGTAACATATAGTTCCCTACCATTTTTTATCTCATGTGACCGACCATTTAGCCTTCATTGACCTGGCATTGCTCCTCTCTTTACTATAAATTAAAACTACTACCCTTTTGCTTTTATTACTAACTCAAAAATTGACTCGAAAAAGAAATAATGGCGACAGAACTTGAAATTACTGAGCTAAGATTGGGAATTCCAGGTGAAAAGAAAAGGGTATTTTCAGATATTGACAGTGATCGAAATAGTAGCAACGTTAACGACGATGATGATGTCAAGTGTCACAACAAAAATCGAGTTGTTGGTTGGCCGCCGGTTTGTGCTTATCGGAGAAAGAATTATAGCTCTAAAATGTACGTGAAAGTTAGCATGGATGGTGTACCTTTTCTTAGAAAAGTTGATTTGGGGACTCAAAACGATTACTCTGAATTTGTCATGAATCTTGAAAAGCTCTTTGGTTGCTATGGCATTTGTAAGTTTTGTTGTTTCTTTAGTTTATTAATTATGCCATGCAGAATTGCAAACACACAAACAGATGGAAATTGTAAGTTGATGGGAAGGCGAGGTATACGCAGATTTTACCTCTGTCTTGTATGAGACAGGGAAGTTATTTTTATTAGACTTTCGACTCAAGAAAAGCATTTTCAAAACAAATTTGAAAAATGGAAGTAAAAAAACTATCACGAAAATGCAGAAGGGAAGCGAAGTATAAATTAGACTTAAAAATTAAAAAGAAAAAAGGAAAATTAAAAAGATCATAGTGAAATTAGTGCATTACTACTACAATATTTTATACTCCCTCTGATCATCTTTACTTGTCCACTATAGACTTTGCACTCCCCTTAAAAAAAACAAATGAAGTGCATAATTTATCATGATACACATATTAATTGATGCATATTATTAATGAATTTGAAAAAATAATTTGAAATGAGTAATTAATACTATGAGTATAACAGAAAAAAAATTGTCTTCTCTTAATATGCTAAAAGTGACAAGTACTCCCTCCTAGTGGTGGAGCCAGAATTTTCATTAAGGGGAGTCAAAATATAAAGAAAGAAACTCACCAAGAAGTCAAGGAGTGTCATTATATAGTATATGTACATATTCTAAAAAAAATTATCGAACTAAACAGTGTAATTTTTCGACGAAGAGGGTGTGGCTCCGCCACTGCTCCCTCCGTTCACTTTTAACTATCCACTATTGATTTAGCACACCTCTTAAGAATAATAAATAAAGTATATAATTTACCATGATACTCATATTAATTAGTGTATAATCTTAATGGATTTGAAAAATAATAATTAATACTAAAGGTAAAATAGGAAAAATAAATTATTTTTTTCTTGATACGCAAAAATAAACAAACAAAACTGAAAATCTATTTTTAAATTAATACTTGAAAGTCAGACAAAGGGAATAATAAATGAGATTGGTGGGAAATATGGACAGGCGAAGCGTTGAAAGAAGGAGACAGTTCAGAGTACATTCCAATATACGAGGACAAAGATGGAGACTGGATGCTTCTCGGCGACGTTCCCTGGGAGTAAGTTCACTTCTCTACTAGTCAAATATATTAAAAATAGTTTTTTTTTTACTTCTTATTTTGCGACAGTTAAAATGCGACGAGGGAGTATTACTTTGTTGGTAGGATTTTCACTGCTATTAATAATGATAATTTTGACACAGTTAAAATGCGAATGCAGAATGAAGGTATAGAGTTTATTTGAACCTAGTATTTTTAGCGCGAAGTATAAATTTATTATAATTACAAAAAATAGTAGATATGGAACTATTGCTTTAAAATATAGTGGGTTCTATGCTAAAAATTTTAAGATTAAACTCATAGTGCTTAAATACGGATAAATTTCACAAATGGTTACAACAATGATTTTTTTCACCACAGTCATATAACTTTGTTTTCTCATACAAAAATCATAATTTTTTTTACTAACTCACACAAAAATCATACTAACCGAAAAATACAACTTTTCAGTATTATTTTCTTATTCCACAATTTTTTTGTTTTTTTTCTATCTAATAAATAATAATACCCATATATATAAATTAAAATAATACTCAAAGTAAATCTTTCAAATCACGATACCTCTATTTTTCCTTTTTTCTTTTCAAGATTTCATTAAAATTTATAGAATTTTTGTTTCAAGTGCTCTCTAATTATACCTCTCTTTTTTTATTACCAGAATCTCGTACATTCCAAACTAAGTTTTTTTTTTCGGGAAAAGATTAAATTTTAATATTATTTTAATATATGTATATGAGTATTGGGCCGGTTTGAGTTGGGTCATTTCTATTTTAAAAAAATAAAATAAATATGAACCGAAACTAATTAATTGCATTCGCTAAACAAAAATAAAATAATATATATATATATATATATATATATATATATCGACTATTATTTTTTGGAGTTGCTAATAATATATGTTTCTCCTATTTTAATTGAATTATTATCTATTAAATTAAAAATAAAAAATAGAAAAACATAAAATAAGAAAATACTACCAGAAATTTATTTTTCTCGGTCACTATGATTTTTATGTGAATAAGTGAAAATTTTATGATTTTTATATAAGAAAACAAAGTTATTTGTTTTTAATGAAAAAATCATAGTTATATACTGTAACTATTTTGAAAATTTACCCGCTTAAATCTTAAATCCGTCTTTAGTGACTTGAACATTACGACTAAACTTGTTAGAGAGAAAAGAATTGATTTAAATACTAAAGGTTATATTCTTTCTTTTTACCAAAGATACCCCAAATTTTGGGAAGAAATCCCTGAATTATGATCAATAAAATATTCAACCATGTATGATAAGTCCGATCCTACCAAGTTAAACTACTTAGCATAAATCAAACTCATTGATTTAAAAAAAAAAATAAGAATTCCAAAAATATATTCGAAGACAAAAGACCGGAAGTCTAAAGTATCCCCACATAAAAGTGAAAGGACAGTGGGAAACTGAGTTTGTACAATGATTTTCACCAGCCACAGTTTCTTCTCCAGAAGTCAGAAATTGCCGACAAACACGTATTTTTTCATGAAATTGTTGAATCAGACAAGAATGTCCCATAGGACAATGTATATAGCAGGTCAAACAGTAATTATCACATTAAAAGCTTTTCTGGACCACGTTTTCTCTTGGACTATCATTAACTGTTAGGGCTCGTTTGGTAGAGTGCATAAGAATAATGCTGAATATGGTGTATTAGTAATACTGATATTAGTTATGCTTGCATTAGTTATCGTGATATTAGTTATGCTAATATATTTCTTATCTATTGTTTGGTTTGATGTATTAAAACATTGCACAATTTCTAAAAGAATTGCTTGTTTACAAAAATACCCCCAAAACTAGTCCATCACTCAAACTTTTTAAAAGAAACATATGTTGAAAAATATTTTTAATGAAAAAATTTTAAAAAATTATTTGATTTGTCTACCTATATTGTAAAATAGAACTAAATATTTGTTTATAAAAAAGGAAATATGCTAAGTATTTATTTATTTACTAGAGATATAATTTTATTTCTCACTATTTGAATTATTTTAAACTTGCATCAATATAATAACTAGCATATTTTAATCAAGCATAAATTTTGAAGGACAATTTTGTCTTTAACTAAGCTAATACATGCATTAAAACCCATTGCATTGCTAATACCATGATTTTCTATGCATTAATTATGCATATGATAATACCAAATAGGATGTATAACTAATGCTTACATAACTAATGCTTACATAACTAATGCATAGGTTCAAAATGTCTACCAAACAAGGTATTATTAATACACAAAGCTAATGCAAGCATTATTTTATCTAATGCATCCTACCAAACGACCCCTTAGACAACTTTAATTTGCTATCTCGTCCTAGTACATAATCAATTATATCTTGAATATTTCTTAATCTATTTTTTTTATTTATATGTATTATTTTCCTTTTAACTGATCTTTTGGTATTAGTAGAAGGGAATCTTGGAGTAACGATAAAATTGTATCAGTGTGCAGGGGCATAGCTAGCCCATCAACTATGGGTTTGGTCGAAGCCTGTAACTTTAGTTCAAACCCTGTATTTATCTTATGAAATTTATTGAATATGTACTGCTTCAATTATTAACTTAGAGCTCGGTAACTTAAAAAGATTAGAGCATTGAAGCAATTACTAATGCTTGTATTATGGTAGACTGTCTACATCATATCTTTAGGGTGCGGTTCTTCTCCAGACCCAATGTTAATGCGAAATACTTTGTGCATCGGTTCGCTCTTAATCTTTTGGTGGGGAAAGGTAAAAAATCTAATGAATATATTAAACCGTGATTTACAGGATGTTTACTGAATCATGCAAAAGGCTAAGGATTATGAAGAGATCGGATGCAAAGGTGATAGGAATTCGAACAAAAGACTTTCTCAAGGGAATGTCTAAAGACAAATGAGGATTTAATTTTTAATCAGTGGATTATTAGTAAGAAATAGAGTGATTAACCACTGGACGAGTGGCCTCTCATATAATTAATTACGTTATTAATGTTTTGTTCGTATGTTTTGTTTGAGAAATACCCTACATCAAATGTGGCTGTAATTTTAGGTGTTGAATAAGTATATGATTTCCTCTTCTAGTTATTTTGTTGCTCTATTATTGTTGTATAAGTGTAATCCAGATAATGTGCTTAAAGCTCGCAGCTACTGCATTTTCTTTTAGGACATGTAATTTCTCTTCTTTTTTTTTTAAAACAAAATCGTTTGTCTTCCTTTTTATCTCATTATATATTACTGGTAACTTTGTTTTATTGCAACGTCAAATATGGGGAGCTTTAGTCAAGTTTCCTAACACCATATTTGAAAAATTAATCTGCGTCACAATTGTTTACAAATATACTCTAAAAGATTTTCAAAAATCTTCTCAGCCATTAAAATTACGTAAGAAACTAAGCCATTAAAATTTACAAATAATTTCTGGTACGCTAAGGTAAGTTTGGTCACTATTGAGATATCAGATTAGCGGGTATTTAGAAACAATGTAGTAATATATTATAACCTCAACGTGCTACACGAGATTTTATATTATTGATTTCAAAAACAGATTAATTAGAGAAACCAACAACAAACAAATATTAACTGTTTTTTTATAAACTTAATTAATTTGATAACTAAGAAAATAAAATAAACTTGTTGTACTAGATACAAATACACTGATAATGTAAAAAAATTATTATACTAACAATGGGCTTAATTAAATCCTTTTCTAATCTAAAGCAGGACTAATAATACATTGACCCGCGATACGCAAATAGCTCTAAAATAGATAATTTTGATTAATGTGATGGCTAGGTTCATTCTCTTGTTTATCTATTCAACACGATTGAAGGGAGTCTTGGCGCAGCTGGTAAACTTATACTATCAATGTGCATAATTAAATCCTTTTCTATTCTAAAGCAGGAGCAATAATACATTGACCCCCGATACGCAAATATAGCTCTAAAATAGATAATTTTGATTAATGTGGTGGCTAGGTTCATTCTGTTGTTTATCTGTTCAACATAATTAAAGCTTGGATCAATCAAACCCCTAGAATCCAGTGAAAAGTTTACAATGCCACATGGTATAATTGGCCTAGTTAGAAGAGATACCAATGGCAAGGTTCTGTATCAATCCAACTCATTTCCCATGCATTATGTATCTTTCTCTTGGGAATATGAAAAACAGATGAACAATGAAAGTTTCCACTATAAGCATAACTTAATTTAACGCTTACATGCATGCATGCTCAGACTTCTAATGCAATCCAAACATTTATCAGTCAAACATCCATTTTTGAACAAGCAATGGAGTAGTAGGTACTCCGTCCCAAAAGCATTCTTTTAGCTTGTTTTTAATATTTTTATATTTAAAACTAATTTAACTTTAAAATTTTCATGTTATCTTTTATGAGATGATTATAATCATACAAATATGAATTAATTGTTTTAGACCATAAATTTCAACTGTCTTTTTTTTTTTTAAAAAAAAACTTCATACTCAATCAAAGTGCATCACATAAAAGACCAACATAAGTAATTATTTCTAAAGCACACGAGAAACCATGTTCTCAGGTCAAGTTTTCAGTTCTCATGTCCAACGTGAATTAGGGGTGTAATACATTATCAAAGTCGAAAAAGAGAATCAAGAATATAATATTATTCAGTAGAATAATATAATCAAGAATATTATGGAGTATTCAGTTTATTGCTAAGATCAATGCAGGTTCTTCAATAGATGCATAATTTAGTAGTAACGTATCTATTCTAATATATACCAACCAACTAATTAAACTGCCATCCATAATCTCCTCAAAGATACGTCCGACAGAAGGCATTCTTGTGATTAATGTTTAGGGAATAACATGATTTTAATAATATTTTTTTTTGTTAATCTTAAATGGGATTCGGTTAATTGATCCATAATCACATGATTAAGACTATGTTCTGCTAGAAACTTTGAATTGTGTAATTTGCACTCATTCTCTTTTTCTTCAACTGCAATAAGCACTTCTTGCCTATTTGCATATATATACCTATTTGCATATAATGGTATCTGTCGGTTTGACTTCTTCTCCCTGCAAAGACTTATCAAAGTGCAAATTCAGTATCATGATCTGGAGCTTTTGATTATTACTCGTAAACTAGGCGTAGAAAGCAATGTTACTATCACGAAAGGCGAAAGCCTGGGCGAATTGCTTAATTCGAAAAAAAAGTATCACAGTCCGTTCGTAATAAGTAACTAGTCCAACAAAAAAAAATAAAAAAAATAAAGGAGATCTAAATCAATGTTATAGTCGAAATCTATCATGAAATTATAATCATGCACTAGTAATTTTGCTCTTTCAAGAGCTAGAAGATACATGCATGCAAGCTGATCAAGACATAACGATTATTGAAAAATAGCACAAGAACGAGATACAACATCTAGTTTAATATATATCTTTCAGATTTTTGCCTACATATGTTTGTTAGTATTAATTAGTTACTGAAGTAGATTGTACACGAAGTCTAGACAGCGCATGTGGTTTTATTGTTGTAGGTCTAAATTTCACAAGTTCTTGTCCTTTACAATTGATTTTAACCAATGAGTACGTAGTCACTCATGTCCTGTCTGTAATTTTTATAATGAAATTCATGCCATTTCCAAAAATAACTTGCACACGCACAAGAAAAGTTGATAAACTCTTTGTCCCTTTTTATAAGAGGTCAATCTAAGTATGCATTCCTTCACAAAAAGGATAATACTCCTTCCGGTCCAAAATAAGTGATTTTTTAGCTTTTTTCTTGTAGTTCAAAATAAGTAATTTTTTCAGATTTCAAGAATGAATTAATTATTTTTTTCCTCCATTGCCCTTGGAGTAATTAATGTTAAAGTATGTGTTAGAAGTGTTTATGTGAAGATAGTAAATGTTAATATGACCAATTTCATTGCTAATTAATGTTAAAAGGTAAATTTCTTAATACGTGCGTTTTTGTGCGAAAACAACAAAAAAAAATAGCTAATTTTCGACTAAAAGGAGTACCATCTAACTGCCAAATATGCAATGTCCAATCAATTCAAGAAAAATAACCTTAAATATTGAAACACATCAAGAAGACAGGTCCACGTCTACTGTTCATCCCCAAAACTCACTTTAATATTTTGTCATGTTCAAATATTAAATGAAGAGTCTGTCCACTAGGCCACTACTGAAATCATTAATTACCAGTACTCATGTTATGCTTAACCAGTGACAAAATCATGAAATTCAATAAAAGTTTTGAAGTTTTGAACACACTTTGCTAATGGGTTATGCAAAGGTATTCAAAATTTATTTTTTAATTAATAACAAATATTTTTTTTTTGTAAAAGGTATTTAATTGACTACCGTTGACCCAACATAGCTTCGCCCTGTGTTTAACCGTAAAGCTACGAGATCATATATCATTACATATGCATTAATATATGTGTTCAACCAAAATATGGAGTCATGTGTGGCATGTGCTTTTAGTTACACTGGTTTAGACAGTACGAACTAGTACCAAATTACAATATGCGCACAGTTCATAAAAAACGTATTGCGATTAATACTCTATCATGTCTACTTTAATTTATTTTTTCAATTGTTTTCACATATATTAAGGGATTAATTTTTTAATATTGATTAATAATGAAATTGATCATATTAATTTTTAGGCGTAATGGTTTCCTGGTCACTTCAATTAAATTTGTACCGATTTGTAAAGCCTATATATGAACTTATATTTTTCCATTTGAACACTTCAACTTAACGGAGTGAACACTAATAAACAACAAAATGGATTTATTACTTGATATTAAAATGTTAAAATGAATTAAAAGACAAAAAATTATATTAGCTGTGCTTATATAAGTTACTTTCATTCAATTACCCCGTGATAAATTCCCTCAAGTTTAGTACTACGTGTTGACGAGAAGGTAGTATGGAGTGAGTATGTGATGAAGATAAAAATTTCTTCAAAAGTGTTCAAACTTAAAAAAATAAAAGAAATTCTTTCATAAATAATGTTCAATATATGTTATATATCTTTAAAATCTAAATATATTTATCTATATAGTCAAAACCTCTTTATAACAAGCTCGTTTGTTTCAAATATTTTTGGATGCATTATAATAACATAATATGAAAATTGATTCCGAAAAAGCTTAGTTACAATAATAAATTATTATTATATACGAAAAAAGTTATAGAGAGATTTAACTCGTCTGCAATGAATTTTTTTTGATAATTAACAATCCTTAGCTTCGCCCATGATAGTACGTACTGCGTAATAATTAGTCCTATTTCAATTTCATTGAGTTTTTTGCAGAATAAATGGTAGACATAAGTAAGCATACAATAAAGAGTGGACGTGTCGGTTGGCGTGACAAAGGTAGTAATAAGTCAAAACCCGACAAAGCAACAGGGTCACATGATTATCCTTTGTGGGACCCTTTTACTTTCTTAATTTGAGTTTGGGTATAGCACATGGACTCTTCTAGGTTGACCTGTTCCCTAAAGTACCCCAGACATGTAGGGCCCACCAACTCTTTCATCACCTTTCTGTACACACGGGCGCCAACGCCATGGTTTTGCTTCATTCAATCACTTGTTCGTGCAGCGAGATACTTCGTTCGTTTTAATCTATGTGAACTTGTTTGACTGAATATGAAATTTAAGAAAAATTAAGGTTGGTAGAATTTATGTTCTTAAATAAGTCAAAAAAGAATCTAAATTATTTATATGATTATAAATGATTCTCATTAAGGGTAGAGTTAGAAGTTTAAATTAAATTTTTTTCAAATTATATTTAAAAAATAGTCATTCTTTTTGGGCCGAAAGTTTCCTAGAAACAGCCTCTCTGCTCCTTAGGGTATGGGTAAGTTCTGCGTATATATTATCCTCCCCAGACCTCACTTGTGAGATTATACTGGGCCGTTGTTGTTGTTGTTGTTGTTGTTGTTGTTATCATTCTTTTTAAAACGTAAAAAAAAAAAAAATAGTTTCACATAAATTGGAACAAAGGAAATAGGATAACGAATTCTTAAACTAAAAGGTAAATTGGGCTTTTTCCTCTTGTAAATTTTGGATACGTGAAGTTTATTCATTTCAAGATCGGAGCTTTAGTAATGACAAAGGGTAAATATAAAATGATTTTGTTGGGTGTAAAAAAAAATTTCATATCGATAGCTGAAAAATTTGGGAGTCTATATATAAAGCGTAAGGATATTTTAATGGTGTGAGGCAGAAAATCATATAGGTTTAGCCGGAAACGAATAATATCACGCCGTATTAAAAGTATTTACAGGCGTTTTAGCCTAAAAATAGCATCATATCCCAAATTCAGCGGGACGAGTGGTAGAGTAATAGTGCGAGGTTCGGTTTGCTTACCTTTATGAGCTCGGAGACACGGACACAAAAAGAAGTTAGTTGTGGGTTTCAATTGCCAAAAATACTGTAACAATGTGGGTGATACACAGTGAAACTCAAAAATTGACCAGTCGATCGTGGTAATGGGCCACGTGGAACTGGTTCAAAGGTGAGATCCATGGATCATATGGTAGTGGACCAGGTAGAACTTAGTTCGACAAGGAGGTCTTATTGGATGTGCGAATAAAGTTTCTAAATTGATAGGTGAGAAAGTTGGGATCTTACATGTAATGTGTATGTCGCGCTTAATGGTGTGAGACCTTTTGGTCGTGTGAGCTTGATTCAAAACGGACAATATTATATCGTATCAACAGTATCTATGAGCCGTTTTAGCCCAACAGATTTGCTAAGGAAAAAGTATATATTGACAAAAAATAAAAGGAAGAGCAAAATTAAATAATTTTTAAGACAAATTTGATTTTTTTCTCTCTATTATTTAACAAAATTTATCCAACATGAATCATGATTAGGCGAACAAATAAACTTTGGACATCTAATATGATTAGATAAAAAGAACCTCTTTTTCCAATAATGACTGAACAGCGCAAGCAAAGACATGGGCGCATATAGTCCCGGTCCTTTTCAATATGGTTAAAAGACGATTTTTTTTCTCAATAAATTCCACCATGTTCGTTATAGAGCTTTCAATAATTACAGAGTGTCACTGCACTATTTTTTTTAAGAATTAGATTTAATTTTGTAATTCTGTTTATAAAATTAGCCACTTTATCGCCAGAGTAGCTACTAATACTCGAAATACAGGTAAACACTAATCTGCATTAAAATTTGAAGCAAATTTATAGTGCGAAATATTTTTATGCGGTAAGTGGAGTAAAAAGCAAACTCTTTTTCAACAAGAAAAATGCTATTTCATAGGTCTCAATTCTATGTGGTATTTTTGAGATTCAAATCTCTTAATTTTAACCATATATATATATTATAAATCATAATAATTAATAATTTAAAATATTAAAAAAAATTAAAAAATTATAGTCAAAATACAACTCGTTTGACTCTTAAAATTTGAATTGGGTCATATAACAAAGAGAATGATTCACATGAGACCCAAGGTTGCGGAAGTAATCAAATCGGAGAGATGCATGATTTCCCATAATTCACTCCCTTAATTAAACGGAACTGCATGCCCATCTGTCTAAACGTGTTGAGAGGAGAATGGTTAATTAAAATGATAGCCTCCTTCCACATTCCCAAGCTTATATAGTAGCCAAACATCAGACCCAACACTTCTCGTAGCCCCTTTTTTCAATTTGTAGCCACTTTTTAACACCTTGTAGCCTACAGAACTAGAAGTAAAAAAAATGTCATCGGAGAAAACAAAAACAAAGGACTTGTCGGAATCCGATGTGTCCTGTCTCAGTTTCGAGGAAACTGAACTCACTCTTGGGTTACGCCGAGATTCAGAAAAACAAATCTGTGGTGCGAAACGTGGACTCTCATCTGAAGCTGTTGAGTTGAGCCTAGGAAGCTTTACTTCCACAAATCCTCAAGATCAAAACTACGAAGATGGCCATTATTGCAACAATGAAATCTCCACCGCAACCAAACCTTCGGCAAAGTAAGTTCCCTAATAAAAACATAAAGCTCAACTTGTACACATGATAACTACGCGTAATTAGTTACCTGCAAAATAAAATAGGTTAGCTGCTACAATAAATAATATACAGTACATTTGTTTGGTTGTAGTATTTTCTTTTTTGTTGGTTAATCACATATAGTTAAGGTGATCAACAGGTTAAGAAGTACACCTTAACTACAGTGGCGAAATCAAGAATTTTGCAAAGAGTGTTCTAGTTTTAATATAGATGGATAAAAAGTGATTTTTTATTTATATACGCAATATAAATTTTATATGCACCGTATAATATTTTGATTAAGGATGTTCAACTAGCCACGCTCCATTATATGTGGTTACGACACTGCTTAATCATAGATGGTTGTATTTAGGGTTCTGCGTATTTTTTTTTTCCAATTACATTGGGGGAAAGGAAAGAGATGCTACGCTATTTATGGGGTTTGAATCCTCCGCTTGTGGAAAACAGGGAGATTACCGAATGAGCTTGCCATATACTAACCTCTAGATGGTTGTATATATTAATCATAATTGAAGATTTTTTTTAAAAAAATTATTCTTAGTGCACTAAAGTTTGACAAAATTTTGAAAAATAATATTAGGACACAAGTAATTGGATGGCCACCAGTGAGATCAAACAGGAAGAATATAGGAGTAGTAAAGAAGTGCAAATACGTGAAGGTGGCAGTAGATGGAGCTCCCTACTTGAGAAAAGTTGATTTGGAGATGTATAGCAGCTATGATCAGCTGCTAATTGCTTTAGAAAACATGTTTACTTGCCTAACAACTATCTGTAAGTATAATCTTTCATAGTTTCTCAACTTCTTTTAAGTATAATCATGATGTTTGGCGTAATATTACTATGGGTTTTTAGGTAACTTTGTAAATGAGAGGATGCTTATGGACCCTACAAATGGTGTGGAATACTTGCCAACTTATGAAGACAAAGATGGGGACTGGATGCTAGTTGGAGACGTTCCATGGAAGTATGTTTTACAACATTTCTCTCCTATAAAAAGGCTGCCCGGTGCATTATTAAGTTTCCGCTATGCACGGGATTCGGGAAAGGGTTGGGCCATAAATGTCTATTGTACGCAGTTTTATCTTGTATTTTTGTAATAAGCTATTTTTACGACTCGAACCCGTGACCTCTTGGTCACGTAACAACAACTTTTTCAGTTACGCCAAGGCTCCCTTCACGAAGGGCAGCCCAGTGAAATAAGCAAATTTCTCTCTTCATATCCACCTAAAAATATTTATAAATAACGACATTCATAATAAGTGAAATTGATAACTTGAAAAATAAGGGAAGCAACTTCATTACTTGATAGTTTAAAACTGATCTCCCGTATTTATAAGCATCATACTGAGGTCTTTTTCTCTAACTAAATGCCAAATTGATATAGTATAGTGTCTTAAACTGTCAGTACTGTAAATAAGTTAAATCCTGTTTGTTATATCTTTTTTCCTGGCTTTTACGTGGGGTTTCTTTTAATTGTCTATTATTAACATTTCTTTTATGATTTATTTTGTGTTGCCAGAATGTTTGTTGAATCTTGCAAGAGGCTCAGGTTGATGAAGAGCTCAGAGGCCATTGGATTAGGTACATTTAATTTATCTTTCTTCTCAATTTGTTATTCCTGCTTCATATAAGAGTTGTGAAATTAAATTAGCTTAATTTTCAGATGCCATAGTAATAATTTACTAAATGGACGAATTATTTTGTTAATGGTGTGTACTGCAGCTCCAAGAACTAACGAATTAATGGCGAAATGATCGAGTACAAGTTGATTGAAGAAGTTTTCTCAGCTTGGCCTGCATGTACATTAGTAGAAGCAGATCCAAGATTTTGGAAAAAATGGGTGCACTGTCAGGAAAATATCGATCTAGGATATAAGTTTTACGGGTTCAATCTATAGGTCTTACTATTGCACCCATTATGCTTTTGGAATTATAAGTTTAAAATTATTATTTTTAAACAGTAATTTTCTTATACTTATATTTATATTCCGGCTCGAACCTGCAACTTATATGTCACACAGAAACAATTTTATAGGAATAGAGTGAAAGAAAACTATTCCATTTAATTATATAAATTATGGCGTTTAAAATTAAAGTATAGCAAAGAGTCTTTGGTGAATATATTTTGAGACCTACGAGATAATTTTTCTCATTATTTCTCTTTATTCATTCTATTTTCTTGCTGTCACTTAATGCGATAGAGCTTTCACGTGACACTTGTAGATCGTCTCACAAAATAAGTTCACATAAAAAATGCTGCGATGGTTTTATCTTAAAATATAAATACAAGTCATGCGGGGTGAGTTCGAGTAGGGGTAAGGTCTTGGAGGTTATGAGTTCGAGTCTCCCCAAGAGCAAGGTGAGAAGTTCTTGGAGGGAAGGATGTCGGGGGTCTATTTGGAAACAGTCTCTCTACCCTAAGGTAGGGGTAAGATCTGCGTACACACTACCCTCCCCAGACCCCACTAAGCGAGATTATACTGAGTTGTTGTTGTTGTATAAATACAAGTCATGTTAAGTGATATATCGTTCAAAGTTAAAGAGTAAAGAACACATCTTACTAAGATTTTGATCTAGATTTTAATTTTTCAGTATGTACGTTAGCAAGGGCAACTTGCAGCGTCCACAAAGAACACGGATGCTATCAAAAAATATATTTAACTATTGCTAGAAAATAAGACATACAAGGCCGGATAAACAAGACTAGGTAGAAATGGATGTAATTAACATGCCATTTAAATTTAACTTACCGATGACGAATTAGATTTTCAAGGTAATTACACTCACTCCGGTCCATAATAAGTAATTAATTTACCTTTTTATCTTGGTCCAAAATAAGTGTCCATTTATACAATCAAGAAAAAATTCAATTTATTTTTTCAAAATTATCCTTATGTACGTATCCCTAAAAAGTCTTTTATTCTTCACATTAAATTATGTTGCAACATTTAATTAAGGGTAGTTTAGTCACACTAACTAATTTTGTCTAGAATTTGGTATTTTCTTAATGGGTGTGCCCAAGACAAATTGATCACTTATTGTGGACCGGGGAGAGTATAATTTATGTAAATATGTGTATAATCGAATATAATCAGTGTAATAGATGTATAGTGGCTAGAAAAAATAAATAGTAAATATGATGGGCTATTTGTGTAAAGAACTCGAGCGGCTAGTAAAAATAGCACCGGCTAGCCAGTTTTCGGACTGGTCATTTAAAAATAGCCAGCATTTGCAAAGTCATTAAAAAATAACCACTATTTTGCTGCGACAGGAACCGGTTCAGCATAATATACTGGAGATCGATGCACCTGTGTATGAACTTCCAACATATTATGCTGGAACTCCAATACACGAAAAGTTCTAGTATAATATACTAGAGATTGAAGCACCGGTATGGATAGGACCAGTATATTATACTGGAACTCCAGTATATTATACTGGAGTATTTTTCCGGATTTTGAACAGTATTTTCGTTCAAATTTATCTTTAAATAAAAAGTGGCTAAATTTCGATTACTTTTAAAACTGTAGCTATTTTTGAATGACCACTTGTAAATTTGGCTATTTTTGAATTTCTCCCGAGAGTCTATGACTTGTTAATTTAATGGATAGGACCTCCTTGAGTCAAGAGCATTGGGCTCTTAGAGATCACCAGTTCGTAAGCCTAAAAAAGACTAGCCCATGGTATCTTTCCGGCGAGCCTGAATTCAATTCTCTGAGCTCCAAAGTAATCCCCGAATTTTCTCAATTTATTTTGTTTTTCATCTATTTTCTGTTTTGATCTATTTTTTGGTACTTTTGATTCTGTTATTATTTCTATGCTTTCTGCTGTTGGTATTGATATATTGTCTTTTTCGTCTGCTTGAGTCGAGGATCTATCGGAAACAGCCTCCCTACTCCTTGGGGTAGGGATAAGGTCTACGTACACTGTACCCTCCCTAAACTCCACTTGTGAGATTTTATTGGATTGTTATTGTTATTGTTGTTGTTGTTATTTTCTCAGAACAGTTTTGTGGTTTGTGGGGATTTTTATGCTGTTTTTGCACTGTGAATTTGACTGTTTTCTATTTTATTTTATGAATTGCTGTTTGGGTTTCGTTGGATTAAGTTTTAAAAGTGTACTTTCTTGGTCGAATCTTACCTAAAAGCCAGCATCTTTTGTTGTTTTATTCATTTGAATGGACAAGTCAGTAGTGCAAATCAATGATACTTGGGAGTTGGATTTTATTACTTCCGAGGGATGTTCTGGTCACGTCTTAGCGCGTTCATCTTAACCTGCTAATCACTAATTACTAAACTAAGGCCTCACTGGCAATTTTTAGTTTAAAATGAAATTCAGAGCTTTCTTTTGACTCTTAGGGATCGTTCGCTGGAGGTATAAGAATAGTGCTGAATAAAGTATATAATAATACTGAGATTATTTTTTATCCATCGTTTGATTTGATGTATTAAATTATTGCATAATTTTTAAAAAATTGGGTGTTTACAAAAGTACCCTCCACAATTTTTTTACTTTAGCTATAACAATTAACTACATAGATAACAAAATAGGAAATTCTTTCAACATTGAGAGGTAACATCTACCTCGAGCAAAAGACTGAGGCTCTTTTAAGTGATCCATTAACCTAAATGGATTAGTACAAAAATAATAATGCAAAAAAATAAAGTAGTACTATCAAAGAATTAAGCTATAACAAGTTTACTTTTGATGCTCCATTTTCACAGTATGTTGCTCAATGAAGTGAATCTAGGTAAAGTTGTGACGTTAATTCAAAATTAGATGTTTGACACTCTTGGGCTATATTCTGTGTATAATAATCACTTGTTTGGAACGATAACATGGTTAGTCACATGCAATTCCCACTATTTACATAACAAGAGATCATCTAATAGTAAAACTTTTCATTACTGAATTGAAGTTGTGATGTGATTCTTCGAGTTAACAAAGAACCAACCGACCAGGATCAAGATCTTGAAACGAAAACGTGGTTTGTGGGCCTGTTTCAAGAAACAACGTATCTTAAGTTTTAGGATCAGAATCTGATGATTCAAAAACGAGGTGAAAAATGACGATCTGAACTATAAGAAAGACTATTTACTCGTTCAAAACAAGTAAATATTGATGATGCACCAGTTCAAGAAAAGTTATGATCATATGATAACAAAAAAGATCAAGACACGTGTTCTTGGATGATCAAGAACTATAAGATTCCTAAAGTCACCTCTTGGAATCAATTAACGTGATAAAGAAACACCACACACAATTGAAAACAAGATAAAGACTATCACCACCTTGCTTGGAACCAAAAATAAGGATAAAGAAGACACAATAAAGAAAAATACTCTATTGCAAATTAGGGTAAAGCTCAAAAACGTAATTTTTTTTTCTACAAGGCAAGAGAACCCTTTATATAGGCCTAGAATCTCTTCTTTGATGACTACAATTCCTATTCTAATAAGAAAATAAAATAACTAAAGACAAGGAAAGTAAAATCCCTATTTCTACAAGGAAAAGAAACTAGAATCCTACTAAAAGGAAAATCCTTATTCTAAAAGGAATAACACAAATTCTATTTTAAGAAGGAAAGAATCTTGGCTTCTTGAAATCAATCTTGCGCTTCTTGAAAATAAGTCCATATGTTTGGACTTGAGCTCTAAAATATTATCTTGGCCAAAATTAATAAAATTTAACAAAGATTCTTCTTTTACATCAAGTTGGTGGTCTCTTGCTCTTTGACTTCCAACCTCCTCAAGAAAACAAGAACGTATAGCTCTAAAATGGAGCAATCTGCATCAACAAATTGAGAACCATATTATTTTTAGTGATTCATTCTTGGCGGTGGCCAAGTTGTGGAGAGAAATTCATCACTTCTTCTGTCACAAACAACTTATCAAATTATAGAAAAATTACCAATGAGAAGTAAGATCAGAGAAACAAAAGAGAAATTAAAGAACTATCATAACAACTTTATATAATTACATAATAGAATCTCAAAGTTAAACGACTACAAAGAGTTTGAAGAACTGCCATAACAGCTGTATAATTATACATGCATTTAACATTTACACTGGAGTTGAGCTATTTTGTATGCGGCAAAATTAGAGGACTTAATTCCTCACTATCAAGCCACTTCAGAAGAATGCATCGAGACCCCGAGGACGTGGAGCCACGACCGAGTCCCCTCTCTCGGGGATCGTCGAGACCCGACTCAAAGAAGATGGATGTCGAGGCTAGAGCAGAAGGGGAAGCTTCAAAGGCACATGGCCAAATCTGACAGAGCCGGCCTATCCAGAGCCTATGCCGAAGCGTCACATCTCGCCGTCCCATCTCCATACTTTACAATTAATGCATGTTGTATTATAACCGGGTTCCCCTCCTATATAAAGGGAACCTACACTTCTTTGTAAGGGGCTGATGTTGCTCCAACTATTCCTTCACAAGATCAATAATATCTCTCTCTCTCTCTCTCTAACTTGCCCGTTCCTACTAGCTCGAGGCCACTCTAACACTTACTATTCTCTCACTTGTTCTTCATTTATTGCTTGGTATTGGCCATAAAGAGCCTTGTTTAATAAAATCTTAACTATTATTCCATTCCTGGCTACCGCCGATAGCTCGAGATCGAGCCTAGATATCGACCTCGAGGTCCTTCATCGACCATTCTGAAGCCAGGACAGCAGGCTCCTCGGTTTGATCATTGCCCCGTTTTAGCTTGTATTTTATCATCAAACTTCATATTCTTAGCATTATCTATCCTAACAACTAGCATAAAAATAGATCATGTATTTTTAGAATCCCTTTTACAAATTTAATTGTTGTTACCATTTTCACGGTAAATAGTTTGGCGCCCACCGTAGGGCTAAAAATAATAGTGATTATTTTCTTGCTGGTTTCGCTACAAAAACGCAAATTATCTTTCACACTTTTTCTTGTCCAAGATCTCTTGAATTCAGCTCAAAATGTCTGGCTCGGTAAACATAATCGAGAACGATAACCTCGAAAACCACATGGAAAATGGCGTGGCTGTTCCAGCTGCAAGAACGCAACCACAGAACCCCGATAACGCGCCCGAGTCGATTCTAGCGGACGCGGACTCACAGGACACACAACAGATCGACGAAACCTCACATACCGATAGAAGTGTGCGGCAGAGCGACCGACATGAAGCCCAAAAAACCCCAGCCCGGGAAGAATAGGAAGTCAACCTTCATGTTATTTTTGAAATGTTGCAGGCACAACAGTTGGCCATCGCTCAGTTACAAAGTCATCCGAAGACTCCCAGCACAGCAGCGCCGGAAATAGCTCCCCCCGCCGAACAAGTTCTCGAGAGATCAAACAATAATGGATCGGTAGCCGACCCTGCCATAATCAAGATGCTTGAGGATCTCACCAAAAGGATCGAATCAGTTGAGAGAATTATTGCAGCCAACGACCAAGGAAGCAGCCCCGGAACCCATTTCAAGGAAGTCCAGAACGCCAAGCTCTATAGGTACAACAGGACCTCAGATCCAAACAAACACATCACCACCTATATGTGCGCGGGAAAAGGCAATGACCCACAAGATGATGACTTCGAGCCCGCCTTATTGAAGAGGTTCGGGGAAACACTTTCGAAAGGAACCATGATGTGGCGTCATAATCTAGCGCCCGATCCCGTAAACTCTCCTACCATACTGGTAGATTCCTCCGTAGAGACGCGCGCCGATGCTATCGAAGTAGTGATGAGAGATCCCGACACATCCAGGGCTAAACAAAGGGAGAATGAAATGCCACAGGAATTCGCACCTTATTCCCTGGTGGAATGAACATAATTGCCCCCGGCCTCGGATGACTGGGCAACACAGACCTTCACTCATAGCTTAAATAGCCTAAGACCAACGATATTAAGGCAGTTCAAACAAAACTTGATCGGGTATCCAGCCAAGACCTTGTCGGATGTCCGTACCCGGCATCGGTCGCAAATCAGGGTCGTGGATGACCATCCGAGAGCCCCCTCGTGCTTACCTTACTCAATCAGGCTCCTGGCAAAGAAACCAATGCCAAACAGAGGGAGGTACCGCCCATGCGCCGGAGATGGGGGGAACGCCCCGAGATGCAATCTACCTCGCAACAATCGGAGAACGGCCCGAGGACAATATAATCGAGGAATCAATAACTAAGCCAGATTTGACGAGGATGCATAACCGACAAGGGCGCTTTGCCCATCAGAGTACAATTTCCACATCGCTATACCAAACATCATGTTTGCTATAGGCAAAACCGGAGACGTCAAATGGCTCAGACCAATTCGGCCGAATTCCTCTCAAAGGAATCACAACCCAACGCAGGAAATACATAACAAGCGTGGCCGCGGGGCCGAAGACAGCCCCCAACTCCGAAGGAAAAATGCCAAGCCGCTCGACAAAAATCACCATCGGAAATTGACGAGCAACCGAATTCAAGTTCAGTACCTAGTACAGAAGGCTGCCAGGAGGAACGAAGCAAACAGGCCGCAACGTATTACCATGATAATAGAGGAGTGACGACCCTCTCTAAGGACTTGTAAAAGGGAGAGTAAAATTTCTCGCCACCGGAGAAAGGAGGGTCTAGGGATATACACCCAAGGACGCCCTTACACTCAACAAAGAGGGTATCGAGATCTCGTCTCGACCTCACGATGATGCACCGGTAACCTTCTTCCTCACTCGATCTATTTTAAATAAAACATGTGCACATGAGTACAGGTGGCTCGATTCGCACTGACGGGCTAAAGATGATGAGGCGGTTCGGACCGCCGGGTCAAAATGCAACCACCTCTCGAATCTTTGGAGGATTCCAAACGACAATCGCTATGGCAAGGAGAAAGACCATTTTCTCAGTATGGCATGACTGGCCCGGACCGGAATGCCGAGTTCCATATCATCAAAGGAGGCGCAAGGCACAGACGCCCTATCTAGACGACCACGGGCGCATTGCCCGAGGACGGGGCTGCCCCCACCATGCCAAAAGGATGAAATCCCCTACAAGGAACGAAACTAAATCCATCGGCAGGAAGCAATACACGGCAAGGGGAAATCCCGCATCACATGACGCATCGCCGACACCAATATCTCCACTCTCCAATGAGCCAAAGGGTAAGCGAACCCCATCGTCGGTCAAGCCCGATTAAACACAACGGAGGGCTGTACTATAATCCGTGCCCCAAAACAACAATAATGTACCAATCCTCGGAACATCGCCTACGCGTCACACGGTAAAGAAAAACTACCTCCCTTCTTTGTTATTTTTTCACTAACCTGTATGCAGACAATAAGCCAGGGCGTTCGGAAGTTCCAACTCTACCCGGAGACCTCAAGGCCTTAACAGAACCTGCAGTGCTCTTTCCCCTCGACCGGACTTCCTCCCCAAAGAGGGTCTCACCAGCAAGGTTTTTAGCGGAGCAACGTACCCCTAAGGAGGATCCGACAAGATCGTAGGCCTTCTTCTGCAATCAAACGATGAAGGACCCCCCCTTTTTTTGAAGAGGTCGTCCGCTCGGAAAGGCCAGGGAACGACAGACTGATCTTCAATAGGGAATCATGTACCGAACCAAACGGTCCAAAGAGTCGCGCCCCCGCGGGCCGAGCTCACAACAATAAAACGATATGTAATTACACCAAGCAATAAAAAGATATCTTTCAGCATCTCACACTCCAAAAAAGGGAATTTCAGCATACTCTCGGTAGGGATCCCTCCACCAAATGCGTCCCAAAGTACTCGGAGACTTAGCATCAACAACTTGGCATCTGCACGACCTAGGGTCGGAACTCCGGGCTCATAAAGCCCCAATAAGGTAACTCTGAGCTCACGAATAACGGCCTTCGAGCCTAAGCAAACTCGATAACTCGGAGACTGTCGTCAATCGCCGTATACTGGAGAACCCGAGTTCATAAGACCCCAAGCGGGCAGACTCAGTGTAACCAGATCCATTCTACATAGCAACAAAAACTGTAAGACCTCAACAGGCATGACAAACTGTAAGACCTAAACATGCATGACAAACTGTAAGAACTCAACAGGCATGACAAACTGTAAGACCTCAATAGGCATGAAAGTTTTGTAAGACCTTTCTACAGGCATAAAACTCAATCCCGAAGTTTAGGCTATACGTCGTATTTGTAAGAATCCCAAAGGGCATAACCTCGGTGTAGACACCTAAACTATCACACGGGATAAAAAATAGCTCCGTCTAAACATATATGACTACTGTCAAAATGGCTACTCCAGCCAAATTAATGCAATTCGGGGACGCCCGACTGTCGCTTACAAAATCGCAGGCCATTACTTCAAATATACTTCGAAAAGAACCGGTTAAAACAGGCTTCCCTCAACAGGCAAACGAGCTTCGACCATGTCAGCTCCAAAAAACACATGGCTTCGAGCTACTCAGCCTATGAGCTAAGAACCTTCCGAGGTGCTCGAACATCGCTGTTATGACTTGAAATCGAGGTTCTTCCAGAACCGACGACGGGTCAGGCAAAATCATTTCAAAATGACCTTTACGAGAGGAATACAAAGCCTAAAAAATGCCCATGAGCAAAAGCGTAAGATCCACTGTCTCCAACAAAACGATCCTCCGGGCCGCACACTAAAAGGTCTCGACGACCAAACAGTGTAAGAGCCACTGTCGCAAGCTTAAAAATTGAAAACTTGAGGATAAAATGAGCTCGAGTCGTAACCCGATTCGGAGACCGAATCCAAAATAGTTAACTACAAATGCCCATGGGAAAAAACGTAAGAGCCATTGTCGCCAACTGAACAAGCCTCCGGGCCACACACTTAGAAGGTCACTTCAACCTAAAGCACAAGGGCCATCGTCGCCTGCCCATGCGGACACGAAAAAACTTGAGGGTCAATTAAAGCTCGAGTCGCAACGCAACTCGGAGATTGGACCCGAGATAGTTGAGACACAAATACCCAAGGGCAAGGAATAAAGACAATCACCATCCTCCCATACATGTGCAGGAGAACGGAGGTCAGGCAAGCTCAAATTAGGGCCCAACTCGGAGACTAGGCCTAAACAGATGGGCAAAGCACAAATACCTTGACGCCTACTCACGTCAGAAAGTACACTTAAGAGCCTCTGGGCTATCTAGTAAGCTCCGGACCCTTAGGGCTCCCACTGGACACCGAAACCAGCCTGCCTAGTCAAAAACAATGAAGAAAGAGATATAAAAGAGATAAAGCTTCAAGTTTTCTCTTATTTACGCAAAATGCGCGGTCTCCATCTACAAACATGCTCTGCAAATATCAAGTACAAAATGGAAAAGCAGTGAAATCTACGCTTCGCTCCAAAAGGTTACAGCCTGCCGGCCCCAGATTCGCTCTCCGTGATGCAAGCAAGGAGGGACTGAGCATCTCGCTCGTTCGCCCTAGCTCGATCCAACTCCTCCAAGAGAATAAAGCCTCTAGCGTCGATCTCCTCGAGTACCTCTCTTCGGGATCTGCAACGAACATATTCCTCGATCCTCTTCTCACGATCGAGGACCCGCTTCAACTCGGCTTGGTCATCAGCGACATCCTTTATATGAATCGCCATCTCCTGATCAACCTTAGTTTGACTTAACGCTGCTTCAGCTCGGGCATCGATTATCTCAGCCCGAATCTTCGAGAGATCGAACTCGAGCTTTTCGATCATATCCGCTTGAACTATAGCATTGTCACGAGCCAAGCGGAGCTGGGCCTCGAAGGCGGGGGCCTTGTCCAAGGCGCCTCTCTCCTCTAAAGCTTGAGCCTGCACCTGAGCCCTCAGTTCACCGCAAGCACTCCTGGCGCGGTCAGCTTCGCTCTTAAGGTACTCCCAGGCCTCCGTCTTTTTCTATAGCTAAGATAGGAAAAAGGGCTAACCTTAAGGGTCAAAGAGAGCGAAGCGCTGCTATGGAAGGATACCTACTCCATCAAATAGCTCTCGTAATTCGAGCTCTGACACGCCTCATATCGCCAGTGCATCAACTCAACCTCCTTCTCCTCGCTAAGGAGCCTAAGGGACTCACCCTCGTTTAGATCTTTCCAAAGCCTGGCCCTATGATGGAGCAGCTCAGACCTGAGCCTATCAAAGGCCTGCGAAAGAAAAACCCAATAAAGAAAGGAAGACGCAAAATACATAAAGACAGCGCTGGAACTCACCATAAAGTGAAGCCGGCGGACTTCCTCGAAAGTAGAGCACACTCCTATCGATCCTGCCCCTTCAGCCCCGGAAGAATCAACCTCGAGCATAGCATATTTTCTTGGAGGAACCACTGTTCTGAAATCAAGCACTCCGGGGACAACAGGCTCTAGCAATGTTCTCTTCTCAAAGACACGGTCCCGTTGAGTCCCATTCAAAGCTCCATCACACTACGGGTACAAATCCTGTTTATCGCCATCATCCCTTAGCTCGGGGGCCAGCGACTCCTTCCCCTTTCCGGAGGATCACAACCTCGCCCCAAGGAACCGCCCGATACCTGCAATGGAAAACCGGTATCAGAGAGAGATGGAAATGTCATCTAAAATATACGAAGGCAAAGGTAGGAGCAGCGTATGCGCATACCCTGGCATTTCGTTCCCCAACAGTTGCGGAACACAACTTGCCACCTACGCTCATCGCAAGTCAAATGGGTTGCCAACCTCTAGACCCAGCCGGGCAGATCGAGAACTTCGCTCGGCGTCCATGAAGTTGTTGCAAAATGGGAAGAGACACGATTATCCAACTGGCTTTTACTATGAGCAAATCAAAAGGAGCGGAATACACCCCACTCACGCGCGTAATTCCATCCCTCGGGAAATGGCAAGAGGTCCACGGGGATAATGTCAACCGTCCGGACCCGGATGAATTGACTGACCCACTCTTGGTCCCCATCTTCTCCGTCATCGACAACAAAGGGCGTAGACGAACGACATCACAAGGTTAATAGGCCTCGGTGATGGAAGGGCCGGTACAACCTGACGAGGTGGTTGAGCGTGAATTCAAGCCCAACCTTCTCCGCAAAGAACCTCATCATCAGCCACTCGCAAGAATGACAGATGTATCTGCGCCAAAGTAACCCGATACTCCAAGCAGAAATCAAGCACGACCCTATCAAGGGGGCCAAATGCAAAGGGATATAGGTATACGTTCTAGAATCCATCAACAGAGTCAGTAATACTCTTATCCGGGGAAAGCACCTGCAACGCGATCCCCTCTCTCCATCCGCAGTATCTCCTCACCATCTCCAGATGTTCCTCTATTATCAAAGACATAGTCTTCAGAGTAAACTCATGCGGATCATGAACGTTAGGAGTAGGATTCTCCCCTCCCTACCAGTCCGGCCCCGAAGTTGCTGCCATAACTATGGTGAAATTGATAGACTAAGGTAAAGACGTCCTCTAACGGTTTTTGCCCCTGAAGAGAAGAAGGAACTGATGCCAAGGCAGAGGTATAACTATCCAGAATAATGAGAACTCTCAAGGAAACAAAACCCACCCCACATATATGCAGGAAGCAGCGACGATTCGCCTATCTAGGGTAAGTCCCGGGAGGCCAACGACCTCAATGCAGATCTCGGAGTGGTACCTGACCCCAGAGGCATCCATCGATAAGAAGTCAGGCCTTATAGAGTCAACTGCATTGTCTCTAGTCTCGAGGTAGTACCCGATCTCGAGGATCTTCGCCAAAAAAGAAGTCAGGCTTTGGTAATCTTTCAACGCCATCATAGAACTCGAGCCGGTACCCGATCTCATAAATTTTCTTCCTAAAAAGAAAAATAAGCATGAAAAGCTCCGATCGTGCAGACTCTAGGAGGGCTCGAGGCATTGCCTAAGTATAGGCAACCCCTCAAAGGAAGTTTATCCACTACGCTTTAAAAAGGCTATCTGCGTCAAGTTCAAAACAGACCTCCTAGTGCCTGAAGATGACCCTCGTCAGGATACCACTCTCGAAGGCTCCGAAACTCAGTGAACTATCTCCATGCAACTCAAAGGGCCCGACATCTTGGGTGTATCAGAATAATTCGGGCTTGGTTCGAGGTATGATAATAGACTCGGAAAAGAGCCATGTCAATTGGCAAAAGATCGAAAAGAACGCTCTCGTCCGAGTTAGATATCAGCGGTCAACGACAAAGGAAAACATTCAAAGGCCTCGAAGGGCACGAGAGCATACAATAATAAGGCAAGATTCGAAAATAGAAATCAAGGAAGTATCTTCATATTCATAAATATCCATGTACAACAGCCCTTGAGGGGTCCTTACATACAATTACAAAAGCCTGCAGACGGTCTCTACACAAAAATGGAGGAACGGAAGGATGTACATGTGATGAAACCTGAGAGCCCAGTCCATCCTCGAAGGCCCACCTACAATATCAGCATCCCCGAGCGTCGCCCCCTCGAGCACACATCCTTGAGGGTGATTCCTTCGATCGCCAGCTCCTCTAGGTTCCTAGCTCGATCCCCGGAGGGGTCCCTACCGAGGGAAAAGATGAAGAAGAGGAAAATGAGGGGATGCGAAGGAGGCAGAGAAAAGTGACATGGCCCACCAAAGCCAAAGGTTGAAGATTCGGCGGGCCCCAACCTCAACGGCTGGTAGTGCCATTTTATCCCTTGGAAAGGAAAAACCCAAGGGATGAAGTGCCACACTGGGCCTAGGCAGGAGAGTGAGCAGCGGTGCATAGTCTGAATGACTGTATAAATAAGGGGAAAACTGACTCCCCGTCCGTCATCGTCTCGAGCCAACGGTAATAGCAACGGCAAACTTAACGACAACCACTACAGTGACAGGATAGCATGGTTATGCTCGACAAAGGGAAACTTCGGCAGGAGGTGTAGTCATATAATTTTTGACCCTCCCCGAGATTTTACTTATTTTACCGTTTAAATATTTAGTTTAGGTATAATATCGTTATTTTAACTAGTTTTGACTCTTCTACTTTATTTTTATCACAAAAACAAAAAATACAAAAAAATATATATAGTTTCATTAATATTTTGTAATCATACTATTTTACTAGGATTTTTATTTTTATATAATCTTGAAAAATACCAAAACAGTTTCACAATATAATATTGTTTGCTTTAATTAATTAGGATTAGTTTTATATTTTTATTTTATAAATTTTATATCATTTTCAGAAGGAAGAGTGAGTTTTTGGGTTAGTTTATCACATTTTTAATGAGAGGTCCATATTTAGTCTTTTAGCCCAATTTTTAAGCCCAACAAGACCTAACCATTTCCCATTCCTCTTAAACCCTTACACCCTAACCCTAAAGGGTCTTCTTCTTAAACCAAGACAAGACCTATAACCCTAGACAACAGTCCAGCCGCTGCCACTAACCAGTCGACCCACCAGCGGACCTCTCCACCCTTAACGAACCCCAAAACCAGCGACAACCAACAACCAAGACCAGATTCCAGCCATCTCCCCTCCCATCGCCGCTGCACACAGAACAATGCCGCAACAAACACCGCACAACACCACCCTCATCTCTGTTCCACCGTCCTAGCACCATCCCAGCCGCCGGAGACAACAGCAACACGACCAACACCAAGACCAAACAAGTGACCTCCCTCTTCTTCAATCCATCAGCAACCTCCATTAACCTGGACCCTAACCAAAGACCATGAAAATCAGACCCACAAGAGGGAACACAAAAAGAAACGAGCAGCGCTACCGATATCCTCTTCTCCAAAACCAGAACGCCCCGTCTCCATCCATTCCCAACGATCGCAATCCCCCTAATTAGAACAACTCACAACCACGCACACACATAGCAACCAGAGAGACAAACAATAACGAATAAGAGAGGAGGAGGAACATACGTGAGATGGAAAAGAAAGGGAGGGCATGTTTTCCTTCTTCAATTATAGGTCCTGCTTCTGATTTTCGTTTAAGTTCAACCAAGTTTTTGTTTGAATCTTAGTTTTTTTATTAAACCAGAAAGAAAAAAATTCAACACATTCTAGATTTTTGGTTCTAGTTTGCTCTACGGATCCAAAATTATGTACTCTTTCAGATCTGTTCGGTTTTGCATCTGATTTGGTTTCTAGACTCACGTTTGGTCGAATATCTATTTGTTGTTGGATCTCAATTGAGATTTGGAGTTTGAGGTACCGCTCGTGGCTCACGATCACATTCTTGTTGCCGCCCGTGTTTCCGATCAGAGACATGAATCAATTTTCAATTTAGTTCAAGTTTATAGTCAAATTTTTTCCTTCCGGTGTCGTACTCAGAGACATTCCTACATCAAATTCTGAAAGAAATTTTGGTTTCAACAAAGGTTCACTTGTTACTTTCTTTCGTGTTGCTATTTTTATTTGTGTGACTATGTGATTTTGTTTAAATGAGTTGATGATTTCTTTTAAGTTGTATTTGTTTGGACTTCAATTGAATTGCATGTTTAGGAGTAAAATTGAGGGGAAGAGAACGTTAGCTAGATGAATGGTTTGTGTGGTTGTTGACAATTAGAAGATAAGCAGGACCGTGTGGTTTCCAGTTTGAAAGCTAACAAGAGAATTAGGCTTTAATTAAGTTATTATCTTGCTCTTATTTTAATTTTATTTACTTGTTTGTGACATTAGGAGCATGCCTAGGCCGTCATCATTTGTGTAGGCAAACCTTTAGGAAGTTTATTTTAATTTATAATGTTCGGATATAAGGTGAGAGTTGTCCCTTAGTTAAATTTATCCGGGGAATGCCCCGTGAAATTTATATATATTATTTCATTTTATTTTATTAGAAAGGGACGACCTCGAACATTTTGGATGTTTATTTTCCTTTGTGTGTTTTTACCTCAATTCGAATATTCTAAAAGCCGACTAGATCAAGTACGCAACCGTACTAGCTACGGGACTCGGGGAATGCCTAATACCTTCTCCCCGAGTCAAAATGAACCCCCTTACCCAAATCTCTGGTGCGGACTTTGTTTTAGAGTCCAAAGTGTTTTAAAGGAAAAATCATATTTAAAATGGTGACCTGGTGTAATGACCCGACCGGTCGTTTTGAGCTTTTGCACTTTTCTCGCTAGTTCTCAGGCATGACTTGCCCCGTGTGATGTGTTATGACTTATGTAAATCATTGGTTTTGGTTTTCAGAGAAATCAGAACGAATTTGGAAGAAAACGGTTCTCAATTGAAGCTTGAAATTTGAAAGGTTTGACCAAGATTTAACTTGTTTGTATATGATTTTGGATCAGAATTTTTATAATTTGGTTAGCTTCATTAGGTGATTTGTGACTTAGAAGCGCGATCGGAATGAGTTTTGGAGTTGTAGAGAAAATTTAGGCTTGAATTGACGAAATTGAGATTTCGGCATTTTCCCGATTGATAGGTGAGATTTTGATATAGAGGTCAGAATAGAATTCCGAGAGTTGCAGTAGCTTTGTTGTATTATTTGGGATGTGTGTGCAAAATTTAAGGTCATTCGGACGATATTTGATAGACTTTTTGATCGAAAGCATAAATTAAGAGTTCTTGGAGTTCTTAGGCTTGGGTCCTATGTTAAATTGGTTATTGATGTTGTTGTAAGAGTTCCGAAGTTTTGAACAAGTTTGAACGATGTCATGGGATGTGTTGGTACAATTGGTTTGAAGTTCCGGGAGTTTCACGTAGGTTCCGGGATGTTTTAGGCCGAAAATCATAGATGTATCAGGTCCAGAAGTGTTGCAGGCCTCAGAACCCACCCGCGCGGTCCGCACAAAAAGAAGTGCGGCTGTGGTATGTGTTGTGAGGACCGCACAAAATGAAGTGCGGCCGCGGTAGGTGCTGTGTGGACCGCACAAAATGCAGTGCGGCCGTGGTGGGAGACATTTCACTGGTCTTACTTCGGAAGCTCATATCTTTTGATATATAAGGAATTTTGAGATGATTCAAAAATGAAAGTTGTATCCCTTCGTGTCTAGTTTCCATAAAGGTAAAGATATTTCAATTTAGACATTTGTAGCGAAAGTTATGGTCATAAAACTAAAGTTTGTCACTATAGAGGAAAGCCTGTACGGTCGCGGTCATTTTTGTGCGGACCGCGGTCGATTTTCTGCGGTCCGCGGAGGTGGAAATCTGTGGGGTACTCTATAAATACGAGGTTTTGGGTTTTATTTGATATTTTGACCTAGTGAGCTCGGATTTTGGCGATATTTTGAAGGTTTTTCATGAAATTCATCGGGGTAAGTGATTCTAACTCAGATTTGGCTAGAGTACATGAATCCACCATTGAATTTATCATTTAATTCGTGATTTGGGATGGAATTTGGGAAGAAAATTGTGAAATCTTTCAAAAATTTAAAATGGTGAATTGAAGGACCAAATGGTATCAGGATTGGATAATTTTCATATGGTTAGACTCGTGAGGGTATAAGGATTTTAGTTTTTTGAATTTTGTCAAATTTCGAGCTGTGGACCCGGGGGTCAGGTTTGTCAAATTTCGGGAATTTTGTGGTAATTTGATTATTTTCGAGTGGGCTTTATTCCCTTAGCAAATTTTGATTGTTTTGTACGGATTTCGGCTAGATTTGGTGCATCCGGAGGCCGATTCGAGAGGCAAAGGCATCACAGGCTAGTTCGACCAGATAGAGGTGAGTAATGATTGTAAATGATATTCTGAGAGTTTGAAACCCCGGATTGCACATCATAGTGCTATATTAAGGTGAGACACACGCTTGTTGATGAGCGTGGGGTCGTGCACTATTGGGGATTGTGACTTGGTCCGTCCCGATTGATGATTTTACCGCGTATTTGATTGAAACTTATTTGTTATCATCATGATTTGAGCTGATGGGGATTTTTATTACTATTTCCTCACTGCTTTGACTTATTAATTGAACTCAGTTATGTTATTTTCCACTGTTTTACAACTCATCCATTTTTACTCCGTTTTGAGACTTAAATGATATTCTAAATGATGTTTTGAGCTAAGAAATACTGTTTTACTAATGCCTGAGGGGTTTGCGAGTATTTTTGACTAAGCAAGGCCGAGGGCCTAGTTGTGAGGAAACACTGATACTGATTAAGGCCGAGGGCCTGAGATATGTACACCACGAGGTGGCTTGTTGATATTGTTTATGAAGCCGAGGGCCTGAGATATATACGCCACGAGGTGGCTTGACTGATATGAGGCCGAGGTCCTAGATTTGATGCCACAGATGGCTTGATATTGCGCTTGGGCCGTAAGGGGCCCCTCCTAGAGTCTATACACCCCCAGTGAGCGCGGGTACCCATTGTGATGTGAGAGATAGCCCGAGGGGATGATATTGTTCTATATGATAGCCCGAGGGACTGATATTGTTCTATGTGATTGCCCGAGGGGCTGGTACCTTTCTATGTGATTGCCCGATGGGCTGATATTGTTCTTAGATATTGCCCGAGGGGCGGAGTTGTTGACATTGTGTCCGAGGGACGGAGTTCTTGTCATTTTACCTGTTAAACTATGGTATTTGTGCCCGAGGGGAAAATTTCTGTACTTCTCTACACTAACTATTTTGCATTTATTTGCGTAACCGTTGAAAAAGCCATTTTCAAAGAAGTTTAAACTGAGCTAAAATATTTTAAGAAATTTTTACAGCTTTACTGCTTTCTTACTGGTTTTGGACTGCTTCTATACAACATCTTGATATGTTTTATGTGATTTCTTGCCTTCAGTCTTTATTTATTATTATTACTCACTGAGTCGGAGTATTCACATTACTCTCTGCACTTTGTGTGCATATTCAGGTATGTTTAGGCTGATCGAAAGTAGAGTCATCAGAGTTTAGCAAGGTAGCTGCCGGCGTTCGCATCACTGCTTTTCTCTCTCTTATTTTCATTAGACTGTATTTGTACACTCCAGGCTTTCAGTTGTATTTATACCCTAGTAGATGCTCATGACTTGTGACACCCCGGTTAGGGCTGTGTTGGGTTGTATATCCTCTACTCATTGTCATAAATTCATGATTAGACTGCTTTTATATTTGTTTAACTGTTTTAAAAAGTGAATTGGGTTTAACTGGCTGGCCTTGTCTTCATGAAAGGCACCATCATGACCGGGTTCGGGGTTAGGGTCGTGACACCTGGCACACCAAAACCAATGTCAGGTGGCGACTCTGAAAAATCCTTTTGAACACAATTACTTGGTCACTTTCAAAATTGAAAACCTTTTGAGCTTCATAAAATCTTTTTATTAATTTAAGAGGGTTATTGAGGTTGTGAAAAAGGGGTGTGATAGCTCTGGTGACTTTGCTGAGGAGTTGCAGGTTTGAGCTGGTACTTGATCTTGTTGGCTTTTAGGATATTCGGTTGTGGTGTTTGTTTTTTTATTTGCTCTGCTTATTTGGTTTGTTTGTCTTATTTCCTTATTTTGTTGGTTATTTGTTTTTCGCTTTTCTTTATGTGTTACTTCTTTATAAACTGTCATCATTTGCATAACCATGAGTCTTCTTTCTGCAACAAGTCCTCCGGAGTACATTTGAGTGTACACGTCCTTTTGTGATTCACCCGTGTCTTTAGGGGGTGGCGTGGGAGTGTGGAGTGGGAGGACAACTAGAGCAGTCGCCATCGACCACATGCCGTCCCGAATTGCGTTGTCTGGTGAACCCCAAACTTAGGTCAGCCTTTAGGTAATTTTATTTGCATCATGTCATTTAGACATAGCAAGGCTCGATCCCAGGTACCGTGTCCCTTTGTATCAGGCCTATCCAAATGTTGTCAAAATAGGCTCGTGGCCCAAAAAGACATTCAATCATCCCTATGTGATACTTGTTGCATCTTCAAGGGTAGAAAGGTCATTTGGCAGACCGATGTTTTGGAAAGAAGAGTGAAAAATGAAACAAGTAGGGCTCAGTTGTATTTTTCTTTCACAACGTTTTTAAAAAAAGCCAAAAAATACAAAAAATGAAAAATCCAAAAAGATTTTATACTTTCCCATCATTTTCCAAAAAAAGGAAAAAAAAAAAGAAAATACAAAAAGATTTTACATTTTCCATCATTTTTTTCAAAAAGACAAAAAATATAGTTTTTTTCAAATCAGATGCATTTTTTTAAAATTCTATCCTATATCTAATCTTCCCGAATTACGCATACCTGATTCTCGTCTTTCGGTGCGGGATACGTAGACAACCCACATAGGGTCCGGTCTTTCTAGTGAGTCTTAGGTTCTTGGCTTTGCGGGGTCTTAGCCAAAATTTGCATGTCTAGCCACTTTTGGCCATATCGGCCTTGTTGCAAAATAGGGCTATTTTGCGAAGTGGTTGTTGAACCGTGTCTGGAGAGTCTAGAATCCACAATTAGCTGTCTCCTCTTTGTTTAAGGTCCATTCCTGTTGAATTTGCATGCTTAATTATTTTTGGCCACATAGGCCATTTCTGCAAAATGGGGTCATTTTTGCAAAGTAACTTTAGAGGTTATGATTCCTTGATGTTTAGGGCCATATGAGGTGTTTCCTTATTAAGTTTTGCATTTTTAGTCACTTTTGGCTACGTAAGCCTTTTTGCAAAAATAGTCTTAATCATGCCTTGCATGTGTCCAATAGAAGGTGTCGTGGCATTACATGTATCTTGAGTCACTAACTCTATTTGATCTTATTTTTTCCATTCAGGTATGGAGCAATTTGCTAGAGTTTGAGCATGACAAATACCCGATGACCATTCTAGTTAAGACCATTGCATGCACGAGCTGCTTGACGAAACTTTTTATTTTTTTTTAGTCTATCTTATGTTGTCTTTTAATTTTAGTCTTGTACAGTAGTATCGAGTCTGTCAGTTTAGTTAAGATTGTCGAGTCTTTTGTTATGGTATTTACTATTTTGTATTTGAAATACCAAAAAAAAAATTATAAATGAAAAATCCAAAAAGATTTTTATTTTTAGATTATTTGTCCATTACTTTTTCTAGAACTACGCTTGATCTGATTCATGGGGGTCATGATACATAGGCAACCTACATAGGGTTCGATCGAATCATTATTAAGAAAAAAGGAAAAGTTGTGGGATGTGAGAAATGAGAGGAAAGAAAAGAGTGACAATTAAAAATAAAAGAGAGGAAGGAAAATGAGCGAGCCAAGAAGTATTAGAAAAGAAAGAAAAGAGAAAATTGAAATGAACAAAATTGGGATGATGTCAAATGACCTTCTGACCCTCGAAGTTATTCTAGAACCTTTACTTGTTGCTAGGGGCATTGCACGCAATGTGATATTTCTATCTGATAAATATCCTAACGCTAACATGTTGGCTTTGTTTTGCTCGTTTTTGTTACTCTCATTGTTATCATAACAGAGGGTGGTTAGTTTGTGGCACTTTGGCGATTCATCCATACAGCACAAGGTCAAAGAGCAAAGTAGTCATGGCTAGCAAAGATTTGGACACAGGAGTTGTTGACCCGCCGAGGGAGATTGTTGAATTAGAATCGGAACTGAAAGGAGAGGTCTGAGGGTTGAAACATCAGATAGAGGAAATGTATCAGGCCTAGATCAAGGGACATCCTCCACCTTCATTCCCTACCAACTATATAGAAAACCATGCATGCATTCCACCGCTGTCCCAAGCCCAGATTCCCAATACTGTTGATCTTTCCCTTCAACACGCCCAGGGCTTCACCCCTTACAACTCCTACCCCAGCACTTTGTCCCAAATTTTCCATGCCCCACCAGCCAAAACAACCTCATACCCTGCTCAAGTTTAGGAAGCCAAATTTATCTAGGTCAGCACACTTTGTGGGGAAGATGCGTGGTGACACGGAGTATGATAATCCTCTTGGAAACTTGCTGATTGAAGTTAATGATATTGAAATTGGTGAAGGTCCCAGTAATTTTGATGTGCAATCCAATGGCTAAGATGTTGAGCTTGGTAATTGGAAAAATACTCCTTTCTTGGCTAGCCAGGGAGGAGTTTGGTGGTTTATTTTGTTGTCATGTCTGTTGTCCAGGTTATTTCGGGGTTGTAATCTGGACATTGTCTTGTGGCTCAAACCTTTCTTCTTCTTATTTTGTCTAGTTCGTTTAGTTGTAATAACTCGTCTAGGGTTATTTAGGATTGTTCCAGGGTGGTAATCCATGTCTATTTTGCTTGTTTTGTTCAAACCCTCTCCACCATCCGTCTAATGCAATCTCATGTTTTCTATTAGTTCCGATCACTTTTTGTTTAGGTTACTTTTCCTTTTATAATTCTTTTCATCCTGATTCTAGTGACATGACATGCACACATAATTCTCAGCCTGGTCTTGAAAATTAGTTTAATCATGAAGCAATGTCACAGTTTTGAACATGATAAAAGAGGCATTTGAGGAAACAAGTAGAGATTCACGCATTCTAAGATGACTTGAAGCTTGAATTGAGTGAAACTGAGGCAGTAAGTCTGGTAAATCAAGAAGTTGATAAGAGCATACAACAAAGAAATGTCTCTTAAGCAGTTTGAGGTAAGTCAGTCAGTGCTCAAATGCATTCTTTCACATCGAGATAAGGCTGAGTCAAATCTGCTTCGAACTGGCAAGGGTCATTCATTGGGACAAAGGCATTGCCCATTGACACTTTTTGTTTGTGCTGATGTCGTCAATAGATACTGTGTATGATTTCTTTGCTTATATTCAATTACATGTCTGTACTTGGCATTTTTAAAGTTTGGTATGATGAAGGCATTTTATTCTGCTACCCAAACACTTTTATCTTTTGCTACCACTTTTTGATCCTTAATTTGCTTTGTTCCATACCCCTCTTTTGGAATCAGAAGTAGAGTTGAGAACTAGAAAAGAAAAAAAGAAAAGAGAAAAAGAAGAAAAAAAAGAAGAAAAAAAAGGAAAAGAAAGAAAAGGAAAAGGAAAAAAACCAACTTTATGTTTGAACTATGTTCGATCTGATTCTTGTCACCACAAGATACGTAGGCAACCTTACGGTTCGGTCACACCAAATAAAATATTTCATAATCTCCGAAGGCAAGAGTGGGGGCAGATTTTCTTAGAAATCCCATCAAAGCAAAAATCCAAAAAAAGCAAAAAGAAAAAAAGAAAAAAAGAAAAACAAATTCCCCAAACTCCAAGAAACTAGGGCAGAAGTTTTAATTTTGCCAAAAGGCCTCATTACAAAAGTTGTAATTTTGAACCCTTTCATCTTAAATTATTTTGAGCCTTCATGCCACCCTTTCTTTCCAACCCTGTCCGAAAGCCTACAATATGGTCCAAAGAAAGACCTTCCGACCAATCTTTGAGGATGTCAAATCAAGTGTGCGGTGAAAGTATGATCTTCTTGCATCATGGGTAATACTTTGTACTCAGCACAAAGATAGAAAATGGTAAAATGAGAGAGTATTATTGGTGAAAACCCTCATGGGCACCGTAAGGCGATGGTGAGTTGAGAAAAGAACAAAATGAGGAAGGCTTGATGGTGAAAACCCTTCAAGGCACCACAAGTCAACTGATAATTGTGGATCAGATGGGACAATTGAAGTGCTGAAACCCATTTTCAAAGCGAAGAGATTAGGTCACTTAATCCAAAGGTGCATGTCATGGTCATTAGAGTTAGTATCCACATCGGATAAGTTTCTACTTTGTAATTTTCTTGTTAGGTATTATCTCTTTCCCTTGTCCCTTATTTTATTTCTCTCGTTTTGTTTGAGTCCCTTCTTGAGTCTGTTTGGTCAAAACATGTGAGAAATGACTTCAAAATTTGCTACCAACTTTCTAATTGCACAAAACAAATTTGGCTAGCACATCAAAGTTGCATAAGTCAAGGAAAAGTGGTATGCGCATTGAGTTGGTAACAATCAACATGCTTTGTCCTCCTAGGATAAAAAGTCCTAGTCTGATGGATTTTCCTCCCAATAAAATTCTTAGTCTGATGAATTTTCTCCTAAGATCGAAATCTTAGTCTGATGAATCTTTCTCCTAAGATAAGAAAACCTAGTCAGATGAATTTTCTCTTTGGATAAACTCATAGTCTGATGAATCTTTCTCCTAAAATAAGAAACCTAGTCTGATGAATTTTATCCTAGGATCAAAATCTTAGTCTGATGAGTTTTCTCCTAGGATCAAAATCTCAATGTGATGAATCTTTCTCCTAAGATATCAAAATCTTAGTCTGAGAAATCTTTCTCCTAAGATAACAAAAAGGGACCTAGTCTGATGAACTTTCTCCTAGGATCAAAATCTTAGTATGATGAATCTTTCTCCTAAGATAAGAGACCTAGTCTGATGAATTTTCTTCTAGGATCGGAATCTTAGTTTGATGAATTTTTCTCCTAAGATAGAAGACCTAGTCTGATGAACTTTCTCCTAGGATAGAAATCTTAGTCTGATGAATTTTTCTTCTAAGATAGAAAACCTAGTCTAATAAATTTTCTCCTAGGATAGATCTTTACTTTTATTAAGATATTAATCTTTAGTTCTCTTGAAATTAGGGATCTCATCTGGAGAATAAGGTCAGTTTTTACTTTAGTCAAGCTTAGTTTATAGTTTTCCGCAAGCTCAATCTTAAATCTAGGAGACGCACTTCCTAGTCTGGGTCATTCAGATTCTATTCTTAGCAAACGCACTTGCTAGTCAAATATTCTTGGTTTGATTCACAAGAGACACACATCCCATTCAAGTCTTTAGTTTTACTTTCATAATTGCATAAATAGCATAGGTGATTTACAATTTTGCTAACAACTCACAAATCTTCCTAGTGCAAACTGGGCCAGAAAATTTTATTTGTTTTGTTGGTTTGATTGCAGGCACCCACCTGGAGAATGAGGGAATTCATTTCGGAATTGTTTCAAGTTTTGGCAATCAGGCGCCCACCTGGAAAACAAAGGAACATAGTTCGATTTTTGGCAATCAAGCGCCCACCTGGATAACAAGGGAATACATTTCAAGTTTTCGCATCAGGCACCCACCCAGAAAACAAGGGAATACAGTTCAAGTTTTAGCAATCAGGCGCCCACCTGGAGAACAAGGGAATAAAGTTCAAGTTTTAGCAATCAAGCGCCCAACTGGAGAACAAGGGAATACAATTCAAGTTTTAGCAATCGGATGCCCACCTGGAGAACAAGGGAAGTCATTTCAAAATCCAATTCAAGTTAGAAGTAGCAGAATCTCGTGGCAAGAATGTGAGTCAACGGTCCGAGATGACCAATAGAAGTAGTCTCAATCCAGAATAAAATAAAGAGAAAAAAAAGAAGCAAATCCAAATGCAGAAGCAGAAAAAAAAATGTGAAATGCTCAAGACGTGGTTGAAGTTACGAGCGCTACATGTCCGGTCTTGGTCGAAAAGTTGAAGAAGAATGAACTAGCACATGCAGCTAGCGAGCGTCAAGATTCAAATCTAAGGTTTGCATGAAGAACCATTCAAGACTCAAGATCAAGCTTCAGAAGACTTATAGATAGGAATTTTGTAACTCATAGCTGACAGGCTTAGTTAGTCTTTTTCATTTTTTGATTTTGATGTAATAATAGGACCACAGACCGGAACCTCGACAGAACGACACCTCGATCGGCTCTCCACCTCAGTCTACTCAACACCTCATTCACTTCTGAACTACACGTGGCCTGATTTCTTTATTGCTAAGGATATGTAGGAAGCTCAGATTCCAGGGCTCGGTCACATTCTCCTTTCTTCTAATTTTTGGTTTCTCTAAATAAGGGTCAGGTCAAAAAACCTGTCTCGTTGTTCTTTGTCTGAAAACTCTTTGTGTTTTCCGTCAAAAAGGGGCAGCTGTAGACATGTAATTTTTGACCGTCACCAAGATTTTACTCATTTTAGCGTTTAAATATTTAGTTTAGTTATAATATCGTTATTATAACTAGTTTTGACTCTTCTACTTTATTTTTATCACAAAAAACAAAAATTACAAAAAACAATATATAGTTTCATTAATATTTTGTAGTCATACTATTTTACTAAGATTTTTATTTTTATATAATCTTGAAAAATACTAAAACAGTTTTACAATATAATATTGTTTGCTTTAATTAATTAGGATTAGTTTTATAACTTATTTTATAAATTTTATATCATTTTCAGAAGGAAGAGTTAGTTTTTGGGTTAGTTTATCACATTTTTAATGAGAGGTCCATTTTTAGTCTTTTAGCCCAATTTTTAAGCCCAACAATACCTAACCCACTTCCTATTCCTCTTAAACCCTTACACCTTAACCCTAAAGGGTCTTCTTCTTAAACCAAAACAAGACCTAGAACCTTAGACAACAGTCCAGCCGCCGCCACTAACCAGTTGACCCACCAGCAAACCTCTCCACCCTTAACGAACCCCGAAACCAGCGTAAACCAACAACCAATACCAGATTCCAGCCATCTCCCCTCCCATTGCTGCTGCACACAGAACACAGCTGCGACAAACACCGCACCACACCACCCTCATCTCTGTTCCGCTGTCTCAGCACCATCCCAGATACTGGAGACAGCAACAACACGACGAGGACCAAACTAGCGACCTCCCTCTTATTCAACCAATCAACAACCTCCATTAACCTGGACCTTAACCAAAGACCACGAAAATCAGACCCACAAGAGGGAACACAAAAAGAAATGAGCAGCGCCGCCGACCTCCTCTTCTCCAAAACTAGAATGCCCCGTCTCCAGCCATTCCCAGCGATCGCAATCCCCCTGATCCGAACAACTCACTGCCACATATACAAATAGCAACCAGAGAGACGAACAATAACGAAAAATAGAGGAGGAGGAACGAACGTGAGATGGAAAAGAAAGGGAGGGAACATTTTCCTTCTTCAATTATAGGTCCTGCTTCTGATTTTTGTTTGAGTTCAAACCAAGTTTTTTTTTGAATCTTAGTTTTTTTATTACACCAAAAAGAAAAAAATTCAACACATTCTAGATTTTTGGTTCTAGTTTGATCTACGGATCCAAAATTATGTACTCTTTCGGATCTGTTCGGTTTTTGCATCTGATTTGGTTTCTAAACTCACGTTTGGTCGAATATCTATTTGTTGTTGGAGCTCAATTGAGATTTGGAGTTTGAGGTACCGCTCGTGGCTCGCGATCTCATTCTTGTTGCTGCCCATGTTTCCGGTCAGAGACACTAATCAATTTTCAATTTAGTGCAAGTTTATAGTCAACTTTTTGCTTTCCGGTGTTGTACTCAGAGACATTCCTACATCAAATTTTGAAAGAAATTTTGTTTTCAACAAAGGTTCACTTCTTACTTTCTCTCGTGTTGCTATTTCTATTTGTATGACTTTGTGATTTTGTTTAAATAAGTTAATGATTTCTTTTAAGTTGTATTTGTTTGGACTTCAATTGAATTGCATGTTTAGGAGTAAAATTGAGGGGAAGGGAACGTTAGCTAGATGAATGGTTTGTGTAGTTGTTGACAATTAGAAGATAAGCGGGACCGTGTGGTTTCTAGTTTGAAAGCAAAAAAGATAATTAGGCTTTAATTAAGTGATTATCTTGCTCTTATGTTAATTTTATTTACTTGTTTGTGACATTAGGAGCATGCCTAGTCTGTTATTATTTGGGTAGGCAAACCTTTAAAAGGTTTATTTTAATTTATAAAGTTCGGATATAAGGTGATAGGTGGACTTTATCCGGGGAATGGCCCGTGAAATTTGTATATATTATTTCATTTTGTTTTATTTTTCTTTTATTAGAAGGGGACAACCTCGAACCTTTTGGATTTTTATTTTTCTTTGTGTGTTTTTACCTCAATTCGAATATTCTCAAAGCCGACTAGATCAAGTATGCAACCGTACTAGCTATGGGACTAGGGGAATGCCTAACACTTTCTCCCTGAGTCAAATGAACCCCTTACCCAAATCTTTGGTGCAGACTTAGTTTTATAGTCCAAAGTATTTTAAAGGAAAAATCATATTTAAAATGGTGACCCGGCACACCGAAACCAATATAAGGTGGCGACTCTGAAAAATCCTTTTGAACACAATTACTTGGTCACTTTCAAAATTGAAAACCCTTTTGAGCTTCATTAAATCTTTTATTAATTTAAGAGGGTTAGTGAGGTGGTGAAAAAGGGGTGGAGAAGAGGAGGTCAGCGGCACTGCTCGTTTCTTTTTGTGTTCCCTCTTGTGGGTCTGATTTTCGTGGTCTTTGGTTAGGGTCCAGGTTAATGGAGGTTGCTGATGGGTTGAAGAAGAGGGAGGTCGCTGGTTTGGTCTTGGTCGTGTTGCAGCTATCTCTGGCGGCTGGGATGGTGCTGGGACGGCGAAACAAAGGTGAGGGTGGTGCTGTGCGGTGTTTGTCGCGGTTGTATTCTGTGTGCAGCAGCGATGGGAGGGGAGATGACTTGAATCTGGTCTTAGTTTTTGGTTGTTGCTAGTTTCGGGGTTCATTGAGGATGGAGAGGTCCGCTATTGGGTCGACTGGTTAGTGGCGACAACTCGACTGTTGTCTAGAGTTCTAGGTTTTGTCTTGGTTTAAGAAGAAGACCCTTTAGGGTTAGAGTGTAAGGGTTTAAGAGGAATGGGATGTGGGTTAGGTCTTGTTGGGCTTAAAAATTGGGCTAAAAGACTAAAAATGGACCTCTCATTAAAAATGTGATAAACTAACCCAAAAACTCACTCTTCCTTCTGAAAATGATATAAAATTTATACAATAAAACTATAAAACTAATCCTAATTAATTAAAGCAAACAATATTATATTGTGAAACTATTTTGGTATTTTATATATAAAATAAAAATTCTAGTAAAATAGTATGACTACAAAATATTAATGAAACTATATATATATTTTTGTAATTTTTTTTTTGTTATAAAAATAAAGTAAAAGAGTCAAAACTAGTTAAAATAACGATATTATACCTAAACTAAATATTTAAACACTAAAATGAGTAAAATTTGGGGGAGGGTCAAAAATTACATGTCTACAGGAGGCCACAACACAACCTACAGGAGCTCTGCCGAATGGCCATGAGGCCATGAGCCCCAAGCATAATGTTCTAGGATAGAAGAAGATGATGAGAAGAAATGGGCAAATGAGCCAATGAAGGTACTGGGATAGAAAAAACAACGCCAAGGCACCCCCATTTATAGGGGGTAATGACACAGTCATCAAGGCTTTGGAATATTGACCGGTGGGCACAATTACTGCATTCTTGAAGAACCGAATCGACGGCAGTAAATTCACCTTGGAGGACGGGAAATGCCAGTGCATTGAATGATGTCAAAATACACAAATCCACGAGACACCCCAGTTGCCACCAAAGCTCGTGCCACAGGTTGCGTCATTGGTACGACTTCATCGTAAAAAGCTTATGAAGTAAGGTGTTAGAATCATTTCCCATCGCTTCGTTTTGGGAAACGCGGAGACTATCTGTATGCGAAACAATTAGAGGACTTAATTCCTCACTATCAAGCCACTTCAAAAGAATGCCTCGAGACCCCGAGGACGTGGAGCCACGATCGAGTCCCCTCCCTCGGGGATCGTCGAGGCCCGACTCAAAGAAGACGGAGGTCGAGGCTAGAACAGAAGGGGAAGCTCCAAAGGCACACGGCTAAATCTGACAAAGCCTGCCTATCCAGAGCCTATGCCGAAGCGTCGCATCTCGCCGTTCCATCTCCATACTTTACATTAATGCATGTTGTACTATAACCGGGTTCCCCTCCTATATAAAGGGAACCTACACTACTTTGTAAAGGGTTGATGTTTCTCCAACTATTCCTCCACAAGATCAATAATATCTCCCTCTCTCTCTCTTTCTTCTCTCTAACTTGCCCGTTCCTGCTAGCTCGAGGCCACTCTAGTACTTACTATTCTCTCACTTGTTCTTCATTTATTGCTTGGTATTGGCCATAAAGAGCCTTGTTTAATCATATCTTAACTGTTATCCCATTCTCGGCTACCCCCGATAGCTCGAAATCTAGCCCAGATATCGACCTCGAGGTCCTCCATCGACCTCGAGGTCCTCCATCGACCATTCCGAAGCCAGGACAACAAGCTCATCGGTTTGATCATTGCCCCATTTTAGCTTGTATTTTATCATCAAACTTCATATTCTTAGCATCATCTGCCCTAACAAATAGCATAAAAATAGATCACGTATTTTTAGAATCCCATTTACAAATTTAATTATTGTTACCATTTTCGCGATAAACTTATTTAATAAACATTAGTTACACAAAAATCTAGCATACTCCTACCCACACCAATAACCAGAGGTATCAAAAATGGCACTATCATCAAACTTTGAAGTTGTTAGCCAAGCAAAAAACTATCAAACTAGTGTCACCACTTATATCCACAAGTTTACCATATTTTCAAAGTTTATCAATTACGAGCATTGACATCATTGTATGGCGCTCAAATTCACCCATACGTAAAAATAATTCCATCTTTTTCTCATCATCACAGAGAATCATTGAATCTTTGATACGTTTCTCTATAGTGTACAACTTAAATACTGGAGATTCAAGAATAGAATAAATTTGGCCATGAATATTGAATCGGTCACGATACCCAATCGTTTCAATCAAGACACCCATTCTTTTGTCTTGACTTTCAGTAAAGGTTTTCATAATTTCCATCATACCTTTGAGAAATGTCTCATTATTATCCTATATTTTTTCTTGCTTTTCTCTTTTTCGTTTTCATTAGAAGAGGACCTTTTATCATACGCACCTTGTTTATGAGCTTATTAGGATCCAGCATGCTCATTTTTAGATGCTTCGGTACTAGGTACAGTGGCATTTTCAGCTCCAGTGATGCGCTAGCTCAATCTTAAATCTAGGAGACGCACTTCCTAGTCTGGGTCATTCAGATTCTATTCTTAGCAAACGCACTTGCTAGTCAAATATTCTTGGTTTGATTCACAAGAGACACACATCCCAGTCAAGTCTTTAGTTTTACTTTCATCATTGCATAAATAACATAGGTGATTTACAATTTTGCTAACAACTCACAAATCTTCCTAGTGCAAACTGGGGCAGAAAATTTTATTTGTTTTGTTGTTTTGATTGCAGGCACCCACCTGGAGAATGAGGGAATTCGTTTCAGAATTGTTTCAAGTTTTGGCAATCAGGAGCCCACCTGAAAAACAAGGGAACATATTTCGATTTTTGGCAATCAGGCGCCCACCTGGATAACAAGGGAATACATTTCAAGTTTTCGCATCAGGTGCCCACCTAGAAAACAAGGGAATACAGTCCAAGTTTTAGCAATCAGGCGCCCACCTGGAGAACAAGGGAATAAAGTTCAAGTTTTAGCAATCAAGCGCCCACCTAGAGAACAAGGGAATACAATTCAAGTTTTAGCAATCAGACGCCCACCTGGAGAACAAGGGAAGTCATTTCAAAATCCAATTCAATTTAGAAGTAGCAGAATCTCGTGGTAAGAATGTGAGTCAATGGTCCGAGATGACCAATAGAAGTAGTCTCAATCCAGAATAACATAAAGAGAAAAAAAAGAAGCAAATCCAAATGCAGAAGCAGAAAAAAGATGTGAAATTCTCAAGACGTGGTTGAAGTTACGAGCGCTACATGTCCAGTCTTGGTACGAAAAGTTGAAGAAGAATGAACTAGCACATGCAGCTAGCGAGCGTCAAGATTCAAATCTAAGGTTTGCATGAAGAACCATTCAAGACTCAAGATCAAGCTTCAGAAGACTTATAGATAGGAATTTTGTAACTCATAGCTGACAGGCTTAGTTAGTCTTTTTCATTTTTTGATTTTGATGTAATAATAGGACCACAGACCGGAACCTCGACAGAACGGTACCTCGATCGGCTCTCCACCTTAGTATACTCCATCACCTCATTCACTTCTGAACTACACGTGGCCTGATTCCTTTATTGCTAAGGATATGTAGGCAGCTCAGATACCAGGGCTCGGTCACATTCTTCTTTCTTCTAATTTTTGGTTTCTCTAAATAAGGGTCGAGTCAAAAAACCTGTCTCGTAGTTCTTTGTCTAAAAACTCTTCGTGTTTCCCGTCAAAGAGGGGCAGCTGTAGACATGTAATTTTTGACCGTCACCAAGATTTTACTCATTTTAGCGTTTAAATATTTAGTTTAGGTATAATATCGTTATTTTTACTAGTTTTGAATCTTCTACTTTATTTTTATCACAAAAAAAAAATTACAAAAATATATATAGTTTCATTAATATTTTGTAATCATACTATTTTACTAGGATTTTTATTTTTATATAATCTTGAAAAATACCAAAACAGTTTCACAATATAATATTGTTTGCTTTAATTAATTAGGATTAGTTTTATAACTTATTTTATAAATTTTATATCATTTTCAGAAGGAAGAGTGAGTTTTTGGGTTAGTTTATCACATTTTTAATGAGAGGTCCATTTTTAGTCTTTTAGCCCAATTTTTAAGCCCAACAATACCTAACCCACTTCCCATTCCTCTTAAACCCTTACACCTTAACCCTAAAGGGTCTTCTTCTTAAGCCAAAACAAGACCTAGAACCTTAGACAACAGTCCAGCCACCCCCACTAACCAGTTGACCCACCAACGGACCTCTCCACCCTCAACGAACCCCGAAACCAGCGGCAACCAACAACCAATACCAGATTCCAGCCATCTCCCCTCCCATCGCCGCTGCACACAGAACACAGCCACGACAAACACCGCACATCACCACTCTCACCTCTATTCCGCTGTCCCAGCACCATCCCAGCTGCCGGAGATAGCAGCAACACGACCAAGACCAAACCAGCGACCTCCCTCTTCTTCAATCCATCAACAACCTCCATTAACCTGGACCCTAACCAAAGGCCACGAAAATCAGACCCACAAGAGGGAACACAAAAATAAACGAGCAGCGCCGCCGACCTCCTCTTCTCCAAAACCAGAATGCCCCATCTCCAGCCATTCCCAATGATCGCAATCCCCCTGATCCGAACAAATCACTGCCACACATACAAATAGCAACCAGAGAGACGAACAATAATGAAAAAGAGAGGAGGAGGAACGAACGTGAGATGGAAAAGAAAGGGAGGGCACGTTTTCCTTCTTCAATTATAGGTCCTGCTTCTGATTTTTGTTTGAGTTCAAACCAAGTTTTTTTTGAATATTAGTTTTTTTATTACACCAGAAAGAAAAAAATTCAACACATTCTAGATTTTTGGTTCTAGTTTGCTCTACGGATCCAAAATTATGTACTCTTTCGGATCTGTTCGGTTTTGCATCTGATTTGGTTTCTAGACTCACGTTTGGTCGAATATCTATTTGTTGCTGGAGCTCAATTGAGATTTGGAGTTTGAGGTACCGCTCGTGGCTCGCGATCACATTATTGTTGCCGCCCGTGTTTGCGGTCAGAGACACGAATCAATTTTCAATTTAGTGCAAGTTTATAGTCAAATGTTTGCCTTCCGGTGTCGTACTCAGAGACATTCCTACATCAAATTTTGAAAGAAATTTTGGTTTCAAGAAAGGTTCACTTCTTACTTTCTCTCGTGTTGCTATTTTTATTTGTGTGACTATGTGATTTTGTTTAAATGAGTTGATGATTTCTTTTATGTTGTATTTGTTTGGACTTTAATTGAATTGCACATTTAGGAGTAAAATTGAGGGGAAGGGAACATTAGCTAGATGAATGGTCTGTGTGGTTGTTGACAACTAGAAGATAAGCGGGACCGTGTGGTTTCCAGTTTGAAAGCTAAAAAGAGAATTAGGCTTTAATTAAGTGATTATCTTGCTCTTCTTTTAATTTTATTTACTTGTTTGTGACATTAGGAGCATGCCTAGGCCGTTATCATTTGGGTAGGCAAACCTTTAGGAAGTTTATTTTAATTTATAATGTTCGGATATAAGGTGAGAGGTTGTCCCTTAGTTAAATTTATCCGGGGAATGCCCCATGAAATTTATATATATTATTTCATTTTATTTTATTAGAAAGGGACGACCTCGAACATTTTGGATGTTTATTTTCCTTTGTGTGTTTTTACCTCAATTCGAACATTCTAAAAGCCGACTAGATCAAGTATGCAGCCGTACTAGCTACGGGACTCGGGGAATGCCTAACACCTTCTCCCTTACCCAAATCTCTGGTGCAGACTTAGTTTTAGAGTCCAAAGTATTTTAAAGGAAAAATCATATTTAAAATGGTGACCTGGTGTAACGACCAGACCGGTCGTTTTGAGCTTTTGCACTTTTCTCGCTAGTTCTCAGGCATGACTTGCCCCCTGTGATGTGTTATGACTTATGTAAATCATTGGTTTTGGTTTTCAGAGTAATTAGAACGAATTTGGAAGAAAACGGTTCTCAATTGAAGCTTGAAATTCGTAAGGTTTGACCAAGATTTGACTTATTTGTATATGATCTTGGATCGAAATTTTTATGATTTGGTTAGCTCCATTAGGTTATTTGTGACTTAGGAGCACGATCGGAATGAGTTTTGGAGTTGTAGAGAAGATTTAGTCTGGAATTGACGAAATTGAGATTTCGGCGTTTTCCCGATTGATAGGTGAGATTTTGATATAGAGGTCAGAATGGAATTCCGAGAGTTGCAGTAGCTTTGTTGTATTATTTGGTTATTGATGTTGTTGTGAGCGTTCCGAAGTTTTGAACAAGTTCGAACGATGTCATGGGATGTGTTGGTACAATTGGTTTGAAGTTCCGGGAGTTCCGCGTAGGTTCCGGGATGTTTTAGGCCGAAAATCATAGTGGTAGCAGGTCCAGATGGGTTGCAGGCCTCGGAACCCACCCGCGCAGTCCGCACAAAAAGAAGTGCGGCTGCGGTATGTGTTGTGCGGACCGCACAAAATGAAGTGCGGCCGCGGTAGGTGCTGTGTGGACCGCACAAAATGCAGTGCGGCCGCGGTGGGAGACATTTTACTGGTCTTACGGAAGCTCATATCTTTTGATATACAAGGAATTTTGAGATGATTCAAAAACGAAAGTTGTAGCCCTTCGTGTCTAGTTTCCATAAAGTAAAGATATCGCAATTTGGACATTTGTAGCGAAAGTTATGGCCATAAAACTAAAGTCTGTCACTGCAGAGGAAAGCCCATGCGGCCGCGGTCATTTTTGTGCGGACCGCGGTCGATTTTCTACGGTCCGCAGAGGTGGAAATCTGTGGGGTACTCTATAAATACGATGTTTTGGGTTTTATTTGATATTTTGACCTAGAGAGCTCGGATTTTGGCGATTTTTTGAAGGTTTCTCATGAAATTCATCGGGGGTAAGTGATCCTAACTCAGATTTGGCTAGAGTACATGAATCCACCATTGAATTCATCATTTAATTCGTGACTTAGGATGGAATTTGGGAAGAAAATTGTGAAATCTTTCAAAAATGTAAAATGATGAATTGAAGGACCAAATGGTATCGGAATTGGATAATTTTCATATGGTTAGACTCGTGAGGGTATAAGGATTTTAGTTTTGTGAATTTTGTCAAATTTCGAGCTATGGACCCGGGGGTCAGGTTTGTCAAATTTCGGGAATTTTGTGGTAATTTAATTATTTTCGAGTGGGCTTTGTTCCCTTAGCACAGTTTGATGGTTTTGCACTGATTTCGGCTAGATTTGGTGCATCCGGAGGCCGATTCGAGAGGCAAAGGTATCACAGGCTAGAGTTCAGACTAGATAGAGGTGAGTAATGATTGTAAATGATACTCTGAGAGTTTGAAACCTCGGATTGCACATCGTAGTGCTATATTAAGGTGAGGCACACGCATGTTGACGAGCGTGGGGTCGTGCACTATTGGGGATTGTGACTTGGTCCGTCCCAATTGATGATTTTACCGCGTATTTGACTGAAACATATTTGTTATCATCATGATTTGGGCTGATTGCCATATTTGGGCTTCATGCCAACTATTTGAACCCTTCGGGGATTTTTATTACTATTTCCTCATTGCTTTGACTTATTAATTGAACTCAGTTATGTTATTTTCCTCTGTTTTACAACTCATCCATTTTTACTCCGTTTTGAGACTTAAATGATATTCTAAATGATGTTTTGAGCTAAGAAATACTGTTTTACTAATGCCTGAGGGGTTTGTAAGTATTTTTGACTAAGCAAGGCCGAGGGCCTAGTTGTGAGGAAACACTGATACTGATTGAGGCCGAGGGCCTGAGATATGTACGCCACGAGGTGACTTGTTGATATTGTTTATGAAGCTGAGGGCCTAAGATATATACGCCACGAGGTGGCTTGACTGATATGAGGCTGGGGGTCTAGATTTGATGCCACAAATGGCTTGATATTGCGCTTGGGCCGTAAGGGGCCCCTCCCGGAGTCTGTACACCCCTAGTGAGCGCGAGTACCCATTGTGATGTGAGAGATAGCCCGAGGGGCTGATATTGCTCTATGTGATAGCCCGAGGGGTTGATATTGTTCTATGTGATTGCCCGAGGGGCTGGTACCGTTCTATGTGATAGCCCGATGGGTTGATATTGTTCTTAGATATTGCTCGAGGGGTGGAGTTGTTGACATTGTGCCCGAAGGGCGAATCTTTATTTGTTTATCTTTCATATTTACTTGTCATTTTACCTGTTAAACTATGGTATTTGTGTCCGAGGGGCAAATTTCTGTACTTCTATACACTAACTATTTTGCATTTATTTGCGTAACCGTTGAAAAAGCCATTTTCAAATAAGTTTAAACTGAGCTAAGATATTTTAAGAGATTTAAGCTTTACTGCTTTCTTATTGGTTTTGGACTGCTTCTATACAACATCTTGATATGTTTTATGTGATTTCTTGCCTTCAGTTTTTATTTATTATTATTACTCACTAAGTCGGCGTACTCACATTACTCTCTGCACCTTGTGTGCATATTCAGGTATGTTTAGGCTGATCGGAGGTAGAGTCATCAGAGTTTAGCAAGGTAGCTGCCGCCGTTCGCAGCACTGCTTTTATCTCTCTTCTTTTCATTAGACTGTATTTGTACACTCCAGGCTTTCAGTTGTATTTATACCCTAGTAGATGCTCATGACTTGTGACACCCCGGTTAGGGCTGTGTTGGGTTGTATATCCTTTACTCATTGTCATAAATTCATGATTAGACTGCTTTTATATTTGTTTAACTGTTTTAAAAAGTGAATTGGGTTTAACTGGCTGGCCTTGTCTTCATGAGAGGCGCCATCACGACCGAGTTCGGGGTTAGGGTCGTGACACCTGGTACACCAAAACCAATGTCAGGTGGTGACTCTGAAAAATCCTTTTGAACACAATTACTTGGTCACTTTCAAAATTGAAAACCCTTTTGAGCTTCATAAAATCTTTTTATTAATTTAGGAGGGTTAGTGAGGTTGTGAAAAAGGGTTGTGATAGCTCTGGTGACTTTGCTGAGGAGTTGCAGGTTCGAGCTGGTACTTGATCTTGTTGGCTTTTAGGATATTCGGTTAAGGTGTTTGTTTTTTTTATTTGCTTTGCTTATCTGGTTTGTTTGTCTTATTTTCTTGTTTTGTTGGTTATTTGTTTTTCGCTTTTCTTTATGTGTTACTGCTTTATAAACTGTCATCATTTGCATAACCATGATTCTTCTTTCTGCAACAAGTCCCCCGGAGTACATTTGAGCGTACACGTCCTTTTGTGAGTCACCCGTGTCTTTAGAGGGTGGCGTGGGAGCGTGGAGTGGGCGGACAACTAGAGCAGTCACCATCGACCACGTGCCGCCCCGAATTGCCTTGTCTGGCGAATCCCAAACTTAGGTCAGCCTTTAGGTCATTTTTATTTGCATCATGTCATTTAGACCTAACAAGGCTCGATCCCAGGTACCGTGTCCCTTTGTATCAGGCCTATCCAAATGCTGCCAAAATGGGCTCGTGGCCCAAAAAGACATTCAATTATCCCTATGTGATACATGTTGCATCTTCGAGGGTAGAAATGTCATTTGGCAGACCGATGTTTTGGAAAGAAGAGTGAAAAATGAAACAAGTAGGGCTCAGTTATATTTTTCTTTTACAACTTTTTCAAAAAAAGCCAAAACAAAATACAAAAAATGAAAAATCCAAAAAGATTTTATACTTTCCCATCATTTTCCAAAAAAAGGAAAAAAAAGAAAATCCAAAAAGATTTTACATTTTCCATCATTTTTTTCAAAAAGATAAAAAATATAGTTTTTTTCAAATCAGATGCATTTTTTTTAAAATTCTATCCTATATCTAATCTTCCCGAATTACGCATACCTGATTCTCGTCTTTCGGAGCGGGATACGTAGACAACCCACATAGGGTCCGGTCTTTCTAGTGAGTCTTAGGTTCTTAACTTTGCGGGGTCTTAGCCAAATTTTGCATGTCTAGCCACTTTTGGCCATATCGGCCTTGTTGCAAAATAGGGCTATTTTGCGAAGTGGTTGTTGATCCGTGTCTGGAGAGTCTAGAATCCACAATTAGCTGTCTCCTCTTTGTTTAAAGTCCATTCCTGTTGAATTTTCATGCTTAACTATTTTTGGCCACATAGGCCATTTCTGCAAAATGGGGTCATTTTTGCAAAGTAACTTTAGAGGTTATGATTCCTTGATGTTTAGGGCCATATGAGGTGTTTCCTTATTAAGTTTTGCATTTTTAGTCACTTTTGGCTACGTAAGCCTTTTTGCAAAAATAGCCTTAATCATGCCTTGCATGTGTCCAATAGAAGGTGTCGTGGCATTACATGTGTCTTGAATCACTAACTCTATTTGATCATATTTTTCCCATTCAGGTATGAAACAATTTGCTAGAGTTTGAGCATGACAAATACCCTAGGACCATTCTAGTTAAGACCATTGCATGCACGAGCTGCTTGATGAAACTTTTTATTTTTTTAGTCTATCTTATGTTGTCTTTTAATTTTAGTCTTGTACAGTAGTATCGAGTCTGTCAGTCTAGTTAAGATTGTCGAGTCTTTTGTTATGGTATTTCCTGTTTTGTATTTGAAAAACCAAAAAAAAAAAATTATAAATGAAAAATCCAAAAAGATTTTTATTTTTAGTTTATTTGTCCATTACTTTTTTCCAGAACTATGCTTGATCTGATTCATGGGGGTCATGATACATAGACAACCTACATAGGGTTCGATCGAATCATTATTAAGAAAAAAGAAAAAATTGTGGGATGTAAGAAATGAGAGGAAAGAAAAGAGTGACAATTAAAAATAAAAGAGAGGAAGGAAAATGAGCGAGCCAAAAAATATTAGAAAAGAAAGAAAAGAGAAAATTGAAATGAACAAAATTGGGATGATGCCAAATGACCTTCTGACCCTCGAAGTTATTCTAGAACCGTTACTTGTTGCTAGGGGCATTGCATGCAATGTGATATTTCTATCTGATAAATATCCTAACGCTAACATGTTTGCTTTGTTTTGCTCCTTTTTGTTACTCCCATTGTTATCATAACAGAGGGTGGTTAGTTTGTGGCACTTTGGCGATTCATCCATACAACACAAGGTCAAAGAGCAAGGTAGTCATGACTAGCAAAGATTTGGACACAGGAGTTGTTGACCCGCCGAGGGAGATTGTTGAATTAGAATCGGAACTGAAAGAAGAGGTCCGAGGATTGAAACATCAGATGGAGGAAATGTATCAGGCCTAGATCAAGGGACATCTTCCACCTTCATTCCCTACCAACTATACAGAAAACCATGTCTGCATTCCACCGCTGTCCCAAGCCCAGATTCCCAATACCGTTGATCTTTCCCTTCAACATGCCCCAGGCTTCACCCCTTACCACTCCTACCCCAGCACTTTGTCCCAAATTTTCCATGCCCCACCAGCCAAAACAACCTCATACCCCGCTCAAGTTTAGGAAGCCAAAATTTACCTGGGTCAGCACACTTTGTGGGGAAGATGCGTGGTGACACGGAGTATGATAATCCTCTTGGAAACTTGCTGATTGAAATTAATAATATTGAAATTGGTGAAGGTCCCAGTAATTTTGATGTGCAATCCAATGGCTAAGATGTTGAGCTTGGTAATTGAAAAAACACTCCTTTCTTGGCTAGCCAGGGAGGAGTTTGGTGGTTTATTTTGTTGTCATGTCTGTTGTCCAGGTTATTTCGGCGTTATAATCCGGACATTGTCTTGTGGCTCAAATCTTTCTTCTTCTTATTTTGTCTAGTTCGTTTAGTTGTAATAACTCGTCTAGTGTTATTTAGGATTGTTCCAGGGTGGTAATCCATGTCTATTTTGCTTGTTTTGTTCAAACCCTCTCCACCATCCGTCTAATGCAATCTCATGTTTTCTATTAGTTCCGGTCAGTTTTTGTTTAGGTTACTTTTCCTTTTATAATTCTTTTCATCCCGATTCTAGTGACATGACATGCACACATAATTCTCAGCATGGTCTTGAAAGTTAGTTTAATCAGAAGCAATGGCACAATTTTGAACATGATAAAAGAGGCATTTGAGGAAACAAGTAGAGATTCACGCATTCTGAGATGACTTGAAGCTTGAATTGAGTGAAACTGAGGCGGTAAGTCTGGTAAATCAAGAAGTTGATAAGAGCATACAACAAAAAAATGTCTCTTAAGCAGTTTGAGGTAAGTCAGTCAGTGCTCAAATGCATTCTTCCACATCGAGATAAGGCTGAGTCAAATCTGCTTCGAACTGGCAAGGGTCATTCATTGGGACAAAGGCATTGCCCATTGTCACTTCTTGTTTGTGTTGATGTCGTCAATAGATACTGTGTATGATTTCTTTTCTTATCTTCAATTGCATGTCTGTACTTGGCATTTTTAAAGTTTGGTATGATGAAGACATTTTATTCTGCTACCCAAACACTTTTATCTTTTGCTACCCCTTTTTGATCCTTAATTTGCTTTGTTCCATACCCCTCAATTGCATCTTCTTGCATCATGGGTAATACTTTGTTCTCAGCACAAAGAGAGAAAACGGTAAAATGAGAGAGTCTTATCGGTGAAAACCCTCATGGGCACCGTAAGGTGACGGTGAGTTGAGAAAAGAACAAAATGAGGAAGGCTTGATGGTGAAAACCCTTCAAGGCACCACAAGTCAACTGAGAATTGTGGATCAGATAGGACAATTGAAGTGCTGAAGCCCATTTTCACAGCGAAGAGATTAGGTCACTTAATCCAAAGGTGCATGTCATGGTCATTAGAGTTAGTATCCACATCTGATAAGTTTCTACTTTGTAATTTTCTTGTTAGGTATTATCTCTTTCCTTTGTCCCTTATTTTATTTCTCTCGTTTTGTTTGAGTCCCTTCTTGAGTCTGTTTGGTCAGAACATGTGAGAAATGACTTCAAAATTTGCTACCAACTTTCTAATTGCACAAAACGAATTTGGCTAGCACATCAAAGTTGCATAAGTCAGGGAAAAGTGGTATGCGCATTGAGTTGGTAACAATCAACATGCTTTGGGATTCATGTGAAATGCAAGGGTTCGGTAAATATCAATTCATGAGCAAAATGCAACAGATAGAGGAAATTGGGATCGAATGGAGCAGAGGTGTTTTCTGTGATAAGGGTTGAAAGAAAATGGCTAGTCGATAACAGTCAAGGTCGTCCAAGTTGAAATCAAAGTTATCTTGGCAAGTGTAGAAGCAGCCGCCCTCAAGGTCAAGGCCGCAACTAACTACCACATTTAAACTCACAAGTTTTCTTTGTTTGAAATAGGAACAAAACAGTGCAAGCAAGTGGGTTCAAAAATAAGAAATAAAAATAAAGAAAAAGAAAAAAGAAGAAGAGAAGAATCGACAAAGGGAAGTTTCTCAAATCTTTTTCCTTACCTATCTTGCTAGTGTGCACAAAATGTTGCCATTGCTCTTCACATTTTTCCTCCTAGGATAAAAAATCCTAGTTTGATGGATTTTCCTCCCAATAAAATTCTTAGTCTGGTGAATTTTTCTCCTAAGATAGAAAAACCTAGTCTGATGAATTTTCTCCTAGGATCGAAATCTTAGTGTGATGAATCTTTCTCCTAAGATAAGAAAACCTAGTCTGATGAATTTTCTCTTAGGATAAAATCTTAGTCTAATGAATCTTTCTCCTAAGATATCAAAATCTTAGTCAGATGAATCTTTCTCCTAAGATAACAAAAAGGGACCTAGTCTGATGAACTTTCTCCTAGGATCAAAATCTTAGTATGATGAATCTTTCTCCTAAGATAAGAAACCTAGTCTGATGAATTTTCTTCTAGGATCGAAATTTTAGTTTGATGAATTTTTCTCCTAAGATAGAAGACCTAGTCTGATGAACTTTCTCCTAGGATAGAAATCTTAGTCTGATGAAGTTTTCTCCTAAGATAGAAAACCTAGTATAATAAATTTTCTCCTAGGATAGATCTTTAGTTTTCTTAAGTTATTAATCTTTAGTTTTCTTGAAATTAGGGGTCCCACCTAGAGAATAAGGTCAGTTTTTACTTTAGTCAAGCTTAGTTTATAGTTTTCCGCAAGCTCAATCTTAAATCTAGGAGACGCACTTCCTAGTCTGGGTCATTCAGATTCTATTCTTAGAAAACTCACTTGCTAGTCAAATATTCTTGGTTTGATTCACAAGAGACACACATCCCAGTCAAGTCTTTAGTTTTACTTTCATCATTGCATAAATAGCATAAGTGATTTACAATTTTGCTAACAACTCAAAAATCTTCCTAGTGCAAATTGGGGCAGCAAATTTTATTTGTTTTGTTGTTTTGATTGCAGGCGCCCACCTGGAGAATGAGGGAATTCGTTTCGGAATTATTTTAAGTTTTGGAAATCAGGCGCCCACCTGGAAAACAAGGGAACATAGTTCGTTTTTTGGCAATCAGACGCCCACCCGGATAACAAGGGAATACATTTCAAGTTTTCGCATCAGGTGCCCACCTAGAAAACAAGGGAATACAGTTCAAGTTTTAGCAATCAGGCGCCCACCTGGAGAACAAGGGAATAAAGTTCAAGTGTTAGCAATCAGGCGCCCACATGGAGAACAAGGGAATACAGTTCAAGTTTTAGCAATCAGACGCCCACTTGGAGAACAAGGGAAGTCATTTCAGAATCCAATTCAAGTTAGAAGTAGCAGAATCTCGTGGCAAGAATGCGAGTCAACGACCCGAGATGACCAATAGAAGTACTCTCAATCCAGAATAAAATAAAGAGAAAAAAAAGAAGCAAATCCAAATGTAGAAGCAGAAAAAAGATGTGAAATGCTCAAGATGTGGTTGAAGTTACGAGCGCTACATGTCCGGTATTGGTACGAAAAGCTGAAGAAGAATGAACTAACACATGCAGCTAGCGAGCGTCAAGATTCAAATCTAAGGTTTTCATGAAGAACTATTCAAGAATCAAGATCAAGCTTCAGAAGACTTATAGATAGGAATTTTGTAACTCATAGCTGACAGGCATAGTTAGTCTTTCTCATTTTTTGATTTTGATGTAATAACTGGACCGCGAACCGGAACCTCGATGGAACGACACCTCGATCGGCTCTCCACCTCAGTATACTCCATCACCTCATTCACTTCTGAACTACACGTGGCCTGTTTTCTTTATTGCTAAGGATAAGTAGGCAGCTCAGATACCATGGCTCGGTCACATTCTCCTTTCTTCTAATTTTTGGTTTCTCTAAATAAGGGTCGGGTCAAAAAACCTGTCTCGTTGTTCTTTGTCTGAAAACTCTTTGTGTTTTCCGTCAAAGAGGGGCAGCTGTAGACATGTAATTTTTGACCCTCACCAAGATTTTACTCATTTTAGCGTTTAAATATTTAGTTTAGGTATAATATCGTTATTTTAACTAGTTTTGACTCTTCTACTTTATTTTTATCCTTAAAACAAAAATTACAAAAAAAATATATATAGTTTCATTAATATTTTGTAGTCATACTATTTTACTAGGATTTTTATTTTTATATAATCTTGAAAAATACTAAAACAATTTTGTAAGCACGTGATTTTTGCCCTATATGAGAATTACTCCCAAAAATTCAAAATAAAATGATTTTCCTTGGTGTAAAATTTTGTGAGATTTTGTGATATTTTGGATAATTATTTGTATTTGTCTGTGTTTGTTTATTTGTTAAATTAATAAAAAATTACAAAAATATGTCGCATTTGCATGTAGGATTTAATTCTATAATTGTTACTAATTAAATTTGTTTACAAAAAATGAAAATTACAAAAATAGGCATCTTTTGCATTTTTAGCATTTAATGTCCAAATATACAATTTTATGCTTAATTATTACTTAATTGTGCGTTAATTGTTATTTGGAGTTAATTTGCACTTTTATAACTTAATTTAGTTCTTAATAATAGTTAAAGTATTTTTAGAATTTAGTTTTAAAGAAATAAAAGAAGAAAAGAGAGCGAAAATATAAAGAAAGTCGGAATTGGGCCTCGTCTTCGATTTCAAGCCATAGGCCCAAAAAATGGCCCAATCTTCCCTACGACCCAGTCCATTTCGAACTGGGTCGACCCAGTCCATAACCCAAAAGACCCAAACCCCTTTGTCTTACATTTTACAAAACAAAACAAAAATTAAAAGACAAGAAACCCTAACACTAAACCAATCCGCCCCCACCCCTCCTATCTTCTTCTTCTTCCTCAAGCTTTCTCAAGCACACATCCATGGCAGCCCTTCCTCACGCCTCCACCACCATCGTCCCCAACTGCGACCATGTTGCCCCCAGTTCCACCATAACACCCCGCGGCCATTGCTTCGTCATCTTCGTCGCCAAGCTCAAGCTTGAGCTCCCATGGCGATTTTCCTTCTCGACGACCAGCTTCGTCCCCAGCTGCTTCCTGCTGCCTCTGCGTCGAACGGTAGCTCCAAACTAAAAGTCAAGCAGTTTGCTTCATCTTCTTCATCTTCGTCGAGCTCGAACTCGAGCTCACATGGCTGCCTCACCACCGTCCCGCGTCACTGCTGCTGCGTTTCTCTCTTCATTGATGCGGTGCTGCTGCTTCATTTCATCTTCTTCAGCAGCCCAACTCGATCATCGTTTTCTCGAACACCCTCAAAACCCTAGCTGCAGTCACTTCCGTAGGTGCTTGCTTCACTGCTAGTTCAATTCCAAACCATGGTGGACGTTGAAGGTGCTGATGTTGTGGCCGGACAGCCAAAGAAGAGAACGTTTAAGAAGTTCAACTACAGAGGAGTTGATCTGGATGCTCTTCTTGACATGTCTACTGATGAGCTCGTTAAGCTCTTCCTTGCTCGCCCTCGCAGAAGGTTTTAGAGGGGTTTGAAGAGGAAGCCAATGGCGTTGATCAAGAAGCTGCGTAAGGCAAAACGTGAGGCTTCACCAGGTGAGAAGCCAGAGGTCGTCAAAACAGTCCATACATATTTCATTTCGATCCGGTTAGTAGATTTTGAGTTTTATTTTTGTCCGTATTTCGTTTTGATATTTTTCGAATTTAAAATCGGCGAATGTTTGTTTTGTTCATGTCTATGGTTAGATATTTGATTTTTTGTTTTGTTCATGTTCATGTTGTTTGTTAAATTAATTTTCAGATTTCAAAATAGAAGTTTAATTAGTTATTTTCATATTCATTTCATGTTTGTATTATTGTTTAAGTGAATATTTGTTAGTATGATGTTTGTTAGATTCAAATTGAAATTTAATTAACTATTTCTTCAATTTGTTTCATGAGTTTATGTATTGTTAGAAATTGTTAATATTGTTAAGTTCAAGTTTAAGTTCATAATTGTTTCTTCGTCGATCTTGTTATTTGTCTAAAGAATTTAGTTGTGTTAGAGAAATATGTTGGTTTAATCGTTTAAATCCATCATGTTTGTTGTTCGAAATAGATTCAATTCATGTTCATACTTTGTTTGATTGTTCTTGAATTGTTGGTTGTAATGTTGTTAGAATTGATTTTAAGTTCAATATGATGGAATTTAGAAATCTTCATACTTTGTTTGTTGTTGTTGTTGAATCCGAAAATAGGATTGTTTGTTGCTAAAATATTGTTCAATCAAATTTAGTTGTTCTTTGTTGTTCAATTTGTGTTCATGTGATTTGTTGTTGAAATGTTGTTAAAATCGTGTTCATGTGATATTGTTGTTATGATGTTCATCCGTGTTCCTATTGTTGTTTGAACATTGTTAGAAATTGATCATATTGTCTATATTTTGGTTAAGTTTGATTAATTGATGTGTTATAGTTGATGGGTAGTTTGGTAAATTTGTAGTACGTTCAGGGGTAGTTTGGTAATTTCAGTAAGGTCGTGAGGGGTAGTTTAGGAATTGTACATTTTGTAATTATTTATTTGAAGCATGGGGGACAAAATGAAATGGGGTGGGTTGTGATATGATTATTTAATATAAAGGGGGGACAAGATTTAATTTAAAGGGGAATCTTGCATTATTTTAAATGAAGCATGGGGGACAAAATATAATGGGGTGGTGTGATATGTTTATTTAATGTAATGTGGATGAGTGGAAAGATAATGGGTTGGGTAGAGAAAAAGTATTGATTTTAATTAATTGAAAGGTTTGTGGGATGAGTTATATATGTGAAGTCTTGAACACAAGACATAAGAATACAGAGAGAACAGAAAAGATACGAGAAAAAATACAGACACAGATAGAGAAAAAAAACGGACAAAGAATAGAAGAGAGAAAAATTCCGAAAAATATTTAAGCTTTCAAAATAAAAATAAAAGCTAAAAAATCTACTGCTTTCTTTCTTTGTTTGAAATTAGTATTAATGGTTGTTGTTTCATTTAAAGCTTAAAGCTTTTGTTTTTGGGATTACTACTCCACCGGTTTGTACTGGGTTGTTACTGTTGCTGGGCAGTTGTTGATGTTGTACTGTTATTACTGCCGCTGATTCTCATCTTCATTTTCTTGCTTCCAATATCAGGTACATATCTGTAAATTCATGTCATGAAAAGCTTCAACATGACATATTAATGAAGTTCGGGAATTATAATTCTGTTTTCCATTCGTTCAAGTTCATTAGTTTAAAATTTGGTTTTGTTTCAGTTGATTAATATAGTAGTATGTTTGTCGTGATGAATATAAGATAATTGTTACCTCTTAAAGTTCGTATAAGGGTTGTAATAATATCACCTATTTCGGAATTTTCATTAAGTGAAGTCATGATTGAATTATCAAGGTAGGGAACATGACATAAAATGGGCCATTAATTACATCCCGTAATATTGTTAGCTAAATGTAAAGTAGAATGGAAGTATCAAGAAATTACATTATTAGTATATCTTGTAAAAAATCTGATTTTGGTTTAGATTGATATAAGTTGTATGTTCATATATGGCATGATGATGAGTATATATATAATCATATATGGAAGGTGATTTGATATAGCTCGTTACAATGTTAGAGTGTTATGAATGTTTTAGACGGACAATTGTGTTGCATGTAAGGCAATTTTATTCAATCGATTTGTATAATAATTCCCTTTCTTATCAACTTGATGCCTATCTACCATCATAAACAAATTAATCAAACGATTATAATTTTGGATTAAAAAACAATTAATGTAGAAGGTGATTAGGTTTATAGATTATAACATTTTTTTTAGCATTCGCTTCAAATAGAACAATGAAAATTCTTCAAAAATATCACTTCCTTACATCCATTCTTTCCCAATTTTTATACGTAATTTGCATGTTGTCTATTTGGGTAGGCAAATATTGTATTCACTAAATGGTAGTATTAATCACACATTTATTTTTACTCCACAAATTCGAATGGTTTGAGGAATATAATTCATACGCGAAAAACATAAATTGCGACCAACGTCCAATAAATTGTAAATTCTTTTTAAGGAATTTAGAGACTAAAAGAATATTTATTTCTCATGATGTTCACATAAAAATACGTGGATATAATAAACAATTTGTAAACAAATTTATACTACCATCAAGAATATTTTTGTGATTAGGGATACGTTCGCGTAACTTAATTATATTTCTAAAGGCAATTCGGATTATGCGTTTGCGCAACTTCGATCGAATATTTAATAAAAGGGATTTCTCGGAGAATATCATTATTAATTTCATAAAAACCCGAGATGTGAGGTTCACTACTTAATTATACAAAAAGGGCGAATATTCTTGATTTTATTTAAAGCATAATTTCGAAAATAATTATTTTAATAAAAATATTATCTATATTATTGTGTACACGTGCGCGTGACACAACTCCGCATGTTTTAAAAAATATAATTTATAACACGAATATACGTACGCGTGATTCGATTCAAAGAAGGGACTTTAAATCTAAATAGAAGCGGTAACAATAAAATCATGCAATAAAAAATGTATTTAGCAAATCAAAATAATCAAGCCGAATATAACAGTTGAGCGACCGTGCTAGAACCACGGAACTCGGGAATGCCTAACACCTTCTCCCGGGTTAACAGAATTCCTTATCCGGATTTCTGGTGCGCAGACTGTTAAATAGACAGAGTCATATTCTCTTCCTCGATTCGGGATTAAAATAGGTGACTTGGGACACCCTAAATCTCCCAAGTGGCGACTCTGAAATAAAGAAATAAATCCCGTTTCGACTGTCCTTTAATTGGAAAAAACTCCCTTCACCCCTCGCGGGGCGGAAAAAGGAGGTGCGACAAGTTTCACAATATAATATTGTTTGCTTTAATTAATTAGGATTAGTTTTATAACTTATTTTATAAATTTTATATCATTTTCAGAAGGAAGAGTGAGTTTTTGGGTTAGTTTATCACATTTTTAATGAGAGGTCCATTTTTAGTCTTTTAGCCCAATTTTTAAGCCCAACAATACCTAACCCACTTCCCATTCCTCTTAAACCCTTACACCTTAACCCTAAAGGGTCTTCTTCTTAAACTAAAACAAGACCTAGAACCTTAGACAATAGTCCAGCCGCCGCCACTAACCAGTTGACCCACCAGTGGACCTCTCCACCCTCAACGAACCCCGGAACCTGCGACAACCAACAACCAATACCAGATTCCAGCCATCTCCCCTCCCATCGTCGCTGCACACAGAACACAGCCGCGACAAACACCGCACAACACACCCTCACCTCTGTTCCGCTGTCCCAGCACCATCCCAGCCACTGGAGACAACAGCAACACGACGAGGACCAAACCGGCGACCTTCCTCTTATTCAACCCATCAACAACCTCCATTAACCTGGACCCTAACCAAAGACCACGAAAATCAAACCCACAAGAGGGAATACAAAAAGAAACGAGCAGCGCCGCCGATCTCCTCTTCTCCAAAACCAGAACGCCCCGTCTCCAGCCATTCCCAACGATCGCAATCCCCCTAATTTGAACAACTCACAACCACGCACACACATAGCAAACAGAAAGACGAACAATAGCGAATAAGAGAGGAGGAGGAACATACGTGAGATGGAAAAGAAAGGGAGGGCACGTTTTCCTTCTTCAATTATAGGTCCTGCTTCTGATTTTCGTTTAAGTTCAACCAAGTTTTTGTTTGAATCTTAGTTTTTTTATTAAACCAGAAAGAAAAAAATTCAACACATTATAGATTTTTGGTTCTAGTTTTCTCTACGGATCCAAAATTATGTACTCTTTCAGATCTGTTCGGTTTTGCATCTGATTTGGTTTCTAGACTCACGTTTGGTCGAATATCTATTTGTTGTTGGATCTCAATTGAGATTTGGAGTTTGAGGTACCGCTCGTGGCTCGCGATCGCATTCTTGTTGTCGCCCGTGTTTCCGGTCAGAGACACGAATAAATTTTCAATTTAGTTCAAGTTTATAGTCAAATTTTTTCCTTTCAGTGTCGTACTCAGAGACATTCCTACATCAAATTCTGAAAGATATTTTGGTTTCAACAAAGGTTCACTTCTTACTTTCTCTCGTGTTGCTATTTTTATTTGTGTGACTATGTGATTTTGTTTAAATGAGTTGATGATTTCTTTTAAGTTGTATTTGTTTGGACTTCAATTGAATTGCATGTTTAGGAGTAAAATTGAGGGGAAGGGAATGTTAGCTAGATGAATGGATTGTGTAGTTGTTGACAATTAGAAGATAAGCGGGACCGCGTGGTTTCTAGTTTGAAAGCGAAAAAGAGAACTAGGCTTTAATTAAGTGATTATCTTGCTCTTATTTTAATTTTATTTACTTGTTTGTGACATTAGAAGCATGCCTAGGCTGTTATTATTTGGGTAGGCAAACCTTTTGAAGGTTTATTTTAATTTATAATGTTCGGATATAAGGTGATAGGTTATCTCTTAGTAAAATTTATCCGGGGAATGGCCCGTGAAATTTGTATATATTATTTCATTTTGTTTTATTTTTCTTTTATTAGAAGGGGACGACATCGAACCTTTTGGATGTTTATTTTTCTTTGTGTGTTTTTACCTCAATTCGAACATTCTCAAAGCTGACTAGATCAAGTATGCAACCGTACTAGCTATGGGACTCGGGGAATGCCTAACACTTTCTCCCTGAGTCAAATGAACCCCTTACCCAAATCTCTGGTGCGGACTTAGTTTTAGAGTCCAAAGTATTTTAAAGGAAAAATCATATTTAAAATTGTGACCCGGCACACCAAAACCAATATAAGGTGGCGACTCTGAAAAATCCTTTTGAACACAATTACTTGGTCACTTTAAAAATTGAAAACCCTTTTGAGCTTCATAAAATCTTTTATTAATTTAAGAAGTTTAGTGAGGTTGTGAAAAAGGGGTGGAGAAGAGGAGGTCAGCGGCACTGCTCGTTTCTTTTTGTGTTCCCTCTTGTGGGTCTGATTTTCGTGGTCTTTGGTTAGGGTCCAGGTTAATGGAGGTTGCTGATGGGTTGAAGAAGAGGGAGGTCGCTGGTTTGGTCTTGGTCGTGTTGCTGCTATCTCTGGCGGCTGGGATGGTGCTGGGACGACAGAACAAAGGTGAGGGTGGTGCTGTGCGGTGTTTGTCACGGTTGTATTCTGTGTGCAACAACGATGGGAGGGGAGATGGCTTGAATCTGGTCTTAGTTTTTGGTTGTTGCTGATTTCGGGGTTCGTTGAGGGTGGAGAGGTCCGCTATTGGGTCGACTGGTTAGTGGCGGCGACTCGACTGTTGTCTAGGGTTCTAGGTCTTGTCTTGGTTTAAGAAGAAGACCCTTTAGGGTTAGAGTGTAAGAGTTTAAGAGGAATGGGAAGTGGGTTAGGTCTTGTTGGGCTTAAAAATTGGGTTAAAAGACTAAAAATGGACCTCTCATTAAAAATGTGATAAACTAACCCAAAAACTCACTCTTCCTTCTGAAAATAATATAAAATTTATACAATAAAACTATAAAACTAATCCTAATTAATTAAAGAAAACAATATTATATTGTGAAACTATTTTGTTATTTTATATATAAAAATAAAAATCCTAGTAAAATAGTATGACTACAAAATATTAATGTAACTATATATATTTTTGTAATTTTTGTTTTTTGTGATAAAAATAAAGTAAAAGAGTCAAAACTAGTTAAAATAACGATATTATACCTAAACTAAATATTTAAACGCTAAAATGAGTAAATTTTGGGGAGGGACAAAAATTACATGTCTATAAGAGGCCACAACACAACCTACAGGAGCTCTGCCGAATGTCCATGAGGATATGAGCCCCAAGCATAATGTTCAAGGATAGAAGAAGATGATGGGAAGAAATGGGCAAATGAGCCAAAGAAGGTACTAGGATAGAAAAAACAACGCCAAGGCACCCCCATTTATAGGGGGTAACGACACGGTCATCGAGGCTTTGGAATATTGATCGGTGGGCAAAATTACTGCATTCTTGAAGAACCGAATCGACGGTAGTAAATTCACTTTGGAGGACGGGAAACGATAGTGCATTGAATGATGTCAAAATACACAAATCCACGGGACACCCCAGTTGCCACCAAAGCTCGTGCCACAGGTTGCGTCATTGGTATGACTTCATCGTAAGAAGCTTATGAAGTAAGGTGTTAGAATCATTTCCCATCGCTTTGTTTTGGGAAACGCGGAGACTATCTGTATGCGAAAAAATTAGAGGACTTAATTCCTCACTATCAAGACACTTTAGAAGAATGCCTCGAGACCCCGAGGACGTGGAGCCACGATCGACTCCCCTCCCTCGGGGATTGTCGAGGCCCGACTCGAAGAAGACAGAGGTTGAGGCTAGAGAAGAAGGGCAAACTCCAAAGGCACACGGCTAAATCTGACAAAGCCGGCCTATCCAGAGCCTATGCCGAAGCGTCGCATCTCGCCGTCCCATCTCCATACTTTATAATTAATGCATGTTGTACTATAACCGGGTTCCCCTCCTATATAAAGGGAACCTACACTACTTTGTAAAGGGCTAATGTTTCTCCAACTATTCCTCCACAAGATCAATAATCTCTCTCTCTCTCTCTCTCTCTCTCTCTCTTTCTTCTCTCTAACTTGCCCGTTCCTGCTAGCTCGAGGCCACTCTAGTACTTACTATTCTCTCACTTGTTCTTCATTTATTGCTTGGTATTGGCCATAAAGAGCCTTGTTTAATCATATCTTAACTGTTATCCCATTCTCGGCTACCCACGATAGCTCGAAATCTAGCCCAGATATCGACCTCGAGGTCCTCCATCGACCATTCCGAAGCCAGGACAACAAGCTCATCGATTTGATCATTGCCCCATTTTAGCTTGTATTTTATCATCAAACTTCATATTCTTAGCATCATCTGCCCTAACAAATAACATAAAAATGGATCACGTATTTTTAGAATCCCATTTACAAATTTAATTATTGTTACCATTTTCGCGATAAACTTATTTAATAAATATTAGTTACACAAAAAATCTAGCATACTCCTACCCGCACCAATAACTAGAGGTATCAAAAAATGGAACTATCATCAAACTTTGAAGTTGTTAGCCAAGCAAAAAACTATCAAACTAATGTCACCACTTATATCCACAAGTTTACCATATTTTCAAAGTTTATCAATTACGAGCATTGACATCATTGTATGGCGCTCAAATTCACCCATACGTAAAAATAATTCCATATTTTTCTTATCATCATAGAGAATCATTGAATCTTTGATACGTTTCTCTATAGTGTACAACTAAAATACTAGAGATTCAAGAATAGAATAAATTTGGCCATGAATATTGAATCGGTCACGATACCCAATCATTTCAATCAAGACACCCATTCTTTTGTCTTGACTTTCAGTAAAGTTTTTCATAATTTCCATCATACCTTTGAGAAATGTCTCATTATTATCCTATATTTTTTCTTGCTTTTCTCTTTTTTCGTTTACATTAGAAGAGGACCTTTTATCATACACACCTTGTTTATGAGTTTATTGGGATCCAGCATGTTCATTTTTAGATGCTTCGGTACTAGGTCCAGTGGTATTTTCAGCTCCAGTGATGCGCTAGGTCCAGTGATATTTTCAGCTCCAGGAAATGAACTAGGTTCAGTGGCATTTAAAGCTTTAGTAAATGCACTATATCCAGTGGCATTTTTAGCTTCTCCAGTAAATACTTTATGGCTATGGTAAGTGTCAACTTCTTTGTCATTATCAATATCGATAGGAAATCTCAAACTGATATCATTATAAAATTTTTGGAGTTTGACTCTTTTGAATTTCCTTAGTAGCATCTAGCGGAATGTTGCTCTATATCCTTACAAAACATTTTATCCCAATTCTCAAACATTGGCCATTTTTTAGTATTCACATTTTTGGCTTGTGGATCAATCTAGAAAATAATTAAAAAAATGTTGCAATATCATATTAGAAAAATACATATATGACGTAATAAAATTGTAATAGTTTTAAGCAAATTATTAGTTACTTTTTATAAAACCATCCCAAAAGTTTGGATCGTCAACTGTTATAGCTCCATCACTATATTGAAATCCCAAATCACTTCGATTTTTTAGCGAAGCTATACTTCAATAACATCTCTTCCAATATCTTATTTTGTTTTTGATATGCGGATCACCTTTCAATATGCTTTTAGGATGTTGTTTGTGTATGTAGCGCTTTAACTCCATCAAGTGCCCCGACCTAAAGGTTTCATTATCATCTCTCCAACCCTTAGCACACAACTCTTTCAACCCATCTAAAAGAGTGTGTTCTTCTTCTGGAATCCACATCCTTCGTGTTCAAGGTGCTTAGTTGCTTGATTTTTTTGACACCTTGTTTGAAGATGTTTGACTATTCATTTTACCTATAAAATCTTGTGAAATAGATTACCAAGAAAATCAGGAAGAAGAGCAAAATATTATAATAGCTTTAGAAAGATTTCAATTTATCAGAGATGCATTTTTATATTTAAATACACTTTACAACAGATAATTTTTTGTGGCAATAGATCAATTGTTAGATCTTGCATTCCACATTGATTGAGCCAACTCATCCCTCCAAGTGGTCCAATCCTAAGATGATTCAACAACATTAATATTTTTGTGTTGATACTTCATTTGTTCTTCCATATCAATGTCTCAGCGATCCACTTCCATCTCTCTACAAATAAAGTTGTGAATCAAGCAACAAGCACTAATGATCCTATTATGAACCTTAACCGAGTACCACGAAGAGCTTCTAAGAATTCCTCAATGCCCTTTCAGCAGACCAAATACCCTTTCAATAACATTACGATCCTAATATGCCTCATATTGAAAAGCTCTTCTTTACATCGAGTCAATGACTTGTCACCTCGCCAATCCTTTAACCAATATCGATATCCTCAATAAGGTGAAATAAAACCTTTTCCATTCGTAATTATTACCTATAATAGACACATACAATTTAGTTACTTTCATATCTAATTCTTTTTGTGATATAACTTGAAATCTTAGACATGACATACCCTCGTGGATTTTCAAACCATTCCTTCTTACTACAATATCTCGTAATACACGGCTATCGGCAGCTGAACCTTTCCAACCAGGTAACACATAAGTAAAATTGAGGTTTCTATCTCAAACTTCCAATACATTAGTTGCTATCTCTCCCTTCCTTGTCATGTATCTTAGTTTGTACTTTGTATTGGGATGGAACTCTAATTTATATATAAGTACCATCTAGTGCACCTAAACAACCCTATAAGATAAATTATAATGTTATCTAAAAATATAAAAATATCTTTGTAAAACTGAAGCTACATTTAGTTAGTTTTATACATAAATTAGTAGATGCTAAACTGAAATTTCACCTACCTTAAACCATTTTCATCGATCTTCAATCTCATCCTCAAGCATCAGTTTAGGATCAATAAATAACAATGGAGTTAGTTTGAGAATAATACTCAAGCATTCATTGAAAGCCTGACTTACGCTTCATCCCGATCTAATATAGTCAACCTTGATAGATCTATTCTGCTCATGATGAGCTAAGATATTTAAAAATATTGCTAATTTTTCGCTACTTTACATACTTTTACTATCGGTCAAACCTCCAATATCCTTAGTTAAGAGAACTAAAGTGTGAAGGCATTTTTATCCATTCTTAATTTATCAATACATACACTATCATTGTCATTTATGATACAATGGAACTGAGAAATAATTTTCGGTACTCGAACACTCATACGATATCTAATCTCTCACATGTTTCGACATCGTCTTTTTAGAGAATGACCATGACTAGCCATGAAAAGGCAAATAAGGACAGCAAAAAATTGCTGGTACATTATCTCCTCAAGGTTAATATATTTACTTGATAGTGGTTGAAGATCCATAATAACACCTAATTTTGCCATAAAATATGAAAAGAATGAACATACATAAATTTGATATTGTTTGACCAAAAAGTGTTCGGCCTTTTTGTTAAACTAATTAAATAAAAAAATAGTGGGTAAATTCTAGTTAAACATAATAAATCTTAGATTTGAAATCGGTTGATACAAACAACGTATAATTGCATTTAAACCAATTTAATGTAAATGGGTATTAAATGTCACTGTTATGAGTGTGTGGGGGAATAATGATTAGTAATAAATATATTAAGTGATAATAAATTTAAATAGATAGAATGATTCACCCAAATATTGAATGAGGTGGATGATTCTTCTGTTTGGCAATGATGTAAGATAAATAAACGTGGGAATATAGGGAGCTTTCTCGGATCTGATGCGAGAAAGTATGGGAAGAACAACTAATCGAATCTTTATGGAAAGACAATGTTTGTAATTTACTTAAGAGTCAACTTTTCATTAGAGAACTTATCTATAGAATATTACATGCCCCTTTTTTCTCTTTTCTTTTCCCCTTATATGAGACATATCTCTTACTTAACCTAAAGTACAAGTATAGAGAATATTCGGTGGAATATTTCCCTAAAATATTTTTCTACAAAACTAGCCGTTACGGCCAGCCAGAGTTTCTGACCTCGGCCCAGATTAATCAGCTCGCCCATTGATTTCTTTAATCTGGTGCAAGACCTCGGCCTAATCGCCTTTTGGCAATCTAACCTCGTGCCAGATTTCCTTAGTCAGATTTTGACCCATACAGTTAGTCCCTCCGCCTGTCGAGGTTGTCATTGGACGAGATCAATGGGCGGACTTCGCTAGTTACAACTTGAGAAATCTGGGCGCATAGGTCGAGTAATAATGTTCTTGGGGCGAGATGATGATGTGGTGCTTCGAGAGCCACATATAACCGTTACGCTAGTTTGTAATGACATTATTTCATCATGCGTCGTTATGGAACATGTTCCCGATACGTTACATCATTTCCGCACCTTTTCCATTTCAAAATCAATGTGGCAGCACTTGGCCTTCTCGATTAAGGTGCCAGTATTCTTATAAATAGGGATAGGACTCCCCATTTGACCTGCTGCATTTCTTAAGCATTTGAATCTTCAAGCTTTCCCTTTTTCTTCTCAGAATTCTTGCATCCTTGTTTCTCCCTGCTCTAGCATTTCTTGCTATTATTACCCCGTTCATACTTGCAATTTATTCCCATACACGTGATAGAAAATGGCTAGTATATCTTCTAACCCTGAGAAAGTTTCTGATCATGTCCCATTGACTGTTGATATGTCTTATTAGACGAAGGAGTGGCCATTGTTGTAGGGGACGAAAGTTTCCCCACTATGGATGAGATAGTTCCTCATTCGGGGAGGAACAGGTCAAACTTCTCAAAGCGACCTAAAGATGATCCTGAGCCTGTTGTTTCTGAGATGGATATGGCGGCGCTTGTTGAATTTAGGGCTAAATGGAAAATTCTAGACCATGTTGACCTTATCCCGGCTGGTGATGATGTTGTGTAAATATATTGCCAGGATACTGTGCATTCTACGTATATTCGTTCGTTGTGGGCTATATGCTTCCTCCTCCTTATTTGGCGGAGGACTTCAGCCACTATTATGGCGTTTGTCTGGCCCATATCTCCCCGTATATCTATTAGATTTTTCTTATGCTTATCAAGTATGCGGAGCTAGCCAATTGTGGGATCTCTCTCCGTCATCTACTTCACCTCCTCGCCCCACATTTTCACAGGGGTATGATGATACACCTTCTCCATCGTGGGACCAAGGTATTGGTGGTGAAGATGGACGATAAGACAAATCATCATTTTTGGGTTAATTTCTTCTATGTGAGGATGGAGCACGTGGTGTCAAACCCTAATGAGTTTCTTGAGGTGTGGAACTTTTCTCGTAACTGGCTATTTATTGTTTCTCTTTGGTAACCTAATCATTCTCCCCCTTTTCTTCTATTTCATGTAGCCGAGAAGGATCCTCCTTCGCTAGTCATCGACATTTGCGACTGGGTGAGCCAAATTCTGCCTCACACGCTGGGGATTCATGAGTGGACGTAGTTCAATGAGAGTTTTGGGCGCAAACCTTCGACCGATGAGTTATTTCATTTTGATCTTAGTCGTTTTGGCCTTCATGTCGTATTTTATCTCTCCCTTTTTTTACTTGTGTTTCTTTGTTGGTAGGTCAGAGGGCTCTGAGGAGGGCGAGGGCTCCTACTCCCGCTTATCGTCAGTCAGGTGCTTCGACTGGGCCTCTACTCCCCGTGGCTGCAGCCGAGTTAGTTCATACTATTGTTCCTTCTTAGACCCCGACCTCACGTAGACCTAGCCATCAAGATTCTACCCGACTAGCGGAGATTTCGGCTTATTAAGTGTTTTATTTGGTGGATGAGTCATCGCAGGGTAAGTAGGAAGAGGCTCCACTGAAAAGATGGATAATAGAGGTTGACGACAAAGCAACCGAGAATGAGGGGCCCGCGGGGGGTGATATCGGGTTGACCACGGCCGAACCGGGGGCGACATGGCTTTGGACACAAAGACCGTGTCCCCTTCAAATGTGGAGATTGCTTCCGTGGAAGGAGGGGAGCGACCAAAGGCAACTACGGTCATTCTGAGGAGTGATTTGTCAACATCAGAGCGGGCTGACATTCCCTCCTCAACCAAGGAGATGGTGAAAGGAGTGATCGTAGATGATTACGAATTTGGATCCGATGTCAACCCCGAGAAAGAGAGGATATTCGACGAAGGGTTTACCCGGGTTGAGGGAAGAACTGATGGATTTTCTCGTTCGATCGTCATCCCTTTGAACTACGACTTTTTGGCTGACATGACGAGTGTGGTACCTCTTTGCTATGCCGCCAAGAACAGGACTCTACAAGCACTTAAGGATGCCGATTTATCATTAGGAATATCTTGGATGGCTTTGAGGGTGAGTTTTCTTCCTCGTTATTTTTGCACTTTGCGCCTTCTCCCCTTTCTATCTTTACTAACTCTTTTCATCTTTTCCTTTATCTTCTCTTTTCTTATTTTATAGACTCTCATTTTGGAGATTGAGAGCGTCCACCGAGAGGAGAAGTGAAAGATTATTTTCTAGAAAATGGTTTTGAAATACCGCAGGTACCGTGACAAGTACCGTAATATGCATGCACGGTTTAAAGCAGGTGGTAACCTCCAGTCCCTTTGAGATGGTTTAGACCAAAAGGACGAGGAGCTTGTGCGGGTCATCGGCAGATGAAGTGAGCTCGATGGGGTGCTTGGAAGACGAACTCGAGATGAGCAAAGGGGTCGAGGCCGAGTGTGTCGACCTTCAAACGTAAGTGGCATCCCTATCTTGAGCAAAGCTCGATCAGAGTTGCCGGCCTGAGTGCTGAGTTGATCGAGAAAGTGGCAGAGTTGGAGGGGACCGAGGAGGCCAGGGTAGCGGCTTTGGAAAAGGTGGCGGCATTAGAGGTCTCCATCCGCATCCTCTGGTTTGAATGTGCAACTGATGTGGAAACGGCCGCGCTAAGGGAGGCATGGCTTGACGAGCGAATTGGTTGTCTCGAGAGAGATTTTTCGAGCCTTAGTGATCAAGTTGCCGCTCTTGAGGCCGAGAAGGCGCTGGCTGTTGGCTTGACTATCCTCCTCTCATAATTTTACTTTCCCTGACGTTCCACGACACTTATATGAGATGTAACTCCACGTCGAGGCTCAGCTAGACATATATAGGAATTTGATGATGGCGGGGAAGGTTCCTGAGGCCGATTTTGAAGATGCCCATGTTAAGGTGCGTGCCGCTAGGATTGCCTACGGTTATGACCCTGCTATACTAGGGATCGGTGAAGGGGAAAATGATTTAGACAGGCTTGCATCTGATACTTGGTATGACGATGAGTATCTTGATGGTGGGGGCGATGATGGAGATGGCGCTGCTGGACCAGGTGGTGAAGGCGGCGGCGGCAAAAGTGCGGACTATGTGGAGTAATGCTTTTTACTTAGATTTTTTTTTGTGGGGGTGTCTTTCTGGACCTTTATAAGGTATTGTTTTTTGGAATGGAATGATCACAATCCATTTTTGTATGTTCTTGGGCCTTTTTATTTTCTTCGAATATTTTTCTTCGGAAGAATTGTGTTGGTACATACTATTTCAAACATGGTCGAGTATATCTTTGGTTGAATTTGGGTGAAGTCCCTTATCGTACTTAATTCAAACGAAGTTGTAAATCAAACTTAAGTCAGGCTGAGCATGAGTTGAATTCGAGTGTGATCAAATATAATTCTTTACTAATTCGAACAAGGTCGAACACACTAATTCGAATGAGGTCGGATGTTTAATAAATTCGAGCAAGGTCGAATGTGGGTCGATTCGAGCAAGGTCGAATGTGGGTCGATTCGAGCGAGGTCGAATGTTGACTCTCAATTGATTCGATCGAGGTCGAATGTGAGTTAATTCGAATGGGGTCAAACATTACTTTAGTTAATTCGAGCAAAGTCCAATGTGAGTCGATTCGAGCGAGGTCAAATGTTGACTCTTAGTTGATTCGAACGTGGTCGAATGTGAGTTAATTCGAATGAGGTCGAATGTTGACTCTTAGTTGATTCGAACGAGGTCGAATGTGAGTTAATTCGAACAGGGTAGAATGTTATGCGGAGTTAAAACTTGATTTGAATCATCATGTGTTTGTATGCTTTGCTTATATATATATATATATACACACACACACTTACTTTTCGGGCTGGTATTCCAGTCCCAATCTATCTAGTCCCTTTATTGTTCGGCCTGGAGAAGTATTCGAGGGGTCGGACAATGAACTTGCCAACTTGCAATCTTTCCTGCTCGAACCTTAAACTTCGACATGTCCTCCTTGTCGCCTCGTTAAAAATGTCACTGAGAAAATCCAATTGGGACAAACCTCGGGTGAGGGAAAAAGAGTACGGCTCGGAGAAAATCTTCTCTTAGAAGTTAAAGTACTTGAGGTGGGTGACGTTCCAATTGTTTGGCAATGACTTGCCCTCCATTTTTTCTAGTTGGAATGACCCTTTTCTTGATGCTTCCGTAATCCTATATGGGCCATCCCAGTTAGTCCCTAGTTTTCCTTCTCGTGGGTCCTTGCTCGTTTGTGTTTTGGCTTTGAGTGCGTAGTCCCCTAGTTTGAGCGGTCTGACCTTGGCTTTTTTGTTGTAATATCGCTCTTTTTGTTGTTTTGAGCGACCATCCTTATGTAAGCCATATCTCTTCACTCTTCGACCTCGTCGAGGTCTTGTGTCACGACCCAAACTGGAGGGCCATGACTAGCACCCGACCATACTTGCCGAGCACCATCGTACATTTTATCTAACTTTTTTTTATTATCTTTTAGGGTTGACGAGATCAATATAAATGGTAGACCTAGATCATGGACAACCAACAATAAAATATGATGACATGAACATACATAGCAGGGGATGACCAGCCAATCAAGAAACTACATATAAGGTATGAGCTACCACACTACCATGAAATACTATACAACAAAAACCAGTCGACAAGGCATACCAAACTATACATGAGTCGACACTTGTCTATGAGCCTCTAAATGAACACAAGTGCTGCAATATAGCCGGAATAGGGCCCCGACATACCCATAATGTCTATAACAGAAATGCATACCAAGACCACGGCAAGTTCGGAGAAGGGATCTCGCCAATCACTGCTGAACTGGACAACCTACTGTGGTGGGGGAGCTGCACCTGCCTGTCTATTAGGGCCTGTAGCACGACATGTAGTGTCCACAAACAAAAGGACGTCAGTACGAATAAAGTACTGAGTATGTAAGGTAGGGAACCATAAATACGAACAGTAATGTAACCAGGGATAGAGAATATACAACCTGGAACATCTGAGTACCTCTGAGGGTTACTGATATGAAATGCATAATACATATATATACATAAACTTTTTAAAACATTCGCCTCTGTGGGCATCATCATCATCATATCGTACCCGACCTCAAAGAGGACTCGGTAAAAGCGTACCCGACCATCATAAGGTTCGGTAGAATCGTACCCGGCCACGTGGAGCTCGGTAAACCAACTGATCAGTGGTTTCACAATATGTTCTGTACCCGGCCGGCTATAGCGCGACTCGGTAGAGTAAAATAGATACATATATATAATGCATGCTCAACTCATGGAATCACATTCTAAACCTTTTGGAGTGACTTAAGAATATTATGGACATCCCTACCATCAATATGAACCTTAGTAGGATTTAAGGATCATACATACTTGTTTAGAATAATTTTATAAGTAAAGAACAACATGGACAACCTTAGTTGCTTGGAGTAGAGTCATTATAAAATAGCGTATCGTTTATGTTAATTTCATTTTAGACTATGCCAAAAGAAATAAGAAAGTGCCTTAACATACCTTAAACTCGTTGAGTCCTTAATCCCTTCCAAGCAACTCTTCAAACAAGTCAACTCAATTTATCATAGTATAAGGAGATTCAAAATCAGTGCTGAGCAAACGCTAAGTCTATAACTTAAGCTAGTAGCTCGTTTACGTAAATTTGGGCAGCATCTCCCTTGTAACAAGGGCCTCCTCCAATACCATATACCAACAACAATGACCAGAGTAATCCATCAATACATAATTATCAATATCAAGACACCATATAACAACAACAAGTTACAACTACATTACGACGAGCGGCAAGCTCCGATTGGAATTCGTATACCCCTTATCAATCCTTATAGACTTATTACTTCAACATAAAAGTATCATTAACATGATAATTAAGTCATTAATCAATGATTCCAGCCTTATACCATATATTTATAACAACGAAAATAATCCACAACTTCAACTATCCCCAACTAGCAACTTTATTCACTAGTTCATGTCTAGCCCATCCATTTAACTTAATCAACATCAAGATAACCTTAGGCACAAGCAAGAACACAATATACATACCTCCTACAGTAACTTCAAGTCAAAATCCAAGTTATATTCAGTTTACAACAACCCTTAATAGCAATACAACCCAATAGAAGTGACTTAAGCTAATCCAAGTATTATCTTGTAGTTTATCATCTTAACAACTTAACCAAAATACAAGCAAGCTTAAGCACAATTAGTAGGCTGTTATACTCACCTTAGACAACATCAAAAACTTGGAATTTCATCAAAATACAGCCCACAACAATCCTTAATGACAACACAACCTCAAAGAGGTGTTGTTCTTGACTAGAACTAAGTTTTGATGTTGAAATATGGTCTAATCACTTTGGAATCACTTCAAACCCTTGTGGTATATGTTTATGAGGGTTAAGAGAAGTTTGGAGACGAATTGTAGTTGAAAAATGAGTTAAAATAGGCGTCCAAATCGTTTATAAATTGAAGTAGGTCAACCACCGCCTAAGTGGGTCCCATTGGGAGCTGCTTGCGCAGTCTCGCAAAAACATGAATATCTCTCTACTCCGATGTCATATTAATGAAAGGTTTAATGAATTTGAAAGTAGACTCGTAGACCTTCAATATGGTAGGTAGAAAACTCCATGATTCCAAGTATATTTGGAGAAATGCTCAGATACATTTGACCTAAATTTCAGCAAATTTATGAATGTAACTTGTGATGACCTTTGTCAACTCTTGTTCCACAACTTGCTTGCCTTCAAAATGTAGAAAATAAATATCATACTACTAAAATAACTCATAGAATAACCTTCTTATCATGTTAAGAACCCTAGTATCACCCCAAAGTATATGTTATAACATTCCAAACTTGTCGACTTTTGACGAAACTTATTTTCTTCAATTGGTTTAGCGTCTAAGATTTCCAACCCTCTTGGTACTCGTTATTCATGATATTAAATATTTGTAACCTCCAAGGTAACATGGTTAACTTACTTTATTTTCTTCCAAATATAATCTCATTTCCGAGCTTACATCAATGACTTACGACGTACTCTGACGTATGAAAATTTGGGGTGTAACATCTTGCCTCCTGCTTTTGTCGTTAATCGGTACGCTCTCGTGTGAATATCTCAGACTTGGTTCTCCGACCTCGACTAATATTACTACATCAGTCCCATAGACTAGCGAATATGGTGTTTCTCCTGTGCTTGTTTTCGGCGTTGTGCGTTATGCCCATAGCACTTCCGGCCACAGTCCCTTGGCATTCTTGAGCTTCTTTTTCATGATGTTCAATATTGATTTGTTGGAGGACTCCTCCTGATCGTTGCCCACAGGGTGATATGGCGTGGAGAGTATTATTTTGATGTTCCATTTTTCAACTGATTTCTTTGGGGATGCCGAAGCGACATATGATATTCCTCCATATGAATGTGATCACTTCTTGCTCACATATTTGGGCGAATGCACATGCTTCTACCTACTTGGAAAAATAGTCAGTTAAAACTAAAAGAAATCGTACATTTCCTCGTCCTGCTGGGAGGGGTCCGACGATGTCCATTCCCCATTTGAGGAAAGGCCAGGGCGAGGTGATTGAGTGGAGGTGCTCGCCCACTTGGTGAATCATGGGGGCATACTTTTGGCATTGCTCGCATTTTCTTACGAAGTCGGCGGCCTCATCGTGGGTCATAGTCCAGTAGTAGCCCGCTCGTATGAGGCATTTTACGAGAGCTCGATTACTGGTATGAGCTCCGCGGTGACCTTCACGTACTTCTTCGAGGACGCGCCGTGTTTGATTTGGTCCTAAGAACTTTGCTAGGGGGACGCCATACGTTCTTTTATACAAGTCATTGTTGATGATGTTGTACTTGACCGCCTGCATTCGAAGCTTCTTGGCTTCTTTTTTATCGGGTGGGAGCACCCCACCCTGAAAATATGAGATAATACGATTGTGCCATTCCCAAGTTAATTTTATAGTTCATACCTCAATTTTACTGATCGATGAATGTAGGAGAATGACCACGTTCCCTTCTCCAGTTTTGCTTTTGGTGTCCGCTGCTAGTTTGGCGAGGCCGTCCGCTTTGATGTTCTGTGCTCGAGGTATTTGATCGAGCTTGCATTCATCGAACTTGGGTAATAGTTTGTAAATTTTTGCCTAGTATTTTTGTAGCTGTTGTTCTTTGATTTGGAAAGTCCCTGTGACTTAGTTAACAACGAGTTGCGAGTCGCATCGTAGGACTACTTGTCGTGCTCCGTCCTTTAGTGCCAATCTTAACCATGCAATCACAATCTCATACTCGGCCTCATTGTTAGTTATATCAGGGCACCGTATGGACTGACAAACTATTTTGCCTATTGGGACCTCGAGGACAAGTCCTAGTCCAGATCCTGACACGTTAGAAGCACCATCAGTGTACAGAACCCATTGGTCTTGCATCTTGTTGGAAATACTAGCGGTTTCCCTTTCGACTTCAGGCATTATCTTTGCACTAAAGTTGACGATGAAGTCAGCAAGTACTTGCGACTTTATCGCCGTTCATGGATGATAGGTTATATCATGTTCGCTCAGCTCTATGGACCATTTGGCCAATCTGCCCAACAGTTCAGGTTTGTGCAGGATACTCCTTAGAGGAAAAGTTGTGATCACCGAGGTGGGGTGGCACTGGAAATAGGGTCTAAGCTTTCGTGAAGCTACGACCAAGGCTAGGGCTAGCTTCTCGAGGTGGGGGTACCTCGTTTCAGCTTCGATCAAAGTTTTGCTAATGTAGTAGATTGAAAACTGCATACCTTTATTTTCTCATACCAGGACTGCACTTACTGTGACATCAGAAACGGCCAGGTAGACAAGAAGATGCTCTCCAGGTTCTGCTTTAGTGAGTAGCGGGGGTGAAGACAGGTAGGCCTTTAGTTCTTTTAGGGTGTCGATACACTCAAAATTCCATTGGAGTCCATTATATTTTTTGAGTACCCTGAAAAATTTATGGCACCTCTCGGAGGACTGCGAGATGAATCTTAACTGGGCGGCTATACAGCTAGTCAGCTTCTGCACCTGCTTCTTGCTGGTCAAGTTTTCTAGGATTCCTTCTATGGCCTTGATTTTGTCGGGTTTGTCCTTGATGCCTTATTGCGACACCAAAAAGCCGAGGAACTTTCTCGAGGTTACGCTGAAGGTGCATTTCTCGGGGTTCAATTTCATGTCGTGCCTTTTGATGTGGTCGATGTGGTCTTCCTTCCTTTTCGACTTGACCAAAATGTCGTCTATATATACTTCCATGGTCTTGCCAAGTTGATCTTTGAACATTTTTGTCACTAGCCTCTGATATGTCGCCCCTGCGTTTTTCAACCTGAAAGGCATAACTCTTTAGCAATATGTCCCATGGTGGGTGCTGAAAGTAGTTTTTTCCTAGTCCTCCTCCTCCATGAGGATCTGGTTGTAGCCCGAATAGGCATCCAAGAAGCTTAGCAGCTCGTGCCCGGTTGTTGTGTCGATGAGTTGGTCAATATGGGGCAGCGAGAATGACTCTTTTGGGCAGGCTTTGTTCAGATATATGAAGTCTACGCACATTCGCCACTTTCCATTCTTCTTTTCACCATGACCACGTTGGCGACCCACTGAGGGTACTTTGATTCTCTAATAGAACCATTTTCTAACAAATTTTCAACCTCTTCACAGACTGTGTCATTTATTACAGAGTTGAACTTTCGTCTAATTTGCCTCACTGGGGGGTAAAACGGGTTGACGTTCAACTTGTGAGTTGCTATCTCCTTTGGGATACCTGACATGTCTGCATGGGAAAAAGCAAACAAGTCTACGTTACTTTTTAAGAATTGGCAGAATTTACCTAGCCTTTGGAGCTTATGGCCGATGAAAGCTTTTTTGCTGTGGTCATTATCGTCTAGTTGGACGGGGTCAAGGTCCTCTACGGTTGACCCTGTGGCTTCTATGATTTTGGGTCTCTAATGACGTCTTTCCCCTCATCGCCATCTGACCCCGACTTCGTTAATTGCTATGCCTCATCGACCTTACCTTTCAGTTGTTGGGTGTATGTGCAGTCTTAGGCGATGCGGTAGAATTCTCGGGCAGTGCGTTGCTCTCCTTAGATGCTTAACACTCCCTAAAGGGTGGGAAATTTGATGACTTGATATAAGCTGGAGGGGACTGCTTTCATGGCATGTATCCAAGGTCGACCTATGATGGCATTGTACGTTGTATACTAGTCCATGATGTGGAACATGGTTTCTAAAGTGATGCAGCAGGCCAAGACGGGCAGCATGATTTCTCCAGATGTCCGCTCAACTGCATTGTTAAACCATGTTAGTGTGATGCAACGTGGAACTATCTTGTCCTCGAGCTTCATTTGGGTGAGAACTCAAGGGTGGATGATGCATGTGCCGCTCCTGTCATCAACCATAATATGTTTTATATCTGTATCAAAAACACATAAAGTAATGACAAGAACGTCATAGTGAAGAAGAACCAAATTGTGGGTATCTGACTTATCGAAGATGATACTTTCTTCGAGTTTGTCATACCTTTCGGGAGTGATGGACCATTTGAGTTTGTGGGTGGTGGTGAACTTTATGCTGTTGATCGATGCGTCGTTGCCTCCTCCGATGATCATTTGAATGGTTCGAGCTAGGCAAGGTGGTTTGGGCGGTCCCTAGTATTGTTGAAGCCTTCGGCCGAAGTTGGCTCTCCCTCAATCGCTCACCAGTTCTTTCAAGTGCCTTTGGTGAAGCATGTTCATGACCTCCTGTCTTAGGGTGATACATTCCTCGATTTTATGAAATCGCTCTTGATGGAATTCCCAGAGGGCATTTGACTTTCTGGTGCTCGGGTTGGATTTCATCTTCTGTGGACACTTCACTTTTTGGCCGAGCTTCTCCAGTACGTAGACTATCTCTGATGGAAAACACAAAATACTGAGTAGATAATAAAGGAGGCATACCTCTCTCATTTCGGTAGATTCACATTCGTGGCCGGGATGGACCTTCATCATGGCGTGGAGGTGGCATGGGGGCACCTCTGGTGTAAGGCTGATGTCTCTCCCCATTAGGTCGGGTACTAGATCTCTTCTACTGTCATTTCTCCGGCCCTTCCTGGACTCCATTTGAATTGAGGTCAACCTTTGGGTAGGTCTATTGAGATCGTCCTCGTAGGCTCTTACCTCGGCACAGTAGGCGTTGTGTATCTCGTCCCAAGTGGTTGGAGGGTATTTGATGAGTCGGCTTAGCAACTTTTTTTCCGCCCTCGACCCAGTTCTACTTAGCCCATTTTGGAAAGCGGCTACCGCCATCCCCTCAGATACATTTGGAAGGGTCATTCTTACACGGTTGAACCGGACAAGAAAGTCCCTGAGTCCTTCGCTAGGCGATAGCTTAATGGTGAATATGTCATTCAACCTTGCCTCTGCTTTCTTAGCCCTGGCATGAGCGGTGTCTGCTATTTCCTCGAACGTTTCTATGGAACATGCAGGTAATTGTGAGTACCAAGTCAGCGCTCCCCCCCGTTAGGGTTTCTCCAAACTTCTTCAGCAATATGGATGATACTTGTTCTTTGGCGAGGTCGTTGCCTTTCACTATAGTGACATAGTGGGTCACATGATGCTCCAGGTCCATCGTGCCATTGTATATTTTTAAGTACGACGGCATTTTGAAGGTCTTTGGTATGGAGTGCGGTGCGTCCTCGTCGCTATATGGCTACTCAACAAACCGACCGACGTACCTTTTCGGCAGAAGTTTTGAGGCACCCGGTATTATGTCTACCCTCTCTTGGTGCTCTTTCATTTGGTTGCGGAGCATTTTGTTCTCGCTCTCCATCTCCTCCATTTTTTTCAAAATGGATGTGAGGGTGTCATTACCTGTATCACTAGCATTGTGGGTAATACATGTTGCGGGGGGGGGGGGGGAGCGTGCTGCTCGTCAGCTGTCGATGCAATGCCGACACTTGCCTATTCTCTACTCAACCTCCGAGTGGGCTTGTCGAGGAAGACGGTTAGCGTGTTTGTCAATCATGCCTCAAGTAGCGTTTTCACCATTAGTAGTGACTCTTCTTTTGTGGATGTAGAGGCCCCCTTACCGTGCGAGGTCGTGATGCTACCGTGAGGTGGAGATGAGCTGTTTCTCCTGAGAGAGGTGTTTGGTGTTATATCTTCGCCCTCCATTTCATCTACTTCATTGATGGTATGGAAGAGGTTGATGGTGAGGTCGGCTATCACCATCCTCTTTTCCTCTCCGTTGCCTATCATGTTAGATTTGTGCGAACAAGGAAGTATAGGGTTTTTGCAAAGTTTTTTTTAGATCTAGAAGAAACTAAAATTTTAACTAGAGAACACCCAACAGACGGCGCTAATTTTCACCCCAGATTCCCAATTTAGATAAAAAAAATCAAGATACAATAATGGAATTTAACCAAAAACAAGTGAAGAACACTTACCCCAATCACTTCTCTGAAAATTCCTTCAAAAATCGCCTCAATCCGAGCTCCATTGCTCCAAAAATGCAAAAATGGCTGAAACGCTCGAAATAGAGTACTTTATAATTTGGCCAGACATTTACCCTATGCTATCCCGGACAAACTAATGCGATAGCGATTCACAAAATTTTCCATCCCTTGTTTTACCCTATGTGATCGCGGCCATACCCCCCCCGATCGCGTAGAACAAAATTTTCCAACAGCCTTATCTAACTCTTCCGGACACTGTACAAAACTCCAAATTACAATTAGTTTAACTTTCTGAAAACTAGACATTAAGGGCTACAACTCTCATTTTCGGACCATCTACAAATTCTTTATAAATTGTGAGGTACAAGCTTCCAAAGTCGGGTCAGTGCAGCAGAGATTTTACTCTATGTGATCACAGGAAGACTTATGCAATCACATAGCACATCTCTATTTTTCCAAATTTTCTCTATGCTAACGCGACCAGATCTATGCTAATGCATTGTACACCCCTGAAGCCAAAAACCAACAACTAGAAATGGTCCAAAACTACCCCGAAACTCACCTGAGCCTCTCGGGACCCCGTCCGAACATACCAACAAGTCTCAAAACATAATGAAGTTTCATCCAGACACTTATAGTTATTCAAAATTATTATTTTAAACCACTCTGACCGTTGACCAAGTCTATGTGGCAACTTAATGGCTGAACTGGAAAACGTACGTGTATTTCACACGTATAAAAAGCGTGAATATAAGTATTTAAACCAAAAATTATTAAAAAAGAAAAAAAGAAAAAGAAAATACAACAGAATAAATTTAAAAAGAAAGAAAGGGCATCACTCATCTACATTTTGCCCCTTCCACCCCATTTTTCTCTCTCCTTCTTCCCCTCATCCATTTTAGCCCCCTCCTCCAACACCTCTTTATCCACTAGTAATATCCCTCACCACCATAGATTTGAAACCACCGTCAAATTAGCAGTAATTTTTGTAGAATTGTTTTTCCCATATCCTTATTCCCCAACTTTTGAAGATGATCTTTTACAGAGAAAAAATAGAAATAGCGAAGAAGATCGCCGGCTAAACCTATTTCTGTTAAGTTTTCTGGTAGCAAAAATTTAAAAAGTTTTGGGTGATGATGGTCGTTTGGTTTGTTTCTGATAGAAAGTTCTTTTTGGTGGTTGATTGGTGGTGCTATGGTGAAGTGTTGGCTGTGAAGAAGCTTTCTCGGTGAAGAGTGATTAGAGACTGACTGTAGGTGTTGATGGTTACATGATTTTTAAGATCTGTGGTTAAAAATGATGAATTTATTCTCTTGATTGTATGTATTGTAAAATTGTTACTTGTGGGTTGTTTCGAAGGTTTTGGTAAAGGTTTCGGGAATGGCGGAGAATATAGATACGAGGAAGGTGGTGGAGGGAAAGGTGGAATGAAAAAGAAAAATTTAAAATACTAAAATAATGTAAAAATAAATTAATAATGATGTGTTATAGAAAATAACTAATAATATCTATAGGAAGATGGGAGGGAGAAGAGCAGGGTTGTGATCGCCATGCAGCTACCTTGCTAACTCCAATAGATCCGCGACGGACAAAATCAACACTCACTAGCACGTCCAGCAACCCCTGGATCTACACACAAGGTGCAGAAAGTAATGTGAGTACGCCAACTCAGTAAATAATAAAAGTAAATAAAGACTGAGCAGTAGTGACGAGCAATACAACATATACAATTCATATCATAAAATCTCAGTAGAATACATCAGTCCTTTTTAAATCAGGGTTTTGAATCAACTCAACTCATTTAAATCTAGATTCAGTAAAACTGTTTAAAACAACTTTCAACAATTTTCAAACAAAGTGATGAAACGGTGAGTAAAATGATGAAAACATAAACAGCCTCTCGGGCAAAACATCACTCGTGAACAGCTCTTCGGGAAAACATGAGTCATAAAAAACCCCTCGGGCAAACCTTACAGTTACTCATATACAGCCACTTAGGAATACCTCACAATCGCTCTTAAACAACCCTTCGGGCACAACATGAATCAAAAATAGCCCTTCGGGTAAAACATCATATCACTCACTCAAGGTACCCGCGCTCACTGGGGGTGTGCAGACTACGGAGGGGCTCCTACGATCCAAGCGCTATAACAAGCCACCTCGTGGAATAAATCAATCAAGCCCTCGGCCTCACATAATCCTAAATCAGTAACAACATGCTGCGACGCGCATCCCGATCCCATAATATCCTCATAGAAATAGGCCTTCAGCCTCACTCAGTCATAAGCCTCTCAATCCACTCGGGCTATCAATAAAAAAACAATGTGCTTAGCCTACAATAACATTTTATATACATCAAAATGGGGTGATAAAGACTGAGTTATGAAATCAGTAAATATAGCATGACTGAGTATAGATCTTCAATCAAAACATTGAGAGAATAATATAAAAAGGCCCATAAGGGTCCAAACAGCCCTGGCACAAGGCCCGAATATGGCATTTAGCCCAATTTATAGAAATGCTTTCTAAAACATATAAGTATCATATAGTTTTAGTCGAATACGCAACTTCATAGTTGTTGCGGGACGGACCAAGTCATAATCCCCAATGGTGCACGCTAACATTCCCGTCACATAGCATGTGAGCCACCTCAAAGTAGTAAAACGATGTGAAATCCGGGATTTCATACCCTCAAGACTAGATTTACAATCATTACTTACCTCAAAACAGTTAAATCCCTACTCCATGATTCTTTTGCCCCTAGACTCGGCCTCCAATCTGTGACGACCTGACCAGTCGTCTCGTGAGTTACCACTCCATTTTCCCCATTTCTGCTTCTTTATGCTTTGTTATCCGTGTTATGTAGTATCGGCTTGGTCGGATCGAATTCGGAATGATTTTGGTAAGGTTTGAGATACTTATTCTCTTTTGAGGAAGCTTGAGTTGGAAAGGTCAACCGGACATTAAATTCTATATTAGAGCACTCGGATGTGAATTCCGGTGGTTTAGTTAGCTTTGGGAGGTGATTTGGGACTTAGGAGTGCGATCAGAATGGGTTTTGGAGGTCTAGAGTAGATTTAGGCTTGAATTGGCGAAGTTGATATTTTGGCGATTTCCGGTTGGTAGACGAGATTTTGATATAGGGGTCGGAATAGAATTCTAAGAGTTGCAGTAGTTCCGTTGTGTCAGTTGGGATGTGTGTGCAAGATTTTAGGTCATTCGGATGTGGTTTGGATGGGGTTTTGATCAAAAGCGAAATTCGGAAGAGTTTAGAAAGTTTGGCTTGAATCCGATGTGTTTTAGGTGATTTGATATTGTTTGAGGTGTTTTTTTGATTGGAACAAGTTCAAATAAGGTATTAGGATATGTTTGTACTTTTGGTTGAGGTCTGGGGGCCTCGGGGTGATCTCAGATGGTTGACGGGAAGTTTGGATTGTGTTGCAGCTACTGAATTGCTGCTTCTGGTATTTTCGCACCTGCGGATTGGGGACCGCAGGTGCGGCGGGAGATCCATCGCAGAAGAGAAAAAAGGGTGAGGTGAGCAGAGACCGCAAAAGGGGTAAGGTGACTGCATCTGCGATGTCGCAGATGCGGAAGTGTGGTCGCAGATGCGATTTAGGCTGGATAAATGATTTTCGCAGAAGCGTAGGATTTAACCGCAAATGCGGTACCGTAGAAGCGGGTATTGTGCCGCAGATGAGAAAAGGTCTTGGCAGAACATATAAGCTATTTCATTTCGCGAATTTGAGGTATTTCACCATTTTGACCTCGGCTTGAGAGCTTTTTGGGCGATTTGAGAGAGGGATTTCAAGAGAACTTCATTGAGGTAAGGAATTTGGACCTAAAACTCGTTCCTATGCTATTATTTCATGGATTAGAGCTAGAAATTATTGAAATCAAAGGTTAAAATTTGGGAAACTAGGGCTTGGAAACTTAGGCCTTTAATTGTGGATTTGAAGGACCATTTGAGGTCGGATTTGAGAACTTTTGATATGTATGAACTCGTGGGGAAATAAAGAATCTATTGAAGTAAAAATTATTGAATTCCAAGACGTGGGACCGGAGGTCGGGTTTTGGTAATTTCGGGATTTGTGTTGTATTTTGATTATTTTTGCTTGGGCTTCGTTCCCTTAGCATATTTTGACATCCTCGTTCTGATTTTGGATAGATTCGACGCGAATGGAGGCTGATTCGAGGGGAAAAGGCATCACGAGTTAGAGATTTGACCGGTTCGAGATGGGTAATGATTGTAAATGATGTTCTGAGGGTTTGAAACCCCAGATTGCACATCGTAGTGCTATATTGAGGTGAGGCACACGCTTGATGACGAGCGTGGGGTCGTGCACTATTGGGGATTGTGACTTAGTCCGTCCCGATTGATGATTTTACCGTATATTTGACTGAAAACTATTTACTATCATTATTATTTGGGCTGATTGCCATATTTGGGCCTAGTGCCAACTATTTGAATCCTTTGGGGATTTTAATTGATATTTCCTCACTATTTTGACTTTATACTTGAACTCAGTCATGTTATTTTCCACTGTTTTACTTCTTAGCCATGTTTACTCAGTTTTAATATTTAAATGACATTTTAAATGATGTTTGGGCTGAGAAACACTGTTCTACTATTGTCCGAGGGGCTTGTGAGGATTTTTGACTGAGTAAGGCCGAGAGCCTATGTTGTGAGGAAACACTAATACTGATTTGAGGCTGAGGGCCTGAGATATGTACGCCATGAGGTGGCTTGATTGATATGGGGACGAGGGCCTAGTTTGATGGCATGAGATGACTTGTTATTGCGCTTGGGCCGTAAGGGGCCCCTCCAGGAGTCTGCACACCTCCAACGAGCACGGGTACCCATTATGATGTGAGATTGAGTCCGAGGGGCTGGTACTGTTCTGAGATGTTGCCCAAGGGGCAGATTTGTTGATATTGTGCCCGAGGGGCGAATCTTTATGTGTTTATTTTTCATAATTGCTTGTCAATTACCCGCTTAATTGTTGAAAAAGGCTTTTCCGGAAGTAAAATTTGATACAAAGGATTTTGCCTATCTTTCACTGAATCACTGATTTTAAATGGTTTTACTGCTTCATTATAGAATGCTTTGCGCTTTACGTAATTTCTTGCTTTCAGTTTTATTTACATTTGTTACTCACTGAGTTGGAATACTCATTTTACTCCCTATAGTCATGTGTGCAGATTCAAGCGTTGCTGATCCTGCCAGCGTGAGTTGAGAGCTCCCAGCGGACATTCGGAGTTCACGAGGTAGATGTTTGACGTCCGCAGACCCGTGTTTCTCCCTCTTTATCATTTCTATCTCATATCAGACTTTCGTACTAGTTGTAGACCTTTTAGACTTGTATTAGGTTTTATAGATGCTCATGACTAGTGACACCCCGGTTAGGGTTGTGTTGGGTTGTTCTTCCGCATATTCATGATATTATCTGCTACTTTGGATTATCTATTCATGTTTAGACTGTTTCTAAATGCTAAATTGTTAATAATTGGAAAAAAATGGGAAGTGTCGGTTGGCCTTGTCTTCAAGTGAGGCGCCATCACGACCGGGTCCGAGTTTAGGGTCGTGACATAATCGCTCCGAATCTATTCACAACCATAACAATACCATCAATATAGGCTAATGGAATGAATTCCACAAGAAAAACTATCAAATTAGGCATAAATCCCGAACTATTCTCAAACCCGGCCGCAGGCCCACGTCTCGGAATCTGAAAAAAATTACAATACTAGAAAGCCCTTTCACTCACGAGTCTATCCATACCAAATTCATCAAGATCCGATATCAAATGGTCATTCAAATCCCCAAAATCATCTCTCCAATTCTCTTCAATTCCCCCCCCCCTCTAATTTTTGCCCAAATTCCCAATTTAGATGATAAAAATCAAGATACAATCATGGAATTTAACCAGAAAATAAGTGAAGAACACTTACCCTAATTACTTCTCTGAAAATCCCTTAAAACATCGCCTCAATCCGAGCTCCATAGCTCCAAAAATGCAAAAATGGCCGAAACCCTCGAAATATAGTACTTTATTACCTGCTCAGGCATTTACCCTATGTTATCACGGACAAACTAATTCGATAGAGAAGTACAAAATTTTTCAGCCCTTCTTTTACCCTATGCAATCACGACCACTCCCCCGCGACCGCGTAGAACAAATTTTTCCAAGAGCCTTCTTCAACTCTTTCGGACAACCTCTAGTATAATAGTTATAACATTTTGTACAAAACTCCAAATTACAATTGGTTTAACTTTCTGAAAACTAGACATCAAGGGCTACAATTTTATTATTAGACCATTGCAAATTCCTTATAGATTGTGAGGTATAAGCTTCCAAAGTCGGGTCGGTGCAGCAGAGATTTTACTCTATGCGATGGCAGGAAGACTTACGCAATCGCATAGCACAGCTCCATTTTTCCAAATTTTCTCTATGCTAACGCGACCAGATCTATACTAACGCACTGTACACCCCTGAAGCCAAAACCAGCAACTAGAAATGGCCTAGAAATGGTCCGAAACTCACCCGAGCCCCTCGAAACCCTGTCCGAACATATCAACAAGTCTCAAAATATATCACGATCTTAGTGGAGGCCTCAAATCACATCAAACAATGCTAAAAACACGAATCATACCTCAATTCAAAATCAATGAACTTTGAAACTTTAAACTTCCACAACCGATACTGAAACCTATGAAATCACGTTCGATTGACCACAAATTTTGCACACAAGTCACATCTGACATTGCAGACATGCTCCAACTTCCAGAATTGAAATCCGACCCCGATATGAAAAGGTTCACTCTCGATCAAACTTTCCAAAATTCCCCCTTTCGCCATTTCAAGCCAAATTCTACTACAGACCTCCAAATCACAATCGGGTGCGCTCCTAGGTCCAAAATCACCAAACGGAGCTAACGGAACCATCAAAAATTCGATCCGAGGTCAAATACTAAAAATTCAAACTTGGTGAAACTTTTCAAATTTAAAGCTACTAGCTGAGAATCATTCTTCCAAATCAATTCCGAATAACTTGAAAACCAAAACTGACGATTCACATAAGTCATAATACATCATACAGAGCTACTCTTATCCTCAAATAACCGAGCGAAGTATAATTTCTCAAAACGATCGGTCGGGTCGTTATAACTTGCATATTCAACACAATACAAAAAGAAAATCAAAATGGATATTCAACTACAAGTTACTTCTTTATCATTGTAGATTCACATACATAATTTGTGTGTAAATATCTCATATTTTGGTTCTATTGTTTTGTATTTTGATAAAGTTCACAGAAATCTATATCTTTCTCTGTATATAAAGAATAACGTTACCATATATAATTGATATTGTGATTAAGCCAAGTGAAAAACTATTAAAAAGCCACTTGGCATTCTTAAAGTGAGTTTAAGGGGAGATTCTCAAATAAGAAAATAGAGCTTATATAGAATCTCATTTAATGAAAATCTTAGTTTTTTTTTAATTTGGTTTTGACTCTTATATGGCAATCTTCAATTCAATTTGTTATGATCTTTAATTGTTACATCTCCGATTAATTAGTTTGCTTTGTCCAGACAAATATGAAGAAAAGAAAAAGTAGGGATTTATTAATATAATTAAAAGCTATATCTATTTCCTATAAAGATGCAGATGTCATATAGAATACTATAATTATGGCAACAACAACAAAAAAGACAAATCCATTGAAATATTTATGGATATAAAAAAGCTATAGGAATTACTTTAACAAAAATGAAGACGAAATAAATAAAGCTATATAAACTATTTAAAAAAGAAAGAGTAAATTGCTCTTCCACATAGTGTATTTGATATGTCGAACTGTTTATGTGTTTGAAATATAGTAACTAAGAGAGTTTTATTTGTTTTTATGTTGTTTCTTTTATTCATAAAAAAATGAAGTATTACTATAAGAGCAAAAATACTTCCTCAAAATTTGTATATTGACTCATTTATATGTGTTTCAATGAATTTCAACCGTACCCATTGAAAAAAGTTATTTTTTTCTTAGATTTTTGGAATCTTATATATATATATATATATATATATATATATCTACATCTATATATATATAATAAGACAATAATTTAAAATATGATGAAACCAAGTGGCAAGCTAATAAAAAGTCACATGGCAATTTTAGGACAAAACTAATAATTAAGACTTTGAAAAGGAAACATCATTATGTCACGACTCGGAATTCCCTCTATCGGGACCGTGATGGTGCCTAACATTTTACTTGTTAGGCAAGCCAATGTTAGATGTAATTATTAACCATTTATAACAAGTTTCAAATATGATGTCAATAAAGGAAAAACTAAATAGTCTGAAACAAGATAAATAAACTAATAAGTGCCGAAATTTAAATACCTAAAATCCTGTTCCCCTAATAAGACTTTCCGTACATGTTGTTATTATTTTATGACTTGCGGGGATGATTAGTTTTGAGATTTGAAGGGGTTCTGGTTGAAATCGGAACACTTGGTTCCTTAAGGTTGGCTTAAAAGGTCAAGTTTGATTTCGATCAACATTTGAGTAAACGACCTCATAATTGGGATTTGATGGTTCCAATAGGTTCGTATGATGATTTCAGACTTGGGCGTATGTTCGGAGCGGGTTTTGGATGATCCAGGAGCGGCGCCTAATATCAAAAGTTGGCATTTTGAGAAAATTCCATAAGTTTGGATTGAAATGGATTATTACATTCTAGACATTCATTTGGGATTCCGAGCCTGGTAATAGCTCCGTAAGGTTATTCTGGATAGGAGCGCGTTCAGAAGTGGATTCGAAGGTCCGTAGGTTGTTTCGGAGTCATTTGGCGAAAGTTAGAAACTTGATGTTTTTAGAAAGTTTGACTGGGGGTGGTTTTTATATTAGGTTCCGATTCCAGTTTCGGAAGTTGGAGTAGGTCCGCAATGTCATTTAAGACTTGCATGCAAAGTTTGGCATCATTTCGAGTTGATTTGATAGGAATCGGACGCGGGGAAGTGTTTTAGATGTTTTTTGAGTTCATGAGTAAATTCATGCGTTTTGGCATCCAATTCGTGATTTTTGATGTTATTCCAGTGTTTTAATCGCGCGAGCAAGTTTATATGATGTTGCTAGACTTGTGTGGGTGATTGGTGTGGAGCCCCGAGGGCTCGGGTGAGTTTCAATCATTCGAAAGGGATGAAAAACACACCAGATTTCTGGTGTTTCTTGGCATTAGTTGCAGACGCAAATGCAAGAAATAGTTCGCAAATGCGACCCTCGCATTTGCGCGAAGAGCTTCGGAATTGTGAAGAGGCTTGATTGGGGCATTGTTCGCATTTGCGACACCTGAGCTGCATTTGCAACCTCAACAATAATCGCATTTGCGACCTTGCTTCGCATTTGCGACCTGAGCAACTGAAGCCAGGCTTCACATTTGTGAGTGTTTTGTCGCATTTGCGAACCTGGTATCGCAAAATGCGATATCAGAGGCTTGTGCCCAGCTCTTTTAATGCGGGACTTAGGCCATTTATTTCATTTCACTTCATCTCTTGGGCGATTTTTGGAGCTTTTGGAAGAGTGTTTTCACCTAACACTTTGAAGTAAGTAATTTCTACGCAACATGAGTTAAATACATAGATTATGGGTAGATTAATATGTAAAAATTTGTGAAAATCAAGGGTTTAGATGAAAACCTAATTTTTTGATAAAAATGAGATTTGACCACGCAATTAATTATGGAACTTAGTGAAAATTATATATTTATGTTCCTAAGGTTATGGGTAACAACTTTCTTCAAAAATTTCGGAATCCGGGCATGTGAGACCGGGGGTGAATTTTAGGAATCTTGCGATTTGGGTTGGGTAATCACTTTAATAGTGGGGATATGAATTTTTGAGCATAGATTGATTATTTTACGTAATGTTTAACTAGTTTCGAGTCGTTTGACATCAAAAATATGTGTACCTATTTGTGGCGAGGCAAGTCTCATTTCTAACCTTGTAAGAGGGAATTAACCACATAGGTGAATTAAATAAAATATGTGTACCTATTTGTGGGGGCAACATCTGTATGAGGTTACGAGAGTTCGTGCGTAGCTACTATTATGCTATTTTTTGGGTAGTTTAGGACCCGTATCATACTTTATTTGAAATATTTGCGCCCTTTCTTGCTAATTCAATTACTTAAGTCATCAGAACTTGATAAAGAAAGTGTAAAAGGTTAAATTCATTTACCTGAAAAGTTTAATGGAATTCTTGACTGTAAATGTGAACTTTGTGCTTCCTTTGAAAATAAATTGCTATTTGTGGATCGGACCGAATGCCTCGATAATAAATAGATGCATCTATGATTCGCGCCGTTCGACCCTCCAGCATTGCACAATTTAAATATTATGTTGGATCGGGTCGTACGACCGGCATAATTTGCGCACGATAATTATTTGAAACTCTCCATGATTGATGCTGCTTAAATGCCTTGAAATGTAAGCTTTTAAATGAAAAATTGAATTTGAAATTTATAATGGTGATAGAAGAACTCATCATTTCCTATTATTGAGCTTTCAGTATTATTCATGAAATCCATGCTTAGTGTAATACTTTGATTATATTATTTTTAGCCCATAGTAAGTGTCAAAGTCGACCCCTCGTCACTACTTTTTCGAGGTTAGACTGGATACTTACTGGGTACATGTTGCTTATGTACTCATACTACACTTATGTACTTAATTGTACATGATCTGGGGCAGGTGCATCTAGTTACTCGTCCGGCGCGCATAGTTGATCCCCACCTCGAGACTTTATGGTGAGATGCTTTCCGAGTCGTTATGCAGCTACTGGAGTCTGCCTTATGCTTTACTTTTCTGTCTATTTCATTTCAGACAGTAGGCTAGCATTCTTTTGTATATTCTACTAGATTTCTCACTCACTTGTGACACCAGGTATTGGCACACACACTAGCAGACTTATGATTTTGGGTTTGCTTACATGATTTTGATTAGTACTTATTGCTTCTGTTTATTTATGTTACACTTGCAAATTTTTAAATCTTTTTAACAAATAAGGAAATGTTACTGTCACACCTCGTGGTCACAGTTACTACCTAATAATTTATTTAAATGGGAAACCACTAGTTGATTAGTATTTTCTTGTCTAACAATGGTGTTGGGCACCATCATGGCCTATAATGGAATTGGGTCGTGACAACATGGTATTAGAGCATTAGGTTTATGTAGGTCTCACAAGTCATGGGTAGACCTAATAGAGTCTTGCGGATTAGTATGGAGACGTCTGTACTTATCATCGAGAGGCTATGAGGTGTTAGAAAACTACTCTTTATTCACCTCTATCGTGCAGTTGATGGTATACTAAATTCTCTCTCTTATTCTCTCACATATGGTGAGAAAACGCGCAACAGACATTTTGGACCTAGGAGGAGCTTCTCCCTCCGTCGCTAGAAGCCGAGGCAGAGGCCGGGGGAGGGCACCGACCCGAGGTAAGGGACAAGGATGTCCTAGAGTTGCCCTAATTTCACCACCAGCAGATCTAGTAGAGGATCCCATCATTGAGGAGCAGGACGAGGTGCCCACACCACATCCTGCCGTGGTAGTTTTCATGACAGCACCGGGCTTTTAGGAGGTCATAGGTCATATGCTGCGGTTCATGAATTCTATGACCCAGGCTGGTTTATTTCTAGTAGACCCAGCCATATCTCAGGAAGGAGGGGAGCACAGACCCCTACTGCTCAGGCTTCTGGGAATGCAGCAGTGTATTAGACTCTGGGTACACTACCTGCAGACGGGGCCCAGCCAGCTGTAGTGGTTGTACCTGATCCTAGATCAGCTATGGATTGTGAGCTGCAGAAGTTATTGGACAAATGGACTAGGATACACCCTCCTATATTTGGAGGTGAGTGACATAAGGATCCCCAAGACTTCATTGATCGGTGCAGGGACAAACTGCACAACATGAGGATATTGGAGTCTCATAGAGTGGATTTCACTACTTTATAGTTAGAGGGAAGGGCCCGCAGATGGTGGCAGTTTTATCTTCTTAGAAGGCTAGTGGGTTCTCTTCCCATGACTTGGAGCAGTTCACATAGCTTTTCTTGGATAGGTATATTTCATCCTCCAAGAGGGATGAGTTGCAGTATCAGTTTGAGCAGCTCGAGCAGGGTCAGATGTCAGTGACCGATTATGAGGAAAGATTTTCTTAGTTGTCTCGCCATGCACTTATTATACTTCCTACTGAAGCAGAGAGAGTGCAGAGGTTTGTTGGGGGGTTGCACTCCTGTATTAGGGCTAATATGGCCCGGGAAGTTAAGATGAGGACTTCTTATCAGTTGGTAGTGTAGATTTCTTGGAGTATTAAGGCCTACCGTAAGAGAGGTAGAGAGCAGATGTAGCAATACAAGAGGACCCATTTCTCTAGAGAGTTATGTATTAGGGCTAATATGGCCCGGGAAGTTAAGATGAGGACTTCTTGTCAGCTGGTAGTGGAGATTTCTTGGAGTATTAAGGCCTACCGTAAGAGAGGTAGAGAGCAGATGTAGCAATACAAGAGGACCCATTTCTCTAGAGAGTTTAGATGTGCCCCGACTAGGGGCAGAAGTTAGTTTGGGAGGGGTCAGCCTAGCAGGACCACATATTCAGCACCACCACCTCCTCAGGTTACTCCGGCGTGACCCTATTTCAGCGCCATACCAGAGAGTTCTTACCTCCCACCAGCCATCCAGGGTTCTTTCAGTGGGTACTCAATCCACTAGGGTTCTTCCAACTCCTATTTCAGTGCCATGCCGGAGAGTTCATACTACCCACCAGCTATCCAGGCTTCTTCCAGTGGGTCTTCCGGCCATCAGAGTCAGACTTCAGGGCAACAGATCACCACACAAAGGGGTTTTTTCGAGTGCGGAGATCTTAGTCACATGAGGAGGTTCTGCCCCAGGCTTCTAGGCAAGGCAGTGCAGCAGGGTGATCGCTGCCAACTCCGCACTACTACAAAGTAGGAAGAGAGGGTCGCAATAGCTTTTACCCGATATGAGGGTCGGGATCGAATTCCTCAGGGAGCTAGGAAGGGAGTTGAGTATCTATCTAGACTAAAGTCGTGTAATTGTTCCAAATGTCACTTCTAAACATCTTTTGATTTTTCCTTTAACAAACTAATATTATCGACTACTAATTAGAACTAAATTATGCTAATGAGAAAATTGCTAGATTTGTATCTAATGGGTAGAAAGGCACTAGGGTAGTGACTTTCACCTAGGTGGCTAATTGACGGATAAATTCTTCTAAGGTTCGATTGACAAGTTTGGGGAAATATGCTATAACCATTGCACAATTTTACCCACTCTCACACCTCCTGGTAGAGAGAGTAATTTTGCTCAATTGACTCTCTCGAGACCGAATGGGTATGCAAATTAGCTCAAGCAACTAGGGTTCGAGTCGGGTAATTACTCTCTCGAGGTTTAACCCTTTAATTGGGACTATCATTTCTCATGAGTCCATCCCAATTCCTTGTTGGGTCAATTTTAGAGACTTAGGCTCTCTTTCTCAAGAAGAGCCAAGTCAACTTAGCACAAACCAGTGTTTGCAACCACCAATTCATAGATTAAACCATAAAATTATCCCAAATAGCAAACACCCATAGTCAATCTAACCCTAGCTGGCATCACCCATCAATTACCCACATTAGGGTTGAGCCACAACCCTAGCTAATGGGTTTAGCTACTCATGCTTGAAGAAGAAAATAGAGAAATAGATGAAGAACAAGACATATTAATTAAAAGCTAAAGTAAATACAAAGATTCAATGATAAAAACTAAGTAAAAATGCCCAAAATGGCTACAGATGGCCTTCTCATGAGCCCAGCTCTGTTCAGAAAATAGTTGATGACCTAAAAATGGTAAAATGTTCTATTTATACTAGGCTGGAAAAACTAGACAAAAATACCCTTGCGGGGTTAGTGCGGGCCGCATAAAATGGACCGCAGTCGCACTAGGCTCTTGGACTTCAATTTTGGGCTCTCTAAACTTGGGTACCGCGGACCGCGTATAATGGACCGCGGTCGCGGAGGCAGCTGGCGTGGTCCGTACAATCATGACCGCGGACCGCATGGCTTGAACTTTGACATTTTCTATCTCTCTGAATCTCTCTTCCGTGGACCGCACAAAAGGTAGTGCGGCCGCGGAACCTTCACTGCGGACCGCACAATGTGTACTGTGGTCGCGTTGCCTGAAGCCTAGTTTTTGCCATTTCTCTGAATCACTCTTCTGCGGACCTCACAAAAAGGTAGTGCGGCCCGGAACCTTTACCGTGGACCGCGCGATGTGTATTGCGGCCATGTTTCCTGAAGCCTGATTTTGCCATCTCTCTGAATCACTTAGTGCGGCCGTATTCGACTTTGTGCGGTCCGCACTAGGCTTGTTTGCCCTCAGTTTACTTTGTCTTTGATACTTGAGCAGGTTTCACTCCTTTTGAGCCGATCTTTGACATTTCGTCATTTTGTCGATCAAACATGCAATCAAGCACAACTTATGAGCCTTTTAGGACTATTTTGTAACAATTTATAATCAAAGCATAAGCAAGAAAGAGCATGAAACACGTTAAATTCCCTAGTTATCATAGGGCCAGTAGCCCATGATTTCAGCACCGGCTCTCCGGCCACCCATAGGCAGAGGGCATGCTGGTAGGGGGCATCCTAGAGATGGAGGCCAGACAGGGGGAGGTCAGCCAACTATTACTCAGTCAGGTGGAGGCCAGTCAACTAGCGCTCCAACTATATTATATGTTTTTCCGGCCAGACCAGATGCATTGGCCTTAAATGCCATGATCACATGTATTATTTTCTTTAGTAGGGATGCTTCAGTATTATTTGATCCAAGGTCTATCTATTCATATGTATCATCTTTGTTTGCTCATTTCCTGGATATTCCTCGTGAGTCCTTGGGTACTCTTGTTTATGTGTCCACTTCTATGGGTGATTCTATAGTTGTGGATTGGATCTACTGATCCTATGTGGTCATATTTTTTGGTTACGAGACTAGAGCAGACCTTTTGTTGCTTGATATGACCAACTTTGAGGTCATCCTGGGCATGGATTGGTTATCCCCATATCACGTCATCCTCAATTTGCATGCCAAAACTATTACTTTAGCGATGCCAGAGTTGTCGAGATTAGAGTGGAAGGGTTCCTCCGTTAGTACAGTGAGTCGGGTCATCTTTTTTCTGAAGGCTCGACATATAGTCAAGAAGGATTGTTTGGCTTATCTAGCTTATGTTTGGGACACTACCATAGAGTCTCTGGCGATTGATTCAGTGTTAGTAGTCCAGGAATTTGCCGATGTGTTTCCTTTTGACCTTCCAGGCATGCCACTAGATCGTGATATTGATTTCTATATTGATTTGGCTCCAGGTACCCAGCCTATATCTATCCCACCATACTGTATGGCTCCGAAAGAGTTGAAAGAACAACTTGAGGAGTTGTTAGCGAAGGGGTTTGTCAGGCCAAGCGTATCACCTTGGGGTGCACCAGTGCTCTTTGTGAAGAAGAAAGATGGGACTATGCGGATGTGCATTGATTACCGCCAGCTGAACAAGGTTACCATCAAGAGCAAGTACCCATTGCCGCGGATTGATGATTTGTTTGACCGGTTGCAGGGTGCTAGGGTGCTTTCTAAGATCTACTTGAGATTGGGGTACCATCAGTTGAAGATTCGGGTTCAGATGTTTTGAAGACTGCTTGTTGTACTAGATATGGCCATTATGAGTTTTTGGTTATGTCTTTCGGCTTGACTAATACCCCAACGACATTTATGGATTTGATTAATAGGGTGTTTAGGCCTTATATTGATTTTGTCATCATTGTCTTCATTGATGACATTTTGATCTACTCACGTAGCCTGGGGGAGCACGAACAACATTTGAGAGTGGTGCTTCAGACCTTAAGGGAACATAAGTTGTCTAAGTTCTCCAAGTATGAGTTTTGGCTAGAGCCTATGGCATTCTTGGGGCATGTTGTATCAGGCGAGGCTATTAAGGTGGATCCCAAGAAGATTGAGGTAGTTCAGAGTTGGCCTCATCCTACTTTGGTGAATGCAATCAGGAGTTTCTTGGGATTGACAGGTTATTATCGCCGGTTTGTGCAGGGTTTTTCATCCATTGCAGCACCTCTAGGGGTGGGCATCGGTCGGTTGAGTTTTGTTACAAATATTACCGGTTTAGCATATCGGTTATTGGTTTACAAATATGATAAACTGATAAACAAACCGATAAGATATTGGTTATCGGTTAATCGGTTAACGATCATTATCGGTTCGGTTATCGGTTTACCTGATAAGATAAAACAACTAAAATAGTTTTATAAACAGCTTTATATCAGTATAAAACTGTTTTGCAATATTTCTTGTACCGAGCTAAAACAATTTTATAAAGCAACTTTTTTGCAAACTAAAACAGTTTTATAAAACAGCTTATTTGTAATTGAGAAAGGTATAAAGACAAGCTGTTTTGCAACTAATAGTTCAACACTAAAATCTGCAACATAAAACAATAGAAAGAGTTAAATAGTAGTTCAAGAAGTGAGTTTAAATTCTTAAAGCTGATTCTACTTTCTCTTTGATTTCATTCTTAAATTTGATTTATCTTTAAATGAGGTACTTTATACTAATAATTTGATACCAACAAATAGGACAAAAACAAACGAAGAAAAAAAAGTAATAGAACAAAACATAACAGTCAGAGTAGAGAAAAAGACTGGAGATAAAAACTATGCAGAACTAAAATCAAACCTCAAGTCATTTTAGCGAAACAGATAATTGCATAAAATGGATAAATAAACAATTCCCAAAAAATTTCAATAGTGAATGTAATCAACACAATAGTGAAGTGAAACAACAAGCAAAAATAAACAATTCCCTCAAAAAATCAACACGAAGATTGAATCAAGGCAAAAGTAAATAGAGCATAACCTAATAGTGAAGTGAATCAATACAATAGAGAAGTGAATCAACAATCAAAAATAAATGATTCCTTCAAAATCAATACGAAGATTGAATCAACTGAAGATGAAGATGAAGGCAAGTAGGCAACCGAAGATGAAGATGAAACAACTAAAAACTTACACGAAGAATGAAGATGAAGCTAAATAATGCGGCTGAAGAGTGAAGTGAAGAGGGTGAAGTCTAAACTCTGAAGAATGCGGCTGACGGGCTGAGGCTGAGAAAGAATAGGGAAAGAATGAAGCCCTAGTATGTATATACTTAAGGGTAAAGTAAATTCGTTAATCCTTATTGCGTCATCGGTTAACCCAATAACAGAATTGCCAAACCGAGCCCGAACCGATAACCCAATAATGAAAAAATTCTAAACTGTTACCGAACCATTAACCCAATAACCCAATACCGATAATCCAATAAATAATTAACAGTTTGAGTTATCGATTTTACCCGATATATGCCCACCCCTTAGAACCTCTGACTTGATTAACCTAAAAGGGTGCTCCGTTCCATTGGTCCGATGATTGTAAGGCGAGCTTTCAGAAGCTCAAGATAGCTTTGACTACAACACCGGTTCTAGTGTTGCCTTCCTGTTCGACAATGTATTTGGTGTATAGTGACACTTCACACGTTGGCTTGGATTGTGTATTGATGTAGGAGGGGTGAGTTATTGCATATGATTTGTGGTAGCTGAAGATTCATGAGAAGAATTACCCTATGCACGACCTAGTGTTAGGCGCGATTGTTCGTGCTCATAAGATCTGTAGGCATTATCTTTATGGGGTGTCATGTGAGGTTTACACTGATCATTGCAGCGTAAAGCATTTGATCAAGCAAAGAGATCACAATTTGAGGTAGCATAGATGGCTTGAGTTACCGAAAGATTATGACATCACCATTCTTTATCATCTGTGCAAGGAAAATGTAGTCATGGATGCCTTAAGCAGAAAGGCAGAGAGTATGGGTAGCTTGGCATTCATTTCAACAAAGGAGAGGCCACTAGATTTGGACATTCATTCCTTAGCTAACAGACTTGTGAGGTTGAAAATTTCAGAGCTCAGTCGAGTTCTTGCATGTGTTGTTGCCCAGTCTTTACTATTGGAGAAGATCAAAGCGCGACAGTTTGATGATTCGCACTTGGCAGTTCTCATAGAGAAGGTACTAAAGGGTGGTGCCAAGGAGGTTTCTTTTGGTGAGAATGGTGTTCTGTGACTCCAGGGTCGTCTATGTGTTCCTAATGTCGATGGCTTGAGAGGAAAGATTCTAAAAGAGGCACACAGTTCTTGGTATTCCATTCATCCAGGTGCTACAAAGATGTATCATTACCTGAGGCAACATTATTGGTGGCGACGGATGAAGAAAGACATAGTTGAGTATGTAGCTAGGTGCCTAAATTTCTAGAAGGTTAAGTATGAGCACTAGAGGACAGGTGGCCTACTCCAGCAGATGACAATACCTGAGTCGAAATAGGAGCGCATTACTATAGACTTCATAGTTTGGTTTTCGCGGACCTAGTGGATGTTTAATGTGGTTTGGGTCATTGTCAACAAGTTGACTAAGTCGGCACACTTCATTTTGGTCGTGACTACATATACTTCAGAGAGGTTGTCCCAGATTTATATTCAGGAGATAGTTCGGTTGTATGGTGTGCCTGTTTCCATCATATTAGATAGAGGCCCTCAATTTACCTCACATTTCTGGGGAGCCGTACAGAGTGAGTTGAGGACCAGTGTAGAGCTCAACACAACATTTCATCTACATACCGATGGGCAGTTGGAGCGGACAACTCAGATCTTAGAGGACATGCGCAGGGTATCTGTGATTGACTTTGGAGGGTAATGGGATCGATTCTTACACTTGGCCGAGTTTTCTTACAACAACAGTTATTAGTCCAGCATCGAGATGGCTCTATTTGAGGCTTTATATGGTCGACGATGTCGTTCTCCCATCGGGTGGTTTGAGCCCAGCGAGGCTAAGTTATATGGCACTAATTTGGTGAAAGATGCCTTGGAAAAGGTAAAGTTGATCCAGGAGCGACTTCACACAACACAGTCCAGACAGAAGAACTACGCAGATCAAGAGGCGCGTGATGTATCATTATGGTAGGTGAGAAGGTTCTCTTGAAAGTCTTGCCAATTAAGGGCATTATGAGATTCAGAAAGAAAGGCAAGCTTAGCCCAAGGTTTATAGGCCCATTTGAGATGTTGAGGCGAGTTGGGGAGGTTACTTATGAGCTTGCTTTTGCCTCCCAGCCTATCAGGGGTTCATCTAGTTTTTCACGTGTCTATGCTCCGGAGGTATCACACCAACTTGTCGCATGTGTTAGACTTCAGCACTATTCATCTAGATGGGAGCTTGGGTTATGAGGAGAAGCCAATAACAATTGTTGCTAGATAGGATCGCCAGTTGAGATCCAAGAGGATTTTCACGGTAAAGGTTCAATGTAGGGGCCAACCAGTCAAGGAGGTGACCTAGGAGTCCGAGGAGGACATGCGGAACAGATATCCACACTTATTCAGCAATTCAGGTATGAATCTAAACCCGTTTGAGGACGAACATTTGTTTAAAAGGTGGAGAATGTAACAACCCGGTCGGTCATTTTGCTTTATAGAACCTCGTTCCCCTAAATAAGACTTCCCGTAGATGTTGTTACTATTTTATAACTTGTGGGGATGGTTAGTTTGGGATTTGGAGGGATTGGGGTTGAAATCGGAACACTTGGTTCCTTAAGGTTGGCTTAAAATGCCAAGTTTGAATTCAGTCAATATTTTGAGTAAACGACCTCGGAATCTAGATTTAACGGTTCAAATAGGTTCGTATGATGATTTCGAACTTGGGCATATGTTCGGAGCGGGTTTTGGATGACCCAGGAGCGTTTCAGCGCCTAATAGTAAAAGTTGGCATTTTGAGCAAATTCCATATGTTTGGGTTGAAATAGATTATTACATTCTAGATGTCCGTTTGAGATTCCTAGCCTCGAAATAGCTCCGTATGATGATTCTGGACTTAGGAGCGCGTCCGAAAGTGGATTCGGAGGTCCGTAGGTCATTTCGGAGTCATTTGGCAAAATTTAGAAACTTGAAGTTTTTGAAAAGTTTGACCGAGGGTGAACTTTTTGATATCGGGTTCAGATTCTAGTTTCGGAAGTTGGATTAGGTCCATAATTTCATTTAAGACTTGCACATAAAGTTTGGCGTCATTTCCAGTTGATTTCATAGGAATCGAACGCGTGAAAGTGTTTTAGAAGTTTTTAGAGTTTATTCGTAAATTCATGCGTTTTTGCATCCAATTCGTGCTTTTTGATGTTATTCCAGTGTTCTGATCGTGCGAGCAAGTTTGTGTGATGTTGCTAGACTTGTGTGGGTGATTGGTGTGGACGTCCGAGGGCTCGGGTGAGTTTCGAACGTTCGAAAGGGATGAAAAACATACCAGATTTATGATGTTTCTTGGCATTAGTTGCATGTCTCACAAATGCGAGAAATAGTTTGCAAATGCAAACCTCGCATTTGCGAGAAGAACTTCGTAATTGCCAAAAAGCTTGACTAGGGCATTGTTCACATTTGCGACACTTGAGCTGCATTTGCGACCACAACAATGATCACATTTGCGACCCCTACTTTATCTTTGCGACCTGAGCAGCTGAAGCCAGGCTTCGCATTTACGTGTGTTTTGTCGCATTTGCGAACCTTGTGTCGCAAATGCGACATCAGAGGCCTGTGCCCAGCTCTTTTAATGCGGGACTTAGACTATTTATTTCATTTCACTTCATCTCTTGGGCGATTTTTAGAACTTTTGGAAGAGGGTTTTCACCTAGCACTTTGACGTATGTAATTTCTACACAACATGAGTTAAATACATAGATTATGAGATTAACATATAAAAATTAGTGAAAATCAAGGGTTTAGATGAAAACATAGGTTTTTGATAAAAATGAGATTTGACCACGAAATTGGTTATGGAGCTTAGTAAAAATCATATATTTATGTTTCTAAGATTATGAGTAACAACTTTCTCCAAAAATATCTGGAATCCGGGCATTTGGGCCATGGAATAAATTTTAGGAATCTTGCGATCTGGGTTGGGTAATCACTTTAATAGTGTGGATATGAACTTTTGAGCATAGATTGATTAATTTACATAATGTTTGACTAGTTTTGAGTTGTTTGGCATCAAAATTGGAGGTTTGAGCGCATTCTTGAATTGGGAAGTAGGCCTTTAGACGAGGTAAGTCTCCTTTCTAACCTTGTAAAAGGGAATTAACCCCATAGGTGAATTAAATAAAATGTGTGTACCTATTTGTGGGGGCTATGTACGTACGAGGTGATGAGAGTCTATACATAGCTACTATTATGCTATTGTCCGGGTAGTTTAGGACCCGTATCATTCTTTACTTGAAATGTTTGCGCCCTTACTCGCTAATTCAATTACTTAAGTCGTCAGAACTTGATAAAGAAAGTTTAAAAGGTTAAATTCATTTACTTGAAAGATTTAATGGAATGCTCGACTGTAAATGTGAACTTTGTGCATCCTCTAAGAATAAATTACTATTCGTGGATCGGGCCGAACGCCTCGGTAGTAAATAGATGCATCTATGGTTTGCGTCGTTTGATCCTCCGGCAGTGCACAATTTAAATATTATGTTGGATCGGGCCGTACGACCTCGTCATAATTTTTGCATGATAATTATTTGGAATTCTCCATGATTGATACTGCTTAAATGTCTTGAAATGTAAACTGTTAAATGATAAAAACTGAATTTGAAATTTATAATTGTGAAAGAAGAACTTACCATTTCCTATTATTGAGCTTTCAGTATTATTCATGAAATCTATGCTTAGTATAACACTTTGATTTTATTATTTTTAGCCCATAGTAAGTGTCAAAGTCGACCTCTCGTCACTGCTTTTTCGAGGTTAAACTGGATACTTACTGGGTACATGTTACTTATGTACTCATACTACACTTCTGTACTTAATTGTACAGGATCTGAGGCAGGTGCATCTAGTTTCCCGTCCGGCGCGCATAGTTGATCCCCACCTCAAGACTTCACGGTGAGCCATTTTCCGAGCTTTTCTGCAGCAGCTAGAGTCTCCCTTATGTTTTACTTTTCTGTCTATTTCCTTTCGGACAATTGGCTAGCATTCTTTTGTATATTCTACTAGATTGCCCACACACTTGGGACACTAGGTCTTGACACACGCACTAGTAGACTTATGATTTTGGGTTTGCTTACATGATTTCTGTTAGTACTTATTGCTTCGGTTTATTTATGTTACACTTGCAAATTTCTAAATCTTTTTAACAAATAAGGAAATGTTACTACCTAATAATTTATTTAAACGGGAAATCACTAATTGATCAGTGTTGACTTGCCCAACAACGGTGTTGGGCGCCATCACGACCTATAATGGAATTAGGTCGTGACATATTTGAATTGAGTTTTTTTTTGGAAAGATAAAAGTATATTCCTTTTAAATTTTGGCTCTAATTTCTAAGATCTAAAATAAAGATATTTATAAAATTAATTAGACACATAAAAGTAAATGACAAAAATTTAAAATAAAATTAAAACTCAATGTCCTATATTGAAAATAAACGAGGACATAAATTTAAACTTGTAATAACGCCATATGCGTTAAGCTATATGTTTAAGATTTATGTAATTTTTTGTCATGTGTAATAATAATAATAATAGTTTATATTCTTCTATCTATTTATTCTGTTAAACAAAATCAAACAAAAACTTATCCAAGCTTTTGAATTGAAAAAAATAACTCCAAAGACGAAAAACTTCCTTGAGATTTTGGTAAAGTCTAAAGTATGTCACGGTCCAAAATTTATTAAAGGTCGTGATGGCACTTAACACTACTGTCAGGCAAGCCAACGATAAATAATTAACTTGATTACTCATTTTAGTATTTTGAAATCATAATTTTTCCTTCAATTAAATAATAAGAAATAAAATTACATAGTGAATGATAGTATTTTCCCCAAATACACTATTGAACATCTCATAAGTACCCCCAGAACCCAGTGTCATAAGTGCATGAGCATCAACTAGGAAGATAAAATAAAATACAATATTGTCCAGAATACAAATTAGACAGGAAAAATATAAATAACACTGAAGGAGACTCTGCTAGCTGCGGGTCGTAATATGGAATGCAGCTCACCTAATTCCCCGCATTAACACCAAAAGGCTCATAAGTTGTGCTTGATTGCATGTTTGATCAATAAAGTGACAAGATGTCAAAGATCAGCTCAAAAGGAGTGAAACTTGCACAAGTACCAAAGACAAGACAAACTCAGGAAAAAACAGGCCTAATGCGGCCGCACTACACTTTGTGCGGTTCGCACTAGGGAGATTCAGAGAGCTGGTATTTCAGGCATTAAGGCAGTGCGAACCTTATTTGCTACTTCATCCATGAAATTTCCTTTCCGTCTTGCATCTAATGTTGCTAATCACACTTAAAATATATGGAAGGTGATTTTTGCATGTGATTCTTTGAGAGAAAGAACATTATTTATTTGGTTTTTCAATTTTTATATATGTTTGACTAGTTTTGGTAATTCTATGACTAATGGCTAGAGGTTGGTAAGTTGAAACTTATTTGGAACATTTGTGTACGTTTCCCTATAAAATACCTAATTTGACGGAGAGACCATGGGTTCTCATACCCTATGATTCGGACGATAAACACGCACGTGTCCAGAATGTGATTTGGAGGTCCGTGGTAGAATTAGGCTTGAATTGGCAAAAGTTAGAATTTTGGCGATTTGGCAGGTAGTGGAAATTTTGATATCGGGGTCGGATTGGATTTCTTGAAGTTAGAGTAGATTCATGGTGTCGTTTCTGATTTGTGTGCAAAATTTGAGATTATTTGGACGTGGTTTGGTAGGTTTCGACATCGTTTGTGGAATTCGAAAGTTTAGAAGTTCTTAGGCTTGAATCCGAGTGTAATTTGGCGTTGTGATATTGTTTTTAGTGATTCAAAGGTTCAACTAAGTTCTTACGATGTTATATGATCTATTGGTATGTTTGTTTGTGGTCCCGATGGCCTCGGAGTGATTTCGGGTGGTTATCGGAGTGTTTGGAGTTGGAAAAATACAGCTGAAGCTGGTGTTTCCGCACCAACTTGTCACGACCCTAAACCCGGACCCGGTCGTAATGGTGCCTCTCGTGAAGACAAGGCCAACCGACACTACCCATTTCCAATTATTAACAGTTAAACCATAAGAAATAAATCTAAATCATGATAAGATAACTCAAAGTTAACAGATAATAGCATAATTTGTGAAATACAACCCAGCATAGCCCGATACCGGGGTGTCACTAGTCATGAGCATCTAACAAGACGGAATACTCCGAATCAAACTACAGAGTTTAATACATAAAACCAAGAACATAAAGAAGTAAGATAGGGAAGAGCTCCGGGCTGCGAACGCCAACAGCTACCGAGAGACTCCTCGGATCCGCCTGAGCCGGAATGATCAGCACTTGGGAGCGGGACCAGATACGCCTGAATCTACACACAGGGTGCAGGAAGTAAAGTGAGTACTCCAACTCAGTGAGTAATAATCATAAATAAAGGCTAAAAGCAAGAAATCACGTAAGGCACAACAACATGCTATAATGAAGCAGAAAAATCATTAAAACAATAAACCAGTGAAAGATAGGTAAAAATCCCTTAACTCAAATTTAACTTCATGAAAAGCTCTTTTCAACAATTAAACATGGTAATTGACAGGAAATTAAGAAAAGATAAGCACATAAAGGTTCGCCCCCGGGCACCGTATCAACAAATCTGCCCCTCGGGCAACATCTCAGAATAATACCTGCCCCTCGGGCAACAACTCAGAACAATACCAGCCCCTCGGGCAATCACATAGAACAATACCAGCTCCTCGGGATCAATCTCACATCAAAATGGGTACTCGCACTCACTGGGGGTATGCAGACTCATGGAGGGGCCCCTTACGGCCCAAGCACAATATCAAGCAATCTCGTGACATCATCACTAGGCCCTCAGCCTCATATAAATCAAGCCACCTTGTGGCGTACATATCTCAGACCCTCGGCCTCATAATCAGTATCAAATGTTTCCTCATAACATAGGCCCTCGACCTTACTCAGTCAAAATCCTCACAAGCCACTCGGGCAATAGTACAACATGATTCTCAGCCAAAAAATATCATTTAAAAGATCATGTAAGTGTTAAAACAGAGTAAAATGACTGAGTACAAAAGCAGTGAAATATAACATGACTGAGTTCAAGTATATAGTCAAAACAATGAGGAAATACCAGTAAAAATCCCCGAAGGGTTCAAATAATTGGCACAAGGCCAAAATATGGCATTCAGCCCAAATCATGATGATAGCAAATAGATTTCAGTCAAATACGCGGTAAAATAGTCATCCGGGATGGACTAAGTCACAAGTCCTAACAGTGCACGACCCTACGCTTGTCATCAAGCATGTGCGTCACCTCAATATAGCACAACAATGTGCAAGTCCGGGGTTTCATACCCTCAGAACATCATTTACAATCATTACTCACCTCGAACTAGTCAAATCTCTAGCTCGCGATGCCTTTGCCCCTCGAATCAGCCTCCACTCACGTCGAATCTATCCAAAATCAGAACGAAAATATCAAAATATGCTAAGGGAACGAAGACCAAGCAAAAATAATTAATTTACAACATAAATTCCGAAATTACCAAAACCCGACCCCCAGGCCCACGTCTCAGAATTCAATAATTTTTATATCAATAGGTTCCTTATCTCCCCACGAGTTCATACATATCAAAAGTTCTGAAATCCGACCTTAAATGGTCCTTCAAATCCTCAATCAAAGGTCTAAGTTCTCAAGCCCTAGTTCTTAAATTTTTGGATTAATTTCCATGATTATTTAGGTGGAATTCACATTAGAATCGAGTGATTCCCCTTGAATCCCTCTTCAATCCCCTTCAAAAAGCTACAAAAACGACCAACAATGGAAGAAATAAACCCCAAAATAGTAGATAAGACGAGTATTTAAACATTCTGCCCAGGCCTGAAATCCTTCTTCGCGAACGCGGTCAAAGCCTTGCGTTCGCGAAGCACAAATCACCTTTGACCAAAATTCCTCTTTCGCGATCGCGTCATGCCACTCGCAAACGCGATGGTTCCTCAAACTGACTCTTCGCGAACGCGCTCCCTCACCTGCGAACGTGATGAACAAAACACCTCAAACCCAGCTGGCCAATTTCCTCTACGCGAACACGGAGCTTACCTCGTGAACACGAAGGCCAAAATCTCTACCTTCTCCATCTTACCCTTCGTGATCGTGGCTCCCCTCTCGCGAAGGCGAAGGTCAATTGTCTGCAACACTAAGCAGCAAATTTTTGCAATTCCAAACTTCATGAAATGGTCTGATTGACCACCCGAAACTCACCTGAGACCCTCGGGACCTCAACCAAACATGCCAACATATCCTATAACCTCATTCAAACTTGTGCCAACCTTCGGAATGCTCACACCAACATCAAAACATCAAATTCCCATCGGATTCAAGCCTAAGAATTCTAAAATCTTCTAAATTACGCTTTTGATCAAAAAAACAACCAAACCACATCCGAATGACCTGAAATTTTGCACACACATCCAAAATAACACAACGGAGCTACTGCAAAGTCTCAGAATTCCATTCCAACCCTTATATCAAAATATCGCCTACCAACCGGAAATCGCCAAAATATCAACTTCGCGAATTCAAGCCTAAATCTACTCTGAACCTCCAAAACTCATTCAGATCGCACTCCTAAGTCCCAAATCACCTCCCGAAGATATCTGAACCATCGAAACTCACATCTGAGCTCTCTAACACACAAGTCAACATCCAGTTGACTTTTCCAACTTAACCTTTCTCAAAAGAGACTAAGTGTCTCAAACCTTACCAAAATTATTCCGGATTCGATCAGACAAACTCGATATCACATAACACGGATAAACAAAGCATAAAGAAATAGAAATAGGGGAAACAGAGCGATAACTCATGAGACAACTAGACGGGTCGTCACATCGGCGTTGTGGGAACCGCAGGTGAGAGGTCGCAGAAGCAGATTGTAAGGCGCATATATGTAGTTGGATCGGAGGTGTGGTTTGGTCCCCGCATTTGCGATGACCGCAGATGTGGTCAGGTGATCGCAGGAGCGGAGCCATCCTTTTAATGAATTTCCGCATAAGCGGAGCCCTTTTCGCAAATGCGGTTCCGCAGGTGCGGAACTAAAACTGCAGGTGCAGTTTTAGCTGGGCAGAAAATCCCAGCCCAAGGTTTTGTTCTCCATTCAATTTTGGACTTGAGGAACTCGGGAGAGAGGAGATTTTTCGAAGGATTTCAAGGGAGATCTTTAGGGTAAGTAATTTTAACCCATAATGATATAAATTTTGTGAATTCATGGCTTTATTCATCATCTAATTAGGAATTTGAGCTAGTAATTTGGGGATTTAGGGCGTGAGAATTAGAGAGTGGATTATGGGCATTTGAGTGACCAAATGAGATTGGATTTTAATAAATTTAGTATAGTTAGACTCGTTAGTGAATGGGCTTTTGGGTTTTATGACTTTTGATAGATTTCGAGACGTGGGCCCAGGGGCCGGGTTTGAGCCACTTTCGGATTTTGGCTATAATTTGGTATTTTCTTGTGTAATTGGTTTCTTTAGCCTATATTGACCGTATTGTGTTAATTGTGGCTAGATTCGGGATATTTGGAGGCCGATTTGAGAGGCAAGGGCATCGTGGAGTAGGATATTTGCTTGGTTTGAGGTAAGTAATGCTTTCATACTTGGTTCTGAGGATTCAAAACCCCGAACTACGTGTTATGTGATTAGTGGTGAGGTGATGCACATGCCAAGTGACGGGCGTGCGGGCGTGCACCATGAGAATTGTGACCTGGTTGATTCCATGGCACCGTATAGTGACTTTATCTTGTTGATATTCATGTTTTCACCATGTGATAAAGTAGTTGAGTTGTAAATCATGCTAGGTATCATGTTTAGGCTTGTGTCGGTATTGTTTGGACCCTTAGCGACCGTTTCTTGCTGTCATCTCGCTAGTTTCCATCTAATATTCCATACTCAGTTATGATCATGCATTTTTATACCATATCTCAGTCTCAGTTATTTATTGATTTATCATATCATTGTTCCGGGTTGTTTCATGACATTGTGAGCCCGTGGTGAGACTGGAGAAGTTAGTGACTGAGTGAGGCCGAGAGCCTGGTTATGAGTGACAGTTATGGGATCGGGCTGCATGCCACATCGGTTATATTGATGATTTTATAGCGCTTGGGCTGCAGTATCCCCCCGGAGTCTGTAACACACCCCCAGTGAGCGCAGTTGATATTATTGAGGGATGGATCTTCCCTGGGCATGGATCATGTCTGAAGTATTGATTCCTGGAGATGGATCTTCTCCATAGGTTTGGGTTGACCTTCCTCGGTGCTGAGTGATTGTTCACAATGATGTGTATATATATTCCGGGATGGATCTTTCCTGGGCTGTATGAGCCATATATAGTACCGAGTGGTTGAGCATTTGAGAGTGTGAGCACATGAGGTTGATAGCATGGTACATTCCATACAGCATATGCATTGGCATGTAGAGGTAGCAGAGATATATTCTTTACACTGTTCGTATCTGTTTTACTTTGCTGTTTTGAACTGCCTATTAAAATGAAAGCATGCCTACGATTCTGCACATTTATATCTGTTCTTATCTATATCGGTTGAGTTCGTCACTACCTTTCAGTCCAAAGTTTGGGCTTGTTACTTACTGAGTTGGTGTACTCACGTTATCCCCTGCACCTCGTGTGCAAATCCAGGCGATATCGATCATAGAAGAGGTTACTAATCGAGGTTATAGAGTTCAGAGATAATCGAGGTAGATGCATGGCATTCGCGGGCCTTGAGTCTCCTTTCCTTATCCTTGTTGTATTTTTAGTTTATATCTTTAGACACTATTATAGACTGCATTTTCTGATCTAGATGCTCATGTACTCAGTGACACCCTAGTTTTGGGCTGAATTGTATCACTTTGGGAATTCCTTATGTTTTAAACAGTTTCCTTTAATTGTTAAATACTTCCATTAATATTTTCAAACTTACTGTTATTGGTGTTGGATTGCTGAGTTGAGGCTGGCCTAGTTACACAATAGGCACCATCACGATGACTGTTTTTGGGCCGTGACAACCCTTTTTCAATTACTTTACCAAGTTTCAATATGTTTTAAAAAATTAAATTAACACGTAGGTTGCAAACATCGCAAGTATAACATGATTTGGGTCCTAGACTACCCGTACGTTAAGCACTATAGTAACTACGCACAGACTCGCGTCACTCAGTGCGTTTGTAGCCCCTTCCCCCACAAATAGAAGCACAAATTAAATGAATTCACCTATGGGGTTAATTCCCTCTTACAAGGTTAAAAAGGAGACTTACCTCGCTCTGAAATTTCATAACCGGCTCCCAATCTCTTCCAACAACTCAAACTGATGCCCAACGCTCCAAAACTAGTCAATAAATGTGCAAACCCATAAATATATACTCATTATAATCCAATTTATAACAATTCCAACTCCGCTCAAAAAGTTGGTAAAAATCACCTTCGGGCCCACGTTCCCGGATTCCAATTTTTTTTAAAGATAACCATTACTCATAACCCGACGAACTCAAATATATAGTTTATTCTCAATTCCATGCCTAAATTTGTGGTCAAAACCCAAAAGTACCAATTTCTAGGTTTTTCTTCAAAACCCCAAATTTCTACAAATTTTTATGTCTAAATCCATATATAAACCTTGTATTTAACTCACAACTAGTAGAAATCACTTACCTCTTGATGATGACGGAATCCTTCTAAAAAATGCTCACAAAAATCACCAAAGTCCAAGTGGGAAATGAGGGAAATGAGCTACGTCTCGGAATAAAAAGCCCTTGGCTCCAGTCGCAGATGTCACATTTGCGATGGGGGTACGCCAATGCGACCTTTGCAAATGTAGACAAAGCATCACAATTGCGACCCCTAACAGACCAGGCCTTCATTGCAAATGCGATACAGAGTTCGCAAATGCGAACTCTTCAAGCTTCACAAAAGCGACCATATTATCACAAATGCGATCATTCCCCAAAAGCCCAGGATCACAAATGCGGTAGTCGCATTTGCGACCAAAACATTGCAATTGCGATTATACCAGAACCAGCACTCCAAATTATTAACAAAATACTCTGAAGCTAATCCAAAACTCACCCGAGCCCCCGAGGCTCAAAAGCAAACACCCACACATCTAAAAACATAACGCAAACTTGCTCGAGGCCTTAAATCACATCAAAAACGTCGAATTCATGAATCGCACCACAATTCAAGCTTAATAAAATTTAGAACTTCAAACTTCTACATTCGATGCCGAAACCTATCAAATCACGTCTGATTGACCTCAAATTTTGCACACAAGACACATTCGACATTACGGACATGCTCCAACTTTTTGTGACCCAGATATCAAAAAGTCCACTCCCAGTCAAACTTCTCAAAAACCTTCAAATTTATAACTTTCGCCAAATGACCCCAAAATGACCTACGGACCTCCAAATCCACATCCGGACAACTCCCAATACCAGAATCACCATACGGAGCTATTCCCAGACTTAGAATCCCAAATGGACATCAATAACATTGTAATATACCTCAACCCATATTTATGAAATTCTTCCAAAATGCCAACTTCCACAATAGGTGCCGAAACGCTCCCGGGTCATCCAAAACCATATCCGGACATACACCCAAGTCCAAAATCATCATACAAACTTGTTGGAACCTTCAAATCCCGATTCTGAGTTCGTTTACTATAAATTACACTTTAGGCAATTCTTCCAACTTAAAGCTTTTGAAATGAGAATTTTCTTTCCAAATCAACTCCGAACATCCCAAAATTCAATTCCGACCATGCGTACAAGTCATAATACCTGAAGTGAAGCTGCTTATGGCCTCAAACTGCCGATCGATGTGCTAGAGCTCAAAGTGACCGGTTGGGTCGTTACATTCTCTCCCACTTAAATATACGTTCGTCCTCGATTGTGCTAAGAACTGCTCTGGAGTTGTATGAAATCACTGTTTAACACCTCGTGCACCTACCTGTGCTACCACATCTCAGTTGAGCACATTAGCTCAAGCCAATCTGAAGATCATTTCCTTTATTTGGGCAAATAAGCCTTAGAGCCAACATCCAACCTCCGAAATTCTCTACTAGGCATGTTTCCAACATACGAACATCGTATCAATCACTACACGATGTACCAATACATGATTGTATACTCTTACTAAATTCACACCATGCACCACATAATTCACATGACCATAATAACATCCTCTGACAACAATAGCTGAAATCCTATAAATCTAATGCCCACAACAAACCTCATGGCGTGTATAAGTCCTGTTTCAACTCTCGCAACACTGCCATGACAAAAGAGATGTGTAAAGACTCATAACCACTTGCCGAATCACAATTCCTGGAGTCTCTCCTCCCGACAAGAACCATTACCTCATTTTGGACTGTACAACAATATTTACTCTTTAATATACCTTATATAAATCTGATCGCACTGATCCTAGGTCCAATAATCTCGTCTCGCCTAGTACAAGCTGCTCAGGCAATAAGCCACCTCAGACACTACAAAAGCCTCATATGATGCCATAATGTGCTAACAAGATACAACTCAAATGCGATATATAAGGAAAACGAACCCTGGAACGAATTACCCAACCCACGTAACTAATTAAACGACCGAAAAGGTGTTATGAACCTTCCCATAAAAATGAGAAACAAAACACACAGGGATAGATATGGGAAATTATACTCAACATCACACTGTTGCGGCGTGCAACTCGATCCAATCATGATACCCGTGGCAGCGTGCCACCCAGTCCGCATAACATACCCTTGACGGCGTGCCACCCTATCCACAAAAAATAATCTATAAGGAAATACTTATCGAGCTAGAATGCTCATTCCTGCGAAATACCCGAATGTTGACCACAAGCACACCAAGTGCATATTACCATCCTTGGAAAGACAGATAGCGCCATATGCGACAAAACTCGAGCACGAATGAGGTGAGATAAATGATCTACATCTCGAGAGACATCCTGCTCATATAACACCACAAACTACATTAAATCTCAATATGAGTGAAAATAATCAAACCGCCTTACAACCCACACGGCTCAGTAGAGTATTACATGAAATAGCCGACAATGAAATAACATCCAATGTCCAAATACTCCTCCATGTGGAGTGATATGTTGAATGGATACATCCATGCTGATATAGAGCACACATTCACATTTAGACCCATCCACGGACCTCAAGCCGATTCTGATCATACCGCACTGGGCTAATAACCTTTTAAGGATCTACATTAACCCTGTTTCCCATGACACACAAGAACAACCGTCAATCTGGAACAAGTATCCACAGTTTGCAACCAAATGAATAGAGCGCCCTCCAGGCCTAAACTCTCACATTAGCGATAGTACCATAATCTCCATACGCGGTTTCAATCTTCAATCGATCAAGTGACTATATGTCACACTTATACCATCTTTCTCGTGGGATACGCTCTCACGACTTTCCGCACCAGGTAACAAGTCTGTACATCCATACCACTAGTCATACTAATGTTGTAACGCAAATTAGCACACCAAACCTCTTACACAGGACACTGATCTCAGGTGACGCTAAAGACAATATCATCTTACTCCAACCATTTGAATCCTTTTCTGCTCATCCAAGCTTGTGACATCCTTGTCAACATCGAACCGCAACATTGATCCTCAACTTCCAATTCGCATGCTACCCACTGCACCTAATCATGCCAATACGCAAGAGTACAAGAATTTCATCATAACTCTTGAACCACTAATAGGGTACACACCTCATCATATATAAACCTTTCACTTAACTCATTTCAAGAGAACCATTGCAACACGTGACTGAATTCTCATAACTGCAGAAAAATACAAACCTCAAGTAGTGGTCTAAACAACCATAATTCTATCGGGATCCATCTACACATAAAGGCCATAATACTCGAATGCCTCCAATAAGATCAATTACGGTAGGCGTCAAGCCTCGCACGTATCACCACAAATCACATGTATAACTTATCGCGTTGAAGGAACTGATCGTTGCCACCATCATGCCAATTCAACCATTGCTAACAGATCCGACTTCTTCTAATTTATTATGGACTTGGCCTAGGAATAATAATAGCTCCATTCAAAGCATAACAAACCCAGAATCCACACTCGTCCTGAGTGACCTTATTTCACGGGACCACATTGTCTCAAAACCCACGAACCATCTCATACCCTTATTGTGCACATATTCGCATCTTCAACTGGTACACCTATTCTGATGATTCCTCTATGAATCCAAAGTTATATTTCTCCCATTCCTCTAATTCCACACCGCAAACCGAAGATAACATAGAACACTTCAAGCCCCTTTTCATAATCTACTACAAAAGCTCGATACTTAACCATACTACGGACTTGAAATCCTTAGGCACCGTACTTTAACTTTTGAATCTATTAGGACCATTGTTGAGAGTCACCCATTCGGCATAGTCCCGAATATAATCAAACTCCAAGGAACTGCTAGCACATAAACACTCTCTCAAGAAAGCACCCGGCTGGATCACTTTCCTTGTACTTCATATCTACACGAAGCATAAACTTTGAGTCTCCCCAAAGCCTGAACATAAATCGATAAGGCCAATTATAGAACACATTCCCCAAATACTTTGCTCATATTACTATTGATGTTCTCTTTCCTTAGTCGTACTAATCCACCAATATGCCAATAACCAGAAACCTCACAAGCTGACAACCAAGCGATCCAATCGTAGGTGGTGAGGGTCTTCCACTTAGGTTGAAGCTACCATTATATAACGTTGGAACCCACCAAGATTCCTTATCCCCCTTTGACATGATCTTGCATAAGCAACCCGGCCAAATTCCTCGAAATCTTCTCGTTAAATGTTTTATGAACACTCTGAATCACTAGCCACATTCACATATTCGATCCATTACTGAATATCCAGTAGAATTCTTCGTAGAAGCTTCGTCAATACCACGCAACCGCTAACCTGTTCACAGGAGATAACCCACCTGTGGAAATTCCATGTCGACATCATCCAACGATACTGCACTAGGTACAATTACTATGAAATCAGTAAACCATCCTGAGCCCGTGCTCATGCACTAGCTGTACAAGTACGTCCACTCCCAATTGACATCACTACAAGTGCAACAATACATTCCAACCTGAAGTCATGTTGTACCCTTTTTCATATCAAGCAGCCCCTTCCGTCGTATCCAACCTTCCTCCATATAACGGCCAATATTCCAAATCAAGTCCGTAGATCCAGTCACTGTCCACCATGAATCCCGAATCACCCTAAACTTTCCTCAAGGTATATAGCTATCCAACCACATAACCCATATGCTACTCTGCCACTCTCCCACTTTGGTCAAACCCTCTCCTTTAAGCGACTACTCGACTTCTGCTTCTCACACTTGGCCTTCTAGAAGCTTAACCACCGCAAGACACCTACCACATGTCCTTCCTCATCCTTCACTTCCCAGTTGTTGCCTTAAATCAAAAATCCATCTCTGTAGCACCTGGATCAATAGATCGCTACTAACTTTAAACCTCCCCGAAGATCATCTTTCTCGAGCCATCAACACTAGGTACACTGATTCGATTCTAAACAGCTGCACACCACGATTTCTGACAACTGCTTCCCCGATACCATTTCACAATACCCCGCCTTGAAGGCGAATTAAATAAAGCCATAACACCGGCGAACTTAGCACATTCAACAAGGACAACGACACCATATCACAGATGAAAATTCCACAACGCTGGAAAATACCAAGTCTCGTTACTCCATCAACCCAAATCTGGACATTCTTAGTCTGATTACCTTTCCTGCACCGGAAATAAAATACTAAATCTCTAAATCATGCACTAAGAAAATCTCCTTTTAGATTATTCACTGCACCGACATTTAGGCAAGCATCCAACCATAACATCAATATTGTGCGATCATAACTCATGAACATTATAGCAATATATGCATAGTCTCCAAACTCTAAGAAATACAGCTACTGAGCTGAAATGACATAACATCCTTCCGCAAGGCGACAACATTAGCCCAATCAAATAAGAAGGGAGAAACATCCTACACTACGTCTATAGTTCCATTACTATTCCTCGATTCCCAATATATAACAATTGCTTCATGTCGCATAAGATTGAATATGTCACGACCCAAAATCCATTAAAGGTCGTGATGGCACCAGACACCGCTGTCGGGCAAGCCAACAATAAATACTTAATTTAATTCTTATTTTAGTATTTTGAAATCCTAATTTTCTTCAATTTAAATAGTAAACGATGGAATTTACAGAGTAAATCATAAAGTTTTAACCATTTCAATACTGAACAACCCGTAATCACCCCAAAATTCGGTGTCACAAGTGCATGAGCATCAACTAGGAAGATAAACCAAAATACAACATCTATCTGGAATACAATTAGATAGGAAAGATAAAAATAACTTTGAAGGAGACTCTGCTGACTGCGGATTGTAACATGGAATGCAGCTCACCTTACTCCACACTTTAGCCGCGCCTCTGCGCCCCTAAGCCACTAAACATATATGCCTACACAATAAAATGTGCAGCAAGTGTAGTATGATTACGTAAACAATGCGTACCTAGTAAGTATCCAGTCTAAAATCCAAGAAGTAGTGACGAGGGGTCGACTCCGACACTTACTATGGGCTATAAATAAAATGCCAATGATATAATTTAAACATGGATTATATAGAACGGCTGTAAGCTCAATATTATGAAGTAAGTAAGTAATTATTTTATAATTAAGAAATCTCCAAATTTATTTTTCATCATTTAACAATTTATCTCAGACCAATGAGGCTATATCATTTATTAGGAATTCTGAAGCAATCAATTCAATCATGCGCAAATCATGCCGAGGTCGTACGGACCGATCCAACATATAAATATAAATTGTGCGCTACCGAGGGTCGAACGACACAAACCATAGATGTAGCTATTTAACCTGCCAAGGCATTTGTCCTACTCCACAAAAAGATAAACACATTCAAACAACCAAATCGAGTATTTAGGGGCAATTATTCAAGGAAATGCCAATTCTCATTTAACAGTCAAGAAAATGAATTTTGTCCTTTTAAAATTTCCTTTACCAAGTTCAATGTGATTTAAGCAATCAAATTAACAAGAAGGTTGCAAACATCACAAGTATAGCATGATTTGGGTCCTAGACTACCTGCACTTAATCATAATAGTAGCTACGCACGGACTCTCATCACCTTGTGCATACGTAGTCCCCACAAATAGAATCACATATTGAATTATTTCACTTATGGGGTTAATTCCCTTTTACAAGGTTAGAAAGTAGACTTACCTCGCTCCGAGATTTCCATAATCGGCTCCCAAGCCCTTCCGACAACTCAAATCGATTCCCAACACTCCAAAACTAGTCAATAATTGAGCAATTCCATAAATATATACTCAAATACTCATTATAATCCTATTCACAACAATTTCCAACTTCGTTCGAAAAGTCGATAAAAATCACCCCTGGCATACGTGCCCGAATTCCGATAATTTTTGAAGATAAACTTTACCCATAACACCACAAACTCAAATATATAATTTATTCCAAATTCCATATCCAATTTCATATTCAAAATCCAAAAATACTAATTTCTAGGTTTTCTACCAAAAATCCCATCTTCTACAAATTTTCGTGCTTGAATCCATATAAAAACCATGTATTTAACTTACCTTGGCATATATGGTGAAAACCCCCACTTGAAGCTCTCCAAAAATTGCCCAACCAAGAGATAATGGAAGAAAAAGGGCCAAAATCCTCGTTTTTAAAATATCCCTTCAGCCCAACAGCTTCTCACACCTGCGGTCACTTGACTGCTTCTACGGTTCCGCAGGTACAACTAATATTCTGCTTCTGCGAAGATGCTCCCAGTTGCTTGCTTCCGCTTCTGCGCCTTCCCTTCCGCAGGTGCGGTCTCGCTTCTGTGGCGGGACAATCGCATCTGCGGTCTCACCACTGCCTAATCAAAATCGCATATGCGCCCCTCTTGGCCACTTTTGCGGCTCCGCACCTGCGGTCTAAGCCTCGCAGGTGCGGTTACACAAGAAGGCAGCTGCTCCAGCACTTCTTCCAAGTCCAAACTCAATTCGTTTACCATCCGGAATCCACCCTAGGCCCTCGGGACCACAACCAATTATATCAACACATCCCAAAACACATTACGAACTTAGTCCAGCCTTAAAATCACATCAAATAACATAGAAATCACGAATCGCTACCCGATTCAAGCTTAATGAACTTTAGAACTTTAAACTTCCATATTCGATATCGTAACTATCAAATTATGTCTGATTGACCTCAAATTTTTCACATAAGTCACATTAGACATTACGGACCTACTCAAACTTTCGAAATCTAATTTCGACCCCGATATTAAAAAGTCCACTCCCGGTCAAACTTCTCAAAACCTTCTAATTTCTAATTTTTGCCAAATAACCCCAAAAGGACCTACGAACCTCTAAATCCACTTAAGGACACGCTCACAATGCCAGAATCACCATATGGAGCTATTCTCTGACTCAGAATCCCAAACGGACCTTGATAACATTGAAATGCACTTCAACCCAGATTTATGAAATTCTTCCAAAATGCTAACTTCCACAATAGGCGCTAAAACGCTCCTGGGTCATCCAAAACCCGATCTGAACATATGACCAAGTCCGAAGTCATCATACAAACCTACTGGAACCTTCATATCCCGATTTTGAGGTCGTTTACTCAAAAATCCAACTTTAGTTAATTCTTCCAACTTAAGCTTTCAAAATGAGAATTTTCTTTCCGAATCAACTCTGAACTTCCCGAAATTCAATTTCGGCCATGCGTACAAGTCATAATACCTGAAGTGAAGCTGCTTATGGACTCAAACTGCCGAACAATGTACTAGGACTCAAAACGACAGGTCGGGTCGTTACATTCTCTCCCACTTAAACATACGTTCATCCTCAAACGTGCTAAGAACTGCTCTGGAGTTGTCCAAAATCACTGTTAACACCTCGTGCACCTAGCTGTTTACCACAACCTCGTTGAGCACATTAGATCGAGCCAGTATGAAAATCCTCCCTTTTATTTAGTCACATAAGCCTTAGAGCCAAATTCCAACATCTGAAATTATCTACTAGGCATGTTTCCAACATATGAACTTTGTATCAATCACTACACGATGCACCAATACGTGATTGTATACTCTTACAGAATCCACATCATGCATCGCATTTTTCACATGACCACAATAACATCCTTTGAGAATAGTAGGCAAAATCCCACAAATTTGATGCTCACAACACACGTCATGATGCATACAAGTCCCTTTTCTAACTTTTGAAATATTTTCACGATGGAAGAGATGTGTAGGAATTCATAACCAACTGCCGAGTCAACAAATCATTGAGTTTCTCCTCTTGACAAGAACCATTACCTCATTTTGGAATGAATATCGATATTTACTTTTTAATGTGCCTTATATAAATTTGATCGCACTGATCCCAGGTCCAATAATCTCGTCTCACCTAGTACAAGTTGTTCGGGCAATAAGCCACCTCAGACACTGCCCAAAAATCTCATATGATGCCCCAATGCCAACGAGCTACAAATTCAAATGTGATACATAAAGAAACAAACTCTTGAAAGAACTACTCAACCTACGTAACTAATTGGTGTCACACCTCCTTTTTCCGTACCCGAGAGGGTACAAGGGAGTTTTTTCCAATTAAAGGACAATCGAAACGGGATTTGTTTATTTATTTCAGAGTCGCCACTTGGGAGATTTAGGGTGTCCCAAGTCACCAATTTTAATCCCGAATCGAGGAAAAGAATGACTCCATATTACAGTCTGCTCACCAGAAATCTGGATAAGGAGTTCTGTTAACCCGGGAGAAGGTGTTAGGCATTCCCGAGTTCTGTGGTTCTAGCACGGTCGCTCAACTGTCATATTTGGCTTGATTATCTGATTTAATACAAATATGAACTTATGTGCAAATTTTAACTTTTTACCGCTTTCATAATTATTATTATTATTTTTTACAAGGAATTGCAACGTTGTGAAAATGTATCTCGAACCGCGTTACAATCAATGTACTCGTGGTCGTCGACACACTTTGACTCTGTTGAGATTTGGATTTGGGTCACATCAATGTGCACCCGAGTTTAAGAAAATTAAATTATTAAAGGCGCGCCTAAAGCGACTAGCGTATCATCTACTTTGGGTAGGGCCGTGGAATTTTGCTAAACGGTCCATCCCGAAATCTAAGCAATATAAAGCAAATATTTACTGAGGGCCCCGCAATTTTGTATATTTATTTGGCGAGGCTCATCTCATTCTTATTTTTAAAGATAAACCTATAGTGACTACATTTCTTCTATTAAGTTTGTCTCTAAAAATAAAAGAAAATTTCTCAATTAATTACATGCTGAAAAAAAATAACTTATTAGTTATTAGTTTACGGCTAATGTGAATGGAAAATTGCGATCGAGTTTGTACAAAGAAAAATTGCTTTCATTCTATATTCTATTATTCAATAATACTGGAACATGAGATTGACACACCATAATATCAAAAACAAATTAACTAGTATTTGATTAATTTAAACTAAATTTATTAGATGAAGAAGTTATACATATGCAAGCCCATTACTCATTAATTAATCGACTACATTTTTATACAAAGAAAGGAAAATTATATTCAAACACAAATCTAAACAGGAGGGATTCAACAGGAACAAAGCTTGATTAATATTTCATTTCGCTTCAAACCGAGAGTGTACAAATGTGTACCTGGAAATGACAGTACAAGAAGAAGAAGATCAGCAAAGTAGTATGTAACACAGCAACATACAGCAGCAGAAAGCCCAACACAGTAGCTTCAACACCTCAGTCCAGAAATCTCAGCAACACGGAGAAAACTAGTAAAAATGGAAAAGACAAATAGTGCGGAAATCTCTCTTTATTTTTTTCTTTCTAGATTTGAACTCTCTATGGTGTTCTTCCGGTCTCAATATTTCAGAAAATTTGTTTCTATCTTTTTTACTCTCTCAAAAATGAATTCTGTCATTGTATATTCTGTGTATCCAGATGGTATATCGGGTGTATACTGCTCTCTCCGCCCCCTCTTTTCTTCTTCTCTCTATCTAGTTTTTCCTCTCTTTTTTCACTCTCTTCTTCCTAAATTTTCTCTTCTATTTATAGCAAAATTTTCGAAATTTTCAGATTTGTTTTTTTTTAATTATTTTATTATTTTTTTAATTAAAAGAAATCCCACTTACAAATTGCTTTTATTTTTTTAGAAAAAGAAATCCCACTTTTATTTACTTTTATTTTTAAAATTCCAACTTTAATTACTTTATCTTATTTAAAATCCCACTTTTTATTTTTTTAAAAGAGAATCTCACTTTATTTAACTTTTCTTTAAAAAAACAAACCACTATCTTTTCTTTTTCTTTCAAAAATAATACTTTCAATTACTTTAAATTTTTTAAATTTTCAGATACCTTTATATTTATTTTTTAATTCCAACCTTCTTTTACTTTTAAATTTTTTAAAAATTTCCACAAAACTTTTTATTTTTTTAAATTTTCTACATTCTTTTACTTTTTTTTTATAAAAAGAGAGAATTTCACCTATTTTTACTTTTATATTTTTTTTTTATTCAATACTTCCCTTTTTCTTATTTTTTTTTAAAATCATTCCCGAAATTATTATATGTTTTTTTAAAAAAAATAAAAATAAAAATAAAAATAAAATAAAATATTTTCGGATTTTTTATATATAAAAAAAAACAAAAAATAAAACTATTAATAGTGATAATTCACCTTTTATTTTTTATTTTTTTGGTTTTGTTTTGTGTTGGACAAAAATGAAGAAGGGGTGTTGGGTTAATGGAGCGGACCGGGTCGACCCGGTTTGAAGTGGACCGGGTCATGGGGAAAGTTGGGCAATTATTTGGGCCTGTGGTTTGAAATTGAAGAAGTGGCCCAATCCGATTTTTCTTTGTATTTTTGTTCTCTTTTCTTCTTTTATTTTTCTAAAACTAAATTATAAAAGTACTTAAATTATTATTAAGAACTAAATTAAGTTATAAAAGCGCAAATTAACTTCCAATAACAATTAACGCACAATTAAGTAATAATTAAGCATAAAATTATTCATTTGGACATTAAATGCTAAAAATGCAAAAGATGCCTATTTTTGTAATTTTTAATTTTTGTAAACAAATTTAATTACTAACAATTGTAGAATTAAATCCTACATGCAAAATGCGACATATTTTGTATTTTTTATTAATTTAACAAATAAACATGCATTGACAAACATACAAATAGTTACACAAAATATCACAAAAATTGCACACCAAGAAAAATTATTTTATTTTTGAATTTTTTGGGAGTAATTCTCATATAGGGCAAAAATCACGTGCTTACAGCTGCCCTCTTTGCCCGAAGACACGAAGGGTTTTCGTGCAAAGATAAAGCGAGCGATTTTTACCCATCCGAGTACTCCGTGTGAAACATTTTTTTTTTTTTGAAAAAGATTTGACCGAACCTTTGCTTCAAAGGTTTCCTACATATCCTGGGCTAAACAGGAATCAGGTCAATGTAGTTCGGGAAGTTTTGGTAGCTGGGACTACCGTGGGACTGCAATGTTACTGTTGTTGCATGTTATTACCACTGCTTACCGATCTCCTTGTTACACCGTGTTTAAAAGAAAACAAGAAGCTAGGCTAGACTAAAATTTGTTCTTGTTGCCTTGCTTTCTTGTCGGCTTGTGTTTCCTCCGGTGCTTTTCTTCAGATGCTTTTCTTCCTTTTTGACACATGCACTTGAGTTTGTGCTGGGACCTCTTGTTGCATCCTTTTGCTTCCCGGTGCTGGGGATTTTTATTGTTTCCTGATGGGGATTTCCGTTGTAACCCTCTGTTTTATTGTCCTCTGACTTGATCTAAACTTGTCCGTTCTTTTACGAAAACAGCCTTTCGACAACTGAAAGATACTCTAAGGCTATTTCGGCAAGAACGGTTTAAGACGCGGCCGAAGCTGGCTTGGCTTATTTTGACAAAAGACGGTATTCACCTGACCGCTAACTCTTTGTTTTTTTTTTAAATTAACAATAAAAACCTGGTATTGCAAACACGGCCCTTCAACGCCTCGGGGACGAAGATTTATAGGGCTGTGTGGGTCAACTAGACCAAAAATCCTAAACATGATCCAAAAGGTGGCTGTTTATGCAAAGTCAGCCTTCTGGCGTCCCTTTCGGGAACATTCGGCTATTTATGACAACACAACATCACCTGACTTATTTATGACTCTTTTTATCGTTTTTCGAATTTAGAAAAGTCAATATTGCAAACACGGCCTTTCCTTGTCTCAGGGACGAGGATTTTTAAGGCTGTATGGGTCAACTGGACCAAATCTTAAAAATGACCCGAAGGTGGCTGTTTATGCAAAGTCAGCCTTCCGGCGTCCCTTTCGGGAACATTCGGCTATGTTTTGACAAAACAGCGTCACCCGACTTCTTTATGACAAAAATCAAAATTTGACATATTATTATTATTATTTTATTATTATTATTATTTATTTGTTTTTGGCTTTTTAGCAAAAGGTGGGGTTGGACCCGAAGAGGGTTGCCTACGTATCTCACATCCGGTGAGAATCAAACCCGCGTAGTTCGGGCAGGTCATGAATAAGTAAATGAACTAACATTTTTTTTAATTGGAATTTGTGAAAGAACTGCTTCAAAAGAAGAAAGGAAGTATTTTTTTGGTTGATTTTCTTTTTGAAAGAAAGACTTGTAAGAATTCCTTTTCTTTTGATTTGAACTTTGAGAATTGCAAAAGTAAAAGGAAGATATTTTTTGTCTGAATTTTCATTTGTTTTCTCTTATTCTAAAGAAGAAAGAAAATATTTTTTTGGAATTTTACCTCTAATAAAAGAAATACTTCTAAAAAAAATATTTTTTGAATTTTGAATTTTCTTTTCAATTTTGAAAGAAGAATCAAAATATTTTCGGTTTTTTTTAAAACGAAAATATTTTTATTTTCATTTTTATATATTACAAAAAATATTTTTGAATTTTAAATTTTCTTTTCAATTAAAAAGACTTTCTAAATAAATCAATAATGGAAAATAAAGATATATATATATATATATATATATATATATATATATATATATATATATATATATATATATATATATATATATATATATATATATATATATATATATATATCTATTTTTTGCAAGACATATCTTTTTGGAATTTTACTTTGAATTTTCTTGGTAAGACAAATACTCTTTGCAACAAATAAAGATATATATATATTTTGGAAGTAAAGAAAAATACTTTTTGGATTATATATATATATATATATATATATATAACAAATAATAAAACCACGTTCAATGCACGACTCGATTTATTTTTATTTTTTGGCATTTTTATAAACAAATAAAAAACTATTTTAAAAATAAGACTCTTTTTCATTTTCATTTTCATGACAAACTATTTTTTTCTATTTTTTTTTGAAAAACAAACAGAACAACGACTTTTTTTTTCTTCTATTTTTCTTTTGCTTTTAATAAAACAGACTAATAAGACATTTTTTCATTTTCTCAAAATTTCGGCAGAGTTTTGACAGTATTTGGGTATTGGTTTTTTTCAAAAATAAACAATCAATTCTCTAACCGCTATTTCTTTTTTTTTTTCAATTTCAAAATATTATTCCTGATATTCACAAGTCAGTCAACACACAAGTCCGAATCAAATAAATGTGCAAGTAGTAGCAAGTAAGATGCATCAGGATGGTCATTTTCATTTTTTGGTACACCTGTCCTAGACAGACTCAACCCCTGTGTTGAGCCTCCAAAGTCAAATGCACGTGATGCAAACAAACGTTCCTACTAGGGATCCGGCATGAAGCTGAGTTATTCTAGGTTCATAACCTGGGTATTTGTTCTAGACTGTGTACCCGAGCGGACAACTCGAGCCGAGGAGAGGGCTACGTACCGGGGACCCACAGGGTCGTCCGGCTTTGTAACTTGTCCGGCCTCTTTCTTATTTCAGGTATTGACACTAACAGAATAGGGAGTCTCGACCAGCGAGCTTCTCCCCGGAGGTAAGAAGAGAAGGGTTTCGGCAGACTGTTTTCGTAAAAGAACGGACAAGTTTGTAAAGTGTCATAAAATAATCCTCCCTGGCCTCAAAATTCATGTGGAATTTGGAAGGGGCCACGTTTGCAAAAATAACCATTTGATTGCATTTGTCGAACAGAGGAAGGAAGTTGGCCATTTGTTTTTGAAGTTTGCAAATCTTTTGATTAGAATACGTGGGTCGTTTGATTTTCGAGTTTGTAGGTCATCTTCAAACCTTTGAAACCCAGTTTGTTTTAATATGAAAATTGAAAGAAAATGTTTATTATTGTTTATCTTTCATTCCGGGGAGCTGTCGCACCTCCTTTTTCCATACCCCGCGAGGGTACAAGGGAGTTTTTTCCAATTAAAGGACAATCGAAACGGGATTTATTTATTTATTTCAGAGTCGCCACTTGGGAGATTTAGGGTGTCCCAAGTCACCAATTTAATCCCGAATCGAGGAAAAGAATGACTCTATATTACAGTCTGCGTACCAGAAATCTGGATAAGGAATTCTGTTAACCCGGGAGAAGGTGTTAGGCATTCCCGAGTTCCGTGATTCTAGCACGGTCGCTCAACTGTCATATTCGGCTTGATTATCTGATTTTATACAAATGTGAACTTATGTGCAAATTTTATCTTTTTACCGCTTTCATAATTATTATTTTACGAGAATTGCAACGTCGTGAAAACATATCTCGAACCACGTTACATCAATGCACCCGTGGTTATTGACATATCTCGACTCGATTGAGATTTGGATTTGGGTCACATAAATGTGCACCCGAGTTAAGGAAAATAAATTATTAAAGGCGCGCCTAAAGCAACTAGCGTATAGTCATTTTGGGAAGACCGTAAAATCCGCTAAACGGCCTATCCCAAATTCTAAGTATTTTAATATATACATTTAGAGGGCCCCGCAGCTTTTGCATTTTTGTTTGTCGAGGCTCGTCTCATCCATTATTTTTTAAAAAAAAATTGCAACGTCATGGAAGTGCATCTCAGACCATGTCACAATCAATGTACCCGTGATTAGAGACACATTTCGATTCCGTTGAGATTTGGATTTGGGTCACATAAATGTGTACCCGAGTTTAAAGAGATAACGTTATTAAATACGCGCCTAAAGTGACTAGCGTATCATTATTTTAGGAAGGCCGTGGAATTTTGCTAAACGGTCCATCCCGAAGTCTAAGCAATTTTAAAGCAAATATTTACTGAGGGCCCCGCGATTTTTGTATTTTTCGGCGAGGCTCATCTCATTTTTATTTTTAAGGATAAACCTACAATGACTACATTTTTTCTATTAAGTTTGTCTCTAAAACAAAAGAAAATACCTCAATTAATTACATGCTGAAAAGATGTAACTTATTAGTTATTAGTTTACGGTTAATGCGAATGGAAAATTTCGATCGAGTTTGTTCAAAGAAAAACTTCTTTCATTCTATATTCTTTTATTCAATAATACTAGAACATGAGATTGACACACCATAATATCGAAACAGATTAACTATTTTTCGATTAATTTAAACTAACATTATTATATGAAGAAGTTATACATATGTAACCTTATTACTCATTAATCAATCAACTACATTTTTATACAAAGAGAGGAAAATTAATATTCAAACACAAATCTAAACAGGAGGAATTCAACAGAAACAAAGCCTGATTAATATTTCATTTTTTCGCTTCAAGCCAAGAGTGTACAAATGTGTACCTGGAAATGGCAGTACAAGAAGAAAAGAAGTAGGAGAGTAGTATGTAACACAGCAACATACAGCAGCAGAAAGCCCAACACAGTAGCTTCAACACCTCAGTCCAGAAATCCCAGCAACACGGAGAAAACTAGTAAAAATGGAGAAGACAAATAGTGCGGAAATCTCTCTTTATTTTTTCTTTCTAGATTTAAACTCTCTATGGTGTTCTTCCACTCTCAATATTTCAGAAAATTTGTTTCTATCTTTTTTACTCTCTCCAAAATGAATTCTGTCCCTGTATATGCTGCGTATCCAGAGTGTATATCGAGTGTATACTGCTCTCTCCGCCCCCTCTTTTCTTCTTCTCTCTATCTAGTTTTTCCTCTCTTTTTCCACCTCTTCTTCCTAAATTTTCTCTTCTATTTATAGCAAAATTTTCGAAATTTTCAGATTTGTTTTTTTATTATTTTATTATTTTTTTAATTAAAAGAAATCCCACTTACAAATTGCTTTTATTTTTTTAGAAAAAGAAATCCCACCTTTATTTACTTTTATTTTTAAAATTCCAACTTTAATTACTTTATCTTATTTAAAATCCCACTTTTTATTTTTTTAAAAGAGAATCTCACTTTATTTAACTTTTCTTTAAAAAACAAACCACTATCTTTTCTTTTTCTTTCAAAAATGCTACTTTCAATTACTTTAAATTTTTTAAATTTTCAGATACCTTTATATTTATTTTTTAATTCCAACCTTCTTTTACTTTTAAATTTTTTAAAAATTTCCACAAAACTTTTTATTTTTTTAAATTTTCTACATTCTTTTACTTTTTTTTAAAAAAAAAAGAAGAGAATTTCAACTATTTTTACTTTTATATTTTTTTTTATTCAATACTTCCCTTTTTCTTATTTTTTTTTTTAAAATCATTCCCGAAATTATTATATGTTTTTTTAAAAAAAATAAAAATAAAAATAAAAATAAAAAAAATATTTTCGGATTTTTTATATATAAAAAAAACAAAAAATAAAACTATTAATAGTGATAATTCACCTTTTATTTTTTATTTTTTTGGTTTTGTTTTGTGTTGGACAAAAATGAAGAAGGGGTGTTGGGTTAATGGAGCGGACCGGGTCGACCCGGTTTGAAGTGGACCGGGTCATGGGGAAAGTTGGGCAATTATTTGGGCCTGTGGTTTGAAATTGAAGAAGTGGCCCAATCCGATTTTTCTTTGTATTTTTGTTCTCTTTTCTTCTTTTATTTTTCTAAAACTAAATTATAAAAGTACTTAAATTATTATTAAGAACTAAATTAAGTTATAAAAGCGCAAATTAACTTCCAATAACAATTAACGCACAATTAAGTAATAATTAAGCATAAAATTATTCATTTGGACATTAAATGCTAAAAATGCAAAAGATGCCTATTTTTGTAATTTTTAATTTTTGTAAACAAATTTAATTACTAACAATTGTAGAATTAAATCCTACATGCAAAATGCGACATATTTTGTATTTTTTATTAATTTAACAAATAAACATGCATAGACAAACATACAAATAGTTACACAAAATATCACAAAAATTGCACACCAAGAAAAATTATTTTATTTTTGAATTTTTTGGGAGTAATTCTCATATAGGGCAAAAATCACGTGCTTACAGCTGCCCTCTTTGCCCGAAGACACGAAGGGTTTTCGTGCAAAGATAAAGCGAGCGATTTTTACCCATCCGAGTACTCCGTGTGAAACATTTTTTTTTGAAAAAGATTTGACCGAACCTTTGCTTAAAAGGTTTCCTACATATCCTGGGCTAAACAGGAATCGGGTCAATGTAGTTCGGGAAGTTTTGGTAGCTGGGACTACCGTGGGACTGCAATTTTACTGTTGTTGCATGCTATTACCACTGCTTACCAATCTCTTTGTTACACCGTGCTTAAAAGAAAACAAGAAGCTAGGCTAGACTGCAACTTGTTCTTGTTGCCTTGCTTTCTTGTCGGCTTGTGTTTCCTCCGGTGCTTTTCTTCCGTGAATTTGGGGATGACACTGGCCCTTTGCTTTTCTGAATACCAGTTTTCATCATTTTGTTCGGTCCGCTGGGGACATGGCTTCCTTCATTAAGCTTTTTGGCGGTTCCTCTAGGGATACGGCTCTCTTCATCAGATCTGTTATGCTGGGCATAATTTAATGTTCACAGGCCGCTTCTTTCAAGACGTGTCTTTTCTTCCTTTTGACTCATGCGCTTGAACTTGTGCTGGAACCTCTTGTTGCAACCTTCTACTTTCTGGTGCTGGGGATTTTTATTGTTTCCTGCTGGGGATTCCTGTTGTAACCTTCTACCTTCCGGTGGGTTACTGATTTCAAGATTTGCAGTATAAGACTCAAATGTATTCCTCTCGTTATACAGGTGGGTGCCTGAATGCAAAAATATGAAATGTATGCCTGGATTATACTGGTGGGCGACCTAGAACAGAAATGAAAAGATAGAAATGTATTCCCGCATTATACTGGTGGGCGACCTAGAATAGAAATGAAGAGACAGAAAATGTATTCCCGCATTATACTGGTGGGCGACCTAGAACAAAAATGTATTCCCGCATTATACTGGTGGGCGACCTAGAATAGAAATGTATTCCCGCATTATACTGGTGGGCGACCTAGAACAAAAATGTATTCCCGCATTATACTGGTGGGCGACCTAGAACAGAAATGTATTCCCGCATTATACTGGTGGGCGACCTAGAATAGAAATGAAAAGACAGAAAATGTATTCCCGCATTATACTGGTGGGCTACCTAGAACAGAAATGTATTCCCGCATTATACTGGTGGGCGACCTAGAACAGAAATGTATTCCCGCATTATACTGGTGGGCAACCTAGAATAGAAATGAAAAGACAGAAAATGTATTCCCGCATTATACTGGTGGGCGACCTAGAACAGAAATGTATTCCCGCATTATATTGGTGGGCGACCTAGAACAGAAATGTATTCCCGCATTATACTGGTGGGTGACCTAGAACAGAAATGTAATCCCGCATTATACTGGTGGGTGACCTAGAATAGAAATGAAAAGACAGAAATGTATTCCCGCATTATACTGGTGGGCGACCTAGAACAAAAATGTATTCCCGCATTATACTGGTGGGCGACCTAGAATAGAAATGAAGAGACAGAAAATGTATTCCCGCATTATACTGGTGGGCGACCTAGAACAAAAATGTATTCCCGCATTATACTGGTGGGCGACCTAGAACATGAAATGTATTCCCGCATTATACTAGTGGGCGACCTAGAACATGAAATGTATTCCCGCATTATACTGGTGGGCGACCTAGAACAGAAATGTATTTGTTTCCTCGTTTCTCCGAGAAATTTTTTGACAACGACAGATAATTTTCTGCCCCGGTTTTGGTGACTTTTCTGGCATCGCGTCCTTCTGCCATCATCAACCTTTATTTTCCTGCAGCAGACAAAAGGACTTTGTTAGTTTTAATCCTAGTGTTAATTTTCCGATTTTCTTTTCTTGCTCTGTGCCCCTACCACTGGTTGGGGAACAAAGTTGCTTGCTGGGGGTGACCTGTCTGATGGGGATGATTTTCACCCTTTTTTGCTTTTCTCTTTACAGAATCAAACTGTGGGAGTCCACTTCCCTCCCGAAACCACTCCTTTAGGAGTTTTATTTCCTCCCGGAATGGCAAGGCATAGAATTGCATTGCCTGGGGATATCTTGCACCGGATTGATTTCCCTTTCTTGTGGCGTCTGACCACTTCGGATTTGGGTTCGTGATTTATCGACGTTCTGCGGGGAGTCATTCTCGGAACTTTGTCCACGAGTCCTTCACTCGTTATTTTCCGCTCTCTTTACGTCACCCTTCTTTCGATGCAATTCGTCCTTTGGTTTTGCGACCGACGCCTTTTGTCTTATTCTCGATTTTTTGCCTATCCCTTTCGTACTTTGCTTTTGGACCCCCTTCAGTCTCTGGTAGTAAATTTTGACAGATCCTTTTCAAAACCAATTTTTTAGAAAGAAAAATGAAAAAGGTAGAAAAGGAGAAAAATCTTTCTGAACCAAAAACTTATCTGGATGACATGACTGGTCCTTATGATCATGACGTGCACCATAGATTTCCGACCCAGTCTATTTGTATCAATCATCTTGCCTGATGGTCTTACTTGCTGGGGATAAATGAACGTCCATTTCTTTGCGAACGCGGACCCTTTTGATGATCTGCCTTGTCGCCTCATAGTGCCCTTTGAGGGGTTTTCACTAATGAGACTCTCTCTTTTCTCTCGGCTCCCGGCGCCTTATGGTGCCTGTGAAAGTTTTCACCGATAAGACTCTCTCGTTTTATATCTCTCATCTTTCGTCACCTTATGGTGCCTGTGAAGGTTTTCACCGATAAGACTCTCTCATTTTATTTCTTCCAGCGGGGAATTGGAGTGCTGTTGATATGACCCTCTCTTTGGAGATTCCTTTGGACTGTCAATTCATTTCCAGTTTTATGATCCTCTTCTTCGCCGGGGATCAGTGTATTATTCTCGGCTTCATTTGCCTGACTTGGCACCTCTTGGATATTGGTCGGGAGGTCTTTTGGACGTCGATGTTGGTTTTGGTGTGGGGCTAAAAAAAGGCTTATCAAAAAATGAAATAACTTTGATGGGTGATCCGCTACAACTTTTGGAATCAAACCTTTTGTTGGACTTTTTAAAACATAACCTCTGCCCCAGTTTTCTTGCTTGGGGGATTTTATTTCTACTCTATGTTGAGCTATGTGCGTTATGTACACTGTGCCTTATTATGCGTATTTATGTACAATATGCATCCTATGTATACTATGATGCACACTATGACCGAGCCGTGAGGCGCCTACGTATCCTCTTTGAGGAATCAGGTCAAACGTAGTTCCCACGGTTTGTGTTTTTTATCTTCTTCTTTTTTTCTTTTTTTTTCTTTTTTTTTCATTTTCTCTTAAAAATTTTCTCTTCTTCTTCTTCCTCTTTTCATATCTTTTCCGTTAGTGATTCCAAAAGAGGGGTATGAAAGAATAACTTAAGGCTCAAAAGGGGAAAACAAGGGTAAAAGTGTTTGGATAGAAGAAAGAATTGCCTCCGTCATTTCATTATCCAATAAGTACCAAGTACAAACAAACGAACCAATAATTTCCATAATCAAAAGAAATTACGCATAATATCTCTTGACTGCATCCGAATTGATAGCCATGTCAACACATCTTCCTTCGATATCCGTCAAACACAAAGCTCCATTGGACAATACTCTGGTCACGATATAAGGCCCTTGCCAATTTGGGGCGAACTTGCCTTTTGCCTCGACCTGGTGTGGGAGGATCTTCTTCAATACCTGCTGCCCTACTTCAAACCTCCTGGGGCGTACCTTCTTATTATATGTTCTCGCCATTCTCTTTTGATACAGCTGACCATGGCACACTGCTGCCAATCTTTTCTCGTCTATCAAGCTCAACTGTTCCAATCGAGCTTTGACCCATTCATTGTCATCAATCTCGGCTTCAGCGACAATCCGGAGGGATGGAATTTCGACCTCTGCTGGTATTACAGCCTCAGTTTCGTACACCAACAAATAAGGAGTTGCACCTACGGAAGTCCGGACGGTAGTGCGGTAACCCAACAAAGCAAAGGGTAATCTCTCGTGCCATTGTCTAGATCCTTCCACCATCTTTCGCAGTATCTTCTTGATGTTCTTATTGGCTGCTTCGACCGCTCCATTCGCCTTGGGACGATATGGGGTGGAATTGCGGTGTGTAATCTTGAATTGTTGGCATACCTCTCTCATCAGGCTGCTATTAAGATTCGCACCGTTATCCGTGATGATCACTTTTGGGATCCCAAATCTGCAGATGATATGGGAGTGCACAAAATCCACCACTGCCTTTTTAGTTACCGACTTGAAGGTTTTAGCCTCAACCCATTTGGTGAAGTAGTCAATGGTTACTAGAATGAACCTATGACCGTTGGATGCTGCTGGCTCGATAGGTCCAATGACGTCCATGCCCCATGCCACAAACGGCCAGGGTGCTGACATCGTATGTAACTCTGTTGGTGGAGAATGAATCAGATCTCCATGTATCTGACACTGATGGCATTTCCTCACGAAAGTGATACAGTCATGTTCCATGGTGAGCCAATAATACCCTGCCCGAAGGATCTTCCTTGCCAATACATAACCGCTCATATGTGGCCCGTAAACTCCAGCATGTACCTCTGCCATAACCGTCATGGCTTGACCGGCATCTATACATCTCAACAATCCCAAATCCGGGGTTCTTTTGTATAGCACTCCTGCGCTGAGGAAAAAACCATTTGACAAACGCCGAAGGGCTCTTTTTTGGTCTCCAGTGGCCTGTTCCGGATATATCCCCATTCTGAGGTATTCTTTGATATCATAAAACCAGGGCTCGCCATCTGCTTCCTCTTCTACGGCGTTGCAATAAGCGTGCTGATCACGGACCTGGATTTGCAGAGGATCAACATACATTTTGTCAGGGTGGTGCAACATTAATGCTAAGGTGGCCAATGCATCCGCAACCTCGTTATGAACTCTTGGGACATGTTTGAACTTCACTGCTCGAAATCGCTTGCTCAGATCATGCAAGCATTGTCGATATGGTATGAGTTTCAGATCCCGCGTTTCCCATTCACCCTGAATCTGATGTACCAAGAGGTCTGAGTCTCCCAAGACCAAAACGTCTTGGACATCCATGTCCACAGCCAATCGTAGACCCAAAATGCAAGCTTCATACTCGGCCATATTGTTGGTGCAATAGAAGCGTAGTTGAGCCGTAATAGGATAATGGCGTCCTGTTTCAGAAATGAGTATCGCTCATATTCCAACCCCTTTCGCATTTGCAGCTCCATCGAAGAAAAGCTTCCAACCCGATTCCTCGGGTAACTCCAACTCATTTGTATGCAATACCTCTTCGTCGGGAAAATACGTTCTTAAGGGTTCGTATTTTTCATCAACGGGATTCTCTGCCAAATGGTCGGCCAGCGCCTGGGCTTTCATGGCTGTCCTCGTCACATAGATGATATCGAACTCTGTGAGTAGAATTTTCCATTTTGCCAACCTCCCTGTGGGCATAGGTTTCTGAAAGATATACTTCAATGGGTCCAAACAGGATATGAGATAAGTAGTATACGAGGACAAGTAGTGTTTCAACTTCTGAGCTACCCAAGTTAGGGTGCAGCATGTTTTCTCGAGTTGAGTGTACTTGACTTCATATACTGTGAATTTCTTGCTAAGATAGTAGATGGTTTGCTCATTCCTTCCTGTGTCATCATGTTGCCCCAGTACACAACCAAATGAATTTTCTAGGACTGTCAGATAAAGAATTAAGGGCTTCCCTGGCTTAGGCGGGACCAATACGAGTGGATTAGACAAATACCCTTTGATTTGGTCGAAAGCCTCTTGACACTCTGCCGTCCAACTTACCGCAGCATCCTTTTTCAGCAGCCAAAATATGGGCTCACAAGTTGCTGTGAGTTGAGCGATGAACCTGCTGATGTAATTGAGTCTACCCAGCAAACTCATTATCTCTGTTTTGTTTTTTGGCGGTGGCAAATCTCGGATGGATTCGATTTTGGATGGGTCTAACTCAATCCCCCGTCGACTGACGATGAATCCCAACAACTTTCCTGATGGAACCCCGAATGCGCATTTGGCCGGGTTAAGCTTGATATCATACCTTCGGAGTCTTTGGAAGAATCTCCTTAGGTCTGCTACATGGTCCTCCTGACGCCAAGACTTTATGATCACGTCATCTACGTACACCTCAATTTCTTTGTGTATCATGTCGTGAAACACAGCAGTCATTGCTCGCATGTACGTTGCCCCGGCATTCTTCAGTCCGAACGGCATTACCCGATAGCAGTAAATTCCCCATGGCGTGATAAATGCTGTCTTTTTCGCATCTTCCTCGTCCACTAGGATCTGATGATAACCCGCATAGCAATCCACAAATGATCCGATCTCGCGCCCAGCGCAATTATCGATCAAGATATGGATGTTGGGTAATGGAAAATTGTCCTTGGGACTTGCTTTGTTGAGATTGCGGTAGTCGACGCACACCCTGATTTTCCCATCCTTCTTTGGAACTGGTACCACATTGGCCAACCACTCGGGATATCGGGTGACCCGAATGACCTTCGCCTGCAACTGCTTAATCACCTCTTCTTTGATCTTTACACTCATTTCTGTTTTAAATTTCCTTATCTTTTGCTTGACCGGAGGGTATGCCGGGTCAGTGGGCAATTTGTGAACCACTAAATTGGTGCTTAATCCCGGCATATCATCGTATGACCATGCAAAAACATCTTTGAATTCCACAAGGGTTTTGATCAATTCTTACCTGACATTCGGCTCAATATGGATGCTGATTTTGGTTTCTCGGACATTATCAGCGTCTCCTAGATTCACAGCCTCAGTGTCATTTAGGTTAGGTTTGGGTTTTTCTTCAAATTGGCACAATTCTCGGTTTATCTCTTCGAAGGCTTTATCTTTGTCATATTCAGATTCATCGTCGCAAATGACCTTTTGTGTCATTAAGTCGGATTCAGATTGATTTATTAGACTAGGTCGAAGATCCGCTGTGCATGCCATGTCGTTAGAACCAGTAAAAAGAGAAATGTTTAGAAAGAAAAAGAACAAAACAAAAATTAAAATGGGGACAAAAGAAGAGAACTTTATTAAACTTGCGGGATAAAAGGGTTCACACTTTTACAAAACAAAAGTAAAACTTGGATTACACCCTGAATAATCCGAACAAAACAAAACAAACAAAACATAAATCAAAGCTTACTACCAAGACTCCCCTCGTACAGGGAGAGGAGTAACCGTCCAATTGTTGGTTTTGGCCTCAGGCCCCACAAACTGTATCTCTGCTCTGCTGGAACTTTCTCCAGCTTCTACCATACTGACATCAGCGAATAGCCTCTCAAAACTCTGATTCAAGTTCCCATCCATACCAATCAATGGTCCTAGAATCTTTGGGACCGGCGGCCCTTGGGCGCTTGCTCTGACAAAAGACCTTGAGAGACGTGGCACCGGTTTGGGCAGAAACCAAACCTTCTTCTTCATTTTTCGCGCTTGCTTCCTATCTGCTGCGGTTGGTTTGAACCCCAATCCGAAAGTTTCCAGATTTTTAGGCAGGGAAACAGGTTGGACAATCCCCTGAAGCTCGACTCCCAGGCCCTTTCCCGGCACAAATCGATTACCCAGCATTTCCGAAACCATCATGACTGTCGCAGCAGCTACCCTAGGGTGCGGGATGCTTTCTCCCTCAGCAATTTTGTTTGCCGACCCTGTATCGAAAATCTGGTAGACCCAAGGACCTTTGTCATCAGCGGTCTCTATGAAAGGTACAATGGCGCCACCCATGGTGCACGCCGTGTCCTCGCCGTGTAGCACGACCTCTTGTCTTTCCCACTCGAACTTCACCATCTGATGTAGGGTGGAGGGCACTGCTTTGGCTGCATGAATCCATGGTCGTCCTAATAGAAGGTTATAAGATACTGTGGCATCTAACACCTGGAACTCCATGGTGAACAGGACTGGACCGATGGTCAATTCAAGTACAACATCCCCTACAGTGGCTGTTCCATTTCCGTCAAATCCTCGGACGCAGATGCTATTCTTGCGGATCCTTCCGTGGTCGATCTTTAACTGGTTCAGAGTGGATAACGGGCAGATATTGGCACTTGAACCGTTATCCACCAATACCTGAGTAACTACCGAGTTTTCACATTTGACAATTAGGTAGAGAGCTTTATTATGCTCTGTACCTTCCATCGGCAGGTCATCATCTGAGAATGTTACCCTGTTCACCTCGATAATCTTGTTGGCAATGGTTTCCAGGTGGTTTACAGAAATCTTGTTGGGCACATGAGCTTCGTTCAATATCTTCATCAGGGCCCGACGATGCTCCTCAGAATGGATCAGTCATGACAGCAGCGAGATCTGGGCCGATGTTTTCCTCAGCTGTTCGACCACGGAGTAGTCATGTACCTTCATCTTTCTCAGGAACTCCTTAGCCTCTTCTTCGGATACAGGTTTCTTGGTTGCAGTTGGGTTGGTTCTTCTTAACTCCACCAGAACAAAACACCGACCTGATCGAGTCAGCCCTTGCGCTTCGCAACTAACTTCCTCCACATGTTTTCCTTTGTACATCACCACTGCCTTCTCGTATTTCCAAGGCACAACCTTGCTATCAATCATCGATAGCTGGACTACAGGCTTTATAGTGACCAGTTCCATGTACACCCCTTTCAACACAACTGCAGGCGTGGGTGGAGTCCCTGATATTACCAACTTGTTTGGCTCGGGTTTGCTTGTTATGGCAGACGAGCTCTTTCCCAATATTACCACTGGCTTGACGCCTTCTTTCTGCGACTTTACCCCGGTTCCTCCACTGGTCGATCCTTCTTTCGGAGTGGCCTGGATCATCATAACTGTCTGTGAAAGTTTTCTCAGCTCTCCTCCCTCATACACCAACTCGATCATGTGAGCCTCATGGTGCGCTGGCAGTGGGTTCTGGTTGATGTTAGGAGCCTCCGGTGTCTGGACCTCGATCTTATTGGTGTCAATAAGATCCTGTATGGCATGCCTCAATTTCCAACACTTTTCGGTATCATGCCCCAACATCCCTGAGCAGTATTCACAGCTTATTGATTGGTCCAAGTTTTGGGGCGGGGGATTTGGTCCTCGATTCTCGACCGGACTAACCAAACCCAACTGCCTCAATTTGTGGAACAAAGCGGTGTAGGTTTCTCCCAACTTAGTGAAAGTTCTCTGTTTCCGTAGCCTGTCATTCCTAGCAACTGGATTTCCCCGAAAGCCTACCCCTGGAGGGTTTCTATATGCTCCTGGTGGAGGATAGGTGTTTTGTGGGGGTGCATATGTGTTCTGGGGAACCGGCGCACGCCATTGCATGCGAACCGGAGACTGAGTGTATGTCTGGGCCTGGTGTATGGAACAATGTGGTTCTCGAGGTGGATAGCAATGTTGTGGTGGGTTGTATGGGTAGTTTGGCCTGTGAGGTCTGGGTTGGTTGTAGTGTGGCTTGCTAGCCCTGGACCAACTGCATGCCTCGATCGTGGCAATTTCTTCTTTCTTTCTTCTTCTCAACGAACCTCTGGTGCCGCTCTGAATAGCTTGGGTCGTGGCCTTGAGTGCCGAATAATTCAAGATTTTGTCAGACCTCAGACCTTCTTCTATCATGACCCATATCTTGACCACCTCGTTGAAGGATTTTCCAACCGTTGTCACCAAGTGACCAAAGTAGGTTGGATCCAATGTTTGTAAGAAATAATCCACCATCTCTCCCTCTCTCATGGGAGGATCGACTCTGGCCGCTTGCTCTCTCCAGCGGAACCCGAACTCGCGAAAGCTTTCCCCGGGTTTCTTCCCAGTTCTCAATAATGTGAGACGGTCAGGGACTATCTCGAGATTGTACTGGAAATGACCTGCGAAAGCCTGCGCCAGATCATCCCAAGTGTACCACCTACTGGAATCCTGCCTGGTATACCATTCTAGTGCAGATCCGCTCAGACTTTGGCCGAAATAAGCTATCAGCAGCTCATCTTTGCCGCCTGCCCCTCTCATTTTGCTACAGAATCCCCGCAAATGTGCCATGGGATCGCCGTGCCCTTCATATAAATCAAACTTAGGCATCTTGAACCCAGCCGGGAGTTGGACGTCCGGGAAAAGGGCATAGATCTTTGTAAGCTACGCTGACTTGGTTTCCCAATCCGTGCAGGTTCCTGAAGGACTGCTCCAGGCTTTTGAAATTTCTCAATACCTCATACTGTTCAGGGGCTTTAACCGGCTTTTCAATCTCTGCCGGTATTTCCAAGTGCGGATTGTAGGCCTGTGGTTCGGGGGCATGGAATGTGGGCTCAGGGGGATAGTATTGCGTATCGTGAGCCTGAAACAATGGCTCACTGGTCGTTCTTTGCAAGGTGGTTGATGTAGGTCCCACAAAGGTGGGAATATTTGGTGTTGGGAGAGGTTGATGGGGTGGTGGAGCTTGGGAATCATGAGGGCTTCTTTCTTGATGATAACGGGGATTTGGGAGGCTTGTGGAAGGGCCGGAATGAGGGTATTCCGGCATGCGCCCCAGTGGCTCAGGGCTCTTTTGTGCTTTGGCTAAAGCTAGCTGCATTGCATTCATCTCTAGTTCCATTCTTTCAATCTTTTCCATCGCTTCTTTTAACAACTGGCTCATCGGCCTTTCTTCCTCGTTACTATTCTCTGAAGTAGTCATGTTTATTGCTACCGGTCCTTTGGATCTGGTTTGGTAAGAGTGTGTTGCCAGAATTCTTTAACAACTAACTGTCTGGTATTGGAAAACAAGAGAAGATGAAGATGAGAAGCAGCAACAGTAGTAACAATGCAGCACAGCAATGACAGTCCAGCAACACAGGAATAGACCAGTAACAGTAGGAATAGCAGAAAACCCAGGAGACTATAAACGACTCCAAGTATAGAGAAGAAGTAAAAGGCAGGAAGGTTCTGACTATTTCAGATCTTAAGCGAGGCAATGAAACAGTAACTATTCTTTTTCAACTTCAAAACTCTCCTTTCAATTACTTTAATTTTTTTAAATTTTCAGATACCTTTATATTTATTTTTTAATTCCAACCGGGGAAAGAATGACTCTATATTTAATATATTAATTTAGAATACAGAAGAGAAAGAACGAATCTGAACAGAAAGAAAAAACAAAGAGATATTTCCGTACTATTTTTCTTCTCCACTTTTACTAGTTTTCTCCGTGTTGCTAGGATTTCTGGACTGAGGTGTTGAAACTACTGTGTTGGGCTTTCTGCTGCTGTATGTTGCTGTGTTACATACTACTTTGCTGACCTTCTTCTTCTTGTATTGACAATACCAGGTACACAAACGATACACTGGTTCATCTTGTAAGCTACTCGAAACATGAATGCAAAAATGAGAAAGATTTGAAGTTGTAGTTTAATGTAGTCTTTTCTTTCTTTTACTGTCTGTATGTAGAACATTCTATGCGCTGCCCATGTAAACTCTTTAAACGACTCACTTTCGAAACTTAACTATAATAACTCGAAAGTATGTAAATAAAGTAGGACATTTTCTTCATTTATTTTAGAGAAAAACGAAAAATAAAAAATGTAGTCATTCTAAGATTATCCTTTTTTTTAAAAAAATAATGAGACAAGCCTCGCCAAATAAAAATGCAAATTACGGGGCCCTCAATAATTGGTCATAATAAATACTTAGAATTCGGGATGGACTGTTTAGTGAATTTCACTGCCTTCCCCAAAGACAATAACGTGTTAGACTCTTTAGACGCGATTTAATTAAATTACATTCTTAAACTCGGGTGCACATTTATGTGACCCAAATCCAAATCTTAACGGAGTCGAAATGTGTCTCTAATCACGGGTACATTGATTGTGACGTGGTCCGAGATGCATGTCCATGACGTTGCAAATTTCTTTAAAAAAATAAGAATGAGATGAGCCTCACCGAATAAAAATACAAATTTGCGGGGCTCTCGGTAAATATTTGCTTTAAAATTGCTTAGACTTCGGGATGGACCGTTTAGCAAAATTTCACGGGCCTACCCAAAGTAAATGATACGCTAGTCGCTTTAGGCACGCCTTTTAATAATTTAATTTTCTTAAAACTCGGGTGCACATTTATGTGACCCAAATCCAAATCTCAACAGAGTTGAAATGTACCAACAACCACGGGTGCATTGATGTGACGTGGTTGGAGATGTATTTCCACAACGTTGCAATTCTTGATAAAAATAACAGTAAATGATAAAAGCGGTTAAAAGTTAAATTCTGCACATAGGTTCAACATGTATTAAATCAGATAATCAAGCCAAATATGACAGTTGAGCGACCGTGCTAGAACCACGGAACTCGGAAATGCCTAACACCTTCTCCCGGGTTAACAGAATTCCTTATCCGGATTTCTGGTGTGCAGACTGTAATATGGAGTCATTCTTTTCCTCGATTCGGGATTAAAATTGGTGACTTGGGACACCGTAAATATCCCAAGTGGCGACTCTGAAATAAACAAACCAATCCCGTTTCGATTGTCCTTTAATTGGAAAAAACTCCCTTGTACCCTCGCGGGTGCGGAAAAAGGAGGTGTGACAGCTCTGGCAGAGTTCAAATATCAGATAAAACCACTTGGGAGTCTCGACCAGCGAGCTTTTCCCCGGAGGTAAGAAGAGAAGGGTTTCGGCACAGTTTATATGTACAGTTCAAATAATATCAAAGCGGTAAAAGCAGCATTTAGCACATTAGGCTCAAACATGTAAAAATCAGATAAAACCAAATATAACAATTTATCTAAGCTCGAATTTCTAACCCTGAACCAGTGGTTCTGGGTTTATATCCCCAGCAGAGTCGCCAGAGTTGTCACACCTCCTTTTTCCGTACCCGAGAGGGTACAAGGGAGTTTTTTCCAATTAAAGGACAATCGAAACGGGATTTATTTATTTATTTCAGAGTCGCCACTTGGGAGATTTAGGGTGTCCCAAGTCACCAATTTTAATCCCGAATCGAGGAAAAGAATGACTCCATATTACAGTCTGCGCACCAGAAATCTGGATAAGGAATTCTGTTAACCCGGGAGAAGGTGTTAAGCATTCCCGGGTTCCGTGGTTCTAGCACGGTCGCTCAACTGTCATATTTGGCTTGATTATCTGATTTAATACAAATATGAACTTATGTGCAAATTTTAACTTTTTACCGCTTTCATAATTATTATTATTATTTTTTACAAGGAATTGCAACGTTGTGAAAATGTATCTCGAACCGCGTTACAATCAATGTACCCGTGGTCGTCGACACACTTTGACTCCGTTGAGATTTGGATTTGGGTCACATAAATGTGCACCCGAGTTTAAGAAAATTAAATTATTAAAGGCGCGCCTAAAGCGACTAGCGTATCATCTACTTTGGGTAGGGCCGTGGAATTTTGCTAAACGGTCCATCCCGAAATCTAAGCAATATAAAGCAAATATTTACTGAGGGCCCCGCAAGTTTGTATTTTTATTTGGCGAGGCTCATCTCATTCTTATTTTTAAAGATAAACCTATAGTGACTACATTTCTTCTATTAAGTTTGTCTCTAAAAATAAAAGAAAATTTCTCAATTAATTACATGCTGAAAAAAAATAACTTATTAGTTATTAGTTTACGGCTAATGTGAATGGAAAATTGCGATCGAGTTTGTACAAAGAAAAATTGCTTTCATTCTATATTCTATTATTCAATAATACTGGAACATGAGATTGACACACCATAATATCAAAAACAAATTAACTAGTATTTGATTAATTTAAACTAAATTTATTAGATGAAGAAGTTATACATATGCAAGCCCATTACTCATTAATTAATCGACTACATTTTTATACAAAGAAAGGAAAATTATATTCAAACACAAATCTAAACAGGAGGGATTCAACAGGAACAAAGCTTGATTAATATTTCATTTCGCTTCAAACCGAGAGTGTACAAATGTGTACCTGGAAATGACAGTACAAGAAGAAGAAGATCAGCAAAGTAGTATGTAACACAGCAACATACAGCAGCAGAAAGCCCAACACAGTAGCTTCAACACCTCAGTCCAGAAATCCCAGCAACACGGAGAAAACTAGTAAAAATGGAAAAGACAAATAGTGCGGAAATCTCTATTTTTTTCTTTCTAGATTTGAACTCTCTATGGTGTTCTTCCGCTCTCAATATTTCAGAAAATTTGTTTCTATCTTTTTTACTCTCTCAAAAATGAATTCTGTCCTTGTATATTCTGTGTATCCAGAGTGTATACTGCTCTCTCCGCCCCCTCTTTTCTTCTTCTCTCTATCTAGTTTTTCCTCTCTTTTTCCACTCTCTTCTTCCTAAATTTTCTCTTCTATTTATAGCAAAATTTTCGAAATTTTCAAATTTGTTTTTTTTTATTATTTTATTATTTTTTTAATTAAAAGAAATCCCACTTACAAATTGCTTTTATTTTTTTAGAAAAAGAAATCCCACCTTTATTTAATTTTATTTTTAAAATTCCAACTTTAATTACTTTATCTTATTTAAAATCCCACTTTTTATTTTTTTAAAAGAGAATCTCACTTTATTTAACTTTTCTTTAAAAAACAAACCACTATCTTTTCTTTTTCTTTCAAAAATGCTACTTTCAATTACTTTAAATTTTTTAAATTTTCAGATACCTTTATATTTATTTTTTAATTCCATCCTTCTTTTACTTTAAAATTTTTTAAAAATTTCCACAAAACTTTTTATTTCTTTAAATTTTCTACATTCTTTTACTTTTTTTAAAAAAAAAAAAGAAGAAGAGAATTTCACCTATTTTTACTTTTATATTTCTTTTTTATTCAATACTTCCCTTTTTCTTATTTTTTTTTAAAAATCATTCCCGAAATTATTATATATTTTTTTTAAAAAAATAAAAATAAAAATAAAAATAAAAATAAAATATTTTCGGATTTTTTATATATAAAAAAAACAAAAACTAAAACTATTAATAGTGATAATTCACCTTTTATTTTTTATTTTTTTGGTTTTTTTTTTGTGTTGGACAAAAATGAAGAAGGGTGTTGGGTTAATGGAGCGGACCGGGTCGACCCGGTTTGAAGTGGACCGGGTCATGGGGAAAGTTGGACAATTATTTGGGCCTGTGGTTTGAAATTGAAGAAGTGGCCCAATCCGATTTTTCTTTGTATTTTTGTTCTCTTATCTTCTTTTATTTTTCTAAAACTAAATTATAAAAGTATTTAAATTATTATTAAGAACTAAATTAAGTTATAAAAGCGCAAATTAACTTCCAATAACAATTAACGCATAATTAAGTAATAATTAAGCATAAAATTGTTCATTTGGACATTAAATGCTAAAAATGCAAAAGATGCCTATTTTTGTAATTTTTAATTTTTGTAAACAAATTTAATTACTAACAATTGTAGAATTAAATCCTACATGCAAAATGCGATATATTTTGTATTTTTTATTAATTTAACAAATAAACATGCATAGACAAACATACAAATAGTTACACAAAATATCACAAAAATTGCACACCAAGAAAAATTATTTTATTTTTGAATTTTTTGGGAGTAATTCTCATATAGGGCAAAAATCACGTGCTTACAATTGGAACAACCGAAAAGATGTTATGAACCTTCCTCAGAAAATGAGAAGAAAAACACACAGTAATAGATATAGGAAACTATTACTTAACATCACATTGTGGCGGCGTGCAACCTGATCCACACATAATATCGTTGCGGCGTGTAACCCGATCCAACCATGATACCTGTGGCGGTGTGCTACTCGATCCAAACAATGTATCCGTGGCGGCGTGCCACCCAATCCTTTACTAATAATCTACAAGGAAATGCTTACCAAACTAAAATGCTCATACTTGCGAAATATCTAAATATCAGCCACAAGCACGCGAAATGCATAATACCAATCATGGGGAAACGGATAGCGCCACATGCTATGAAACTCAAGCACAACCAAGGTGCAATAAATGACCTGTATCTTGAGGGACATCCTGCTCTCACAACACCACAAATTACATGGGATCACAACACATGTGCAAACAATCAAGCCGTCTAACAACCACGTGACACAATAGAGATTACACGGAATGGCTGGCAACAGAAATAACATCCAAGGCCCGAAGACTCCTCCATAAACAATGCTATGCTAGAATGAACACATCCGTCTTGATATAGAGCCCACATTCATATTTAGATCTATCCACGGACCTCAAGTCGATTCTGATCGTACCGTACTGGGCCAATAACCTTTTGAGGATCCATAATAACCCGTTCTTCCCATGACATACAAGAGCAGTTGCCAAATCCAGAACAAACTCCCACAGTTCACAACCAAATGAACCGAGCACCCTGTAGGCATAAATTCTCAAATTAGGGATAGTACCAAAATCTCCATACATGGTTTCAATACTCAATCAATCAAGAGACTACATGTCACACTTATATAATCTTCCCGTGAGACACACTCCCACGACCTTCCGCATTAGATAACAAGTCTGCACATCCATATCACTGGTCATACTAATGCTGTAAAGCAAATCAGAAATCCGCAAATCAGTACATCAAGCCTCTTACACGGGACACCGATCTCAAGTGTTGCTAAAGACAATACCAGCTTACTCTAACCGTCTGAATTCTTTTTGCTGCGCATCCGAGATCCTGACATTCTTGTTGACACCAAACTGCAAATCTTGATCCTCAACTTTCAAATTTCACGTTGCTTACCGCACCTATCTTACCAATACACAAGAACCCAGGAATTTCATCATAACTCCTGAACCACTAATAAGATATACACTTCATTATATAGAAACCTTACATTTTACATATTCCAAGAGAACCATTGCAACACATGACTGAATCCCCATAACCGTAGAAGAACACAATCCTCCAGTAGTGGGCTAAACCAATATAACTCTTCCGATATCCATCTGCACATAACAGGAAGTAATACTCGAATGCCTCCGATTAAATCAATCACGGCGACCGTCAAGCCTCACACGCACCGCCACAATTCACATGTATAACTTAACACGCTAAAGGAACTGATCAGTAACACCATCATGCCAATTCAACCACTGCTAACTGATCCGACTTCTTCTAATTTAGTTCGGACTTGCCTTAGGAATTATAATATCTCCATTCCAAACATACAGAACCCACATCCGCACTCATTCCAAGTGACTTTATTTCACGAGACCATGTTGTCTCAAAACCCACAAACCATCTCATAACCTTCTTGTGGGGCATATTTGCATCTTTAACTGGTACTCCTATTCTGATAATTCATCTATGAATCCAAAGTCATGTTCTCCCATTCCTCCCATGTTACACCGCAGACCGAAGATAACACAGAACACTCCAAGCCTTTTTTCATAATCCGCTGCGAAAGCTCGATCCTCAACCATACTACTGACTCAAAATCCTTAGGCACCACACATTAACATTTGAATCTACTAGGACCGTTGTTGAGAGTCACCCACTCTGACTTGGTCCCGAATATAATCAACTCCAAGGCTCTGCTAGCACATGAATACCCTCTCAAAAAAGCACCCGGCTGAATCACTTTCCTTGTAATTCAAATCATCACGAACATAAACTTTGAGTCCTCCCAAAGCCTGAACATGAATCGATAAGGCCAATTATAGCACACATTCCTTAAATCCTTTGCTCAAATCACCACTGATGTCTTCTTTCCTTAGTTGTAATAACCCACCAATATGTCGATGACCAGAAACTTCACAAGTAGATAACCATACAATCTAGTCGTAGGCGGTGGGGCTCTCCCACTTAGCTTGAAGCCACCTATTACATAACTCTGGAATCCACCGAGATTCCTTTTCCCCCTTTGACAAGATCTTGCACAATCAACCCGCCAAATTCCTCGAAATCCTTTTGTTAGCATTTCATGAACACTCTGATTCACTAACCATATTTACATATTAGACCTCCTACATGATAGCCAGTAGAACTCTTCGTAAAAGCTTCGTCAACACCACGCGACCGCTAACCTGCTCACAAGATATAACCCACATGTGGAAATTACATGCCGACATCTCCCAACGATGTAGTACTGTGTGGCCTACGAAATCCTTAAACCATCCTGAGTCCGTGCTCATTCACTAGCCATACAAGGCTATTCACTCCTCATGGACATCAACTAAAGGTACGATAATACATTTCAATCCAAAGTCATGTTGCATTCCTCTTCATATCAAGCAAACTCCTTTATGTCGCATCCAATCTATCTCCGTATAGCATCCAATATTCCAAATTAAGCTCGTAGACCTAGTCAATGTCCATCATGAATCCCAAATCACTCCAAATTCTCCTCAAGACTTGTAGTCATCCTACCACAGAACCCATATGTTACTCTGCCACTCTCCCACTTTGGTCAAACTCTCTCCTTTAAGCAACTACTCGACTTTTGTTTCTTACACTAGGCCTTCTAAAAATTTAACCACTGCAAGACACCTCCTACATGTACTTCCTCATCCTTTGTTGCTCAGTTGTTGCCTTAAATCAAAATCCATATCTTTAGCACTTGAACCAATAGATCGCTACCAACTTTAAACCTCTTTGAAGATCATTTTTATCAAGCCATCAACAGCGGGAACATCGATTTGATCCTGAACCACCACACACCGCGATCTCTGACAGTCGTTTACCCTGCACTATTTCACAATACCCTGCCCTAAAGGAAAATTGATGAAGACCATAAAACCGGTGAACTTAACGATTTCAACAAGGATGACGACACCACATCACAAATAAAAATTCCACCATGCTCGACAATACCAAGCCTCGTTACTCCATCGACCCAAACCTAAGCATTCGTAGTCCGATTGTCTTTCCTCCAACGCAAATAAAATACTAAATCTCTGAATTATGCACTGAGTAAAACACACTTCCAAGTCATTCACTGCCTCGACGCATAGACAAGCATCCTGCCATTACACGAACACTGTGTGATAGCAACGCACAAATTGTCATAACAATCAATGCCAAATCCCAAAACCTAAGGAAATGTTTATATTGAGCTGAAACGACAGAACGACCTTTCGCAAGGCAACGACAATAGTCCAATCAAATACGTAGAGAGAAACATCCTGCACCACATCTGTAGTACTACTGAAATTCCTCAATTCCCGATTTATAACAAGCGCTTCACATCGCATAAGATTGAATAGGAAAGAGACAAAGGCACAAGCCTCAAGGGAATCAAATTGCACAATGAGGAATCAAGAAGAGAATTGCTCCTAACATCCTTGTAGCCTCTCGAAGATATAGATGTCTCCGTACCGATCCGTAAGACTCTACTAGACTCGCTCATGACTCTTGAGATCTAAGTGAACCTAGCGCTCTGATACCTTGTTATCACGACCCAAAATCTATTAAAGACCGTGATGGCGCCTAACTCCACTGTTAGGCAAGCCAACAAATAATTAACTTGATTACTCAGTTTAGTATTTTGAAATCATAATTTTTCCTTCAATTAAATAATAAGAAATAAAATTACAGAGTTAATGCTAATATTTTCCCCAAATACACTATTGAACATCTCATAAGTACCCTAGAACCCAGTGTCACAAGTGCATGAGCATCAAATAAAATACATCATTTGTCCAGAATACAAATTAGACAGAAAAAATATAGATAGCACTGAAGGAGACTCTGCTAGCAGCTGGTCATAATATGGAATGCAACTCACCTAAGTCCTCGCATTAACCATGCCTTTGATCTCACAAGGCCATTAGACATATATGTACCTACACAAAAATGTACAACAAGTTTAGTATGAGTACGTAAATCAACACGTACCTAGTAAGTATACAGTCTAACCTCGAAGAAGTAGTTACGAGGGATTGAATCTGACACTTACTATGGGCTATAAATAAAATACCGATAATATAATTAAGCATCGATTTCATAAAACGGTTGTAAGCTCAATATCATGAAGTAAGTAAACAATTTTTTTGTTAATAAGAAATTTTCGAATTTATTTTCATCATTTATCATTTTGTATCTTAGGCACATGAAGCAATATCATTATTATAAATTCAAAGCAACCAATTCAATCATGCGCCAATCATGCCGAGGTCGTACGACCTGATCCAAAATAAATATATAAATATATCTTCTACCGAGGCATTCGGCCCGCTCCAGAAAAGAGAAAAATACATTTAAAGCAACCAATTCAAGATTCATTAAAGAGCAATTATTCAAAGAAATGCCAATTCTCATTAACGATCAAGTAAATAAAGTTTACCTTTTTTCAATTCCTTTACCAAGTTTCAATATGTTTTAAACAATAAATTAACAAGTAGGTTGAAAACATCGCAAGTATAACATGATTTGGATCCTAGACTACTGGGACATTAAGCATTATAGTAACTACGCACGTACTCTCGTCATCTTGTGCGTATGTAGCCCCCACAAATAGAAGCACATATTGAATTATTTCAACTATGGGGTTAATACCTACTTACAAGGTTAGAAAGGAGACTTTCCTCGCTCCGAAATTCCATAATCGGCTCCCAAGCCCTTCCAACAACTCAAACCGATGCCCAACGCTCCAAAACTAGTCAGTAAATGTGCAACCCATAAATATGTACTTTAATACTCATTATAATCCAATTTGTAATAATTCCCAACTCCACCCAAAAAGTTGATAAAAATCACCATCGGGCCCACATGCCCGAATTCCAAAAAAAATCAAAGATAAGCATTACTCATAACCCCACGAACTCAAATATATAATTAATTCCCAATTCCATGCCCAAATTCGTGGTCAAAATCCAAAAATACCAATTTCTAGGTTTTTCTTCAAAATTCCAAATTTCTTCAAATTGTCATGTCTAAATCCATAAATAAGCCTTGTATTTAACTCACAACTAGTAGAAATCACTTACCTCTTGATGATGATGGAATCCTTCTAAAAATGCTCTAAAAAATTGCCTAAGTCCAAGTGGGAAATGAGCTAAGTCTCGAAATAAAAAGCCCTTGGCTCGAGTTGCAGATGTCGCATTTGCGACAGGGGGTTCGCAAATGAGACTTTCGCAAATGCGGACAAAGCATCACAAATGCGTCCCTTGACAGACCAGGGCTTCATCACCAATGCGAACTCTTCAGGCTTCGCAAAAGCGACCATATTGTCGCAAATGCAAATCATTCGCCAGCAGCCCAGGTTCGCAAATGCTAGGACCACCTTGCAAAGGCGGTAGTCGCATTTGCGACCAAAACATCGCAATTGCGATTATACCAGAACCAGCACTCCAAATTCTTAGCAAAACACTCTGAAGCTAATTCAAAACTTACCCGAGCCCCCAAGGCTCCAAACCAAACACCCAGACAAGTCTAAAAATATAACACGAACTGGCTCTAGGCCTTAAATCACATCAAATAACATCGAATTCATGAAACGTACCCCAATTCTAGTTTAATTAACTTTATAAATTCAAACTTCTAAATTCAATGACGAAACCTATCAAATCATGTCCGATTGACCTCAAATTTTTCACACACATCACATTCGATATTATGGACCTACTCCAACTTCCGGAATTGAAATCCGACTCTGATTTGGTCAAACTTCTTAAAAACCTTCGAATTTCTAACTTTCGCCAAATGACACTAAAATGACCTACGGGCCTCCAAATCCACTTTCGGGCACGCTCCCAATACCAGAATTACCATATGGAGCTATTCCTAGATTCGAAACCCCAAACAGATATCGATAACATTGTAATACACCTCAAACAAAATTTATAAAATTCTTCCAAAATGCCAACTTCCACAATAGGCATCGAAACGCTTCCGGGTCATCCAAAATCCGATACGGACATACGCTCAAGTCCAAAATCATCATATGTGTAACGACCCGCCTGGTCGTTTTGCTTTTTAGAACCTCGTTCCTCTAGTTAAGGCTTCCCGTACTTGCTTTTACTGATTTAAGACTTGCGGGAATGGTTGGTTCGGGATTTGGAAGAGTTTGGATTGAAATAGGCACACTTGATTCCCTAAGATTTTCTTAAAAGGCTAAGTTTGACTTTGGTCAACTTTTTCAGCAAACAGACCCGGACTTGTGTTTTGACTGTCTCGGAGGGTTTGTAGAAAAATATGGAACCTGGGCGTATGCCGGAAATCGAATTCCGAGGTCCCTAGCCTGAGAATGAATTTATGTTAGAAAATGTTAAACTGAAATTCTAAGGATTTAATGAAAATGAATAATGCTTGATAATATTGGTATCGGGTCCGTATATTGGTTTCGGAGCCTGGTACAAATCAAATATAACATTTTAGTCTTGTCTGTGAAATTTGGTGAGAAACGTAACTGATTTGACGTGATTCGGATGTTCGGTTGTAAAGATAGGAATTTGAATGTTCTTAAGGATTTCATGTATTTTGGTGTTGGATCCATGGTTTTAGGTGTTATTTCGGTGATTTGATCGCTCGAGCAAGTTTGAACAATGTTTTTGAACTTGTGTGTGTTCGGAGTGGAGCACCGAGGGCTCGGGTGAGTTTCGGGCATGGGCTGGGAGTAGGAAACACCCTAGATTTCTGGTGTTTTTGGTTGCTGCAACAGATCTTTCAATTGCGAGATATTGTTCGTAAATGCGAACCTCGCATTCACAAGGAGGGCTTCGCAATTGCGAAGGAGCCCGACCCAGGCAGAGTTTGCATTTGCGATAACTCAGCATTTGCGACCCAACAACATAAGCCCAGGCTTCATATTTGCGAGGCTTTTGTCGCAATTGAGACCTCGCATTTGCGAACCTGGTGTCGCAAATGCAACATTAGAGACCTGGGCACAACTTTTAAAAATGGTACTTAGGCCATTTATTTTATTTCACTTATACACTTGGGCGATTTGGGAGCTTTAAAAGAGATGATTTCAACATAGCATTGTGAGGCAAGTTATTTCTACTTAATGTGAGTTTAATACTTGGGTTTTGGGTAGATTAACACACTAAAATTAGTAAAACTCATGGGATTTGAGTGGAAACCTAGGGTTTTGATAAAAGTTAGATTTAACCACGAAATTTGTTATGGAATGAAGTAGAAATCATATATTATTGACCCTTAGGTTATAAAGAACAACTTTCTTCTCAAAATTTCGGTATCCGAGCACGTAGGCCGGGGTTGGATTTTAGGAAACTTGTGTTTAAGTTTGGGAAATTACTTTACTAATTAAAATGCGAACTCTTGAGCTTGTATTGACTAGTTCCTACCTCATTTAATTAGTTTCGGATCGTTTGGCTCCAAATTGAGGGTTTAGGCACGTTCTTGGTATTAGAAGTACGCTTTGGTGTGAGGTGAGTCTCCTATCTAACCTTGTAAGAGGGAATTATCCCCATAGGTGAAATAATTGAATAATTTGCTGCTAAATGCAGGGGCTACGTACGCACTAGGTGACGAGAGTCCGTGCATAGCTACTATTATGCCAAGTCCTGGTAGTCTAGGACCCAAAAGCATGCTTTATGTGATATTCTTGTAACTCTATGATTAATTTGGATTGTTTAAATCGTGTTGTTTATGGTTAATGAGACTAATAAGAAGAATATCATTTTTCTTGGCCCTTTTAAGGAGAAGTTGAGGTTTCTGTAGTAATTGCTCACCTGATATATATTATTGTCTGCCTGTTGTTGTGTTTAATTACATTTGACCGCGTTGCATGTCTAATTTGCGAGCGGGATAATAGATGCATCTATGGTTCGTGCCGTTTGACCCTTGGCAGTGCTCAATTTAGTTTTATGTTGGATCGGGTCGTACAACCTCAACACTACTTGCGCATACTTTTGCTCACTATTTCTCTGTGGATTTGACTTTGTTATATGCCCTGAAATGTAAATGGCCAACTGTGATATCATCTAGGAAAGGACCTGTAATTTCTTGTTATAAACTGTTAATTATTTATACTATCCATGCTTAGTATAATTCTTTCTCATATTATTTGACCCTAGTACGTGTCAAGTCGACCTCTCATCTCTATTTCTTCGAGATTAGACAGGATACTTACTGGGTACATATTATTTATGTACTCATACTACACTTCTATACTTAATTGTATAGGATCTGAGGCAGGTACATCTGGTGCACATTCTTTGTCATTGTCCGAGACATCCACGGTAAGCTGCTCCCTTCCTATGCCGTCCAACAGCTTGATGGAGTCTCTCCTTATTTTTGCTGTCTATTCTATTTCAAATAGTAGGATAGATTTATTCTTTTGTATATTCTACTAGTTGCCCACAGCTTGTGACACCAGGTCTTGGCACACACATTAGTAGACTACTGTTGATACCCAATTTTTCCCTAAGTATTTTTTACACTCAAAATACTTTCAAAATAACATATATGTGCATATATAAGCATGCCCAAGTGTTTTGGTATTTTTCCCAAATTTCTTAGGGCTTTCAAACCCAATTTATTGTCTCTTTTAGCAGTGCAAAATTCAATAATTATTCCCAAAATTATCATTTTGGTGAATAATTTATTTATTTCTCATATTTACACCAAAATATAATTAAAGTGATTTGTTTTGCATATTTTTACAAATTTATTTGATATTTAAAAGCTAAATTGCATGTAATTGCAATTATAGCCTATTTTACAATTAACAACATTTCATTATTATTAAATTGTTTCCAGTATTTTTAAATTAATACTTATACCTTATTAATTAGTTCAATGCTTTTAATCTATTTTAAAATTATTTTTAATTATTTTATATAAAATAAAAAGGGAGAAATTGGTTATTTAACACATAGCCATTGTCTTTTCAATTTTAGCCCAAGATTAAACACCAATACCACCCAATTAAACGACCCAATTTCATTTTTTTTACCCGACCACTTGTCTCAATTGCTAAACCCGTCCGGTTTTTATTTTAAATCCTGGTCGTTGATCATTTTTGATCAACGGCCATAACGTATCATTTCCTTTTTTAATCCCTAACCCCCTAACCCTAGTTCATTTACCCAAAGACAACCGCCTCCAAACTCCCTTCGTCTCCCAAAACCTCTCTGGCCCTCCGAAACCCTAACACTATTCCATCGATCTCCGTCTCATTTCTACCGGAACTCATGGCAGCCCATGCCATAGGTGGCCTGTGCTCACTCTCCCTTACCACTAACTTAAGTTATTCGAAGATTGGAGGCCTGACTTCCATGGTCTCCTTTAGATCTATCTCAAATCTGCAAGATCCATGGCCTCTCCGGCTATTTTCCGGCATGTTCGAAGCAATATGAGTCTCTCCGAAGATCCGACTTTCCTCAAGACCTTATCATCCTAGGGTCTTCTCTGCCATTTTTAAGCCTTCTAAGGTTCTGCACTCGTCTATGTCTCTCAGATCTGTGACGTGTTGGGTCTTTAATAGACGTTTTAGAGCTTTTCCCCAAATTTTTCTTTTCAAATATTTCTTTGAATTCAATTTTAGGGTTTCTGGAAAAACTTCTTTAAAGGTTTTCTAACTCTTTTGCTCTCTCCTATGTATGTTTACGCTCGCCTGTTTATTTCTTATTATGTTCAAGATTGTTCTCTTATTTCCTTACTGATTTTGCAAGGTTCTTTTCTGTTCTTTGTTCACGTGCTAACTTAGGTCATTGTTTCTCACTATTTGCTATGTATGTTTAAGTTCATGCTTTGATTTTGTTTCACTTTACTAAGTTTCGTTGATATTCCTGCTCAGCATGTTCTTGCCTACCTTTTGTCTTAAAACTCGTAGTTTCTCTTGCTTCTGTTTGTGTATGTCTGCCTCTCTCAATGACTTTGAACGATTTCTCACCTCTGTTTCTATTTGAAACCCTAAAATTTGGGGGTTTCCCTTCGAGTAGATGGCACTAGGGTTTCACTTTGGAACCCTAGGTTTCAGACTCACTGTGAGCCTGGAACTGAATTCGGAATCCTACTTGCATGTGATTTTGAAATTTTCATTGTTAAGCATTTCTTTTGTTTGGACTTATATATGAGGAAAAAACTTCCCTTTCAAAGATTTCACCCAGAATTGATTTTGAAATCCCTTTAATCATGCTAGTGATTCATCCCTGATTTTTTTCGATTAAATCCCTTTTACCCTACTAGCTATTTATTTTGATCCTTTTGCGTGTAAAATCCTAGGCTTATGATGATTTCCTTAAATACTTGGTCTTGTGTATCTCTTCTGTGATTCTGTACCAACGTCTGAATTATTCTTTCCTTATTTACCTGAGGTTCTTTAGGATTACAATTGGATCCGGGATCCTTTTGACTGATTTTCAAACTGATACCTTATTTTTACTTTATAAAGGACACCACTACTCCATCTTTTCTTAATTACCAACTATGTACTTGACCTTATTTGTGCACTATATGGTTTTCTTACCTTAATCAAGCCTTAGTAAATTGATTTTTTTTCCTCCTTGTTCCATCTTGATTAGTCGTTTGACCTAGACCCCTTAATTAAAGGAGTCTAGTTGTCTTAATTAATACTAATTGATTGGTTTCTATGCTTGTGCACTTTTTACCTGCCTTACTTGCTTTCAAAAAAACTATATAAGGACCTAGTCCTCCCTCTTTCTATCATGAATCAATGCTCAGAAATCAGAAACACACAGACACACACTGAAATACACACGAACAAAAACACTTTCTTGCAATACTGTTTTAAATTTGGCTTTGCTTGAGATCTTTTGGAACTGCTGTTTACAACTTGGTTCTCTCAAGGCTACTTTTGCTTACTTATTTTCTTTGAAACTGGTATGTCCTTTGTTTAAATATTCTGCATCACCCCCTATGTGTACTTCACACCTTTAGACTGTTGTTTACTCTACTGCCTATGTTCAGTAATTTGTGTTAAATATTTTTTACTTCCTTGCTTCTATTTCTGTTATGAATCCTCTACCCCTATCCCCTTCTATGTGCCGAGTTAAGTTCTTGGCCTGACAGTATCCTAATTACTGTCTAGGCCTTGGCTTGATCCACAATGGATCCTAACTCTCAATGCTTGACCAGCAAGCTGGTCAGGGGTGTGTCAGCATCCCGATTGCTGGGCATGACCACTAGCTTGCCCTGTCTCTCTTTGATTCCCTTACGCCCTTGTGCACTTACACCTATTCCTAGAATCTTAAGTTCTGCCCCTCTCTCTTGAGCCTTGCTTTGGGGCCTTGAGTTCCCTCTAAACTTGGACATCTGAGAGCTCGCATTTCCACACTGCACTATAATCTAAATCTATAATATATTTGGGGTGTAAGCACTGCTTGGAGTTCCTGAAACTCCTTGGATCTCTGAAACACCCCAGATAAGTGAAGGCTTTGGAAATCTGGATTTCGGAAGTGGTTCAATTTCATATTGTTAGACACTAAGTCTGAATTAGGCTGCTCGGATGTAGCTGATGATTTCTGAAGTACTTTTAATTTCTGTCTTATTTTTCATTGGCCTGTAATAATTTGTATAAACTCATGGGAATTTAGTGAAAAGGGTAGGGGATTTACTTTTATGCACAAAGGGTAGAGATCATGCCTATAGGATTTAATTTTTTGATCTATGCGATCTCACAAGTAGAAACCATGCTTATAGGATCTAACTTTCTGATTTCTGCAACTATACGTATAGATACCATGCCTATAGGGATTTGTATTTCTGCATTTATAATGACATTAGCCAAACTGTTAGGTTTAACGATAAGCCAGCATATAGATATCATGTTTGTAAGGCTGTTAACATTTGAAAGGTATTAAAGTCAGTAACTTGTAGAGATCATGCCTATAGGAACTTCAAATCGGAATTATTTCACTCGTCTAAAACAGTACTGCCCCTTTTGCTAAAACAAGCAACTTTCTGCACGTTTTCTGAACCCTTAAAGCTTTTCTTGCAACCAAACCAGTGCATCTTTTTCCTTCTTGATAAATATTCTCAAAATCAGTGCATATTTTCTGGAAACTTACTGTTTTCCTGATAATTTGACAAAAAATTTTCAAATCAATCTGAATTCACTTCTTTATACTTATCTTATAAACCTTTTGAATCAGTATGCAATTCAGTTCTTTTGTTAAAACTTGGCAATTCTTTTTCTTAAACAAGTATGTTTTCTGAAACTCGTTTTAAACCATTTTCTTTGTATTAGGTCTGCAATCTTTTCTGAAACTTATCTTATTCTACAACTTCTTTACAATTAGTAGTTATGTCCCACATTTAAGGTAAAGTTGACTAATTAAAGTGGTTCAGTCTTTGATTACTGCATTCGAGTAAGCCTCATGCGAACTTACTGTCTAAAATATGAGTTAAATCAGTCCATTTTATCGCTTTAATTTTAAATACCAAACCAGTACATGTGAGACATGCTAAACTCTGTGGCTTTTGTTGTAAAATTATTCAAATCTCTTTTTTAAAAATTTATGCCCTCTCTACTTACCTTCGAAAGTTTTCAACCTGATTGCAATGTTATATGCGAATCCTTATTTGAGCCTTGATTGTTTACTTGTAAAGTCACAATTGTAACATGGCCGGAAACCACACTAGTGGATCTTGACGGGTGCCTAACACCTTCCCCTCGAGATAATTTCTAGTTCTTACCCGAACTCTGGTTTTCGAACTCAAACTCTTCTAAAAAAGTGTCCTAATGCACTATAATCATTAAGTGGCTACTCTTCAAATTCCGAAACCCAATTCTCGAAAGGGAATAGAGTTGTCCTTCCCAATGTCGTATACCTGATTTCTGACCCCACGGTTAGAGAAAAAGGGGTCGTCGACAGCATGGCGACTCTGCTGGGGAACTTCTTTAGGCTTTTACCATTGCATGTTGCTTGTGACTTTACTATCTCATTAATTGCTTTATTTACTGTCTTTTATTCTTTCACTACGAAACTGACTTGGCTCTTCATGTCTTTTCTTTCCTTTAGCTTCTTTCCTTTACTGCTTTATTTCAATACTGTTGTAATTACTGCAATTATTGTAATCATTTATCTTATGAATGTGAAAATACATGTCAATTTGTTTCATTCTTGTAAACTGCATCTTCAACATCATATTCCACTCGTGCCAAACAAATACCATAGCAACGCTTATAATGAGTGGTTGCGCTCTTCCAATATTATCACCCTTTAAATTCGGCAAAGGCATATTTACGGTAAAACCAGTCGATCAGCGGTGCAGTCGACGGTTCTGTGCCTTTCCTTCTTGAGTTGTCCGCTCAAGGGTACCTGTTTAACACCCCGATAGAAACCTTACTCTATCTAACTGTGCATGCATCATGGTCAAACCTAGCCGAGTCAGTTATGTTGTCCACATAATGACTCATTAATATAGCCTTGTCCAAAGTCCATCGGGTTTCCCTGAAACCCAAATGCACACCTACATGTTCTGTGCATTTATTTGGAGAACTAAATGCTTTTTATGCTAATTATTGGTTTCAATAGTCGAGTCTGGCGGGGTAAGGGTCTAACACTCTGTTTTGCAGAAAATGAGGCACGAAGTCCCCATATTTGGCATGGTAACCAACATTAATCCAAGGCTACTAAATTGGTGGGAAGATCTCCACTCCAGTGATCAGACACTCATCCGAAAATACTTAGGGAATCTGCCTTCTCTTCTAAAAATCCAGCCTGACAACAAAATCATAGAGGCTGCAACTCTGTTCTGGGATAGTGACAGGTCCGTGTTCCGCTTCGGGGACCTTGAAATGACTCCTTTGCTCGAAGAAATAGGAGGCTTAGCTGGTATTCCTTGGGAGACTCCGGGTTTGCTTATGCCAGAGAATCGCAAGGGTAGGGGTTTCCTTAAGATGATGGGACTGAAGAAGAACCCAGACTTGACCTGTTTGAAAGACTCCTACATCCCATTCGATTATCTGTACGAGAGGTACGACCAAAGCAAGTCATACCGCACCTACTCAGATGAATTTTCCCTCACCTCACTAGGGCATATTCACAGAAGGGTCTTCGTATTCATGTTTTGTTTCCTGGGATGATAGTGTTCCCTATGAAGAAGGCTAGGAACCACACCAGACTGGCCATGGTAACCAAGACTCTGATGGAAGGAATTGGCAGACAACCTTTCAGTATAGTGCCCATGATTGTTGCTTAGATATACCGGGCTCTGGACAACTGTCAGCGAAAGGCCAGTCATTTTGAGGGATGCAATTTATTACTTCAGCTCTAGCTCATGGAGCACCTCCAGAAAGGAGAATACCGACAAGAGATCTTACGCAGAGTTTGGGATGATCACATCGCCTTCCACCAGCCAAGGCGTATGAATTATATGCCTAACATGTTCGCTCATCCAGAGGACACTGGAAGATGGGTTGAGCTATTCGAGAATCTAAAAGAAGACCAGGTACAGTGGATGGTCGAATGGTTCCCTACGGAAGAATTCATTGTTCGATCCCGAGACGCACCATTTCTCATACTCATTGGTCTAAGAGGAACTTATCCCTACGTTCCCCTCCGAGCCATGAGGTAGGCGGGAAGAAAGTAAATCATACCAAGGGTCGACAAAATGAGTCACTTTAGGGCTGATTTCCAGGACGATGATAGCCCTCACAAATGCCAAGCTCAACACATGTGGCATTGCAAGCTCGTTTTGGGGAAAGAATCTATTGAGCCAGACAGGTATCACGCTGGTTGCGTGCCGCACTATTCGGGTTGGTTGGAAGATAATCACAATGGTATGGGTCAACCCGGGTTCATTCACGGACACAGAATCATCGATGAGAAAGTTGAAGCACGGGTTAAGTACAATCAACTGCGCAAGAGGATTCAAGAGTGTGAAAGTGAGCATCGGGAAATACAAGAAGCCCATCAAGAGTTGATCGAGGAATGGAAGGATATGGCTGTCAGCGCCAACAAGCGACTAGGGTATTTGGATCGGGGTCTAGTGGAGCTAGAAGGAAAGTTCCTCAAGAGGATTGAAGATTGTCGAAACGCTGAAGGGAATGCTTGCGGACATTTGGCCCAAGCTTATCTGCTGCTAGGACTGTGCGAGCTGGTGAAGCTGTTCGAGGGGGATAAAGATACCGAATCTAGGGAAGGTCCTTCTGGGACCAAGTAGTTAGGAGTCTTTTATTTTGCTTTTAATGATGTAATAAGGCCGATGGCCACTAGTGACATTTTATTATTTAGCGTCGTTTTGGATTCGTCTTATTTTTATCAATAAAATGAGACATTTAGCATTATAAGTTCTCCAAATTAATTTGTTGCTAGGCCTACCTCGGGCACAACGAGGCACCCAAATTATGACGCGATTTATATTCTTGCACAATGTGTTTAAATATTGCAACATTTCTTCTCATAACCCACACTAGCTTGTTACTTTTTTTTGTTTTTCTTTATTTGTTATTCTCCTCCCCAAAGGTTAGTTCGTACATTCTGGCACCATCATCATACAGTACGAGATCCAAGGGCCTTGCACCTCCTCCTCCTCCGAGTCCTATCCGAAACAAGAACAAAGGTAGAATAGGAGATTCAAGCTGCAGAAAGGAAATTGAAAGAATTGAGATTCCTCAGGGTACCTCGGTTGCTAAGGAAACTGCTTCCCAACTTGAGCAGAAACTATTGAAGTTCCAAGAAGAACTGGATCAAGTTCGGAACTTGGCAAATTTATCGTTCACTCTCACCGCTCCTGATGTCAACTTTCCAAATGCTCAAAACCCCGCACCTCCACAAAACACCCCACAACCACAGATGCAACCCACTCATGCTCAACACTGCAACACATGCCACACTTCACTACTCATTCCTGACCCACTGAACGCCACAAACGACCACCCCCACAACACTCCCATCTACGTAGATACCATACCCCACTACACTCAACCAATCTCAAGTGCACCTGAGTCTGATGACAAGGACTCTCTTATCAGAAACTTGGCAGTAGAACTCAAGAAGTTGACCAGCCAAGTCCAGGGCATGGAAGGAAACAGAGGCATAGAGGGGATGAATTATGAGGACCTTTGCATTCAGCCAGATGTTGAACTTTCGGAGGGATAAAAACCTCCTAAGTTCTAAATGTTCGATGGCATGAGAGATCCCAGAGTCCATTTAAGGAGATATTGTGATAAGCTAGTCGGAGTCGGAAGGAATGAGAAAATCCGTATGAAACTCTTCATGAGAAGCCTGAAGGGGGTGATTTATCCTGGTACATTAGTTAGGACCCCAAGAAATGGACAAGCTGGGTAGGTATGGCATCGGATTTCATGGATAGGTTCCGATTCAATACAGAGAATGCACTGGATGTATTCTACATCCAGAATCTGAAGAAGAAGCCTACCGAGACATTCCGCGAGTATGCTACTCATTGGAGATCACAGGCTGCTAAGGTCAGGCCGGCCTTAGAAGAGGAACAAATGAACAGATTCTTCGTCCGGGCTCAAGACCCACAATATTATGAGAGGTTGATGCTGATCGAGGGCCAGAAATTCTCCGATATCATCAAGCTGGGAGAAATAATTGAGGAAGGCATTAAAAATGGTATGGTTACTAATCTTGAAGCATTATAGGCCACCAACAAGGCTTTACAGTCTGGTGGCATGACCAAGAAGAAGGATGTCAATGCCGTGATGGTCGCACATGGAGCCAAATCACCACTAAAATACCACACTTACCCGTCACCTCCACTTACATATCAGCCTATCCCGAATTACCAAGCACTCGCACCCTCTTACCAAAATCCACCACCCGTTTACCAATCATCTCCACCTCCCGCATATCAACCCACTTCACCCAGATACTCTCAACCTGCACCCGTTTACCAAGCTTATAATCCCCAACCCTCTCACTACCAATCACCTCCCACTCGCCAAAATCTCCCTAGACCTAGACCAAATTTTGACCGCAGACCTCCCAGACAATATACAACCATCGCTGAGCCAATTGACCAGCTGTATGAGAAACTTAAAGCTGCTGGTTATGTCTCCCCTATCCCTACCATAACTCCAGAAAATCCTTCCTAGTGGGTCAACCCTAATAAGACCTGTGCGTACCACTCCGGCATGAAGGGACATACCATTGATGAGTGCCGCTCGTTGAAGGACAAGATTCAAACTCTGATAGACAATAAGGTTATCGTAGCAAATGAGCCTGCTCCTAATGTCCGAAACAACCCTTTACCTGATCATAGAGGTAGGGACATTCACATGATCGAGATCGAAGATGACTGGGACCCCAACGGATCGTGGACTGATTACTGAGGATGATGAGCCAAAGAAACCAGCAATCACACTTAACCCGATTGTTGTGCAGAACCAGCCCTCCAGGGGCGATGAAGTAAACATGTCTATACCTCTTGAATTTAAAGCACCTTCTTCTGCGAAGGTGGTCGGGCCAATTGAGGTTGAGTTTGGGGTTCCAAAGGCACCTATACTCTTTAAAGTTGTTGTGTTACCACCGAGGGTACCCATTCTTGTAGCAATGTCAGACATAACACCGTTCCACTCAAATGACATACCATGGGATTACACAGCTGAGGCAAGGAGGAAAAGAAAAAACAAGACGGGAGAAGCAATTGTTGCGTAGGGTATGACCAGAATAGGCAGGGTTTACACTCTATACCTCGTAGTTTCTCTTGCTTCTGTTTGTGTATGTCTGCCTTTCTCAATGACTTTGAACGATTTCTCACCTCTGTTTCTATTTGAAACCCTAAAATTTGGGGGTTTCCCTTCGAGTAGATGGAACTAGGGTTTCACTTTGGAACCCTAGGTTTCAGACTCGCTGTGAGCCTGGAACTGAATTCGGAATGCTACTTGCCTGTGATTCTGAAATTTTCATTGTTAAGCTTTTCTTTTGTTTAGACTTATATATTAGGAAAAAACTTCCCTTTCAAAGATTTCACCCAGAATTGATTTTGAAATCCTTTTAACCATGCTAGTGATTCATCCTTGATTTCTTTCGATTAAATCCCTTTTACCCTACTAGCTGTTTATTTTGATCCTTTTGCGTGTAAAATCCTAGGCTTATGATGATTTCCTTAAATACTTGGTCTTGTGTATCTCTTCTGTGATTTTGTACCAACGTTTGAATTATTCTTTCCTTATTTACCTGATGTTCTTTATGATTACAATTGTATCCGGGATCATTTTATTTGATTTTCAAACTGATACCTTATTTTTACTTTATAAATGACACCACTATTCCATCTTTTCTTAATTACAAACTATGTACTTGACCTTATTTGTGCACTATATGGTTTTCTTACCTTAATCAAGCCTTAGTAAATTGATTTTTTTCCTCCTTGTTCCATCTTTATTAGCCGTTTGACCTAGACCCCTTAATTAAAGGAGTCTAGTTGTCTTAATTGATACTAATTGATTGGTTTCTATGTTTGTGCACTCTTTGCCTGCCTTACTTGCTTTCAAAAAAACTATATAAGGACCTAGTCCTCCCTCTTTCTATCATGAATCAATGCTCAGAAATCCGAAACACACAGACACACACTGAAATACACACGAACAAAAACACTTTCTTGCAATACTGTTTTAAATTTGGCTTTGCTTGAGATCTTTTGGAACTGCTGTTTACAACTTGGTTCTCTCAAGGCTACTTTTGCTTACTTATTTTCTTTGAAACTGGTATGTCTTTTGTTTAAATATTCTGCCTCACCCCCTATGTGTACTTCACACCTTCAGACTGTTGTTTACTCTACTGCCTATGTTCAGTAATTTGTGTTAAATATTTTTTCTTCCTTGCTTCTATTTATGTTATGAATCCTCTACCCCTATCCCCTTCTATGTGCCGAGTTAAGTTCTTAGCCTGACAGTATCCTAATTACTGTCCAGGCCTTGGCTTGATCCACAATGGATCCTAACTCTCAATGCTTGACCAGCAGGCTGGTCAGGGGTGTGCCAGCATCCCGATTGCTGGGCATGACCACTAGCTTGCCCTGTCTCTCTTTGATTCCCTTCCCCTTATGCACTTACACCTATTCCTAGAATCTTAAGTTCTGCCCTCTCTCTTGAGCCTTGCTTTGGGACCTTGAGTTCCCTCTGAACTTGGACATCTGAGAGCTGGCATTTCCACACTACACTATAATCTAAATCTGCAATATATTTGGGGTGTAAGCACTGCCTGGAGTTCCTGAAACTCCTTGGATCTCTGAAACACCCCAGATTAGAGAAGGCTTTGGAAATCTGGATTTCAGAAGTGGTTCAATTTCATATTGTTACACACTAAGTCTAAATTAGGCTGCTCGGATGTAGCTGATGATTTCTGATGTACTTTTAATTTCTGTCTTATTTTTCATTGGCCTGTAATAATTTGTATAAACTCATGGGGATTTAGTGAAAAGGGGAGGGGATTTACTTTTATGCACAAAGGGTAGAGATCATGCCTATATGATTTAATTTTTTTATCTATGCGATCTCACAAGTAGAAACCATGCTTATAGGATCTAACTTTCTAATTTCTTCAACTATGCATATAGATACCATGCCTATAAAGATTTGCATTTCTGCATTTATAATGACATTAGGCAAACCGTTAGGTTTAACGATAAGCCAGCATATAGATATCATGTTTGTAAGGTTGTTAACGTTTGAAAGGTATTAAAGTCAGTAACTTGTAGAGATCATGCCTATAGGAACTTCAAATCGGAATTGTTTCACTCGTCTAAAATAGTACTGCCCCTTTTGCTAAAACAAGCGACTTTCTGCACATTTTCTGAACCCTTAAAACCTTTCTTGCAACCAAACCAGTGCATCTTTTTCCTTCTTGATAAATATTCTCAAAATCAGTGCATATTTTGTGGAAACTTACTGCTTTCCTGATAATTTGACAAACATTTTTCAAATCAATCTGAATTCACTTCTTTATACTTATCTGATAAACCTTTTGAATCAGTCTACAATTCAGTTCTTTTGTTAAAACTTGGCAATTCTTTTTCTTAAACAAGTATGTTTTCTAAAACTCGTTTTAAACCATTTTCTTTGTATTAAGTTTGCAATCTTTTCTGAAACTTATCTTATTTTGTAACTCCTTTATAATCAATAGTTATGTCCCACATTTAAGGTAAAGTTGACTAATTAAAGTGCTTCAGTCTTTGATGACTGCATTCGAGTGAGCCTAATGCAGACTTCCTATCTAAAATATGAGTTAAATTAGTCCGTTTATCGCTTTAATTTTAAAGACCAAACCAGTACATGTGAGACATGCTAAACTTTGTGGCTTATCTGATTAAAGGAGGTTTACTTGAGCCTTACTTGCTTATCTGCCTCCACTTTTACTTGTATTATGCGTTTTGATTGACGCCTTAGTATTTTGTCCTTTGAAACTCTCAAAAGTCCCTAAATCCCTTTCCCTTTAGGATTAGTAGTCATAAATGCCTCCGGGGCTGATAGGAGTGGGACGGGTACTAGCATGCAATAAGTAACGAAACTTTCCGCGCCTTAATACCTTAACGGGGTGGGAAGGGTAGAATATGGATATGATGACCGGTGCGCCAATATCACGTGTGACCCCTCTTCTGAGGAGTGATTGCTGGATATTACATTGATGTGATCCATATTAATTGTAAACCTAGGACCCCCCTCCCTTTATTTGCTTTCATCCTTTCTTGTAAAATTATTCAAATCTCTTTTTTAAAAATTTCTGCCCTCTCTACTTACCTTCGAAAGTTTTCAACCTAATTGCAATGTTATATGCGAATCCTTATTTGAGCCTTGATTGTTTACTTGTAAAGTCACAATTGTAACATAGCCGGGAACCACACTAGTGGATCTTGAGGGGTGCCTAACACCTTCCCCTCGAGATAATTTCTAGCCCTTACCCGAACTCTGGTTTTCCAACTCAAACTCTTCTAAAAAAGTGTCCTAATGCACTATAATCATTACGTGGTGACTCTTCAAATTCCGAAACCCAATTCTAGAAAGGGAATAGAGTTGTCCTTCCCAATGTCGTATACCTGATTTCTGACCCCACAGTTAGCGAAAAAGGGGGCGTCGACAACTACTCTTTTGGGAATTTGTATAATTATTTTGGTACATTACTGATTATCACTTGTTTTAACTTCAACTTAAGAAATTGCTGTACTTGTTTTGGTAAAGTAAAATGAGAACTTATTAATATTTCCGCGTTGGCTTGCCTGACAATGCTATTGGGCGCCATCACGACCTGTAATGAAATTGGGTCATGACAACATGGTATCAGAGCGCTAGGTTCACATAGGTCTCACAAGTCATGGGCAAACCTAATAGAGTCTTGCGGATTGGTACGAGACGTCTGTATTTATCTTCGAGAGGCTATAAGGTGTTAGGAAACTACTCTTTATTCATTTCCTATCGTGCAGTGGTTGGTACACTAAATTTCTCTCTTCTATTCTCTTATGGATGATGAGGACATGCACGATAGATGTTCCCGACCTGGGAGGAGTCGCTCCCCTTGTTGCTAGAGGCCAAGGTAGAGGCCGGGGGAAGGCACCGGCCCGATGAACAGTACGAGGGCGTCCCAGAGCTATTTCAGTAGCACCACCAGCAGATACTATGGGAGATCCTATCATTGAAGAGCAGTGCGAGGTGCTCACAGCTAAGCCTACCCCAACGGACTTCATGACAACACCAGGTTTCCAAGAGATCATGGGTCGTATGCTGTGGTTCATGGACACCATGACTCAGGATGGTTTATTTCCAGCGGATCTAACTATATCATAGGCAGAAGGGGGAGCACAAACCCTACAGCTCAGGCTCCTGGTCATGCAACTACAGTGTATCAGACTTCGGGTGCACTACCCGCAGGTGGGGCTCATCCAATTGCTGTAGTGGTGCCTGAGCCTAGACCAGCTACGGATGGTGACCCGCAAAAGTTATTGGATAAATGGACTAGACTTCACCCTCCTGTCTTCGGGGGTGAGCGCCATGAAGATGCCCAGGACTTCAAAGATAGGTGCAGGTACAGACTGCACAACATGAGGATATTGGAGTCGCATGGGGTTGACTTCACTACTTTTCAGCTGGAGGGCAGGGCCAGTAGATAGTGGAAGTCTTATGTTCTTGGTAAGTCAGTAGGTTCTCCTACCATCACTTGGGGTCAGTTCACGCAGTTTTCTTGGACAGGTATATTCCACCCTCTAAGAGGGAAGAGCTACGGTATTAGTTTGAGCAGTTTGAGCAGCTTTAGCAGGGTCAAATGTCTATGAGCAATTATAAGGCGAGGGTTTTTGAGTTGTCTCGCCATGTACTCATGATACTTACCACGAATGTAGAGAGAGTGCAGAGATTTGTTGCGGGGTTGCACCCCCATATTCGAGCTAGCATGGCCCGAGATGTGGAGATAGGTATTGAGTATCACCTAGTGGTAGAGATTTCTCGCAGGATTGAGGGTTATTGCCAGAGGGGTAAAAAGCAGATTCAGCAGGACAAGAGGGCCCGATTTTCTGGAGAGTTCAGAGGTGCCCCAGCTAGGGGTAGAGGTTACTTTGGGAGGGGTCAGACCAGTAGGCCCCCATATTCAACACCACTACCACCTCCCCGAGGTGCTCCAGTGAGGCTTTATTTCAGTGCGATGCCAGAGAGTTCTTACCGTCCACCAGCTATTCAGGGTTCCTCTAACGGGTATTATGGTCCTCCGAGTTCTTCTAGTTCTTACTTCAGTGCATGCCAAAGAGTTCATATTTCCCACCAGCCATTCAGGGTTCTTCTAGTAGATATTCAGGTCAGAAGGCTCAGACTTCAAGATAGCAGGCTATGGTGCCGAGAGGTTGCTACGAGTCTGGGTCACATGAAGAGGACCTGCCCCAGACTTCGGGCAAGGAAGTACAGTAGGGTCAGTATCCCATGATTACAACACCGATTGCTTAGTCTCCCAGAGGCGGTGGATAGATGGGTAGAGGCCGTCCCAAATAAGGAGAGGTCAGCCCGCTATTGCTGAGACAGGGGGAGGCCAGCCAGCCGACGCTCCAGCCAGATTCTATGCCATCCTGGACAGACCAGATACATTGGCCTTAGATTCTGTTATCATAGGTATTATTTCCGCCTGCGGTAGGGATGCTTTAGTGCTATTAGATCCAGGGTCTACCTATTCATATGTTTCATCTCTATTTGCTCATTCTCTGGATATTCCTCGTGAGCCGTTGTGTACTCTTGTTCATGTGTCCACTCCTGTGGGTGATTCTGTGGTTGTGGATCGGATCTACTGGTCCTATGTGGTCACATTTTGCGATTTCAAGACTAGAATAGATCTTATATTGCTTTACATGACCGATTTTGAGGTCATCCTGGGTATAGATTGGTTCTCCATATCACACCGTCCTAGATTACCATACCAAGACTGTTACATTAGCAATACCAGAGTTTCTAAGGTTGGAGTGGAAGGGTTCCTCAGTTAATACATCTAGTAGGGTTATCTCTTTTTTGAAGGCTCGACATATGGTCGAAGGGGGTTGTTTGCTTACCTAGCTTATGTTTAGGATACCACAGCAGAGTCTCTGATGATTGATTCTATTCCAGTAGTCTGGGATTTCACTGATGTGTTTCCTTCTAATCTTCCTGGCATGCCATCGGATCATGATATTAATTTCTGTATTGATTTGGCTCCAGGCACCCAGCCTATATCTATCCCACCGTACCGTATAGCTCCAAAAGAGTTGAAGGAGTTGAAGGAGCAGCTTGAGGAGTTGTTAGCAAAGGGGTTTGTTAGGCCTAGTGTATCACCTTGGGGTGCACCGGTGTTATTTGTAAAGAAGAAGGATGGGACTATGCGGATGTGTATTGATTGCCGCCAGTTGAACAAAGTCACCATCAAGAACAAGTATCTATTGCCTCGTATCAATGATTTGTTTGACAATTTGTAGGGTGCTAGGGTGTTCTCTAAGATCGACTTGAGGTCAGGGTAACATCAGTTTAAGATTCGGGTCTCGGATGTTCCGAAGATTGCATTTTGGACTAGATATGGCTATTATGAGTTTCTGGTGATGTCCTTTGGCTTGACTAATGCCCCAGCAGCATTTATGTACTTGATGAACAGGGTGTTCAAACCTTATATTGATTCTTTTGTCATCGTCTTTATTGACGACATCTCGTTATACTCCCGCAGCCTGGGGGAGCACAAACAGCATTTGAGGGTAGTGCTTCAGGCCTTGCGAGAGCAGAAACTATATGCTAAGTTCTCCAAGTGAGAGTTTTGGCTAGAGTCAGTGGTATTCTTGGGGCATGTTGTGTCAGGAGAGGGTATTAAGGTGGATCCCAAGAAGATTGAGGCAGTTCAGAGTTTGCCACGTCCTACTTCAGTGAACGAGATCAGGAGTTTCCTAGGGTTAGCAGGTTATTACAGACAATTTGTACCGGGCTTTTCATCTATTGCATCACCTCTGACTAGATTAACCTAGAAAGGTTCTCCTTTCCATTGGTCCGATGAATGTAAGGCGAGCTTTCAGAAGATCAAGAAAACTCTGACTACAACACCAGTTCTTGTGTTGCCTTCCGGTTCAGGGATGTATATGGTATATTGTGACACTTCACACGTTGGATTGGGATGTGTATTGATGCAGGAGGGGCAAGTTATTGCATATGTTTTGTGTTAGCTAAAGATTCATGAGAATAATTATCCTGTGCACAATTTAGAGTTGGCCGCAATTGTTTATGCTCTTAAGATATTGAGGCATTATCTGTATGGGGTGTCATGTGAGGTTTATATCGATCATCGTAGCTTACAACATTTGTTCAAGCAAAGAGATCTCAACTTGAGGAAGCATAGATGACTTGAGTTACTGAAGGATTATGACATCACCATTCTTTATCATCCGGGCAAGGCAAATGTGGTCACAGATGCCTTAAGCAGGAAAGCAGAGAGTATGGACAGCTTGGCATTCATTCCAGCAGAGGAGAGGCCACTAGCTTTGGACATTCAGTCCTAGGCTAACAGACTTGTGAGGTTGGATATTTCAGAGCCCAGCTGAGTTCTTGCGTGTGTTGTTGCCCAATCTTTATTATTGGGGCAGATCAAGGCCCGGTAGTTCAATGATCCGCATTTGGTGGTTCTCAGAGATAGAGTGCTACAGGGTGGCGCCAAGGAAGTTTCTATTAGCGAAGATGGTGTTTTGCGACTCCAGGGTTGCCTATGTGTTCCTAATGTTGATGGTTTGAGAGAGAGGATCCTAGAGGAGGCACATAGTTCGTGGTATTCCATTCATCCGGGTGCTACGAAGATGTATCGTGACTTGAGGCAGCATTATTGGCAGCGGAAGATGAAGAAAGACATTTTGGAGTATATGGCCGGGTGTTTGAATTGCCAGCAGGTTACGTATGAACACCAGAGGCCAGGTGTCCTACTTCAGCAGATGCATATACCAGAATGGAAGTTGGAGCGCATTACCATGGATTTCGTAGTTGGGTTACTGCGGACCTTGCGGAAGTTTGATGCAGTATGGGTCATTGTTGACAGGTTGACCAAGTCAGGCCACTATATTCCAGTGGCGACTACTTATACTTCAGAGAGGTATGCCCAGATTTACATTCGGGAGATAGTTAGGTTGCACGATGCGCCTGTTTTCATCATATTAGACAAAGGCCCTTAGTTCACTTCCCATTTTTGGAGAGCCGTTTAGAGTGAATTGGGGACCCGTGTGGAGCTTAGCACGACATTCCCCCCCCAGTTTATCGAGAGTTCATCCAGTTTTCCATGTATCGATGCTGCAGAAGTATCATGCCGACTTGTCCCATGTGTTAGTCTTCAGTACTATTCAGCTAGATGAGAGGTTGGGTTATGAGTAGGAGCCAGTTGCCATTGTTGATAGACATGATCTCCAGTTGATATCCAAGAGAATTTCTGCGGTGAAGGTCCAGTGGAGGGGCCAACCAGTCGAGTAGGCGGCCTAGGAGTCCGAAGAGGACATGCGGAGCAGATATCCCCATCTTTTTCCTAGCCCAGGTACTTTTCTATGTCCATTCGAGGACGAACGTTTGTTTAAGAGGTGGAGAATGTAATGACCCGCATGGTTGTTTTGCTTTTTAGAACCCCATTCCCCTAGTTATGGCTTTCCGTACTTGCTTTTACTGAATTATAACTTGCAGGAATGATTGGTTCGGGATTTGGACGAGTTTGGGTTAAAATTGGCACACTTGATTCCCTAAGATTTTCTTAAAAGGCAAAGTTTGACTTTAGTCAACATTTTTAGCAAACGGACCCGGACTTGTGTTTTGACGGTCCCGGAGGGTCCATAGGAAAATATGGAACCCGGGCGTATGCCCGGAATCGAATTCCAAGGTCCCTAGCCTGAGAAATAAATTTTTGTTAGAAATTGTTAAACTGAAATTCTAAGGATTTAATGAAAATGAATTATGCTTGATCATGTTGGTATCGGGCCCGTATGTTGGTTCTGGAGCCCAGTACATATCTAATATAACATTTTAGTCTTATCTGTGAAATTTGGTGAGAAACGGGACTGATTTGACATAATTCGGACATCCGGTTGTAAAGATAGGAATTTGAATATTCTTAAGGATTTCATGTGTTTTGGTTTTGGATCCGTGATTTTAGGTGTTATTTAAGCGATTTGATCGCTCGAGAAAGTTTGTACAATGTTGTTGGACTTGTGTGAGTGTTCGTAGTGGAGTCCCGAGGGCTCGAGTGAGTGCCCGGGCATAGGTTGGGAGTAGAAAGCACACCAGATTTTTGGTGTTTTTGGTTGCTGCAGCAGATCTCGCAATTGCGAGATATTGTTCACAAATGCGAACCTCGCATTTGCGAGGAGGGCTTCGCAATTGCGAAGGAGCCCAGTCTTTGCATTTGCGAGACTTTGTCGCAATTACGACCTCGATTTGCGAACCTAGTGTCGCAAATGCATCATCAGAGTTCTGGGCATAGTTTTCAAAAATGGGACTTATGCAATTTATTTCATTTCACTTCTACACTTGGGCGATTTGGGAGCTTTCAAAGAGAGGATTTCAACCTAGCATTGTGAAGTAAGTTATTTCTTCTTAATGTGAGTTTAATACTTGGGTTTTTGGTAGATTAACACGCTAAAATTAGTGAAAATCATGGGATTTGAGTGGAAACCTAGGGTTTTTATAAAAGTTAGATTTAACCATGAAATTTGTTATGGAATGAAGTAGAAATCATATATTATTGATCCGTAAGTTATAAATAACAACTTTCTTCTAAAAATTTCGGAATCCAGGCACGTGGGTCCGGGGTTGGATTTTAGAAAACTTGTGTTTAAGATTGGGAAATTACTTTATTAATTAAAATGCGAACACTTGAGCTTGTATTGACTAGTTCCGACCTCATTTAATTAGTTTCAGATCGTTCGGCTCCAAATTGAGGGTTTAGGCACGTTCTTGGTATTGGAAGTACGCTTTGGAGTGAGGTGAGTCTCCTATCTAACCTTGTAAGAGGGAATTATCCCCATAGGTGAATATCACGACCCTAAACCCGAACCTGGTCGTGATGACGCCTCTCGTGAAGACAAGACTAGCCAACACTTCCCATTTCAGTTTTAAGCAATCAAACAATACGAATTTAAGTCTAAAACATGATAATTAATCCAAAATTGAACAGTTAACGATACAGTTGCGGAAGATAAACCCAATACAGCCCGATACCAGGGTGTCACTAGTCATGAGCATCTAACAATACGATACAAGTCTGAAATTCCTACTAAACTATTACAGAACAAATGATAAAGAGATAGAAATGAGATAAAGGGGGAGAAACACGGGTCTGCGGACGCCAAGCAGCTACCTCGTGGACTTCGAAGTTTGTCGGGAGCTCTCAACTCGCGCTGGCAGGATCAGCAACGCCTGAATCTGCACATGGGGTGCAGAGAGTAAAATGAGTACTCCAACTCAGTGAGTAATAATAATAAATAAACGACTGAGAAGTATGAAAACACGTAAGGTACTTTACATGCTATAATGAAGCAGTAAAACTAGTGAAAACAGTGAATCAGTCAAGATGTGTAAAATCATTTAAGTTCAGTTTAAACTTCAAAAAGTGCCTTTTCAACAATTAAGAAGGTAAATGACAGATAATTATGAAAGATAAACACATAAAGGTTCGCCCCTCGGACACAATGTCAACAAATCCGCCCCACGGGAAATATCTCAGAACAATACCAGCCCCTCGGGCTTTATCTCACATCACAATGGGTATCTGGCGCTCACTGGGGGTATGCAGACTCCTGAAGGGGCCCATTACGGCCCAAGCGCAATATCAAGTCATCTCGCGGCATCACCACTAGGCTCTCAGCCTCATATCAACAAGCCACCTCGTGGTATACAAATCTCAGGCCCTCGGCCTCATAATCATAATCAATATTTCCTCACAACATAGGCCCTCAGCCTTACTCAGTCAAAATTCTTACAAGCCACTCGGGCAATAGTAAATGGGATTCTCAGCCTAAAATATCATTTAAAAGATCATTTAAGTGTTAAAATAGGGTAAACATGGATGAGTTCAAGTATAAAGTCAAAACAATGAGGAAATATGAATAAAAATCCCCTAAGGGTTCAAATAGTTGGCACGAGGCCCAAATATAACATTCAACCCAAAACATGATGATAGCAAATAGATTTCACTCAAATACACAATTAAATAGTCCGTTGGGATGGACTAAATCCCAATCCCCAATAGTGCACGACCCTACGCTCGCCATCAAGCGTGTGTGTCACCTCAATATAGCACAACGATGTACAATCCGGGGTTTCATACCCTCAGGACATCATTTACAATCATTACTCACCTCAATCCAGTCCAAACTCTAGCCCGCGACGCCTTTGCCCCTCGAATCGTCCTCCACTCGCGTCGAATCTATCCAAAACCAGAAACACAACATCAAAATATGCTAAGGGAACGAAGCCCAAGCGAAAATATGTAATTTACAACATAAATCCCGAAATTACCAAAACCCGACCCACGAGCCCACGTCTCGGATTCTGATAAAATTCACATCAATAGATTACGTATCACTCCCCGAATTCATTCATACCAAAAGCATCAATATCCAACCACAACTGACCCCTTAAATCCCAATTTCTCGGTCTCCAATTCCAAGCCCTAGCTCTTCAATTTTAGGCTTAATTCCCATGATTAATTAGGTAGATTTCACATTAGAATCGAGTTTTAAGTCCATGAATCTTACCTCCAAGTGATTCCCCTTGAATCCCTCTTCAATCCTCTTCAAAAAGCTCCAAAAACGCTCAATAATGGTGAAAATAAAACCAGAAATTGCGGACAAGACGACTATTTAAACCTTCTGCCTCAGCCTAAAATCCCTCTTCGCGAACACGGTCAACGCCTCGCGTTCGCGAAGCACAAATCAACTTTGACCAAAATTTCCTCTTTCGTGATTGCGACCTTCTCATCGCGAACGTGATGCTTTCCTTAGATCACTCTTCGCAATCGTGTTACCCCTCTCTCGAGCGCGATGCATAAAAGACCTCAAGTCCAGCTGACCAAATTACTCTACGCGAACATGGTCCACTTCATGCGAATGCGATGAACAAACACCCAGCCCTTCGCGAACGCGAAGGCCAAAATTCCAGCCTTCACCAGCTAACCCTTCGCTAACGCGAAGGCCATTTTCTCTACAACACTAATCAGGAATTTCTGCAAATTCCAAACATCATTAAATGGTCCGATTGACCATCCAAAATTCACCCGAGGCCCCCGGGACCTCAACAAAACATACCAACATATCCCATAACCTCATTCAAACTTGTTCCAAACTTCGGAATGCTCAAAACAAGATCAAAACACCAAATTCGCATCGGATTCATGCCAAAAAATTCCAAAATCTTCTAAATTATGCTTTCGATCAAAAACCCAACCAAACCATGTACGAATGACCTGAAATTTTGCACTCACATCCCAAATGACACCACAGAACTACTGCAACTCTCGGAATTCCATTCTGACCCCTATATTAAAATCTCACCTATCAACCGGAAATCGCCAAAAATCCAATTTCGCCAATTCAAGGCTAAAATCTACTCTGGACCTCCAAAACTCATTCCGATCATGCTCCTAAGTCCCAAATCACCTCCCAAAGCCATCCAAACCATCGGAACTCACATCCGAGACCTCTAACATGTAAGTCAACATCCGGTTGACTTTTCCAACTTAAGCTTCCTCAAGAGATACTAAGTCTCTCAAACCTTACCAAATCCTTTCCGAACCCGAACCAACCAACCCGATAACATGTAGAACTAATAGACAGAGCAATAAAAAGCAGAAATGGAGGAAACAGAGTGGTAACTCATGAGACAACTGGCCGGGTCGTCACATCCTCCCCCTCTCAAACAAACGTTCGTCCTCGAACGAGTCAAGAAACATACCTGAAGCCTCAAACAGGTGAGGATATCCGCTCTGCATCTCCCGCTCGGTCTCCTAGGTAGCCTCATCCATGGGCCAACCTCTCCACTGCACTTTCACTGAAGCTATATACTTTTACCTCAACTTTCGAACCTGATAACCCAAAATAGCTACTAGCTCCACATTATAAGTCAAATTATCATCCAACTGAACCGTGCTAAAATCCAGAACATGAGACAGATCCCCAATATACTTCTGGAGCATAGAAACATAAAATACTGAATGCACACTCGACAAGCTGGGTGGAAAAAGAAGCTCATAAGCCACCTCCCCAATCCTTCGAATCACCTCAAAAGGCCCAATGAACCGAGGACTCAATTTACCCTTCTTCCCAAATCTCATAACACCCTTCATGAGTGAGACTTTCAACAGAACCTTCTCACCAACCATGTAGGACACATCCTGAACCTTCCTATCAGCATAACTCTTTTGCCTCGACTGCGCTGTATGAAGCCTCTCCTAAATCACCTTCACCTTTTCTAAATCATCCTACACCAAGTTTGTCCCCAATAGCCTAGACTCACCGGGATCAAACCAACCAACTGGAGATCTACACCACCTCCCATACAAACCCTCATATGGAGCCATCTGAATACTCGACTGGCAACTGTTGTTATAAGCAAACTCTGTAAGCGGTAGAAACTGATCCTATGACCCTCCGAAATCAATGACACAAGCACGCAACATGTCTTCCAATATCTGAATAGTGCGCTCGGACTGCCGTCCGTCTGAGGGTGAAAAGTTGTGCTCAACTCAAGCTGAGTTCCCAACTCTAGCTGCACAAGCCTCCAAAACTGTAAAGTAAACTGAGTGCCCCTATCTGAGATGATGGAAACTAGGACACCATGCAATCGAACAATCTCCCAGATATAGATCTCTGCCAGCCGCTCTGAAGAATAAGTACTACACACAGGAATGAAGTGCGCGGACTTGGTCAGCCGATCCACGATCACCCAAATAGCATCGAACTTCTTCAAAGTCCATGGAAGCCCAACTACAAAGTCCATAGTTATTCTCTCCCACTTCCACTCCGGAATATCCATCTGCTGAAGCAAGCCACCCGGTCTCTGATGCTCATATTTCACCTGCTGGCAATTGAGACACCGAGCCACAAATCCCACAATGTCTTTCTTCATTCTTCTCCACCAATAATGTTGTGTCAAATCCTGATACATCTTTGCAGCACCGGATGAATGGAATACCGCGAGCTATGGGCCTCCTCCAGAATCAACTCCCAAAGCCAACCATATTGGCCATACAAATCCAGCCATGTATCCTCAACACCCCATCATCACAATTGGTCACATCTCTGGAATCCTCGTGCTGAACTCTGTCCTTAAGGACAAGCAAATGCGGATCATCATACTGGTGCTCTCTGATGTGCTCATACAAGAAAGACCGAGAAACCACACAAGCCAATACCCTACTGGGCTCCGAAATATATAACCTCACGAACCGATTGGCCAAGGCCTGAACATCAACTGCAAGAGGTCTCTCCCCAACTGGAATATATGTCAAACTCCCCATACTCACCGCCTTTCGGCTCAAAGCATTGGCCACCACATTGGCCTTTCCCGGATGGTACAATATAGTGATATCATAATCCTTTAGCAACTCCAACCATCTCCACTACCTCAAATTAAGATCCTTCTGCTTGAACAAGTGCTGGAGACTATGATGATTAGTAAACACCTCATAAGACACACCATACAAGTAATTCCTCCAAATCTTCAACGCATGAACCATGGCAGCCAACTCCAAATCATAAACGGGGTAGTTCTTCTCATAGGGCTTCAACTAATGAGAAGAATAAGCAATAACTCTACCCTCCTACATCAACACACAACCAATACCAACTCTCGATGCATCACAATACACAGTATATGAACCTAAAGTTGAAGGCAAAACTAACACTGGAGTCGTAGTCAAGGTTGTCTTGAGCTTATGAAAACTCTCCTCACACTCATCCGACCATACAAATGAAGCACCCTTATGAGTCAACTTGGTCAAGGGCGATGCGATAGATGAGAATTCCTGAACAAATCAGCGATAATAACCCACCAAACCAAGAAAGTTACAAATCTCTGTGGCTGAGAACGGTCTGGGCCAACTCTAAACTGCTTCTATCTTTTTCGGATCAACCTGAATACCCTTGCTGGACACCACGTGCCCCAAGAAAGCCACTGAACTGAGCCAAAACTCACACTTGGAGAATTTTGCATAAAGTTTCTCTTCCCTCAATCTCTGCAACACAACTCTCAAATGTTTTGCGTGTTCTTCCTGACTACGTGAATACACAAGAATATCATCAATGAAGACTATGACAAACGAGTCGAGATAAGGCCAGAACACGCTGTTCATCAAATGCATGAATGTTATTGGGGCATTGGTCAGCCCAAAAGACATTACCAAGAACTCATAATGACCATATCGGGTCCTGAATGTCGTCTTAAGAATATTTGAGTCCCTGATCTTCAACTGGTGATAACCTGAATGGAGATCAATCTTGGAGAACACTCTCGCTCCCTGAAGCTAGTTGAATAAATCATCAATGCGAGGCAAAGGATACTTGTTCTTAACGGTTACTTTATTGAATTGCCTATAATCAATGCACATCCTCATAGTGCCATCCTTCTTCTTCACAAATAGAATCGGTGCACCCCAAGGTGACACACTAGGCCAAATGAACCCCTTTTCAAGGAGTTCCTAAAGTTGCTCCTTTAACTCCTTCAACTCCGTTGGTGCCATACGATACAGTGGAATAGAAATGGGCTGAGTGTCCAGCACCAGGTCAATACCAAAATCAATATCCCTATCTGGTGGCATGCCCAGGAGGTCTGCAAGAAACACATCGGGAAAATCCCTCACAACTGGAACAAAATCAATACTAGGAGTCTCTACACCGACATCCCTCACAAAGGCTAGATACGAAAGACAACCCTGCCCAACCATATGCTGGGATTTCAAGAATGAGATTACCCTAATGGGAACATAATCAGTCAAACCTCACCACTCAATCCGTGGCACACCCGATATAGACAATGTGACTGTCTTGGCATGACAGTCCAGAATAGCACGACGCGGAGATAGCCAATCCATGCCCAAAATGACATCAAAATCACCATACACAATAATAAAAGATCCACTTGGGTCTCCAGACCCCCAATAGTCACAACACGCCAGTACACACAGTTTACACTAACAGTATTGCCCACTGAGGTAGATACATGAACAGGTGAAGCAAGAGACTCACGGGGTGTACCCAAATAACGAGCAAAGTATGATAACACATAAGAAAAGGTGGAACTGGGATCAAATAATACAAAGGCATCTTTGTGGCAGACTAAAACAATACATGTAATAACAGCATCTGAAGCAATAGCATCAGGTCTAGTTGGAAATACATAGAAATAGGACTGACCGCCACCTGATCGACCTCCCTCTCTGGGGCGACCCCTAGCTGACTGACCTCCACCCCTAGTTGGTTGGGCGGGTGGTGGTCAAGTAATTGGCGTTAAAGTCGATGACTTACCCCTCTGTTGAGATGAACCCGCAAGACAACGAGGACACTGCCTCCATATATGGACCATCTCTCCACACTTATAACAACTCCCAGGTGCTGGAGAAGGGGACTGAAAGGAACCCCTTGCACCAGAATGACTAGTAGATGCACCTGGCATAGAAGAGCCCTGAACTGATAGAGAATGGGATTAACTCTGAGCTAGAAGGGCACTAAGTGATGACTTGCCCTGATGAGAACTATGAGAACCATGACCGGATGGCACCCCACGATAACCTAGGCGAGCTGGCTAAGCATGCCTGAAGGGACGACATCTGTCGTGCTGAAATTGACCTCTTAATGGAGCACCACTATAATTACCAGATCCTCAAGGACTCTTGGCCTCTTTCTCCTCTCACTCCTGGCGATGAACAGACTCAATCTCACGAGCAATGTCCACAACCCCCTCGAAAGTTGCACCAGTCACCCTCTCCCTGGTCATAAGAATACGAAGCTGATAAGTGAGGCCATCAACAAACCTCCTAATCCTCTCTCTATCTGTCAGAACCAACTAAATAGCATGACGAGCTAACTCCGAGGACCTCATCTCATACTGCATCACAGTCATCTCTCCTAGACGCAACCACTCAAACTCCATACGCAGCTCCTCTCTACAAGACTGCGGCACATATTTCTCCAGAAAAAGAACGGAGAACTACTGTCAGGTAAGGGATGCTATACCAACAGGCTTATGATTCTCAAAAGCCTCCCACCAAGTGAAGGCAGCTCCAGAAAACTGATAAGTAGCGAAAGCGACCCCGCAGGTCTCCAGAATACCCGCTATACGAAGCATCCTCTGACACTTATGCAAGAAACCCTGGGCATCCTCACCCTCTGCACTGTTGAAGATCAGAGGCTGAAGTCTACCAAACCTCTCCAACCGACGCTGCTCGTCCTCTGGCATGGCAGGAGTTACATAGTCCTAAGCAGCTGCAACCGGCTGGGCTAGATGTGCCCTTGGTGTCTGAAGTCCCTGCACGACCTACTCAGGTGTGCGAGCAGTGGGAGTCTGATTGCCTCCCCCGTCCTGAGAAGTAGATGCGGTTGTAGTAGCTAAGACCGCCTGAGCTAGGCCAGTGCAAACTGATAGAATCTGAGCCAAGGCCTCTTGAAGACCCGGAATCATAATGGGCACAACTGGTGCCTGAGCTGGTGCTGCTGGAGCGTCTATAATTGGGACCTGATCCTGAACTGGGGCGACTGGTGGATTTGCAGGTGCTGCCCTAGTTGTTGTGCGGGTCACACCTCTGCCCCTACCACGATCGCGTCCTCGGCCTCTAGTGACCACAGCTGGTAGTACTGGTGGTCGTCCATCCTGACCGGTTGTGTGTGTCCTCACTATCTGTGAGAGAATAGAATGACAAAAGTTTAGTACTCGGGTCAACAAATTCTCACGACAAGAATCTCAAGAATATGAAGTTTTTCCTAAAGGTTCAACAGCCTCTCAAGGATAAATATAGATTTCTCCGTACCGATCCGCAAGACTTTACTAAACCTGCTCATGACTAGTGACACCTATGTAACCTAGGCTCTGATACCAACTTATCACGACCCTAAACCTGAACCCGGTCGTGATGACTCCTCTCGTGAAGACAAGGCCAGCCGACACTTCCCATTTCAGTTTTAAGCAATCAAACAATACGAATTTAAGCCTAAAACATGATAATTAATCTAAAAGTGAATAGTGAACAATACAGTTATGGAAGATAAACCCAACACAACCTGATATCGGGGTGTCACTAGTCATAAACATCTAACAATACGCTACAAGTCTGCAATGCCTACTAAACTATTACAGAACAAATGATAAAGAGATAGAAATGAGATAAAGGGGGAGAAACACGGGTCTGCGGACTCCAAGCAGCTACCTCATGGACTCCGAAGTCTGCCGAGAGCTCTCAACTTGCGCTGGCAGGATCAGCAACGCCTGAATCTGCATATGGAGTGCAGGGAGTAAAGTGAGTACTCCAACTCAGTGAATAATATTAATAAATGAATGAGTGAGAAGTATGAAAACACGTAAGGTATATTACAGGCTATAAGGAAGCAATAAAACCAGTGAAAACAGTGAATCAGTTAAGATGTGTAAAATCATTTAAGTTTAGTTTAAACTTCATAAAGTGCCTTTTCAACAATTAAGCAGTTAAATGACAGACAATTAAGAAAGATAAAAACATAAAGGTTTGCCCCTCGGGCACAATGTCAACAAATCCTCCTCTCGGGCAATATCTCAGAACAATACCAGTCCCTCGGGCTATATCTCATATCACAATGGGTACCCGCGCTCACTTGGGGTGAGCAGACTCCTGGAGGGGCCCTTATGGCCCAAGCGCAATATCAAGCCATCTCTTGGCATCATCACTAGGCTCTTGGCCTCATATCAGCAAGCCACCTCGTGGCGTACAAATCTCAGGCCCTTGGCCTCATAATCATAATCAGTGTTTCTTCACAACATAGGCCCTCGGCCTTACTCAGTCAAAATCCTCGCAAGCCACTCAGGCAAAAGTAAATGTGATTCTCATACCAAAATATCATTTAAAAGATCATTTAAGTGTTAAAATAGGGTAAACACGACTGAGTTATAAAAACAATGAAATATAGCGTCACTGAGTTCAAGTATAAAGTCAAAATAGAGAGGAAGTATCAATAAAAATCCCCTAAGGGTTCAAATAGTTGGCACGAGGCCCAAATATGACATTCAGCCTAAAACATGATGATAGCAAATAGATTTAAGTCAAATACGCAGTAAAATAGTCATTCGGGATGGACTAAGTCACAATCCTCAACAATGCATGACCACACGCTTGTCATCAAGCATGCGTGTCACCTTAATATAGCACAACAATGTGCAATCCAGGATTTCATACCCTCAGGACATAATTTACAATCATTACTCACCTCAATCCGGTCCAAACTCTAGCCCGCGATGCCTTTGCCCCTCGAATCGGCCTCCACGCGCGTCGAATCTATCCAAAACCAGAATCACAGCGTCAAAATATGCTAAGGGAATGAAGCCCAAGCGAAAATATGCAATTTACAACATAAATTCCGAAATTACAAAAACCCGACCCCCGGGCCTACATCTCGAATTTCGATAAAATTCACATCAACAGATTCCTTATCACTCCCCGAGTTTATTCATACCAAAAGCATCAAAATCCAACCGCAAATGACCCCTCAAATCCCAATTTCTAGGCCTCCAATTTCAAGCCTTTGTTCTTCAATTTTAAGCTTAATTCCCATGATTAATTAGGTAGATTTCACATTAGAATCGAGTTTGAAGTCCATGAATCTTACCTCCAAGTGATTCCCCTTGAATCCCTCTTCAATCCTCTTCAAAAATCTCCAAAAATGCTCAACAATGGTGAAAATAAACCCCAAAATCGCGGACAAGACGACTATTTAAACCTTCTGCCCAGGTCTGAAATCCTTCTTCGCGAACACGGTCAACGCCCCGCGTTCGCGAAGCACAACTCAACTTTGACCAAAATTTCCTCTTTCGTGATTGCGACCTTCCCATCGCGAACGCGATGCTTTCCTCAGACCACTCTTCGCGATTGTGTTTCCCCTCTCGCGAATGTGATGCATAAAATACCTCAAGTCTAGCTGACCAAATTCCTCTACGCGAACACGGTCCACTTACGCGAACGCGATGACTAAACACCCAACCCTTAACGAACGCGTAGCCTTCCTCGCGAACATGAAGGCCAAAATTCCAGCCTTCACCAGTTAACCCTTCGCGAACGCGAGGGCCTACTCGCGAATGCGAAGTCCATTTTCTCTGCAACACTAATCAGCAATTTCTGCAAATTCCAAACATCATGAAATGGTCTGATTGACCATCTGAAACTCACCCAAGGACCCCGGGACCTCAATCAAACATACCAACATATCCTATAACCTCATTCAAACTTGTTCCAATCTTCGGAACGCTCACAACAACATCAAAACACCAAATTCGCATCGGATTCAAGCCTAAAAATTACAAAATCTTCAAAATTATGCTTTCGATCAAAAACCCAACGAAACCACGTCTAAATGACCTGATATTTTGCACTCACATCCCAAATGACACCACGGAACTACTGAAACTCTCAGAATTCTATTCCGACCCCTATATCAAAATCTCACCTATCAACCAGAAATCGCCAAAAATCCAATTTCGCCAATCTGGTTGGTGTTTTGGAGGTTCGTAGTAGAATTAAGCTTGAAATGCCATAAGTTAAAATTTTGAAAAGTTTGACCGAGATTTGATTTCCAGAAGTTGGACTAGGTTCGTGGTGTCATTTATGACTTGTATGCAAAATTTGAGGTCAATCGGACGTGATTTGATATGTTTTGACGTCGTTTGTAGAATTTGGAAATTTCAAAGTTCATTAGGCTTGAATCCGTGTGTAATTCGTATTTTTGATATTATTTGAGATAGTTTAAGGATTAGACTAAGTTCGTATGATGTTTTGGGACTTGTTGGTATGTTTGGTTGAGGTCCAGAAGGCCTCGGATGAGTTTCTGGTGGTTAACGAATCATTTTTGGCCTTTGAGTGATAGCTGATATCTGTTGGTTTTTGCTGTTGCTAGTTTATTCTTACGCATTCGCGAGATAGGTCTCGCGTTCCCGAATTGTACCTAGAGGCCGAGGAGGATTTTTTCTTCACGTTCGCGAAGAAGAGAACGTGTTCGCGAAGGTTTGGAAATAAAGTGCATCGCAGACGCGAGATGGGGAACGTGTTCGCTAAAAAGAGAAGAGGCAACTAGGGACCCCATTCATTTAGTCTACGCGCTTGGAAGGTGCAGTCGTGTTCGGCGATGAGAGGGTTCAGTAAAGGTTCACATTCGCAAGTGGTTGATCGCGTTCGCATAGAAGGGATTTTTGGTCAGAGGTATTTGTGCTTCACGAACGCGAGGGCACTTCCGTTTTCGCGAAGGAGACGTACCTGGGCAGAATAAAAGATTCAAAAACGAGGATATTGAGTTCATATCACAAAATTGAATTGGGAACTCGGTGGAAGACGATTTTTGGAGAGATTCTTGCGTGGGTGTTTGGGGTAAGTGATTCATATCTAATTTTGGTCAAATTCCATGATTATGTCTTTAATTCCACCATTTAATTTGTGATTTGGGGTGGAAAATTAGGGAAAAAGAGGAAGTGTTCTTGAGATGGATTTTTGAGGTTTTGAATTGAATTTTGTTATCGGATTTGAGTAAATTTGGTATGGTTAGACTCGTGAGTGAATGGGCTTTCGGGTTTTGTGACTTTTGTCGAATTACGAGACGTAGGCCCGGGTTAAGCTAATTTCGGATTTGTTGCTATAATTTAATACTTTTCTTGTGGAATTGATCCCTTTAGCCTATATTGATTGTATTGTATTACTTGTTGCTAGATTCGGGATGTTTGGAGGCCGATTTGAGAGACAAAGACATTTCGGAGTAGAGATTTGCTCGGTTTGAGGTAAGTAATGCTTTCAAACTTGGTTCTGAGGGTTCAAAAGCCCAAATTATGTATTATGTGATTGGTATTGAGGTGACGCACATGCCAAGTGACGGGCATGCACCATGAGAATTGTGACCTGGTTGATTCCATAGCACTGTATAGTGACTCTATCTTATTGATATTCGTATTTCACCATGTAATAAATAATTGAGCTGTTGATTATGTTAGATATCATGTTTAGGCTTTATGCCCGTACTATTGGGACCCATAGTGGTTGTTTCTTGTTGTTATCTCACTGATATCATTGATATTTCGTGCTTAGTCATGTACATGCATTTCATATAATATCTCAGTCTCAGTTGTTATTTATTGATACATTACATCATTATTTCGAGCTAGTTTTCATAATATTTTGAGCCCGTGAGTGAGACTGAAGAGATTGATGACTGAATGAGGCCGAGAGCCTGATTATGAGTGACAGATATGGGATCGGGTTGCAAGCCGCAGTGGTTATATTGATCTGTGATAGTGCTTGGGCTGTAGGAGCCCCTCCGGAGTTTATACACACCCCTAGTGAGCGCGGTTTATATTATTGAGGGATGGATCTTCCCTAAACATGGATCTTGTTCGAAGTACTTGATACCTGGAGATGGATCTTCTCCACATGGCTGGATTGGTCTTCCTCAGTACTGGGTGACTTATAGTCAGTTCTATTTATGTTCCGGGATGGATCTTCCTCGGGTCGTATGGGCCATATACAGTACCAAGTGGTTGAGCATTTGAAAGTGTGAGCACATGGGGATGACATCATGGTGCATCACATACAGCATGTGCACTAGCATGTAGAGATAGTAGAGTTATATTCTCTATACTGTTCAGATCTGCTTTACTTTACTGTTTGAGCTGCCTATTAATTTGAAAGCATGCCTACGTTTCTGCATAGTTATTTTATCTGTACCGGTTGAGTTCATCACTACCTTTCAATCCAAAGTTTGGACTTGTTACTTACTGAGTTGGATGTACTCATGTTACTCCATGCACCTCATGTGCAGATTCAGGCATTTTTGGTCACGGTGGCGATTGCTGATCGAGGCTTTAGAGTTCGAAGACTATCAAGGTAGTCGCACAGCATTCGCAAGCCTTGACTCTCCTGTTTTATCACTAGTTATATTTTCAATTTATTTCTCTAGGCACTATATTGGACTGTATTCTGATTAGACGCTTATATACTCATTGACACCCCAGTTTTGGGTTGGATTCTATCATACTTTGGGATTATTCTATTTTCAAAAAGGTTTCTTTAATGTTAACTGCTTCCATCTTTATTTCTTTAAAGTTATTTTTGCTGTGATGAGGCACTTAGAGGATGGCCTAGTTCCACGATAGGTGTTATCACGAAGGTTGATTTTTGGTCGTGACAAGTTGGCATCAGAGCCTATGTTACATAGGTCTCATGAGTCATAAGCGGGCTTAGTAGAGTCTTGCGAATCGGTACGAAGACGTCTGTACTTATCTTTGAGAGGCTGTAGAACCCTTAGGAAACTTCAAATTCTTGAATTCTTGTCGTGCGAATCTGTTTATTCTGGTAATTAAACTTCTATTCTTCTACTCTCTCACATATGGTGAGGGCACGTACTACTAGGCAGGACGAACAGCCACCAACACCACCATCCAGGGCCGCGAGTGACCGAGGTTGCAGTAGAGGTCGTGGCAAGGGCAGAGGTACAACTCGCGCAGTAGCCGAGGAAATACCTGCAGATCCACTAGTTGCCCCAGTTCAGGATCAAGTCCCAATTGTGGATGCACCAGCGGGACCAGCTTCGGCACCAGCTGTGCCCATTGTGATTCTAGGTCTTTAGGAAACCTCTGGCTCAGATTTTGACCGTGTACACTAGTATTGCTTAGGCGGTCTCTGTTCCGACCACAGTAGCCACTTTTCAGGTTGGGAGAGGCACTCAGACTCCCGCTACCCGTACAACCGAGCAGGTAATGCAGGGACTCTAAACATCGGGAGCACTACTCACCTATTCGGTTGCAGCTTCTCAGGCCCATGTGGTCCCTTCTATGACTGATGATGAGCAGCAAAGATTAGAGAGGTTTGACAGACTTTAGCCTCCATCTTTCAACGGGGTAGAGTCGGAGGATGCCCAAGGTTTCTTAGGCAGATATCAAAGGATCCTCCATATAGCAGGTATTCTGGAGACTAGTGGGGTCTCATTTACTACTTTTCAGTTCATTAGAGCTGTCTTTAGCTGGTGGGAGGCTTATGAGAGGCGTAGGCCGGTTGGTGCAGTGCCACTTACGTGGTAGGAGTTCCCCGTTCTCTTCTTAGAAAAGTATGTGCTGCAATCTCGCAGAGAAGAGCTGCGTAGACAGTTTGATAGGTTGCGTCAGGATGATATGATGGTGACACAGTACGAGATGAGGTTTTCTAAGTTGGCCTATCATGCAGTTTGGTTGGTTCCCACTGACACGGAGAGGATCATGAGGTTCATTGACGGTCTTACATTTCAGCTGCGGGTGCTTATGACTAGAGAGAGTGTGTCTTGTGCTACTTTTGATGAGGTTGTTGACATTTCTCGGGAGATATAGTCGATCCGCAGCTAGGGGCGGGTTGAGAGGGAGTCCAAGAGGTCTCGTGGATCAGGTAGTTTTGGTGATGTTCCTTCTGGAGATTAGTTTTACCACGGTAGGGGTCGTCCCTACAGACATGCTCAGACGGCTTGTCTAGTTCACTGTGGTGCATCATCTGGGCATGGTTCTCACACTTCTCAGCAGGGTCACTCATCTCTTAGTGCCTTTCCAGCTCAGAGTTTATCTCATGCACCATCAGCTCAGGGTTCATCTATGTCGGGACCTTCTAGCAGTTATCCCGGTGCTCGGGGCCTCCTTCAATCCTCACTGCCATTTTTAGGGAGATTTTGCTTTGAGTATGGTGATTTGGTTCATATCAAGAGGCGTTGTCCCTACCTTACAGGAGGTTCATCTCAGCAGAGGAGTCAGCCTTCGACTTCAGCACCAGTTACTTCACCACCCGCCCAGCTAACTCAAGGTGGAGCTTAGTCAGCTAGGGGTTGCCCTAGAGGGTGAGGCCGATCAGGTGGTAGTCAGGCCCGTTTCTATGTACTCCCTACCGGACCAGATGTTATTGCTTCGAACACAGTGTTCACAGGTATTGTCTTAGTATGTCACCGAGATGCTTCTGTATTATTTGACACTGGTTCCACCTATTCATATGTATCATCGTGTTTTGCTCATTATCTGGATATGCCCAGTGAGTTTTTAGTTTGATTTGTTCATGTATCTACTTCAGTGGGCAATAATATTATTGTGGACCATATGTATAAGTCGCGTGTAGTGACTTTTGGGGGATTGGAGACTAGAGGTTATCTTTTGCTGCTTAGTATGGTTGATTTTGACGTGATATTGGGTATGGATTGGTTGTCTCTATGTCATGCTATTTTGGAATGTCACGCTAAGATTGTAGCGTTGGCGATGCCGGAGTTACCACGGATAGAGTGGCGAGGTTTTTTAGATTATGTTCCCAGTAGAGTGATTTCATACTTGAAGGCCCGGCGAATGGTTGGGAAGGGTCGTCTTTCTTATTTGGCCTTTGTGAGCGATGTTAGAGCAGAGGCCCCTACTATTGATTCTGTTCCGATAGTGCAAGATTTTTCGGATGTGTTTCCTGTAGACCTGGAAGGCATGCTGCCCGATAGAGATATTGACTTTGGTATTGACTTAGTGCCGGGTACTCGACCCATTTATATTCCTCCATATCGTATGGCACCGGCCGAGTTGAAGGAGTTGAAGGAGCAGCTTCAGGAACACCTTGAGAAGGGGTTTATTAGGCCTAGTGTGTCACCTTGGGGTGCGCCGGTTCTATTTTTGAAGAAAAAGGATGGATCTATGAGGATATGCATTAATTATAGGTAGTTGAACAAAGTCACAATCAAGAACAAGTATTATTTACTGTGTATTGAAGATCTATTTGACCAGCTTCAGGGAGCTAGAGTGTTCTCCAAGATTTATTTGAGGCCAGGGTATCACTAGTTGAAGACTCGGGACTCGGATATTCTTAAGACAGCTTTTAAGACGTGTTATGGTCATTATGAGTACCTTGTGATGTCTTTTGGGCTAACTAATGCCTCAACAACGTTCATGCATCTGATGAAAAGCATATTTTAGCCTTATCTCAACTCGTTTGTTATTGTATTCATTGATGATATCATGGTGTACTCTCGTAGCCAGGAGGAGCATGCCCAGCATTTGCTGATTGTGTTGCAGCGGTTGAGAGAAGAGAAGCTTTATGCTAAGTTTTCCAAGTGTGAGTTTTGTCTTAGTTTAGTGGCATTTTTGGGGCACGTGGTGTCTAGTGAGGGTATTCATGTGGATCCGAAGAAGATAGAGGCAGTTTAGAGTTGGCCCAGACCGTCTTTAGCTACAGAGATTCAGAGCTTTCTTGGTTTGGCTGGTTATTACCATCGGTTTGTGTAGGGTTTCTCGACTATTGCATTGACCTTGACCAAATTGACCCAAAAGGGTACTCTTTTCAGGTGGTCGGATGAGTGTGAGGCGAGCTTTCAGAAGCTCAAGACTGCCTTTACCACGGCTCCAGTTTTAGTTCTACCATCAGCTTCTGGTTCTTATACGGTATATTTTGATGCATGAGGGTAGAGTGATTGCTTATGTTTTACTCCAGTTGAATCCCAATGAGAAGAACTACCTTGTTCATGATTTGGAATTGGCTGTCATTGTTCACGCGTTAAAGATTTGGAGGCACTATATCTATGGTGTGTCTTGTGAGGTATTTACTGATCATCATAGCCTCCAACACTTGTTCAAACAGAAGTATCTCAATTTGAGGTAGCAGAGATGGTTGGAGCTACTAAAGGACTATGATATTACTATTCTGTATCATCCGAGGAAGGCCAATGTGGTGGCTGATACCTTGAGTAGGAAGGCAGTGAGTATGGGCAGTCTTGCATTCATTCCTGTTAGGGAGAAAACTCTTGTTGTTGATGTTCAGGCTTTGGCCAAACAGTTCATGAGATTGGATATTTTAGAGCCTAGTCGGGTTCTAGCTTGTGTGGTTTCTCGGTCTTCCTTATTTGATCGCATCAGAGAGCGCCAGTATGATGATTCTCATTTGCTTGTCCTCAAGGAAAAGGTTAAGCACAATGATGCCAGGGATGTGACTATTGGAGATGATGGGGTGTTGAGGATGTAGGGCCGGATATGTGTGCCCAATGTAGATGAGCTACGGGATTTGATTCTTGAGGAGGCCCACAACTTGCGGTATTCCAGCCATTCGGGTGCCGCAAAGATGTACTAGGATTTGAGAGAACACTATTGGTGGAGGAGAATGAAGAAGGATATAGTTGGGTTTATAGCTCGATGTCTAACCTGTCAACAGGTAAAATATGAGCATCAAAGACTGGGTGGAATGCTTCAGAAGATAGAGATTCCAGAGTGGAAGTGGGAGCGGATCACCATGGATTTCGTAGTTGGGCTTCCATGGACTTCGAGGAAGTTCGATGCTATTTGGGTGATTATGGATTGGCTGACCAAGTTCGCACTTCATTTCTATGAGTACTACTTATTCTTTATATTGATTGGTTGAGCTTTACATAAGAGAGATTGTTCGACTGCACGGTATGCCAGTTTCCATTATTTCAGATAGAGGCACGCAGTTTACATTGCGGTTTTGGAGAGTCATGCAGCGAGAGTTGGGCACTCAGGTGGAGTTGAGCACAACATTTCACCCTCAGACGGACGGGCAGTCCGAGCGCATTATTTAGATATTGGAGGACATGTTACGCGCTTGTGTCATTGATTTTGGAGGTCTATCGGACTAGTTTCTGCCGCTCACGGAGTTTGCTTACAACAACAGTTATCAGTCGAGTATTCATATGGCTCCGTATGAGGACTTATATGAGAGGCGATGTAGATCTCTGTTGGGTTGGTTTGAGCCAGGTGAGGCTAGGCTATTGGGTACTGACTTGGTTCAGGATGCTTTGGACAAGGTTAAATTGATTTAGGAGCGACTTCGCACGGCGCAGTTGAGACAAAAGAGTTATGCTGATAGGAAGGTTCGTGGTATGTCTTACATGGTTGGGGAGAAGGTTCAGCTAAAGGTTTCACCCATGAAGGGTGTTATGAGGTTCGGGAAAAAGGGCAAGTTGAGCCCTTGGTTCATTGGGCCTTTTGAGGTACTTCAGAGGATTGGGGAGGTGGTTTACAAGCTTGCCTTGCCACCTAGCTTGTCGAGTGTGCATCCAGTATTCCATATTTCTATGCTATGGAAGTATATCGGAGATCCGTCTCATTTGGATTTCAGCATAGTTTAGTTGGAAGGAGATTTGGCTTATGATGTGGAGCCGGTGGCTATTTTGGAGCAGCAAGTTCGAAACTTGAGGTCAAAGAATATAGCTTCTGTGAAAGTGCAATGAAGAGGTCGGCCCATGAAGGAGTCTACTTGGGAGACCGAGTGGGAGATGCAGAGCTATCCACATCTATTTGAGGCTCCAAGTATGTTTATAGACCGGTTCGAGGACGAATGTTTATTTAAGAGGGGGAGGATGTAACGACCCGGCCGGTAGTTTCAAGAGTTGTAGCCCTGTTCCCCCATTTTCTGCTCATTTTGTGTTCTTCAGCTACATTATGACTTACCGGGTTGGTTGGTTTGGGTCCAGAGAGATTTTAGAGTGAATTGAGACAATTAGTCTCTCATTTGAAGCTTAAGTTAGAAAAGTTGACCGGATGTTGACTTATGTGTAAACGACCTCATATTTGAATTTTGATGGTTCTATTAGCTCTGTTAGGTGATTTTGGACTTAGGAGCGCGCCCGGTTGGTATTTTGGAGGTTCGTAGTAGAATTAGGCTTGAAATACCGAAAGTTGAAATTTTGGAAAGTTTGACCGGGAGTAGACTTTTTGATATCGGGGTCGGATTAGATTTTCAGAAGTTGGACTAGGTCGATGGTGTCATTTATGACTTGTGTGCAAAATGTTAGGTCACTTAGACCTGATTTGATAAGTTTTGACATCGTTTGTTGAATTTGAAAATTTCAAAGTTCATTAGGCTTGAATCCGTGTGTAATTCATGTTTTTGATGTTGTTTGAGATATTTTAAGGATTCGACTAAGTTCGTATGATATTTTGGGACTTGTTGGTATGTTTGGTTGATGTCCCGAGGGCCTCCGGTGAGTTACGGGTAGTTAACTGATCATTTTTGGCCTTTGATTGATATCTGGTATCTATTGGTTTTTGCTGTTGCTGGTTTCCTCATACGCGTTCGTGAGGCAGGTCTTGCGATCGCGAAGTGTAATTAGAGGTTGAAGAGGATTAATTCTTCGCGTTTGCGAAGAACAGGATGCGTTCGCCAAGGTTTGGGAATAGAGTGCATCGCGGACGCGAGATGGGGAACGCGTTAGCAAAGAAGAGAAGAGGCAACTGGGGACCCCACTCATTTGGTCTACATGTTCACGGAGGTGCCGTCACGTTCGCGATAAGAGGGGTCAGTAATGGTTCGCGTTCGTGAGTGGTTGAGCGCGTTCGCATAGAAGGGATTTTTGGTCAGGGGTGAATTTTGCTTCACGAACGCATGGGTGCTTCCGCATTCGCGAAGGAGGCGTACCTGGGTAGAATAAAAGATTCAAAAACGAGGGTTTTAAGTTCATAGCACAAAATTGAATTGGGAGATCGGTAGAAGGCGATTTTTGGAGAGATTCTTGCGTGGGTGTTTAGGGTAAGTAATTCCTATCTAATTTTGGTCGAATTCCATGATTATGTCTTTAATTCTACCATTTAATTTGTGATATGTGGTGGAAAATTGGGGAAAAAAGGAAGTGTTCTTGAGATGGACTTTTGAGGTTTTGAATGGGATTTTGTTATCGGATTTGAGTAAATTTGGTATGGTTAGACTCGTGAGTGAATGCGTTTTTGGGTTTTGTGATTTTTTTCAAATTTTGAGGGGTGGGCCCAGGGGCCGGGTTAAGCCAATTTCATTTTTTGGCTATAATTTAGTATTTTTATTGTGGAACTGATCCCTTTAGCCTATATTGATTGTATTATACTACTTGTGGCTAGATTCGAGATGTTTGGAGGCCGATTTGAGAGGCAATGGCATTTCGGAGTACAGATTTGCTCGGTTTGAGGTAAGTAACGCTTTCATACTTGATTCTCAGGGTTAGAAAGCCCAAATTATGTGTTTTGTGATTGGTATTGAGGTGACGCACATACCAAGTGATGGGCGTGCGGGCGTGCACCGTGAGAATTGTGACCTGATTGATTTCATGGCACCGTACAGTGAATCTATCTTGTTGATATTTGTGTTTTCACCATGTGATGAAGTAATTGAGCTGTCAACATGCTAGATATCATGTTTGGCTTTATGCCGATAATGTTGGGACCCATAATGGTCGTTTCTTGCTGTTATATCACTGATTTCATTGTTATTTCGTGCTTAGTCATGTACATGCATTTCATATAATATCTCAGTCTCAGTTGTTATTTATTGATACATCATATCATTGTTTTGGGCTAGTTTTCATGACATTGTGAGCCTGTGAGTGAGAATGGAGAGATTGATGACTGAGTAAGACCGAGAGCCTGATTATGAGTGACAGTTATAGGATTGGGCTGCAAGTCGCAACGTTTATATTGATCTGTGATAGCGCTTGGGCTGTAGGAACCCCTTAGGAGTCTGTACACAACCCCAGTGAGCGCAGTTGATATTATTGAGGGATGGATCTTCCCTAGACATGCATCTTGTCCGAAATACTTGATACCTGGATATGGATCTTCTCCACAGAGTTGGATTGGCCTTCCTCCGTACTGGGTGACTTATAGTCAGTGATGTATATGTTCCGGGATGGATCTTCCTTGGGCCGTATGGGCCATATACAGTACCGAGTGGTTGAGCATTTGAGAATGTGAGCACATGAGGCTTACAGCATGGTACATCACATACATCATGTGTATTGGCATGCAGAGATAGTAGAGTTCTATTCTTTATATTGTTCGGATCTGCTTTACTTTACTGTTTGAGCTGCCTATTTAATTTGAAAGCATGCCTACGTTGTGAGCACGTGATTTTTGCCTCACGAAAACAAATCCAAAATAAATCAAAAATAAATAAAACAAATCTCTTTTAGTGTGCGATTTTTAGAATTTGTGTGGTGTTTATTAATTATTTGTGTTGTCCGTAAATATTTGCTTTGTTATAATTAAACAAAATTAAAATAAAAATAAATGTTTCATGCATATCTAGGATTTAATTATGCATTTAATAATTGATTAAAAATAAAATTACAAAAATATGCATTTGTTCTAATTTTAATGTTTCACTATGTGATTAATATTTTCGTCTATGTGTTAATAATTGTTAAAGGTTGATTAATGTCTTGTAAAGTTAATTCTTGTTTTTATAATTTTAATTAGGATTTTAATAATTAAATTGGAAATTAAAAAGAAGTGGAAATTAAATGGGCAAAACGGATCTGGGCCAAAAATCCTAAACAAAAATCAGGCCCAAACAATTTCAACCCTCTACAGCCCAATCCCAACACCCCCATGTCTGGTCCAATTCAAACAAACCAAACGACGGCATTTGGTCATCCTTCATCAAGGGCCGTTGGATCAAATCCAACCAACGATTGAGATCCCACATCCCTTACCCGTAACCTTTACCCGACCCATTGCCCCAACCCAGCCCGACCCTGGCATTAAACCAAACGACATCGTTTGGTTTAATGAACTGATCTTGACCGTATATCATGATTGATCTAACGGTCAAGATTAATCCACCATTCCCTTATATAAAGTCCAAACCCCTACCCCGACCCCCTAACTAAACACCCCCTCCTCTCTACTGTTCATCATCCCCTACGAAATCACACCCCTAACCCTAGCCGCCCTCATTCCCCACCGCCTGAAACCCAGTGGCAACAACGCCGCCGGTTACCACCTTAACACCCCGGAACCCCCTAACCATCCTCTATCCAATTATGTTAGCCACTTGGCTCGAATCCTCCTGAAGGTTCTCGAATCTTCATTTGAAGATTCGAGCCAAACTCAGATCTAAACCAAACAGCCCCTAATTAACACCATAACATCCCCTATCCATCCTCATCACGGATCTGTTAGTTGCATGGCTCGAATCCTACTGTAACTGCTCGAATATTCGAGTGAAACCTGACCCTATCCCAACCTACCTCAGACTCACACCAGTTACCCACCTGACCTCCCTCATGCCTAGAATACCATTGGTTTGATTCGAATATACCTAGAAATGTTCGAATTTAAGATCCAAGAATCAGAAACCCTAAAAATTTCAATTTTTGGGTTCTGCCCCAAATTAAATAAAAGGTTGGGGTCTAATCGACCTTAGTCAAAGTATTTTCAGTTGAGAATACTTCGACTAAGGTCTGTTTGATTTCAAAAGTTGGAATCCAAGTTGCCTTTGTGTTCGTGTGAATTTGAAGAAGTAAAGGTATTTTCCCTATTTTTCTTTTGTTTCCTATGTGTATAATGTTGTTTGTTTCAGTAGTTGGTGTAATTTTTCATATTTGTTTAGTTGGTTCTGTGATTCTGTCTCATACCCGTCTATTTGATCAAAATTATACTATTGTTTCTGTTGGTATGATTACTTACAATGTGTGTAATCGACTCGATTAAGTTCGTCGATTAGTTATATTATGAATTCTCGTTTATGATAATACTGATTGAAACAATCTGTTTCTATTTTTATAGACTGTTTGTTGACAATTGTTGTAGATAATCAGTTTAATTAATACTCGTCAATTAAATCACCCTTGTTTATATTTCAATAAGTCTGTCAAAATAAATGTTGTGTATATATTGTTTCCTGAACATTAAGTTTCAGGGCATTGTAAGTATATTAACAATGCTCCTGTGTTTGTTTGATTTTAGTCCAATGTTGAAATTCAGTTTAACTTGTTATGTTGAATTCAGTATAATGTTGTTGTGATGTTAGGTTTGAATTCAAGTTTACAGGGGTTGGTTAAATACAATTGTATTAGGAGATTAATTATAGGATTGGTTATAGCTGCTTGAATAGATTATAAAATTTGTTCTATATCAGATTCTGATTTTTAGTTTTTTTTTAAAAAAAAAACAGTAATAACAGTAGGATTTCCGGGCATTTCTGGGAATAAAACAGTAAAAACAGTGTTAGTGCTAGTGTGCTGGAAGTGGAATGTTAGTGGCTGCTAATCTAATAGGATAATAGGAAACCAAAGGAAGTGGAGGGGCTGAAAATAAAGTAAAGGTATCCTTAGTGCTGTTTGAATAAGAAAAAGCAGTTCAGTGGCAGATTTTAAGGGAAAATCTGCCTTAGATAACAAAAGGGGGGTCCGGGCAGCACTTAAGAGAAGGGGGGCAGACCTGTATAAATACAAGAAAGAGAGATTTAAAAGAGGATCTGATTTTTAAGAAAAGGAAGAGAACCAAAAAGAGAAAGAAAAAAAAGAGGGGAAAAAAAATCTGAAAAGGAAAGAGAGGAAGAAAACAGAAAAAGAAATAGAAAAGAGAACATTCACACACACACACACACAATCTGAAACAGATATAGAAGAAGGAAAGAAAATCAGAAATAGGAATCTGAAACAGATAGAGGAAAGAAACTGAAATCTGAAATGTTTTCTTTCTAAAATCTGTCCGTTGTTTGTTTGTGGATTTTGTTCGGTTTAAATCTGAAATTTTTCTCAAATTTCTGTCACTGTTCATCTGGGTTAACGGGTCTTGTTCAGACTTGTTGTGTTATTGGTATATTCTGCCGGTGTTTTGTTGCTGCTATTACTGCTGAAATTTACTCCTTTTACCTTCATTTCCAGGTACATATCTTTTAAACTCATGCTGTGAAAAGCTTCAACATGACAAATAAATGAAGCTTGGAAATTATAATTCTGTTTTCCATTCGTGTAAGTTCATTAGTTTAAATTTCAGCTTTGTTTCATGTTGGTTAACTAGTAGTGAGTTCGACACGATGGTTATAAGTTAATTGTCTTATTTTGAAATTCGTATAAAAGCTTTGTAATAATGTTATCCATTTCGAAATCTCATTAGTTTAGTTATATTTGAACTGTCAAAATAAGGAACATGGCAAAAAGTTGGCCATTATTCAAATTTTATGGTATTGTTAGTTAGGTACAGCATAATATGGAAATATCAAGGAAAACATACATTATTGGTTTATTTTGTTAATTAGTTAGTTGTTGTTTAAAGCTAGGTGATGTTGGTTGCACTTTGCTATATTATGGCATAACAATGGTTATGTTTACAATCAATAGTTGAAAGTTGCATTAGTAAAATCCGCTATGTTCACAATGTCAAAAAATGGCGAATAATGTTGTATGCAATATCATTTTATTAAGTCAACAGGTAGATTTGTTCTCCTTCTTAATAACAAATGGCCTAGGAATTTTACAATGCGAAAGTTAGCGTTTGCCAATAGTTCGGTAGGTTAAGAATAGAAATCATTTCGATTATGTATATCCCAAACTCAATCATAAGCAGAATTAACCAAAATAATCATGCATATCGGATTAAGAACAAGTGATGTAGAAGTAGATTAAATTTATAATGTGTAACAATTTTAAAAGTGCAAAAATAGCATTCGTTGCAAAAAAGAATAATGAGAATTCTTTGAAAATATCATTTCCTTTCAAGAATTGATTTTGTTTAGTTTCATACACTATTCACATTTTTAGTATACATATGTTGTATTTACTAAAAAATAGTGTTAATCATATGTTTATTCTTTTCTTTAAATTTGAATAGCTTGGAGGAATGTAATTCATACGCGAAAAATATAATCAGCGGTCAACATTTAATAAATTGTGAATTCTTTTTCAAAGAATTTAAGGGCATCTCAAAATGGGAATTTATCATGATTTTCACATAAAAAATGTACGAATATAATAAACAATTTGTGGAAAATCCATAATACCATTACGAATATTTTGCGCGATTAGGGATGCGTTCGCGTAACCTGATTATATTTTTAAAAGCTAATTCGGATTATGCGTTCGCGCAACTTCGAGCGAATATTTAATAAAAGGGATTTCTCCAAGAATGTTAAAATAATTTCATATAACCCGAGATGCGCAGTTCATTGTTTAATCATACAAGGGCGACGATGTTCTTAATTTTATTTCTAACTTCGAATGTATGATTTTTTATAATAAAAAATATAAAAAATATTATCAACCTTTTTATGTACACGTATGCGTGGCATGATTCTTTATGATTATAAAAGGTATATAATACGAGTATACGTACGCGTAATTCGTTTATATAGTTGTAAACAATCTAAATAAAAGCGGTAACAAAATCATGTAATAAAAATGTACTTATTAAAATCAAGATAATTAAGCCAAGAATAAAAACAGTTGAGCGACCGGGCTAGAACCACGGAATTCGGAAATGCCTAACACTTTCTTCCGGATTAACAGAATTCCTTACTCAGGATTTTTGGTTCGCAGAATAACAAACAGAGTCATATTCTCCTCGATCCAGGGATTAAAACCGGTGACTTGGGACGCCTTAAAATTCCCAGGTGGCGACTCTGAAACAAATAAACAAATCCCGTTTCGACTGTACTTTAATTGGAGAAAACTCCCTACGCACCCTCGCGGGTGCGGAAAAAGGAGGTGTGACAGCTCTGGCGACTCTGCTGGGAACTTTTATTGTGAAAACTGTAACCCAGAACCACTGGTTCAGGGTTTAAAGAATTCGAGCTTAAAATAACTGTGATAATTGGCTTTATTTACTATATGATTTTCAACTGTTTATATGCTTAATATGCTAAATGTTGCTTTTTACCGCTTTAATATTATTTGAATTGTGAATATATACAACTGCTACGAAACCCCCTTCTTTCTGAGTCTTCTGAATTTATGGTGTAAACGTGCGCGTGGCCCACCTTTCTATTAAAGTCATACCAAATAAGACGAAGTTGGGACAAGTAACTAGGCCGGGTAGACTTTCATGCTCCCGGTACGTTGCCCCCACTTCGGCTCAAACTGTCCGTTTGGGTAAGCCAAGTTTAGAACAATATGCATCAGGTTTTTACCTAGAATAACTCAGCCATGTACCAGATCCCTAGTAGGAACGTTTATTTGCATCATGTACATTTGGCCTTGGAGACTCAACACAGGGGTTGGGTCTGTCTAGGACAGGTTAACCCAAAATAAAAAGACCATCCTGATGCATCCTACTTGCTACCTGTGCATTCATTTGCCTCAAATATGCTTGTTGACCAGCTTAATTGAAATCATTGTGAGAACCGAGGAATAAAATGGGCTGTTTTAAGAAATTCCCAAAAAATTAGTTTTAAATCTTGAAATAAAGGTGTTTAATAAATAAAAAATTGAAAATGATTTTTTAGTGTATATTTTCAAAATGAGTCTTGACTTTATTAAAATTAAATTTCAGATACAAAATGAGCACCACACAAAACCCCCCATCCACGAATACAGACGAGTTTCTATTTCAGCTTCAAATGTGGTGGTATGAATTAGGCGAAGATGGTCAAAAATGGGTCGTCAAGCATTTGGGAAATCTCACGGATATTATGAAAGTTAAACCCCGTGATGATCTGATTGCGGCGTTAGTAACTTTTTGGGACCCTGTTCACAATGTCTTTCGTTTCTCTGATTTCGAGCTTACTCCTACATTAGAGGAGATAGCTGGATATGCTGGTTTTGACGGAAGTCTAAGAAATCAAAGCCTGATATTCACAAAGGCTCCCTCGGTACATCGATTCTTCGATCTTCTGAACATCAGTAATCAAATCAGGAAAAGCAATGTCATCAACGGATGTTGTTCTTTCAACTTCTTATATTCAAGGTTTGGAAAGTCAGATGGATTCGAAATTCATGAGAAAGGCCTTACTAACAAGCAAAACAAAGACACTTGGCAGATTCACCGCCGCTTTGCCTTCATGGTGGCTTTTCTAGGAATCATGGTCTTCCCAAACAAAGAGCGAACAATTGATATTCACACCGCAAAAGTTGTGCAAATCCTCACCACCAAGGAAAATCACACCCTTGTCCCCATCATTCTCTCAGACATTTATCGGGTGTTGACTTTATGTAAATCAGGAGCAAAAGTCTTCGAAGGATGTAAAATTTTGTTGCAAATGTGGGTGATTGAACATCTCCAACAACAGCCCAAGATCATACAGTACGGGCCAAGCAATGATAATTGCATCGAGAGTTATGAGGAAAGAATAAAAGACAATAAGTCCCCAAAAGGGATAGAAGCATGGGTATCTCATCTAAGGGCTTTAACGTTGAATCAAATCGAGTGGACTCTGGGATGGCTCCCGATGAGGGACGTGATACACATGTCAACCTCAAATAGTTATTTGCTACTATTGGGATTGAGAAGCATCCAGCCATATGCACCCCTAAGAGTCCTAAGACAACTAGGGAGATACCAAGTAGTTCCTGATGATGAAGATTTGAGTATGCAAGTAATCGAATTACACCCGGAAGCCACTATTTCCGAGGCTCTAATTCAGCAGATGTGGAATGGATGTTGATACTTGAAAAGTGATACTCAAGTCCCAGACAAAGGGTGAGATAAATCATGGATATGCAAGGTGGTTTGAGAAACGGTCTCGCGTGGATGATTTACCAGAACCTGAGCTAAGAAGGCCAACAAAAAGACCCCATATTCAAAGCTTTAATGATAAAATCCAAGAGCGGTTGATCTGGGGAGAAAAGGAAAAAGGGTACAAAGCAACTATCCATGCCCTAAAGGAAAATCTGAGGAGCCTCAGTTTAGAGAAAGATTTGCAAGCGCAAGAAGCCGAAGGCGAGAAGAAGAGTCTAGCTTGTGAGAATGAGAATCTTCATGCTCGATTTCAAAAAATGAAAAAGGCTTCTGAAACACCAATAAGGAGTTGGAAGGATCAAAAAACCATCGCCAATCTTTTTGAAAGAATGCAAGATTATGATTCCATTCTTGCTACAAACGAAAGGGCGTTGAGCAAAGCAAAAGAAAGAATCCAACAATTAAACGAAGAAGCCAGATCTAATAAGGAACGCCAAGATAGGCAATCCAAAGAAGACATGGCACAATTTAAGAAGGAAAAAGACCATTGGAAACGATCAGAATACCAACTTCGTGCACAACTAGAAGAGGGAAGAAGATACAACAGAGAACATCAACAAGCGGACATCGACAGAGAAAGAGCGCAGGCAAGATTAGAGCAGACCAGACTCCGAGCTCTATTAGAGTCAGCTCTAGATCGTGAAGACCATGTCAGAGATATAGTCACTACTCGCCAGCAGCAATTGCAGAACCAAGACCAACGTCTCCAAGATTTCAGGTCACAAATCCACGACCTGGCGGTCTACACCTCTCAAAGTTATGTAAACTGCCAAGGAATGGAGTATGAAAGGTTTACAGAGCATGCACCCATTTTTGCCCGTCATCTAGCAATGGAGTTGGAAAGGATGTATCGTACGCTGGGAGGTCATCCAGGTCAAGCCCCACATTGAGCAAATAATCCAATAATTGACAACAAAAGTGGAAAGTGGGGCATGTTGTGAGATGTTAAGAGTTGTATCTTTTATTTTGATTTAAGTGTGTGTGTTTCAAACCATTTTCTTATAAGGTTTTCAAATGTAATGTCTATTCCATCTTTGTATAATGAATAAAAGTGTTTGCCTTATGTCCGAACTACGCAAGGTCTGATTCATGCGGGGGCATGATACGTAGGCAATCTCTATAAGATTCGACCACGATACAATAAAAAATGTATATAAGAAAATAAAATAAAAGTGAATAACAGTAAAAATTTCAAGAAAGCTGGGACGACACAAGCAGCCAAGCAAATGCATAGTAGAAAGGGGTTACTTGTCTAGGAGCATTGCATCTCAACGTGTAATTATATATGTGTTAAACTCTCAAAACTAACAAGTTTGTTCATTTCCAGAATTCAAGCAGTTAGTTTCTCTAAAGAGTATACTGGCATATTATCATTATCACATGAGATCAAAAGGACCAATACCCGAAAGTATGTCTATCCCAGATGTTGACACAGGTATTGAGCTAGAGGAGATGGATGTTGGGAAAATGAAAGAAGAGATGTTTAAACTCAAACAACAAATGGCTAAGATGTACCAGGCCTGGTCTATAGGGCAGTTACCCCCATCTTACCCAACTAACCCCGCTCCATCAATGGCCCAAACTCAGGATAATCTTACCACTGAATTACCCCCAAATCTCCCCATTTACCAACACTACCGAGGAACCACCTCTCAGACACCGCAGTCTCCCCCTCCTAAACCAGTTCCATACTTTCCTCCACCTGTAACTCCCGTCTTTGTGGCACCTCCCACAGCTACACTCCACAACTCTCCTAGTGATCCTACATTCCAGGCCCAGGACAACCAATATTACCCCCCGGAGCCCACCCTCAAAGCCTCCGAAATCCATTCAACTACTCCTCGTTTTGACCTCCCAACCGAAGTCGACAAGCCAGCCAAAAATGCTGAACAAGAAGAGATGTTCAGGAAGGTCAAAAGTCTAGAACAATCGTTCCGAGATATGCGAGGATTAGGTGGGCAAGTCACTGTAGCATACAAGGATTTGTGTTTGTTCCCAAATGTACAATTACCAGTTGGCTTCAAAATGCCTAAATTTGACCTATACAATGGGCACGGCGACCCAGTAGCCCACTTAAGGGGTTTCTGCAACAAGATGCGAGGAGCTGGGGGAAAGGACGAATTATTGATGGCTTACTTCAGTCAAAGTTTAAGTGGATCAGCTTTGGAGTGGTATACACGCCAAGACCATGGGAGATGGTACACCTGGGATGACTTGGCACAGGCATTCGCATATTATTTCCAATACAATCTGGAAATCATCCCAGATCGACTATCTTTGACAAAATTTGAGAAGAAACACAATGAAAGTTTCAGAGAGTATGGCTTCCGGTGGAGAGAACAGGCAGCAAGAGTGGATCCGCCTATGAAGGAGAGTGAAATGGTAGACTACTTCCTCCAAGCCTTGGAACCAACTTACTATGCCCATTTGGTTTCAGCGGTAGGAAAATCATTCAACGAAGTAGTGAAGATGGGAGGTATGGTGGAAGAAGGCCTCAAGACAAATAAAATTATGAGTTATTCAGCAATTAAGGCAACTACTCAAGCTATTCAAGGCGGGGTAGGAGGAATCGGAAGAAAGAAGAGAGAGGAAGCAGCGGTAGTTGATTCAGGAATTTGGTCGGGACCCAGAGGTTCACCGCCTTACTATAATCAACAACGACCTCGCCAATCAACTTACTACCACAATTCATCCCAACACTACTGTCACCCTTCAGAGCCTCATTTTTTCATTAACCATGCACAAGCATACAATCAGCCACCTGTTCACACTAATTGGCGTGCTCCTGCCATACCAGGTACTTACCCACGAGCCTATCCCGGACCAGGTTTCAGGCCTAGGCCAGCATTCATGGGAGAAAGGGAACAGAAAAAGAAAACCTACACCCCATTGGGAGAGTCCTACACTAGTCTGTTCCACAGGCTGAGACAGCTGGACATGCTAAGACCAATACAATCCAAGCTACCCAATCCTCCTCCAAAGAATCTGGACTACACCATTAGCTGTGAGTATTGTTCCGGTACACCAGGCCAAAATACGAAAAAATGCTGGCATTTAAAAAATGCAATACAAGAGATGATTGATACCAATAAAATCGAGGTTCAGACCCCCGAAGCTCCCAATATCAATAGAAATCCAATGCCAGCACATCAGGAGGCCAATATGATAGAAATAGTACGGGTAGATGGGGAGACAAAGAAGCTGTCACAAACTGTCATGATGATCAGGTCTCATAAAGCCAAGCCGGATAAGCAGTTAACAGAGGAGAAGTCGGTATCTAAGCAGAACAGAAATCGTGATGAACCATCTGTGGTAGTCGAGAAGGGATCTTCGAGCAAGGTTGCCACAAAGCAAGAAAGGTTGAAAGTGATAGTACCAGGGGTTGCCAGTAAACCCATTGTAGTCGTGGAAGGAGCCCGTGTAGATCGGGTTATTATCAAACCTGTAACCCAGCTACCAGTGATCAACAACAAAGCTATTCCATGGAACTATGAACGGGTGACTGTAATATACAAGGGAAAAGAAGTCAAGGAAGAAGTATGTGAGGTGCAAGGCTTGACTCATTCGGGAAGATGTTTTAAGCCAGAAGAGTTAAGAAAAACTAAAAATAATCCAACACCAATAAAGAGAGCTGTGACAGAAGAAGAAGCGGAAGAGTTTTTAAGAAAAATGAAACTCCATGACTATTCTGTTGTGGATCAATTGAAGAAGACGCCCGCTCAAATTTCATTATTGTCATTACTGATCCATTCAGAGGAGCACCGTCTGGCTTTGATGAAAATCCTGAATGAGGCTCATGTTCCTGAAAAAATTTCTGTAAATCATTTGGGAAGAATAGCCAACAGAATTTTTGAGGCAAACAGAATTACATTTTCTAATGATGAATTGCCTGTGGAAGGTACTGAGCACAATAGAGCTCTTTACCTCACCGTGAAATGTGAAAACTCCGTAGTAACCCGGGTATTGGTTGACAACGGTTCAAGTGCAAACATCTGCCCTCTCTCCACTTTAAGCAAATTGAAAATCAAAAAGGAGAGGATCCAGAAGAATAGTATTTGCGTACGGGGGTTTGATGGTGGAAGCAGAGATTCATTTGGCGACATAGTGTTGGAACTGACAATAGGGCCAGTTGAATTCACAATGGAGTTTCAAGTACTGGACATAACTGTTTCTTATAATTTGTTGTTGGGTCGACCATGGATCCATGCTGCTAAAGCAGTCCCGTCAACACTACACCAGGCGGTCAAGTTTGAATGGGATCATCAAGAAATAGTTGTGCATGGGGAAGAAAGTTTAAATGCTCACAGCAGTGCCATTGTACCGGTCGAGGGAACAGAAAATGACCAGGGACCATGAGTATACCAAGTGTCCGACACAGTGTCGGTAGAGAAAATTCCAGAGGGGAAGTACCTTCCGAATCCAAAGATAACCTCTGCATCAGCCATGGTAGCCTATAAAATGTTAAAAAATGGTTTTATACTCGGCAAAGGTTTAGGCTCGTCTTTGCAAGGAATTATACAACCAGTATCTCTCCCCGAGAACTGGGGAACATTCGGTTTGGGGTTCATACCCACTGTCAACGACGTGAAAAAGGCCAGAAAGCTGAAACAAAAGGCATGGGTTCTTCAAAACCAGTCCCACATCTATCAAAGTCTTTTGTCAAGACCGGTGCTAAAAATCGCCCGATAACAACAATTCCTAAATCCCTGGTCAATCCTGAGGAAGAATTAATTGAAAGATTTGAGAAATTGTTTGACGATGTGAATATGGTGGAAAGCGGGGAAGGTTGTAGCAACGCAGAAGTTCAATTCGTTGGGCCAAAAACAAAGCTTAATAATTGGAAAGCCACTCCTCTCCTCATTCGAAAGGAGTCTTGGTAGTTTATTTTGATTTTTTTTCAGTTTGTTTGGGTTACCTCAGGGTTGTAATCCCAATGCTTATCTTACAGTTTGTTTGAAGTGTGCAAACCCTGTTATCTTTCATCATCCAATAAAATACAGTTTCCTTTTTCATTATCATTCCTGATAGTTTTCTTTTCTTTTTCTTTTTCTGTACAGTTCTTTTTACGCTGGCTCTAGTGATATGGCATGCATGAGGAGTCCTCAGCCCAGTCTTAAAAATCAATTTGGTTCCGAAATAATAATTCAAGAAATATATTGTGATTATGAATCAGAATATGATGAAGATGAGGTTTTTGAAGAGATTAGTAAAGAGTTAATTCACTTTGAGGAAAAAACCAAACCTAATTTGAGTGATACCGAGGACATAAATATAGGGGACACGAGTAATATCCGGGAAACTAAAATAAGTGTCCATCTCGAACCAAAGATCCGAGAAGAGTTAATTAAAGCACTCATAGAATTCAAAGATGTTTTTGCATGGTCATATGACGACATGTCGGGCCTAAGCACTGATTTAGTGGTTCACAAATTGCCCACCGATCCAACGGTGCCTCCGGTCAAGCAGAGACTGAGAAAATTCAAGCCTGATATGAGTGTGAGAATTAAGGAAGAAATCACCAAACAGTTGGAAGCAAAGGTCATTCGAGTCACTCGATATCCTGTTTGGTTAGCTAATATCGTTCTTGTGCCAAAGAAAGACGGCAAAATTAGAGTATGCGTCGACTACCGCAATCTCAACAAAGCAAGTCCGAAGGATAATTTTCCATTACCCAATATCCATATTTTGATCGATAATTTTGCCAAGCATGATATAGGATCTTTCATAGATTGTTATGCCGGGTATCATCAAATTCTAATGGATGAAGAAGATGCAGAAAAGACGGCATTCATCACACCATGGGGAACTTATTGCTATCGGGTAATTCCATTCGGTTTGAAGAACGCCGGAGCAACCTACATGAGAGCAATGACCACAGTGTTTCATGATATGATACACAAGGAGATTGAAGTATACGTGGACGATGTGATCATAAAATCAAAGCATCAGGCCAACCACGTTGGGGATTTGAGGAAATTCTTCTTAAGACTTCGCAGGTACAACCTCAAGCTTAACCCTGCCAAATGCGCATTTGGAGTTCCATCTGGAAAGTTGCTGGGATTCATAGTCAGTCGGCGAGGCATCGAGCTAAACCCATCAAAACTCAAAGACATCCAAGAATTGCCACCTCCAAGGAACAAAACTGAAGTAATGAGTTTGTTGGGAATGTTAAATTACATCAGCAGGTTTATTGCTCAGCTTACGACAACCTGTGAGCCTATTTTCAAATTGTTGAAAAAAAATGCTGCGGTCAAATAGACTGATGAGTGTCAGGAGGCGTTTGATAAGATAAAAGGATACCTGTCAAACCCACCCGTGTTGGTCCCGCCAGAGCCAGGAAGACCTCTGATTCTTTACTTAACAGTTTTGGAAAATTCATTTGGTTGTGTATTGGGGCAACATGACCTCACCGGCAGAAAAGAACAGGTCATCTACTGCCTTAGCAAGAAATTCATAGCTTATGAGGTTAAGTATACTCAACTGGAAAGGACGTGCTGCGCCCTAACTTGGGTAGCTCAGAAATTGAAACACTATTTGTCATCCTACACTACTTACCTCATTTCGCGTATGGATCCATTGAAATATATTTTTCAAAAGCCGATGCCAACAGGAAGACTTGCAAAGTGGCAGATATTGCTCACAGAATTTGACATCATCTATGTGACTCGGACTGCAATGAAAGCCCAATCATTGGCCGATCATTTAGCCGAAAACCAGGTCGACGAGGAGTAGGAGCCATTGAAAACCTATTTTCCCGATGAAGAAATAATGCATATCGATGAGATCGAGCGAATTGAAATACCTGGCTGGAAACTCTTCTTTGATGGGGCCGCTAACATGAAAGGAGTCAGGATAGGAGTTGTAATCATTTCTGAAACAGGGCATCACTATCCTGTTACGGCTCAACTGCGATTTTATTGCACCAATAATATGGCTGAATATGAAGCTTGTATTATGGGGTTAAGGCTAGCCGCAGACATGGGTATCCAAGAAATTTTAGTCATGGGAGATTCGGATCTTCTGGTACACCAAATTCAAGGAGAATGGGAAACCCGAGACTTAAAGCTCATACCATACCGACAATGTCTACATGATCTTTGTCAGCGGTTTCAATCAGTGGAGTTCCGGTATATTCCAAGGATCCATAATGAGGTCGCCGATGCATTGGCTACCTTGGCATCAATGTTGCACCATCCAGACAAAGCTTATGTGGATCCACTACATATTCAAGTCCACGATCAGCACGCTTATTGCAATATGGTTGAAGAAGAATTTGATGGTGAACCATGGTTCCACGACATCAAGGAGTATATCAGGATGGGGATATATCCCGCACAAGCCACAGGAGATCAAAAGAGGACCATTAGGCGATTGGCAAATGGATTCTTCTTAAGCAGAGGAGTTTTGTATAAAAGAACACCAGATCTTGGATTATTAAGATGCATAGATGCCAGACAAGCTACGGCTGTCATGTCTGAAGTACATTCGGGAGTTTGCGGACCCCACATGAGCGGATATGTACTGGCAAAGAAAATCCTCCGAGCTGGTTATTATTGTCTTACCATGGAGCAAGATTGTATCAGTTTCGTGCGCAAGTGTCATCAATGCCAAATACACGGAGATTTGATTCATTCTCCACCATCCGAGTTGCACACAATGTCGGCACCATGGCCCTTCGTTGCTTGGGGCATGGATGTGATTGGACCAATTGAGCCGGCAGCATCCAATAGGCACAGGTTCATTCTGGTAGCCATTGATTATTTTACCAAGTGGGTTGAGGCCAAAACATTCAAATCAGTAACCAAGAAAGCTATGGTCGATTTTGTCCACTCAAATATCATATGTCGATTCGGAATCCCAAAGGTGATCATCACAGATAACGATGCTAATCTTAACAGTAACTTAATGAAAGAAGTGTGTCAACAGTTTAAGATTACACATCGCAACTCTACCCCATATCGGCCCAAGGCGAATGGAGCAGTCGAGACAGCCAACAAAAACATAAAGAAGATACTTCAGAAAATGGTAGAAGGTTCAAGACAACGGCATGAAAAACTACCATTTGCGTTATTGGGATATCGCACTACTGTTCGCACTTTAGTAGGAGCAACTCCTTATTTGTTGGTATATGGCACTGAAGCAGTAATTCCTGCAGAAGTTGAGATTCCTTCCCTTCAGATCATCGCCGAAGCAAAGATTGATGATGATGAATGGGTCAAAACCCGTCTGGAACAGTTAAACTTGATTGATGAAAAACGATTGGCCGCAGTATGTCATGGTCAATTATATCAAATAAGAATAGCAAGAGCATACAACAAAAAGGTGCGTCCACGGAAGTTTGAAGTGGGTCAACATGTGCTGAAACGTATTCTTCCACATCAGGTTGAGGCAAAAGGCAAATTTGCCCCGAATTGGCAAGGACCATTCATTGTGACCAGAGTATGATCGAATGGTGCACTATGCTTAACAGATATTGAAGGCAAATGCATAGACATGACGATCAATTCTGACGCGGTAAAGAGATATTATGCATGACTTTTTAAATGTTTGTATTTAGCATTATTTTGAAGATTGGAATGACAAATGCAATTTATTCTGCTATCCAAACACTATACCCTTTGCTTCCCCTTTGAGCCATATTTGTTTCTTTCCTACCCTATCTTGGACTTGGAATCAATGAAAATCAAATATTAAATAAAAAAAAAGAAAAAAAAAAGAAAATCACTATTATTTAGTGAACTACGTTTGACCTGATTCCTCAAAGAAGGATACGTAGGTGCCTCACGGCTCGGTCATAGGGTGCACAATATGCATAATGTGCACAAAAAGAAACATCAAGAGACCCCAATCAAGAAACTGGGGCAGGAATTGTATTGGTAATAAGAAAAGATTCCAAGAGTTGTAATTTTAAACCCATATCAAAACTGTTTAACTTTTGATACCTTTCCATTTTTTAACCACATACCAAAAAAGACCTTTCGATCAATCTTAGAAAAATGTTGAGTCAAGCAAATGAAGATGGTTCGTAACACTCTGGTACAAACAAGAAAGGAAAGTAAAAATGAGAGAGTCTTATAGGTGAAAACCCACACGGGCAACATAAGACGACGGAAGTTGAGAGAAAGTAAAATGAGAGAGTCTTATTGGTGAAAACCTTCGCAGGCACCATAAGGCGAAAAGGAAGTAAGAAATGAACAAATGATGAAGGTTTGTCGGTGAAAACTCTTTGAGATATTGCAAGTCAAGCAGGTCTGTAAAATGAAAAATGAAGTTGGGTTATGAAAATTTCGGGGGAAAATGAGACAATTGAAAGGAGATTGATTAAAAGATTGGGTTGATTAATCCAAATTGCATACCATGATCATTGGCGCCAGTGACTCCAATTAGATAAGTCCTTTATTCCTTCTCCAACAATCATCCAAATTTGGATTTTTTTTTCTTTTCGTTCTAGATTGTCGAAATCCTCATATTTTCGTCACTAATAATCTTACTCTTCTAAAGCTTTTGAGATGAGTTTTGTTCCAAACAAATAAGAAAGGATGTTAAGGTATACTACCAAGATTCAAGGTTTTATAGGACAAAAATACGGCCATGATGGGCAGGAGGTAATAAAAAAATAATAAGATATGGGTGTAAGAAAAGTGGAATCAAAAGCGAATCAGCAATGTCAGGAGAACATATGATTACGGTTAAAAGGGTTTGAAGGAAAACATACAGATGAGAATCCTATAGATAAAGATCAACTACAAGGACAAACAGTCTTTTCAACCATTCCAAGGCAATAAAACAAGACGAAGAGGAATCCCATAATCGGCAAGAATGCCCCAGTTAACCATCTTGTTTTAAAACTAACAAAGTTTTCTTTCATTTAAAAACAGGGGCAAAAACAACATTTGTGTCAGGAAAAACCCAATGAAAAATTAAAGAAGAAGTCAGGCGTCCACCTGGAGAATGAGGATGAAGAATTAAAGAAGAAATCAGGCGTCCACCTGGAGAATGAGGATGAAAAATTTAAGAAGAAGTCAGGCGTCCACCTGGAGAATGAGGATGAAAAATTTAAGAAGAAGTCAGGCGTCCACCTGGAGAATGAGGATGAAGAATTAAAGAAGAAGTCAGGCGTCCACCTGGAGAATAAGGATGAAGAATTAAATAAGAAGTCAGGTGTCCACCTGGAGAATGAGGATGAAGAATTAAAGAAGAAGTCAGGCGTCCACCTGGAGAATAAGGATGAAAAATTTAAGAAGAAGTCAGGCGTCCACCTGGAGAATGAGGATGAAGAATTAAAGAAGAAATCAGGCGTCCACCTGGAGAATGAGGATGAAAAATTTAAGAAGAAATCAGGCGTCCACCTGGAGAATGAGGATGAAAAATTTAAGAAGAAGTCAGGCGTCCACCTGGAGAATGAGGATGAAGAATTAAAGAAGAAGTCAGGCGTCCACCTGGAGAATAAGGATGAAGAATTAAAGAAGAAGTCAGGCGTCCACCTGGAGAATGAGGATGAAGAGTTAAAGAAGAAGTCAGGCGTCCACCTGGACAAAGGATGAAGAATTAAAGAAGAAGTCAGGCATCCACCTGGAGAATAAGGATGAAAAATTTAAGAAGAAGTCAGGCGTCCACCTGGAGAATGAGGATGAAGAATTAAAGAAGAAATCAGGCGTCCACCTGGAGAATAAGGATGAAAAATTTAAGAAGAAATCAGGCGTCCACCTGGAGAATGAGGATGAAGAATTAAAGAAGAAGTCAGGCATCCACCTGGAGAATAAGGATGAAAAATTTAAGAAGAAATCAGGCGTCCACCTGGAGAATGAGGATGAAGAATTTAAGAACAAGTCAGGCGTCCACCTGGAGAATGAGGATGAAGAAAGAAAGAAGAAATCAGGCGTCCACCTGGAGAATGAGGATGAAAAATTAAAGAAGAAATCAGGCGTCTACCTGGAGAATGAGGATGAAGAATTAAAGAAGCAATCAGGCGTCTACCTGGAGAACAAGGACAAAGAAAGAAGCAATAAGGCGTCCACCTGGAGAATGAGGATGAAGAATTAAAGAAGAAATCAGGCGTCCACCTGGAGAATGAGGATAAAAAATTAAAGAAGAAATCAGGCGTCCACCTGGAGAATGAGGATGAAGAATTGAAAAAGAAATCAGGCGTCTACCTGGAGAATGAGGATGAAGAATTTAAGAAGAAGTCAGGCGCCCACCTGGAGAATAAGGGAATACAATTGAAAGCAACAGAAGTCAGGCGCCCACCTGGAGAGCAAGGGAATACAATTGAAGCATTGAAGTCAAAGGCCCTTTCATATAAGAAAGGAGCACACTGAGAGTCAATAAAGCAGAGGAGTCCAACAAAATCCCCAGCAGGAAACACAAGAATCCCAAACAGAGAAAGGAAATACGGGACACAATGAAAGGAAATGCAGAATAAGTCAAATGCCCAAGAGTCACCAAGATATTAAGACAACAAGAAACGCAAGGGCATGATCTAGATAAGATTTTATAATTCATGTACCATAGTCTAGTTTAGCTTTTTGTTTTACCTTTGAAGCAAGGTGTAGTAAGGAGGTCATCAAGCAGTAAAGGCAGCACAAAACAACAGTAACTTCACAGTCCCATGGTAGTCCCAGCTACCCAAAATTTCCCGAACTACATTGACCTGATTCCTTTATAGCCAAGGATATGTAGGAAACCTTTGAAGCAGAGTTCGGTCAAATCTTTCAAAAAATGTTTCCCACGGAGTATTCGAACAGGCAAAAATCGCTCGTATCCGCTCACTTTATCTTTGCACGAAAACTCTTCGAGTTTCCGCACAAAGAGGGGCAGCTGTGAGCACGTGATTTTTGCCTCATGAAAACAACTCCAAAATAAATCAAAAATAAATAAAAGAAATCTCTTTTAGTGTGCGATTTTTAGAATTTGTGTGGTGTTTGTTAATTATTTGTGTTGTCCGTAAATATTTGCTTTGTTATAATTAAACAAAATTAAAATAAAAATACATGTTTCATGCATATCTAGGATTTAATTATGCATTTAATAATTGATTAAAAATAAAATTACAAAAATATGCATTTGTTCTAATTTTAATGTTTCACTATGTGATTAATATTTTCATCTATGTGTTAATAATTGTTAAAGGTTGATTAATGTCTTGTAAAGTTAATTCTTGTTTTTGTAATTTTAATTAGGATTTTAATAATTAAATTGGAAATTAAAAAGAAGTGGAAATTAAATGGGCAAAACGGATCTGGGCCAAAAATCCTAAACAAAAATCAGGCCCAAACAATTTCAACCCTCCACAGCCCAATCCCAACACCCCCATGTCCGGTCCAATTCCAACAAACCAAACGACGGCGTTTGGTCATCCTTCATCAAGGGCCGTTGGATCAAATCCAACCAACGGTTGAGATCCCACATCCCTTACCCGTAACCTTTACCCGACCCATTGCCCCAACTCAGCCCGACCCTGGCATTAAACCAAACGACATCGTTTGGTTTAATGAACTGATCTTGACCGTATATCATGCTTGATCTAACAGTCAAGATTAATCCACCCTTCCCCTATATAAAGTCCAAACCCCTACCCCGACCCCCTAACTAAACACCCCCCTCCTCTCTACTGTTCATCATCCCTCCGAAATCACACCCCTAACCCTAGCCGCCCTCATTCCCCACCGCCTGAAGCCTGGCGGCAACAACGCCGCCGGTCACCACCTTAACACCCCGGAACCCCCTGACCATCCTCTATCCAATTATGTTAGCCACTTGGCTCGAATCCTCTAGAAGGTTCTCGAATCTTCATTTGAAGATTCGAGCCAAACTCAGATCTAAACCAAACAGCCCCTAATTAACACCATAGCATCCCCTATCCATCCTCATCACGGATCTGTTAGTTGGATGGCTCGAATCCTACTGGAACTGCTCGAATCTTTATTTGAAGATTCGAGTGAAAACTGACCCTATCCCAACCTACCTCAGACTCACACCAGGTACCCACCTGACCTCCCTCGTGCCTAGAATACCATTGGTTTGATTCGAATATACCTAGAAATGTTCGAATTTAAGATCCAAGAATCAGAAACCCTAAAAATTTTAATTTTTGGGTTCTGCCCCAAATTAAATAAACGGTTGGGGTCTAATCGACCTTAGTCGAAGTATTTTCAGTTGAGAATACTTCGACTAAGGTCTGTTTGATTTCAAAAGTTCGAATCCAAGTTGCCCTTGTGTCCGTGTGAATTTGAAGAAGTAAAGGTATTTTCCCTATTTTTCTTTTGTTTCCTATGTGTATAATGTTGTTTGTTTCAGTAGCTGGTGTAATTTTTCATATTTGTTTAGTTGGTTCTGTGATTCTGTCTCATTCCCGTCTATTTGATCAAAATTATACTATTGTTTCTGTTGGTATGATTACTTACAATGTGTGTAATCAACTCGATTAAGTTCGTCGATTAGTTATATTATGAATTCTCGTTTATGATAATACTGATTGAAACAATCTGTTTCTATTTTTCTAGACTGTTTGTTGACAATTGTTGTAGATAATCAGTTTAATTAATACTCGTCAATTAAATCACCCTTGTTTATATTTCAATAAGTCTGTCAAAATAAATGTTGTGTATATATTGTTTCCTGAACATTAAGTTTCAGGGCATTGTCAGTATATTGACAATGCTCCTGTGTTTGTTTGATTTTAGTCCAATGTTGAAATTCAGTTTAACTTGTTATGTTGAATTCAGTATAATGTTGTTGTGATGTTGGGTTTGAATTCAAGTTTACAGGGGTTGGTTAAATACAATTGTATTAGGAGATTAATTATAGGATTGGTTATAGATGCTTGAACAGATTATAAAATCTGTTCTATATCAGATTTTGATTTTTAGTTTTTTTTTTAAAAAAAAAAGAAAAAACAGTAATAACAATAGGATTTCAGGGCATTTCTGGGAATGAAACAGTAAAAAACAGTGTTAGTGCTAGTGTGCTGGAAGTGGAATGTTAGTGGCTGTTAATCTAATAGGATAATAGGAAACCAAAGGAAGTGGAGGGGCTGAAAATAAAGTAAAGGTATCCTTAGTGCTGTTTGAATAAGAAAAAGCAGTTCAGTGGCAGATTTTAAGGGAAAATCTGCCTTAGATAACAAAAGGGGGGTCCGGGCAGCACTTAAGAGAAGGGGGGCAGACCTGTATAAATACAAGAAAGAGAGATTTAAAAGAGGATCTGATTTTTAAGAAAAGGAAGAGAACCAGAAAGAGAAAGAAAAAAAAAGAGGGGAAAAAATCTGAAAAGGAAAGAGAGGAAGAAAATAGAAAAAGAAATAGAAAAGAGAACATTCACACACACACACACAATCTGAAACAGATATAGAAGAAGGAAAGAAAATCAGAAATAGGAATCTGAAACAGATAGAGGAAAGAAACTGAAATCTGAAATGTTATCTTTCTAAAATCTGTCCGTTGTTTGTTTGTGGATTTTGTTCGGTTTAAATCTGAAATTTTTCTCAAATTTCTGTCACTGTTCATCTGGGTTAACGGGTCTTGTTCAGACTTGTTGTGTTATTGGTATATTCTGCCGGTGTTTTGTTGCTGCTATTACTGCTGAAATTTACTCCTTTTACCTTCATTTCCAGGTACATATCTTTTAAACTCATGTTGTGAAAAGCTTCAACATGACAAATAAATGAAGCTTGGAAATTATAATTCTGTTTTCCATTCGTGTAAGTTCATTAGTTTAAATTTCAGCTTTGTTTCATGTTGGTTAACTAGTAGTGAGTTCGACACGATGGTTATAAGTTAATTGTCTTATTTTGAAATTCGTATAAAAGCTTTGTAATAATGTTATCCATTTCGAAATCTCATTAGTTTAGTTATATTTGAGCTCTCAAAATAAGGAACATGGCAGAAAGTTGGCCATTATTCAAACTTTATGGTATTGTTAGTTAGGTACAGCATAATATGGAAATATCAAGGAAAACATACATTATTGGTTTATTTTGTTAGTTAGTTAGTTGTTGTTTAAATCTAGGTGATGTTGGTTGCACTTTGCTATATTATGGCATAACAATGGTTATGTTTACAATCAATAGTTGAAAGTTGCATTAGTAAAATCCGCTATGTTCACAATGTCAAAATACGGCGAATAATGTTGTATGCAATATCATTTTATTAAGTCAACAGGTAGATTTGTTCTCTTTCTTAATAACAAATGGCCTAGGAATTTTACAATGCGAAAGTTAGCGTTTGCCAATAGTTCGCGTAGGTTAAGAATAGAAATCGTTTCGATTATGTATATCCCAAACTCAATCATAAGCAGAATTAACCAAAATAATCATGCATATCGGATTAAGAACAAGTGATGTAGAAGTAGATTAGATTTATAACGTGTAACAATTTTAAGAGTGCAAAAATAACATTCGTTGCAAAAAAGAATAATGAGAATTCTTCGAAAATATCATTTCCTTTCAAGAATTGATTTTTTTTAGTTTCATACACTATTCACATTTTTAGTATACATATGTTGTATTTACCAAAAAATAGTGTTAATCATATGTTTATTCTTTTCTTTAAATTTGAATAGCTTGGAGGAATGTAATTCATACGCGAAAAATATAATCAGCGGTCAACATTTAATAAATTGTGAATTCTTTTTCAAAGAATTTAAGGGCATCTCAAAAATGGGAATTTATCATGATTTTCACATAAAAAATGTACGGATATAATAAACAATTTGTGGAAAATCCATAATACCATGACAAATATTTTGCGCGATTAGGGATGCGTTCGCGTAACCTGATTATATTTTTAAAAGCAAATTCGGATTATGCGTTCGCGCAACTTCGAGCGAATATTTAATAAAAGGGATTTCTCCAAGGATGTTAAAATAATTTCATATAACCCGAGATGCGCAGTTCATTGTTTAATCATACAAGGGCGACGATGTTCTTAATTTTATTTCTAACTTCGAATGTATGATTTTTTATAATAAAAAATATAAAAAATATTATCAACCTTTTTATGTACACGTATGCGTGGCATGATTCTTTATGATTATAAAAGGTATATAATACGAGTATACGTACGCGTAATTCGTTTATATAGTTGTAAACAATCTAAATAAAAGTGGTAACAAAATCATGTAATAAAAATGTACTTAGTAAAATCAAGATAATTAAGCCAAGAATAAAAACAGTTGAGCGACCGTGCTAGAACCACGGAATTCGGAAATGCCTAACACCTTCTTACGGATTAACAGAATTCCTTACTCAGGATTTTTGGTTCACAGAATAACAAACAGAGTCATATTCTCCTCAATTCAGGGATTAAAACCGGTTACTTGGGACGCCTTAAAATTCCCAGGTGGCAACTCTGAAACAAATAAACAAATCTCGTTTCGACTGTCCTTTAATTGGAGAAAACTCCCTACGCACCCTCGCGGGCGTGGAAAAAGGAGGTGCGACATACGTTTCTGCTCAGTTATTTCTATTTTATCTATACCGGTTGAGTTCGTCACTACCTTTCAGTCCAATTTGGACTCGTTACTTACTGAGTTGGATGTAGTAACGTTACTCCCTGCACCTCGTGTGAAGATTCAGCCATTTCTGGTCACCACGGCGATTGCTGATCGAGGCTTCAGAATTCAGAGACTATCAAGGTAGCTGCACAGCGTTCGCAGGCCTTGACTCTCCTTCTTTATCACTAGTTATATTTTCAGCTATTTCTCTAAACACTATAGTGGACTGTATTTAGATTAGACGCTCATGTAGTCAGTGACACCCCGGTTTTGGGTTGGATTGTATTGTACTTTAAGATTATTCTATTTTCAAAAAGGTTTTTTAATATTAACTGCTTCCGTCTTTATTTCTTTAAAGTTATTTTTGTGGTGATGAGTCGTTAAGTAGAGGCTGGACTAGTTCCACGATAGGCGTCATCACAACAATTGATTTTGGGTCATGACATAAGCACATGTGAGGTCAAAAGCTAAAGTTTAATGTGAAGCTTAAAATTTTTTGAAAAGATTATGTATTTTTATTTGAGGTCTATTCTTTTAGCTTTTTGAGATGTAAATTTGTTAATAATCTTTTATAATCGATTTCTTCCGACTTTATAATTGATAATATAGCCAACCCATTTAATTGTTCTCAAGGCATTGTTGATCTTATATTTTTTATCAAGTTTAATTTTTAAAAATTTCGTTCCGTTGAAGCAATTTTTATAGGAAACGTTACTATTATTCTATAGCGATATAAACATTTGGAAAAGAATCAAGACTTTTTATTTGATTGAGCATATAGTATCTTTTACTTGTACTATTTCCCTTGTCAAATTAATTATAATTCATCACCTTAAAAAAATTATCCATACTAACTTTTTTTGGTAATGTAACAACCTGGCCAGCCGTTTTGAGAGTAATAGCCCCGATCCCCTACTTTATGCTTTCCCCATATTTTTTTTCTACTTATGCGACTTGCCGGGAGGTTTTGTTTTTGGTTTCGGAGTGTTTTGGGACAATTAGTCCCTAAACCATAGGCTTAAGTCTTAGGATTTTGACCGTAGTCGGAACTGTGTGAAGACAACTCCGGAATGGAGTTTCGTCGGTTCCATTAACTCTGTTGGGTGATTTTGGACTTAGGGTCATGTCCGGACTATGAATTGGAGGTCTGTAGCTAATTTAGGCTTAAAATGGCGAAAGTCGAATTTTTGGAGATTTTGACCGAAAGTGGACTTTTTGATATTAGAGTCGGATTCCGATTCTGAAAGTTGGAGTATGTCTATAATGTTGAAAATGACTTGTGTGCAAAATTTGAGGACAATCAGACATGGTTTGATAGGTTTCGGCATCGGTTGTAGAAATTTGAAGTTTCAAGTTCATTAAGTTTTGATTAGAGGGAGATTTGTGTTTTTAGCATTGTTTGATATGATTTGAGGGCCCGACTAAGTTTGTATGGTATCGTAGGACTTGTTGGTATGTTTGGTTGAGGTCCCGGGGGCCTCGTGTGTGTTTCGGATGCTCAACGGATCATTTTTGGACTTGGGAAAATTGCAGAAAATTTAGTGTTTCTGTTGCTGGTTTCCTGCACTGCGTTCGCGAGAGAGATCTCGCGTTCACATAAGGCATCTGGAAGGCTAGGTGAAGTTGTTCTTCGTGATCGCGAAGTTGGGTCCGCGTTCGTGAAGGTTTGATCATCAGTGCATCGTAAACGCATGAAGGGCATCGCGTTCGCGTAAGGGAAAAGGAGCAGCAGGGACCCCAAGGGTTTTGTTCTACGCGTTCTCATAGTGAGGAACGCAAAACAATAGGCAATGAAAAATACACGTCCACAATGGGTTAGTCGCGTTCGCGTAAGAGAGATTTTTGGTCAGTGATTTTTGTCCAATGCGAACGCGAGGGTTTGACTGCGTTCGCGAAGAAGGAATTACCTGGGCAGAATATAAAATTTCAAAATCGGGGGTTTGGACATTTTTGTCAAAACTTCAGTTTGGGAGCTCGGATTTGGACAAGATTTTGAGGGATTTTCAGAGGCATTGATTGGGTTATGATTCTACACTTGATTTTGGTTATATCCCAATAATCTATCATTAATTCCACCTTTTAATTTCAAATTTGGGTTGAAATTTTGGGGGAAATGGGAAGAAGTTATTCAACTATGATTTTGGGTTTGGATTGAGATTTTGATAGCGGATTTTGATAATTTTGGTACGAGTGAACTCGTGAGTGAATGGGTGTTCGTATTTTGTGACTTTTATCGATACAAAGACGTGGACCCGGGTCGACTTTTTGGGACAATTTTCTAATTTCTTTCTTAAGACTTGATTTCATTAGTTAGATTAGTTTCTTATAGTTATATTTATGATATATAATTGCTTTTGGATATATTTGGGTCATTTGGGGTTGGATATACGTGGAAAAGGCATTATTACCGATTGATTGAGCTTGGTTCGAGGTAAGTAGCTTGCCTAACCTTATGTGGGGGAACTCCCCTTAGGATTTGGTACTGTTATGATATGTGAGTGTCGTGTACGTGAAGTGACGAGTGCGTACACGGGCTATTTGTTGTAAAACTCCATTTTTCACTAAGTAATAATTTGTTTCACATTAATTGAGTTATACTAGCATGTGTAATTATTCTGTTTAGCCTAGGATAACATGTACACTTGTCTTAAATGATTATCTGAACTCTGTACAGCATGCTTAGTGGATTTCCTGCTTCTTCCTTGACTTGTACTTAGTCTAAACTGTATGATTTCATATTATAATTGTTACTTCCATTATTTGAGTTGTGTATTTACTTTAGGACTACGAAACGGTATTGCGGGAGGTCCACTTTCATATTTACTTTGGGACTACGGACGGTATCTAGGGAGATCCCCCTACATATTTACTTTAGGACTATGGGACGGTATCCCGAGAGACCCCATGCACATTTACTTTGGGACTACGGGATGGTATCCCGGGAGATACCTCTGCATATTTACTTTTGGGACTACGAGACGGTATCTTGGGAGATCCCTTATTGTTATTCCTGTGTTCCTCTGTGATTTTTCCTTCTTGTTAAATTTTAGTCTTTTATTATACTGCAATATTTCGTTCTGTCTTATTTTGTATATATATAAACCAGTAAGGCCTTGACCTGACCTCGTCACTTCTCGACCGAGGTTAGGCTTGGCACTTACTGGGTACTATTGTGGTGAACTCATGCTACTCTTCTACACATGTTTTTGTGTGCAGATCCAGGTACCTCCTACCAGCCTCGCTTTTAATTGCATTGTTACTACTGTCCCAGAGACTTCAAGGTACACCAGCCCACGTTCGATGTCCACGGATTCCCCCTCTATCTCTTTAGTGTTGTTCGTTATTACTTCTTCTAGATACTGATGTACAAAATAGTTAGATAAATCTTAGAACCTTGTGACTTATGGTGTTCCGGGTCTTGGGAGGTTTTTTGTGTATATTAAGGGTTGATTATTGTATATGTCGAGCGGCATCTCTATCGTTTATTTAAATTAATTGTTGCTATTAGTTGTTAAGGTTTTTGCTTTGTTGTTGGTTATTTCTGCAAAAATGTTAGGCTTACCTAATCGTAGAGACTAGGTGTTGTCACGACAGCTCACGGAGGGAGGATTTAGGTTGTGATAAGTTGGTATAAGAGCTCTAGGTTCATAGGTGTCGTGAGTCACAAGAACATTCAGTAGAGTCTCGCAGATCGGTATAGAGACGTCTATACTTATCTTCGGGAGACTATCAAATTGTTAGGAAAAAATTTCACTTCTTTGATTCCTTGTTGTGCGAAATTTCTAACTTCGAAATTCTAAACTTCTATCTTCTATTCTCTCACATATGGTGAGGACACGTACAGGCGAATTAGATAACCAGGCACCCGTTTCCCCTACTAGAGCCGCCAGAGGCCGGGGCTAGGGTGACGCCCACGTGGTGCAGCCAGAACACCCGTACGAGCTGCCATAGAGGAGCCCCCAGTAGCTCCAGCTGGAGGATAGACACCTGAGGTACATGTTGCTGCACCAGCCCTACAGGAGACTCTAGCCTAGTTTCTGAGCATGTTCAGCACCTTAGCTCAGGCTGGATTGATTCCACTTTATCCTACCAAATCTCAGGCCGGGGTAGGAGCACAAACTCCCGCCGCCCATACCCTAAAGCAGTGGGTTCAGGTCGATCAAATTCCAGAGGTTATACCGATGCCACCTATAGCCCCAGTTCAGCCCGAGGGTAGGGTAGTAATTTCTGAGGAGGAGCAGTGTAGGCTCGAGAGGTACAAGAAGTACTACCCTCCTACTTTTAGCGGATTGGCGACAGAGGATGCTCAGGGTTTTCTTGAGGAGTGCCACCCTATCCTCATAGCGGAGTCGAGTGGGGTTTCTTTCACTGTATTTTAGCTTAGAGGAGCATCTTATCAGTGGTGGCATGCTTATGAGTTGGACAGTTTGGCTGAGGCAGCTTCACTTATATGGACGCAGTTCTCGAATATGTTTTTGAGGGAGTATATTCCCCAAATCCCCAAAGATGCATGGCGTACCAAGTTTGAGCAGTTGCGCCAGAGTGTTATGACTATGTCAAAGTATGCAGTTCATTTCAGTGATTTGGCTAGACATGCACTGGCCTTGATTTCTACAATTCGAGAGACATCAGGATTAGCATGGGCCAGGAGTTAGAGATGGATATATCACACCAACAGGTTATGAGTATTGCTAGGAGAGTGAGGGAATGCTTGCTCAGGAGAGGGAGGAGAGAGAGTCCAGGAGGTCTCGAGAGACTGGTTCTTATCCTGGTGCTCGTGCCCCAGCTGAGTTCGACATGGTAGGTGCTATATGAGTCACCCCGTTCATTCATCTGTTCCAGCCGCCAGTGGTATTCCGACTACTCCTAGGCCTCAGGAGCCTTATTATGCACTACTAGTATATAGTGTTCCTCCTTCACGGGGTATTTCCAGCGGCCAGTCTAGCAGACCTTGCCCGAGCCAACCACAGCAGCCATACCTTCCCATATCTTGTTTTGAGTGTGCCGATACTAGCCATATGGTGAGGGATTTCCTTAGACTTAGGAGGGGTGCACCTCTACAGACTTCTTAGGCACGACGTGCTCCACCGGGTCTGTTACAACATCAGTCACTACTCCACCTGCTCAGCCATCTCGAGGTGGAGGCCAGGCCAGATACTATGCCCTTCCTGTTCGTATAGAGGCAGTTGTTTTCGACTCTGTCATTACAGGTATTGTTCCGATCTGTCAAATAGATGTTTCGGTTCTATTCAATCTAGGCTCTACTTATTCCTATGTGTCATCTTATTTTGCCCCGTATTTGGGCGTATCTCGTGATTCTTTAAGTTCTCATGTCTATATGTCTACACCTGTGGGAGATTTTATTATTGTTGATCGTGTGTATCAGTCGTGTTTGGTTGCTATTAGTGGTTTTGAGACCATATCCAATTTACTATTGCTTAGTATGGTAGATTTTGATATTATCTTGGGCATGGATAATTTGTCGCCTCATTATGCTATTCTTGATTGTCACGCCAAAATAGTGATGCTGGCTATGCCAGGCTTACTGCAGTTAAAGTGGAGGGGTACCTTATATTACACTCCTAGCAGAGTTATTTCATTTCTTAAAGCTCAACGAACAGTTAAGAAGGGGTGTGATGCGTATCTAGCTTATGTGAGAGATGTTAGTATTGATACCCCTACAATTGAGTCAGTCCCAGTAGTGAGGGATTTCCCTGATGTATTTCTAGCTGATCTCCTGGGCATTCCGCCTGACAGAGATATCGAATTTGGTATTGATTTGTTGCCGGGCACTCAGCCCGTCTCTATTCCATAATATCATATGGCTTCTCCTAAGTTGAAGGAGTTAAAGGAACAGTTACAAGAATGTTGATACCCAATTTTTTTTCTATATTTTTTTATATGCATAGATACCTTCAAAATAGCATATACATGCATATATAAGCGTGCACAAGATTTTATAATTTTTTCCATAACTTTAAGGATTTAAATTGATTTATTTCCTTCCCTTTTATTCATAAAACCCCAATAATTATTTCCCAAATTATTGTTATGGTGATTTAGTCATTTAATTTCTATGTTTATGCTAAAATATGGTTAATATAGTTTTTATGCATTTTTATAATTTCATTTGATATTTTTCAAGCTAAATTGCATATAATTGCAATATTAGCTCATTTAATGTATAATTACATTTTATATGTGTAATATTGGTATCCTATATTTTTAAAATTTTAAATACCTATTTTAAATCATTTTGGTACATAAAATTATTTTCCAGAAATTATTTATTATTTATTATAAATTATATAGGGGAAAAGTGGCTATTTAAATATAGCCGAGTTGGCTTTCAATTGTAGCCCAAATCGAACCCCAACCCTAGCCTAATTTCAAATTAAAACACCCGACCCAAGTCTTAAAGCCGCATACCCGACTCAAGACCCGCTAAATCCTGGCCGCTGATCTAAAAGATCAACAACCCTCATAATTCCTTTCCTTTTTTAATTCTAACTACACCCTAACCCTACCTCATTTCCAAATACCGTCGCCTCTGTATCCTCTCTTCTCTCAACCTCACAACCTAACCCTAGCTCCCTTTACCCACCGCCTCCTTCTCCGATCTTCTCCGGTGACCAACCCTCAACTCCTAAGCCTTTAATGGTTCTCTATTGCCATGCTCATCTTCTCTGAGGCCTTCAAGGGCCCTGAGCCACGTTGGCTTGTATCTAGGGTTTGCTATCTGGCTATTCATCGCTACTCCGTTGTGATTTCGAGCAAAATCACACTGTATTTGTTACGATCTTTGGGTTTCTAAACATGTTCTTCCATCTCTACTTAGGTTTCTTCTGAAAACCTAATTTTTGTTTACAACTCCTAGATCTGTACGATTTTTAAACAATTTGAGTCTGTTCTTTTGATGTTTTACACTGTTCTTGAATCTCTTTTACAAAAATCATCGATTTCAAGTATTTTTTACCTTCTTCTCAAACTAGGGTTTTCGGAACTTCTTCTACAATTCGATTAAACTGATTCTTTATGTTTAAACTTTTATCCCTTACATATTTCGACTGATTCTATGATTTCGCTCCCTTTTCAACTCTCTTATATTGAAACCCCTAATCTCTTAGTCCCAATCTTGGGTTTTCGAGTTTTGTTTGATAACGTGTTCAGTTAATCTGTATGTTTCTATGATAATGTGATTTTTGCCCTATGTTTACTTGTTAGGGTTACAAATTGTGGTTATCCCTGCCTATTGTGTGATTTTGCCCTATTTTGTTCACCAATGTTCTGATTCTTCACTTCTCCTACCTGTATCATGCTTAGCTTACTAATTCAGACTATGCTCTACGTGAATCTCTAATTTTATATATATGATTCTTGTCCTACTCGACCTCTTAGGGTTCTGGTTCTGCTTACCATGTGTTTGTTCTTATAAAGTGGTGTTAAATTAGTACTATCTTCTATTTTTGAATCCCTAAATCTTTGTGATTGATCCTTCACTGATTCCGCATGATATCTCTACTGATTTTTACCTTGTAGAATATTTTTTGACCTTATTCTATGGTCAATTATGCTATTAATTGATTTCTTAAGTCTTTCCTTGATTGAAATATGTTGAACTTAGCCTCTATTACATGTTGTGTACTTGTACTATGCATAAAATATTTCCTTATTTGTCATGTTCAGCCTTATACGATTTCCTTCCTTATTTGTCATATGTCTATTACCATTTGAAGTTAACTCCTCAATTAAAGGAAGTACTTACCTTGATTTCCTGACTGACTGATTCTAAGTTCCACAATTACTGATGGACTTTGATTTTTACCTTGTTTTGCTACATGCTTTCAAACTATATATACACACTGTCTTATCAGCACAAACACACGAACACTCTTGGTTCAAAACTCTCTCTCTCTCTCACACTTAAAATTTTCTGCTCTCTTTTGTGCTACTTGCTACTTCTCTAAGTTAGTCGGCTGCAAGCCAAGGCTAACCATTGTGTTCTCCTGCTCTTTCACTTTGCTTACTGTCCTCTTTACTGGTATGTTCTAGTTTCAATTCAAAGTTCCAATAACAATATGATTCTTTTATTGTTTCAGTTCATCATGTTTCTAGTTTGCTTCTATTTATGGTTTTGTTGTGAAACTTGTAGTTGATGTTTATATTATTATGTACTCCACTTCCTTACGAACAGTATATTACGCCTTTGTGTTGTTTCTAAACATGTATGCACCAATTATCTCTATGTGTTTACCACCATATGCTCTATGTATCCCCAAATCCCTATCACCTCTGTATGTGAGTTTGTTCTTTATGTCTGATTCTGTGACTATGTCTGGTCAGCTATTTCTGAGCATGTCTATACCAATTCCTAGACTTTTTCTTGTGTCCTATGTATCCCCAAATCTTTTGACCCCTGTTTTGACTACTGAAACTTGCTTTTGTTCCGTGACTAATGGCAGTGTATGAACCTGTCTTAAAGGTGACTACTCCACTCTCTTTCAAACTGCCCTTGTTGTGTTACTGAATTACTTTCAAACAAACTTCCTTTTTAATACAGTTTTTCATTAAAACCTTTCAGCTTGTGTCAAGCACTTTCACTCTACTTCTAAGTTGATAAGTTGTGCCCCCTCCAGTATGTGTACTACCTTGGGATCCTCTTGAGAACCCTCTGAACTCTGGCGTACTGAGGCTAGACCTTCCACACTACACTTATTCAATTTTGGTTACCAAGTCTAGGTGTAAGCACTTCTCGGGATCCTTGAGATCCTTAGGGAACTTTGATGCACCTAGACTATGATTTTATCTATGGAATTGAGGCATTTGAGCTATTGGATACTTTGAAAATCTGGGCCTAATTGAAGGCTCCCTATAGACTAGCTTCTTATTTTTTTATTTACTTATGTGATTCATTCATATGGTCTGTAATAACTTGTAAACAAATATTAGGGTAACTAGTGAAGGGGATGGGTAGCTACATGTTGATGGGGTAATACGGGTAGAAATCATGCCCATAGGAATTTACATATTAATCTGATTACTTTACCAAGTAAAGGTCATGCCCATAGGAATTTACATGTTAATCTGATTGCTTTACGAAGTAGAAATCATGCTCATAGGAATTTACATGTTAATCTGATTGCTTTACCAAGTAGAAATCATGCTTATAGGGCATTACATCTTGTCATCTCGCCATGCTAGAAACCATGCCTAAAGGTTTCAAATAATTCTGTAATAAAATCATATCTGCAAGGTCTTAAAATCAATTTAGCAAATAGATGCCATGCCTATGAGATGTAATTTAACCTAGATTCTATTATAACAAGTGTTTATGTATATTTCCATGTCTGCAAGCCTTTAAAATCAGTATTAAACTTAGATATCGTGCATATAGGGAACAATATCAAATCCTGCCTATGGATTTTGCCTAAGTTTAGTTTAAATAACTCAATCCGGTTAATGTTTAGTTCACTTCTGAATTGGTTTAATTAAGTAGTTTATATTTCCTGAAACAAGTTCTTTTAAAAACTGCCTCAATCTATCATTAGACAACATGCCCATAGGATTTTAAAGGTCTGTTTTAAAATCTGCCCTATTTTTATATAAAAATGCAGTCATCAGTATTCCGCGTATATGCAAGCCTGTAGGGCATTTTCAAAAGTGCATTTCTGAAACTGTTTCTATGACTTAATGCTTTCTGACCCTAACAAGCTTTAAGAAACCTATAGGCAACTGGTAAGGCCATTACTCCTGGGTTTATAAAATAATCAATTGCTTGTCTTCTGCATAATCACCTACATATCCTGCCTTAAGATATTGTTTAATAAAATACCTTAATTGTGCTTGAGTCGTGCTGTGTATGTGCCTTGTTTGAGGAGGAAACTTTGAGCATCTAATTGCTCCATTTTATCTTATGTGCTAAAAGTCCTAATTGTTTTGCCTGTCGCCTTAGAATTTTCACCTTTAAAACCTTAGGGGTCTGTCTAGAACCACCTATAGGTAGAGATCCTAAATCCCTCCAGGACCATTAAGAACGGACGGGTAACAGCATGCAATAGATCGTTGTCCAAACACTCACTTTGAATGACCACTAAGGGGATGGTAAGGGTAGATATAGGATACGATGACTACGCGCTAATGTCATGTGTAACCCCTCATTGAGGAGTGTTTACCAGATATTGTGTGGGTGATCCTATAGGCTAACCAACCTAGGACTCCCCTTTTACCAAATTTCTCTTTAAAACCTTCGTTCAAAAATCTTTATCTTATTACTTGAGTTGTCCAAAGTGCTTTACTTGCAACCCATTTGATTCAGATGTTTATTTATATGGACTAATTTGTGAATATAAGTTCGGCTGGGACCCACAGTTGTGGACCAAGAGGGGTGCCTAACACCTTCTCCTCAAGGTTATTTCAAGCCCTTACCCTAATCTCTGGTAATGCAAACTAGTCCAAGAGTTAATTACTCTAGATGCCCTAACGCACCGTAATCTGTTAGGTGGCGACTCTTCAAATACCCAATTCCCAAACAGGAAATGAGTTATTACCCCCATGGAATGTCGAAACCCGGACTTCCCTATCAAGAAGGGAAAAAAGGGGGCGCGACAGCATGGCGACTCTACTGGGACTATTTTTTAGGCTCTTACCATAACGAACTTACAAATAAGTCCAAGCGTGCTTTATCTCGTCCCCCTCTCCCTTTATTTGAATTTAACTGCCTATTTTAAGTATTTATGTTTCTTTTATTCATGAAACTGACTCGCCTCTTTTTTTTCTTTTCCTGTAACTGTCTTTCCATTATTTAAATACTGTATTTATCTTTCTACGTGCAAATACTTGACTACATGTTATGAATTGTTGCATAAATCATGCTCCGCATCATATTCCACTCGTGCGTCTCAAAACCTATAGCAACGCTTTAATGAGTGGTTACGATCTTCCTATTTAGTACCCTTAAATTCGGAAAGGCTTATTTGCGGTAAAACCAGTCGATCAGCAGTGCAGTCAACGGTTATGTGCCTTCCCCCTCGAGTTGTCCGCTTGAGGGTACCAGTCTAAAACCCCATAGAAACCTTACTCTGGTTAAATTTGTACATGCATCATGTTTAAACCTAGTCGGATCAGTTATGTTGTCCACATAATGATCTTTTAAGATAAGCCTTATCCGAAGTCCGTCGGGTTTTCCATAATGTCAATGGACGCAACCACGTTCTGTGCATTAATTTGGAGAACTAAATTCCAATATGTTGATCATAAATGTATAAATAGTCGAGTCCGGTGGGGGTAAGGTCTAACCCTTTTGTTTTGCAGAAAATGAGGCACGAGGTCCCCAGATTTGGTACGGTTATCAACATACCACCATTGCTACTAGATTGGTGGGAGGACCTTTCCTTAAGCGACAAGAAGCGTGTGAAAAAGTACCTGGGTAACTTGCCTTCCTTGCTAAATATTGAGTTGAACAACAAATTGATCGAGGCTGAAACTTTATTCTAAGATAGTGAATGGGCTGTATTTCGTTTCGGTGATATGGAATTGACACCACTTTTAGAGAAAATAGGAGGACGTGCTGGATTGACTTGGGACAGTCCCGGGCAGTTGGTACCAGAAAATCGTACGGGCGGGGGATTTTTGAAGATGATGGGGCTGAAAAGGAATGTCGACCTAGTGTGCTTGAAGGATTCCTACATACCTTTCGAATATCTGTACGAGAGGTATGGCTATAGCAAGTCTTTTCGAACTTACCATGACGAGATCTCCCTCACTTATCTGGGTTACATCCACCGCAGAGTGTTTGTATTCATTATGTGCTTTCTAGGTCTGATAGTGTTCCCAATGAAAAAAGGGAAGAATCCACACTAGGTTGGCCATGGTCTCCAAGGTTCTAATGGAAGGGATTAATGGACAGACATATACCATAGTCCATATGATCATAGCCGACATCTACAGGGCCCCGGAGTGCTGTCAAAGAGGGGTCAAGCATTTCGAGAGTTGTAACTTATTGCTCTAGTTATGGTTGCTGGAGCACCTCCAAAAGGGTCGCTATCATCAAGAATTTCCGTGAAGGGCTTGGAACGACCACATTGCCTTCCATCACCCTAAGCAGATGACTTACATTCTAGATAGATTTGCTCAGCAGAAAAGAGCAAAGGAATGGGTAGAGTTCTTCGACAATTTGACTGAGGAACAGGTGTAGTGGATGGTTGAATGGTTCCCAACAGACGAGTTTATTATCAGATCCAGGGATGCTCCGCACTTGGTGCTGATCGGGTTGATAGGGATATATCCATACGTTGCTATACGAGTTATGAGGCAAGTAGGCAGAAACCAGGTTGTACCAGGTGTTGTCAAGATGAGTCATTTCAGGGCAGATTTTCAAGATGATGACATCCCTTACAAGTGTCAAGCTCAGCACATGTGGCACTACAAAATTATTGTGGAGAAAAGCATCGTTGAGCCATACAGGTATCATGTAGGGTGCGAGCCTCTCTATTTTACATGGTTGGAAGACAATTTGAAAGGAATGGTGACACCAGGGACCGGTTGAGGGAACAGAATCATATATAAGGAAGGTGAAACTCAAGTCAAATACAACAGGTTGCGCAAGAGGGTCCACGACTCTAAGAATGAGCACCGGGAAATACATGAGAAGAATGTGAGGTTGATCAAGGAGTGGAAAGAGATGGTAATCACCTCCAACAGGAAAATGGAATACCTGGAGCGAGGAATAGTGGAGCTGGAAGGCAAAGTCATAAAGAGAATTGAAAATTGTCAAAATGCTGAAGGAGCTGAAGGAGGACATTTGGCTAGAGCCTACTTGCTACTAGGACTGCGTGAGCTGGGGAATCTATATGATGGAGTCCGGAAGATCGAGCCTGGGGAAGGTCCTTCTGGGACCAAATAGGCTAGATTTACTTTCTTTTCCTAAAATATAATAAGGCCAAGTGCCAGTAGTGACTTATTTTTGTATCTTAGTGTCGTTTTAGGGATTCGACTATTTTTATATTATGAAATAAAATATTTATTGGCATTTGAAGTTCTCCAAATTTATTTGTCGCTAGGCCTTCCTCGGGCACAACGAGGCTCTCAAATTAAGATGCGAGTTTACATTTTGCAATATGTGTTTAAATACTGCAAATATTTTTGAATCCTCGCTGACTTGTTACCTTTTATTTTTCTTTATTTTTGATTATTCCCATCCCCTTATGTTGGTTCACTCATACTGGCCTCATCAGCGTACCATACTAGATCCAGAGGCCCTCCACCTCCTCCTCCTCCAAGCAACACAAAGGGCAAAGGAAAATCAAATATGAACGACCTAAGTGGAATCCGAAAGGAAACTATTGAGAACACAGAAACTTCAGATGGCCGTAGTATTCCGGCCCCAAATGATCTGGTTTTGAGACTGGAACAAAAGATACTAGAACTACAAGGAAAACTTGAGCAGGCCCGCAATTTGGCAAACCTGTCACTTACCCTCAATGTCCCTGATATCCACCAACAAAACACAAAGAACCCGACGCCTCCTCAGAACGCACAAAACCAACAGCCACAAAATCCTCCTGCACCAAATCCACCCCAAAAACATCAATCCACTGCCAATACCAACTCCACCACAACATCATCATCAACTAATTCCGTACCCACCAACCACTACTTACCACACTCCCCAAAACACACAACACATTCCCGATCCCCAAAACTCCACCAATGATCATCACTATACCCAAGTCCACGGATACCATCAGAGAAACCCTATATAAGTGGAAACAATACCCCATTCTACCCAACCAATATCTTGTGCATCGGAGTCCTCCGAGAAGGACCTGCTTATTAAGAACTCAAAAAGCTAACAAGCCGAGTTCAAGGTGTTGAAGGTGACAGGGGAATAGAAGGATTAAACTATGAAGACCTATGCATATAGCTAGATGTGGAATTTCCAGAGGGGTACAAACCTCCCAAGTTTGAGATGTTCGATGATACAGGTGATCTCAGGGTTCATTTAAGGACCTACTATGACAAGCTTGTCGGGGTCGGGAAAGATGAAAAGATCCGGATGAAGCTCTTTATGAGCAGACTAACTGGGGACGCTTTGTCTTGGTATATCAGCCAGAATCCAAGGAAATGGGTTAATTGGGTAAGCATGGCATCAGAGTTCATGGACCGGTTCAGGTTTAAGACAGAAAATGCACCCGATGTATTTTACATTCAGAATATCAAAAAGAAATCCACTGAAACTTTCTGCGAGTATGTTACTCGTTAGAGGTCAGAAGTAGCCAAGGTCAGGCCCTCTCTAGATGAAGAACAGATGAATAAATTCTTTGCCAAGGCACAGGATCCACAATATTATGAGAGGTTGATGGTCATCGAAAATCACAAATTCTCTGATATCATCAAACTCGGGGAAAGGATCGAGGAAGGAATCAAGAGTGGATGGTAACGAACTTCGAGGCACTGTAAGCCACAAATAAGGCACTCTAATCAGGCGGCATATCAAAGAAGAGAGATGTTGGGGCAGTAATGGTGGCCAAGGGCCCAAAATCTCCACTTACTTATCAGACACCTCCACCCACATATCAGACACCTCCACTCACATATCAAATACCTTCGCCTACATACCAAGCATCACCGCCTACATATCAGCCTTTATCTCCCATAGATTCCCAACCAGCCTCTGTCCATCACACCTATAACTCCCAACCATCCTACTTCCAATCACCACTAGCTCGCCAAAATTATCCAAGACCAAGACCCAACTTCGACCACAAGTCACCCAGATAATACACCGCCATTGCTGAGCCCATCGATCAATTGTATGAAAGGTTGAAAGTCATTGGCTACGTCACTCATATTCCTACTGTGGCATTAGAAAATCCATCCCAATGGGTCAATCCAAACAAAACCTGTGCGTACCATTCTGGTATGAAAGGGCACACCACCGCTGAGTGCCGAACATTGAAGGATAAGATCCATACACTCATTGAAAACAAGGTCATACAAGCAAAGGAAACCTCACCTAATGTCCACAACAATCCCCTCCTTGATCACAGAGGTGATGGTGTACATATGATAGAGACAAATGAAGAATGGGACCCTGAGGGGTTGATTGGGCTTATTCGAGAAGGCGATGACTTTAAGGTTGTAGTCACACTTACTCCTATTATGGTTCAGACTCAGGCACAAATCGAGGTTGAGGTAACTGCATCAGTTCCATTCGAGGTGGAAGGGGCTCCGCCCGCAGCTACCCCCGCTCCTTTTGAGGTAGAAGTGGTCACAACTTTCACTATGACAATATCAACCATACCCCCATTCAACTCAAAAGTAATACTTGGGGTTATGTCGCCGAGGTTAGGCAGAAAGGGAAGGCCAGGGTAGGGGAATCTGACGCTGCACAAGGAATAACTAGAACCGGAAGAGTCTATACACCTGAACACCTAGGAGGTTCAAGTAAGGAGGCCACTACTAGTAAGCCTATCATTGAGACCGGGCCAGATGATCTGTGGAGGAAAGTGCAGGCAAAGGAATACTATGTTGTTGACCATCTGAACAAAGTGCCTGCTCAGATATCTATCCTGTCACTATTGCAGAATTCAGAGGCACACAAGAACGCTTTAATGAAAGTGTTGAGCGAGGCTTATGTACCCAATAACATCACCGGTGGAGAAATGGCCAACATGGTCGGTCAAGTGTTGGAGATCCATAAGATTATCTTCCACGAAGATGAGCTACCGCCGGAAGGTTTCAATCACAATCGAGCACTGCATATCACGGTACAATTTGAAGACAGGTTCATTGCTAGGGTCTTGGTTGATGGAGGTTCAAGCTTAAATATTTGTCCATTGGACACCCTGAAAAGGTTGGACAAAGGTTTCCATGAAATACGGACAGGAAGCATGAATATGAAAGCTTTTGATGGGTCCTAGAAGGCCACGATTGGGGAAATCAACCTTTGCTTGTAGATGGGGCCAACTTGGTTCGATGTTGAATTCCAAGTGCTTGACATACCAGGCTCATATAATCTTTTGTTGGGGCGCCCATCGATCCATGCTGCTGGAGCCATGCCTTCCACACTACATCAAGCCGTGAAGTTTGAATGGAATCGCCATGAGGTAATCATTCATGGAGATAGAAGTAACCCCATCTACACTAGCCAAAGCATCCCAGCCATTGAACATAGAAGAAGTCTAGGAGGGGAAACCTATCATCACATCGAATGGGTCAATGTCGTCGAGAAGAATAAGTGGTGGAGTAACAAGATAGAAAGCATACTAGCATGATCTGGATATGAACCCGGCAAAGGGTTGGGAAGAACCTCCAAGGTATCACCAAGCCAATACAGCTGAAAAATCATGGTACCACCTTTGGGATCGGATACCAATATGCATGGCAAGAGTACAGGGATTGGTCGCCTCCATGGCATGGACCATACTACCCTCTTAAGTAACTGGTGCCGCGTTTGGAACATGCGTTTCATCAGGCTGACACAATATAGGGACCTGCAGAGGAAGAAGCGCTCGTTGGGTTGAAGAATTTGTTCTTGGAGGATGAGAACATGGACTACGGTGCCATAATTAATGAGGAAGAGGAAGAAAGCCTCACTATTCAGACCGTGGCAAAGGGAGATGTTCTCAGAAACTAGACTGCCATACCATCCCGAGCCTGTAGAGTCCCTGGGTAGCTTGGCAGGATTTACCTCTATAGTCATTTTAGGCACTTAAAATTTCATGTAGTTTCGTTTTAATATTTACTTGTTTCAAAATAAATGCTCGATTCATCGAGCCCTGCTTTGCCTGAACAATTTCTCAAGTTTTAATCAAATGCATTTGCTCTTTATTATTCACTAATATCTTTACACTTTTTCTTTCCACAGCGCTATTATTACTTTTCCTGATGAACCAATGATTGTGACATGTAATGAGGTAATGCAACATGAGAATAGTGGTTGAGATGAGGAAGACGAGATACTCAAGGAAATTGTCAGGGAGGTTGAAAATTTTGAAAATAAGCCCAAGTCCAATCTGGAGGAGACCGAAGCAGTAAATTTGGGAGACACCGAGACCGTCAAAGAGACCTGCATCAGCACTCACTTGTCACAAATGGAGAAGGAAGAGTACATTCGTTTTCATAAAGGAATATGAGGACATCTTTGCATGGTCATATGATGACATGACCAGTTTGAGCACTTCCATAGTGGCTCACAAGTTGCCTACTAATCCCATGTGTCCACCAGTCAAGCAGAAACTCAGAAAATTCAAACCAGACATGAGTCTAAAAATCAAGGAGGAAGTTACCAAGCAGATCAAAGCCAAGGTTCTTAGGGTGATTGAATATCCAACCTGGTTAGCTAACATTGTGTCGGTTCCGAAGAAAGACGGGAAGGTCAGAGTATGTGTTGACTATCGGAATTTAAACAGAGCAAGTCCCAAAGACGATTTTCCACTGCCAAATATACACATCCTGATCGATAATTGCACTAAGAATGAACTCCAATCATTTGTAGATTGATTTGCAGTTTATCATCAGATTTGGATGGATGAAGAAGATGCAGAAAAGACAGCTTTCACTACACCATGGGGTATATATTGTTACAAGATGATGCCATTCGGTTTAAAGAATGATGGGGCCACTTACATGAGAGCCATGACAACTATCTTTCATGACATGATCTACAAGGAAATAGAGGTGTATGTGGACGACGTCATTATCAAATCCAAGAGGGTCGCAGATCACACAGCGGACCTGAGGAAGTTCTTTGACATGCTAAGGAGGTACAATTTAAAACTGAATCCCGCAAAGTGTACATTCGGGGTTCCCGCAGGAAAATTATTGGGATTCATCGTCAGTCGTCGAGGGATCGAGCTGGATCCTTCTAAAGTCAAGGCTATTCAAGAGTTACCGCCACCTAGGAGCAAAAAGGACATGATGAGCTTCCTAGGACGTCTCAATTATATCAGTCACTTCATAGCACAGTCCATAGTCATATGTGAACCCATCTTCAAGATGCTAAGAAAGGATGTCGAAACGAGCTGGACCAAGGATTGTCAGAAAGCTTTTGACAATATCAAGGAGTACTTGTCCATACCGCCAGTTCTGGTTCTGCTAGAACCAGGACGACCTTTGCTACTTTATCTATATGTATTGGATGGAGCCTTTGGATGTGTTTTGGGACAATATGACGAGACATGAAGGAAGGAGAAAGCTGTATATTACTTGAGTAAGAAGCTTACGCCTTATGAAGCACGATATTCTCTGCTTGAATGCACTTGCTACACTTTCACCTGGACAACCCAGAAATTGAGGCATTACTTCTGTGCCTACACTACGTATCTCATATCTAGGATGGATCTTTTGAAGTACATATTTTAGAAACCCATGCCTATTGGGAAGTTGGCTATATGGAAGATACTACTAAGTGAGTTCGATATCATCTATGTAACTCAAAAGGCGGTCAAAGGACAGGCATTAGCAGATCGCCTTGCTGAAAATCCGGTGGGAGGAGAATATGAACCCTTGAAAACGTATTTTCCTTATGAAGAAGTATCATTCGTAGGAGAAGACATTACCGAAGAATATGACAGTTGGAGGATGTTCTTTGACGGAGCTGCAAATTTCAAAGAAGTAGGCATTGGAGTAGTTTTGGTATCAGAAATGGGTCAGAATTATCTGGTATCTGCTAAACTCAGATTTCCCTGCACCAATAACATGGCAAAATATGAAGCCTGCATACTAGGGCTCAACATGGCAGTCGACATGAACATTCAGGAGCTGTTGGTAATCGGTGATTCAGATTTGCTTTGCACTAGGTACAAGGAGAGTGGGCCACCAAGAATTCCAAGATATTGTCATATATGCACCACATGCAGGAATTGAGAAAGAGGTTTGCAAAAATAGAATTCTGACATGTGCCGAGAGTTTAGAATGAGTTTGCTGACGCATTGGCCACTTTGTCATCTATGATATAACATCCAGAAAAGAAATACATTGATCTTATTCCAGTAAGGATCCATAATCAGCCGGCATATTGTGCCCATGTCGAGGAAAAAGATAATGGAAAGCCTTGGTTCCATGACATCAAGGAGTACTTATCAAAAGGTGAATACCCGGAGCATGCAAACCACGCTAAAAAACGCACACTCCGGAGATTATCTAACACTTCTTCCACAGTAGAGGAAACCTGTATAGAAGAACCCCCCGATCTGGGATTGCTAAGATGTGTCAACACGAAGGAAGCTTCTAAGATACTTGAGGATGTGCATGCTGGGACCTGTGGTCCGCACATGAATGGTTTCGTCTTGGAAAAGAAGGTACTTAGGGCATGTTACTTTTGGATGAACATGGAGATGGATTGCATTCAGTATGTCCACAAATGCTTTCAATGTCAAGTACACGCCGATATGACAAAAGTTCCACCAAACGAGCTCAATGAAACAAGATCACCTTGGCCATTCGCTGCTTGGGGAATGGATGTTATTGGTCCAATTGAGCCCACTGCTTCAAACGAACATAGGTTTATTCTAGTAGCCATTGATTACTTCACAAAATAGGTAGAAGCTGCATCTTAAAAAGCTGTAACCAAAAGTCGTTGCAGATTTTGTCATGGATAGTATTGTCTGCCGATTCGGAGTTCCCGAGTCGATTATTACCGATAATGCTGCCAACCTCAACAATGATCTGATGAAATCTATGCACGAAACTTTCAAAATCAAGCACAAGAATTCCACAGCCTATAGACCTCAGATGAATGGAGCCGTAGAAGCCGCCAACAAAAACATCAAGAAGATACTAAGGAAAATGGTAGAGAACCACAAATAGTGGCATGAGAAGTTACCCTTCTCTTTGTTGGGATACCGCACTACAGTTCGCACATCAACCGGAGAAACTCCCTACATGCTAATTTATGGTATCGAGGCTGTCATCCTAGCCGAGGTGGAGATTCTTTTTTTAAGAGTCATACAGGAAGCTGAACTCAGCGATGCGGAGTGGATAAGGAGTCGCTATGAACAATTGGCCCTTATCGATGGAAAGAGGGTGAATGCAGCATGTCACAACCAACTTTATCAGAACAGAATGTCTAGAGCTTTCAACAAAAGAGTCAAACCAAAGCAATTTGTACCGGGTCAGTTGGTACTGATAAAGATCTTCCCGCATCAAGATAAAGCCAAGGGGAAATTCTCTCCCAACTGGCAAGGTCCATACATGGTTCACAGAGTACTGACAGGAGGAGCGCTCATACTTGCAGAAATGGACGGAGAAGTCTGGCCAAAACTGATCAATTCAGACGCAGTCAAGAGATCTTTTCTTAGATACTTTACATTTCCTCATTTGATGTAATTGAACTATGCTTGACCTGATTCCCGTTTAAGAGAGGATACATAGGAAGCCTTATGGGTTCGGTCATATTATTATAATAACTTCATTTCCCCAAGATCAGAAACTGGGGCAGAATTTTAATGAGAGTCCTCAAAATTCCGGAGCAAGTCCGGCCAACGCCAACATGCGTCAGATGGTCAGTAATCAGTTAAGAAACTGGGGCAGAATTTTGAGAAGGATTCTCAAAATTCCGAATAAGGTTTAGCAAGGCCTATTATCCGCAAACAGCCGAAGGATCATCTACCAAACTGGGGCAGAATTTTGAGGAGGACCCTCAAAATTCCATAAGAGAATTGCAATGTCTTTGAGACGTGTCACAGTCACTAGTTCATCAAAATTACTTGATATATCAATACGTTTCTAAAACAACTCTATTTTTCAAATATTGCATATTTTCGAAAACTCTACTTCCATAATAGTCAGGTGTTACCCAGGGGAACTCGAAAGGCTTTTAGAACAAAGCAGAGCAAGGCCAGTAGACGAAGCAAGAACCAACCTCCCCTCACCAAACTTACAATTTTTCTTTGAACGCAGGTACATTCAAAGTAAAGATAGCATTCGCAAAACATGTATACACAAAAGATAATTCGCTATCAATCAGGACATCAGACATCGAATACATCTCCAGCTAAGAAATACACTACTCTTACCTTCTATTCCCTATTTACATGAGGCTAATCCCTGCCTCCCCACTACATGAGGCTAATCCCTGCCTCTCTATTTGCATGAGGCTAATCCTTGCCTCCCTATCTGCATGAGTCTAATCCTTGACTCCATAAGGCTAATCCCTGCCTCCCCATACGTGCATAAGGCTAATCCATGCCTCCCTATTTGTATGAGTCTAATCCCTGACTCCATGTTTTCATGAGTCTAATTCTTGACTCCCTATTTGCATGAGGCTAATCCTTGCCTCCCTATTTGCATGAGGATAATCCTTGCCTCAAAACTTACATGATTCTAATCCTTGACTCCATGAGGCTAATCCGTGCCTCCATACTTGCATGAGGCTAATCCCTACCTCCCTATTTGCATGAGTCTAATCCATGACTCCACATTTGCATGAGGCTAATCCTTGCCTCCATACTTGCATGAGTCTAATCCTTGACTCCATGAGGCTAGTCCCTGCCTCCACATTTGCATAAGGCTAATCCTTGCCTCCATACTTGCATGAATCTAATCCTTGACTCCCTATCTGTATGAGTCTAATCCTTGACTCCCCACTTGCATGAGTCTAATCCCTGACTCCACATTTGCATGAGGCTAATACTGCCTCCCCATTGGCATGAGGCTAATTCTTGCCTCCCTACTTGCATGAGTCTATTCCTTGATTCCCTACCTGCACGAGGCTAATCCTTGCCCCCACTTGCATGAGTCTAATCCTTGACTCTCTATTTGCATTAGTCTAATACTTGACTCTCTATCTGCATGAGGCTAATCCTTTCCTCCCTACTTGCATAAGGCTAATCCTTGCCTCCCTACCTGCATAAGGCTAATCCTTGCCTCCACATTCACATGGGACTAAGCATTGTCCCTTTTTGCTTTCCAATCGGGCTAAACTCTACCCTCCATTTCACAAGACTAATCATTGTCTTGATAACATCATGTCTATTGCATATCATGGGCTGAAATATCGCCAATCTATCTGAAGGCGTCATAGTCTAAAGGCATCATCCTCATAGCCGGAAGACACCATTCCATGGCCTGAGAATCCCTCAAATTAGCATATCATTATTCAAAGGCGTCATGGTTCGGAGGCACCATTTGTCATGGACCAAGAACATCATTTCATGGCCTGCGAATCCCTCACTAAACAATTCATGGCCCAGTATGTCATGGTCCAAGGACGTCATCTTAACCGTCCAAAGACAATCTTCATGGTCCAAAGGGAATCTGCATCATGTTTAAATTTCGCAAATACACGTTTGTAGAATCTTTATCTGCAGGTAACCAGTAAGCAACCACTATCCTAGCAGGAGCGATCTCGCTCCAGTTCCCTCCAACCGTCCCGAGCTTTAACCGCTCACCGTAGCCGCTTCCGCATCGCGTGTCCGTTCTTGCAGTAACTTCATCGGCATACTCCGCGGATGAATCCAGAACTACACATGGCTTGATTCCTGTAAGACCAGGGATATTTAAGCAACTCAAAGATTGGATTCCAGCCTCTGTCTTTCAAAACATCCCATCCGGTCAAAATTGGCCATAATTTGTTTACCCAAAAACTCTTTCATCCTTCCCGGGTAAAGAGGGGCAGTTGTTGATACCCAATTTTTCTATATTTATTATATACATATATACCTTCAAAATAGCATATACATGCATATATAAGCGTACACAAGGTTTTTATAATTTTTTTCATAATTTTAAGGATTTAAATTAATTTATTTCCTTCCATTTTATTCATAAAACCCCAATAATTATTCCCCAAATTATTGTTATGGTGATTTAGTCATTTAATTTCTATATTTATGCCAAAATATGGTTAGTATATATTTTATACATTTTTATAATTGCATTTGATATTTTTCAAGTTAAATTGCATATAATTGCAATATTAGCCCATTTAATGTATAATTACATTTTATAAGCGTAACATTGGTCTCCTATATTTTTAAAATGTTAGATACCTATTTTAAATCATTTTGGTCATAAAATTATTTTCCAAAAATTATTTAATATTTATTATAAATTATATAGGGGGAAGTGGCTATTTAAAATATAGCCAGATTGGCTTTCAATTGTCGCCCAAATCGAACCCCAACCCCAGCCCAATTTCAAATTAAAACACCTGACCCAAATCCTAAATCCGCCTACCCGACCTAAGACCCGCTAAATCCTAGCCATTGATCTAAAAGATCAACGTCCTTCATAATCCCTTTCCTTTTTTAATTCTAACTACACCCTAACCCTACCTTATTTCCAAATACCACCGCCTCTGTATCCTCTCTTCTCTCAAACGCCCAACCTAATCCTAGCTCCCTTCAACTGCCGCCTCCTTCTCCGGTCTTCTCTGGTGACCAACCCCCAACTCCTAAGCCTCCAATGGCTCCTCTATCGCCATGCTCATATTCTTGAAGGCCTTCAAGGGCCCTGGGCCATGCCGGCTTGTATCTAGGGTTTTCTATCTGGCTGTTCATGGGTACTCCGGTGTGATTTCGAGCAAAATCACACATTATTTGTTACGATCTTTGGGTTTCTAAACAGGTTCTTCCATCTCTACTCGGGTTTCTTCTGAAAACCTAATTTTTGTTTACAACTCCTAGATCTATACGATTTTTAAACAATTTGAGTCTGTTTTTTGATGTTTTACACTGTTCTTGAATCTCTTTTACAAAAATCATCGATTTCAAGTATTTTTTACCTTCTTCTCAAACTAGGATTTTCAGAACTTCTTCTACACTTCGTTTAAACCGATTCTTTATGTTTAAACTTCTATCCCTTGCATATTTCGACTGATTCTATGATTTTACTCTTTTTTCAACTCGCTTATGTTGAAAACCCTAATTTCTTAGTTCCAATCTTGGGTTTTCTAAATTTGTTTGATAGCATGTTTAGTTAATCTGTATGTTTCTATGATTCTGTGATTTTTGCCCTATGTTTGCTTGTCAGGGTTCCTAATTGTGGTTATCCCTGCCTATTGTGTGATTTTGCCCTATTTTGTTCACCAATGTTCTGATGCTTCACTTCTCCTGCCTGTATCATGCTTAGCTTACTAATTCAGACTATGCTCTACATGAATCCCTAATTTTATATATATGATTCTTGTCCTATAAAGTGGTGCTAAATCAGTATTGTCTTCTATTTTTGAATCCCTGAATCTTTGTGATTGATCCTTCACTGATTCCGCATGATATCTCTACTGATTTTTACCTTGTAGAATATTTTCTGACCTTATTCTATGGTAAATTATGCTATTAATTGATTTCTTAAGTCTTTCCTTGATTGAAATATGTTGAACCTAGCCTCTATTACATGTTGTGTACTTGTACTATGCAGAAAATATTTCCTTATTTGTCATGTTCAGCTTTGTACAATTTCCTTCCTTATTTGTCATATGTCTATTACCGTTTGAAGTTAACTCCTTAATTAAAGGGAGTACTTACCTTGATTTCTTGACTGACTGATTCTGAGTTCCACAATTACTAATGGACTTTGATTTTTACCTTATTTTGCTACATGCTTTCAAACTATATATACATACTCTCTTATCAGCACAAAGACACGAACACTCTTGGTTCAAAACTTTCTCTCTCACACTTAAATTTTTTTTCTCTCTTTTGTGCTACTTGCTACTACTCTACGTTAGCCGGCTGCAAGCCAAGGCTAACCATTGTGTTCTCCTACTCTTTCACTTTGCTTACTGTCCTCTTTACTGGTATGTTCTAGTTTCAATTCAAAATTCCAGCAACAACATGATTCTTTTATTGTTTCAATTCATCCTATTTCTAGTTTGCTTCTATTTCTGATTTTATTGTGAAACTTGTAGTTGATGTTTAAATTATTATGTACTCCCCTTACTTAAGAACAGTATATTACCCCTTTGTGTTGTTTCTGAACATGTCTGCACCAATTATCTCTATGTGTATACCACCATATGCTCCATGTATCCTCAAATCCCTATCACCCATGTATGTGAGTTTGTTCTTTATGTCTGATTCTGTGACTATGTTTGGTCAGTTGTTTTTGATTATGTCTATACCAATTCCTAGACCTTTGCTTGTGTCCTATGTATCCCCAAATACCTTGACCCCTGTTTGACTACTGAAACTTGCTTTGGTTCCATGACTAATAGTTGTGTATGAACCTGTCTTAAAGGTGACTACTCCACTCTCTTTCAAACTGCCCCTGTTGTGTTGCTGAATTACTTTCAAACAAACTTCCTTTTTAATACAGTTTTTCATTAAAACCTTTCAACTTGTGTCAAGCACTTTCACTCTACTCCTAAGTTAATAAGTTTTGCCTCCTCCAGTATGTGTACTTCCTTGGGATCCTCTTGAGAACCCTTTGAACTCTGGCGTACTAAGGCTGGCCCTTCCACACTGCACTTATTTAATTTTGGTTACCAAGTCTAGGTGTAAGCATTGCTCGGGATCCTTGAGATCCTTAGGGAACTTTGATGTACCTAGACTATAATTTTGTCTATGGAATTGATGCATTTGAGGCTATTAGAGACTTTGGAAATCTGGGCCTAATTGAAGGCTCCCTATAGACTAGCTTCTTATTTTCTTATTTACTTATGTGATTCATTCATATGGTCTGTAATAACTTGTAAACAAATATTGGGGTAACAAGTGAAAGGGATGGGTAGGTACATGTTTATGTGGTAATACGGGTAGAAATCATGCCCATAGGAATTTACATGTTAATCTGATTGCTTTACCAAGTTGAAATCATGCTCATAGGAATTCACATGTTAATCTGATTACTTTACCAAGTAGAAATCATGCTTATAGGAATTTACATGTTAATCTAATTGCATTACCAAGTAGAAATAATACTTATAGGGCTTTACATCTTGTCATCTCGCCATGCTAGAAACCATGTCTATAGGTTTCAAATAATTCCGTAAAAGGTTCATGTCTGCAAGGTCTTAAAATCAATTTAGTAAATAGATGCCATCCCTATAGGATGTAATTTAACCTAGATTCTGTTATAACAAGTGTTTATGTATGTTTCCATGCCTGCAAGCCTTTAAAATCAGTATTAAACTTAGATATCATGCCTATAGGGAACAATATCAAATCTTACCTATGGATCTCGCCTAAGTTTAGTTTAAATAACTCAATCCGGTTAACGTTTAGTTCACTTCTGAATTGGTTTAATTAAGTAGTTTATATTTCCTGAAACAAGTTCTTTTAAAAACTGCCTCAATCTATCATTAGACAGCATGCCTATAGGAATTTTAAAGGTTAGTTTTAAAATCTGCCCTGTTGCAGTCACTAGTATTCCGCGTATAGGCAAGCCCATAGGGCGTTTTCAAAACTGCATTTCTGAAATTGTTTCTATGTCTTAATGCTTTCTGACCTTAACAGGATTTAAGAAACCAATAGGCAACCGCTAAGGTCATTACTCTTGGGTTTATAAAATATTCGATTACTTGTCTTCTACATATTCACCTAGATATCTTGTCTTAAGATATTGTTTAATAAAAGACCTTAATTGTGCTAGAGTCATGTTGTGTATGTGCCTTGTTTGAGGAGGATACTTTGAGCCTCTAATTGCTCTCTTTTATCTTATGTGCTAAAAGCCCTAATTGTTTTGTCTATCGCCTTAGAATTTTCACCTTTAAAACCTTAGGGGTCTGTCTAGAACCACTTATAGGTAGAGGTCCTAAATCCCTCCAGAACCATTAAGAAGAGACGGGTAGCAGCACGCAATAGATCGTTGACCAAACACTCGCTTTGCATGACCATTAAGGGAATGGGAAGGGTAGATATGGGATATGATGACTACGTGCTAATGTCACGTGTAGCCCCTCGTCGAGGAGTGTTTACTGGACATTGTGTGGGGTGATCCTATAGGGTAACCAACCTAGAACTCCCCTTTTACCAAAAGTCCTCTTTAAAACCTTCGTTCAAAAATCTTTATCTTATTACTTGAGTTGTCCAAAGTGCTTTATTTGCAATCTATTTGATTCAACTGTTTATTTATATGGACTAATTTGTGAATATAAGTTCGGCCGTGACCCACAGTTGTGGACCAAGAGGGGTGCCTAACATCTTCCCCTCGAGGTTATTTCGAGCCCTTACCCTAATCTTTGGTAATGCAAACCAATCCAAGAGTTAATTACTCTAGGTGTCCTAATGCACCATAATTCGTCAGGTGACGACTTTTCAAATACCCAATTCCCAAAAAGGAAATGAGTTATTACCCCAATGGAATGTCGAAACTCGGACTTCCCCGTCAAGAAGGTAAAAAGGGGTTGCGACAAGGAATTGTGTGATAAGGGCATCATTCGGCCTAGTGTGATACCTTAGGGTGCTCCTGTCTTGTTTGTGAAGAAAAAGGATGGTTCCATTCGTATGTGCATTGATTACCGCTAGTTGAACAATGTTACAGTGAAGAACATGTACCCTTTGCCTCGTATTTATGACTTATTTAATCGGTTACAGGGTGCCATAGTATTTTCCAAGATTGACTTATGTTAAGGTTATCATCAGTTGAAGATTCGGAGCCAGATATCCCGAAGAATACTTTCAAGACTCGGTATGGTCATTAGAGTTCCTTGTGATGCCATTTGGGCTGACCAATGCCCCATCAGCATTTATGCATTTGAAGCATAGTATATTTCGGCCATATCTTGACTCATTCATTATTGTATTTATTGACGACATTCTGGTGTACTCCCGGAGTCGGAAGGATCATGAGTAGCACCTGAGGACTGTACTTCAAATCTTGAGAGAAAAGAAGTTATATGCAAAATTCTCAAAGTGTGATTTCTGGTTGGATTCAGTGGCATTTTGGGTCACATAGTATCGAGTGAGGGGATCAAGGTGGATTTGAAGAAGGTGAAAGTGGTGTAGAGTTGGCCCATACCGTCCTCAACTACGGAGATCTAGAGTTTTCTTGGATTGGCGGGGTATTACTATCGATTTGTTGAGGGATTCTCATCTATTGCAGCACCTATGATCAGGCTAACCCATAAGGGTGCTCTGTTTAGGTGGACAGAGGAGTGTGAGGAGAGCTTTCAAAAGCTCAAGACAGTTTTGACTACAGCCCTAATATTGGTATTGCCTATATGTTCAGAGTCTTATACTGTATATTGTGATGCATTGCGGCTAAATGTCGGTACGGTATGGATGCAGGATCGTAAGGTGATTGCCTACGCGTCCAAACAGCTGAAGGTACTTGAAAAGAACTATCATTTCCACGACCTTGAGTTAGCAGCTATCGTTCATGCATTAAAGATTTGGAGGCACTATTTGTATGGTGTCCCTTGTGAGATCTACACTGATCACCGGAGTTTGCAGCATCTATTCAAGAAGAAGAATCTTAACTTCCATCAGCGGAGGTGGTTAGAACTGCTTAAGGATAATGATATCACTATTCTGTATCATCACAGGAAGACCAATGTGGTGGCCGATGCCTTGAGTCGCAGGGCGGGAAGTTTGGAGAGCTTAGCATATTTACCAGCAGCAGAGAGGCCATTAGTATTGGATGTTCAAGCCTTAGTCAACTAGTTTGTTAGATTGGATATTTCTGAGTCGAGTCGGGTTTTGACTTGTGTGGTCTCCAAGTCTTCTCTTTATAATCGTATCAGGGAGCATTAGTATGATGACCCCTATTTGCTCGTCCTTAAGGACACGGTTCAGCACAGTGATGCTAAGGAGGTCACTATTGGAGATGATGGTGCATTGAGGATGCAAAGCAGGCTATGTGTGCCCAATGTAGACAGATTGCGTGAGTTGATTCTCCAGGAGGCTCATAGTTCGCGGTACTCCATTCATCCGGGTGTCGCAAAGATGTATCAAGACTTGAGGCAGCATTATTGGTGGAGGAGAATGAAGAAGGACATAATGGATATGTAGCTCGGTGTCTAAATTGCCAGCAGGTGAAGTACGAGCATCAACGGTCGGGTGGATTGCTTTAGAAGTTAGACATTCCTGAGTGAAAACGGGAGCGGATCACTATGGATTTCATGTTGGACTCCCACGGACTCAGCGGAAGTTTGATGTAGTTTGGATGATTGTGGATAGGCTGACCAAGTCAGCTCATTCCATTCCTGTGATGACTACCTATTCTTCCGAGCAGCTGGCTCGAGTTTATATCTACGAGATTGTCAGGCTTCATGGCATGCCGGTATCTATCATCTCTGACCGGGGTACACAGTTTACATCACGGTTCTGGAGTTCAGTACAGCATGAGTTAGGTACTTGGGTGGAGTTGAGCAACATTTCACCCTCGGACGGATGGACAGTCTGAGCGCACTATTTAGATTCTAGAGGATATGCTTTGTGTGATAGAGTTTGGAGGTTCTTTGGATCAGTTCTTGCCACTGGCAGAGTTTGCCTACAACAATAGTTATCAGTCCAGCATTCAGATGGCACTGTATGAGGCTCTGTATGGTAGCGGTGTCGGTCCCCAGTGGGTTGGTTCGAGCCGGGTGGGGCTAGGTTATTGGGTACATACTTGGTCCAGGATATCTTTGGAGAAGGTTAAGGTGATTTAGGATAGACTTCACACAGCCCAATCCAGACAAAAGAGTTATGCGGATCGAAAGGTTTGTGATATTGCATTCATGGTTGGAGAGCGGGTCTTGCTCCGGGTTTCGCCTATAAAGGGCATTATGAGGTTCGGAAAGAAGGGCAAGCTGAACCCAAGGTCAATTCTCATTAATGGTCAAGTGACCCGTCCAAAACTCAAGTATTGAAGTTTAACCTTTTACAATTCCTTTACCAAGTTCTAATATGGTCAAAGCAATTAAATTAACAAGTAGGGTGCAAATATCGCAAGTATAACATGATTTGGGTCCTAGACTACCCGAATATAAGCACAATTATTAGCTACGTACGGACTCTCGTCACCCCGTGCGTGTGTAGCCCCCACAATTAGAAGTACATATTAAATCAATTCACCCATGGGGTTAATTCCCTCTTACAGGGTTAAAAAGAGACTTACCTCGCTCTGAAGTTCCATAACCGGCTCCAACGCTACTCTAACACCTCAAACCAAAGCTTCACAGTCCAAAACTATGCACTCAATGTGCAAACCAATCAAAATGTGTTCTAATACCCATAATTAATCAATTTAAACAAATTCCCAACTCCGCTCGGAAAGTTGATAAAATCAACCCTCTAGCCCACTTGCCCGATTTTTGAAATATTTTGAAAATAAACATTATCCATAACCTCACGTACTCAAACATATAATTTATTCTCAATTTCATGTCCAAATTCGAGGTCAAAATCAAAAAATACCAGTTTCTAGGTTTTCTACCAAAATCCCAAATTTTTCACAATTTTTTCATGAATTTCCATGTTAAAATCTATATATGATCCAAGTATTTAACTTGCAATAGGTGGGAATCACTTGCCTTGACATAGATGATAAAAATCTCCCCTTGAAGCCTCTCCAAAATCGCCCAAACCAAGAGAAAAATGAGTAAATGGGCTAAATCCCGCTTTAAAATAATTTTGCCCAGGCCCGTCCTTCTTCGCGATCGCGGAAAGACCATCATGATCGTGAAGGACAAAAATGCACTACCTCAATTACCTCTTCGCGTTCGCGTCAGCTGGGCCACGTTCGCGATGCCTTCAGGCCCTACTACTTCACGTTCGCGGCGGAAGCTCCGCGTTCGCGAAGGCTTAATAGTTCCAGATCCCCCAGTCATCTTCCTTCTTTGCGTTCACATAGGCAAAATCCTCAGCCTAAAATATCCTTCTTCGCGAACGCGGGATTTAGCATTAGAATTTCAGAAAACCAGAAACACTACAAAAAAAATATTTTTCTTGTTCTGTCACTATTTTTCAATTTCATTTGGTTTCAAAGATGGAGTTTGATTCGAGTTCATCATAATCCGAATTTGCCGTTCGAGGTCGAAGGTTGTGGTTACTGTCCCCGATTTTGTAGCTGTATTTGATCAAATCTCATTGCCGGATTAATTTGTAAATCGCCTCCGAGCAGAATCAATCAAAAGCTTTCAGGTCTGATTCAGAATCTCTGTACTCTATTTTTAAGTATGAGTACTTGTATTGTTGAAGAATTGAAGTTGTATTTGGACTGTTGGAACTGTTTGCCTGTTTGTTTGGTGTATAAATTGATCTATATTTTGTTGAGATACAGGACAATTTGTGTTCCACCTGTTCTACTGTTAGGTGATTGATCACAGTTCTAATGTTTGAGAATTGGTTAATCTTGTGACTGTTACGAAAGGATGGTTGTTGCTTCTTTTGTTGATCTTAGAAATTGAGGATTGATTTTGATTTTAGTGCAATTTGCTTGCCTGGGCGTAGGAGTGGGAAAATGGTTAAAAGCAAATAGTTAATCACCCATATTATCCCCTAAAAAATGGATTGGATAATGAACTTTTTAAAAATGGGTCAAATATGGATAAGAATCATATTATTCATTTAGACAATGGGTCTAATTTTTACACTTGTAAAGCCTCAACTTAGGGGTTCATCAAGTTAGGGAGACTAAGAATTCTTTCAAAAGTGATTATATGCAAGAAATCATGGACAATATGGTTACCCGTATTATCCGCCGGTTAAACCGTTTTTTATCCATTTTAAATATGGATCGGGTCGGATAATTTATCCGTTTTTTCATGAGAAATTTTCATAAAGCATTATCTTTTAGTAGTAATTAGCCATCTATAGATACCATTTGCTATATTACTGATTATAGATACATTTTATGTGGTTATAAGATGTATTTGATGTATTTAAGCTATTGTATTCATGAATACAACAACAAAAATAGGCGTGAATCAGGAAAGTCCAGCTAATCAATTGTTGTATTCGACTGTATTCATGGAGTGAAACATGGGATTACAGCTGGACAGATTATTGTATTCGACTGTATTCACGTCGTGAAATAAGGGATTACACTGTTTTTAAAACGGAAAGTGAATCAATTAACATAATAGACTCCTGATATAACTCAACAAACTCAATTATAACACACAAAATTTGTATTTTCAATTATAAAAAAGATTCTCAACCAAAAAATACCCCAAAAACATAGCAATCTTCAGAGAAATTATATAATACATCTGAATACATAAATTATATTAATTAAAAAAAACTTATGAATACATTCATGGCATATAGCGAGACAGTGAATACGATGAAATACATAGAATACAACGGGATACAATGAAAAAAAAGACAGAGAATACAATAAAATACATGAAATACAGAGACAAGTATGGATGGTCGATTAGAGGTCGGTGCAGAGCGCGAGTCCAATGGTTTATTCAAGAAGGCATGGACGTTAAATCGAATGGACTGCCTGAAAACACTGTGAATTTTTGGGACGACAAATGCTACAGTGGCGAATGAGGCTGATGAATTGGGAAGCAGTGAGATTGAAAGGAGCATCATGCATTTGAAAATTGATAATTCGGACAGAGAGATGATTTGAAGAGGAAGTGACAGAAGCACCAGCGGTGGGAGGGTTACACTCGATGTCCACAACAATTGGGCCTTGAAGATTAAGATTAAGAGAAATTATAGCAACAAATGACAACAATCGAGCGAAAATTAGGGTTTATGCCAAGATTGGGGAAGAAGGAAGCGGTGTGGTTGAGAGTTTCTCTGGTTTTGGGCGAGTTTATAGTGAATGGGAAAGAGAATAGAGTGTATCAAAATAAGAGAGAGAAAGAACATGTATTGTGGCTTAAGTGTAGGAGATAACCAAAATTAAAGGTATCTATAGAATATAATTTATTTAAATGGTATTTATTTATTATAAATAAGGTGTTAACCTTTGTTATAAGATGTAAAAATTCCTTTTTTCATTACCTATTTTCTACCCAAACCATATCCGACCTGATCCGTCCGTTTACCACTCCTACCTGGGCACTATGCTCATTGACGCACACTATGCTCATTAATCTCGGTGCTTTAAGAATTATGTGCTAATTCTTATTCATACTAAGTCAGTGCATCATTCTCTGGTTATTGATTTAATATATTTCTGGTTAGTGTTAGTTTAAGAGCCCGATTGGACATAAAAAATTTTTACTTTTTTTAAAAAGAAATATTAATTTTTTTTCGAAATCAGCATTTGTTCATAAAATTTTTAATGTTCACTTGAAGATATATTTTGGAAATTTTCGAAAATTTGAAAAACTCAAAAAAATTGTTTTTCAAAATTTTCACTCAAATCACTCACATAACTTAAAAACAATTCAAAATTATATTCATGTCCAAACACAACTTTAAATTTTAAATAACAATTTTACTTAAAAAAAAAATTTCACCCCCCGATTTTAGAATTTTACAATTCTTATGTCCAAACGCCCACTAAGTATGCGTTCTTTTTCTGTTGAACCAAATTTAGCAGAAACCATGTGATCATGAACTTGAAAATTCTTTTTATATATTTAAAAGAAAAACAGAGGTAATGATTGGTAAAAGAGACAAGTATAAAGAAGGCTTTGCTATTAGGGTCAGATTTATTTGATGTTTTCTTGCTGAATGTTTCTTTTAAGGGCAAAGGGCCTAAACTACCCTATTGTTTTCTAAATAGTTTACATATACCCTTCGTTCTCATATTCGTCCAAAAAAGCACACGATATTAATTATATTAGTAAAATTACCCCGCATCTAACGGCAGAATTTGGGAGCGTTCAATTTAGTAATGTGGCAGTTTCTTACTGGGTCACGTGGCAATCTCGGCTGAAACAAAAAATCCGACCCACTTAATCCGACCCAAGGTTTTTTTTATTGGGTCATAAGATAATACATTAACCCATAATTTCACAAAGATATCCATACACAAGATTCGAAAGACCAGCACCTAATAAGTGATCAAATTTGTTTTCGATTAGAGCATCGCTTCTGTGGCCAAATATCAGTTTTCTTGTCTGTGGAACGCTATCAAACTGCATAAATAATGTATCTCATAGATATCTAAAAAATAAAATCTTCTAAAATCTCTTTTAAGCCAAAAAAAAATCCTTGCAAACTCACTAGTATACAGATTCTACTGGCCATCTCGTTTTGCTAACTCCTTTACTTTCTCCTCGTACGAGTGAACTATCCAGCGCATGGTAGACTGTGCAAGCTTGGAACACTCACCTTCCCTTGAATCCTCCATAAAATTGATCAATTTGTCTCTCAAATCTTGAATCTTCTCACTATTGCAAGCATTTATAATGCATGAATATTCTAATTTAAGAGAAAAAGTGTTAGTGCTCAATTTGTGATTTCAGTTGGTGTGAAGATGGAATCAGAATTATAAATTAGTTTTTCCCTCCATCAATTTTTCCAAAAAACAATCTTGAGTATGAATATCTTAGTGAAATGTCGTTCTATTTTTAAAATGGGGTTTTGTAGGATGAGTTAATGTATTGTATGACATAGGTAAGAAAATAAGGTCAATTTTTTGTTTCAACTCGAGATTGCCACGTGGCCCAATGAGAAACTAGCACATCACAAAATTGAATGCCCACAAATTTTGTCGTTAGACGCGGGGGCAATTTTATTAGTATAATTAACGTCATGTGCTTTTTTGACCGTATAGATGACCGGAGGGTATCTGTAAACTATTTAGCAAACGATAAGGATAGTTTAGACCCTTTTCCGTTCTTTTAATAAAGTGAATTGTGAAGACTCGATTTTCAGTGATGGATGCTTGTTTGGTTTGAAATCTTCGAATAGAGATATAACATTAAGGAGTTGACAGGGTGCAAATGGGTTTTCACGACTTTAATTCACCTGTGTGCTATTGTCTCATGTTATTATTTCATTAGTCTTTACTTGTTAGCCCTTAGTATTGTGTGTATTTCTGTCTTGGATGCCTCATATTTGTTCATTTGTATGAGTTTGTCTATGAACGAGGTTTGGTCATGGGAGCCCATTAGTGTTTAATTCGTTTACATGCTTCAGGATTGAACTCGATCTAAATACATGAAAATAATAAGTTAAAAAAACATGATCATGAATTGAATTTTCTTTTAGTTTCTCTTATTTACTTATCTTTATTATTCGTTAATAGCATGTTTAGGCCGACCACACTTGGGTAGGCACGCTTAGAATATTTTTAGATTTTGGAGGGGAGAGGTTGTCACTTTTAGTTTATTTTAGATTTGTTAAAATAAACAACTAAAAATAAAAATATATTTTTAATATAGTGGATTAGTAAAAATAACGGATGGAATACAATATTAGAGTCGGCAGTGTGACGTGGAAGAATATCGCTTGGACAACGTAAGAAGACAAATTGGCAAGGGAGAATCATTTAGTTACCCAAGTAAACAACATAGTGAATGTTTTTCGTTTAGCTTTAAAGATGAATATTCGTAGTGCGTGTGACCGCTGGTCAATGAAGTGACATGAATATCATAGCAAAATAGTTTGAAATCCAGCAAAAGCAAAAATCTAGATGATTTCGCTATGGTTTTGGAAGAATCTTTTGTGTTTGTATTTGAAATCGATTAAGCGTGTGTTTGGTATAACGGAAAATGTTTTTTCAAAAAAATATTTTTTTGGAAAAACAAGTAGTAATTTTATTCATTTTTTTGTGTTTGGTACGCAAATTAAGGAAAATGACTTTTCAAGAGTATTCATAAATAATTAAGATATAATAGACATGAAGCCATAAACTTTCAAATCAACAACCTTCTGGACCCATAAATTTTATAAACTTTTGAACCGCTAAACTTTCAAAAACCGCAAAATTTCGAACTCGTAAACTTCCAAATACATAACCTCCGAACTCATAATTTTGGAACTTATAAAATTTTGAGTCTTTAAACCGATAAATAATAAAATTAAAACTGAAAAATATATTTAAAATTCTTTTTCGAGGGGGAGAGGCAGGGGGCAGGACGGGAGGCAGTAAAACGAAAAAAAAAACAGAAATTTAAATTACAAAAAAAATGTAATTTTTTTTGGGGGGAGGGTTGGGGTGGGTGGTAGGTGGTGCAGAAAAATGAAAAAACAGAAATTTGAAATTACAAAAATAAAAATTAAAGAAAACAAAAATTGCGGGGGGAGGGGGTGGAGGGGTTGTAGGGTGGCTGGTAACAGAAAAACTGAAATTTGAAAAAAATCTTTTTTTGAGATGAGGTGGGATGGGTTGGTGAGGGTGGGGAAGGTTAAGAAGGAGCTTTGGAAAATGTTCTCCCTTCTCTTGATAAGGAAAACATTTTCCTCCAATTGGAGGAAAATGAATTCATAAGGAAAATATTTTCCAAAACATTTAAGAGAACCAAACATGGGAAAATTGAAAAATATTTTCCGAAAAATGTTTTCCTTCATACCAAACACACCCTAAATGTTGATTTATCTCCACTGTTCCTTGAGCTGAAGATCTATTGGAAATAACTTTTTCTATCTCTATAAGATAGTGGTAAAGTTTGCGTACACACTACCTTTCTCAGATCCCATTTACGGGAATACACTGAGTTTTGTTGTTGTTGTTGTTGTGTATAAAACGAGCTATGTGTTCGATTACAAGTTCAGAATTCATAAACTTTAAATCCCGACTTCGCTTCTGATTACTTGCTTAAGTTCTGGTGCGCAAAATTACTCAATATATATGTAAGTAAAAGATTGCAATTGCTTGATAGAATAATGAAAATGCGTGTAAACTGATCCGGACGATACCACTCTTTTTTACTAGATAAAAGGGAGATGGAAATCAGAGGCGGACCTATGCAATAGGTAGAAGGGTCACGAGCAGCTGTAAAGTTCGACAAAAATTTCATGTATATACATATATAAGTTTTTAGAAAATAGTAATATATTAATAGTGTACACCATATAAACAAAACTGACTTTAATTAAATAAAAAAGTAAACTCGTAATTTTTAAATTCTTAGTCGGCCTGTAAGGAAAGGCCTCGTGCTCAAAAGAAATTGCGCCAAGGGTTGCTTCAACTGTAACATTCGAATTTCTGATCCGAGAATATTATATAAGTCAGCAGGCCCACTGAACTGGATTGACAGAACTCTGGTATTAATTTATGGCCACAAAAACTCAAGTGGGTATCCTGCAAATAGTTTATTCTTAGGTTTCCAAACGGAAAATATAAACTAAATATTCTTTCTTTCCTCTTCCGTGCATCTCACCAATTGATTGTGCCATGCACTAGCTAATAAAAAACAACACCATCTCCTTTGTATAGAATATCGGTAGATAATAATTGACCTCGTTCCAATCATTGGACAAAAGAGGCTGCTTAGATGTTCAGCACCCCATCTACAATTTTAGAGTTGGAAGTTCAAATCACTAGGTGGGTTGGCTAGGGTCAGGGTGTGGGACGGGAGGCCGGGGACGTAGAAGGGGCAAGGGAGCCTATAGGTTGAGAATCGGGTCATGGAACATAGGTTCGCTGACGAGTACGTTCATAGAGTTGGCAAAGATCCTCCAGAAGAGGAAGATTAATATAGCGTGTGTCCAGGAGACTAGGTGGGTTGGATCGAGGGCGAGAAACGCGGATGGTATAAGTTGTGGTACTCTGGAGTCCACAGGGGTAAGAATGGAGTAGGTATCCTGGTTGATAGCCATCTTAGAGAGTCGGTGGTTGAGGTCAGGAGGGTGAATGATAGACTAATGACTATTAAATTGGTGGTAGGTGAGTGTACTTTAAATGTCGTTAGCGCGTACGCGCCGCAAGTTGGCTTGGATGAGGAGATTAAAAGGCAATTTTGGGAGGGGTTGGATGACATCGTTCGCAGCATTCCACCTTCCGAGAGGTTATTCATAGGAGGAGATTTCAATGGTCATATTGGGTCGTCTGCAGGTGGTTATACTGAGGTGCATGACGGCTTTGGTTTTGGAGAACGAAACGGAGGGGGCACTTCGCTGCTGGACTTTGCCAAGGCATTCTATCTAATGATTGCAAACTCAAGTTTTCCGAAGTGGGAGGAGCATTTGGTTAATTACCAAAGTTCGGCGGCGAAGACTCAGATTGACTATCTCCTCCTCTGTAGATGCGACAGAAGGTGGTGCGAGGATTGCAAAGTTATCCTAGGTGAGACCCTTGCAACGCAACATAGGCTTTTGGTGATGGACATTGGTATTACGATAAAGAGGAAGATGAGGTCAGTACGAGGCCGCCCGAGGATTAGGTGGGGCGCCTTGACTGAGGATAAAGCTCAGGAGTTGGCAGGAAGGTTATCGGCAATGGGAGCTTGGAGAAGTAGTGGGGATGCAAACACTATGTGGTCGACGACGGCTGACAGCATAAGGAAGGCGGCGACAGAGGTGTTAGGTGTATCTTCTGGACGCACCGGTGGCCTCAAAGGAGACTGGTGGTGGAATGTCGGTGTCCAAGGTAAAGTGGAAGCAAAGAAGGCGGCTTACCTGCGACTAGTAGGGAGCACTGGCGAGCAGGAGAAGATAGCAAACAGAGAGAGAGATATGGTTGCTAGGAAGGAGGCGAAGATGGCAGTAACAGAGGCTAAGGCATCAGCTTTTGCTCGTCTGTATGAGGAACTAGGGAACAAAGGCGGAGAGAAGAAGTTATTCCGACTCGCTAAGGTGAGAGAGAGGGAGGCTCGGGATCTGGACCAAGTGAGATGCATAAACGATGATGACGACAAAGTTTTGATGGGGGAGGACCAGATTAAAAGGAGATGGCAATCCTACTTTCATATACTTCTAAATGAAGAAGGGGATCAGGATATTACACTAGGTGAATTGAGAAATGCAGACAGCACCCATGAATTAAGTTAGTGTAGGGACATTGAGGTCGATGAGCTCATGGAGGCAATGCGTAAGATGAGGAGGGGCAGAGCTACCGGACCAGACGAAATTCCGGTTGAACTTTGGAGAGGTGTGGGTAGAACAGGCTTGGAATGACTTACTGGGTTGTTTAATATTATATTCAAGACTAATAGGATGTCTGAAGAGTGAAGGTGGAGTACAATGGTTCTGTTGTATAAGAACAAAGGTGATATCCAGAGCTGTAACAACTATAGGGGTATCAAATTACTGAGTCATACCATGAAAGTCTGGGAGAGAGTGGTTGAAATGAGAGTGCGAAGGACGGTGTCTATTTCAGACAACTAGTTCGGGTTCATGCCGGGGCGATCTACCACAGAAGCTATCCACCTTATTAGGAGGATGGTGGAACAATACAAGGATAAGAAGAAGGATCTTTACATAGTATTTATCGATCTAGATTAGGGTACCTAGGAAGGTCTTATGGAGCTGCTTAGAGGCTAAAGGGGTCCCGGTTGCATACATTAGGGTAATTAAAGACATGTATGATGGAGCTAAGACTCGGGTTAGAACAGTAGGAGGTGACTCCGAGCATTTTTCGGTTGTTACAGGATTGCACTAAGGGTCGGCATTCAGCCCTTTCCTATTTTCCCTGGTGATGGATGCCATAACACACAATATTCAAGGGGAGGTGCCATGGTGCATGTTATTTGCTGATGACATAGTCCTAATTGACGAGACCTGACGTGGCATCAATGAGAGGCTAGAGGTTTGGAGACAGGCCCTTGAGTCTAAAGGGTTTAGATTGAGCAGGTCGAAGATGGAATACCTCGAGTGCAAATTTGGGGATGAGGCGACGGACGAGGGAGTAGAAGTGAGGCTTGAATCTCAAGTCATACCTAAGAGGGATAGTTTCATGTACCTTGGATTAGTTATTCAGGGGGCCGGGGAGATCGACGAGGATGTCACACACCATATAGGGGTGGGTGGTTGAAGTGGAAGTTAGCGACGGGAGTCCTGTGTGACAAGAAAGTGCTACCATTACTAAAAGGTAAGTTTTATAGAGCAGTAGTTAGACATGCCATGTTGTATGGTACCGAGTGTTGGCCGGTTAAGAACCTACACATCCAGAAGATGCAAGTAGCAGATATGAGGATGTTGAGGTGGATGTGTGGGCATACAAGGATGGATAATATTAGGAACAAAGATATTCGAGAGAGGGTGGGCGTGGCCCCAATAGAGGACAAGATGCGGGAAGCACGACTCAGATGGTTCGGGCACATTCAGAGGAGGTGAACTGATGCACCTGTGAGGAGGTGTGAGCGATTGGCGGTGGTGGGTACGAGGAGAGGTAAAAGGAGACCTAATAAGTTTGGGGAGAGGTGATCAAGCAAGACATGGTGCAACTTAGGATTACTGAGGACATGGCCCTAGGCAGGGAATTGTGGAGGTTGAACATTAAGGTTGAAGGTTAGGGAAAAGTTGTGAATATCTATACAACACACTAGAGTGAGACTAGCCTGTTAGGAGCTAGGCTTAGGATACTACTGGTTAGCTACTTATGCAGGGCGTTATACGTGGATACTAGTTTACCTTCCATCTCTCTCGTATTTCCTATATTCTCTTATATGGTTGTTATTTTGCTATTTTAATTTCTTTTATGTATGTTATGTATTTTATGTTAATATATTATGAGTCTATCAGTAGTACTAATATATCGTCACTTGATGCTTTCTTGAGCTGAGGGTCTCCTGGAAACAGCCTCTCTGCCCCTCGGGGTTGGGGTAAGGTCTGCGTACATACTACCCTCCCCAGACCTTACTTGTGGGATTATACTGGGATATTGTTGTTGTTGTTGTTGTTGAAGTTCAAATCACTAAAGAAGTAACAACTCCAACAAAGGGGAACTAAAGGGAAGGAATTATATAAAAACAAAAAGTATTAAATCAAGAATATATGGCTATGTGAAATTGAAGTGACCATTTTTTTTAAAAGAAAACCTCGTTCACTGAAAAATAATATTTATTGGGTGTGCGAATAAATTTCACATTAGTAATTAAAAAGATTATGAACCTTTATATAAGGTGTAAGAATTTTTAATGGTATGAGACCTTTTAGGAAAAACCGTGCGAGCTTGACCCTAAGTGGACAATATCACAACACTTCAGGCTAATTGAGCTGAACAATTGGTATTAGAGCTCAGGTTCAGTGGGACGAGTATGACGATGGCAGAGTGATGGTCCCGAGATCGGTTTGCTTACCCTTACGAGCTTAGAGACACGCACACAAAAAAAGCTAGTTGCGGGCTTTGTTGCCATAAATACTCTAAGAATATGGGTGACAAGTAATGAATTTCGATTGTGGTAAGGGCCACATAAAACTGGTTCGAGGGGAGAACCGTGGATCGTGGTAATGCGCTACGTGGAACTTAGTTCGAGAGAGAGATTGTTGCATGTGCGAACAAAGTCTCACATTGATAGCTAAATAAATTGGAAGCTTATACATAAAGTTTAAGAATTTCTTAATGGTATGAGGTCTTTTAAAAAAAATCGGACGAGCTTGACCTAAAGAACGCAGTATCACTATGTTATTGGGTCGACTTAGCCCAACAATATCAAACGTTAAATTTTCCTCAATATAAGAGCAGCTTATTTAGTGTAGCAATAAAGGTGACTATATATTTTTTTTAGGTCACTAATTTAAGGCTACGTGCTTTGCGCGTGTACCTAGCTCGATGGATAAAAATTTTATTTTTTCAAAACATACATAAGTAGCATATTAAAATTATAAAATAAAAGTTTAAACTTCTGAGATTAAAATGTTGATCCAATATAAATAACTTAATAAATAAAGATAATTTGTCTTATACAATTCCCGAATTACCATTCTGCATGTTCAACTTAAACTCATTTCCACCTCTATAACTTTATCAGCTCAATTCACAAATTATCGTTTCTTTTCAGTTTCAGCGAGAACACATAACATTTGAAAATTTTAATTTTTTTTCTTCTAAAAATTTATTTTCAAGTTTTTTTGGTAGTAATTTCAAGTTCATTCTAAAAGACACAAACATGTTCAGCTAACTAATGGAAGACATTCTATTTTTCTTTAATAAATAGTAAGAAATATTATATGAATTATTTATGATAGATTAAAAAGAATAAATTATGTTCGCATAAAATAAAATCCAATCACTATATTTAGATTCATAAATTTTAATTTATTTTAAAGTCCTAAAATATTAAGAAAATAATGAAAAGATAATTTTGTTTAATATAAATTATTTTTATAGGGGTCTTTGACAGAAACTCCTAGAAAAATAAAATGGATAATTGACAATTTAAAGCCTAAAAATTACTATTGCTGAAACAATATTATACCACAAATTACCTGATATATAAAGAACTACAATTATTCGTCAACGGGTTAAAGAACTGAAAAGTCGAACAAAAATAATAAATGAGCCACATTTAACAAAAATAGTAAAATTGGTTGCAGCTTTCATGTTGCGGCCTGCTTTTGCCAAGCAACCAGCCACCTCGGTTCCCTCCCTGTAGGCGTGTGCAATTGTAACACTAGATATGTGGTCCAAGAGGTGCTTGCAGTCATCGAGTATATAATTATATGCTATGTTATCTTTTTTGAGTAGTGTTATTACCTCGTATGCATCAACGTTAACTTCCACTTGAATCAAGTTATGCATGTGTGCCAATTCCAGCCCCTAAAATAGAGCCCTAAGTTATGTATTTATTATGCTTGCCGTGTCCGAATTTTCTGCGAAGCCTATGATCCAGTTTCCATTCGCATCACGTATTAGCCCTCCTATACTTGCTTTATGAGCGTGTGGTGATATTGTCCCATCAGTATTTAATTTGAATGAATTTTGTTTTGGAGGCAGCCACTTTTAAGTATTATTTTAGGTATTTTGGGACTTACCATGTTGGTGGCTAGGTACGTATATTTCAGAGCTTGTTGAGTAATTAATTTGATGTGTAACTTTTGTGTGCTATTATTAAAGTTTCGATTGTTACACGAATCCAGATGTTCCACAGTGTGTAAGTAATAAAAGTTGTAAAGTTAATATTGTAGGGAATGTTGTTCAGCTTAATGTTCATAAGTTGCCTTAACCATTCCTATAGTGGAGAGGATGTGGTGATGGTTGTGGTAAACCATGTCAGCCCCAAGTGTTGCCAGATATGTGTTATTGTAGGACACTGAAAGAAAAGGTGGTTGATGTGTTCCTGATTAATGTGATAACTATGGCAAATGTCATCTAGTGTAATGCCTTTTCGTTGAAGGTAGTGTTTTGTGGATAGTTTTTGGTGCATGATAAGCCAGACGAAAGTTTTTAATTTTGGTAGGACGGGCAATTTCCAAATCCAATTATAAGGGATTACAGTCCCTGGTATAGTAAGATCTTGCTGTAACAATGAGGAATACATCGTTTTTACTGTAAATTTCTCATTGTTCGATAAAGCCCAGTATATAGTGTCGTATTTTGTGCGTAAATAGATACGCTGATTGTATTTATAATATTTTGGATATTACCAGGAAATTAGAAAGGGATATCACCCCAGTTCCAGTCATTATGGTGCCTGTATGAATTGATAGATCTGTGAATGTGGTTAAGCAGAATGAGGCCACGTATTAGAGAGTGAAGGGATGCATTGGATGCAAGCCAAGTAGTATTCCAGAAGTTCAAATTTGAGTTGGACCCCAGTTGTCATTGGATACCAAGCTGGCATTTATGCCATCCTAGTACAATGTTTTGCCATGTGGTGGAGGAATTGCCCCATGTGCATATGTATTTGTATTTATGGATGAGGGTGTTGTCCCATAGTTGATTTGTTGAGTGGAATAGGCGCCAGACTAGTCCTGCTAGTAAGGCATTATTTTTTAGATGAAGTCTCTAAATACCAAGTCCTCCCAACATCTTTGGAGTGGTCACCTTCTTCCAGTTAGGTAGGTGGAGTTTTCTTTTTTGATTGGTAGTACTCCAAAGGAAGTTACGCATGTATTGCTCCATTTTGTTGGTTATGTTTTTGGGAATTAAGATGTATTGCATGACGTGGTTAGGTAAGGTAGATAGGGTTGATTTAATTAGAGTTTTTCTACTTGGGAGGGATAGAAACCTAATTTTCCAACCTGCAAGTTTAGCTTTGAAATTATCCAGTAGGAATTGGAAGTCTGACTTAGTGGTCCTCGTATGAAACATGGGAAAGCCCAAATATTTTCCAAAGTGGTTACCTTCCCTCATGTTAAAACAATTCAGAACAGTGTTTTTCGCTTGAGTTGTGCAATTCCTTGAGAAGATTTTTTTTGATTTTTGGAACTTTATAATTTGTCCTGATAGATTGGTAAAGTTATTAAGGGAGTCAATTATAGTGTTGTAGCTTGTAGGAGTTACTTTCGACAATATAATAATGTCATCAGCAAAAAAAGATGTGATATTTGTGGCCTATGGGAAGAAATCTGTATTGGTTTCTGTCACACCCCTTTTCTACCCCCTCCAAAAGATAATGTGTGTTATGGATTGTGGGTTAAAGAGTTTTTTCTAATTAAAGTGACAAATTTGAAATAGGGAATATTTTGTTATTCAGAGTCGCCACTTGGAATTGATTTTTGGGTGTTCCAAGTCACCTTTTATTTGATCCCTATTCAAAGGAAAGTTTGGCTCTTTTATTATTGATGTGCGAAAACAAAGTCGAAGTAAGGAATTTTATTAACCGGGGAGAAGGTGTAAGGCATTCCCCGAGTCCCGTGGTTCTAGCACGGTTTCTTTATTGACTATATTTGGCTTATAATATTTTTTGGATAACTTGTGTTTTATTGGTTCTCATCTTTTACCTATGTCCGCTTTATTGCTTGATTAAAATTATGAAGAAAAAAAAGTTATCTTGAATTAAGTTACGTGTTCTAATACTTATTTTGTTACATATCACAATTATGTCACGGAGACCATACACATAGCCATGATATTTAATTATTTAAAGCGCACCTAAATAAACTAGCGCACTTGAAGTATTTTCCTAAATTAATTTAAGATTATTGTAAGGCCAAAAGTTATGGAATTATTTGTGGAAAAAGTGTATGATTTAAGATATTTGAATAAATAAATTATCATATACCAATACCCTACATCCCAACAATTGAAGCCTAAACTTATTAGTGTCCAAATCTTCCAAACTTTTAGCAAGTTTAAATACTATATTTTCAGAAACATGATTAAACATATAACATTTAAGGATTGATTTACATTATTATTTATAAAGTTTAAAGATAAATAAATAAAATCACATAAAATAAGATTTTAAAAAAGAGAGGGAAGAATAAACCTTTTAATGCAAGATTTCCAATTAAATGAGTCTCCAAGAATATGTACAATAACTCAGACGAACGCCGAACAAGCATAAGCAAAGATGATCATCAAAGCCGGTGAACAGAGCACCAACGGAATCCTCGACCTCGACTGTTAACACCACTCTTTGCCGTGTAAAAGGGGATGTTTTGAAGTATTTTTTGTTTGGTTTTGGGGTATTGAATTGCTGGAAATTTTCGAAAGAAAGAGGAAGAAAGAATAACACGAGTAGAAATTGTCGTAGCGTAGAAGAAGAAAAACATTTTGTTTCTCTCAATTCTCCCCTCTCTTTTCTCTCCTTTTCCCCCCTTTTCTTCTCAGATTTCCTCTTCTATTTATAGCAAAATTTTCGAAATTTTTCAGATTTTTTTTTAAAAAATATTTTATTATTTTTTAATTAAAAGAAATCCCACGTACAATTTGCTTTTCTTTTTTATAATAAGAAATCCCACTTTTATTTACTCTTATTTTTTAAATTTTAACTTTAATTACCTTTATCTTATTTAAAATATTACTTTTTTTACTTTTAAAAGAGGATTCCACTTATTTTATTTTTCTTAAAAAACACAATTCACTTTCTTTTGCTTTTCTTATAAAAATTCTACTTTCTTTTACTTTAATTTTTTTAAATTTTCCGCTACCTTTATATTTATATTTTAATTCCAACTTTCATTACTTTTTATTTTTTAAAATTTTTCACAAAACTTTACTTTTAATCTTTCACTTGCTTTTACTTTTTAAAAGAGAATTCCACCCACTTTTACTTTTATTTTTTTATTCCATACTTCCATTTTTCTTATTTTTTATATCTCACCCGAAATTTTAAAAAAAAATTAATAATTTTTCTGATTTCTTTTTTCTTATTTTAATAATAAAAATAAAAAATAAAATAATAGTAATAGTAATAATTCACCTTTTAAAATTTTATATTTTTACCCTATAATAAAAAGTGTAACAAAACTAAAAATTGTAGGTTAAAAACCCTAAAATATTTACATAGAAGAAGTGACAAAAAATTAAATATTGTCAAAAATTAGATGCTCACAGCTGCCCCTCTTTGCTTGGAAACATGAAGAGTTTTTGAGCAAAGATAAGGTGATCCATGTAACTAATTTTTGAACATATCTTTATTCAAAAGGGAAGAAATAAGGATAAGAGAAAAGAGAAAGGGTGCAACCGAGTCTTGGTTTTGGACAACCTACATATCCCGGGTTATATGGGAATCAGGTCGCGTGTAGTTCAAGAAGAACTGTGGAATGATGAGTTGAAAAGTCGAGTGAGGTTCCGTCAAGGCTCCGGTCCGTAAGTCTGTTATTACATCAAAAATAAAAAGAAACTAAACAAGCCTATCATCTATGAGTTACAAGATTCCTATCTATGAGTCTTCTGAAGCTTGATATTGAGTATTGGATGGTTCTTCCTGCAAACTCTAATCTGAATCTTGATGCTCGTTAGCTGCAACCGCTGGTTCATTCTTCTTCAACTTTTCAGATCAAAACGGAACATGCAGAGCTTGTGACTTCAACTATGTCTTGAGCAATCGACATCTTTCCTTCGCTTCTGCACTTTGGATTCACTTCTTTTCCTTTTTCTTTATTCTGGATTGAGACTTATTCTTTGGGCATCTCGAATCCTGTGCCTCGAGGTAAAACCTGCTCAGACACCAAAGCAAACAAACGAACGAAATTTTTCTGCCCTAGTTTTCACTAGGAAAATTTCGTGAGTTATTGTAACAAAATTCTAAACTACTTCTTTATTGAAAGCAATAAAATCAGGATTGTGTATCCTTGAGAAAAAGGGATTGGGGAGTGGGCCCTATATCTATACTAAAAGTCTACAAGGGAGTGGAGCCCCTATGTTGGAAAGCTCAGCTAGGGATTAACGTACCTATACTGGTAAAGGAAATGTAACTCGAGGTCGGTGCCATGTATTACTGAAAAGGAAATGTAACCAGAGGTTGGCACCCTGTATTACTGAAAAGGAAATGTAACCAGGGGTTGGTGCCATGTATTATTGAAAAGGAAATGTAACCAGGGGTTGACACCCTGTATTACTGACCAAAGAAAATGTTTAATCCCCATGGGTGATAAAGTTCTACCTGGGTTAAACTAACAAAAGTAAATCTGGGCGAAGAAGACTTCTACCCGAAAACTATGAGCCGGATCTCCCTAGGCAAAAAGGTTTTACATGGGTTAAGCTAATGTAAAACAACCTGAGCGAAGAGTACTTCTACCCGGAACTATGAGCTGGATCCCCCTAGGCGAAAAAGGTTATACCTGGGTTAAGCGAAGAGTACTTCTACCCGAAACTATGAGCTGGATCCCCCTAGGCGAAAAAGGTTCTACCTGGGTTAAGCTACATAAAAATAACCTGAACTATGAGCTGGATCCCCCTAGGCGAAAAGGTTCTACCTGGGTTAAGCTAATGTAAAACAACCTGAGCGAAGAGTACTTCTACCCGGAACTATAAGTTGGATCCCCCTAGGCGAAAAGGTTCTACCTGGGTTAAGCTAATGTAAAAACAACCTGAGCGAAGAGTACTTCTACCCAGAACTATAAGCTGGATCCCCCTAGGCAAAAAGGTTCTACCTGAGTTAAGCTAATGTAAAAACAACCTGAGCGAAGAGTACTTCTACCCGGAAATATGAGCTGGATCCCCCTAGGCGAAAAAATTCTACCTGGGTTAAGCTACGTAAAAATAACCTGAGCGAAGAGTACTTCTACCCGGAACTATAAGCTGGATCCCCCTAGGTGAAAAGGTTCTACCTGGGTTAAGCTAATGTAAAATAACCCGAGCGAAGAGTACTTCTACTCGGAACTATAAGCTGGATCCCCCTAGGCGAAAAAGTTCTACATGGGTTAAGCTAATGTAAAACAACCTGAGCAAAGAGTACTTCTACCCGGAAGTATGAGCTGGATCCCCTAGGCAAAAAAGGTTCTACCTGGATTAAGCTACATAAAAATAACTTGAACTATGAGCTGGATCCCCCTAGGCGAAAAGGTTCTACCTGGTTTAACCTAATGTAAAACAACCTGAGCGAAAAATACTTCTACCGGGAACTATAAGTTGGATCCCCCTAGGCGAAAAGGTTCTACTTGGATTAAGCTAATGTAACAACCTGAGCGAAGAGTACTTCTACTCGGAATTATAAGCTCGATCCCCCTAGGCAAAAAGTTTCTACATGGGTTAATCTAATGTAAAAACAACCTGAGCGAAGAGTACTTCTACCCGAAAATATGAGTTGGATCCCCCTAGGCGAAAAGGTTCTACCTGGGTTAAGCTACGTAAAAATAACCTAAGTGAAGAGTAATTCTACCCGGAACTATAAGCTGGATCCCCCAAGGCGAAAAGGTTTTACCTGGGTTAAGCTAATGTAAAAACAACCTGAGCGATGAACACTTCTACCCCGAACTATAAGCTGGATACCCCTAGGCGAAAAGGTTCTACCTGGGTTAAGCTAATGTAAAAACAACCTGAGCGAAGAGTACTTCTACCCGGAAATATGAGCTGGATCCCCCTAGGCGAAAAAGGTTCTACCTGGGTTAAGCTACGTAAAAATAACCTGAGCGAAGAGTACTTCTTCCCGGAACTATGAGCTGGATCCCCTATGCGAAAAGGTTCTACCGGAGTTAAGCTACCTGAGCGAAGAGTACTTCTACCCAAAATATGAGCTGGATCCCCCTAGGCGAAAAGGTTCTACCTGGGTTAAGCTACGTAAAAATAACCTGAGCGAAGAGTACTTTTACCCAGAACTATAAGCTAGATCCCCCTAGGCGAAAAGGTTCTACCTGAGTTAAGCTAAATAAAAATAGGAGGTAGGAACAATAGTAACGTATGCCAAAAGTAAAAGAAAAATGGAGATTTTAAGGAACTTACGTTTGGTGACCTTCGTTCTTTTAGAATCACCATTCTGCATGCTTTGTTCCTGCTTCAAACAAAGAAAAATTTGTGGGTTTTCAAAGTGGTAGTTGGTTTGTGGCCTTGATACCCTGAGTAGCTTGGTTCTCAACCACTGCTGTCAAAGAACCTATTCTGTCAGCGTGGTACCGAGATGTCCATGGTACCGCTACCCTTGTCTCTAAGGCAAGGCTATTTTTTCTTTAAAATCAAGCTCAGTTTTCTTGCACCCAGTATCGGTTTGTGTCTGTAGTGCTTATCAACTTTTCTTATGAAGCAGGTTTTGCTTAGGCGACCTTTTCAGTTTCTTTGAGACACTTTGTTCGCCTTGTCAAATGAGATCACAGATGGATTTGTGCCTTCGTCAATGCCATATATGCCCCAAATTGTGCTTGACATTACAGGGAAACTGTATCCAGTTTTGCAGCCCTTTCTTTGCTTCGATTTTGATGCAGGATTAGACCGAAAGGGACTAAAAGAAAAAATTATGGGTAAAAATAGAATAATAATTGGAAGCGAAAAAAAACTGTGCTTAAACAAAAGGTATCCCTTTTGGGGAAAGGAACATGGAGACTTATCTGGAGGTATGTGCCGACTTCAATGAATGATGACATGCATTTTGGACTGGACACCTGATCTGTCTAAGCTGTCTAATTCTCAAAATCTGCGCAAATTCTCATCTTGAATTTGTCTTGGTTGTGCTCATGCCAGAGAATCGAAGACCCTTATTCAGCTAGTAGCGCCCTTTGCAGGTTTTCGCTAACTAACCTCTCTCATTTCTCTACTAACCATCGCATTATGGTGCCCATCTGGGTTTTCACCTATAAGACTCTCTCATCTCTTTGTTCATTGTTGCCTTATAGTGCCCGTACGTGTTTTCACTAATAAGACTCTTTTTTTTACTAAGATACTGCATGATGGAGGTTACCCAACGCCCTTGGCATGTGAACATCAAACATTCTCAAACACATCGATCAAAAGCTCTTGAAAGGTAAAAAGTCGAAATGAACCTTGAAACAAATTACAACTTTTGGAAACCATTTTTACAGAAAAACCGTGAAATAAAACAAACTTCTGACCCAGTTTTGGAGTACTAGGAATATGGGTTTTTTGTTCTGATGGGACCGTACCCAAGGTAAGGCTGCCTACATATCCTTTCGGAATCAGGTCTCACGTAGTTCAATGTAAGGATTTTTGTTTTTGGCTTTTTGGCTTTTTTTTTCTTTTCTTTTCAAGTACACAGGTAGACAAATACATATCAAAAGGCTTAACAAAAGTGTGACACCTATTTGGATTAGCGATAAAATGATAGCCTTTGTCACTTCAATCTGAGAAAATTAATGCGTGAAATTCTACAGTGGGTATATATCAGACATAATACCTTTTTACTGCATCGGCGTTAATAGTCATGTCTGGTACCCGCCCTTTCTCATCTACCAAGTGCAAGGCCCCTTTTGGTAACACTTTCTTAATGATATAGGGACCTTGCCAGTTCGGGGCGAACTTTCCTTTAGCTTCCACCTGGTGCGGAAGGATGCATTTCAACACCATCTGGACTACCTCAAACTGCCTTGGGCGCACTTTCTTATTGTATGTACGTGCCATTCTTTGCTGGTACAACTGGCCAAAACACACTACTACTAGCCGTTTTCCATCGATCAACATCAGTTGTTCTAATCGGTCTTGATCCACTCAGTGTCTTCAATATCTGATTCCATAATAATTCAGAGAGAGGGAATTTCGACTTCAGCGGGTATTACACCTTCAATTCCATATACAAGCAGATACGGAGTTGCACCAACAGATGTGCGAATAGTCGTGCGGTATCCCAAAAGAGCAAAAGGCAGTTTTTCATGCCATTGCCTGGAACCTTCGATCATCATCCGAACAATCTTCTTGATGTTCTTGTTTGCTGCTTCAACGGCTCAATTGGCTTTCGGCTGGTAAGGAGTAGAATGGCGATGCATGATTTTAAATTGTTCGCATACCTCCTTCATCAAATGACTATTTAGATTGGTTGCATTGTCAGTGATAATGGTCTTTGGGATACCAAAGCGATAAATGATGTTGGAGTGAACAAAATCTACCACTGCTTTCTTGGTGACTGCTTTGAAAGTGACGACCTCTACCCACTTGGTGAAGTAATCAATTGCAACCAAAATGAATCTATGCCCATTTGAAGCCTTTGGCTCGATCGGCCCAATGACATCCATTCCCCAAGCAACGAACGACCAAGGAGAGGACATTGGGGAGCCACCTTATAGTTCTTTTTTGATCTACTTTGGCATGCTCTGGATATTCTCTTATTTTCAGGAATCGTTTGATGTCATGATACCATGGTTCACCATCTAGTTTCGTATCAATTGTATTGCAGTAACCGTGTTGATTTCGAACTTGTATTTCTAGTGGGTTAACATGAGAGTTGCCTGGATAAGGTAGCATCGAGGCTAAAGTGGCCAAGGCATCGGCTAGCTCGTTGTGACCTGGGAGTGTACCTGAACTTGATGGATCTGAATCTTTTGCTCAAGTCTTGCACACATTGTCTGTACGGAATAAGCTTGATGTCTTGAGTCTCCCATTCACCTTGGGTTTACCGGATAATCAAGTCAGAATCTCCCATAACCAATAGTTCATGCATATCCAGATCGATGGCCATTTTCAAACCCATGATACAGTCTTTGTATTATGCCGTATTATTGGTACAGAAGAATCGAAGTCGGGATGTTGCAGGGTAATGGTGTCCAATAGGTGAGATGAGGATTGCCCCGATCCCAACTCCTGTTGACAGCCCCATCAAAATACATTTTCCATACAGGGTGATTGTCTAAAACTACTTCCTCTATTGAGTTGACCTCTTCATCTGGGAAGTATGTGCTAAGTGGCCAGTACTCATCATCAACTGGATTCTCTACCAAATGATATGTCAAAGCCTGTGCTTTCATCGCAGTGCGAGTGACATAGACGATGTTGAACTCTGTGAGCAGGATTTGCCATTTTTCGAGCCTGCCAGTGGGCATTGGCTTTTGAAAGATGTACTTCAAAGGACCCATTCTGGATATGAGGTAAGTAATGTAGACCAAAAGATAATGTCTCAGATTTTGAGCGACCCAAGTCAAGGCACAACATGTCATTTCTAAAAGGGTGTACTTAACCTCATAATTGGTGAACTTCTTGCTTAAATAGTAGATTTCATGTTCCTTTTTGCATGTTGCATCATGTTTCCCAAGAACACATCCCAAGGAATTATCCATCACTAATAGATATAAAAACAAAGGCCTACCAGGTTTAAGTGGGACTAGTACAGGGGTTTTTGACAGATAATCTTTGATCCTGTTAAAGGATTTTTTGCAATCGTCTGTCCACTTGATAGCGGCATCCCTTTTTAGCAACTTAAAGATGGGCTCGCATGTGGTTGTGAGCTAAGAAATGAACCTACTGATGTAGTTTAACCTCCCGAGTAAACTCATGACTTCCTTTTTGTTCTTCGGAGGTGGCAAATCTTGAATGGATTTTATCTTATATGGATCCAGTTCAATGCCTCTTCGGCTGACTATGAAACCGAGGATTTTCCTAGATGGAACCCCAAATGCACATTTGGCTGGATTAAGCTTAAGGTCATACTTTCGAAGCCATTCAAAGAACTTTTTCAAATCGCACACGTGATCAGCCTGTGTCTTTGATTTTATGATGACATCATCGACATATACTTCAATCTCTTTATGCATCATGTCATGAAAAATTGTGGTCATGACCCTCATGTAAGTTTCCCCTACATTTTTTAAACCAAATTGCATGACCCTGTAACAATAAGTACCCCATGGAGTGGTAAAAACGGTTTTTTCTGCATCATCTTCATCTATTAGAATTTGATGGTACCCAGCATAGCAATCCACGAATGATTGTATATCATGCTTTGCGCAATTATCTACAAGAATATGGATATTTAGCAGAGGAAAATTATCCTTTGGACTTGCTTTGTTCAGGTCCCTGTAGTCAACACAGACTCTGGTTTTTCTATTCTTCTTTGGCACAGGCACAACATTCGCCACCCAGGTGGTGTATCGGACAGCTCTGATCACATTAGCATTCAGTTGCTTCATTATTTACTCTTTGATTTTGTCACTAATATCTGTTTTAAATTTTCATTGCTTTTGTTGGACTAGTGGAAAATCAGGATATGTAGGAAGCTCATGAACCACTAGATCGACACTTAACCCGGCATATCATCGTAAGACCAAGCAAATACATCTCTGTATTCAAATAAAAGTTTAATAAAGGCATCTCTGGTTTTCTGTTAGGTGTGAATGCTTATCTTCATTTCTCTAATTTCTCCAAGACTTCCGAAATTAATTGGCTTAGTTTCATTGAGGTTGGGCTTAGGCTTGTATTCAAATTGTCCCAACTCTCTTTTTATTTCCTCAACAACCTCATCTTCATCATATTCCACCTCTTGATGCATTATTTCGATATTAGACAACTTTTTAAGATCTGGGCGTGAATTCCTTATGCATGTCATGTTATTAAAGCTGGCATTAACAAAACTGAAATGGAAATAAAATGACAGGAATTAGGAAAAGGGAAAGATACAAAACTTAATACGAAACTAAACTGCATTTCATTGAATTCGAAAGGATAGAAGGGTTAACATTAAAATAAAACAATCACACTGAGATGTTTGGATTACAACCCTGAAAGTAACCGAAAAATACAAAAAAGAAGCTACAAAAGCAAACTACCAAGACTCCTTCCTTGTGGGGAGATGAGTTTCTTCCCAGTTGGTGAGCATGGTGTCTAGGTCAATTAGTTTCATATCGGCACGACTAGTGCCTTCACCGACTTGGATCATATTCACATCAGAAAACATCTGGCTGAGGACATGGAAAATTTCATCAATGTTTGCATGCGTCGAGGAATTTTGAACCTCTTGGAGTCTTGGCTTGACAAAAGTGTACAAAATGTGAGGGATAGGTTGTTGCAAGACCCATCCATGCTTTTTGTGGTGCTTGGATTTGTTTTTGTATGCTTGTGTTGGCCTGAAGCCTAAACCAAAAGTACCCCAGTTATTGAATGGAGAAATAGGCTATGAAATTCCTTGCAATGATGCCCTCAAGCCTTTCCCTGGGTCATAACCTTGTCTCATTATAACCACAACTACCATTATAGATGTGGTGGAAAGACGAGGATGCAGAATGGGCTTTCCTTCCTCAACATGGTCCACAGAAACCACTTCGAAAGCTTGGTAGACAATGGACTCACACCCTTCCTTGGCCTCAATGTACGGGATTAACGAGTCTTTATAAATGGATGACTCGTCTTCTCCGTGAACAATAATCTCTTGCCTATTGTGTTCGAAGTTGACCATCTGATGCAATGTGGATGGCACAGATCGAGCCATATGGATCTATAGACTTCCAAGAAGAAAGTTATAAGAAGTGTCCATGTACACTACTTGGAAGACAATTTCAAAGTCAACCGGCCTAATCGTCATAGTGAGGTTGATCTCCCTAATAGTATCTCTCGCTGAACCGTCAAAAGCCCGGATGCGAACATTGCTGGATTAGATTCTGTCTGTGTTGATCTTCATGCCTTGCAAAGTAGAGAGAGAGAGTATACATATACACTCGATCCTTCATCGACCATGACTCGCTTTGCATAATGCCCCTCACATTTGACGACCAGGTGCAAAGCCCTATTGTGCCCGGCTCCTTCCTCAGGAAGTTCATCATCAGTAAAGGAGATTCTGTTTACCTTGAAAAATCTATTGGCCATCTTCTCCAACTCATTCACTGTGGTCTTCTCTGAGACATGTGCCTCGTTTAAGGTCTTGATTAGTACATGGACATGCTCTTTTGAGGGTAGGAGCAGAGATAGTAGAGAGATTTGGGCAGGAGTCTTTCTTAGTTGTTCAATGATTGAGTAGTCATGAACTTTCATCTTTTTCAAAAACTCTTCTACCTCTTCTTCCGTGATAGATTTCTTTATTGGAAATTGTCCCTCTCTGATTTGCTTGGCCTTCCTCAACTCCTCTGGAGAGTAACACCTCCCTGATCGAGTCAAACCTCCAGTTTCCCCCACTTCTTCTATGATTTCCTTGCATTTGTATGTCATCACAGTTTTGTTGTAGTTCCAAGGAATGATTTTTGTATTTGTCATAGGGGGTTGCATGGCAAGTATGATTATGATCGGCTCTGTTATACCGTTTGTACTGCCCTGTTTCTGCCTTGTGATGGGGTGGCCTCCAAGGAAATACAACCTTGGGCTTGGAACATTAGAGCGAACTTCCAATCTCGTGACCTTGGGAACAAATAAAGTTACATTTTCTGAACTCGAGGTGCCTTTCACAAATAATGGCACATCTTGGATCGGACTTACATCCCACGGTCATCTCTGCCCGATTAAATGGCTTGCATTCCAGATCTCGTCCAATCATTCCTACAAAATGAACATCGTTGTGTGTTGGCAATGGGTTGTTTGTAACATTGGGAGGTTCTTCGCCATTTGTTACCACAATCAACTTTTCAGTGATGAGTCTTTCTATAGCTTTTTTTAGAGTCCAACAGTCATTCGTGTTATGTCCTGGGGCACCTGAATGATATTCACATCTGGCATTTGCTTGAAGTCCATGTGAATCGGGATGCATATGGTGGGAGCGATGGGTCCAATCACGCCCATCTGTTTCAGCTTCTGGAAAAGACTAGAGTATGGTTCAGCCAATGGGGTGAATTTTTCCACCGGCCTATGCTCTCGACCATAATCCTGCCTGGGACAAGCATTGTAGGGTGCCCGAAAATTTTGTTGCTGAGGTCGGGGGGCCCTTGGAGCTGGTGCATGTACCTGATGATTGGGAGGCCGAGCATATGATTTAGCATTAAACACTGTATATTGCGGTGGGCCCACAGAGTATTGAGGAATCGGCGGGGGATAATAATGTTGAGGGTAGCTGGATTGCCCCTGCTGAACTTGCACATAATGGTGCGATGCCCCTATTTGAAACTCTCTAGATCCGGAAGACATCATGGACCCTTCATCTCTCTTCTTTATATTTGCCAAACCTCCCGACCCAGTTTGGATAGCTGGGGTGGTGGCTTTGATAGCAGCTTGACTTATAATTCTACCGATCTTGAGGCCATTTTCGACCATCTCCCCTATTTTTATTACTTCTGCAAAAGGTCTACCCATCGCGGACATCATGTTCTGAAAGTAATCAGGCTTTTGAGCTTTCAGAAACACAGTGATCAACTCATGGTTATCTATGAGTGGCTTAACTCTAGCCGCTTTCTCCCTCCACTTGATGGAATATTCCCTAAAACTTTCGGTCGACTTTTTCTTCATATTAGACAAAGAATTACGATCCGGCGCAATTTCAATATTGTATTAGAATTGTTTGACAAATGCCTGGGTCATGTTGTCCCAAACATGCCAGTGAGAGATGTCCTGGTCAATGAACCACTCAAAGACTACCCCTATAAGACTTTCTCAAAAATATGCCATCAACAATTCTTCTCTTCCGCCTACACCTCTCAGCTGGTTGCAGTACCTTTTCAAGTGGGCGATAGGGTCGTCGTGCCCATCATAATTCTCGAATTTTGGGGTCTTGAAACCTGGTGGCAAATGGATGTGAGGGAACATACACAGATCATTGAACGAGACACTTTTGTGACCACCTATTCCCTGTATGTTCTTTATGTTTTGTTCAAGACTTTTCACTTTCCTGGCCATCTCATCCGGCTCACTTGTCTTTGCAGGCTTTTCATTTTCCGTTGGTGACTCGTACTGAGGAGTCTGATTGTAGGGAGCTGAGGCCCTGAAAGCCATATTTGGGGAGTAGTATTGGCCATCATAAACCTGAGGTAGTGGCTCGTTGTTGGGTCTCGTCACAGGTGGTGGCGGTGGTATTGTATATACCGGTGCGCCAGACACAACTAGAGGGGTGTTCCTAAACGGTGCGACTGGAGGTCGCATATTAAAAGTACCGGGGGCAGCATGGAGGCTGTAGTTTGGCACATACCCTGGTGGTAGAATGGGATCGCTCGTTGCATGGAGCGGTGTCTGAGTAGCCTGGGGTATGGTGGATGTTCCCTCTGAAGGACCCTGGGGTGGAGGTCGACCGGAAACCCAAGCTTGTCTCAATTTTCTTATTTCTTCTGACTCTTGTTGTCTCAATTTTCTTATTTCTTCCGACTCTTGCTCAACTGACTGACCCTGCGGATTGTCACTGACCAACTCGATTTCATCTTTGTCATTCATTACTACTGGTCCCTTAGATCTTGTGAAGTAATGATGTGTTGCCAGATTCACCACAAACCAACCACCTTAAACTTACTCTCTATAAGGGACAACAAACGTGTTCGCGTTAGACAATTTATAGATATGAATTACACAAAACATGCCATGATCCTAACATCATCAACATTTCTAAAATATATTTTGGAAGGCTTCATGTTTCATTCCAGCTTATCAAGTTGCTTCTTATTGGCGCTTGGCGCCTTCCCCCCCTTTTTTTTTATCAAGTTACACTCCCCCCATTTTGATCCCAGCTTAGATTCATTGAAAAATATTTTGATCGAACCTTTTGTGGGTTGCCTACGTATCATGTCGCCGCATGAATCAGATGATTATGTAGTTTACAAAACAGACATCTTTTGGGTTCATTTTCGAATTTTTCTAAACAAATTTTTTTTCATATATATATATATATACAAAATCTTTTTCATATATATATATATATATATATATATATATATATATATATATATATATATATATATATATATTATTTTTTATACAAGACTCAAGAAGAAGCAATTGCATGAAGATAAACAAGACCAGACTTGATTCAAACAGACTTTTTAGGATAAAAGGCAAAACAACGAGACTCAAAACACCAAAAGACTCTTACAGGATCAAGAATAACAAAGGACTAATAACTAAAAATGGACTTTGATCTTTGCAGTAGAAATCCACCAGCATCGCTGTAATCAAGGCACTTTTTCCTGTGGCTGACCCCCAACATTGCGGTATATTCTTTCCAGGTCTGCAGATATATGACGAGCAACGTTCAATGATACTTCTGCAAACCAATCAGGCGTCATTCCTTGACAACTCCTGCATGCTCTTGAGGTATATGTGGCTACCTCGAGGATTTTTCCCTTAATGTATTCCTGAGCCACATGCAACTCTTGATTTTGCTGACCACGAGTCTCAACTAGATCCAGCGCATCCTGCTCGCGGTCCAAGGTCATATCTTTCTGGCGCCAAACTTCTAGCAACTCTACTTCTAACTGATTGATCACTTTTTGGTAGTCGTTCCTTTCTATTTCAAACTTCGCGATCTGGCTCTCCTTTCTTGACTCAACTTCCCCTATCTGATCCCTTAGACCTTGGATTTATGGAGCAAAACCTCTACGCTCTTGATCACGGACTACCCTAAACTGGGCTTCTTTCTCTTCTTGTTGCTGAGCGGTTGTGACTATGTTCTTCTTTCGAATTTGGGCTTTGAGTGCTCATTTATATCGTGCCCATTTAGCCTTTTCCGGCTCAAAATCAACCCGTTGTACGTCCATGGCTGTCTCCAAAATGCCCTTATCTTTTTGGTAAGTGTCAATACGAGATTAGAACTCTTGTGCCGCTTCCCTTCTGGTTTCTCTAACTCTGACCTCGATCTCCTTCTCCCAATCAACTGCGTGCTGTATGGATCTTTCTGTCCTTTGCTCGGGGATAGCTTGGTTGTGAAACCACTCAAGGTATGCGAGGCTTACCTCCCCACGTTCACGATCAGCTACCATCTCGTCTAAATCAGAAAATCGACCACCAAACCAAACCTTTTGTGCATATGACTCCCTTGGAGGTTCCTCTCCCTTGAATTCCCACACGAACGGGCGCATGTCCTCAATCGGGGGCCTCTTTTGCTCTCTCCCTAACTGGAGTATGACGCATAGAGGCGCGTAGGGTTGGAAACCTCTGAAACCCATGAGTATGAAGAACGGGCGATACGTCGACATATGCATGACCCTAGCAGAAGGGAACCAATAATAGTTCCAAGTGATTCTATCAGCATTCAATGAACCAAGTAATTTCAGCCAGGCCCTCACCCCCTCTGGAAGATTACAACTTGCAACTCTGTCTAGGTGGCATCCAATGTAATTCAACCAGTTTTCATTGAAATGTATTTCTATTGGATGATGATAAAGGTTCTTTATGAACCACATCTGCAGCAGAATGTTGCATCCCTCGAAGTAATATTCACCCTCTTGGCAGTGGGTCAAAGCTCGAAAAATATCTCCTTAAATCATAGAAAGAATGGTATGATCCTCACTACTTTGCAAATATGAGACCACCGCAACCAATCAAATTCTGATGCGCCTACCACGCTCTGGAAAGACCATGATCCCTAGAAATGATATCATGAACGCGAAGATTCTCAACTCTATCCAAGCGTCGTAACTCAACTGGTTGACGAATTCTATGCCCGAGAAATTTTCGAACCCTTTCTCGTCCCCAAACCTGTCATAGAGATATTCCAACTAAACCAACCTTCGTTTAAACAAACCATTGGAATTCGACGGAGGCATAATTTCTTTAAAAAGTTGTTCACACCAACATTTCTCGGAGCAGCAGGCTTTTTCCCACGAAGGTCTCTCCCCAATCCGGTGAGCCTACCTAATTCTTCCAATGTGGGCGTCATTTTACAATCTTTGAACCTGAAGACATTGTTCGCGGGGTCCCAATAACCCACTAGAGCCTCGATTAAAGCTCTGTTAGGCTTAATTCCCATGATGTTTGTGAGGAACTTGAGGTGCTTAAATACTTGATTTTGTTCCCATGTAGCAAAACTAGCCCACCAATTACAGAGACTACTCGGGGTCTTATCTCTGATCAAGAACATAGGAGGTGTCTCGTCCCTTACCCTTTTCTGACTGCTTCTTTGTGGAGAACTCATGGTGATCCTAAGAGTAAAATAAAAAGGGTTAGGACTTACCTAAACTATATGCAAATTATGATCATTCATTATTTTATTTTATTTTATTTTATTTTTGGCCAATTTAAGACTCGATCTATTTTTTTTAATTATAATATATATTTTGAAATTATCGGACACAAAAGTTGAGATGATAAAAGCAGAAAAATGGCTATTATTACAAAACGACCCTTTAATACTTTCATAGAAGGCATAAAGGATGTCTCGGCAAAAAACAGCCAAACACAGGAACAAAATGATAAAAATAGACAAAAATAAAAAAATAAAAAAAAACTTTTTTTACGAAAATAACACTTTTCTACTCCTATAAGGGTTAAAAAGGCGTCTCAGCAAATATAACCAGACAAAGCTAGATAAAAGTGGCTACTTTTTGCAAAAACAGTCTTTCGGTACTTCTGGAAAGATTTAAAGTTGCTTCGACAAAAATAGTCAGTCATAAAGGCAAATGGTAAAAGGTGAACAAATATGGATAAAGTAACTACTTTTACAAAAATGGCCCTTCTGCACTTCCCAGGAAGATTTTAAGGCTGTCTTGGCAAAACAGCTGGAGCATGAGGGCAAGACAGTAAAAGGTGACAAAAATAGTTTTGTTTTTTTTGAAACATGTGGGCTGAACCCGATGGAGGTTGCCTACGTATCTCACATCCGGTGAGAATCAAACCTGCGTAGTTCGGTGAAACTGGGTACTTTTCTCTTTTGATTTTTATTGAAAATTAATCTTTACACCTCGCGCCAAACTACTAATTCTTTTTTAAAAAAAAGGTTATTTGCTCTAAACTATGAGAAAGACTCCTTTTTTTCTTTTTTTAATGATTCCACTGCGCCAATTTTCTAAAGCCGGTCGACAATGCAAGTAAGTATTCCAAATGATGTATCAAGTAGCACATATGTAAACATGCTGGTCTCAAATAGGATACCTGTCTTATACGGACCGACCCCTGTGTCGAGTTTCGCTAAGTCAAATGCATGTGATGCACATAGAGCGAACCTACTATGGAAATCCGGTATGAGGTTTGTTCTTCTAGGTTTAAATCCTGGTGGATAAGGTATCTAAACTGGCTTACTCGAGCGGACAATTCGAGCCGAGGAGGGTCAGTGTACCGGTAGCATTGCATTCCGGCTTAACTGGTGGTGCTCCTGTTGATACCCAATTTTTCCCTATGTATTTTTATACTCAACATACTTTCAAAATAGCATAAGTATGCATATACAAGCACGCCCAAAGGCTTTGGTATTTTCCCAAATTTTTAAAGATTTTTAAAACCAATTTATGGCCTATTTTGCACTATAAAAATCAATAATTATTCCCAAAACTTGTCATTTTGGAAAATAATTTATTTTATTTTCGCATTTACACAAAATATAATTTACATGATTTTTTGCATAATTTTACAAGTCCATTTGGTATTTTTAAACTAAAATTGCATGAAATTGCAATTTTAGCCTATTTCTCAATTTAATAGCATTCGTAATCACAAAATCATTTATAATATTTTTAAATTAATACTTATGCATTGCTTATTAACTCAGTACTTTTAATTTGATTTTTAAACATCTTTTACTATTTGTTATATATTCAAAAGGGAAAAATGGCTATTTAAATTTCAGCCCCATTTACTTTCAATTATAGCATCAATTCTGATCCCAATCAAGCCCAGTTACACAACCCAATTTCGAATTTTACCCGACCCAGACCCAATCAAACGAACCCGCCCGGATCCCATCTTAAATCAGGGCCATTGATTGTTTTCATCAACGGCCCCGTTGGCCCTTTCCTTTTTAACCCAATCGACCCCCTAACCCTAATCATTCACATAGATGAGCCGCCCTTGTATCCCCTCGTCTCTCAAAATGCTCTCAACCACCCTCTGAAACCCTAGCCCTCTTCCGCTGATCTCCAACCTCGTTCCACCGGAAATCATGGCTTCCCAGGCCCTGTGTAACCTATATCTACCCCCACTCACCCTTATCCTCCTGTTGCATGAAGTTTCAAGGTCCGTCCTTGAAGACCCTGGCCCAAAGTTCCTCTGATTCAGGTTCTATGGCCATCTCCGGCTTACCTCCGGTGTGTCCTAGCACTACGAGTTCATCTCTGACTCGTTCGACTCGGACCAGCCCCTTTCCAGGCCTTTCTCATCTTCTAGGGTTTCTCTGAAACCCTAAGCCATTTCGAGGTTTTCTTGTTTCTCTCTCGATTTGCTTTAGATTCGTGCTATTTATGAGGTTCTCAAAGTATTTCGTATATCATTTCATGTTTTTGCTTTCAAAACCTGTTCATCTCCTCAAAACTTAGGGGTTCTATGATTTTTACTTGTTCTACTATGTCGAGACAATTTCGGGAGCAAAAAGGATGGATATGGTTCATTCAAAGTGTGGTAGATGCCAAAGAGCCCTTAATCCGGGAATTTTACGCTAATGTGGCGTATATAAAGAAGGGGACCAAGGTGACGAAAGTGAGGAATTTGAAAGTGAGGTTCGATCAGAGCACCCTGAACACATATTTAGGGTTTGAGGATGTGGAGCCGGTGCAATACATGGAGAAGTTCGCACTGGGTGATGCAGCTCGCCCTTGGCTAGCTGAGATTCTGGAAGCTTCGGGACCACAACCACCATGGATTACAATAGGGGTTCCTGTTCAGCGGAAAACCCTTAATTTTAAGGAAAAAGGATGGCAGACATTTGTGTGTAGCAGACTAGACCCATTCCAAAATGAAATCAATCTCTCAATCCCCGGGCAGTACTAATCGCTTATATCATGGTCGGGTACCCAATCAATGTGGGTTCCATAATATCGACCAACATGTCTCTAGTTGGTAGGCAAGGTGATAGCTCCTACCCGTATCCCAACACTATCACGGAGTACCTTACAGATGCGGGGGTGGAGTCAAAGAGTTTTGACACAAAAAGTTCGGGAAAAGAAGCCCTTCACTTTGTATTCTCTGAAGAACCCGAGGAACTCGAAGAATAAGGGTCAGTCGACTACAACTGTAGGCCAGTCTGATGAGCCTTCAGTGGTAGATGCAGATTCAGCAGACATGCCTTCCACTACAGCAGGGCCTTCCACCAGTACAACTACCATGCCTCCACTTCCATCTTCCGGGCCTTCAGTGTCAGTTCCCTCCACCTCGACTTTGAGGCTGGTGCCTATGCCTGCTCATCCACTATCTGCGCTGTGAGTCTCCCAGATACTGACGAGCCTCAACAATTGGATGCAGATAGCTACTTCAAAGTTGTCTGACTTATCCAGTATTGTTGCAGCACAGACATCTACCCCGGCAACCCAGATTCCTCCGATAGTGGAGGACATATTAAAGAAGATTTTGGAGAACCAGAAGGCCATCATGGACACTTTGGTGGCACATGGAGGAGTAATTAAGGAGATTGGGAAGAAGGTAAAGAAGATGAGAAAATCCGAGGCATCCAAGAAATTAGTAGACAAATTGAGGAGAGAGGTCACCAAGATAGCAGCCACTTGAGACCTTCCATTTGATATGCTGATGGAGACAGATCCAGCAGCACCATCAGCACCAGTTGGCCAGTCTGATGAGCCAGACCTAGCTACCGACACTGCTGAGGTGGTGCTATAGATGTTCGCCAACCCAGCCACTCCCAGAGCCGAGGATGATAAGATCCAATTAGAGGAGGCTGAGGGCGGTGACGTTGCTATGGACACAGAGATGTCAAAGGCCACATAAGGAGTCCTCTTTACTCTTACCCTTCCTTATTCTTATTTTGTTAAGCACTGGGGACAATGCTTACTTTTATTCGGGGGGGAGGGGGGAAGGGTGGAGTTTATTTGATATTTGGATGATTTGACACTTGGTTATAATAACTGATAACATATTCCTTTTTTCTTTTTATTAGGTACATATTCTTCTCTCTCTCTATTGATGTATATATTTTCTCTCTTCCTCTCTCATTTTGTATATTCATTTATGCTTTTAGTAGCTTACTTTGTAGCTTCTTTATTTTTTTTTCTTAGTAGTCAACGTTTAATTTAATAGCTTCTTGTTTACTCTAATAGCTTCTTTTTAATCTAGTAGTTTATTTTCATGTTTAAGTGGACAATAAGCCTTTGGTTTTCTTAATGCCACAGTTTTTTCCAAAGGTAACCAGGTGACCCTTCCCAATGATGGATGGCGTGACAACCTTCTTAAGGGATTGAGTCAGTTTTTGGCATTTAGGTATGAATAGTAGTAATAATGAATAAAAAGACCTAATTGAGTCAGACTCGGAGAGTCAAACATGCTTCACTTGGTACCAGCACACTTACCTACATGCTTATGATTAAAAACAAGTTCTTGGAAAGAAATAGCTCTAGTTAGTAACCTTCTTACTCTTGTGTTGACTTAAGCAATCATCGAGTGGTTTAGTCAAACCATTAGTGATTTTCAATCTTGAATATGGTTGTTGTGGGCCCTCGAATCTATCCTCTTTAAAATCCAGTTGTGTGAGAGGTGAGATGTTTTTGTTGCAAGTCCAAGTACCTATGTGAATGGTCTAGAACTTGCCCTGAATGTGTTTATAGGCGAAATTTTTAGTTTTTCTTGGCTTGAGAAGTGATTGTAGGCTCTCTTTGACCCGCTTGAAATTTTCCATGTCTCGCCAATATTGGTATCCCTAGTCAACCCATTTGATCCTAAAACCTTTCTCATTTGATAATCATGTTACAAGCCTTTACCCGTTTTGTAGTGACCCTCTCTTGTAGCCAAGCTTTCCTTAACACTCTTCAGAAATAATTGGCTAAAACATAAGTTTGGGGGAGATACGAGGAGTTTGAAAAAGGTATCAAGGCACAAAAAGAGAAAAGAAATGAAGAAAATGAAAGGCAAAGAAAAATGCAAAAAGAAAGTGAATACTGAAGAATTAAAGGGATTCAAAGAAAAGTAACGATGCAAAGCATGGAGAAAACAAAGAAGGAGAAAATGAATATCAGGACTAGAAAGAGTGATGTTAAGTCTCTCTAGTTCCCCTAAGGAAAAAATAAAATGCTCTAAAGAGTCGGCAAAACATGAGCCGAATAGAGCAAATGGAGTGCTTAAGGAAAGATAAACTCATTCTATTCCAACATATCCAACCTTAGTCCAAAAGACTTCATTACATTTCGAAAAAGCCCTACGTGATTTCAAGCCGAGTGAACATACATTAGTAGTGATCTACATGAGGGGCAAGCATATGGTACTTAGAGCTGAACTTGTGACATTCTTTTGAGAGAGATGAGTGAACTTTTCACAAATCTTTGAATTGAGTGCTACATTCTTAAGTGAGATATGCTAATGGAGAGTATAGGAGGAGGAGTTCGGGATCCACCATGACCTACATAAAAGAGCGAGCTTCCTTGAAGAATAAAGTCAACTCTTGATGCTTAAGTGTCATATTAGAATTATTTGTGCTTAAAAGTTCAAATCATTGCCTTGTTAATAATTCATAAGTGTCGTGGGTAATTATTGGTCTCAATTGATGTGTGATTGATGCATATTAGATTAGCTGGAATAGCTCTTAACTTATAGAGGTGGGAATTACCTTATTTGCTTGAGGACAAGCAAAAGCTTAACTTTGGGGGAGTTAATAAGTGGGGATTTTGACTACTTATTAGCATCTTTTAGCTTTTGTTTTAATCCAAAAGCGTTTAATTGTGTTCCCAAAAACTAATGAAATATGATTAATTGCAGGAGTATTGGAAAATGAACAACTAAGATGAAATCCAACTCATAAAGGAGTGATCTGAACTCAAGGACAAAAACAGGCACAAAAGCACAAAGTGCGGACTGTAGAATATAATTTGCGGTAGCATATTGTGAAGACAAGCTTATCAGAGACAAGTGCAAAGTGCGGTCTGCACATGAAATGTGTGGCTGCAGAAGCTAAGAAGGAGCAAAACTTTAGAGAGTTTGCATATCCAGTTCAAAGGAAGTGCGGACCCACAATTATTGTGCGGCCACAGAAGAACAGCTATGCGGCCGCAATTGCATTTGTGCGGTCCGCAAAAGTGCCTTGTGCGGACGCACCCAGAAATGTGTGGACCGCAGAAATAAGAGATGCGGCCGCGGTTCAGAATTGTGCAGCCGCAAGATTCAAATCCTGTGAATCTGAAGCAAAGTGCGAACTGCACATGGAATTGTGCAGCCGCATAACCTCCGTAAGAGCATTTTTGTCCGAAAATTCCAGCTTTGTATAAATAGAAGAGTTTCACTTTTTAGGTCAAGTTTTGAATATAAGCAGCCACAGTAGACGTTTTTCTTTACCTTCTTTAGTACTTTTTGACTTTTTGAGCTTGAATATAAATCATTATTTTAATTATCAATATGGGTTTAATTATCATTTCTTCTTCTATTTCTTCTGTTTTAAGCATACTTACATTATTTGGATTCATCGTAAATCCTAAGTGTTTTCACTATGATTTCTAGGTATTTTCTGTACTATATTTTCTTCTAGGGTTTTCGAGTAAATTCTTTACTGTCTCTTCTTTCATTATGCTTCCATGAATGTTTGTGTTCTTTGGACTTTCTGAGTTTATTCTTTGCCTGGTTCGCTATGCTTTCGTCTGCAAGGAAGAAACCCTAGATTTTTTGGGTTTTTAGACTACTTGTGTGCGAGTATTTTTGTTTCTTGTTTACTTTCAAAACCCTAATTTTCTAAATTCGTCTCATGTTCTCTGATTCTTGCTAAGTTTTGCAAGACATTCTGATTTCTCTCATAGCTATGTTCTTCTACTTTTGATTGCATGACTACTCGATTTGTTTAATCTTAGCCCTGCATGTTTAAGTTTATGCATCTTTTATAGTCAAACATTTTCCTTTCAAAATAACCCTAATTTTTGGGGATTGATTTCAGACTACTATTATGTGAGCTTATTTGATTCCTCCCTTGTCTAATTTGGATCTATTTTCTGACTTGATTCAGTATTGAGTTCGAATCTTTAATTCCTTGATTTACTATGTGTTAGTTGATTTTATTCTTACCTTATTTACCTAAACCGCGTATTTGATGAACTTCTTTTATGTATTTACCCTTTATTGCACAATGTGTTATTAATTTTCTTTCCTTAAATAAAACTCTGCCCTTATTCAAGGTCGACTCCTTAATTAAAGGAAGTCCCTTCTCCTGATTGATTCTGATTTGATACTGAATTATTTTTACCTTACTTACTACTTGTTTTCAAACTATAAATACCCCACTCCTTTTCTTCAAAAGCACAAACAATTAGAGTTCAATACACATACACACTCAAAGCTTCCCTCTCTTTTCTGCTATTTGTGTTACTGCTCTGTCTAGCCGGCTAAAAGCCAAGGCTAGACTTTGGGAATCTCTGGTTGTCCTGCTTGTGTTTGCTTCTCTGGATGTTCTCTTATTTTTTCATTCTGCTATTTGAAACTTGCAACTGGTATGTCTCTATAATTTAAATATCATGCTCCAAAACTATGTGTTTACTTCTACCTTTACATAATTCCTCACTACCTGTTTAATCCTTCTTGCATTATATGACTATACATTAGTTTGTTATGTTCTTGCTTCATGCTCCTGCAACTTTAAATTCTGTTATGCTTTTCTTGGTGTTTATATGAATGTTTTTCATGTGATCCCTTTCCCTTTAATCCCCCTTGTGTGTGAGTATGTTCTAAGTTAAGGTAGATGTTATCCTTGACTTAGGACTAGGTTCTCTTGAACCTTATGCTCACATCATTCCCATTCCCTTTATTCCCCTTTATGTGTTGAGCCTTGACTAGAGTATGGTGGTGTTCTAATCACCATCCATGCTCATGTCTGACTTCTAAAGTCTGCTCTTTATCTGTTTAAGCCAAGTAAAGGGTCAGGGGTGTGCCAGTCTTACCCATGGTTGGGTATGACCACCCATTTGCTTTGGTTTCCTCAATTTCCCCTTCACTTTACACTTACTCTTAGTCCTTTAAATTCTGCCCCCCTTGGGTAAGCCATGCTTTGGGACCCTAGAGCTCCCTCTGAACTTGGATGCCTGAGGGTTGACACTTCCACACTGCACTATTCTATTATTATATCAATTATTCAGAATGTTAAGCATTGCCTGGAGTTCTTGAAGCTCCTTGGAACTTTGAAAACATTCTGAGTAAGAGAAGTCCTTGGAATCTGGAATCCGGATTTGGTGAAAGACATGTTATTGGGCATTAAGATTGAATTAGGCTGCTCGGATCTACCTGTAGGCTGTGATGTATTTCTGGTTACTTTCTTTCTTCTGGTTTTGTAATAATCTTGTAAAAAGAAATCTGGAAATATTAGTAAAGGGTGTGGGAGGGGTTTATATTTCTTGCATGAGTTAAAGGGTATAAATCATGCCTATAGGATTTTTAATGCTTTCAATCACTTAGATACTATGCCTATAGGATTTTAATGCTTTCAATCACCTATATACCATGCCTATAGGATTTTAATGCTTTCAATCACCTAGAGACCATGTCTATAGACCGTTACATTCCTTTAAATCAATCATTTAGAAATCATGTCTATAAGATTTAATATCGCAAATCAGTAGAAATCCTGCCTATAGGACCTAATAATCGAATAACCCATTGCACATAGAAATCATGCCTATAGGAAATGCGTGAAAATGTTAGGCAAACTGTAGGGTAATCAAATACTTTTTTTTCTTAACGACTTAATAATAGCTATAGATATCCTGCCTACAGGGTTCAAACTCGCCTAATCTGTATAAACAATAATCTAGAAATTGGATTCAGCGTTTTCAACAAACTTGTACTAATCTGTTTATTGCCAGAACTCTTACAAGTCTGCAAAATTCTCGATTTCTTTTTTTTAAACTTGCATCTCCCTTTGCTAAAACGGTTTTCAATCTTCTGCTTAAATTTTCATCTCAGGAAGCTGTTATATTCAAAACAGTATTCAGTTTGTTCTTACTTTTAAAGTCGCTTTACTTTCGAAACTCTTTTTCATAACTCTACTGTATTTCAAATATGTTGATTTCAAAATCAATTCCGAATTTCTGCAATCTCAACTCTCTGTTTTAATCCTTTCTGCATTAGGCTTTTTTCTGAAATCAGTACTTTCTAAATAATTCATTTAAAGTACTTCAATTCGTGACAATTGGATCCGAGTTGCCTAATGCAGACCTTTTATCTAAACTAATTGCTATGTGATTTACGGGGTTTTATGTGATCCTTGCATATTTATTTTATGCCTCGCTTATTTGTTATTTGTTTTGACTGACCCCCTAGTATTTTATCATTTTAAGCTCCATATATGCCTCCATACCTTTCCTTCCTTTAGGATTAGAAGTCTAAATACCCTGGGACTGATAGGTTGGGAGGAGTACTAGCATACAATAAGTAAAACGAAACTAATCGCGTTTAATACCCTAACGGGGTGGGAAGAGTAGAATATGGAGATGATGACGATGCGCTATTATCTCGTGCGAGAATGATTGCTGGGTATTGCACCAAACTGATTCATATTATATTTAAACCTAGGACCCCTTTTCTCCTTCTTTAGTTATCGTTGTTTTCTTAAATTAGTGTTTTCTTCAACTAAGTTTTTCTCTTTTCAAAATTACTTATGTCTTTCCTCTTTCAAAATTTTTCAACTTGTTTACACTTACTATGTGCAAATTTTGCTTGTTTATTCATATTCTTAAAGTCATAACTAAGTACGGCCGGGAACCACACTAGTGGATCTTGAGGGGTGCCTAACACCTTCCCCTCGAGATAATCTCAAGCCCTTACCCGAACTCTGGTTTATCTTTCAAAATCCTTTTTTAAGTGTCCTAATGCACTATAATCATTAGGTGGCGACTCTTCAAATTCCATATCCCAATTCCTCGAAAGGGGAATAAGCGTTGTTTTACCCATAATGTTGTAAACCTGATTTCGCCTTTCAGGAGGGAAAAAGGGGGGATGTCGACAGCATGGCGACTCTGCTGGGGAGATGCTTTAAGGCTTTTACCATTACGTTCTTTTTATGACTTTATTGCTTCCTTTATTACCTTTATTTCATGCTTTTAATCATTTCTCCGTGAATACTAACGTGACTCTTCGTGTTTTCTTTTCCTTTAATTGATTTCCCCTTTACTACTTTACCATTATCTCAATTCCATTTTCATCCGAGCATTTATTGTAATCTTTACTTTATGAACGTGAAAATACATGTAATTTGTTTCATTATTGTAATTGCATCTTCCAACATCATATCCCACTCGTGCCAAAACAAATCCTATAGCAACGCTTATAATGAGTGGTTGTGCCCTTCCGATATCATAACCCCTAAATGTGGCAAAGGCATATTTGCAGTAAAACCAGTCGATCAACTGTGTAGTCGACAGTTCCGCGCCTTTCCCTCTTGAGTTGTCCGCTCAAGGGTACCTTGTGTAGCACTTCAAAGTAGAAACCTTACTCTATTAAACTGTTCATGCATCATGGTCAAGCCTAGCCGAGTCAGTTATGTTGTCCGCATAATGACTCATTAAGATAGCCTAAAACCAAAGTCTATCGGGTTTCCTCGAAACCCAAACAGACACCTCCACGTTATGTGCATTTATTTGGAGAACTAAATTCCCTTTTGCTAATTATTGATTTAAATAGTCGAGTCCGGTGGTGGTTAAGGGCCTAACATTTTGTTTTGCAGAAAATGAGGCACGAGGTCCCCAGATTTGGTATGGTATCCAACATCCACCCAAGGTTGCTAAGCTGGTGGGAAGATCTTCATGGTAGTGATCAAACCCTCATCTGCAAGTACTTAGGAAATTTACCCTCACTTCTGGAAATCCAACCCAATAACAAGATCATTGAGGCTGCCACTTTGTTTTGGGATGGTGATCGATCAGTGTTCCATTTCGGAGACTTGGAAATGACCCCTCTGCTAGAAGAGATATGGGGCCTAGCTGGTATCCCTTGGGAAACTCCGGGTTTGCTTATGACGGAGAATCACAAAAGTAGAGGCTTTCTTAAGATGATGGGACTCAAGAAAAACCCCTACCTTTCTTGCTTGAAGGACTCCTACATACCCTTCGACTTTTTATACGAGAGGTATGGCCACAACAAGTCCTATCGCACCTACATGGACGAATTCGCCCTCACCTCTTTGGGGCATATACATAGAAGGGTGTTCGTATTCATGTTTTGCTTCTTGGGCATGATAATTTTCTCTATGAAGAAGGCTAGGATCCACACCAGACTAGCCATGGTAACCAAGACCTTAATAGAAGGAATTGACAGGCAGTCTTTCAGCATAGTACCTATGATCATCGCTGAAATCTATCAAGCCTTGGAAAAATGTCAACAAGGGTCTCCGCACTTCGAGGGTTGTAATCTGTTACTTCAGCTTTGGCTTATAGAACACCTTAAGAAAGGCGACTACAGACAGGAAATCATACGCAGGGATTGGGATGACCATATTGCTTTTCATCACCCAAAGCGAATGAAATTCATACCCAACTTGTTCGCCCAGCCATAGGACGTCAGTGTATGGGTAGAGTTGTTCGAGGATGTAAAAGAAGAGCAAATTCAGTGGATGTTCGAGTGGTTCCCAACAGGGGAGTTCATTATCCGTTCTCGAGACACACTATTCCTCATACTCATTGGCCTGATGGGAACTAATCCTTACGTCCCCCTCCGAGTCATGAGGCAAGCTGGAAGGAAACAAATCATACCCAGGATAAAGAAAATGAGTCACTTCAGAGCTGACTTTCAGGATGATGATAGCCCGCATAGGTGCCTTGCTCAGCATATGTGGCACTGCAAGCTCGTTTTAGGGAAGGAGTTTATTGAACCAGACATGTATCATGTCGGGTGTGTGCCGCACTACACAGGTTGACTGGAAGATGATCACATTGGTTTGGGTCACCCAGGGTTTTTCCATGGTCATAAGCTTATTGATGAAAAGACTGTAGCAAAGGTTAAATACAATCAACTGCGTAAAAGGATGCGAGAATGCGAGAACGAGCACCGGGAAATACAGGAAGCCCACGAGAGGCTGATCAATGAATGGAAGGATATGGCTGTCAATGCCAATAACCGGCTGGGGTATCTAGAACGAGGCTTAGTGGAATTGGAAGGTAAATTTCTAAAGAGGATCGACGATTGTCAGAATGCTAAGGGTAATGAAGGTGGGCACCTGGCCCGAGCTTACTTGTTGCTGGGACTGCGCGAGCTAGTGCAACTGTACGAGGGAGGCAAGAGTACCGAATCTGGGGAAGGTCCTTCTAGGACCAAGTAGTAGGACTCTTATTTTCTGCTTCCATATTGTAATAAGGCCATTGGCCATTAGTTATATTTTTATCATTCAGTTGTTTTAAGACTCGTCTTGTTTTTATCAATAAAATGAGGCATTTAGCATTATAAGTTCTCCAAATTTAATTTGTCGCTAGGCTTACCTCGGGCACAATGAGGCACCCAAATTAGGAAGCGATTTATATTCCAGCACAATGTGTTTAAATATTGCAATATTATTTATCAGAATCCGCACTAACTTTTTACCTTTTTTTTCTTTTATTATTTTTATTCCCCTTCCCAAAGGTTAGTTCATGCATTCTGGCACTATCAGCGTACTCAACAAGATCCAAGGGTCCTCCTCCTCCTCCAAGTCCTACCAAAAACAGGAACAAAGGCAGAATGGAAGATACCAGTGCTAGAAAGGAAATCGGAAAAACTTCAATCACCAAGGAAACTGCTTCTCATCTTGAGCAAACTTTGCTAAGGTTCCGGGAAGAGTTGGAACAAGTCCAGAACTTGGCAAGTCTGTCAATCACTCTTGTTGCTGCTGATACCAACAAATCACCGCCACTACCACCAGCCCAACCTGATCATACACAAGCCCGCAATGCATGCAACAATGCTCCACTGCTCATCCCTGAGCCCCAAAACACCACAAAAGACCATAACACTCCAGTCTTTATGGACACTATGCCACATTACAGTCAGCTAATCGCCGGTGCAATCGAGTCAGATGACAAGAGCTCCCTCATTCAGAATTTGTCCGATGAGATCAATAAGTTGACTAGTCTGGTCCAAGATTTCTAAGGTAACAAAAGTGTTGAAGGGTTAAATTACGAAGATCTCTGTGTTCAGCCAGATGTTGAGCTCCCGGAAGAGTACAAACCTCCCAAGTTCGAACTATTCGATGGTACAGGTGATCCCAGGGTCCACCTCAGAATGTATCATGATAAGCTGGTAGGACTCGGAAGGGACGAGAAGATTCGCACGAAGCTGTTCATGAGGAGTTTGAAGGGTGATGCTTTATCATAGTATATTAGCCATGATGCAAAGAAATGGACTAGTTGGGTGAACATGGCGTCTGACTTTATGGATCGATTTAGGTTCAATACTGAGAATGCACCAGATGTGTTCTATATCCAGAATCTTAAGAAGAATCCCACAGAGACTTTTCGCGAGTATGCTACTCGTTGGAAGTCAGAAGCTGTTAAGGTCAGACCGACCTTGGAGGAAGAACAAATGAACAGGTTCTTCATCCGTGCTCAGGATCTGTAGTACTACGAGAGGCTGATGCTAATAGAGGGCCAAAAGTTCTCCGACATTATCAAGTTGGGAGAAAGAATCGAAGAAGGCATCAAAAATGGTATGGTCACTAACCTCGAGGCATTGCAAGCTACCAACAATGCTTTACAGTCTGGTGGCTCATCAAAGAAAAAGGATGTGAATTATGTGATGGCTGCACAAAGGAACAACTTCCCTATGAAGTACCAAACCTATCCCTCAGCTCCACTCACATATCAACCTACCCTAAATTACCAAGCACTATCACCCACCTACCAAATTCCATCACCTGCTCCACCACCTACGTATGAACCCGCTTCACACAGATATTCCCAACCCGCACCTATATACCAAGCATATAACTCCCAACCTTCTCACTACCCATCACCTCCTACCCGTCAAAACTTCCCTCGACCTAGACCAAATTTCGACGCAAACCTCCCAGACAATATACCTCCATAGACGAGCCAATTGACCAATTATATAAAAAATTCAAGGCAGCTGGTTACGTTACCCCTATCCCAGCCGTAACTCCAGAAAATCCTTCCCAGTGGATCAACCCAAACAAGACTTGCGCATACCATTCCGGGATGAAAGGCCATACCATCGACGAGTGTCGCTCGTTGAAAGACAAGATTCAAAACCTGATTGACAACAAGATCATTATAGCAAAGGAGCCCACTCCTAATGTCTGCAATAACCCTCTGCCTGACCATGAGGGTAGAGGCATCCACATGATCGAGATTGAAGATGATTGGGACCCCAATGGGTCAATCGGGTTGATAGCTGAAGGAGACGAGCCTAAGAAGCCAATAGTTACTCTCAAACCCATTGTTGTCCAGATTCAGCCCTTTGAGGGCGATGTGGTAAATGTGTCTGTGCCACTCGAGTTTGAAGTTATTGTGTTACCTCCTAAGGCACCAATTCCAGTCTCCATGACAGACGTAACCCCGTTCAAGACAAATGGTATACCTTGGGATTACACCGTTGAGGCTAGAAGGAAAGGAAAGACATATACTGGGGAAGCGATTGTCGTACAGGGCATGACCAGGACAGGCAGGGTATACACCCAGAACACTTGGCTGAGTCCAGCAAGCAGACCTCCGGGCGGGCTGTTGAAATTGGACTTGATGACTTTTGTAGTAAGGTACAAGCCAAAGAGTACTCGGTCATCGAGCAACTGAACAAAACGCCAGCACAAATTTCTATTCTAGCTCTTCTACAAAGCTCGGAGGCACATAAAAACGCCTTAATAGAAGTACTGAGTGAAGCTTATGTTCCCAGCAATATAACAGGAGGCGAAATATCAAACATGGTGGGGCAGGTACTGGAAAGCCATAACATCACCTTCCATGAGGATGAATTACCGCCAGAAGGGGTTGGTCACAACAAAGCGTTGCACATCACTGTGCAATGCAAGGATCATTTTGTCACCAGGATTCTAGTCGACGGGGGATCCAACCTCAACATTTGTCCGTTGGTAACTCTCAGGACATTGGGTAAGGGATTGCACGAGATCAAAGACGGGGCTATCAATGTCAAAGCTTTTAATGGATCTCAGAGGTCCACCATTGGAGAAATTAGCTTATGCCTGCAAATGGGACCCACCTGGTTCGATGTCAAGTCCCAAGTCATTGACGTACCAGCGTCCTACAATTTGTTGCAAGGACGACCCTAGATCCACGTTGTTGGGGTTGTGGCGTCAACTTTGCATCATGGTGTAAAATTTGAATGAAATCATAAGGAAGTAATCATTCATGGCGACGATAGCAACATTATATATAGTCGCCAGGCCATCCCGATGATCGGAGGTAGAAGGAAAATCGGTGGAGAAACAAACCATCACATCGAGCGAGTCAACGCCATAGACAAAGACAAGTGGTGGGATAACAAAATTGAGAGCATCCTGAATTGGAGCAGGTATGAACCCGGAAAAGGACTTGGCAAGAACCTGCAGGGTATCACCAAACCTATCAAGCTGAAGAAGCACGGTACCACTTTTGGCCTAGGGTATGAGTACACTTGGGAGGAGTTCAACCACTGGTCACCCTCATGGCGTGGACCATACCATCAGCTGGAGCACCCTATACCTCAGTTGGAGCAGATTTTTCAGCCAGCCGACACTTTGTACGGATCAGAGGAAGACGAGGCACTAGCAGCAATAAAGAACCTGTTTCTGGAAGATGATATGGATTGGTGTGCTATATTCGAAGAGGAAGTGTAGGAAGGCCCTTCCATTCAAGCTATGAACCAAGGAGAGCACCTCGCCAATTGGTCAATCAGGACCACCAGTGCCCGAAGAGCCTCGGGGTAGCAAGGCTAAACGACGCATATGCATCACACTTTACTTTAGTTGATTTTACTTCTTCGCATTTTCTTTACTTTTGAAAAGAGCTCCGATGTTTTAAATAATTATGAAAAAGCATTTTCCAAGTTTACTTTACGTTTCGCTCTCATTTATTTTCTCTACCATTTACCTTATTTTACACAGCATTACTATTACATATCTTGATGATGAACCAACGACTAAGACTTGCAACGAGACAGTGCGACAAACAGATATAGACTCAGAAGAGGATAAGATACCAGAAGAGGTTGTCAGGGAGGTCAAAAATTTTGAGAACAGGACCAAGTCTAACTTTGATGAAATTGAGGTCATCAATTTGGGGAACGCAGAAAATGTCAAGAAAACACGTATCAGCGTACACTTATCACCATCAGAAAAGGAAGAATATATAGAGTTTTTGAAAGAATATGAGGATATATTCGATTGGTCGTATGATGATATGATCGGTCTCAGCATATCCATCGTGGCTCACAAGCTACCGACGGATCCGACATGCCCACCAGTCAAACAGAAACTCAGAAAGTTCAAGCAAGACATGGGTTTGAAAATCAAAGAAGAGGTCACCAAGCAAGTCAAAGCCAGGGTTCTCAAAGTAGTGGAGTATCCAACATGGTTAGCCAACGTTGTGCCGGTACCGAAGAAGGATGGGAAGGTTAGAGTTTGTATCGACTACCGGGATCTCAACCGGGCCAGTCCTAAGGACGATTTCCCTTTACCAAATATACACATACTGATTGATAACTGCGCCAAACATGAGCTACAGTCATTCGTTGATTGTTTTGCTGGATACCACCAGATATGGATGGATGAAGAAGATGCAGAGAAAATGACATTCATCACACCGTGGGGAATGTACTGTTACAGAATGATGTTGTTCGGTTTAAAGAATGTTGGTGCTACCGCATGACCACAATCTTTCATGATATGATACATAAAGAGATTGAGGTGTATGTGGACGACGTCATCATTAAATCCAGGAAAACTGCAGATCACATCGGAGATTTGAGAAAATTCTTCAACAGACTGAGGAGATACAACTTAAAACTGAATCCCGCCAAGTGTTCGTTCGGGGTCCTAGCCGTAAAGTTATTGAGTTTGGTTGTGAGTCGTCGGGGAATAGAATTGGACCCGTGAAAGGTCAAAGCCATTCAAGAGTTGCCACCGCCAAAGAATAAGAAAGATGTAATGAGTTTTCTGGGAAGTCTCAACTATATCAGCCGATTCATAGCTCAGTCCACTGTCATTTGTGAACCCATCATCAAGATGTTAAAGAAGGATGCCGCCACTAAATGGACTGATGATTGTCAAAAGGCCTTCGACAGAATCAAGGAATACTTGTCGACACCGCCAGTCTTGGTTCCACCCGAGCCAGGGAGACCCCTATTGCTTTATCTTGCAGTGTTAGATGGGGCATTTGGTTGTGTTTTGGGACAACATGACGAGACAGGAAGAAAGGAGCAAGCCATCTATTACCTCAGTAAGAAGTTTACCCCGTACGAGGCTTCGTATTCCTTATTAGAGTGCACTTGTTGCGCCCTAACTTGGGTGGCTCAGAAATTGAGGCACTATTTCTGTGCTTACACCACTTATCTCATATCAAGGATGGATCCATTGAAGTATATCTTTCAGAACCTACCGGTAAGCTCGCCAAGTGGCAGATACTGTTAAGTGAATTTGACATCGTTTATGTTACCCAAAAGGCAGTCAAAGGACAAGCCTTGGAAGATCACCTCGCCGAGAATCCTGTAGGAGGAGAATATGAACCTCTAAAGACGTATTTTCCGGACGAGGAGATAGCCTTCATAGGAAAAGAAATTTCAGAATCCTATGACGGCTGGATGATGTTTTTCGACGGAGCCGCAAATTCAAAAGAGTTGGCATAGGAGCAGTCCTGGTATCAGAAACAGGTCAGCATTACCCGGTATCTACCAAACTTAGGTTCTCGTACACCAACAACATGGCCGAATATGAAGCCTACATTCTAGGGATTAAACTGGCCATTGATATGAACGTTCAGGAGTTACTAGTAATCGGAGACTCAGACCTACTCATACGTAAGGTCCGAGAAGAATGGGCAACCAAGAATACCAAGATACTCCCTTATCTGCATCACATACAGGAATTGATAAAGAGGTTCAGGAAGAGAGAATTCCAGCATATTCCCAGGGCACAGAATGAGTTCGCCGATGCACTGGCCACTTTGTCATCTATGATTCAGCATCCATATACAAACTTTATTGACCCCATCCTGGTCAAGATTCACGACCAACCAGCTTATTGTGCTCACGTCGAAGAAGAAGCCTATGGGAAACCTTGGTTCCACGATATCAGAAAATACCTGACAATAGGAGAGTAACCAGAGCTTGCCAATGCTACTGAGAAACGGACATTTCGGAGATTATCCAACAACTTCTTTCATAGTGGGGGAATTTTGTATAGGAGGACTCCCGATATGAGATTATTAAGATGTGTCGAGGCAAGAGAAGCAACCAAAATATTGGAGGAAGTGCACGTAGGGACCTGTGGACCGCGTACGAATGGTTTCGTCTTGGCAAATAAGATACTCCGAGCAGGATATTTTTGGATGACTATGGAAGCAGACTGCATCCAGTACGTCCGAAGATGCCACCGTTGTCAAATACATGCAGATATGATAAAGGTACCTCCAAACGAGCTTACTGCAACAAGCTCACCATGGCCGTTTGCCGCTTGGGGAATGGATGTCATTGGACCAATTGAACCAGCCACGTCAAATGGGCACAGGTTCATCCTAGTGCCAATTGATTACTTTACTAAATGGGTTGAAGCAGTATCATACAAGGCAGTCACCAAGAAAGTAGTAGCAGATTTCGTCCGAGATCGTATGGTTTGTCGGTTCGGGGTTCCGGAATCAATCATCACCGACAACGGCTCTAATCTCAACAACGGCCTGATGAAGGCAATGTGCGAAACATTCAAGATTAAACACAAGAACTCTACGGCTTACAGACCTCAAATGAATGGAGTTGTAGAAGCAGCCAATACAAACATCAAGAAGATACTAAGAAAGATGATTGAAAAGCACAAACAGTGGCATGAGAAGTTGTCATTCGCCTTACTAGGTTATCGTACCACGGTCCGCACATCAACTGGGGCCACTCCCTACATGTTGGTTTATGGTAAATAGGCGGTCATCCCCGCGGAGGTAGAAATTTCTTCCTTAAGGGTCATACAAGAAGCAGGATTAGATGATGCAGAATGGGTCAAGAGTCGCTACGAGTAGTTAGCCCTCATAGACGGAAAAGAATGAATGTTGTTTGTCACATTCAATTTTATCAGAACAGAATGTCCAGAGCCTTCAACAAGAGAGTCAAGCCAAGGAAGTTTATACCAGCACAGCTGGTGTTGAAGAAGATATTTCCATATCAAGATGAAGCCAAAGAGAAATTCTCTCCTAATTGGCAGGGTCCGTATATGGTGCATCGGGTTCTAATAGAAGGAGCCCTTATTCTCGCGGAAATGGACGGAGAAGTCTGGCCGAAGCCTATCAACGCAGACGTAGTAAAACGATACTACATTTGATCATATGCTTTTATTTCATGATGTAATTTGAACTACGCCTGACCTGATTCTCGTTTAAGAGGGGATATGTAGGCAGCCCTATGGGTTCGGTCACATTTTAATAAAAATTCCATCTTTCCCCCGCTATTGGAACTGGGGAAGAATTTTGAGGAGGGCCCTCAAAATTCTGGGATTGTTCCGCGTTCAGTCATCCAGCACAGCCGTCAGCAGTGCCAGCCTAGTAAACTGGGGTAGAATTTTGAGAAGGACCCTTAAAATTCCGGAGCAAGCGAGGTTGTCGTGTCTTGAACCACGTTGCAGTTGTTGGTTCATCCCGAAATAATAAAGGAATTCTTTTTACCTATATATACATGCATTTGCCTTATATTCACTATGTCATGCCCGAATATCATTTGGATCACATCGTTTAGCAATGCTACCCCCGTGATACACGACGCCAAGTGCTGGAGGATATGAACTAACCTCCCCCTATAAAACTCACAATTTTTCTTTGGATGCAGTAATTGAAGCAATGAATCAAAGTATATTTTCTCTTCAGAATCAAAAACCCTCCAGAGGGTCACTATCCGCACTCGACACTCCCCAATAGTCTTAATAGCGCAAATCGCCCACCAGAATTCAGGACACAAAAGAAAAACGCACCCACTCTTTAGAGTCAAAACTCTCAAAGCAATCACTCATTTCGCAAAAGTCTACTATCTACACCCAGCATTTCCCAGCAGTCATGATAGCGCAATCCTCTATCAGCTAAGAGAACTTACTACTGTTCGTTTCTTTACATTTCTGCATTGCATAAGGCTACTTGCTGCCTTTCGAGACTAAGCTCTGTCTCCATCTGCATTTCTGCATAAGGCTATTCTCTGCCTTTCGAGGTTAAGCTCCACCTCCATATTGCATAAGGCTATCTATCTGCCTTCCGAGACTAAGCTCTGTCTCCATTTGCATTTCTGCATAAGGCTACTCTCTGCCTTCCGAGGTTAAGCTCTACCTCCATATTGCATAAGGCTATCTATCTGCCTTCCGAGACTAAGATTTGTCTCCATCTGCATTTTGCATAAGGCTACTCTCTGCCTTTCGAGGTTAAGCTCTACCTCTATATGGCATAAGGCTAGCTATCTGCCTTCCGAGGCTATGCTCTGTCGCCATTTGCATTTCTACATAAGGCTACTCTCTGCCTTCCAAGGTTAAGCTCTACCTCCATATTGCATAAGGCTATCTATCTGCCTTCCGAGACTAAACTCTCTCTCCATCTGCATTTTGCATAAGGTTACTCTTTGTCTTTCGAGGTTAAGCTCTACCTCTATATTGCATAAGGCTAGCTATCTGCTTTTCGAGACTAAGCTCTGTCTCCATCCGCATTTTGCATAAGTCTTCTCTCTGCCTTCCGAGGTTAAGCTCTACCTCCATATTGCATAAGGCTATATATCTGTCTTTCGAGACTAAGCTCTGTCTCCATCCTGCATGGCTGAAATATTGCCACTTTATTTAAATTCTCGCTTCGGCTGAAATATCACCTCATGCTTTTTAAATTCTCGCCTTGGCTGAAAAATCACCACCCTTGCATTCATTTGGCTGAAAGATTGTCACCTTCTCATGGGCTGAAAATCGTCAACTTATTCAAAGGCGTCATAGTTTGGAGGCACCATCTGCATAGCCCGAGAACACCATTTCATGGCCTGCGAATCTTTACTTTTATGATCTTCATGGCCCAGGACATCATAGTCTGAGGACATCATCCTAACTGTCCAAAGACAAACATTCATGGTCCAACAGGAACTTGTATCATGTTTAAATTACGCAAATATATACGCACATCATGCACTTGCAGGTACTCTGGCTGGCTCACAGCTGTCTCAGCGATCCCGCTCCAGTTCTCTGCAGCTTGTCCGATTCCAAGCACCCTCTCAAAACTGACCGTCGCAACCGTTCTTTTAAATTTCCATCGGCATATTCCGCCAATGGTTTCTGAACTACATATGGCCTGATTCTTGTAAATCCAGGGATATGTAGGAAGCTCAGAAATCATAGAACGGTCAAAATCCTTTTATAATCGTCATTTTGGGTCAAAATTGGCCATCTTGTCTTTACCCAACAACTCTTTCATCTTTCTCGGGTAAAGAGGGGGAGTTGTTGATACCCAATTTTTTCCTATGTATTTTTATACTCAAAATAATTTCAAAATAGCATATGCATGCATATACAAGCACGCCCAAAGGCTTTGGTATTTTCCCTAATTTTTAAAGATTTTTAAAACCAATTTATGACATATTTTGCACTATAAAAACCAATATTTATTCCCAAAACTTGTCATTTTGGAAAATAATTTATTTTATTCTTTAATTTACACAAAATATAATTTACATGATTTTTTGCATAATTTTACAAGTCCATTTGGTATTTTTAAACTAAAATTTCATGAAATTGCAATTTTAGCCTATTTCTCGATTTAATAGCATTCGTAATCACAAATTCATTTCTAATATTTTTAAATTAATACTTATGAATTTATTATTAACTCAGTACTTTTAATTTGATTTTTAAACATCTTTTACTATTTTTTATAAATTCAAAAGGGAAAATGGCTATTTAAATTTCAGCCCCATTTGCTTTCAATTATAGCCTCAATTCTGATCCCAATCAAGCCCAGTTACACAACCCAATTTCGAATTTTACCCGACCCAGACCCAATCAAATGAACCCGCCCGGATCCCATCTTAAATCAGGGCCGTTGATTGTTTTAATCAACGGCCCCCGTTGGCCCTTTCCTTTTTTAACCCAATCGACCCCCAAACCCTAATCATTCACACAGATGAGCCGCCCTTGTATCCCCTCGTCTCTCAAAATGCTCTCAACCACCCTCTGAAACCCTATCCCTCTCTGCTGATCTCCGACCTCGTTCCACCGGAAATTATGGCTTCCCAGGCCCTGTGTAACCTATATATACCCCCACTCACCCTTATCCTCCTGTTGCATGAAGTTTCAAGGTCCGTCCTTGAAGACCCTGGCCCAAATTCCTCTGATTCATGTTCTATGGCCATCTCCGGCTCACCTCCGGCGTGTCCTAGCACTACTAGTTCATCTCTGACTCGTTCGACTCGGACCAGCCCCTTTCCAGGCCTTTCTCATCTTCTAGGGTTTCTCTGAAACCCTAAGCCATTTCGAGGTTTTCTTGTTTCTCTCTAGATCTGCTTTAGATCCATGCTATTTATGAGGTTCTCAAAGTATTTCTTACATCAGTTCAAGTTTTTACTTTCAAAACCTGTTCATCTTCTCAAAACTTAGGGTTTCTGTAATTTTTACTTGTTATACTGTGATTTCTTACATTATTTGGCTTCACGGTAAATCCTAAGTGTTTTCACTATGATTTCTAGGTATTTTCTGTACTATATTTTCTTCTAGGGTTTTCGAGTAAATTCTTTACTGTCTCTTCTTTCATTATGCTTCCATGAACGTTTGTGTTCTTTGGACTTTCTGAGTTTATTCTTTGCCTGATTCGCTATGCTTTCGTCTGCGAGGAAGAAACCCTAGATCTTTTGGGGTTTTCAGACTACTTGTGTGCGAGTATTTTTGTTTCTTGTTTACTTTCAAAACCCTAATTTTCTAAATTCGTCTCATGTTCTTGATTCTTGCTAAGCTTTGCAAGACATTCTGATTTCTCTCATAGCTATGTTCTTCTACTTTTGATTGCATGACTACTCGATTTGTTTAATCTTAGCCCTGCATGTTTAAGTTTATGCATCTTTTATAGTCAAACATTTTCCTTTCAAAATAACCCTAATTTTTGGGGATTGATTTCAGACTACTATTATGTGAGCTTATTTGATTCCTCCCTTGTCTAATTTGGATCTATTTTCTGACTTGATTCAGTATTGAGTTCGAATCTTTAATTCCTTGATTTACTATGTGTTAGTTGATTTTATTCTTACCTTATTTACCTAAACCGCGTATTTGATGAACTTCTTTTATGTATTTACCCTTTATTGCACAATGTGTTATTAATTTTCTTTCCTTAAATAAAACTCTGCCCTTTACTATTCAAGGTCGACTCCTTAATTAAAGGAAGTCCCTTCTCCTAATTGATTCTGATTTGATACTGAATTATTTTTGCCTTACTTACTACCTGTTTTCAAACTATAAATACCCTACTCCTTTTCTTCAAACACACAAACAATTAGAGTTCAATACACACACATACTCAAAGCTTCCCTCTCTTTTCTTCTATTTGTGTTACTGCTCTGTCTAGCCGACTGAAAGCCAAGGCTAGACTTTGGGAATCTCTGGCTGTCCTGCTTGTGTTTGCTTCTCTGGCTGTTCTCTTATTTTTTCATTCTGCTATTTGAAACTTGCAACTGGTATGTCTCTATAATTTAAATATCATGCTCCAAAACTATGTGTTTACTTCTACCTTTACATAATTCCTCACTACCTGTTTAAGCCTTCTTGCATTATATGACTATACATTAGTTTGTTATGTTCTTGCTTCATGCTCATGCATCTTTACATTATGTTATGCTTTTCTTGGTGTTTATATGAATGATTTTCATGTGATCCCTTTCCATTTAATCCCCCTTGTGTGTGAGTATGTTCTAAGTTAAGGTAGCATCCCATTGCTATCCTTGACTTAGGACCAGGTTCTATTGAACCTTATGCTCAAATCATTCACATTCCCTTTATTCCTCTTTATGTGTTGAGCCTTGACTAGAGTATGGTGGTGTTCTAATCACCATCCAAGCTCATATTTGACTTCTAAAGTCTGCTCTTTATCTGTTTAAGCCAAGTAAAGGGTCAGGGGTGTGCCAGTCTTACCCATGGTTGGGTATGACCACCCATTTGCTTTGGTTTCCTCAATTTCCCCTTCACTTTACACTTACTCTTAGTCCTTTAAATTCTGCCCCCCTTGGGTAAGCCATGCTTTGGGACCCTAGAGCTCCCTCTGAACTTGGATGCCTGAGGGTTGACACTTCCACACTGCACTATTCTGTTATTATATCAATTATTCAGAATGTTAAGCATTGCCTGGAGTTCTTGAAGATCCTTGGAAATTTGAAAACATTCTGAGTTAGAGAAGGCCTCGAAATCTGGAATCCAGATTTGGTGAAAGACATGTTATTGGGCATTAAGATTGAATTAGGCTGCTCGAATCTAGCTGTAGGCTGTGATGTATTTATGTTTACTTTCTTTCTTCTGGTTCTGTAATAATGTTGTAAAAAGAACTCGGAGAATATTAGTAAAGGGTGTGGGAGGGGTTTATATTGCTTGCATGAGTTAAAGGGTAGAAATCATGCATATAGGATTTTTAATGCTTTCAATCACTTAGATACTATGCCTATAGGATTTTAATGCTTTCAATTGCCTAGATACCATGCCTATAGGATTTTAATGCTTTCAATCACCTAGAGACCATGTCTATAGGCCTTTACATTCCTTTAACTCAATCATTTAGAAATCATGTCTATAAGATTTAATATCACAAATCAGTAGAAATCCTGCCTATAGGACCTAATAATCGAATAACCCGTTGCACATAGAAATCATGCCTCTAGGAAATTCATGAAAATGTTAGAAAAACTGTAGGGTAATCAAATACTTTTTTTTTCTTAACGGCTTAATAACAGGTATAGATATCCTTCCTACAGGGTTCAAACTCGCCTAATCTGTATAAGCAATAATCTGGAAATTGGATTCAGCGTTTTCAACAAACTTGTACCAATCTGTTTATTGCCATAACTCTTACAAGTCTGCAAAATTCTCAATTTCTTTTTTTAAAACTTACATCTCTCTTTCCTAAAACGGTTTTCAATCTTCTGCTTAAATTTTCATCTCAGGAAGCTGTTATATTCAAAACAGTATTCAATTTGTTCTTACTTTTAAAGTCGCTTTACTTTCGAAACTCTTTTTCATAACTCTACTGTATTTCAAATCTGCTGATTTCAAAGTCAATTCCGAATTTCTACAATCTCAACTATCTGTTTTAATCCTTTCTGCATTAGTTTTTTTTTCTTTTTCTGAAATCAGTACTTTCTAAATAATTCATTTAAAGTACTTCAATTCCTGACAATTGGATCTGAGTTTCCTAATGCAGACCTTTTATCTAATTCTATGTGTTAAACTGATCCGTCCACTGTTTAAGTTTTAATTAAAGACCAAACCAGTATATGCAAGACATGCTAAACTAATTGCTATGTGATTTACGGGGTTTTATGTGAGCCTTGCATATTTATTTTATGCCCCGCTTATTTGTTATTTGTTTTGACTGACGCCCTAGTATTTTATCCTTTTAAGCTCCATATATGCCTCCATCCCTTTCCTCCCTTTAGGATTAGAAGTCTAAATACCCCGGGACTGATAGGTTGGGACGGGTACTAGCATGCAATAAGTAAAATGAAACTAATAGCGTTTAATACCCTAACGGGATGGGAAGGGTAGAATATGGAGATGATGACGGTGCGCTAATATCTCGTGCGAGAATGATTGCTGGGTATTGCACCAAACTGATTCATATTATATTTAAACCTACGACCCTTTTTCTCCTTCTTTAGTTATCAATGTTTTCTTAAATTAGTGTTTTCTTTAACTAAGTTTTTCTCTTTTTAAAATCACTTGTGTCTTTCTTCTTTCAAAAATTTTCAACTTGTTTACACTTCCTATGTGAAAATTTTGCTTGTTTATTCATATTCTTAAAGTCATAACTAAGCACGGCCGGGAACCACACTAGTAGATCTTGAGGGGTGCCTAATACCTTCCCCTCGAGATAATCTCAAGCCCTTACCCGAACTCTGGTTTATCTTCCAAAATCTTTTTTTTAAGTGTCCTAATGCACTATAATCATTAGGTGGCGACTCTTCAAATTCCATATCCCGATTCCTCGAAAGGGGAATAAGAGTTGTTTTGCCCATAATGTCGTAAACCCAATTTCGCCTTCTTTCAGGAGGGAAAAAGGGAGGCGTCGACAGCTCCCCGCCTAAAACATGTGTGACTAAAATCCTTCACCGGGTGACAAGCACCTCGGCTATCTCAAAGGAAGCGGGCTATGTCAAGCAAATGCCCAATTTTTAATTTCAAGAAGACTCAGAAGGGGTGCGTGAGAAGCTAGTTTATATGTACAGTTCAACAATATCGAAGTAGTAAAAAGCGAACAGGCAGCACATTAGGCACAGATAAATCACAATATATACAAAATTAATAACGCCAAATAAAAAGTCAACATGTATAAGCTCGAATTCTTAAAAGGTCCCCAACAGAATAGCCAGAGCTGCCACACTCTTTTTCAACCCCTCCAAAAGATAATGTGTGTTATGGATTGTGGGTTAAAGAGTTTTTTTCCAATTAAAGTGACAAATTTGAAATAAGGATTATTTTGTTATTCAGAGTCGCCACTTGGAATTGATTTTTGGGTGTTCCAAGTCACCTTTTATTTGATCCCTATTCAAAGGAAAGTTTGGCTCTTTTATTATTGATGTGCGAAAATAAAGTCCGGGTAAGGAATTTGGTTAATCGGGCAGAAGGTGTAAGATATTCCCCGAGTCCCGTGGTTCTAACACGGTCGCTTTATTGACTATATTTGGCTTATACTATTTTTTGGATAACTTGTGTTTTATTGGTTCTCATCTTCTACCTATGTCCACTTTATTGCTTGATTAAAATTATGAAGAAAAACAAAGTTATCTTGAAATAAGTTACGCGTTCTAATACTTATTTTGTTACATATCACAATTATGCCACGGAGACCATACACATAGCCATGATATTTTATTATTTAAAGCACACCTAAATAAACTAGCGCACTTGAAGTATTTTCCTAAACTAATTTAAGATTATTGTAAGGCCAAAAGTTATGGAATTGTTTGTGAAAAAAGTGTATGATTTTAGATATTTGAATAAATAAATTATCATATAGGAATACCCTACATCCCAACAATTGAAACGTAAACTTATTAGTGTCCAAATCTTCCAAACTTTTAGCCAGTTTAAATACTATATTTTCAGAAACACGATTAAACATATAACATTTAAGGATTGATTTACATTATTATTTATAAAGTTTAAAGATAAATAAATAAAATCACATCAAATAAGATAAAAAAGAGGGAAGAATAAACCTTTTAATGCAAAATTTTCAATTAAATGAGTTTCCAAGAATATGTACAATAACTCAGACGAACGCCGAACAAGCATAAGCAAAGATGATCATCAAAGCCGGTGAACAGAGCTCCAACGGAATCCTCGATTGTTAACATCATTCTTTGGCTTGTAAAAGGGGATGTTTTGAAGTATTTTTTGTTGGGTTTTGGGGTGTTGTATTACTGGAAATTTTCGAAAGAAAGAGGAAGAAAGAATAACACGAGTAGAAATTGCCGTAGCGTAGAAGAAGAAAAAAAAATTGTTTCTCTCAATTCTCCCCTCTCTTTTCTCTCCTTTTTCCCGCTTTTCTTCCCAGATTTTCTCCTCTATTTATAGCAAAATTTTCGAAATTTTTCAGATTGTTTTTATTTATTTTTTTAAAATATTTTATTATTTTTTAATTAAAAGAAATCCCACTTACAATTTGTTTTTCTTTTTTATAAAAAGAAATACCACCTTTATTTACTTTTATAGTTTAAATTTCAACTTTAAGTACTTTTATCTTATTTAAAATCTCACTTTTTTTACTTTTAAAAGAGGATTCCACTTATTTTAATTTTCTTAAAAACAACAATCCACTTTCTTTTACTTTAAGTTTTTTTAAATTTTCAGCTACCTTTATATTTATTTTTTAATTCCAACTTTCTTTACTTATTATTTTTGTAAAATTTTCACAAAACTTTACTTTTAATTTTCACTTTCTTTTAATTTTTAAAAGAGAATTTCACCCACTTTTACTTTTATTTTATTTTTATTCCATACTTCCCTTTTTCTTATTTTTTATATCTCACCCGAAATTTTTTTAAAAAAATATAATATTTTACGGGTTTTTTTATTTTAAAAATAAAAAATAAAATAATAGTAATAGTAATAATTCACCTTTTAAAATTTTGTATTTTTACCCTATAATAAAAAGTGTAACAAAGCTAAAAATTATAGGTTAAAACCCCTAAAATATTTGCATAGAAGAAGTGACAAAAAATTAAATATTATCAAAAATTAGGTGCTCACAGTTTCCATAGTAGGTAATCTACTGAGTTGAAGATATTCCAGGATAATCGTTCCAGACATATAATGAAGGTAGTAGGTTCCCTTGTCTTATGCCCCGAGAGGGTTTAAAAACTGAGTGCGCGATCCGTTGATTAACATAGATACTGAGGAGGTCGTAATGCATGACATTTTAAGGGATATGAGTTTATTTGGAAAATTGAAATAATAGAGCGTGTCCTTTATGAAGGACCACTAGAGCTTATCAAAAACCTTTTCAAGATCTAGTTTTAGAAGCATATGTTCTATTTTACCTATTTTCTTTCTTTTCAGGTGTGGGAGGACTTCTTGCACTATTATGGCATTATCAGATGCTCGTTTCCCTTGTCGGAAACTGGACTGCGTTGGTCCAATTATTTTTGTGAGATATGGCTTTATACGATTTACAATGATTTTGGAAATTAATTTGTAGATCGTATTACAAAGACTAATAGGACGATATTGGTTGATAGATGAAGGATTTTTGACTTTAGGGATTAGGCACAAGTATGTCATATTAACTTCCTCAGGAATTTGGTTGTATTTGAAAGCATTATGATAACAGGTTGTGACGGAGTGACTGACATCGTTCCAAAATTTTTGAAAGAAATACGGATGTATGTCATATGGACCCGGAGCCTTGTAAGGTTGAAAGGAGAATAGAGCTTGCTTTATTTCAACCAAAGTTAGAGGTTGTGCCAAATGATTTTGGTCAGCAGGTGTTAAGCAATTGGTCATTGTTGATACAGTTTTTGGTAATAATTGAATATTTCGTGTTGTATTTCGCTTGGATCAAGAATTTAATTTCCTACATTGTCTTTTAAAGTGTTGATACGATTACGCCTACACCTTTGAAGGTATACATATGGAAAATATTTGTGATAGAATCACCTTCATTTAACCAGTTAATTCTTGATTTAAGTTTTCAAAAATCTTCCTCTTGCTTTAGAATATAACTAAATTCTTGGTTCAGTTTAATCTCAAGATTTTGAAGAAATATGCTGATAAGATAGTGTATTGATGCTTGAATGCCATTATTTCTGGAAAATAGGTTACGTTTTTTTTTTTTGAAGAGGTTTCCAAACGTTTCCTTGTTCTAGTATGACACATTTTGCTGAAAATTAGAAGTAGCTTCCATTATGGAGGAGGCCTTTGTGCCATGATTGGCGGACAACAAAGGTAAAAATGGGGTGTGTTGTCCACATTTTTTCAAATCTAAATATGTGATTCCTAGGTATTTTTTGAGGCTGTAGTGCTACTAGTAACGGGCAATGATCAGAATAAGTTCGCGGAAGGTGTTGTACTATTGCTTCAGGGAATAAATTAAGTCACTCATAGTTGGCAAGTAATCTAACTAATCTTTCTAGTATAGTGTGACCTAAACGTCTTTTATTAGTCCAAGTAAATCAACTACTCTTAAAACCTAAGTCGACTAGATGACAATAGTTGAGGCAGTTTACAAAGGCATCAATCCTAGTGTTATTAATAAGGTTACCTCCAAATATTTCAGTAGCCCTAGTTACCTCATTAAAGTCCCCCTACTAACCAAAGGCCTTTATAATAATCATGAATGCATTTTAAATTTTCCCAAAGATTGTTACGTCAGACAGTAGAGTTATTGGCATATATGGATGAAATTAATCACTTGAGGGGATTAGGCCATACCTGGATCATGCAATGCACTTCTTGTGTTTTCATAGTAACATTTTCGGCCATAACAAGTTCAGCATGCCATAGTAATACCATACCACCAGACATACCTTGGGCTTCCACTTGTGCCATATGTGAGAAAATTGAAGTCATTTTTTAAGACAATGTGATCATGCATACAGGTCTTTGAGAGGACTACTAGGACTGGCCTATTAGTTATCCAATATTAACCTAAATTGCCTTCTAAATTCCCAGTTGTTAGAACCTCTACAATTCAAGAAGATCAGATTCATAATAAATCGTGGGTTTAGGTTGGTATCTAAATTAGCATAGTCACTCGGCACTCCCAGTAGAGTTCGAGTTGAAGTCACCTGCCTCAGAGTGGGAATTATTACCATGGAATATTTCCCTTCTTGTGGATTTGAATGTGCTCTGAGATTGATACTGCATGTTAGTAGCTCTGGTGGGCTTTTGATTATGAACTGTTTTACGTACTGCTCCTTGACGTTGTATAGATAGAACCCCTTTATCCATATGAACTCCATCCTGGTTTCCCTAGATTCCTCCATTATTTGTGCTAATTCTAGCCTTGTTTGTTCTCTTAGTGCGTTGGGCGATGGAGGTGGTGTGGTTGGTGGACTCATGGGTGGTGATAGAGGGTCCTGGGTGTTGGACCGAGACATAAGTGTATGTAGTGGTGGAAAAGAGTTCATGTGCTGGAACCACGAGGCATATATCAAGCCCGTATGGTGTTGTAGATAGAAGGGCAGGAGGCCCATTACTTGGTTGAAGTTGTATAATGGAGGAGTGGGGGGATTGGCCCATGGTGAGTTGTTGGACAACGAGGGCAGTGTGTGGTCCACCATCAGGGGAGTATGGAGATTGGGCCAGTGGTTTTGTGCAACTGCTTCCATCCCCAGTCTCATAATCTCATGCCCTCTGTGACAATCTCCGCTAAGTGAGTTGTATTCTGGACTAGGAGAATAATTTTCTGGTTGTTGAGTTTCATGGTGAATATTAGGGCATAGACCTGCAGCCCTATTTCTAACCAAGACTGGAGAGGGTATTCCACTGATGGTGATTGAGATGTGTATATCAGTGGTGTTATGGGGTTGGGGTGAGGTGGTCCGCTCATGATTAGTCGTGGGAAGTGGAAGAATTGGTTGTTGGTTTGGTTGACCTCTCTGAAGTTGGTTAGCCAGGGTCGTTGCATTTTGAGTTAGTAAAGGGGTTGGAGTTATATTGTCGCTGGGTAGAGTGGGGCAAGTGATGGTAGAGGATGTATGAGAGGTTGTGGTATGGATGTCTGGTAGTATAGTAGGCATAGGGTTAGTCATGGAGAGTTGTGATTCACATGGGTGCAAATCATTATCTGTCATGGAAGGGGCAGTGCTTTTGCGTGTATTTGGAGAAGGAAGGTTGTTGATTGGCCATTGAGGGGTAGCATGCAAGGAGACGACTCCTAAGTGGGCTACTATAGATTTTGGGTATAAATTGTCAGAAAGAGAAGGTGATGTGTCATTTGTAGGGTTCCTTGAAGTAGTATTTGTGCCAATTGTACTAGCTACATAAGAGGGTTGGGATAGAGGTTAAGTCCTGATTAGGTCTGTAATAATTAGGAAGTTTGTATTATTATATAGTGTTGTCGATGGAGTGGGCTCTATAATCATGTTAGTTGGGCTTAGTATAGTTGGTGAGATATTTTTAAGAGAGGTATTGTGTAAGAGAGGTTGGTCTGGAGTGGGCTGAGTGATCGCATTTTTTGGGTTTGTTGATGTGTTATTATGTGGAAGGTCTGGGCTTGGAGGTCCAGTAGGAATTAATGTGGAAGGCCCAATATTGGGACAATGAATTGGTGAGTCCATAGGGTCTATTTAGTTTAATGTGCCGAAGGGGTAAGTGGCTAACAAAAGGTGATTGCTAGTATTGGCACATGCACAAATAGAATTAGGGCTAGTGACCTTACATGTACTTGCCTGTTACTCTGTGGCAGCCATCGACTTTCTTGTCCTCTATTGATGGTGTTGAGCAGTTGCCTGTAGATGGTAAGCTTGTGGTTGGATTTTGCGTGGTTGATTTCACCCGTGGTTGGTAGTTATTTTTTTTAGGGAAGGTGACAGTTTTCCATTCAGAGTAAGGAGTAGTGTTTGTGGGGGTGGAACATTGCTTGGTTACAGGATTGGCTGGTAGGGAGTTTAGAGGTGGTGTTGGTGAAAACTGGCAATTCCAACTTGCATGGCCAAATCTGCCACACTTTGTACAAAGCAGATTTAGGCTTTCATATAGTAGTACCTGCTGGTGTGAGCCAATATGGATATGGGTTTTGAGAGGCTTTTCCAATGGTACCTCTATGCATATTCGTGCATACTGGCCTCGCGTGGTGGTAGTGGTATATGTATCAACTTTTAAGAGTTGGCCAATCTTGTTGCCCGCCTTTTTTAAAATTTCAAAATCGTAGAACTCTGTGGGAAGTTATTGTAGTCTCACCCATAAAGCAGCATAAGTTAGCCGTGCTGCTGAGGCAATAAACTTGGGTTCCCAACGACGAACGGATCAGAAATGGTTGAGTATGTACCATGGCCCCTCATGTAGAGCCGTACACATATTGGTTTCATAATGGAATTTTATAAGGAAGAAGTTAGAGCCCAAGTCAATTAGGTGAATTTCTTTTGTAGGGTTCCATAAGTGTGTGAGTTTAGTTTTTAATAGTTGTTGGCCAACCGTTTTGCCAAACAGCTTTATGATGATGGAATGTTGCCAAGGGGTGTAAAGTCTAGCTTTGTTTTCGGCAGTCAAAGGGATGGAATTATCTAGATCGTCATATACGGTTAATATTAGATGAACTAAGAAATCTCGTGTGCACAGAGTAGAGTTTAATATGTAATATTGTAACTTTTAACATGCTTAATATTTTGTATTCTAAGTAATTAAACTAAAAGTTTAACTTTTTAACATATTTTACTTCATACAATATCCAAATAAAGAAAAGATTTATATTAGTGAAATTTTGCTCAATTTTAAATTTTAAATATTAGAAATTCCTAAATTATTCAAATAAGAAAAGATTTAATGGCCATAATTTTAGTTGACTTCAAACTCCTAAATTTTAGAAAAATCATTAAATGACATTTTGTCTAGTGTGAAATAAAATTTTAAAGGGTAAAAAAATATAAACGATATTTCGCTATAATCTCCGTGTGCGTATAGCCTAAATCAATGAGAATAAAACTTTTTATATATACACACACATCACCATGCAATGAAATAACATCTTTGTTTTGGAATAATTGAGAAGTTCAAAGAATTTAAGGAACGTCATAAGATCTAGGAGAGTAAAAGTGGTCAGTTCATAGTTGAACTCAGAGTTCAAGATATTAGCACATTCAAAAATTTAAAAATTATTTGTAAAATATTAAATATTTGAAATATTATTCATAATATCATTATATCCAACATGAAATGTATATTTATTATTATTATTATTGTATACATCTTTAACTAATAAAATTATTTTAATATGATCTTGTTAAAATGATTATTAAAACTCTATAACGAAAAATAAATAGACAAAATTTTAAAAGAAGCAAAATCGTGTTCATAATGTCATCTTGAGATAGTAAGACACTTAGGAGAGAAAATATAGCAAATTCTTTGTTGCATTCAAAATTCTAAATTTTAGGAGTTTTTACATACTCCAAATATGAAAATATATAATGAATAAAAATGTAGTTGATTTAAAATATCTAAATATTAGGGAAAAACTTAAATGACAATTTTGTACAACATAAAATCTAGTTTAATGTCACGGTCCGGATTTTTCACCCTCGGGAGTCGTGATGACGCCTACAAGTGAGAGCTAGGGAAGCCAATCCTTGACTACTTACTTCATTATCAAATTATTTCTTTTAACAATTAAAAGGCGATAACATGAAAAACTGCGAAACTTTAAATAATTAAGCGGAAGATAACAATTAAACATCTGAAATCTGTGAATATTACAATTACTTAAGTCTCAACCACCCAAAATCTGGTATCACAGTGTCACAGACTATCTAAGATTACTACCTACAAGGTCCGAAGAAATAACAGTACATTGTTTCTGAATAAAAGGAAAATGAAACAGGAAATAGAGATAGAGGGAGACGCCAGGGCATGCGAACGTCTGCAGGTTTACCTTGGGTCTCCGGGTAGACTGAAGGAAGCCTCCAACTACTGTCCAAAAGCTGCTCCGGAATCTGCACACAGTGCAGAGTGTAGTATCAGCACAACTGACCCCATGTGATGGTAAGTGTCTAGCCTAACCTCGGCAAAGTAGTAACGAGACTAGGACCAGACTACCAAATAAACATGTGCAGTTCAAATATATACAGCGAAAAAGAAATACAGAGATAATCAGTCAATGTGGGAGGGGGAAACATGTTGTGGGGGAGATAACAGTTCCAAATAGAAAGGCATCAAGTAAGGAAAGAAACAACGTAACTCGAATATCAACAAGAATCAGAAATCAACAAATGCACGGCATCACCCTTCGTGCTTTTACTCTCGTCCTCACACAAGCAATTATATAATAAAAGTGCGCACGACATCACCCTTCGTGCTTTTACTCTCATCCTCACCAAAACAATCATATAATAAAGATGCGCATGGAATCACCCTTCGTGCTTTTACTCTCTTTCCTCACCATATAATCAATAAAATCGGCACGAAATGTTACATCGTGCGACACGGCATCACCCTTCGTGCTTTATACTCTTTCCTCACAATAACAAATAATGCACGGCATCACCCTTCGTGATTTAACACTCTTCCTCACCCAAACAACAATCACAAACAAAGGGGCAAGGGAATAAACAAGATCATAATTGGAATCCCGGCTAAGGAACAATAATTAAACAATTTAAATTTCGGTAAGGGAACAACAATTAAACAATTAAATCCCGACAAGGGACCAACATCAATAATATCAACATCCCAGCAAGGGAGATAACCAAAGCAACAATATTCCGGCAAGGGAACAATTTAATAATTCTTTCTATTTCTTTCACTTTTATTTCGCAACTCACTTTACCACTTGAGTAATGCTCCAAATGGTTCAATCAACTCATTTACTTGACAATTCGAAATATAACTTGAGACATTGCTCCTCGATGTTCAAAGGTCACAATTCCTTCCACAAACTTTTCACAACAAATAAAATTCACCTCTAAAGCATGGATAATACAACGAAGTCATGAAAATCACAATGTAAGACTCACGGGCATGCTTGACACCAACTAATAGATACTCATCACCATGCCTATACGTCGTACTCAACAAGAATCAAATAGCAAATAGGACACAACTCTTAATCACTCAAGCTAAGGTTAGACCAAACACTTACCTCGAACTTCCACGGCCAACTCAATCCCCAAACACCACTTTCCTTTTCAAATTCGGCTCAGACTCAATCGTATCTATACATAATCGACTTAATAGCATCAATAAATGCTAAACAATCCAATTCCAATATTTAATTATAGCTTTTTAATCATTCTTCCCCAAAATCCAAAAATCGACCCCGGGCCCGCTTGGTCAAAACACGAGGTTCGGACCAAAATCCGATCATCTATTCACCCACGAGCCCGAATATATAATTTATTTTCAAATACGACCCCAAAACAAGGTCTAAATCATAAATAATTAAAAATCCCTACCTCTACCCAAAATCCCTAATTTTCTAACCTTAATCACTTGATTTAAGCCTAGAAATCTAATGGATGTTAATAAAAATGGAAGAAAACAAGTTAAAGATTACTTACCCAGGAGGTTATGGTGAAGAAATGCTTCAAAAATCGCCTAAGAGCTTTGGAGAAGAAGAGGTTTATGAAAATTTATGAAAATCCGTAAGTGTTATGTTTTGGTCTTTTAAAATCACTCGATGAAAATACTCATCGTGTTCGCGACAGGTCCATCACGTTCGCGATGGGTTAGGCCTTCGCTTTCACGGAATAAGGCTCGCGTTCGTGGAGCTTTGGCTCCTCAAGCCTACACGTTCGCGGGCCAGTGGCCGCGTTCGCGATGAACAAATTGGTGACCCCTCCCCAGGACCTTACGCGTTCGCGAGTGCAGGGACGCGTTCGCGAAAGGTCTCCCCCCTCAGCTTCGCATTCGCAAAGAAGAAATTGGGCACCTGGGATATTTGACTTACGCGTTCGCGAGTGGGACCACGCGAACGCGCAGGGTAAAATCCCTAGGCGCTGAACAGCAAAAACCTGCAATTTTTCCTAAGTCCAAATCCTTCGAAACACACGCCCTCGGGGCTCCTAACCAAACATACATACTAGCTCAACAACATCATACGAACTTATCCGTGCGATCAAATCGCCAAAATAACCTCAATAACAACGAATTAAACCTCAAAATCAAATAATTTTCTCAAACTTCTTAAAACATCAATTATAGTAATTTAGGTCCGAATCATGTCGAACAACATCCATTTTCACCAAATTCCGCAGAAACGTCTTAAATCATATATAAGACCTGTATCGGGCGCTAGAACCAAAATACGGGTCCGATACCATCATGTTCAAAGCAAATTTTTATTTCAAATTTCTTTAAAAATTTCAAAAAATAATTTTTTTTAAAAATTCATTTCTCGGGCTTGGGACCTCGGAATTCGATTTCGGGCATACGCCCAAGTCCCATATTTTTCTATGGATCCTTCGGGACTATCAAATCGCGGGTCCGGGTCCATTTACCTAAAACGTTGACCGAAGTCAAATTAATTCATTTTACAGCCAAAACTTATTATTTTTCACATATTTTCACATATAGGCTTTCCGGCTACACGTCCGGAATGCACACGCAAATCGAGGTGATGCTAAAAGAGGTTTTAAGACCTCAGAACACAAAATGTCGTTTTAAAACCAAGAGGAAAAAACGATGAACGATATTTCGTTAAGTGCTTCGTGCTTTTAATATAGTACTAGTCAACGCGCGTACCTCATAATTGAATGCTAACTTTAAGAAATAACATAAACATTAATAAAAATGCTCTGTAAGAAAAACAAATTAAAAGAAAAAGTGAAGAGTTATTAATTGACCTATCCTATTTAGCTAATTTTATAAAGGAAGAAATCTTGCCCCACGAAAGTCCTTTGATGCCTTATTATTTGACTTGACCAGTAAACCTGGAGTACATGAACCTTGTCAAAGTATATTGCCAAAAGTCATCCATATAAACTAAATTATAATGGATTTTAATTTGAAGGGTGCAACCTTAAGGTTGTTATTATTAAATTCATTACACTTTTAAAATTATGAGTTCAAAATTAAATATTTATTAAAATTTTAGTAAATTTTCACATATATCTATATTCTATGTCGAAAACGTCATGAGCTAGTACTTATACTCTCCTACCACCATGCAAATAATTCAACAATCAACGACATCCATGAGCTGTAATAAATTGTATTATTACAATGGTTGTAGATTCTTATTCTTCAATACTCTTACAAAACTTGGATGTATTCTTATTAATCTTGACACGCCTAAACTAAACTAATAGTTATCGGAAAATATATTGTAATAGCACCATAACAGAGACCAGATCCTTGCTTTAACAATGTCGACCTTTGTATTTTTATTTCAATCAACAGTTTTACCAAATCTTCAGAGGTATTAGTAAGTTGAGGTCAATTTATTCACGAGGCACTTTTCGTAATGATATCAATTCAGATCATTAGATCTTGATAATAGTGTATTGAATTTGAATTTTCAGTTTGCTTCTTTGCGTATGAATTAGGGTTATAGTTACTTTGCCAATTCAAGTAAAAAAAAAGTTATTATATAAGTAATGCTTATTCAATTTTAAATTCTTAATTAAATGTTAGAATACATAAAAGACTTAATATCTAAAATTCTAGTTAACTTCAAATTATTAAATATTAAGAATTTAATTAAATAAAAGTTTACCTAATGTGTAATATATTTTTAAAGAGTAAAATATTCTCGTGCGTAAATCTTGCATCAGTTGCTACAAAATTTGTACCCATAACACTAAAAATTTACCAATACAGATCCTAACGAATTTTTTAGTTAGGAAATAGAAACTAAAGAAAATTGTTGAGTTGAGAAATACAAATTTACGGGTACGAAAGTTTCTATTCATTCAAAGTCATAATCTTACCAAAAAAAGTATAATATAATATATTTCTTTTAGTTATCTAATTAGAATAGAATGATTTGAGATCTTTTAAATCTCAAAGGATGACAGAAACTACGGGAAAATTTAAAAAGTTATAACGAAAGAATTGATGTACGAAAAGGATTTATTTAAGGTTAAATTTTAATCGGTTTTGAAGTTATAAATAGTAGGACTTCCTAAATAATATAGATAAGGAAAGATTTAGTAAGTAAAATCTTAATTGATTTCAAAGTCCGAAATATTAGGACAATAATTAAATTACAATTTTATCCAATGTAAAATCTAATTTTAAAGGATAAAAAAGACGAACAACATTTCGATATGGGTTTCGTGCTTTTAATATAGTAAGTATTAGTCTCTATGTTCGTGCGTTTCACGAATATCTTGTATCAAATATACAAAATGCATCAAAAAATTAATAAACTTTCAACCTCATATATAAAAATGGAACTAAACATTATGAAATCACTTTATTATACCATTATTTAGGTAGAAGTAATATCTCAAGATTAAGATACAATAATAATAATAGAGAAAATAAGATAGAAGTCATTTAGTCATCCCTGCTTTTAAGGCATTATTTTTATGTGTCGCATGTAATCTTGTGTCAATTATTACAAAAGGTTGTTTCTAGATAAAATCTTTACGACACAAATTCAAATTAAATAATACAAATTACAAATTAACCAAACAAATATTCTTTGTTTGATTGTGAAAAAGAAGATCAAATTATACAAAAAGTTACACAGCTATATTTGCTCATGCTTGAAATGGTTCAACATACAATTTTTAGTTAGAAAGAACACGACAGTGTTATCGTGCCTCATCCACAAATATACTTGCTCATCCTGAAATAATTCAACGTGTCCATATCGATCGTCATCAATGTACCTACATAATTGTGTCATGATATATATCCAGTTTAAATTCAAAATATCACTAATTACTTTAAACAAGTCGAGATAGAAAAAAGAAACAACTCTTCCAAACCAAAAAGTAGTATGAATATAAATAAAATACATCTTTTTACACAAAATCATTTTGTGTTTGGTTCTTCAAAAGAATATAAGTGTAAGTAAGATATTACTTGAGGTTATAACTAAGTAGACCATAGCAGAATGAATAATGATTTTTGGAGAGTTGTACAACTAGTCACAGAGTTCCATCCAATAACATTTAAAAAGTAGGAGGAAAAAAAAGATACACCTTGCCTTTAGGCTCTAAGATCATGACGCTGTTGGGATAATTAACAAATAAATAATTAAATTAGTTAACACCTGAAAAGAAAAGCAAGTTCGAGAGACGACATGCAAGATATAGAAGACCTAGCTTCACAGTTGTTCTTGGAAAACCTAACCAAAGCAACTGATTTAGTCATGACAATCAGAACAAATTAAAACTGACGTTCAACATATTGGTAGGACACTTAGGTTAGTATTAGAATTCAATACAAATTTATGTTAGAAAGATGTTCTCAATGTACAATTATATCCAATATTTATTCAGCATTTTGAATCAATATTTTAACTTTTGAAGAACATAAAAGTCGACTAATATTTTAGGGATATTTTTATCGTTCAATATTTAGCGTAAAATATTCGTGATTTTATAATAACTAGTCTTAGTGTACGCGCATTGCGCGTGTACCCTTGTATATGTTCCCTATATAAATAAGAAAAAACTTTTTAAAAATAGCATAATTAATTATTTGAAACATGTGTTTGTGTTATATTTTTGTTTTAACTGTTTCTATTCAGTTCTGAAGTCAAACAATTTGATAACTTGCGGTCTTAGATAAATAAGGATAATGATCGCCGTGTAAACCTCTATAAGAAGTTAGAACAATTCTTTCATATAAATGATTTTTTTAAATTTTTTACTTCGGTTACAGTAAGCTCATTTCTTTTATCATTAAAAATAATATTTCGTTTATCGATTAGACTTGAGATCATTATGATATCTTTCAACTTCATAGTGTATTTTAGGTATATCAATTTTTATTATCGTGTCGGCGCAGTCAGTCATGTAGCCATATACTTTATTCATATATTTGGTTCATAATATATCCTAACTTTTTTTAAAAAAAAAAAAATTGCATGCAGTAAAAATGTAATTTGATCGTTCTCCGTATGCTCATACATGCTTTGAATATTCTTGGCTCATTGTTCCGGAGAAAATTGGCAAATAAGTATACTTTTACAATTTTGTAGTTTTTGAGCACGCGCATTGAATATAAAGTTACATATCAATTGTGAGATTACTATATCAATAATAGTTTAAATGAGCAATCGAATTGCTTCGTGTATTGTACTTCATGTCTAGTTTTTGGGGCATGCTCCTAAACGAATCATCAATGATATTTAAATAATAATAATAATTAAACAAGTACACTTTTGTAGTATAAATTCGTATCAACGATGGCAAGATTTAGTAGCCTTAGGTTTTGTGGCTTTCTAACTTCGTGTAGATTTGAAGCCTTAAAAGATTTGTTATATTGCCTTAACGAAGAAAGAAAACCTAAATTAAAGAATTTATTATATAATGTAGTGCTAAATATTTAAGGTAAGTATTAATTGAAGTGGATTTGAAAATCCTAAATATTAGGAAGTTAATTTAAATTACGATTTTGTCCATTGTAAAATATTTTTAGAGGATAAAATAGGCGAACGACATTTCACTAAGGGTCTTCGTGCTTTTAATATAGTATATAAATAGATATAGATAGATTAGATATAGATAGCTTGGAATCCATAACTCCTAATTTGCTGGAATAATAGATAAGGGTGTCAATGAATATTTAAAAACCGATTAAACCGACCGAACCGTACCGTACCGAACCGATTTTTAGATTTCTTTTAATAAAATCGTAGGTTTTTATATAAATCTCTAACCATACCGATAATTAGGTTAGGATTTTTTATTTTATGAAAATAAACCGAAAAATACTGAACCGTACCGAATAAATTTACTTGTGAAAAATATATTTATATATTAAGTTAAAAAATAATAAAATATTAAATTTTCCTTGTGTCTTAGAATTATGAAAACAATTACAGGCAAAAAAGTAATAAAATTAAAATCATAATTCCCAAACCTATTATGCTACTCTCATTGAAACTAAATTATTTTCAGCATATTCACTAGCAAGACATAAGGTATTTGTATCGATTATGAGTAGCAAACTATAGTGTATTGATTATGTTTTCTTTTGTATGATTTGGATTTATCTTTTTGAATATTTAATCTTCTATAGACTTTATTCTTGAGTCTCAGTCCCAGCTTGGTTAATATCTTTCCACGCGAGTGATTTATATTTTCATTATATTTATTTGTTTAATTTCTTTTACATCGTTGTAGAGTAGTTGATGGATCTATACTATAGTCATCTTTCACATTTTCTTAATTCATCACCCTTTAAAATATAAAAATGTCTAGAGAGTTTTGCTAAGTCCTATAAAAGTATGTATGTCATTCCATTCTACTTCTACTAGTGAATTTTACATGACATATAAAAAAATACCGAAAATCAATCGAACCGTACCGATACCGAAGAGAAACCAATATGATTGGGACGGTTTCGAAAAATTCAATTTTAGTTATATATAATAGGATAACTGAAAAATTGATATGGTACAAAATTTATAAAATATCTGTCCGAACCGAACCATTGAGACCCCTAATAATAGAAGTGATTTTTTTTCCTTTTCCTCTCACAATTTTTGGCTTCATTATTTAAAAGCCCCAATAAATAAAGAAAACATTTTGACTATGACTCTTATCCCTTGGAATCTAAAGGTCTTTTAGGCATTTGTGGTGATAAAGATGACACGTGGACATCTTTTTTCCATCTATATTATTCAAAAGATTCATAGAATATCATATGTGGTTATAAGAAGACATAGGCATCCTTTATCAAGTTTTAACTTTAAAAATATCGTAGAAAAAACAAGTATATCTTTTGCTATTCTAAACTACTTTGGGCCAAGCAAACCCAATAAGTTAGCCAAGCCATCATTTTCTATGAATCTTTCGTTTTGCTAATTTACTTTATAGATTTTGACTCTATAAAAAGTCAGTGAAAATATTTATAGCTCTTGGAAAATTATTCCTTTCGGAGAACATTAGATTTTTATTTATGTTTGTTCACATCATTTCAGTTTGCTTATAAAATATGAGTGATCTAACGTTTTTTCATAAGATTTTTATTTTGTTCAAAAAGAATATTTAGATCGCAGTCTAAAAGGTTCATCAATTGCAAAAAATAAAAAAAAAAGAAAAAAAAAAGAAAGAGAGAGAATTATTTACTAAACAAACTGATATGAAAAAGGGATGCCCGATGATTAATAGTGTAATTTGCTCATTCATCAGCTCTCAGACCCCAAACATACAATAGGTTAAGAGAGGCCTAGATGTAGATGTCGTTTTTTCTAACAACGCTCGAATCATAATCACATCTGTTTAAAATATAATTACGTAAATAAAAATATGCTCTCATACAACTTAGCTTTAAGAAAAGATAATCACACATTTCTTCGGAGCTCGGATCATAATCACATTTATAGTACTATGATCACATAAATCATCTTTGTTTTTGGTTTCGAGGGGCGTTATATAGTTATAGTGATCCTCCTATTTAACAAAATTTCGAACAATTAGTAAAAGTAAAACGCAGAGAAGAAAATGAAGGTGACTTGACAAACTCAAGAGGAAGAAGGGAAGGAAACAAGTTGGACGAGGACCCAACGCGATTATTAAAAGTAAAATCATGGTTAAACAATAAAATCCGAATGAGATACACATGTTTATCATTCAGTAACTTAGCGTAAATACCGGTAAACAGCAGGGTGAGTTTTTTATTGGGAGAAATTCAAAAATAATTAGATTTATAAGGGCATTTGCATCTATACTCGTTTTTGGACCACGTTTTAACTTGTGCCCCATTTTGCAAAAAAATATTGTAAGCGTACCCACTTTTTCGTGTAATTTCAGCATACGGGGCTGAAGTAGCAAAGATAATCACACAAAACTTCAGCATTCTAGTAGACGGGAGTGAAGTAGCAAGTGTGCGGAAATTTTTGTTTGTAATTGCTGAACTTAAGCATAGTAGATGAAGTTTTGTTCTCTATTTGCTGAAGTTTTTGTTTGTAAATGCTGAAGTTTTTGTTTTGGTAACTAATGAACTTCAGCTCTAGAGCTGAAGTTTTTGTTTTTGTAACTGGTGAACTTCAGCTCTAGAGCAAAAGTTTTTGTTTTTGTAACTAGCGAGCTGAAGTTCTTGTTTTGTAACTGGCGAAAATTTTTGTTTTTGTAACTGGTGAACTTCAGCTCTAGAGCTGAAGTTTTTGTTTTGTAACTGGCGAACTTCAGCTCTAGAGCTCTAGGGGGCATGTTGTACCCATACGAAGTAACTTAAAGCAACATTAACAGGAACCAAGAAACATCAACACATTACTAATCCAATCGACAACTGAAATCTCCAATTTCCGTCAGACCCAATTCACCAAACCACAATATAAAATTAATAATTAATTTCTCTTGTCCCATTTTCACATAAAAATTGTGCATAAGATTCAAGTTGCAAAACCAAGATAGAACCTTTACAGTTGAGGGTGTCGGCGAAAAGGAAAAAATGATTGAAAGGAGAAATCAGAAGAAGCAGATAGGGATGAACTTTACTTCTGGAAAAAGAAAAGATAAAACTTTGAGGAGGAGAAGGAGGAGGAGAAATGGGGGTGAAGTTGTTTAAAAAGTGGGTACAAGTAAAACCTTTTTTAAAAAATGGGTAGAGGTTAAATGGGGCGATCAAATAGGGCGCCCCATGCAATTTTTACGATTTACAAGTGGTCAATCAAAAATAGTCACAGTTTCAAAAGTAATCAAAATTTGGCCAATTTTCATGTAATGATAAATCTGAACTAAAACACTGTTCAAAATCCAGAAAATACTCCAGCATAATATACTGGAGTTCCAGCATAAGTATACTGGAACTCCAGTATATTACAATGGAGTTCTAGAATAAGCATACTGGAACTCCAGCATAATATACTAAAGTCCCAGTATAATATACCGGTCTAGTATAAAATGCTGGAAGTTCATACGCAGGTGCTCCAATCTCCAGTTTATTATGCTGGAACTTTCCGCGTGTTGGAGTTCCAGCATAATATGCTGGAAATTCATATACAGGTGCACCGATCTCCATTATATTATGCCAGACCCCCTATTACAGCAAAATAGTGGTTATTTTTCAATGAATTTGCAAACGCTAGCTATTTTTGAATGACCAGTCCGAAAACTGGCTAGCCCGTGCTATTTTAACTTTTTTATTGGATGAGTGTCATCCTAATTAGGGGATCTTTATACAAATAGCCGGCCGGGTTTATTATTTACTTTTTTAGCCGGTATACACACATTATATATGGTTATATATGATTATATACATATTGTGTATGAACTATATATATTATACCTCCACCGACTATTTAAGTTAATTCTTCTTTCACGAGGCCGTTATTACAATAATCCATGCATGGCTAAAGGGTCTGTTTATTTTCTTATAATTTGTAGTCAAACAAAGCTACACAAGCCGACATGTTAATATGGTTTTTCCATTAGAGAAAAGCTTCAAAAAGTTTAGATTCTTGTGATTGTAAGGAAAGACATAGCGTATATAAATAGCAATAGCTAGCTCCTCCTATAGTCATGACTCATGAACAATATTGGCTCATGTAAGAAAAAAAATTGAGCTAAGTTTGTAAAAATTTCCACACCATCAAAATGTTAAGAGCAAATCCTTTAGTAGTATCTGGTGTAATAGGAGATGTATTGGATCCATTTACAAAGTCTGTAGACTTTGATGTGGTTTACAATAATAATGTGCAGGTCTACAATGGCTGTGGATTGAGGCCTTCACAAATTGTCAACCAACCTAGGGTTGACATTGCAGGAGATGATTTTCGCACTTTTTACACTCTGGTAAAGCTTTTTTCTTTTTTTTTCGAGAGTTTTAGAATAACGGTAAATTTGTCTTCATATAATCTGTATGGATTATGAGTTTGAGCCATAAAATTAGCCGCTGATCCTTATGCCAGGGTAAATACTCCTTGGGGTACGACCCTTCTCCGAATTCAGGGGTGGCGCCAGAGTACCGACTGCGGGCTACTTTTATTTTTAGTTTGTCCCAAAAAAATATCATACTTTCTTATTTATAAGTAATCTAACTTTAAACCTCCTGCTTTACCCTTAATGAATTAATTTTCAACTACACAAATGTCTATATTGTTTGTTTTAGACCATAACTTTTTAAAAATCTTTATTTTTTTCTTAAACTTCGTAGCAACCCCACAAAAATTGGGACATAAGGAGTAATATTATTTTGATAAACAATATAACGGTGTTTTGGTTTCCCCCCTTTTAAAATGAGATTACTTAATGGAGTATATGCAGAAAGTCAAAGTATTTTACACTATCAATTCATGTAAAATATATTTATAGATAACCATCCGTGCATGCATAAAATAAAGATGAGATTAATAACTTGAAAAATATAAAATGTTACATGTTATAGCATGTCACATTACACTAATATAAAAAATTTTACATGATATATCAATATATAAAAGTTAAATTATTTTCTAAATTTGGCATTGGTTTCAAGATACGTGAAATCCTTTATCCATTTTTTGGAAGGTTATGGTGGATCCAGATGCTCCAACCCCGAGCAACCCAAATCTGAGGGAGTATCTCCATTGGTAAGATTATGGTCCATCTTTTATTTTTTCTGTTATTTTTATTGGTGGTACTCATGTTAAAAGAGAAAAATATTTTCTCAGTTCCAATTTCGTGATAGTGTATAACTTCTCATGGAATTCAAGAATGAAGTTTTTTTAAAAAGTCTAAAAAAAAACTTTTTGAGTTCCAAAAACCTTCCAAAACACATCTGAAACACACCCGAGCCCTCGGGGCTCAAAACCAAACACACGTACTAACTCAAAAACACCATAGGAACTTATCCGTGTGATCAAATCAAAAAAATAACATCATTAACATCGAATTAACCCTCAAAATCAATTAATTATTTCAAACTTCTTAAAACATCAAATTTTGCAATTAAGGTCCGAATCACGTCAAATGGATTCCGTTTCGTACCAAACTTCACAAAATTATCTTAAACCACATGTAAGACTTGTACCGGGCGCCGGAATCAAAATACGGGCCCGATACCAACATGTTTTGATCAAATTCATTTCCAAATCTTTTAAACAATTTGAGGAAATAATTTTCTTTAAAAATTTATTTCTCGGGCTTGGGACTTCGAAATTCGATTTCGGGCATACGCCAAAGTCCTATATTTTTCTACGGACCCTCCAGGACTGTCAAATCACAGGTTTTGGTCTGTTTACCCAAAACATTGACCGAAGTCAAATTAATTCATTTTATAGTCAAAATTTATCTTTCCGGCAACGCGCCCAAACTGCGCACGCAAATCAAGGTGATGTTAAAATAGGTTTTTAATACCTCAGAATGTAGAATTCATTTAAAAAAAAATAAGTGATAACCTCTTGGGTCATCATACAGAGCACTAGGTTACATAGGTCTCACGAGTTATGAGCGGGTTTATAGAGTCTTGCAGATCGGTACAGAGACGTATGTACTTATCTTCGAGAGGCTGTAGAACCTTTAGGAAAAAATTTCACATTCTTGAATTCTCATCGTGTGACATTGATTCATCTTGAAGCGTAACTCTTTGAATTTCTTTCACGCATTCATGTGCGCACATGAGCGATCGGTATGTGATGTGCATCGACAGCTTGTGATTCCTTGGATGAGGTGCAAGATGTTATTTCTGTGTGTGATGTTGGACCATTCTGGAGAATGTGAGGTCGGGTTTTGTCTATGGCTTGAGTACTGAGATTTCGATTATGTGAGCACGTGCATTTGGGACTTATATGTCCGTTTGTGTCCTTACTTGTGGGATTTGTGACTGGATGACTAGGGGTGAGTATGATTTGATTACGAGATATGTTCAAATTGTTCAAATGTTATGGGAGGAGTTTGCTGAGGATGTAGTAAGGATTATTAGGTGTTTGACTTCTGTCTTAAGTTGGCATATGGCCTCGAGCTATGGGTGTGTTGAAAGACCTCTCGTGTAGTTTAGTAGTGGAGCGGAGTAAATCTTCATGTGGTGTTATGAGTCCAGACTCAGAGTCGGGTTAAGTGATTGTGTAATAGTTATGATTATAGAAGAGTATAGAGAGATACCAGTTTGAGGCTAAGCAAGTGGATTATCTCCTGCGGGATGTTCTGAAGTTTATGTGATCCTTATGTTGTTGGTTGGAAGTCCTCTCTTACCAGTGAAATATACGTGTTGCAATTTGAGTTTGGATTGCTTATAAGAGTGGGCTTGACTGTTACGAGGGTGAATGCGATATTTGCAAATGGTTTGAGGAATTAGATGGGTTGTGTTGCATTAGCTTATGAAGGATTTAGCTTAATCTCATCCAGTTAGGGCAGCTCAACCGGTTATTGTGGCACGGGCCGATGACAGACCTACCTTGTATTTTGAGGCTTTGCTGAGATTGGACAAGTTTACCAAGCTATTTCCAGTCCATTTCAGTGGTACACCTTCTGAGGGCCCATATGATTTTCTCAACCGCTACTATGAAGTATCGTAGAACATGGGAATAGTTGAAAGCAATGGGGGTTGATTTTACTGTGTTTCAGATGATGGGTTCCGCCAAGAGGTGGTGGAAAAATTATGTATTTACTAGACTCGTTATGGTTCTGTTTGAAGATGCGGACGCATTGAGAATATCACCCAGTGAATCATGTAGGGGTGCAATGGACCTTGGCGTTTGGTTGATTTATATGAGTTACAAAGGTCAACATTGTGGATTATTGGACGTTGTGACCCATGACTTCGCGCCAAATGGGGGTCTACTATCAATGAATGGATCGAATGGTCATATGTTATATCAGTCTTGACTTGAAATGTATATATATATATATGGTACTGAAAGGCTCCCCAATAATTTACACATATTTAAGGCCTGATACATGCAAGGGATAAAGTTAGGACTTGCGGTATGTCTGCCTCCTTAATAATCCAATACTTCAGTTTCAAAGGAGTTAGAAAAAAAACAATTTTACATTTACAGAAGGTTTGCTCAGTGTGGAAGTCAAGATTTCAGATTTTGAGATATTTCAGAGAAAGTACAATGGTTGACGATCTTCAGGACTATGTAGTTCATGCTAAGATTTATCTTGATGGAGCTATATTTTTGTGATTATTGTGCATAATTAGGGGAAAAAGTTACCCCAAAAAAGAATCGAAGAGTACATGAATAAATAGGTTAGCTCAGCAGTGTTGAGTCAACATAGCAAAAGAAGAAATTAACCGTCGGTGTTTGTGGCAAGCCTATGAAGAGGGCAGACTAGCCAATGCAACACTACCTACTCGGCTCAGTTCTCAGTAATGTTTTTAAAGGAGTTTGTCTCCCAGATTCTCTGTAATATGTGGTATATGTGGTCTGAACGGTTGTGTCAGATCACCATAATAGTGTTAGAATATGTCATTAGGTTCAATAAGTTAGCCGTCATACTCCTACTTTGGTTCTTAAGCTAGAGAGCGAGTCCACAGACTCATTAAAGGACTCAATTATGATCTTGAAATTTAGTAAAACTCGGGAAGCTACAGGTTTATGCTTCATTTCGTCTAGTGGTAGAAATTGCCAAAATGTTAGAATGTGTTGTGGATGAGGAAAAGAGGAAGCTAAGAAGACCAAGATGTCTCAAGGTTTTAAAGGATTCAGCGGATTCTACTCTACAACTACAAATCATTATGACAGGGGCTCGGGCAGCTGGCCAGCCCAGTCAATATATTTGATTACTCGGGGTGCTCCAGAAAGTTCTTTTAATGCACCACCGCCACGAGGTTCGTATACTGGTTATTCCAGTTATCTAGTATAGACTTAGTATGAGCAACCGAACCCTCAAAGGGATTATTATGAATGTGGTAGTACTAGGCACATCATGGGAAAATTGTCCTAGACTTGGGAGAAATATATTTTGTAAAAGCACTCAGTCTACGTGCCCCATTATAGTTACTACTCCACTTACATTACCAACCAGAGGTAGGGGTCAGGATGTTAGAGGTGGAGGTGAGACTCCTAGAGGTGGAGAGCGAGCCGTTGATGTATTTTCTATGGTATGGCTGAGGTCGCAACACCAGATGATGTCGTTACAAGTACGGTCTCGAATTATTATAAAGTAACAATTTTGTTAACTTGATTCGGTTCTGAGTATCGAGGCAAGTCCTCCTATTGTGCTCCACTTATGAGCGAGCTTCGTAATTCTGAAATCTGCTTATGTGAATACTCCTGTTGGGAGATTCGATGGAGATAGTTATGTCTATCATTATGTGTTGTAATATTTTTAAACGGAAAATTATTCAAAAGAAGAAAATGGAATGTTCCAATTTGTCACGATGTGCATATTACTTGTGGTACAGAGTGAGGACGAGATCCTCGTGTTTTATATAATGTGAAATATTTAAATCGGGCTACAAGCTGCGGTAGATGTAATATAAGGATGAGGTCCTTGTGGTGAAAGAAAAAAAAATATGTGTTTAAATGCTCCCTTTGTGAAATTAAAATTTGTATTATAGTACTTATAGGGTGGCATGCCTATTAGACTTATTTGAAGAAAAACCTTATATGAATATCTTTGTGCATAATTTGCCAGATTTGTATTGTAATTATTGAGTTTTATACTACGAGGTGAGTGCCCGGAGGATGTAAATTGTTACTCGTTAATTCGGGTAAGTAATTATGAGATCTTCATGCCTTGTTGTTAGTAAACTGGAGGTTTGAAACGAGATTTTATTAACATGAGGTTAATTGGCGATGTTGTAATCTATTATGAATAACTATTAAGACCAGAGATGTGGTTATGGTCATACATATGATGCGTTTTATGTCAAGATATCATTGTGATAATGTTGTGCTTGTAATGCGGAGATTAGTGTTATTAATATATACTTTGTGGTGCTTTGTTGGGGAGTGGACATGTTGTTAGGAGTTCTTATGATGTTACTCTGGCAGGTGGATAGGCTCAATTACAGGGGAGACTCTGTCGAAATTTTTGAAAAATTTGGGAGTTAGAAAATTTTGAGATATTGAGATGTGCAAAGAAAGAGATAAGTTACATTATGTGTTTAAGGACATGCTCTACTTCTCATTTGAGGACGAATGACCCTAAGTGGGGGAGAATATAATACCCCGTATTTGATGGGTGAGTAGGCACGAGTTGCTATAGCCAGTCGAGACTAATATCGTGTTTTGATGTAAAAATCGGACCTTTCTGGAAATGATTGGAGTGTAAGAAATTTGGCCTTAAAGTTTACAAATATGGATAAAGGAAATAATCTCAATTAAATGGTGTTGTTGGACTTATGTCGAATGCGATACTATGGGATCAATCGCGAATATTTGTGTAAAACTAAAATCATCAATTTCGTAACCTGGGAATAATTCTTAGTACGTTCGAGGACGAACGTTTGTTTTAGAGATGGAGAATGTTATGACCCAAAATGTCATATTTAAATTAAATAATCATCTCGATATTTTAAGACCTTGAAAAGCGGTATCAATAATTCCTCGACTTGCGTGTGCAGCCCGTATAATTTTCTGGAAGGTTTTTAAGTGAAAAATGGTTTAATTATGAATTAGACCTTTAAAACTCAACTGAGTTAACTTCGGTCAACATTTTGAGCAAACGAACCCGGATCCAAGTTTTGACCATTCCAGTAGTTCCGTATCGTGATTTGGGACTTGTTTATATGCCTGAAATCGAATTCGGAGGTCCCTAGATCAAATTATCACCATTTAACGGAATCTAGAAATCTAAAGCTAAAGATTTCTTAAATTTGATCGGAGATTTGACTTTTGAACAAATGAATCCGGAATAGAATTTTGATTATTCCAATAGCTTCGTATGGTAATTTCGAACTTAGGCGCATGCTTAGATTTGGATTTGGAAGTCTGTAGGATAATTCGGCGCATTTTGGCAAAAATTAGAAAATAGAAGATTTTTGAAAAGTTTGACCGAGGGTTGAATTTTTTATATCGGGGTTGGAATCCAGTTTTGAAAGTTTTCACAGCTTCGTTATGTCATTTATGACTTGTGTGCAAAATTTAAAGTCAATCGGACTTGATTTGGTAGGTTTTTGCATTGAATATAGAAGTTGGACGCTCCTAGTTTCATTAGGCTTGAATTGGGGTGTGATTCACAGTTTTAGCATTATTTGATACGATTTGAAGTTTCGACTAAGTTCGTATTATGATTTAGGACTGGTTGATGTATTTTGTTGAGGTTCCGAGGGACTCGGGTGGATTTCGGAAGGTTAACGGATTGATTCAGACTGAAGAAAAGCTGCTGAAATTATTTTGGACAGCTGCTGGATTTTTTTTATATCAGCTTAAATAGTACATTTGGACAGCTGTTGAATTTTTTTATAGCAGCTTGTCCCATGAACAGTACCCCCGAAAATTCTGGGCAGTTAAAGGGCGAGCAGTCCATTTTTCTCTCATTTGTTTGAGTTTCAAACTCGGATTTTGGGCAATTTTGAGCGAGAGATCACGGGAATTCTTGAGATAAGTCCCTTGTGATCATTTTTAGTCAATAATATTGAATTATCATCGAATAATCCAACTAGATTATATGTTTTTGATGTGTAAATTGAGAATTTGGGCCTAGGGATTTGAAAATAAAATTTGATGATTTGGAGGCCGAATTATTGTCGGATTTTGGTAAAATTTGTATGGTTGGACTCGTGGTTGGATGGGGTAATCCATAACTTCTTTTTATTCTGAATCAAAGCCCATAGAAGTCTACACACAGCAGCTTGATTCCATATTTTCAAATTAAGAACATTAAGTCCCCCTGCTCCTCTGGGTAAACAGACCTTCTCCCATGCAACTAAGGTCCTCTTGGATATGGTAGCCTGACCTGTCCACAAATAGATTCTACAAGTTGCTTCAATTAATTTGATAACCTTTTATAAAAGCAGAAATAGTTGAGACCAATATGCTTGGATGTCAAATAATACAACTATAATCAATTGCAATCTCCTAGCATATGACAACCATTTGGCCATCCATGAAGTAATTTTGGATGTTATCTTATCTACCAAGAGTTTACACTAGACGATTGTCAGTCTCTTTGTTGACAAAGGAATCCAAGATACTTAAAAGGCAGCTTCCCAAATTCATATCCCAACAAATTTAGTATGCTTTCTTTGGTACCCTCATCTGCTCCACCACAGTAAACCTGGCTTTTGCTTATATTAGCTTTCAGTTCCAAAGCCTCCGAAAATAAGTCAAACCTATCTTTTAGAAGCTGCACAGATTTAGTATCACCCCGAGCAAATATTAGCAAATCATCTGCGAAGAAAAGATGAGTAATCCTTAATTTTTGGCATCTAGGGTGAAAATTAAATTCAGGTTCATCTTTTAAAGTTCCCAAACACCTATTCTAAAATTCTATAAGTAGAACAAAAATATATATAGACATCGGGTTACCTTGTCTGAGTCCTTTCTTGGCTTTTATTGTATTAGACAGTCCTCCATTAATCAAGAATGTATAGTTGATTGTGTTTGTATATGTCATGATCCATGTGATCATTTTCATAGGAAAACCCAACTCTTGTAATATTTGTTCAATAAAATATCACTCTACTGAATCATAGGCCTTTTGTAAGTCCACTTTGATCATGAACCTCGGAGAGATATGGCTTCTGGTATATCCCTTCACTAGCTCGTGGCTTAGAACAATATTATCTGAAATAATTCTTCCAGGAATGAATGTTGATTGTCTATGTCCCACAATTCCATCAAGCACTCCTTTAAGTATGCCTGAGATCACTTTAGATATTATCTTGTACAAAGTAGAGCAACAAGCTATGGTCTAAAATCTCTTATTGTTTCAGGATGAGTAGACTTTGGAACCAGTGTAATCATAGTATTATTCACAACCCTAAGTAACTTGTTCTCAGTGAAGAATTCTTGTACGGCTTTACATACATCGCCTTTAACAATGTCCCAACTTCTTTTAAAGAATAACCCATTGAAACCATCAATCCCTGGAGCCTTATTATCATCAATAGCAAATAGAGCACTTTTAATTTCCTCATGAGTAACCTCTACGCACATACTCCTTTGTTGATGCACTGAAAGGCAAGGACCATGTCTCATTATACTTAGATCAATACAAGATAGTATATCGGCATTAGAGCCTAAAAGACCTTTATAGAATTGAAGAATTTCTTCCTCAATATTAGCATGTTTCTGCAGCATTCTACCAGTAGCATCCTTGAGTATAGAAATATTATTAGAACTTGCTCTAGCTTTCATACATGCAAAAAATATTTGTTGTTTCCATCTCCAGCATTAATCCAATGAGCCTTTGATTTTTGTTTCAAGATCCTTTCTTGTATATCAGACCATTTATGAAGATCAGCCAAAACTTCTTTTTCTCTTTCCATTAGACCAGTGTCAATATTCATGGTAAGTTGTGTCTGGACAACTTGCACCTTTTCCCTAGCTTCATTAACCCTTCTGTCCACACTTCCCACCTCAACTTCCATTAAGTTTTTCAGAGGATCTTTACATAGCTTTAGCTTGTACCAAACTTTGAACATATAAGTACCACAAATATCTTGCTCTCATACAGTAGCAACTAGCTGTAGAAACTTATCATTATCAGCTAAAATACTCAATAATCTGAATGGCCTCTTATTACTCCTACTAGCTTTTGCCAAATCAATGTGGATAGGAGAGTGATCTGAAAAAGAGTTCTCTCTAAGCTGAGCAGTGAAAGTCCCAATCCATGACCCAAGGAGCATTGCACAAAGCTCTATCAATTCTACTCCATACATGACCATTTGTCCATGTATAAAATCTACCTGTGGCTTTCATATTTATTAAGTTGAGTGAGTCCAGGACGTATTGGAATTTCCTCGTCTCATAATTCGTGACTGGTTGATCTCCCATTCTATTTGTAGTAAGGAGAGGACTATTAAAATCCCCACATATACACCAAGGTTCTGTAATGCCAACACCAATGTTCAGGATTCCAGCCCACAAGTTCATTCTCTCCTCTATAGAGTTCTTTCCATAAACCACTGTCATCACGCAGCTAAAATCAGTTCTCCTATCAGCAACTTTATAATGAATATACTGAGTATGAGTTTCCAAAATCAATACATTAACTTCAATTGCTTTCCAGAGTAACCAAATTCTACCATTTACAGCTTGTGCATAATTATGAGCAAAAATCCATCCTTTAGCAATCCTAGTAATACTATTATTGAATTTAGCCTCTTTTACCCTTGTTTCTAAGATCTCATCCTACGTTATTCTATGTTTATTCAAATAGTTCCTCATCTCTCTTTGTTTGAAGGGTTTATTCATGCCCCTCACATTCCATATAAGTCATCTCATTGTAAAATATGTGTCTTCCTCCCATCTGGAGGCGTGTCTGCTTCCTCAATATCTAAGTTTCCTTCTGACAATGGAGTAAAAGAATTGGTACTTCTCATAGAAGGTCCTAGTCATAACTTAGACTGAGATCCATGTTGCACTAGGGCTGCATATGACATAGCTCTTTGTCCCCATGATGTGCTTGGCTGAGAACTAGTTGCAACAGTAGGTATCCTATCAGGTGTCTTCTTTAACTCTGGCTGCACAGCCCTCAATGGCTATTGTTCAGGTTCTTTCTGCACTTGAACAATTGTGGATACTGTAGGTTCATGTTTCTGTGAAAGCTTACTTACCCACTGTTTAATTGGTTCCTTCCTTTCTCCTTTATGGGCCGCTTTAGTCTCTTGCCTTTTTTTTGCATGTTGCTAGTTTTCCTTTACATTTTCTCCTTTGCATGTATGCTCATACATCATACAAGTTTTGCAAAATACAGGTCTCCATTCATATATCACATCTTGTGTAAATGTTTTTCCTGATTTATCAACTAGTTTGATTTCTAAAGGCAAATATTTTGTCATATCCATATCAATTAGTACTCCGGCAAAAGACACTCGTATTTGCTTTTTGGTACATTCACCCGCAAAGAGTGGATTACCTAATCGACTTGCAACTTTACTAAGTGTCTTCGGTCCCCAACATTTCAAGAGTAAGTTAGGGAACTTTACCCATAGAGGCATTGTTCGAGGAAGTTCCTGTTTGAAATCAAAATCTGGAGACCATACCTTTAAAATCAATGGCATGTTATTTATTGTGTAAGACCCAGAATATAGAATTTCATCCCTATCATGAATACTCTTGAATTTAACTATGTAGAAACCACCATCATGCAAGAATATTAGGGGTAGCCACTGAGTTCCAGTTACGGGCAATATAGCGACTCATATAAGTGAAATTCAGAGTGTCCCCAAGCACATAAAGCACCAGGGCATTCTTCCAAATCGCAGTTTGCTTCTCAATTTTAGTACTTCCCAACATTACTATAGGTTTCCCATCGATAATTGATGGGGGAATAAAGGACAAGGGCATACCATTTCCAGCAACTCAATTCTCAGAGAACAATCCAGATTAGGAGTGGCAAACAGACGGGTCGGGTCGGATATGGTTCGGGTTCGAAAACGAATAATAAAAAAACGAATCAATTATCCGACCTGACTCATATTTAATATGGATAAAAAACGGGTTAACCGGCGGATAATATGGGTTACCCATATTATCCATGACTTCTTGTATATTATCACTTTTCGGAGAATTCTTAGTGTCCCTAACTTGATGAATCCCCAATTTGAGGCTTTACAAATGTAAAAGTTAGACCAATTGGTGGCTCGTATCCATATTTGACCCATTTTTAAAAAGTTAATTATGCAACCCATTTTTTAGTGAATAATATGAATGGTTAACTGTTTTCTTTTAACCATTTTGTCACCCCTAATTCAGACCATGTCGGTGCCTTCTGCGCTCGAACCTCAATTACATCCTCTGTCCCTACTAAGCTCTTAGATCCCGATGCCACATCCATTTTTGCCTTCTCAATTTGATTCTCAGATGGTGCTGTTACTCGCATGTTCATTGCTTCAGTAGCCAATTGGATTTTTACGAGGGTTTCTTTTTCAGTAGTTCCTTCCTTAGTTGATTCAGTCGGTATAGCTGCTGCTGCTCCAGTACCTACTTGTTTCCGTGGTCTTCGTCGCTTCGCCATGGAAATGGTTCTCAAGTGCACTTTAGCAAGAGGCGCCAATCATGCGCCGAGACCAATTCCAGTTTTATTATATTATTATTATTATTGTATAAGGCTTTTATTTTCTAAAATGAATATTTATTTATTGTAAAATATGACATTAATAACGTTCAATTTTGTAACAATCATCAAGTATATTTTCTTAACTGAAACAAATATTCTGCTAAAGTACTTCCAGAAAAAATACAACATATGCTTGCGTTTTACTGGATATAATAATGTGATATGAAAAAAATTGTATGTAATAGAGTTGGAGTTTTGTAGTTCTTATTATCGAGTTTTCTAGTGTTAAGTAAAAATTATACATATTAAATAATTCATCATGAAAATGACTAGTTTTTCTTCACTGATATGTCACCCTATACAACCCTCCTTTTTACTCGACAACGTGAAAAACTCCGTATGGATTACTTTTCAATATAATTTTTTTTAATTAACTAAAATTTCATGTATTAATTCTTGAATATCCGTAATAATAGAATATTCATGCAAGTCTTTCTCAGATTTTACAAATTCATTTGTTGCATATATATTAAATAATTCAGTTTTTTTTTTGAATTCTCGAGTTTTATTTTAAAACCCAAAACCAAATCTTTTAAATTCAGAAATCAAACCAAAAAATCGAAAAAGAAAAAAAGAAAAAAAATAACCAATGCGCTCCCCTATTTATAATTGCTGTAATTCTTGGAAAACCAACCTCTCGTTAAAAACAACGCATCTCTCTCTATTTCGAGAGGTCGAGTCCACAGATTTTTGGAAAATTCACGCAAGGTCGAGTCCCTTGTGAATGGAAAAGCTGTTGTCGGTTGTGGAATCATTGCCATTCACCCGCGTGTACAACTGTAAAGCCGCTGCCTTTTAAAATGGTTCTCTCACCATAATCACTGATCTAAATCTCCTTAATTCAGTGTTATAAATACTGCCCCCCTCCACAATTATCTCTCCAGTAAAATCTTGACTCTTTTTTATCAACAAAAAAATCTTGTTATTTTCTCTATCTAGTCCATTCCCAGATCTACCCTCTCTTGCAACTTTTTTATTTATTTTTAATTACCCTGTTAGTTTTCTTGGTTTTGCAGGTTGAAATATTGGGTTATAATGTCAACAATGGTCAAAGATGTGTATTCTAATGGAAATGTTAATTCAGAAAATGACCCAAATTCAAAGCCATTCAAGATTTTCATAGGCTATGATCCCAGTGAAGATGTTGCATATGAGGTCTGTAAATATTCCTTATTGAAAAGATCTTCAATCCCAATTGAAATCATACCCCTTAAACAATCTGAGTTAAGGCGAAAAGGGTTATATTGGCGTGAAAGAGGGAAATTAGAAAGCACTGAGTTTTCATTTTCTCGTTTCTTGACACCCCATTTGGCTAATTATGAGGGTTGGGCTATGTTTGTTGATTGTGATTTTTTATACTTAGGTGATATTAAAGAATTAAGGGATATGGTTGATGATAAATATGCTGTAATGTGTGTACATCATGATTATGCACCAAAAGAAACAACAAAAATGGATGGAGCAGTGCAAACTGTATACCCTAGAAAGAATTGGTCATCAATGGTTCTTTACAATTGTGGACATCCTAAGAATAAGGTATTGACACCTGAGATAGTGAATACTGAATCTGGAGCATTTCTTCATAGGTTCATGTGGTTGGAAGATAATGAAATCGGGGAAGTTCCGTTCGTTTGGAACTTCCTTGTAGGGCATAATAAGGTTGTTGAGGGTGATCCGAATACATTTCCTAAGTCGATTCATTATACACTTGGTGGACCTTGGTTTGAGGCTTGGAAAGATTGTGAATTCGGAGATTTGTGGATAAAGGAGCTCGAGGAGTACAAGAAGTCGATAGAGAAGAAGGCGGATTAAGGCCAATGTAGCTAATGCATGGTATTCTTGATTTAGTATTCAATATTGTTTTGATCTGTATTGTCTTCATTAGGGAGATGTAACCAATTCATTCCAAATCCAATACTTTGTATTCTATTGTTACAAGTATGAGTTAGTAAGCAGTTTTTAAGTCATATAATTGTAATAGATTCATTGAAAGAATAAGATCATCCCGATCTTTGAGTGATTTATCGAGTATTTTTTTTTGGTTATTTATAAATGAAATAGCTTTTGTCCCTCTCGTGATGGTAGAGGTTTTGTTGCGTTGATCAATTATGTAATTTGGTTGTGTCAAATACGTCTAATGAACAATGGAAACAGTCTCTCTACCTTCATTAGGTAGGGGTAAGAGGCATGCGTACACACGATCCTCTCCAGACCTTAACTATGGGAATATATTGTTTGTTTTTGTTCGTTGGTTGTGTCAAATATGTTATCTTTCTCTCACTGGAGGAGGAGGCATTGGCAAGACAAATCAATGTGATTTAGCCTTGCATAAATTTTCTGCAAAGAGTAATTTAAGAAACATTTAACCCTTCATCAACTTCATACTCTGAAACCACATGTATTGGAGATGAGGCTTATGTAAGACAACTGTTTTAACTTTATTTTTTGTTTATAAATCGGAGTGTTTATCAAGAAAAAAGGTTTTGAAGTGTGTGTTTTCAGCTTCATGTTGCTTTACAGTACTATTGACAAATCCAGCTTTGACAAGCTTATTTTAACGTCTTTAGTGGCACAAATAAGCAATTCATATCGCGATTCTAAATCATGAAGGGCTATGCTGTTACATGTGTGTATTAAGCAGATGTGGTCAGAAAGGCTATTTTGCATATTGGCACTTAAAAGTATGTGTCAAGAGTGTCAAAGCTTGATCAGCTTTACTTTCAGAGAACTGCTCTTTGCTTCTTTGGAGCATCCATCAGCCTCACAAAACATATCAAGCTGACCAAGTAGATATTTTACTTTCAGAGAACTGCTATTTGCTTCAGTTGCAACATTGTATTGAATGAAATCATGAGCTCACAAGATGCTATGACTTTACTCTCTAGATTCTAATTAAGGAATTTCCTTTAATAAAGTTACAGACACAAGTGCTACAGAGTTAAGTACCTTCCATCACATAATTGCAATGGACACTTCCACGACAGTGAAAAAAATAAACCAACTGCAAGAAAATAACCAGTCAATTGACTGACCTATGAACAACGAGGTATGAAGCCCTAGTGGTTTGTCATGTTACATAAGTTGATCGTTCCAGTGCTGACCAGAAATTGATTAGTACACAAGTGAGAAGGAATACTAGAAGGACCAACCACCAAATGTGGACAAATGTAAAGAAATGAGTGGATTGCTCGCATCAATTTATCCTTTAAGCTGATCCAAATTCCGAAAACCATTTCTCATGTTTTTCAATGTCAGCAGCTGAGACACTGGGTTGAACTTTGCTAATGGCTTCTACAAAGTCGCACATTGCAACAGGATCCTTAGCAATCTCATCCTTAGACATGTTCTTAATCTCCTCACGGGTCTTCCCAGCTATCATTCTTCTCATCCCATTCATAGAAGCATCTCGGCAGACATTTGTGAGGTCATCTCCACTATATCCCTCTGTTTTACGAGCCACTTCCTCTATGTCCACATCTGGAGCTACCTGATGTCGTTGACAGATATTTGCACTTCGTTAAACAAAAGATTCATCCAACGAAAAAGCTAGGTAGAATTCTCAATTCCTTCAAACTCATCCCTCAAAAGGCAGAAGCATAATCCTTAGCAAAATATTTTTACAAGCTAGAATCCAATTAGATGGAACGCCAGGTGCACAAACAAAGAGTCATACTTTTTACAATGTTGATGCCTTGAGAAATTGGAGAAAAAGCATGGTCATACAGCATTCAAAACAAAAAGAAAAGAATATCAAGAATATTCAAATGGAGGCAAGCCAACTTTAACTAAAAATTCCTAATTGAAGTCTGCCCCATTTACTATTCCTGCAAAAGCAGAGAACTTAATGAAAAGGATGTAGAGCATTCTTCAAATTCCAAACATTTGAAACAAAGTCCGCCTGTCATAAGCTGTCTTAAACGTTCTACGTTCATTTTTGAGTAGCAGCGCCTTAAACATTAACAATTGAAAAGGATGCAACTATAAGGTTGAATAAACTATAATTTAACATTTTGTGCAAGTAAATGCAAGGTAATAAAATATTTACCCATAAAAACAAATCAGAAGAAACATCAAATATAGATCAACATAACACAGCATAGCTGTTAATAAAACAAGACATCCAAGACATAATGTTTTGAGTACAATCACCAAATCCTGCACTAACGCAAGCACATCACATCTTTGATTCACCAAATTTCAATGACAAGATATCTAAGTTCAACATCCATGTATTTAATTTTCCTTTTTTTAAATCATGTAAAGTGAACATTTATATACTTAATTATGCAAGAGCAAGTGTTCGGACTGACTTTTCCGAAGCCTCGTATCTCAGCCTTCACCAAAGAGTTGCTACAGCGTTACCTATCTGACAAACACCTAAAAGGATCAATTAAAAAGAATACTGCTTTGCATCCATTAGTGGCTCAATATCTTTTCACAGGTATCAGTACACATTCCCATAATCTACTCCAGGGCAAGATAGCTATAACAGTTAGAAGAGCGTTTTCCAGATTAGGCTTAAGACAATCTTTCGTAGAACATATTGTTTCTAAAGGTTTTAATTCATCTGATACAAAAGTAACATAATAACTGTATGTTATATTGCTCAATATCTACTTGGCCTTCTTGTTACTCCTTCCGTTTCGATTAAGATGAGGAAGTTTGACTCGGCACGGAGTTTAAGAAATAAAAGAAAACTTTTGAAACTTGTGATCTTAAAAGCTCAAGGGGGAAAAGCTTTGTGGGGTCATGACATTTTTGTGTGGTTATAAAAACTTTTCATTAAGGTAAAATGGATAAAATGAAGAGTTTAAAGTTATAATTTCCAAATTTAGAAAGGTGTCATTTATTTTGGAATAGACTAAAAAGGAAAGTACCTCGTCTAATTTGAAACGGATTGAGTATTTGTTTTTCCCTTTTATCTCTTGGAAATCTCGTTAGTATTTTAGGATGCCACAGTAGCCAGGTGAAAAAGTCCACAAGCCACAGCTACCAAGATTGATAAATATGCACCAATCATACAGTAGAATTTTCTCATAGTGAACTAATAATCATTGCTTTGATAAACACAATAAATACTGCAAGGGCAATTATATTCAAAAGAAGCTATAGACAGATACATGAGGAGCTAACAGGGACATACGAAAGATGAGAAAGTGGACTGAGAAAACATTTTCAAAACACTGCTTACCTCAATACTTTTCAAATTGATCCGTATAAGCTCCTTCCTACTCTCAAAGCTAGGTAGGGGGATATATATACGTTTTTCCAAACGTCTCCTGAATTTCCATCAACAGAATTAGGTCAAGGAGACATTCACATGCATCTCAATGAAATAAAGGAAAAGAACGAATACAATGAGACACAACCTTAATGCCTCATCTATGTCCCATGGAAAGTTTGTAGCTGCTAAAACCATCACAATCTTCCGAGTGCCATCTTCATTAGTGGAAGAGTTGCTTACGCCATCTACCTGAACAAGAAGTTCAGACTTCACCCTTCGGGATGATTCATGCTCTCCTGAACCCCTGAAAAGCGATCCAACCATTATCTCAGGTTCAACCTCAAAAAGAGTGTAAGAAACTACTCAACATACCATAATTAGGTCACAGATTAAGGCACACTGGACCAAGTATTTGGAGGCAACAGTACTCATTTCAAAAGGTTAATTTTTATCCATTCGAAAAGATACAAGTGAAGGCTTTTATATCCAACACTAGTATAAACCAACATCATACATAATCTTCAAAAGAAGCATTTAACCAAACAGAGGTCAGCTGAAAAGATTTAGGTAGCATCGAATAATAGACAAAGTCCTCACCCTCGGGCATTACAAAGAGAATCGATCTCATCAATGAAAATTGTACTAGGAGCATAAGCGCGAGCAAGATCAAACAAGCACCGCACCATGCGTTCACTCTCCCCACGCCATTTTGAAGCCAAGGTGGCAGAAGAAACATTGAAAAATGTCGTCCCACACTCTGTAGCAACAGCCTTAGCCAAAAGTGTCTTCCCCGTTCCAGGAGGCCCAAACATAAGAACACCCTTCCATGGTCTCCTGATTCCCTGCAAAGATACATATCTAATCAGTAAAAATTGTGACATGATGCATATAGGTCAAAGACACATTATTTCCTCTTTGATAGGCGTGTGAACATAATACTACCATAAAAGTTCCTAGTACATTTAGCACAAAGTTTTTGCCAAAGCAGCCACTAGGTACTGTTGCCCAAATCATATAAGGTCTTCTTATTCTCATCATAAGAAGCACAGTTTACTTATGTGTACGTGAATCTTCACTTGTACAAAAGCTACTTTGCAGAATAAAGACAAAACACAGAACTCCACAAAATGTTCCTTTCTAATCCAACAATGATACCTGGAAATAATCTGGCATCCATAATGGGAGAACAACTGCTTCCTCCAAAAGTCTTTTGGCTTCACTTAACCCAGCAACATCGTCCCATCTCACACCAGGGGTGGAATCCAAGACATCCCTCTCAAGCATAGCAGCCAGGTCCGCATCAGGCCCCTCGTACTGACCTTTTTTACTCTTCCCTTCTTCAGCATCACCATCCTAGCAATTTGCAATAGAAGTTCTTAACATATATACTCAAATTCAACTCATAGTTGATTGTCTAACAAGGATACCCATATTCAACAAGTAAGGGTTATGGAATTAGAAAGCATTATGAAGCCGATTGTCCTTGTATTCAATAGGAACACTTACATATAAGGTAACCACAACAAGCCACATATTAGGATAAAAATAACACTTGGAGATTGGCACACACCATAGACACTCAGCTGATTAACTGACCAGAACAAGCTACTTGTATGATAAAAATAACATTTGCAGCTTGCCACATACAACATAAACAGTCAGCTGACTAACTAATCACAAGCTTCTAAACAAACAGAAAAGCACACGAATTACCAATGAATAATTTTAAAGAGAGGCAAATTACAGAAAAAACAAAAATCAAAACATAAGATTGTCCACTATAATTTACCGTAGAGTCGGTTTTTGTGGATTTTCCAGGTCCTTTTCTCCCAGTAGTTGAAGATCGAACTGCAGAAGTAGCCTTAGTAGAGCCAGTGGTCCTTCCTCCACGGCCTGTGGTTCCAGTCTTTGTAGATCCACGAGCCCAGGCTCCATCTTGTGGGCCCTTTCTCATACCCCCTGGACCGGCTCTTGCAGATCTTCTTGATGTGTCTCGACTAGGTGGTCTCCAAACATCAGGGTCATCCATTGGAGCACCAGATGAGGTGGGGTACTCATCAAGCGGTTGAAAGACAAAAGAAGATGACTTGGTCGAAATCGGAGGTGAATTAGGACGTCTACCACCCATAGGAACCTCCTTAAAAGCCCTTTTCTCGGCGTCCAATTGTTTCACTACCTCTGTTTCCTCGGAAATTGCTTTCTTTACATTCATCCATTTTGAACGAATCAAAGGGTCATCAAGTGTGTTTAAGTGCCTATGCATAGACCAAAAGAATGGAACAGCCCAGTTAAAAGCAGCTGGATTAACTACTGTCAAAGCGGTATAGACAATGTTATAACTAAGTTTTGCAGAAATGACAGAGAACAGATTAAAGCCTTCATCTCATTATGGGTACTCCGTCAAGCTTCAAAATCTCTTTTAAAAATGATAATGCAAGCCTCATCAGATCAGTACACAAATTAAAATTACTTTTTTACTCATCAAAAAGAAAAAAATTCAGCTCACAAGTGACAGTAAGTTATTTTCCCCTTTTGCTGGAAACATTACATTTTATACCATCCCAAAACCCAAAGGAAACCAAACGTAGGAAATGATTTCATTGCGGCAAACATTTAATAGTCATACCAAACACAAGATAAGTTGAAATACACATTTCGCAATTCGGGACGTAACTACATAAATACGTAGACAAATAAAGACATAAAGGCAGAAGGGATCTGAGAGAGTACTTGTTGATCTGAGCGATAGCGCCATCGAAGAAGATGACGGAAGTGTCATAAAGGCCTTCAACTGCATATTCTCTTGCCAATTTCACATGATCTTGTAACCCTGCCAATGCTCCACCCACCATTATTATTTCCTCAATAACTCAATCACCAAAATTTATTAGATACTTTCCTTGAAAAATCTGAAAATGTTAGGGTTTCCAAAATTTGGGCGAAGAAGAACAAATTCGAAAAATGAGAGACACACATTAATAAGCAAATCTCTCTATCTGGGGAAGACAGAAGACTGGAAGTTGAAGTTGGTCCGACCAACAATACGCCGACGTTTTAGTGGTCTAAATCTGATGAGGAAGCTGAGTTCAAATTACTACATTGCCCTCCATCTACCTTTTACCGTTTGGAAAAGCGCAGAAGATGTTTTGGGGATCCCTTTAACTGACTGGTCCTGTTCGCTAAGGCCCGTTGAGGATGCGGTGCCCACAAAAAAGAGAAAGGAATTGCCTCGTCCTCGTTTAAATTTTGGGCTTAATCGCACGGGCGTCCTATTTGGTCGCCTCATTTAACATATACCTAATTTTTTTTAAGTTTTAACTTGTACCCACTTTTTAAACAATTTGAGTCCTCTTTCTCCTCCTCCTTCATTTTCTTTTTTTTCTTCTTCTTCTTCTTTCTTCTGCTGCTGTTGGTGCTGCTATGAAACTTCAGTTCATGGGATGATTGTCATAAGTACGTTTATCAAATTATTTTAAAAAAATTATAAATAATTACGTAAGTTAGTAGACAATAATTTGTGAATATTTTCACGTACGGAAAGTTTAAGGTCACACTTAGTGATTCTTTTCATGATAATTCTGTTCTTTTCACGTTTATTGTTTCCAAAATTTATAATTTAGATATTGTTGGCAATCTAATTATTTTATAGTAGTAATACACTATGAAAGAATAAGGTGATTATTTATCTAGTATGTTAGAAAGCTTTTTCAAAAACTTCAGCTTATATAGTGCTGAAGTTTTTACAAATGTAGTTTCAGCATCTTCTGCTGAAGTTTTTGAAAAAGTTTTATGACAAAACTAATGAATCTAGGACAAAAAAAGCTTCAGCTTATTTAGTGCTGAAGTTTTTACAAATGAACTAAATAATTTCAGCATCTTCTCCTAAAGTTTTTGAAAAAACTTAATGACAAAACTAATGAGTTCATGACAAAAAAAAAACTTCAGCTTATTTAGTGCTGAAGTTTTTACAAATGAACTAAATAACTTCAGCATCACAAAACTTCAGCTACTAGAATACTTAAGTTCAGCAATTACAAATAAAAACTTCAGCACTAGAATGCTTAAGTTCAGCAAAACTTCAGCACACTTGGTTCAGCAATTTTTGTCACTTCAGGCCGTCTACTAGAATGCTGAAGTTTTAGTGATTGTCTTTGCTTCTTCAGGACCGTATGTTGAAGTTACGCGAAAAAGTGGGTACACTTGTAATTTTTTTTGCAAAGCGGGTACAAGTTAAAACGTGATCCAAAAAGCGGGTATAGATACAAATTCGCCCTCCGAATCAACACCCGATTCAAAAAATTCGATCCGTAATTTTGTTAATGATTAATTTGAGTAATTAACTGCGACACACAAACTTCATGAGGTTTTGAAATATATATTGTATAGGTCCAAATTTAGTAACAACGGTAACAAATAAATAAGACAAAGGAAGGGGTCGACCACGATATAATAACTGAAGGTCAACGCCAGAAGCGGGCAGCTGAGACAGGACAGTAACGGTAACTTAGGTTCAGAAATGTGCATAAAGAATATTTATTTGGATATTCTTTATGCTGTACTTTTTAGGGTTTTTGGGGAATGTCCCTTATAAATAGAAGAGATAAAGAATAAAAATGGATCTGCCTTTTCTGAAGTGAAGCATATTGTAAAAGTTGAAAGAAGGATATACGAAAGGGTTGTCTTATTCATTTATTCAAGCATATGTTGTTCAATCTTTGTCCATAAATTTCGAGATCCCACATACATTCTAACCTCTAGCTTTCCACATCGTCGTTAGAGAAAAGGAACATCTCAATCATATAATCATTAGGTGATAGTTCCTTTCCCATTATAATCTTTGTCACTTCTTACATTTATTGTACATTTATGCTATTGCATGCATTGTCAATCATAGCATATTACCTTCATTGTTTAATGCTCTAAACTCTATTCGTTACACACGAACTCTAACTTATTCGGTCTAGAATTTATTAAGTTCAACTAAGATTCATCCTTTTAACTTATCATTAATTGGTTTAGCATTTATTTGCTCAAACAATTTGGCGCCGTCTGGGGGGGAGGTTTTAGTTGAAACTATAGTTCTTTCTAGATCAAAAAAAGAAAAAACAACAGCCAACTTTTCTTCGTTTGTAATAACTAACGATGGCAGGAAAAGGAGATGCAATACTGAAAGCGATAGCAGACATCACTACCAACATTTTGAACACCATCAACGAAGATGGCAGGGAAGACAACGAGAATGTGATACCAAGCGCTACGCCCAAGAGAAGCGCTTCACCTCGCCCTCACGAAAGCGCAACAGCTTCACTTGAAAGGGGAGCCTCCATGTCTATAGCTGAAGAAGCACCACCAGCAGCAAAAAAGTTACTGGAAGAATGGCTGACAAGCACTCTAAACAATATACTCGACAGAATTGCTCAAAGGGAGAACAGAAAAACCGTGCAAGCAGATATCATAACAACTACTGGCGAGCAGCCAATTCCTCAAACAGGTAACACTTACCCCACTATTGATGCAGGTAATGATGCGCTCATAGTCGTTCTAAAGAAAATGGAAGAAATGGAAAGCAAAAACAAGGCGCTTTGTGACCAGATGAGGGAGCATCAAGAAAGGGTCGATAAGATACCAGGCGATTTCGTGGGTGCCCGGTGCAATCCCAGACCTTAAAGGCTGGGTTTGAAAACTGGCCTTGACCTCTTCATACGCTGAGCGCTCGTGGTGCAATTTGGCAATGGGCTTATGGGAGGCCAAAAATCACGGTAAGCTTCTCTACCCGTGTTTGATGCCCTTCTGTGAAATGTTTCTTTTTAATTTTTACTTGATCCCCATATAGGTCTCGGAGACAATGCTGTCATGAGGCTGCCCCTACCTAGGAAGAGGAAACCCCAAAACCGGCTAAGGATAAGAGGAGTAAAAGGGTCTCGCCTTTTGATACTCTAAAACCTAAAAAGAGCAAGGCTTGTAAGTCAAAGAATGACACTACCTCTCTTCCTACCGATGTAGCCCAAAAACTACGAGATGAAGAAGAGGAGAAAAAAGATGATGACTATGAGCTGGTGGCTCAAAAGAGGGGGAGTGTCGAAGCTTCAAAGGTAGCTGAGTCGGTGATGGTCGAGGAGGCTCATCTTCGGACCGAGGAAATCTCTGAAGATGGTCCAAGCAAAGTCCCCGAGTCATTGGGGGCTGAAGATGTCTCCCGCCATGACGAAAAATCGGCGAGTGTGCATGTCCGCCATGACGAACAATCGACGGGTGTTCCTAAAGGGTCCGATTCTGAGGCCTTCCAAAAAGGAGAGAGCGCCACAAGTGTCTTGCTTGGGCAAATCAACATTGATGATTCTCCGCCCCTCTACACATTTTCTGAGGGGCAATTTCAGGAGGCAAGGCTGTGGAGACCCCCGACGTGGGAACGGCCCACGGAGGGGATGACTTATTTCATGGTTGTTTCATGGGGGTCGATGATGTTTCTGATCTGGATATTGATCATTTTCGATGAGGCTCAGCGACTCCTGAACCAGGTAGACTTTAGCCCCCGTTATTAGTTTTATGTTTGCCTTTATTTCCTTTTGCCTGATTTCCTTCATTTCTCCATAGGCCATGACATTTCATTAGGAAGCGTTTTCCAAATCCCGAGCCGAGTTGTACCGGTGTGAGGCCGATCTCAAAAGGCTCATGGAGGAGAGAGATTCCCTCAAACTCTTCAGTAGGCAAAAAGAAGAGGAGATCAAGGACCTCTGAGCTGAACTGGCCAAAACTCACAAAGAGCAGACTGACTTGATCGAACAGGTAATGAAGAATTTTCTTAGAAGTTTGGTGTGTTGATTCGGAGATGACGACTAATACTTTGATTATGCAGGTTCAGCAGAAGGCCAAAAAGATCGAGCAGCTTCGCGAGAAGGCTAAGATGAAAGAGGGAGTGACTTTAGGGTGGAAGCAGAACATAGACTACCTCACCTTGGAGAAAGATACTACTTGAGCCCAGCTATCTTCAGCTGAGCGTTAACTCCAAAGCATGAAGGAGGACAGCTTGGCCCGAGCCAAGAAAATTGAGGAACTCAAGACTCTGTTGGCCGCTGAGCTTGCAAAGGCCACATCCAAGGCAGAAAGAGTAAAGGCCGTCGTGGAGGCGGTCATGGCCGTTTACCGAGCTGATACTGAAGCCGCTCACGCTCGAGCAAAGGAAATTTCTGATGTCGCTCTGGTCCGATCATTTTGCATTGTCGAGCATGCCAAATGCCAGTCTCGGAGAGAGACTCTCGAAGAGATTCATGCTCGTGGTTTTGACCTTACTGCCGATATCGAGAACGCATAAATACAAGAGCCCGAAGCCAAAGCTTTACTCTCTGATGATGATGGTTCCGGGAGCTTGAGTGGATCCGAGAGTGGAGGTGTAACGACCCGACCGGTCTTTTTGATCTTTTGCACTTCGCTCGCCAGTTCTTGGGCATTACTTGCCCCGTGTGGTGTATTATGACTTATGTAAATCATTGGTTTTGGGTTTCAGGTTAATCAGAATGAATTTGGAAGAATAGTCTCAGTTGAAAGCTTTAAATTTGAAAGGCTTGACCAAAAGTTGACTTATGTGTAAATGATCCCGGATCAGAATTTTTATGATTTGTCTAGCTCCATTAGGTAATTTATGACTTAGGAGCGCGATCGGAATTGGTTTTGGAGGTCCGGTGTGGAATTTGGCTTGAATTGGCGAAAGTAGTATTTTAGCGATTTCCGGTTGATAGGTGAGATCTTGATCCAAGGGTCGGAATGGAATTCTGAGAGTTTTTGTAGGTTCATTATGTGATTTGGGATGTGTGTGCAAAATTTCATGTCATTCGGAGGTGATTTGGTCGGATTTTTGATCAAATGCGTGTTTCGGAAGTTTTTGGAAAACTTAGGCTTGAATTCGATGTGAATTGATGGTTTTGATGTTGTTTGAGGTGTTTTGTTGATTGGAAAAAGTTTGAATGATGTTATGGGGTGTGTTGGCATGTTTGGTCGGGTCACATGAGGCTCGCATAAGCTTTGGAAGAGTTTTTGGAAGATTTTGCCGTTTTGAGCATAAGCATGTAATGATCCAAAGGTCCATTTTTAGTTCTAGAGATCGAAATTTTATTTCGAGGCTTCTAGAATTTTGATAATGAATTATAGGACTGATCTGGAAATTTTGGTCTAATTTCATCAAGTCGCGATTGGGTTTTTCACACGAAACATGAGTTAATTGTTTAACGAGTGAAATGGGTATTGAACTGAGCAAATGAGCTCCAAATTGAGTTTTGACTGAAGGGCTATATTTGTATCATTATTTTTGACTCATAGAAACAAGAATCATTGAATTCCGAGGTCCCAGGCCCGAGAAATGAATTTTTGAGAAAAGTTGTTTTCTGAAAATATTTAACGAAAATGGAAATGAAATTTGATTAGAAAGTGATGTATCGGGCCCGTATTTTAGTTTCGGTGCCCGGTACAGGTCTTATATATGGTTTAAGCACTTTCTGTAAAGTTTGGTTGAAAACGGACGTCATTTGATGTGTTTCGGACTCAAAATGGAAAATTTGATGTTTTATGAAATTTAAAAGAATTCTTGGATTTTAAAGCTTAATTCATGGTATATGACGTTATTTTGGCGATTTGATCGCACGGTTAAGTTCATAGGATGTTGTTGAGTTAGTGCATATGTTTGGTTAGGAGCCTCGAGGGCTCGGGAGTGTTTCGGAGTGATTTCGGACTTAGGAAAAATTGCAGAAACAGTACCGAGTGAACAATACCGTGAATAGTAACCGCGCGTGAACAGTAACCACGCTGGGTGAACAGTGATCCCTGAAAAGTACCCATGAATAGTGCCGTGAACAGTAACCACGTGAACAGTACCGGACAGAATGTTAAGTTCAGGAGATTTTCCATTTTTAACGATTTGGAGCTCGGATAAGGCGATTTTTCGGGAGATTTTTTGGAGAGAACAACGGGGTAAGTATTCTTAACTCAATTTTGGTTAGATTACTCGAATCTATTACAAGTTTTGGCATTTAATCCGTGAATTTAGCGGGAAAAGTTAGAAACCCTCTCGGATAGAATTGAGAATTTGAGGATCGAAATGTTATGGGAATTTGATAATTTTGGTATGGTTAGACTCGTGGAGAGATAAGGAACCCGTTGATGTAAAAAAAATTTAATTTCGAGACGTGGGCCTGGGGCTCTAATTTTTGCTAATTTCGAGAATTTTTGGTATTTTTCGATTGTTTTGATTGGGCTTTGTTCCCTTATCATATTATGACATATTCGTTCTGATTGTGGATAGATTCGACGCACGTGGAGGCCAATTCGAGGGGCAAAGGCGTCGCGAGCTAAAGAAGTAGCCGGTTTGAGGTGAGTAATGAGTGTAAATGATGTCCTGAGGGTTTGAAACCCCGAATTGCACATCATAATGCTATATTGAGGTGAGACACGCGCTGGATGAAGAGCACGGGGTCCTTTACTACTGAGGATTGTGACTTGGTTCATCCCGTATTGATGATTTTACTGCATATTTGATTGAAATTGATTTGTTATCATCACGATTTGGGATGTTTGCCATATTTGGGCTTCGTGCCAATTATTTGAATCCTTCGTGAATTTTTATCACTATTTCCTCACTGTTTTGACTTATATTTAAACTCAATCCTGTTGATGATTATTGTTTTACAAACTCAGCCACTTTTATACAGATTTGAAACTCAAATGATATTTCTAAATGATATTTTGGGCTGAGAACTGCTGTTTTACAAATGCCCAAGGGGCTTGTGATGATTTTCGGACTGAGTGAGGCCAAGGGCCATATGTGAGGATATGCTGAGTGATATGAGGCCGAGGGCCTGAGTTACTATTTATGACACGCGGTGGCTTGAGTGATGTGAGGAGGCTTTCAGGCCTTATGAGTGATGTGAGGAGGCTTTCAGGCCTTATGAGTGAAGTGAGAAGGCTTTCAGGCCTTATGTTATTATTGCGCTTGGGTTGTAGGAGCCCCTCCAGAGTCTGCACACCCACAATGAGCGCGGGTACCCATGTGATTTGAGTAGTGGTAACAATGACACTATATGATACAATTTGGTCAGGTAACAATGACTGACCAGGACAGTGGTAACAATGACACTGTATGATGCAATTTGGTCAGGTAACAATGACTGACCAGGAATAACACTGTGAGGTCAGGTAATAATGGCTGACCAGGAACTAATTTGTGCCTGAGGGGCTGGTACTATTCTATATGATTGCCCGAGGGGCGAGGTTTATATGTTCATTTTGCATACTCACTTGTCTTTTACTTGTTTAATTGTGGTATTTGTGCCCGAGGGCGGATTTCTGTGCATAGCGGCACTAATTGTTTTGAAATTATTTCACAACTATTGAAAAGATCATTTTCAAAAGAGGTTTAAAACTGAGCCAAGGTATTTTCTAAAGAATTCACAGTTTCACTGATTTTTCTCAAGGAGTTTTACACTGCTTCTATATAGCATGTTGGTTGCTTTACGTGTTTTCTTGCTGCTCAGTTATTATTTACCTTTATTACTCACTGAGTTGGAGTACTCACTTTACTCCCTGCACCTTGCGTGCAGTTGCAGGTATTTGTTCACCCGGTAGCGGGTATTGGCTGCATGGAGGCAGAGTTGTAGAGGTTTTAGCGAGGTGACTGCCAGCGTTCGCAGTACCACTGTCTTTCTATGTTATTCATTATTCTTGTTCAGTGTATTTCTAGACTGTAAAGTGGAAATTTCATTCTTATAGATGCTCGTAACTTGTGACACCCCGGTTAGGGCTGTGTCGGGCTGGACTTCCGTATTAATATCTATATTTGTGTTAATTAACTGCTTTAAAAGATGAATTGAGTTAGACTGGCTGGCCTTGTCTTCAAGAGAGACGCCATCACGATCGGGTTCGGGAATTGGGTCGTGACAGGAGGGGATGAAGATGAGGCTTCCGGGGAAGATTAGACACTTAGAATTTTTTCTTCTTTTTTGGATTTTTTGTGTAAGACCCTGAGTGGTCCTTGTAAATATTTTTGCATATATGAAAGATCCTTTTTCTTTTCGATTTGTCTCTGATTTCTGTTTTGTGAATTGCGAAAACTCTGTTTTCCTTTTCCTTATGATAATTCTTATATACTTTAGATCTTGTAAGAATTTTGACTCACTTTGTTGCCTCGCAAAAAATTTGTCAAAATCGGATTGGTATAGTCTCTATGATCGAGTGAGTACTTGCTCGAACTCGGAGTAGAAAAAACCCTTAGATTTTGGTTGAGTGAGGGTGGATCCTCGAACTCAATAATATAATGGCCTGTAGGCTCTTGAATTGGGCCGAAATGGCCTTAAAAGAGTGGATTCCCCCCCCCCCTTTGGCTGGCTTTTCCCTCTTTTTCGGCGTAAAACGTTTAATCATATAAGAATTTGTTATGCCTTAGCATGAAATAAATCTGTACCCATTAGCACTCATTGTTATCGAAAAACGTAGCATAAGTTTGTTCGAGAGTTCGAACAATTTGATACCTCTTAAGGTTTTCGAGGGTTGATGTTATTGAAACCCTATGTAAATTTGTCGAGGGCGGCCTTTTTTCAACCGATTTTATGGAAATATTTGAAGGCCTTTTTTATTACGGAATTTGAACGTCTCCGAACTATATTAGTTTGGCCATAGCCTTTAACTTGAGATTTTCCCTTTGGGCTTGTTTCTCGCTTATACTTCGAACTTGTTCAAAGTGTCAGTCCTCGAATGAGGTGGTCGTGACCTATAAAATCGAGGATTGCCTTTTTAAGGTCTTATGATTTCGAAGTTTAGTAATTCGAGCATGTCAATTTTCAGACGGCAATCCCCGAGTATGGGTTAATTGCTCGAACTTTAGTTACGATTGGCTCTTGAGCCGATTTCCGCAATCGATCATAAGTATGTAATTGTAAAGTAGAAATTTCACTAAGGCATGGAACATTTGGTAGGGAAAAGGTACTTCTTTCAATAGATTGTTCATGTGTACATATTTTTCCATTAGGTCTCGAGTAACCTACACGTGCACAGTTCATTTGACCGTTTGGCCCTTTATATCGAGACCGTGTCGACACGAAATATTTTCCTTGAAAACATAACATCTGAGGGTGATGCCTTCCAGTATTCGAGGTTGATTGTAAGGAAGCCTCGGATACTATTGAATTGTCCCCAGGTGGCAAAAACCCATTTGGGACAAAAATCGATCTGAGGCAAAAAGAGTGCAACACGTGCTTTAAAACCTGAGGTTTTTTTATTGAAGAATTTTTCGAAGTCTTCAATTGAACACCTACAATAAGTTAGTATCAAATATAAATGAAAAAAGGAAAGAGTCATACCTTAGTAGTAGTGTCGTTTGAGGAGCGATATGTTCTAATCATTCGGTAATTGTTCGTCGTTCATCGTGCCAAGTTTATAAGATCCCTTACCGATGACTACGAGGACCCGATATGGTCCTTCCCAATTTGGGTCAAGTTTTCCATCGTTTGGATCTCGAGTGTTGAGGGAGACTTTTCTCAGAACTAAGTCCCCGATTCGAAAATGGCGAATATTAGTTCTTCGGTTGTAGTATCTTTTGATGCGCTGCTTTTGTGCTACCTTTCTGACGAGGATGACTTCCCTTTTTTATCTAGAAATTCGAGGCTTGTGTTCATAGCCTCGTGATTCGATTCTTCCATCGTGTATCAAAACCTGATGCTGGGTTCCCCGACCTCGACCGGGATCAAGGCTTCGGTGCTATATACTAAGGAGAATGGTGTTGCCCCCGTACTAGATTTTGACGTTGTTCGATATGCCCAAAGGACTTCGAGAAAAATTTCTCTCTACTTCCCCTTAGCGTCGTTCAACTTTTTCTTTAGGTTCTGAATGATGGTCTTGTTTGTTGATTCAGCCTGTCTGTTCCTACTAGGATGATATGGCATCGACAGGATCCTTTTTATCTTGTGATCTTTGAGGAACTTTGTTATTTTGTTGCTGACGAATTGTTTCCCGTTGTCATACATGATCTCGACGGGTATCCTGAATCGGCATATGATGTGATCCAAATGAAGTCTATGACTTCTTTTTCTCTGACTTTCTCGAAGGCCTGTGCTTCAACCCACTTAGAGAAATAGTCAGTCATAAATAAGCTTTACTTGGGGCCAATGGTAGAGGGCCGACGATATCCATTCCCCATTTCATGAATGGCCATGGGGATAGGACTGAATGAATTTGCTCCCCGGGCTGGTGGATCATCGGTGCATATCTTTGGCATTTGTCGCATTTTCGAATGAACTCCTTAGTGTTTTTTTCCATATTGTCCCAATAGTATCCTGCTCTGATGACTTTTGCGAACCAGTGATTCGGCACCGGAATGGTTCCCGTAAGTACCCTCATGAATTTTTCGTAGGACATAGTCTGTGTCTCCTGGACCCAAGCATATTGCCAACGGCCCATCAAACATCCTTCTGTACAATGTTCCATCTTCGGACAATGTGAATCATACAGCTTTCATTCGCAGAGTCCTCGATTCCTTAGGTTCCAACGGAAGTTTGCCATTCTTCAAGTAATCAATATATTTGTTCCTCCAATCCCAAGTTAGGCTTGTGGAGTTTATTTCGGCGTGGCCTTCTTCGACTACTGACTTTGAAAGCTGTACGATGGTCTCAAAGCTAATTTCATCATCTTCGACTGATGACCCTAAATTTGCAAGGGCATTGGCCTCACCGTTTTGCTCTCTAGGTACATACTGTGGGCTCTATTCTTTGAACCGGTGTAAGGTTACCTGCAATTTTTCCAAGTACCTCTGCGTTCGATCTTCTCGAACCTCGAAGGTTTTATTGACTTGGTTAACCACGAGTTGCAAATTGCACTTGGCCTTGATGACCTCTGCTCCCAAACTTTTAGCCATCTCGAGACCTGCAATCATGGCCTCATATTGTGACGACCCAAAGGGTCATCACCGTAGTTCTTCCTTGTTCCATGCTTCCGAGGCCTTAAAAACCTCGCTTTTAGTTACCTCATTTTGCGTGCGCAGTTCGGGCGTGTAGCCGGAAAGTTTTTATGTTAGAATATGTGAATTATGTGAAACAATTGATGGATTTTGATATTAATATGCATAATATTGACTTCGATCAACATTTTGGGTAAACGGACACGGACCTGTGATTCGACGGTCCTGGAGGGTCCGTAGAAAAATATGGGACTTGGGCGTGTGCCCGGAATTAAATTCCGAGGTCCCAAGCCCGAGAAATGAAAATTTGTGTGAAATTGTTTTCTGAAATTAATTAAGGAAAATAAAGAAGGAAATTGATCGGAAAATTGTGGTATCGGTCTCGTATTTTGGTTCCGACCTTCGGTACGAGTCTTAAATATGTTTTAAGCACTATCTGTAAAGTTTGGCTAAAAACAGACGTCATATGACGTGTTTCGGACTTAAAATGGGGAATTTGAGTTTTACGAAAGTTGAGAGAAAATCATGTGTTTTGAGGCTTGATTCTATGTATATGATGTTATCTTGGCGATTTTATCACACGAGTAAGTCCGTAAGATGTTGTTTTAAGGTTGTGTGCATGTTTGGTTTGGAGCCCCGAGGGCTCGGGTGAGTTTCGAGTGGGGCCCGGGAGGTCTTAAACTTAAAAAAATAATGCAGGTTCAGGTGTTGCAGGTCCGGCGCGGCCTCGGCCATTTCCGCGTGGTCCGCGTTGGCAGCCACGCGGCCGCGGCACTTTTCTGTGTGGTCCGTGTGGTGGGGTTCAGAGGGGGGTGGCCAGGCCGACCAGCATGGCCGCGCACCAAATCAGTGCGGTCCGCACTGGGTGGGTTCAGAGAGAGCCCACTTCTCCCTTCCCTCGGCGCGGCCGCGATGCATTTCTGTGCGGTCCGCGCCAGCCTCCAGCAAAAATGTATAAATTCGGGATTTTCAGTCATTTTTCCACTTTTCAATAACCCAAAACCTAAGAGGCGATTTTTCAAACAACATTTCTTCTCTAAAACGATTAGTAAGTGATTTTTAACTTAATTTCTTTATTCCTTAACATCTTTTAACAAAATTTCAACTTCAAATCAAAGATTTTCATGGGTGAAATTGAGTGTTTTGGGTAGAACCTAGGTTTTCTACAAATGGAGAAGTTGGACCTCAATTTGGGGTCCGATTTCAAAACAAATCATATATTTGGATTCATGGGGAAATGGGTAATCGGGTTTTGGTCCGAACCTCGAGTTTCGACCATGTGGGTCCGGGGGTATTTTTGACCTTTTGGGGAAAAACCTTGTAAAAATCTATTTTCATGCATTGGGAGTGATTCATTTAGTAATTATTAATGTGATTAAGTAACTTATGACTAGATTCAAGCGGATTAGTGGTGGAATCAAGAGGTAAAGCTATAATTGAGACTTGAGTGGTGTTCAAGGCATCGAGGTAAGTGTTTGTTCTAACTTTGGCTTGAGGGAATAGGATTAGGATGTTATTTGCTACTTGCTAATGTGGAGTACGGTATATAGGCATGGTGACGGTTATCTATGCACCGGAGTCTAGCATGACCGTGATTCTTAATTGCTTTTAATTCGAGTAATGTGACACAATCTCCTTGTTTGCTTGATGAGTTTCATATAATGTGAACGATTGAGGTAGAAATTGTGATTGGTGTACTTTTGGAGCGTTAGCTCGAACATGAATGTGTTAGTTGAGGAAGAAGTGATTTAAAAAGAGAATGTGTTGTGAGTACTCCCTTGCCGGGATGTGTAGACTGATATATACTCTCCCTTGTCGGGATATTTTAGGTTGTTAGTTGTACCCTTGTCGGGTTAAAGGTATTGAGTTGTTATCCTCCCCAGAAGGGGTTTACTATATGAAGTCAGATATTTTATACTATATTATGGGATCGTGTGGCACGTCGCCCACTTGGTTATTGGCCTCCGTTGCCGGTGACATATTGTGCACTGTGATAAAGATGAATTGGGATCGTGTGGCATGTCGTCCACTTATATATGATATTATGGGATCGTGTAGCACGCCGTCCACTTATATATGATATTATGGGATCGTGTGGCACGCCGTCCACTTATATATGATATTATGGGATCGTGTGGCACGCTGTCCACTTATATATGATATTATGGGATCGTGTGGCACGCCGTCCACTTATATATGATATTATGGGATCGTGTGGCACGCCGTCCACTTATATATGATATTATGGGATCGTGTGGCACGCCGTCCACTTATATATGATATTATGGGATCGTGTGGCACGCCGTCCACTTATATATGATATTATGGAGTTTCTTCTGTTTATTTCCGATATTTCATTTTTATCTGTTACTCCCCGATAGCATGTCCCCGCCCAGCTTTATTTTGTATTATCTTGTTATTGTTTTATTGCACTTGTTATATATATTTGTACAGGTTAATTGTGGTAGGTCCTGTCTAGCCTCGTCACTACTTCGCCGGGGTTAGGCCAGGCACTTACCAGCACATGGGGTCGGTTGTGCTGATGCTGCACTCTGTGCATTTTTGTGCACAGATCAGGGAGCAGCTTTTGGACCGCAGCAGTAGGACTTTTGGGAGCTATCTTCAGCCCAGGGACTCTCGAGGTAGCCTAGCTGGCGTTCGCAGGCCGAAGTCCCTTTCCATGTTTTTCGTTTGTTTATCTTGTATCAGACAAGCATAATGTATTTTCCTTTCAGACATTGTTTGTAGCATTCTGTAGTAGTCCGTGAGCTAGTGACACCAAACTCTGGGTAGCATTTTGGTTCAAACTTCCGCACTTTTGGTTTTCAGTTGTTTTAAATTTAAAGTCTTCCGCTTAGATTTTGTCTCGCTTATTATATTGTTGAAAGAAAGCAGGAAAGGTGTTTTAAATATTTGGCTTGCCTAGCTCCGATAGTAGGCAACATCACGACACCCGATGGTGGGAAATCCGGGTCGTGACACATACTCAGCCTTATTGTTAGTCAACTTAGGGGTTTTGATAGATTGTCTAATCGTATTGCCTATGGGTGGCTTCAAAATGATGCCTAGCCCGAACCTCTTCATATTTGAAACACCGTCTGTAAAAAGGGTCCACACCCCTGAAGATGTACTCGATTATAGTGATAGTTCCTTTTCAACCTCGGGTACGAGGGCTAGTGTAAAGTCGGCCATGAAATCCACTAAGATTTGAGACTTGATGGACGTTCGGGGTTGATACTCGATATCGTACCCACTAATTTCGATGGCCCATTTGGCCAGTCGGTCTGAGAGTTTGGGCTTGTGTAAAATATTACGAAGGGGATAAGTGGTTACAACACAAATTGGGTGACATTGAAAATACAATTTTAATTTTCTAGAGGCGCTTATTAGAGCAAGCGCTAATTTTTCTAAGTGTGGGTACCGGGTCTCTGCTTTACCTAAAGTTTGGCTAACGTAGTAAATAGGAAATTGCGTACCTTGATCTTCTCAAACTAGGACACCACTTACCGCGACCTTCGAGACTGCCAAATATAAGTAAAGTTGCTCGTCCGCTTTCGGAATATGAAACAACGGTGGGCTCGGAAGATACTGCTTTAATTCTTCCAATGCATGTTGCCATTTTGGGGTCCAAATGAAATTGTTCTTCTTTTGAGCAGTGAGAAGAACCTAAGACTTCGATCCGAAGACCTCGAGATGAATTGACCTAAAGCGACTATCCGTCTTGTTAGCCTTTGTACGACCTTAACGTTGTCTATGACTGTGATGTCTTTGATTGCCTTCATTTTATCGAGGTTGATATCGATTCCCCGATTTGACACCATATAGACGAGGAACTTGCCTGAACCGACCCCGAATGTACATTTCTCGGGGTTGACCTTCATGTTGTATCTTCTCAATATGTCGAAGTTTTCCTGCAAATATGTCAAATAATCATCTGCGCACACAGGCTTAACTAGCATGTCATCAAAATAAACCTCCATTGATTTACCTATTTATTCTTCGAACATTCGGTTTACTAGGCGTTGATAAATATCACTAGGATTTTTTAGCCCAAACGATATTACATTATAGTAATAAGTACCGTACTTAGTGATAAATAAAGTATTTTCCTTATCCTCCGAGTTCATTTATATTTGGTTGTACCTGGAGTAGGCATCGAGAAAGCACAGAATCTCGTGGCCGGCCGTGGCATCGATCATGCGATCGATATTCAACAGGGGAAAAGAGTCCTTAGGGCATGCTTTGTTTAAGTCTTTGTAGTCTACATACATTCTAAGTTTATTCCCCTTCTTGGGACTACAACTACGTTTGCTAACCATTCGAGATATTTTACTTTCCGGATGGATCCTATTTTGAGAAGTTTGGTTACCTCGTCCTTGATGAATACATGTTTTACCTCGGGATGTGGCCTTCTCTTTTGCTTTACCGGTCTGAACTTCGGGTCCAAACTCAATAGATGGGTGGTGATCTTCGGTGGGATCCCTGTCATGTCAAGGTGGGACCAAGAAAAATAATCCATATTTTTAATAAGGAATTTAATGAGTTTTTCCCTTAGCTCGGGAGTTAACCCCGTGCCCAAGTATACCTTTCGATCAGGCAGATGCTCGATCAGTATGACTTGTTCCATCTTTTCGATCGTTGACTTTGTGGCGTCGGAATCATTAGGTATTACGAAAGTTTGAGGTATCACACAATCATCATCCTCGATAATTTATTGTTTTTCCGATCTGGTCAAGGCCGGCGACTGTGGTTGTTAATTGACTTCCTACTTTTCTTTTGATTCTGGTCCCTTTGTTGATGTGAGTGTCGATACTGGTATTACTTTATTGATTACAAACATCTATTTGGCTTCTGGTTGTTTGCCGTACACCATTTTAACTCCTTCCGGTGTTGGGAATTTCAAGACTTGATGAAGCGTTGAAGGCACTGTCCTCATATTATGGATCCAAGGTCTTCCGAGCAGCGCATTGTACCTCATATCACCTTCAATCAAGTGGAACTTTGTTTCTTGGATAGTTCTGGTCACGTTTACTGGCAACATTTCCCCTTTGGTGGTTTTACTCGCCATATTGAAACCCTTGAGCACTCGAGCTGCAGGCACGATTTGATCCTAAAGGCCGAGCTACTCCATGACCCTCGATTAAATAATATTAGCCGAGCTACCTGGATCAACTGACATATGTTTAACTTGAATTTTATTCATATGGATAGATATTACCAGCGTGTCGTTGTGAGGCAGTTCGATCCCTTCTGTATCCTTATCGTTGAAAGATAAGGTATCTTCTGGTAAGTAGTCCCTGGTATGTTTCTCCCTTATGTTTGTAACTTTGGTGCGTTTACATGTCGGGCCCTGAGGAATATCAACCCCACCTACGATCACAAGAATCACGTGTTGTGGTTCCTCCTATTTGTTTTTCCTATTTGCATCCCTATATCTGAATTGATTTTTTGCTTGGTCACTCAAGAACTCTCGAATATGGCCTTCCTTGAACATAAGAGCTACCTCATCCCTTAATTGTCTGCATTCTTCGGTTCTGTGACCATGGGTTCTATGATACTTGCACATTTGATCTGGATTTCTTTGAGCTAGATCAGTCTGCAGGGGTCTGGGCCACCTAGTATCATTGATTCGTCCAATGGCTGACATAATACCTTAAGTATAGACACTGAAGTTGTGTTTCGATAATCGTGGTGCTTCCTTAGGCTCGACATTTTTATCGAAGCCACTATTACTTATGAGCCCTTGAGAATTTTGACCTTGATCATTCCTTCGATCATTTCGAACAGGATTACGTCCCGGTCCGTTATTCCTACGATCTGTGCTATATGATTGGTACCAATCTCTATTTGATCAGGGCTCTCTGTTGATGTCTCTTTGAATCCTGCCTTCGGATCTACTTGGGTAAACGGAACCGGTTGGGTATCCCAACTAATCATTCTCGACTCTAATTTTTGATTGGTATCGATTATGCATGTCGGCCCAGGTCACCACTGGATATTCAATCAAATTCTATTTTAGTTGACATGATGCTACTGAACTTCGCTCGTTCAAACCCTGAGTAAAGGCTTGGACAGCCCAATCATCGGTAACCAGGGGTAGGTCCATGAGATCCATCTAAAATCGAGATACGAATTCCCTTAGCATTGTATTGTCCTTTTGTCTCACTTTGAAGAGGTCCGACTTCCTAGTCGTGACCTTTATTGCTCCGATGTGTGCCGTTACGAACGAATCGGCAAGCATGGCAAAAGAATCGATGGAATTGGGTGGAAAATTGTGGTACCATATCATTGCCCCCTTCGATAAAGTTTCTCCAAATTTTTTCAACAGAACAAATTCAGTTTGTTACATGTATGGTTTCGTACATAGGAGTACGTCTTAAGTCAATTGATGTAAGAGAAAAAGTGAGATTATCTTTGGAAGTATATAAAGTAAGTTACCATCTTACCTCGGATGTTACATATATTGAATATCATGAACAACAAGTACAAAGAGGGTTGGAAGGTTTAGAAGCGAAGGAATTGAAGAACAATATTTCGTCGAAAGTCGACAAGTTGGGAATGTGATAACATGTACTTTTGGTGTGAGACTAAGGTGTTTAACTTGATTAGAAGGTTATATTATGAGTTATGTTAGTTGTATGATAACCGTGTATTATGTTTGAAGTCAAGTGAGTTGTGGAACAAAAGTCGATGAAAGTCATCACAAGTTACATTCATAGGTTTTACTGAAATTTTGGGTCGAATGTAACTGCGATTTTCTCCCAATATACATATAGTTATGGGGTGTTACACACATCAAATTGAATCTCTATGAGTCTACTTTCTAACTCATTAAATCGTTTATCGATACGACATTAGAATTGAGATATATTCATATTTTTGCGAGACTGCGCAGACTGGTAGGTGACAAGTAGGTGCATCACCTACTTGCCAAAAGGAGAGGACTAAATTAAAAGCTCCAAGGTTGGCCAAAATATCACACTCATAATAGAGCAAAAAATCATATGTACACCCCAACAAAATTCTCCCAAAAATTTAACACAAAACCCTAAATAATTTTCTCTTCTTTTCAAGTTCTAGTTGGAGAACACCCTAAGGGTTGGAGAATCAAGATAGGAGCTGAGATATTCACCAAATATGGTAAGTATACTGCCATTTTCATCCATTTTTTCTGCTGTAAAAGTAGAGAAATTCATTCAATAATTGTAAGAACTCACGGGATGGTGATCGAAAGCCATGAGTTCGAGTTGTTCAACTTGTAGTGGACTGTTTTGTGAGTTGTTTCATGTTGTTGTTGGGTTTTCTCTTTTGCTGCTATTTTTGTGGAGCTTTGGAGGAGAAAGGGTGTGGAAAATACCACATAATGGCAGGGTAGTTGTCCGGTCATTCGTCGGTATATTTTTTTCGTTGTTCGACACTACTTTGGTTATCGTTTTATGTATGAAATGATTAGGTGTATGGGCTATTTTGTGGTATATTGTGATAGAGATAAGGTTGGAACGTAATGCATACATATTGTAATTGTTGTGTTCTTATTGTTGTTGGTATATGGTATTGGAGGAGGGCCTTGTTACAGGGGAGATGCTGCCCAAATTTACATAAACGAGCTACTAGTTTAAGTTTCAGACTTAGCCTTTATTCAGCACTGATTTTGATATCCCTATGATGTGGTAGATTGAGTTGAGTTGTTTGAAGAATTGCTTGGAAGGTATTAAGGACTCAACGAAGTTAAGGTATGTTAAGGCTAAACCTTTCTTTCATTTTGGCATGATCCAGTAACTACATGTATTTGATAACGAGACATAAAGAGAAGTTCATATCCCTGAATTTATGTACATTTTCCTAGTCTCATAAGTTACAATATTCTCCCTTATTGGGACTTCATATTCAATTTAGTTTTGTCTTCTGTCAGACAAGAGAGCAAAGAGTCTATATATATATATATATGTGTGTGTGTGTGTGTGTGTGTGTGTATAGCATTATAATATTTTCACCACCATCGAGCTATAATCGATGGCCAGACCCATATTGGGCAACCTCTGATCAGATGGTGAGTTATATACCGAGCCTACTGTGGCCGAGCGCCTATGAGTGAACCCAGAATGACTGAGATATAGAGTATAGTATGGCCGAGTGCCTATGAGCGAGCCTACTACGGCAAAGCAGTTACAGATACCGAGCCTTATAAGGCCGAACAACTATTTTACTTACTATATTGAGAGAGTTGAGTCAGTATTAGTAGGGAAGCATATCTTCAGATTATCTTTGACTCCCAGTTACTTTCAGTTATTATATTATCAGTTCAGTTTCAGCTTTTAGTTATTCGGTTGCCTTACATACTCGGTACATTATTTCATACTGACAATCCTTTTACCGAGGACGCTACATTTCATGCCTGTAGGTCCTCATTGACAGTTGGACAGACCCCCCCAGCAGACAGAGTCAAACATCAGCTTGGTTGGTAAGCTCCACTTCCTTGAAGTTACCAGGTCTAGACCTTGGAGTCCATTTTATATATACAGGTTTAATAGGTAAGTCGAGGCCCTGTCCTGACCATAGTATATTTGAGTTATCTCTAGAGGCTTGTAGAAAAGTCCTGTATAGTTTGTATATCAGTAGATGTTCATGGCAGCCTTGTGAGCCTCCAACATATGAGATTTTGGGTATGTTTGCCCTATAAGAGAGAGGGTATTTTCAGACGATTCAGAATATGGCCTCATCGGCCAAAGTTGAGGGTTACCCCTCCAGAGTTCACAGTTATAGATTGGTACGCTCGGATCGAGTACGATACCGGGTGCCGGCCACGCCTCTTCAAGTTTGGGGCGTGACACAATTTCATCGTCTTCTAAGTCATTTCCTTTTATTGTGTATGCATAAGAAGTGACATGCTCGTTAGGATCAGTGGTTCCATTGTACTTGGGAATTTCTGGCATGCAGAATTTCTTCGGAATGGGCTTTGGAGCCGCACTTGGTGGGAAAGGCTTCTGTACGAACTTTTTCGAATCCAAACCTTTCAGAATCGGGGTTTCCCCTGGTATTTGATCAACCCAGGAGATGTACATCTCTATATTTTTATCATTAGCCTCGTTCTTCTTTTCTCCCGATTCAATCCGTTTAGTGAGCTCCTTGAGTATCTTCATGATGGCGAGATAAGTTCTTGATCCATTATCGTTCAATTTCTCTTGTACGGGTTCGACCTTATGAACAACTTCTTGTGATGTATCGAGTTCGATTCTGCTCAGGGCTCGATTCTGATTTTGGAGTTGCCCTATCGCGGCCTGGTGATTTTATAGCATGTCAAATATCATTCGAAGGCTAATTCTGCCTTCTTCACCATTTTGTGCGTTCTGATGGCTGCTCGGGCGTCTCTACGGATGCTATTTTCAAGGTCGACGCCTAAATCTCCACGAATGGCAACACGAGAACTGACATCAACCGGATCTACGGCCTGTGGTGCGTCGGGATTGATTGGAAGTACTCCATTTCTCGGGGCGATTACGTGTTCGTTTTCGCCATGAAGACAGAGGCTGGTTTCAGTGTGGGTGGGTACTGCCTAAGAGTTCGACATGTTGATTCCTGAAATCAAAAATACTCACGAGAACAAGCGTAGAAGAAGTGTGTGTCATGAAGGTTAAAATATTAAGCATTCACTATTATCCTTAATACCACGGTGGGCGCCAAACTGTTTGCCCTAAACTTTGGATAACTATTAAACTTATAATGTGGTTTTAAAGATATGTGATTTCACCTAATACCAATTGATAAACATAAAGATAAATGATGCAAATTGACAATGATATAAAGCAAATCAACGTTTGGATGGAGCCCTCGAGCTCGGACACCCTCGAGCTAGCTATGCAAGAATAATTAAAGGCACAATAAGCTGATGAACAAGCAAGTTGAGAAATACTATATTGCTTAGATATTCGTGAATGTAGGTGCTTTACAAATGATGAGGACTCCCCTTTATATACTAGAGGAATCCTAATTATGGTACAATTCTAATTACGGAAGTAAATCCCATGATTGGTACAAATAACCGCCGTTGATTTGATCTGTTTCAGGATTTCCGCCGTGATCTTCGACCAGTTACGAATATCTCGTCTTTCCGTTATTGCACTTCACTCGAAGTCGGTCATACTTAGTCTCAATTGTTGTTGGTCTCGATCTCGACGGACATCTCGATTCTTGAACTCGACACCTCGTCTTCGTGCTATAGCCCGATCCATTGCGAGGATGACCCTTTTACGTGATCTCCCGGTTTTGATTAAATAGCAAAATAACCGTATACAAGTGGGTTAAGCATTTGTCAATTAAAAAAATGAAACGACGGCCGGCGAGGAGATTAGAGAAATGGATTCTGCCGTCCCAGAGCGTGTTAGCAAACAATAATTAAAGATGGAAGTGGACTTTGAGGAAATTTCACTGCATACAACTTGCAGGTCTCCTCCTTCCAAAAATGACGTTGGTGTTGAAAATTCACCATTATAAGTTCTTGTGTTGGCAATTATTCAAACATGATGTTGGTGTTGGAAATTAACCTATAAAAGGTAACTTAATTATTTGGTTTTAAATTACATTAAATATAGTTGGTGGACACGATTTGGGCTTCCAATTATCTATTGAATTCCATTTTGGGCCTGAATCACTTCATGTTTTGGAGTTTGACAAAAGAGTCCATAGCGTGATGAAGAAGATGAACACTTATAGCATGTTTGGCCAAGTTTCTAAAATTAGCTTATTTTGAGAAAGTGTTTTCTAAAAAGTACTTTTCAAAAAAGTGCTTTCGGTGAGAAGCAGTTTGTGTTTGGCTAATCTATCTATACTATATTAAAAGTACGAATGCTCTTAGCGAAATGTTGTTCGCCTTTTTTACTCTTTAAAATTTGATTTCACACTAGATAAAAGAGTCATTTAATTATTTTTCTAATATTTAATAATAAATATTTAATTATTTTCCTAATATTTAGGACTTCAAAATCTACTAAATTTAATATATTATATTCATCCTTATTTAAACTATATAATATTACAAATTTGTAAAAGAAAAAAAATAACTAACAATCAATTTCTCTTAGTTTTAGGAGTCAGTTTCGTCTCTCACAACTAAATTTGTGACTTAAACATGTGCTATCATGATTCCAAATAATTGCTTAGCTATGTTACTGTGAGTAATTCGATAATTTTATTATCTGTCTCGAATTATTTGTTACAGCTTTAAACTATTTGTGGTCTTCATTACCCACCTCAATTAGGCCTTTTGAGAGCCATTACCCTCTAGACGCTGATGTGGCAAATTGTGTGGGTGCACTCGCCTGCCATGTGGATTTTTCTGTATATGTTGCATTTTTTTGAAAAATAAAATATTTTTTTACCTTTTTGAGTATGTTACTTTTTTACATAATTTTTTTCGAATACAATTTATAATAAAACTTGGATAGAATTACATTATTTTGGCTAGATTTTTTTATTTTGGCTAAAAATAATAAAGTTTTAGTTAATCCTTTTTTTTTAATTTGACCTAAAAATAAAGATTTATACAATTGAAATAAATAGTCAAGACATCTAAAGAGTTATAAAATTACATAGTTTGAAATTAATTATTTTGGCTATAATTTTTTATATAACTCTAAATTATGGTGCTCTAAAAATATACTTTTTACATATTTTACCTAAAACAATAAAAAATACACAGTTGAAATAAATAGTTATTGCGTCAAAAGAAGAAATAAAAAGAGTGAACAATTGCAAGAAATAACTTATTATTTCTAACATACTTATTGCTCTAAAAAATACTTATTGCAAAAATGCAAGGTAACTGCACACAATATGCCCTTATTGTCCAGCTCTTCCCCGGATCCCGCGCATAGCGGGAGCTTAGTGCACTGGGCTGCCCTTTTTGTATTGCTCTAACAATGTTTACATATAGTAAGTTATTTTTTTGCAATTGTACACTCTTTTTATTTCAGCTTTTGATACAATGACTATTTATTTCAACTGTGTATTTTTATTTTTTCAGGTAAAATCTGTAAAAAAATATATTTTTAGAGCACCATAATTTAGAGCTATATAAAAATTATAGCCAAAATAATCAATTTCAAATTATGTATTTTTATCACTTTTTAGATGCCTTGACTATTTATTTCAATTTATAAATTTTTATTTTCAGGTCAAATTCAAAAAAAGATTAACTAAAACTTTATTATTTTTAGCCAAATAAAAAAATTTAGCCTAAATAATGTAGTTCTATCTAAGTTTTATTATAAATTGTATTCGAAAAAAATTATCTAAAAGAGTAACATACTTAAAAGGGTAAAAATATATTTTATTTTTCAAAAAAATGTCATATATACAGAAAAGTCCACGTGGCAAGCGAGTGCACCAACACAATTTGCCACATCAGCGTCCAAGGGGGTAATGACTCTCAAAAGGCCTAGTTAAGGGGGGTAAGTAAGACCATAAATAGTTTAAGGTTGTAACTAATAATTCGTGTCAAGTTTAGAGGGGTGCTATATTAGACCTAAACTAAGTATTTAAATGCTAAAATATGAAAATCTTGGGGAGGGTCAAAAATCATATGTCTACATGTATTATATGAAACTATAATGCATTTTAATATTATATTTTAAATATCTTCTACTAAAAAAATATTTCTTTCTTAATCAGCTTGTTTTTATAATATTTAAAAATTACAATCAATACTTAGAATAAATAACAGAGAAATATCTATATCTAACAATATAAAAGAGAAAAAGAGAGAAAGATGATTGATATAATACTAATAGTCCCGCACACTAAGATTTTTTTCCTTTGAAAATAGAATCCTTACTAGATAAAATTATAATTATGCAAACACTTAAAATTTGGGATGAGCTAATATTAAGAATTTGAATCAATAAAAATAAATAAATTTTAAATATTAAGAATAAATAATTAAAAATTTAAATTAACCAATCAGCAAAAAGTTTAATTTATTATTTTGCTAAATTCATCATATAGTAAAATTATTTTTAAGTTAGACAACTCAAAATATATAAATTTATTTCTCAAAGAATAGCATTGCAGTGAAAGAAATCAGTAAATTTTGCAAAATCACTTATACTATGATATTAAGAGTTAAAATGATTAAAATACAAGCTCGAAAGAATACATAAATAGGGTACACGCGTAAAGCGTATATATATTAAAAGTACGACTAAAATTTTAGTTTACATCAACTAAAATTTTAGTTATTAATTCTTTCCTTATTTGAATTAGGTAGAATTTTCTAATATTTAGAAATTTAAATCGAGTAATATTCTACTTATATATTCTTACCTTATTAGAATTACGTGAAATACAAAAATAATCTTTTGTTATTCACTTTCAAATTAGAAAAGAGAATTTCTTTTTTCCGTAGATCCTCGAACCCGTTATAATTTTTAGTTCCATTACGTTTAGAGATTTTTATGTAATTTCTTTTTTTCTTATGCTTTCTCCAAAGTATTACAAGATGGCCCCTTAATTCGTTTAGCATTTTCATTTTTAATTATAATCTAATTGTTTTTATAATTTAACATTGCTATATTATTTGGCCAAAAAGTGAATAATCACCGTAACTTAAATAAGAATAACAAAATTGGATGGATTTTTGTATAAAAGATTGAAAACGAACATTATACTCTCTGTGATTCATAATACGTGACTTTTTTGGTCTTTGACATATTCCTTAAGAAAATACTAACCTCTAGAAAAAACAATATTTTGACTAAATTACCTTTAATTAAAATTTGCATGGTGTTAACTTGGCACATTGAAATATCTAAATAAGACAAATTTTGAAAAAAATAAAGTTAATTTCTTCTTGATTATACAGAAGGACAATTATTTTGGACCAGAATAAAGAAGTCAAAAAGTCACTTATTATGGACCGGAGGGAATATATAATAAATTCCTAAAATATTATACTCTATATTTATACTAAAATAAATAAAGTTTGAATAAATTTAAGTTTGATAAAATAGATTTAGACGAATTGAATACTTTTACGAGAAGTTTTTTGCTTTATTGAGTTAGATATATATGATAAATAATCTTAATTTTCAAAAACTTGTATTTTTTCAAAAATCTTGGCAGCCAAACACCAACTATATGCAGCCATTTAATATTGAACGGCATATAGGGAATTGTTAGTCATTTCCAATTTTATTACCTATTTGTTTGCTTTAGGTGATTTGTCTCAATCAGCTCTGCTTCGTTCTCTTTTCCTTATTATCTTCTTCTCTGTATACATGTAACGAGTGTTGTTTGGGTGATATGTGTAAAAAAAAAAAAAAAAAAAAATTACCTGCCCACTTTTTCTAACTTGAAATTTGAAATTAATATAAAAGACCAAATTGATAAACAAACACTTTCGTCCACTTCAAATAATTGAAGTTTTATCTATGCCCACACTTTTTTTTAGTTTCCTGTGTCCGTTATCCACATTGGAGCTCAACTATATCCGAATTTGCGCCGCATAAGGCTCCATTCGGTGGAAAACGCTCCCCACCAATATATGCAGAGATGCTTCTTATAAATGGCATGAGGCGTAAGATAGCAGGGAAGAGACATGATCAGATTAAGAACATGTTCGAGTATGAGATTTTGAAAATTCCAGTTACAATGGATGACTTCCTGTAATAAGCTCCAAGTAAAATACAACACTCAGTTTCTGCAGGGGACATTGAACGACATAAAAAATGGTTTTCAAAATTTGGATTAACGTAGAAAATGAAGTAATTTCCACAAAAAAGCGATTGATTTACTAAAACATTTTACTTGTAGGGGTTCACTTTTCGGTTACTTGGCAAAAGAATCACTTGATTACTAATGTAAGTGAAAAGTTTCTTTTTTTAATCTCGAAAAGTAAAACTATGTGAGACATTAATGGTCAGATGTCATAGTTCTTGTTCTTTCTCTTCAGTTCTCTATCTATTTTGACATTATTGATTTTCTTCTTTTTGGGTGTAATGAAAGGCCATGGGGAAGCTACATGTTGTAAAGGTTAGTCAACTGATCACTTTTCGTCGGAAAATTACACTATGTACAGAGATGGATCCAGGATTTAAATTTTCTGGGTTCAATTTTAAAGTTTTTAGCATTGAACCCATTATATTTTCAAAGTTATGGGTTCAAATCTACTATTTTTGCAATTTTAATGAATTTTTACTTACAAATTTTTACTCCACGTCGAAAGTTATGGGTTCAGTTGAACCCGTTGGTAATATACTATATCCGCCTCTAACTATGCATATAGGTAAAATATTAGATTTTAAAGGTATATAACATAAATTGAACGAGGGAGGAAAGGATGTTTTGGTATTCAAATTATTCGTATGTAGGACTAAGGTCACTCAACTATTCCAAATTATCTCCTAAAGTCACTTTACTTTCGTTTGTAACAACAAAATCGCTAAACTATGCCTATTGCACTCAGAAGATCACTCAACTAGATTTTCCAAATTTTGAATTGCCAAATACCTATTTTACCTTCTAAATTATAAACATTTGCCTTCTTTTTATTTTTTCTAAACTTTTTAATATTATGATTTTGGCCTCATCATGTATCAAATTTTCCCTGTGAATATGGAAGAAAAAAACGGACGGAAATTTTTAATACAAAAGTATTTTCAGTACAAAAACCAGATTCTCGCTTCCTGGTAGAAAAAATTGTTTAATTTTTTTTTTTTGGGTGCAAAAAGTGCTTTTACATATTGAAGAATAATTTCTTAGATCGCGTTGGAAATATCGCAAGCATTGTCATTGTCCAAATCTCATTCTTGGTAACTTCTTGTGTTTATTCCCATTTGGATTGTTGCTAGAGAGCTCATTGTTTCGTCTGGATGATTTTAATTGAAGAAATTAAGGTCTCTAGCATATTACAGAAAGGTAAGAGTCCCCACAATTGTCCACTGAAAAATTCATACGATCGGATTAAAAAATAAACTATTTTTATTTTGCTGTTCATAAAATGAATAAATCATATAGTAATTAATTTGTTGCCTTGAAATTAGTAATAAAGGAAGAAAAGAAAAGAAATATCACATTGCTAAGGACAATACAACAAGCACCACACACGTCAATCAAATACTAGTAGCTAGTACACATGGTAGATTCAACTATAAGCACTAACACAGTAACAAGGCCCTGAAATTGCTATTTTTGGAACTATATAAATGGAGTAATTGATTTCTAATAAAAGAAACCAAAAATTGACCACTCAAATGATAAAGTCTACTAGCTACAAAATAGGCAATAACTGCTTAATATTGGAGAAATCACTATCATCTCACTAGCTAGGCTTCTCCAATCATGGAAATTGGAATCATCATTCACTCAACTCATCTTCACTATTTTCCTTGCACTTTAACCCTTTTACTATTAGTGGGACTTAATATTTGCCCTTTTCTTTTCTTCTTTACTTCAATTTTTGAAAAAAAAAGAATTTAATTGGATGTCGCGAAAGTAACCCCGTGTCTTTGACCTATAGCAAGATTCCTCCTTAGAGAAAATTAAGTTAAATATAAACAATAAGATGGAGAAAATAAAACGGAAGCTAGAATTCTTAAAATAACATAGTTGAGAAGAAAAAGTGTTGTTGAGGAAAATACATATATTGTTGCCGTGGCAATATGTTGGAAAACTAATTCAAAGTTGTAGTAGGAAATCTTAATTATTTAGGATTTTATTTAATTAATTCATGTCTAAATAGGATTTGTAGTCATAATTAATATAGGGAATAAACTTTCATGTTTCTCATTGACATAAGGTTCGCACTATTATAAATAAAGGTATTACTAGCTTATTTTATGTGGAAGAAGCGTGGAGATTTGTAGAGAGATTTTAGAGATTTAATAAAATATTTTTCCTTCATATTGGTATCAGAGCTTCTATGATTTGGGAGAGAATCAAGTAGCTTTCGCTGCCGGCAGATGGCACTAGTCAATATGTGCCGCTCATCTGGCCATTGAGTATGTTGAAAAACGTCAGGCCAGTGCTATATGCATGAGAAAAATCATGTTGACAAGGATTGAAAAAAATTCAAGTTCAAGGAGACGCTAGCAAATATGGCACAAAAGGAACAAAGATCTTCTCTATAAGTTGGAGAGAAGTTGATTAAAAATAAAATAATGATATTACAAGTTTAACAAGGTGCAATCAATTTTATACAAGAGGAGGAACCTCTTCTCTAAAAGCTGGAGAGAAGCTAAAAAATTGAAAGTTGATTACAAGTGAATCAACAATTGGGAGCTGGTGACATGTGCATCAGTAATTGGATATTGGTGACAAAGTGCATCAACGGTAGTTCAAGACAAGTGTTTCAATAAAATTGTGTGTAGGTGACAAAGTGCATCAACGGGAGTTGAAGACAGGCGCTTCAACAAAATCGTTCGCTAGTGACAAAAGTGTATAAGCGGGCATTGAAGATAGGTGCTTCAACAAAATTGGGTGTTGATGACAAAGTGCATCAACTAGAGTTGGAGACATGTGCTTCAACAAAATCGGCTGTTGGTGACAAAGTGCATCAGCGGGAGTTGGAGACAGGTGCTTTAACAAAATTAGGTGTTGGTGACAAAATGCATCAACGCGAGTTGGAGACATGTACTTCAACAAAAGTAGAACTTGGAGAAAAGTGCTCCAAGACAACAATACAAACAAGTCAGACGTATACAACTTTGAATTACGGGAGAACGTTAGAAAACTAATTCAAAGTTGTAGTATAGGATTTTATTTATTTAATTCATGTCTAAATAGAATTTGTAGTCAAAATTAATATAGGAATAGACTTTTATATTTCCAGTTGACATAAGTTTCACACTATTATAAATAAAAATATTACTAACTTATTTTATGTGAAAGAAGCATGGAGATTTGTAGAGAGCTTTCACAGATTTAATAAAATATTTTTCTTCACAATAACAAAGGAAAATGATGAGAATAAAATATAAGGCATGCCACCAATTGTTTATTTTGTCGATTAGCTTAAACGTTGGGAAATGGGAAATGACCTATGAGAAAGGTTGTCTATTGCGTTTTAATTGTTTTACGCCCCTTGTCCTAATTTTACGTTACCGAAGAAAGAAATAAAATACGGTAATCAGGATCAATTTATAGAGGTTCTTACTAAATTTGATACGTCCATTAAGTAACCAATCGAACAAATGAAATTTGATAATTAATTAAATATTAATTATGGGCCTTAAACCTATTGGGACACATAAACGTAAGATAATAACTTACAGTTTATACTTATACGGGTGCGGGGCGGGGCGGGTTAAAATAAAAGAATTTTTTTTTGCGGGTGCGGGTGTGGGTTTAAAATTTTTACAAAGTTACTGCTTTTCAAGTTCCTGTTGTTATTGTCATTGAAATTATTCTCACTTTTCCTTCATTTGTGATGGATGAACGATGAATTAATAGGATTTTTACTTAAATGAACAAAATGTTTTAATTTTTCCTGATAAGTTGACCTTTTAGTAAATAGCTTTTGTAATTTGGGATGCGTATCGCATCCTAGTGTGGAACTTTAAGCTTAAGATTCTGATTCTCACTGAACTGGAAAGAATGGCTTTTTTGCCTTACGACATCCTTCATCTGTTACTATTATATTGTATATTCCCTTTTTATTTTATTTTATTTTATTAAATTATACATTTTCAAAATATAACCGGTAAAAAGACTATGTATTTGGCATTTGAGGATAGAAAATCTGTAATAAGACTCTTTGAATTAAATTATGGTGCTAAATAATCACTTTGAATGCTTGATTCTGAATTTAAATGGTTATTGTTTAGATTAAATATGCTTATAATTGAAACAAAAATAAGACAAATTGAAAGAAAAAGAATTGCGGGGCGGGGCAGGGCAGGTGGTGCGGGCAGGTGGACGCGGGTTATAAGAGCTATGCGGGGCGGGGCGAGCGGGTTGAAATTTTGCGGGTTAAGATAGAACCCGCATCACCTCGCACCGCTTGACATCCCAAGTTAGGCGTGGCTACAAAATACATATCTTGTACGTGATTTGAAGTATTTACCGGGAGAAAATGACAAAAAATGTCGCTTATGTTTTGGTAGGTTCAAAATAGTTACCGATAGAAATTAAGGGTCCACCAAACTATATAGAGAAGCAGGTTCTCTATTAGTTCCAACAGAACACACGCACACTGCAGTAAGTAAATGACATAATTGAATTTTACATGGAAAACTCCCAGCTCACGGGATCAAAAACCATGGCCTACCCTTGTAGGATTTCAACTTCACTACTGAGCAAAGTTTAGATTACAATCTATTGTAACCTAGGAATTAACCTCTTAATCCCGCACTAACTTGTAACAATACTATTACAAGTCACTTTGTAATAATTCTATTACAAAGATTTTATAACTCGACTAACTCTAGCCAAGACACAAACACAAGGGTTTATGATTTACAAAGATTTCCTACACAATGCTTCTTACTAAGCTAAGTAGGAATTACAAGTAGAGTGCTTTAACAAAGATACAACACAACTAAGGACATATAATAACTCGATATAGGGAACTGGTCCGTTGTTATATTGTTCTTTGTTCTTGATGTCCTTGAGAGTCACTTGCAAGATTGATAGATGACTTGAGAGAATGCTTGATCAATTCTTGAATGTGCAAGTGTTTTGTTTTACATTTGCTTGATGTTAATAATTCATTTGTGACATCTTTTGAATAATGCAAGCAAATTAGGTAAAGGACATTCCTCATAAAGTTGACTGTTGTACTGTTTTGTATTATTGCATGTGCAGGCAGTAACTTTACTGCTGGGAGAGTTGACTTGTACAGTCACTTAGGGAACTGGTAGCTATCTGTTCCCTCTGTTGTTCCTTTGACTCTGAAGAGTTGAACTGTGTCTCCAACTGGAGGCTTGTTGATCTTTAAATTCTTGAGGATGTGTATTAGGTTCCTTATCTGGTTCTTAATAGAAAGTTTGTTAGATCATCAAAACATAAGAGGGATACACATATAACCTAACAATTTCCCCCTTTTTTATGATGACAAACTTATAATTCAAGTTCCCCCAAAGAATTAGAATGACATTCGCATTTCCTGTATTCTCCCTTGAATCTGTTCCTCCTTAATTATTTTTCCCTTTTTGCATCATAAAAAGATCGGTAGCTGGTCTTAAACAAAAAAAAGCCTAGCTTTAGAAGTCTAGCTTTAGTTAACTCATACCATATGTGTGCACATAATCATGACTAAAACATAGCAAAAGGATGAAAATTTCATTAATTTTGGATAGTTAAGCAGGGAGAAGTTCCATGTTTCCAAACACATCCACAAAATAAAAACAGCAAAAACAAAATTACCAATTATAAAACATCATCAGACCTAGAAGATAGATACTAAGAACTTGACACTTGGGAAGAGGACATTGTTTAAGGATCACTAGTAGGGGAAGGCCCAGATGAAGAGGCAAGAGTTTGAAGAAGGATGTCCATTCGAGCATTAACAGACACTTGCTCATTGAGCAGTCTCTCCTTTAGGTCCTGAACCTGTTTCCTGAGGTCGACATTTTCCTTGGTCAGACAGGCAACCTTTGTGCTTTGAGAGCTGTTAGAACCAGGTGCCTCCTGAAGCTGACTTAGCTGACCCTCCTTATCTTAGCAGTGGCACTATTTTGAACGTTGATCAACTGGGAGATAGTAGAAGTGCTGCCAATCCTCCAACCTTTTCAATGCATTCACATTCCTCGAGGGTAGTCTTGGAGAAGGTTTGCTTACAGGTACCCACTTTAGCTTGTCCCAAAAGGACTTTGAAGAACTCAAACACCTTGGTAAGAAGGAACCCGTAAGGCAACCCATGATTACCATCCTTGAAATCTGCTACCTTCTGCATGTGTTCTAACATGATGGAAGGCAGGTTGATAGTGGTGTAGTTATCCAGTGCTTCCATGACAATCCGATTTGTTCGAGATGTAATGGACCTTCTCTCAGCACGAGGGAACAAGACCTTGTTCACCATTTCAAACAATAATTGGTACACTGGAAGGAGGGTCTTCTTTTGTACCCGTTCCCCGTGCTGAACTGCCGCATCCTTCAAGATAGCATTTCTAAAGTTCGAAGATCAGGTTCCTTGAACAGAAGACAAACCCTCAGCAGGAACACCTAAAATAGTTCCCAGCACAGCAGAGTCCATCACAAAATCAACACCATTCACCATCCATTCACCTTCATACAAATATGATCGTCTTCCACTTTAAAGAAGTCGGCATAGAAACTTCGTACTTCTTCCTCATACACTTTGGGACTATCACCTATGAATAGGTGTGTCCACTGTTGAAATTTGCAGATTTCCACCAATTGACGCATGCCAACCATATGTGAGCACGTGATTTTTGCCCTATATGTATTACTCTAACAAATTCAAAATAAAATAATTTCTTTCAGTGTTTGCAATTTTGTTGGATTTTGTGGTATTTTCTGTTAATTATTTGCATTTGTCTGTGCACGTTTGTTTTATTTAATTCATGAAAAATACAAAATATGTTGCATTTTTATTTAGGATTTAATTTTATATTTTTAGATTAATTAGCAAATTAGTTTGTTTATAAAAAATGAAAATCACAAAAAATAATTCATTTTTAATTTTGAATTGTATAGTTTTCTTTAAATTTAAAATTTAATTAATTATTGTAAATACCATGATGAGTGATTAATCTAATTGGGTAGGTTAATTTAGTTTAAAAATTATTATTAATTAATTTAGGATTTATTTTTATTTTGGAAAAAGAAAAGAATTGTGAAATTGAAAAAGAAAAAGAAAGGAAGGAAATTCAAATATGGGCTCAAACCAATTTAATTGCCCCAGCCCAGACGGAATGACCCAACACCCGACCCAAACCACCCTAACCCAGTCCGGCTTCCCCCCAAACGAAACGACGTCGTTTCATAGGCAACAGATCAGGACCGTCGAGGTTTCTTCATCGGACGGTCCTGAAGCTCAGGTCCCTTAGTATTTCAATGTCCAAACCTGCCCCCACCCTTGACTCATCTCCCTCACAAACCCGCCCCTGCCAAACCCTAACGCCGCCGCCCTAAATTCCCCCACCGCCGGAGGTGGCGCCACTACGAACCGACCTCAGATTAACACCAAATACCCTCCTCAACTCCCTCAGTCCAAATCTACAAGCACTTTCCATCGAACAAGCCCAAAATGTCTAGAATCTTGATTTGAAAGAAAACCCTAGCGTCGCCCCTGTGTTCTCCGGTGGCGCCGCCGCCTCGGTTCGACCCCAAAATCACACCCCTGAACCCCCGTCTCTCCCTTACCCTAAATTCCCACTTAGATTCCCTCGAATCACCCCAGAACTTTCCGAATGACAAATCTGAGTTCGAACCCTAAAAATTCCGTCAAAGCTGGGCATGCATGACCTTAAGCCTCTGATCTGCTCGAGTTTAAAGCCTAATTCAACACGAATTGATGTTGCTCATTTGTTCTTGGCAAAGAACAAGTGATTAGCATCAGTTTCATTTAAATCAAGGTGCTCGATGCCATTTCGAGTTTGCTAGGATAAGTTTCTTTCCCTTTTTCTTTTCTATCCGAGTTCACCTTCTGATCCTCTTCTTTTCTTCTCCCTTTCTTTATGTTTTTACCTTGATTGAAATTTGAACAAGTTCTGGACCCAGTTTCCCTTAAGATTGATTTTGTGTTCGTAGTTATTCCGTTGGCTTTTCAGCTTTCTTTTGTTGAAGTTTATGGTCTGGTTAACTTTCATTAGTGCCATACTTAAATTTCTCATTTTGTCTTTGTTTTGGTCACTAGGCTTAGTTAGTTAGTTTAATTAAGTTCCCCGCCTATCTGTGATTGTTAATTCATTTGTTTGGTTTTTAGTCTTTGTTTGGGTTTCGTCTTTGGGCTCTGAGGGCAGTCTAAGATCTCATGATTAAAGGCGTTCTGTTTCGCCTGATTCAAAGCCCATGTCTGGCTAAGCATTGATCCCGTTTGGGGATTCAAAGCCCATGTTCATGTTTGGCCGGGTTTCAGGGTAAAATATAGGGGTAATAGGGGTAAATTGGGTAAGTCACCTAAGGGAATCTTGCTATAACAGAATTGGGAAGCTTCTAGAAAGTTGTGGAAGAGTTTGGTTCTGATTTTCTATTTTCTTTAAGGGGTATCTGAGCTATAATAAAAATGAAAAAGGGGGCAAAGTGCAAAACTAAGTCTGCCCTAAGAGCTTGCCTATAAAGGTAGCTTTTCTTGCCTTTCAAGGCAAGACCCAAGAGCTGAAAAGAAGAAAAGCTCAGAAAAATACAAAAAATGGCAGGAATTTTACCGTTTCATTGAATTTCAATGAGTGTGGATTCCTTTTCAACTTTTGAAACTACTTTTACTCATCCGAGTGGGAAAGGGACTGAACTTGGTCGCCAAAGTTGGGTCTAAAGTTTTGTTGGGCTGCTGAGTGTTTGAGTTTGTTGTATTGAGCTGTTGCAAATCATTTCTAAGGTTGGGACTGTTTTTGCTGGCTGTTTCAGTGCTGATTCTTGTTGCTGATCCTGTTGATTTTTTCATTTTTGTCTTTGTTCATTCCCAGGTACACATCTTCACACTTTATTCGAATGTAAAGCTTGATGTGGGAAATCAGAAAAATAAAATCTGGAACTCTGAATTGTATTCACAGTTAGCTGTGTTCACATTTTAGTCTACCTGTCTACTTTTCTTTTTTAGAAAATTTCGCTTATTGCCTTTCAAACTCTGAATATGTGATCAGAGACTGAGCTTCTGAATATCATATGACCTGGTATTTTAGTTTGATATCCATCTTAGTCTGATTCTTTAAATGCAGTCATTTGCATTACTTCTTCGTTTTAAGGTCAGGATTTGGACTTGTTCAAATGCAGTCAATTCGATTTTTAGACTTTAAATGTGTACTAAGTAAGGTTTTTAAGGCTACTATAGTATGGATTTGAATCTTGTATGCAAGTTGAATTGATGGTTCAATGCCACAGATTTTGAGTCTGATTTGTGCGATAAGCCTCGATATTAGGAAATATCTGCTTTCCTATAGCAGGGGTCTCAGTTTGCTTCGTTATTTTTCTTTAGATCTAGTTTAAATTGGTTTCATGTTTAGCTTACTTTATTTTTCTCTTTCAGAATGAGAGTGTTGTATCATAATCTTCTATTGCACTGTCTTTTAAAATTCAAGTGAGTCATTTTTGTTCAGTTATACCTTGGTTTATACGCATACCAGTCAGTCATGTGCTGGCCAGGGCCAGTAGGCCCAACTGACTTTTGGGTCTGGTCTTGGAGGCCCCTTTGGAAATGAGGAGTGGCCTCCCTGTTCTCGTTTGTCCTGGGCCTCCTTTTAAGTCTAAAAGTTTTATTGTTGTTGATGTTAACTAGGGCAGCCCAGCTTCCGAACATCTAACGCCCCTCCTCCCTTCCCTAATAGTTGAACACCTAGGCCTTAAATCGTGTTAGTTCAATTATTTGTGGTAATTAATTTGAGGCAAGCTATAATTAGACGCTTAATAACAAATGGCTCTTGTGTTAATTTCATAATATAGACGTAAAATAACAAATGTTCGTAGAGAAACCTTTAGGGCCGTTTAAAATACTATCGCGATTGTGGACACGTTCGCATGACACGGTTACGATTTCTTTAAAAATAAATTGGAGTATACGTTCGCGTAACTTCGGCTAAACTTTCTTAATAAAATAAAGCGTTATTAATTATGGACACATTTGCGTGACATGATTTTTGACGCGCCAAACAAATGGGTACACATACGCGTGACCCGTCTCAAGATAATTTTTAATTTAAAAGCGGTAAAGGGGTAAATGCACATAGGATCTAAAATTAGTAATAATAATAAACCAAGTAAGATCAAAGCGACCATGCTAGAACCACGGAACTCGGGAATGCCTAACAACTTCTCCCGGGTTAACAGAATTCCTTACCCGGATTTCTGTGTTCGCAGGCCGTAAATAGAGTCAACTTTCCTCGATTCGGGATTTTAAACCGGTGACTTGGGACACCATAAATTATCCCAAGTGGCGACTCTGATTTTTAATAAATAAACGATCTCGTTTCGATTGTCCTTTAATTGGAAAATCTCCCTTATATTTATGCCCTTTATGGGGTATGGGTAAAAATGAGGTGTGACACAGAGTATTAGGGGAAAATGTACGACCCCACAACACCTTTTGATTTTTCAGTTTTTCTTTCACAAGACCCTGGGTTGCATCAACCTTGACCTTTTTTGAGGAACCAGCTTCCTCACTAGCACCAGTCTTCATTTTTACTGATTTTCGTGCACTCTTTCCTTTCTCAGCAGATAACACTTTGTCAACGGACTTCCCAACCATATGCTCACCAGATTCTTCAACTAGATTTTCACTAGATTTTTTGTCCTCAACATTGCTTACACCCATCTTACTCTCTTTCTCAACAGATATTTTTATCCTCAACCCTTCTCAACTCCTTTCTAACAATAGAAGCCTCCCTTTTGGTCTTAGGATTAGGAAGATTCTTTAAGGACTTATGAACCAAGGAACCAGGTTCCTCTTCGACCTCATCATCAACATTCACAACTTGTGCAGGAGGCACCACTTTTTCATTGACAATCTTTCCATCTTTCACCAGTCTCCTCTTCCTCTTTTACATTTTACTTTTCCTTAATACATACTCAAAGTCTTCCTTCTTTTGCAATCTCGTGATGGGTCTTTTAGACATTAACCTCTGGGGAGGTGCCTTTCTACTCCTAGCACTAATAAAGCTCAGTAGAGCAACATTATCATAATCTTTTTATTCACTATCCTCCTTTTCCTCCTCATACACTGTCTCATCTCAGGGACACCTATGGATAAGGGCTCAACATAAAAGTGAGGAGAGGGAGAAGGATTAATATTGACCTGGAGTAATTGATAGGAACTTGGGGTTGACTCATCTTGGGTGAAGGGATCAGGTCCCTCAGCAGGTGCCCCAGTAGTACTGTCCGGTGCTGATGTTTCAATAGGCACCAATTCCCCTCTCAACTACTGTACTATTTTCTTTCCCGTAAAACTCAGACATGCCTTCACTACACCCAATGATAATTCCCTCAACAACTATAGACAACATGTTTTCTATGGCTTATTGTTCTTGTACCCCTATGGTAAACTCAGAAGTAAAAAGAGTATTACCTGTAGAATCAAGGCCAGGGGCCGTCATTGACAATTCAGTAAGGATATGGCCAACATCTTGTTCCCACTCAAGAGTAGATCTTCTTGCACAGGCAGACTAGTGACTTCTAGATTTTCTTCTCTCTCTACAGTATCCTGTTCGACCATTGCTTCATCCGAGGCAAAAGGAGAGGTCACAACCACAAACCTTTTGGAAGTCAAAGTTTTGCGACTCCAATGAGAACCAGTACCTGACTAGGTCGGAGAAGTGGGTGGTTGTGACTCTGATTTAGGGTTTAAACTAGTCAGAGTGGGGACTGTTGGCTCTAATACTAGTGTTTTAATGGGTGAAGGCACAATGGGGACGATGACTGGAGCATTTTGGGCATCCTGATTTTTAGTCATGATGGAGTTTAGTGAGTTGAAGAAGAAGGTGTTTGGTTTGAAGAAGGGAAAAGAGGAATTTTGGATTCTTTGATGTAGATCACTGCAAAAGTGACTGAAAGGGGTTATTTAATAGGGGTAAGGAACCTGTTAGGAGTGGGTGGCAATTTGGGTAGTTGTGTCGGTTCATAAGAGGAGAGACATTTGGGTTCAAACAGCGGGAAAGAAAAAAAATTGACAATTGATGACATGGGACTTTTTCAGCCGTTTAAAAGTTATGCATGAGAGTACAGAGGAACTACTAACCTGTGTCGAGGAACCAGGTTCTCCGACAATTTTTGCAAATGTAAGCCTCATCCTTTAACCAACGTGCAATGCATTTGCTGCTTCTTTGCTATGTAATTGTCATGCATGTCTACCTGTAATAGTATAGAGATGAGTTAGACTGTGGTAAAAAACACTTTTTATCTATTTTACCTATACATCTCTTTCGTAGCCAATCCTCGAGGGACCAGGTCCTCAGCTTGATTTCATCAACCATAGAGAGATGCAATTTCGTTCAAAATGCTATCTGCTCGGTGCTTTGGTGAATATGTCTGCAATTTGATCTTCTGTGCTGCAGAATTTCATACAAGTAAGCCCTTTTTCAACATTATCTTTGAGGAAGTGATGTCGCACGTCAATGAACTTTGTTCTATTATGTTGAGCTGGATACTTGGCCATGTTAAGAGCACTGGTATTGTCACATAGTAAGGGTACACGCTCAGAGAACACACCAAAATCTTCTAGCTACTGTTTACTCCATAACAGTTGAGCACAGCAAGATGCAACAACCACATATTCAACTTCTGCAGTTGAGAGGGCCATTGAGTTTTGTTTTCTTGTACCCTATGAAATTAGACATGAACCCAGAAAGTGTGCCATGCCAGAAGTGCTTTTCTTATCCATCAGATACCCAGCATAGTCAGCGTCTGCATACCTAATTAAATCAAAATTATCTCATGAGGGATAATAGAGAACCAAGTACCGTGCCCCTTTGAGATATCTCAGGATTCTCTTGGCTACTTTTAGATGGGATTCCTTTGGATTAGATTGAAACCTGACACAAAGACCCACACTAAAAACAATATCTGGTCTGCTAGCTGTGAGATATAGGAGTGACCCTACGATACCTCTATACATGGTCTCATTCACAGAGGAACCAGGTTCATCCATGTCTAGACAAGTGGTTGTTGCAATGAGAGTATCAATGATTTTTTATCCTTCCATGTCAAATCTCTTGAGCAGCTCCTTGATGTACTTTTGTTGACTTATCATTGTCCCCTTGGGAGTTTTCTTCACTTCTAAACCCAAGAAAAAGTTTAGTTCCCCCATCATGCTCATTTCAAACTCACTCCCCATGAGTTTTGCAAATTTCTCACACAGAGAATCGTTTGTTGCCCCGAAAATAATGTCATCAACATAGATTTGTACAATGAGCAGGTTCCTTCCTCGTTTCTTCATAAAAAAGGTGTTTTATATTTTTCCTCTTGTAAAACCATTTACTAGAGGAAATTTTGACAACCTTTCATACCAAGCACGAGGGACTTGCTTTAGCCCACACAGAGCCTTATCAAGTTTAAAGACGTGCTTAGGATGCTCATGATTCTCAAATCCAAGTGGTTGCTTGACGAAGACCTCTTCTTTTAGAAAGCCATTCAGAAATGTACTTTTTACATCCATTCAGAATAATTTGAATTCTATATGAGATGCAAAGCCAATGAGAATTCTGATGGCCTCCATTCTAGCAACTGGAGCAAACGTTTCATCATAGTCAATCCCTTCTTCTTGATTGTAGGCATGAACTACTAGCCTTGCATTATTCCTTGTTGCTTTTCCAAACTCATCAAGTTTATTTCTGAATACCCACCTGAATTCCTATAACAGTTCGATTAGCGGGTCATTGAACCAGGTGCCACGCACTGTTCCTCTAAAATTGATGGAGCTTTTCTTGCATAGCTGTAATCCAATATGCATCTTTCAATGCTTTCTTGATATTTTTGGGCTCTATGTGAGAGATAAAGGCTAAGAAGGCAAGTGAGTTTCTTGTCTTTGATCTAGTTTGAATTCCTGAATCAAGAGGAGTGATTATGTTTTCAAGAGGGTGTGAACTTTTGTGCTTCCAGTAAGATGCTTGAGTCTCATTGTTAGATGATCCAGGTAATTCAGACTGTGAACCTTGGCTTCTCCTTATCTTAGCATATGGGATGCCTTGGACAACATCGACAACTCTATTCTCAGCTTCAATTATTATGATTGAGGGACCAGGTTCCTCTCCATCAATTGGAGATATGGTTGCACCATCCTCATTTGATTCCTCAACGTGGCTCATCATATCAGCATTTCCATTTGCCATGGCAATGACTTCACCAGGGACAATTAACTGTTTTTCGTCTTGATCATTCTTATCATTCAAATCCTTTCCACATGGGTCACGAGATTCATTAAAGATCACATATATGCTTTCTTCAACACATTAAGTTATTTTGTTGTATACTTTGTAGGCTTTGATTTGTGATGAATAGCCTAGAAAGATTCCGTTATTGTTTTTGGCATCGAATTTTCCAAATGCTTCCTTTCCATTGTTAAGGACACAACATTTACAGTCGAATGTTCTTAAATATGTTAGCTTGGGCTTCCTACAGTTCAGCAGTTCATATGGCATTTTGTTCAGAAGAGACCTGATCATGCACTTGTTCAACAAGTAGCATGTAGTGTTGACGGCTTCTACCCAGAAACCTTTTGCAATGCCACTGTCAATCAACATTGTTCTTACTATATCTTCAAGAGTCCCGTTGTTCCTCTCCGCAATACCATTTTGTTGAGATGTTCTTGGAGCTGAGAAATTGTGAGTGATGCCACTTTTAGCACAAAATTCATCAAATTTGGTAGTATCAAATTCTGTCCTATGGTCAGATCTGATAAATACTTTATTATGGCTCATCTTCACCTGGATCTTCTTCACAAATGCTATAAACACTTGAAAGGATTCATCCTTGGTTCTGAGAAACAGAGTCCAAGTGAATCTGGAATAGTCATCCACTATAACAAATATGTACTTCTTTCCTCTTCTACTTGGCACCCTTATAGGTCCACATAGATCCATATGGAGGAGATCAAGTGGCCTTGAGGTATTAACTTCCTTTTTGGGCTTGAAAGAGGATCTGACTTGCTTTCGTTTTACACATGCATGACATACCCTGTGATCCTTGAAGCTTGAATTGGGCAGACCACGAATCAGGTCTTTCTTGAGCAATTTGTTTAGCAATGTGAAACTTGCATGGTCCAACCTTCTATACCATAGCTCAGCATTATCATCAACAACACTCAAACAACTGAGATCTCCATTTTGCAAGGACTCAAATTCAGCGATGTGGATATTTGTGGATGTGCATATCTTGGATAAAAATTCCACTTTGTTTCCTTTGTCACAGATTTGGGAAATATTCAGCAAGCTGTATTTCAACCCGTTCACGTAGTACACATTTTAAATAGAGTGAGAAAGAGACTTCCCGATCCTTCCAACTCCCAGAATGTATCCTTTCTTTCCACTTCCAAAGGATACACTCCCTCCTTGCAGGGCCTTCAGCGAAATAAAATCATTTGTACTTCCAATCATGTGATTTGAGCAGTCGCTATCCATGTACTATTGTTGGTTGCTCCCTTTCACTATTACCTGCACAAGAAAATCAAGAGTTAGACTTAGGAACCTAAACAAGTTTAGGTCCCTTGTAATGAGGAAAGGGGTAAATGAGAGCTCTTTTGGTCCAAGCAGGCATCACACGTTTTTTGTATGAAGGATCAGGTTTCCTAGCAGTAGTTACTTTTTCAGCAAAAACTTTATTTTTTTGTTGAGATTGAAATCTGGCCTTACAGGTTTCCTTAAAGTGCCAGTGTTACTACAGTGAGTGCAGAGCCATTTATCAAGTACAGTAACATACTTGCTCTGAGGGTTGTAGGGAGTCTTTTTCCTTTGAAACCCGATTCCCTACCTATTTCCCCTACTGTTTGTATACATGGAAGTGATTGCATCAGAGGACCGGGTCTACTTAAGTGATTTTTCTAGGTCACTCTTCACTTTTCCTAGGTCTTCCTAAAGTTGTCTGTTTTTCTCAAGCTCTGCGCACAGACTAGATTTCACTGATTTTAACTCATCTTCAAGCCTAATGTGTGCTTCACTTACAACTTCCTTTCCGTTTTGAGTGTTTCTAAGCCTACTTTCCCTTTTTAGTTCCTCAATTGCTTCCGTTAGGTCTACAACCACCACTAATAGGTCATATCTCTCATGCTCAATGTTAGCAACCCTCTTAGCTAAAACTTCTTTCTCCTTTGTTACACACTCAATGGTCTCTTTTAGATCGAACACAACAACCACTAGATCATCTCTGTCATGTTCTATGTTGGCAATTTTTTCAGTTAAGACATCTTTTTCTTTCTTTAGACTCTCAATGGTTTCCTTTAAGTCTACCACCACAACTACTAGATCATCTTTCGACTGTTCTACTTCTCCCAGTTCCACAGTGAATGCATATTTATCATTTATAAGACTATGATGCACATCAATTAAAATATTTGCCAAAGACATAAGTTTTTTTGGAGAATAAGACTTTAGATTTCTTTGAACATCTAAGAAGTTTACCTTATCATCATCATCGTCATCTTCATCATTGTCAAATTTTGCCATAAGGGCAAAGATTAAGTCATACTCAGCTGATTCACTTCCCACTACCTTCATGGAGTTATCACCTTGATCATCATCTTCTTCAGATTCACTGGAAGTGTCCCCCATGCAGCAAGGGCTAGTTTCACAATATTGTTAGCGTCATCTTTTCTCTTGAATCGTTTGTCAGAACCTGGTTCCTCTTAGTTGCTTTGTTAGTGTTGTGTTTGTACTGATATTTCTTGAGGAGAGGGCAATCCTTGATGAAGTGTCCTAGCTTGCCACACTTATGACATAGGTCATACCCTTTTGGCTTGCTGGACCTGCCCCTTTTTGGAATGCCTAAATTTCTGTGAACCATTTTCTGAAACCTTCTTGTCAGGTAGGCCATATCAGCATCCTCACCACCTGAGTCATTACTATTTGTCTTGAGGACCAGGTTCTTCTCCCTTTTGGGCTCTCTTCTCTCATTATCCTCCTTCTCCTCCTCCTTCTTCTCCTTCTTCTCCTTCTTTTTCTTCTTTTTCTTCTTCTTCTTCTTCTTATTCATTTCATAGGTCTTGAGATTGCCGACAAGTTCATCAATGGTCAGCTCCTGAAGATCATTTGCCTCTATAATGTCATTTACTTTGCTTTCCTAGGAATTAGGTAATCAACAAAGTATCTTCCTAACAAGTTTGTTCCTGGGGATGATCTCTCCGGTGAGTGAAGCTCATTGATGATAGACGTGAAGCAAGTGTGCATATCCTGAATGGAATCATCGTCCTTCATTTTGAAAAGCTCATACTCTATGGTCAGTATGTTAATCTTGGACTGCTTTACCTACGTTGTCCCTTCATGAGTTGTTTGGAGAGCTTCCCAGTTCTCTTTAGCTGATTGGCATGTTGAAATCCTATTGTACTCATCAAGGTCCAATACCACAGACGAGGATTTTCTTAGCTTGAAATTTCTTTTCATTAGCCTTGCGGTCAATATCATTATATTCCTTTCTTATTTTAGGAACTGTCATTACGGGGTCTCCAATGGTCTTCGTAGGAATGAAAGGTCCATCGCAGATGATATCCCAGAGCTCTGAGTCTTCAACCGTGATGAAGTCGTGCATCCTTGTCTTTTACCATCCATAGTATTGGTCGTTGAATCTTGGTGGTCTGTAGGTAGACTGACCTTCTTCTAAGTTTGGAGGAGCAGCCATGATGATCATTTCTAGGTGTTCACTTGATAGAAAGAACCCCCTCTAATACCAATTGATAGAAATTAAGGGTCCACCGAACTATATAGAGAACCAGGTTCTCTATTAGTTCCCACAGAAAATACACATACTGTAGTAAGTAAATGATACAATGGAGTTTTACATGAAAAACTCCTAGTTCACGGGACCAAAAATTACAGCCTACCCTTGTAGGATTTCAACTTCACTATTGAGCAAACTTTAGATTACAAACTAGTGTAACCTAGGAATTAACCTCTTAATCCCTCACTAACTTGTAAAAACACTATTACAAGCTACTTTGTAATAATTCTATTACAAAGACTTTACAACTCGACTAACTCTAGCCAAGACATAAATACAAGGGTTTATGATTTACAAAGATTTCCTACACAATGCTTATAACTAAGCTAAGTAGGAATTAACAAGTAGAGTGCTTTAACAAAGGTACAACACAACTAAGGACATGTAATAACTCGATACATGGAACTGGTCCGTTGTTTTGTTGTTCTTTGTTCTTGATGTCCTTGAGAGTCACTTGCAAGATTGATAGATGACTTGAGAGAATGCTTGATCAATTCTTGAATGTGCACGTGTTTTGTTTTACCTTTGCTTGATGTTAATAATTCATTTATGACATCACTTGAATGATGCAAATAAGTTAGATAAATGGCATTCCCCATAAAGCTGACTGCTGCACTATTTTCGCACTGTTGTGTATGCAGACAATAACTTTACAGCTGGAAGAGTTGACTTGTATAGTCACCTCGGGAACTGGTAGCTATCTGTTCCCTCTGCTATTCCTTTAACTCTGAAGAGTTGAGCTGTGTCTCCAACTTGAGACTTGTTGATATTTAAGTTCTTGAGGATATGTATCAAGTTCCTTGTCTGGTTCTTAATAGTAAGTTTGTTAGATCATAAAAATATACCCAAATAACCTATCAATTACGTTCTTTGAATATATTCCGAGCGATTTTGGTCCTTAAAGTTTTCCTAAACTAAATATTTTTAATTAGCGAGAAACACTAGATAAGTTTCGTAAAATCACAAAGACTGTATGCAACATCCAAAACTGCATCATACACTAGAAATAAACCAAAAATAACAAAAATTATATCTTAAAAAAACTTGCCTTAAGGACCAAAATTGCTCAAGAATATATTTAAAGGCTATTTGAACTTGCCCCAAAACATAAGAGACCATTTTTCTCACTTGCACAAAAGTTCCACCTCCCAAAGGAAAAGGCAGTGGCAGAGCCACATAGCTCCAAGGGGTTTCAATTGGCACCCCTTTGCTGGATAATTACATTATTTAGTGTAAGTATGTAATTTTTGACCCGCACGATTTTTAAGAGTTATTTTTAGTATTTGTAGTATTTTTAGTACCTATTTGATTTTATAGAATTTTAGTATATTTTTATTTTCAATTTTAATTTTTAGACACAAAAAATGAAAGTACAAAAAAAATAGTTCATTACATATTTTCTTATTTCTTTTACTTAAGGCCATTAGTATTTTATTGTAATATTTTGATTTTTACTATGATTTCGATTTATTTCTTTTCTCTGCCCTTACTTGAAAATACAAAAACAAAATAGTTTCATATTATGCTATAGTTTTACTTTAATTAATTGAATTAAGTTTAATTTATTTAAAGGGAAGAAGTTTTAGTTGGTTAGTTTATCGATCTTTAGAATTAAAGAGTTCAAAATTTGAGCCCAAATTCGGATAGCTTATTCCTCTTAGCCCAAAACTCCCATAACTCATAAATATAACAAACCCTAAAATAAAAGACGCCTCTCTTATTCTCACAAAAGAGAAGACTTGCCGCAACAAACAGAAGAGAGAACGAGAACCTTACCCCTTCTCCAGAAGCCATCGGCAGTAATAAGAAAAAGAGGGAGAAAAGGAGCAACGACTCTCTCATCTCTCTCGATCAAGGTCAGCGACCGCGCCCCCATCATCGGAAAGCATCCACAAAACTCCCTCCTATCAAAAACGAGGTCAGCCTCCTCTGTCGTCTCCTCTGTTTGCCATCTCAACCACCATAGACGCCACTTAAAGCTCCAAAATTAGTCCATAGAAATCCAGAAACATCCCTTTCTCAACCCAAAAAAAAAATGCAGCAAACATAGCCTGCCAAGACCCATCACATTCCAACACTAAAAACACTCCAAAAGCACTGCGAAAACCAGTCCAATCCAGCCCCAAAATCAGCCAAAAACGATCAAAACAACAACTCAAAATTGCTACCATTCGAGTTTGAGTTCTCAGTCAAGGTTCCTTTATCGGCGAGGTTTCCGATCTGAGATTAGTGAGCTTCCCGGCGAGGTTCTTCGCTTCATGTCGAGTTCTCCATTTTGTTTTAGGATTGTCGTCTGATTTCTTGTAAATTCATTTGGAGTTTTTGGCTAAATGAAAGTTCTTATTCTCTAATATGCTTCTTAGTTTATGGTATTTGCTGCAATTCTGTTTGGCTTATGAAAGTTAGATGAATATTCTTGTTAATACTTGATTACATCATGTCTAAATCATGAAATTGCTTGAGAATTTTCATGGGTTGGATGTGTATTTTTGTTTCTATGAGTTTGAAGTATTCATTAAGTTGAAATTCGAGGCTGCAGGCATGTGAGCAATAGAAAGCAAAAGATCAGAAACCAACAGTAAAGAAACATCATTAAGTTATGATAGTTATTCAACACGACATAGTGTATGTGAGGCGTTAAAGATTTAGGCATATGAAGATTAGGATATATGAATTTGATGTTTTGCTTGCATATGAAGATTAGGATATCTAAATTTGATGTTTGGCAGCAAACTGGAGGTAGGGAGTGAATTTATTTGTTCGTAGTCCTTCGTCTTATTTCTATGTTATTCTATATCTTTGAAATTTTGATGATTTCCATAAAGGAAAAGGGATGAGCTATTATATGGTTTAGAGTAATTGATTTTGAGTTAATAAGTTTGCTAATGCAATTTGAGCTCTATTTTATTTCGATTTGATTTTATCTTTTAAAAGTAGTTAAATCTCGCTAATTTGCTTGTTTGTTAACAGAGGATATATATATTTATTCATAAGCTAGCCCATATTCACTAATTATGAACACGATAGTATGCTTTAGGCGCGTTATTAATTAATTGAACTATCGTAATTATGTATACATTCGCGTAACATAATTATGATTCCCAAAATAAATCAAGGTACGCGAACGCGCGACTTTGGCCAAACAATTCTTAATATTAACGAAGCGTGACTAATTGTGTACACGTATGCGTGACATGATTCTTGACACGCCAAACGAGACGAGTACATGTACGCGTGACACTTTTTCTTGATAATCCCATAATTCCATAATTCAGTAATTAAAAGCCGTAAAAAGGTAAATGTACATAGGTTTTAAAATGAGTGATTAAAAAATTAATTAAGTCAGGTATGATTAAAAGAGACCGTGCTAAAACTACGAAACCTCGAAATGCCTAACACTTTCTCCAGGATTAACAGAATTTCTTACCCAGTCTTCTTGTTTTCACAGATTTTAAAACAGTGTCAAATTTTCTCGATTTGGGATTTAAAACAAACCGGTGACTTGGGACACCATATTATTATTCCAACTGGCGACTCTGAAATAAATAAATAATTTCATTTCAATTAATTTTATTTTAATTGGAAAAACTCTCTATTCCTTCGAAAAAGGAGGTGTGACAGCTCTGGCGACTCTGCTGGGGATGGAACCCAGAATCTCTGGTTCAGGGTTCAAAATTCGAGCTTGTAATGTAATATGTAATTGGCTTTATTGTTTGTGATATTACTGTGTTTGTGGGTCTAATGTGGTAATTTTCACTCATTTACCGCTTTGATATTATTTGAATTGTATTTAAATGTCTTCTTACGCCTCCCTTCTGAGTCTTTTAAAAATATGGTGCACACGTACGCATGACCTACTTTTTTGTTAGAAATCGTACCAAATAGAACGAAGCTGGATCAACAACTACGCCGGCTAGACTTTCATGCTCCTAGTACATTGCCCCCACCTCTGCTCGAGTTGTCCGCTTTGATAAGCCATGTCTAGAACAAAACCTAGAATAACATAGCATCATGCCGGATCCTTAGTAGGAATGTTTGTTTGCATCACGTGCATTTGACTTTGGGCACTCAACACAGGGGTTAGGTCCATCTAGGAAAGGTGTCCCAAAAATAAAAGACCATCCTGATGCACCCTATGTGCTACATATTACATTCTTCAAGGGTATAAGGGATCATTTGACGGACCAATGATGGTTGAGGATAAATGAGAAAGAAAAGAGGGTGAAGTTTAAAAATGAAGCAAGTAGGGCCCAATTATATTTTTCTTTCACAATTGTTTTTCAAGAAAAAGACCAAAAAATGACTTTCCCATCATTTTTCAAAAAAAGACAAAAAATATGTTTCCTCCAAATCAGTTTTTTTTAATTCTCGCTCGTATCCAATCTTTCTGAACTATGCATACCTGGTTCTCGTCTTTCGGGGAAGGATGCGTAGGCAACCACATAGGATCTGGTCTTCCTAGTGAGTCTTAAGTTCTTGGCTTCGAGGATTGTAGCCAAATCTTGCATGTCTAGCCACTTTTGGCCACATAGGTCATTTTGCAAAATATGGCTCTTTTCGCTAAGTGGCTTGTTGAATTGTGTCTGGAGAGTCTTGAGTTTACAATCAGTTTTCTCCTAACTTTAGGGTTCGTCCTTATTGAATTTATATTTCTAGCCACTCTTGGGCCACATCGGTTGTTCTTGTAAAATGTGACCATTTTCGTAACAGTGAACCATGTATTAGAATCTTGAGTTTGCAACTAGGTGTCATATTACTTTAGGGTTCGTCCTTGTCGAATTTGCATCTCTAACCGCGTTTGGCCATACCGACCCTATTTTGCAAATTGGGCCATTTCTGCAAAGTAATTGTGAGGGTCATTATTATTGGGAGTTTGAAGCCATATAAACCTTAGTGAGGCATTTTCCATGTCTTAGAGGTCAATCTTGCTAAGTTTTCACTTTTATCAACCTCTTGGCCACGTAGGCCGTTTTGCAAAAATTGCCTCAATTGTGTCTTGCATGTGTCTAATAGGAAGTGTTTTGGTCTTACATAGTGTCTTGAGTCACTAACTATGTTTGGTCTTATTTTTCTCATTCAGGTATGGATCCATTTGTCAGAACTTGAGCATGACGGACGCCCCAGGACCATCTAGTCAGGACCTCTACATTCAAGAGCTGCTTAAGGAGACTTTTTTATATTTTGAATCTATTTTTTATGTTGTCTTTTACTTTCTAGTCCTGTACAGTAGTACTAAGTCTTTTAGGTGGTGTCAGAATCTATCATAGTCAAGTTGAGTTTGTCGAGTCTTTCGTTGTCGTATTTCTGATTCTGTATTCAGAAAAAAAGTTATAACTGAAAAATCCAAAAAAGATTTTAGTTTTTAGTTTATTTTGTCCATTGCTTTTTCAGAACTACGCTTGATATGCTTCATGTGGAACATGATATGTTGGCAACCTACATAGGGTTCGATTAAATCGTTTATGAAATTAAAAAAAAAAGTAAAAGAAAAAAAAGGATGAAGTTGTGGGATGTATGAAATGAAAGGAAAGAAAAGAGTGAAAATTATAAAGAAAAAGAGAAGAAAGAAAATGAAAAACCAAGGAGTTCTAGAAAGGAAAACAAAGAGGAAAAGGGCAAGGAGACTAGTGGGATGATGCCATATGACCTTGCGTTCCTCACAGTTAATTGATGATAGGTGCATTGCACGTAATGTGATGTTATTATATGATAAATGCCCTAACGCTAACATGTTGGCTTTGTCTTGCTCCTCTTTGTTATCCTTATTATTATCAAAAGGAAGGTGGCTGATTTGTGGCATTCTAGCGATTCATCCATACAATACAAGGTGAAAGAGCAAGGTAGTCATGGCTAGCAAAGACTTAGACACAAGTGTTGTTGACCCACCGAAGGAGATTGTGGAGTCGGAATCTAAATTGAATGAGGAGGTCCAAAGGTTGAAACAGCAGATGGCAGAAATATATCAGGCTTGGATCAGGGGGCATCCTCCACCTTCATTCCCTTCTAACTACACTGAAACCCTGCAACTATCCCACCACTATCACAAACCCAGGTTCCCACTACCATTGACTTTTTCCCTCAACATGCACTAGGTTTTACCCCTTACCACAACTACCCTGACACCTCATCCCAAACTTTCCGTGCTCCACCAGCCAAAATAACCTCATACTCTGCTCCAACATCTGCTCCTGTTTTTGTAGCCCCTCTATCACACCTCCATTTTCACCTACACCCCGTAAAGGGGCGTAAAGGGAGTTTTTCCAATTAAAGGACAATCGTAACGGGATTTATTTATTTAGTTCAGAGTCTCCACTTGGGAGATTTATGGTGTCCCAAGTCACCGATTGAATCCTGAATCGAGGAAAAGATTGACTATGTATTACAGTCCGCGAACCAGAAATCCGGATAAAGAACTCTGTTAACCTGGGAGAAGGTGTCAGGCATTCCCGAGTTCCGTGGTTCTAGCACGGTCGCTCAACTGTCATATTCGGCTTATCTATCTGATTTTAATACATGTTGAACCTATGTGCAAATTTTAACTTCAACCGCTTTTATCTATTTTTTAAGGAAAATTGCAACGTCATTAAAGCAAGTCTTGAACCACGTCACATAAATGCACCCGTGGTTTTTGACATATTTTAACATCGTTAAGATTTGGATTTGAGTCACATAAATGCGCACCCGAGTTTAGAAAGGTAACACTATTAAAATACGCGCCTACAGAGACTAGCGCGTTATTACTTTGGGGAAAATCCGTGAAATTCGTTAAACGGCCCATCCCGAAATCTATGTATTTTTATATACATTTAATGAGGGCCCCGTAGTTTATTTGTTTGTTTAGCGAGGCTCATCTCATTTTTATTATTCAAAAGGCAAACCTAAAAGCTATGGTGATTTTCCTATTTTTTACTTGTCTCTAATAATAAAAATAAAACCTAACTAATTATTATCTTTTAAGAAATACTACATCTAGATCTGCAAACTCCAAACAGTCTACGCGAAGGAATCATAATCCAGGCCAAGCACAAACTGGACCAATCACAGACATGGGTCCAGGCCCCAAACGGATATGCATGTCAGACCCAGGCCTAGACCATTTATTTCGGCCCTGAAGCTTACACTTTATGCAAAGGGGCTATCGATCCCCAGCCATTAAATTAAACAACGCTTCAGTTCAATGTGCACAAGTGTTCACTGAAAGTTTTAAAACCATAAAGTTTAATGAACTAGCTCAACGAAACGAACAATTAATCTGATTCTTTACCCCAGCCCTTATGCTAACCAAAATTACCAACTCCAGTTCACGTATCTATCAGATTTAAAGTCGTTGTTCATGCTAGGAATTAACACGGACAATCATGAAAAAGCTTAACTTATTGAGGTGATTAGATATTATACCATGTTATTCGTACAATAAGTCATGTCTAATTTTATACCCGTTTATGATCCCAACACCCTAAATATGGAAGCTATAGCAATTGGCTATTACGAGCAGCTTATATAGTCCAGTATAAATTCATGGTCATATAATCAATAATCCACAGTCTTTCTAGTTTAATTACAAGACAAGTTTAAGAAATTACTAATGCGTATTTGAAATTTATAACTACAAGCTATACTAATAGTGAAATACATAAGCAAATTCATATGATAGCAGTGCCTCATCATTTGATTTCATAATCGTTCAGATACATCGAATGAAACTTCAAAGCATTAGAGACAACAAGGAACCTGGAAATATAATCGAGTAGAAGGAGGAGTTAGCAACAGAAGAGCAAACAACAGCAACCAGGAATTCAAACAGCAACCATCACAGTTCAAGACCAATTTTTACCCAAAATCAACTCGACCACAACCCAGAACAAGTTGCAAAAACCAATAGCAACAGCAAATATCAAAACGAATAGACTCAATAGAGTTAGAATTAAACCAAAACTTAATCAGTAGACTACTGAACCACTTCAGCAATGAGAATCACTATCCAGAATTTGACTTACACCTATGAATGCAATGAAACAATATATTTTTTTTGGTTTTCTGTTCTTAAACTCTCCAGAACTCTAAAAAAAACTGAATGCCTTAGCTTTTAAAATGCTGTCTGAGACTGCCTCTTCAAAGAACTCTCAAAACTCTCTCACTCCCCTCCTCCTTCAGGTTTTTAAGACTTCTATTTTTTACTCCAGGTCTGAAAAACTCTCCTCTTATTTCTTTTGAACTTCTATATCTCTCCCCTCTTAGTCTGTCCGAATCCCCCTTATAATACTCTCCAAAATAAATCCCCCCTCATTCTAAGGTCTGCCATGTTTTTTATACCCTAAGACAGACCCCTTTTCCAGCCTGTTTTAACACTTAAATCATTAAGAAATGTGTTTCTTCCATCATATTCCCTGACATCCACTACTAAGTGTCTAATTTCATTGTTTAATTCAAAGGTGTATGGGTCATGCTATATTTTAATCGATTCCTTTTAGGCCTCCACATACCATTATGTTTTGTTTCCCACTAACTATTAGATTAATGATTAATTAAGTACTTTACTGATAGCCCACTAGCAAGACCATTTGCCCAACTTTTAAACCCCAAATTACCCCTGAAATTATTGTGATTTACTGTCCTAGTCCAATTCCCTTTCAATCTGCACCCAAAAACCTATCGGCTATAACTCATTCCCTAATCAAATAACTAAGCTGATTCCTAATTGATCACCAAACTACAGCAGCTATAACCAATTTAATTCAAATTCACTTAGCAGTTCAAACTTAGAACTCAGATTAGATCAAATGGTATCCAAATGAAGGCCAACGAATCAGGACAAAACATATTTGAACATAACCAAGTTAAACTTCCAACCATGATTGACACATTACGTGGGAATGGCTAACTATATTCACAACTCTAAACTAAACAAAATTAATGAAATACTGTAACATACTGGACGAAAATAAACTGAATTTATATGTAAAATGATGAACAACAAAAACAAGGAGCCAAACATCACAGAAAATGAGACCATTTGAACTAGTAATACTAGTAACCAATTACAAGACTAGACACAGTTTTTGTACAAGAACATTACAGACACTGACTTTTACAACCAAACTAAAAGACAAACACACTCAATTGATTCAACATATGCCAATCAACCACATGAGAAAAAAAAAGAAAAACTGGACCAGAAAAAAGGTCAGAAAGAGAAGAGAGAAATAAGTCGAAAAGATGATGAAATACACCGAAACTTAAGCCGATAAACAACAACAAAAATAGAAAAGAAAAAGAAGAAAAATACCTCAAAATTACAGGCTAAACTCCAAACAGTTCCCATTTTAAACTTCGATTCGAACTTTTGAGATCCAAACGGACCTCAATCGAGTGTTCTCGACTGAAAACACTCGACTAAGGTCGATTAAGAACCTTCAATTTCCCCTTTACTCGGACAGGTTCCAGGTTTTGGCTCTCTAGGGTTCTTCAATAGATTTAAAATTCGACCAGTTCTAGCAAGATTTGAGCCAAAGTAGGGGTGGTTTGGGAACGAGGGAGGTCAAGTGGAGCTGGGGGTGAACTTGGGACTGGTTGGGTAGGTTTAGGGTTTTTCTCAAATCTTTGATTGAAGATTCGAAACAAACCGGGATGATTCGAGGTTAAAGGGGTAGGGATTTGTGTTGAGGGTGGTTAGAAGGTTTAGGGGTGTGAGTTTCGTGGTCACCGGCATCGTTGCCGCCGACTTTCAGGCGAAGGGGTACGAGGGAGGCTAGGGTTTGCTGGAGGGTCGTTTGGTCTCTGGTTCTTGGAGACGAAGGGGAGGGGTTTGGCTTGGGGGGGAACGGGTAAGGGATTAGATTTATATACCAGAGGGGGAAACGAATCTTGGCGTTTGATCTGATGAGATCAACGGCCTTGATTGATCATTTAAGTGGAACGGCGCCGTTTAGGCACTCCTAAGACCGGATCCATCTCCGGTAAACGGGTCGGGTTGGGGAATGGGTAAGGAATAGATGATCTCGGTCATTGGATTGATTCAATCCAATGACACTGATTGAAAGTGACATAAACGACGTCGTTTGGGACGTCTGAGTGGGCTGATCAGTTGGACCAGGTTAGACACAAAATTTAGGCTGGATTTGGTCAAAATTAATATGGCCCAGTCCGATTTCTCTTCTATCTTTCATTTTTGTTTTCTTTTCTTTTTAAACTAATCTTCAAAATTAAAAACCTAAAAATCCTATTTTAAATTGTAAAACCAAAATTAACTTAAATTGCTAATTAACTCTTAAAAATATCACACAAGATTGAATAAAAGAAAATTACACGATTTTGACATTAAATATTAAAATGCGAAGTACATTACTTTTTGTGAATTTTTTCATTTTTGTAGAGCATACTTAACTACTCCGAATTACAGAATTAAATCCTAAATGTCAATGCAACCTATTTTTGTATTTTTCTTTAATTAAAACAAAGATGAACATGCACAGACAACCGAATAATTAACAAAGTGCCACGAAAATTCTCCAAATTGCGTACAAAGAAAAACTATTTTATTTTTTGATTTCTTTTGGAGTAGTTCCTGTGAGGCAAAAATCACGTGCTCACAGCTGCCCCACTTTGTCTGAAAACATGAAGAGTTTTCGTGCAAAGATAAAGTGAGCGGATACGAGCGATTTTTGCCTGTTTGAACACTCCGTGTGAAGCATTTTCTTGAAAGATTTGACCGAACCTCTGCTTCGAAGGTTTTCCTACATATCCCTGGCTAAAAGGGAATCAGGTCAATGTAGTTCGGGAAGTTTCGGTAGCTGGGACTACCATGAACTGTGGTTTCACTGTTACTGTTGCTGCTACTGATACTGCTTACTGAACTCCTTATTACACCTTGATAAAAAATAAAGAAGTTATACTAAGCTATGGTCTATGAATTACAAAGATTTATTCTCAAACTTGGTCATGTGACTGTTGTTGCCTTGTTGCCTTGCTGTCTTGTTGCCTTGTGTTTCCTCTGATGTTTCTTGATTTGTATTCTCTCTTGATTGCCGAATTTGAACTGCTTATTTCCTTCTTGTGAGCTTCGAATTATTTTTCCTTCGAAGCTTGAACTACCTTCTTCCGACTAGTGTTGCCTTCCTTCCGACTTCTGAACTTTAATTTATACTGGGGATCTTTGTTGTAACCCTCCTCTTTACTGACTTCAAACTCCAATGTATTCCTCTAATATACGGGCGTGCCCCCGACTTCAAAACTTGAAATGTAAAGACTGAAATGTATTCCTCTGTTATATGTGCGGGCTCCCAACTTCAAAACTTGAAATGTAAAGACTGAAATGTATTCCTCTGTTATGTGGGCGGGCTCCCAACTTCAAGACTTGAAAATAAAATGCCACTCCTCTCTTCAGGCGGGCTCCTGACTTCAACAACAACTTAAAAATAAAACGCCATTCCTCTCTTCAGGCAGGCTCCTGACTTCAACAACAACTTCGAAAATAAAACGTCATTCCCCTCTTTAGGCGGGCTCCTGACTTCAACAACAACTTCGAAAATAAAACGCCATTCCTCTCTTCAGGCGGGCTCCTGACTTCAACAACAACTTCGAAAATAAAACGCCATTCCTCTCTTCAGGCTGGCTCCTGACTTCAACAACAACTTCGAAAATAAAACGCCATTCCTCTCTTCAGGCGGGCTCCTGACTTCAACAACAACTTAGAAAATAAAACGTCATTCCTCTCTTCAGGAGGGCTCCTGACTTCAACAACAACTTAGAAAATAAAACGCCATTCCTCTCTTCAGGCGGGTTCCTGACTTCAACAACAACTTCGAAAATAAAATGTCATTCCTCTCTTCAGGTGGGCTCCTGACTTCAACAACAACTTAAAAAATAAAACGTCATTCCTCTCTTCAGGCGGGATCTTGACTTCAACAACAACTTAAAAAATAAAATGCCATTCCTATCTTCAGGCGGGCTCCTGACTTCAACAATAACTTCGAAAATAAAACGTCATTCCTCTCTTCAGGCAGGCTCCTGACTTCAACAACAACTTAGAAAATAAAACGTCATTCCTCTCTTCAGGCGGGCTCCTGGCTTCAACAACAACTTCGAACTGCATTCGTATTGTTATTGTTCCCCCTTGCCTCCTGAACCATTTTCCTTCTAACTTGAATTATCTTTCTTCAGAACTGCTTCCCTCAAAACTTGTATTGTCTTCCTTCTTCAAAACTACATCCCTCAAAACTGGTGTTTCATTCCTCCGCAAACTGCTGGGATAATATTTTTTTTTCAAAACATGTTATCTTCCTCCTTCAAAGACTACTTCCCTTAAGACTTATGTTATCTTCCTTCTTCCTCAAGTGGGTACTTGACTTCAGGAAAATTTTCAAAAATGAACGAAAATTTTTCTGCCCCAATTCGATAACTTTCCTTATATCATACCTTTCCGTCATCAATAGCATTTCCTGTCCCTATTTTAAATCAAAGAAAGAATTTGGTCAGTTTAAAACGTGGTGGTTGGTTGTGATACTCCTGCTGGGGATGGTTTTCCCTTTTTTTTTCATGCTATGCGTTGTCTGACCATCTTGAAACTTGGCTGATTCCTTCCGACCTTCTTGACGATTCCTTATTAACAAACCTCTCAACCATATTCCCAGTCTCCTTATCTGACCCCATGTATTTTTCATGACAGCTGACTTCACTTGAAGATCTTGCATGTTTATTGATTAACCACTTTCTCCATCGTCTGTGTTACTGAAACACCTTTTTCCCGTGCAGACCCAATATCTTCTTTTGTGGTACTGTTCGTGAACTGGCATTTCCCCAACCTTTAAGTCTCCTATGAATTTCCAAATTATGTCCAACGCTTTCCGCGTTGTTCTTTCTTGATTTTTCCGCTGGCCTTGGTCTTATAACCTTCGATTTCTACTAGGGATATCCTTCTTGATACTGGTCCACCCTTTTGTCAACCTCATCATCGAATATACCCTTGGTTCAATCCCCCTGGCCCTCCTTTTGTTGCACTGTCCCTGAATTGATATGGACCAATCTTGGGTATTTTGCGCGAACCTCAAAGCATGTTGACTATTACCAGCTCATTGTGCTTATTCTTTCCTGACTTATACCACTTTGATGTACTAGTCAGATCTCGTCTTGCATAATTGGAAAGCCGATGGCAAATTTTGAAATCATTTCTCACTTGTTCTGACCAAAGAGACTCAAAAAGAGGAAATGACAAAGGTAAAAGGAACGGAGTAAAAGACAAAAGAAAGAGATGACTCCTAACAAGAAAACTACAAAGTAAAACCTATCATATGTGGATACCAACTCTATTGGCCATGACATGCACACGTGGCCTATCCTCCGTCGTTAATCGCCTTTCACAATCTTCATCTGGTGCTTTCCTATCTTATTCTCAATCTTTATTCGACTTGTAGTGCCCGAAGGGTTTTCACTATCAAGCCTCTCTCATTTGTTTTTTCTCTCAACTTATAGCCACCTCAAGGTGCCCGTGAAGGTTTTCACCGATAAGACTCTCTCATTTTATTACTTTTCTACCGGGGATCAGAGTGTTATTCTCGACTTCCATTTGCATGACTTGGCATCTTTCGAAGACTGGTCAAAAGGTCTTTCTTTGGACCGTAACGTGGGGTTTTGGATAGGGCTAGAAAGAAAGGGTATTAGCGGCTCAAAACGAATCAATTTGGGTTCAAAATTTACAACCTTCGGAACTAGATTTCTTTACATCAAACACAACTTCTGCCCCAGTTTCTTGCTTGGGGATTTTTGATTTTTTGTTACACTATGACCGAGCCGTGAAGCGCCTATGTATCCTCTTTGAGGAATCAGGTCAGACGTAGTTCCCAATTCCTTTTTTTGTTTTCCTTTTCACTTATTTATTATTTTCTTTTCTTTTCTTTTTGTTTCTTTTTTCTCCTTTCTCCTTTCTCTTTTGTTGTTTTGTTGTTTCTGTTGTTTTCTTTTCCTTTTTCTTTTTCTTTATCTTCCATGCTTGTGTTTTCTAATCTTTGCTACCGATTTCGAACGAGGGGTATGAAAGAAAACCAATAAGTCTCAAAGGGTTAACGAAGGATAAAGTGTTTAGATAGAAGAATAAAATGCCTTTGTCATTCCAATCTTCAAAACATGCCAAGCACAAACAACACAATTAAACATTCACCACATCTTCTGATTGTTCCAGACTTGATAACCATATCCATACATTCGCCTTTTCATTTGTCATTTTTAAAGCACCGTTGGGCAACACTCTCACTTTCGTTACCATGAACGACCCCTTGCCAATATGGCTAACTTGCTTTTATGGTTTTCTTTATGTTTTACTTGACCCAGTTTTACATGGATCAGGCTTCAAATGACCTCAAGTTGTTCCTATTTCCCTTAAGTGTCCCGATCATCTCCCAATGGCTTTATAATTAACTTTTAAGATTAGGCCTAAACTGTGCGCGCATGTTATGTCACTAGAATCGACGTTTGAACAAAAGAAAACACAAAAGGATAAAAAAGAACTAAACATATAAGATGACTGGAGGTAACAAAAGACCAGAATTTGCATTAGACAATCGGTGAAACGGTTCGCACAACAAGATAAGTAAAGCAACTAGAGTACAATCTTGGAACAAACCTGAAACAAACTTGGACAAAACTAAGCAAACCGCTATGACAAAATGGAAGAATAAGAGGGTTTGACACAAGACAATATCCGTATCACAACCCTAAAATAACCCGGATAACATAAATGACAACAAAATAAACCACCAAAAGCCCTACTCCGGCTGACCAAGGAATGGAGCGCATTCTCAATTACCAAGCACGACATCTTAGCCACTGAGCTTCGCATTAAGACCACTATCCACTTCAACATCTTCAACGTTAGTCAATATCCCAAGAGTGTTCACATGCTCTTTATTACTGTTGTCGATCGCAATCACTCCTTCGTGAATCATTCTTTCTATTTCCCTTGTCAATGAATGACAAGTCTCAATGCTATGCCCTGGGACATTGGAGTGGTATGCGCATCGTGTAGTAGGATCAAAGCTTCTTGCACGTGGATCTAGAGTATATCCGGGGAGCGGCTCAATCACGCCAGCATGCTTTAGCCTTTCAAACAGACTTGCATAAGATTCTCCGATAGGGGTGAGAGCCTTTTCTCGTTTCAGCAACCTCTCATTCCTAAATGCCTTATTTGGCCTAAAACCTCATCCAGGGGGTTTCTGGTGTGCTCGTGGGGGTGGATAGGCATTTTGGGGAGCTGGGTACTTGGAAAGTGAAGCATGTCTTTGGGAGTCCCGTGGAGAGAAGTAGCGTTAGGGAGGGGAGTAGCATTGGAAAAATATAGTTGGACGACGAGTGATGGAGCTACTCGGGTGGCTGGGAAAGCTGTCATAAGTGGGTAGATATGGAGAGTATGGAGGATCATCCGTTATTGTGTTAGGTGTTTGGGTAAGGATAGAGTTCAGGAAGATATGGAGGTGGCGGGGGTGGTGCTTTCCCAGTCATCCATGCCCGATACATGTTTGCCACATGCTGTCTCAACATTTTTACCTCTTCTACCAACCCGTAGCCCTGTTCAACTAGCTGTTTTCGGGCATCGGTACCAACCCACTTAGTTCTGTTGTTCTCTTCCATTGTCTTTTGCCTTTGTGTTGCAGGGAAGCTTTACTTTAGAACCATAACCAACCACCTTTCTGGAAATATAAAGAGAACAAAATAGGAGCAACCTGTTAGCGTTAGGGTTTTCAACAGATAGGAAAACACACATTGAGGATGCAATGCAACTAGGCAATTAACCCTTTCTATTATGCATTTGCTTCAGTTATGTACGTCATTCCGGCTTCTTATAATTGTGCTCCTTTTGAACGCCTCCTTCCTTTATTTTCTTTGTTTTCTCATTTTTTCTCTTTTCTATATGTATATATTTTTTCTTTTTGATAGTGGCCGAATCTTATGTGGATTGCCTACGTATCATGTCCTCGCATGAATCAGACCGTGCGTAGTTCTAACCACAAGTGCGAAAAATAAAGACACCATTTTTGGATTTTTCAATCTTCATTAGCAAAACGTTCTATTACAAGGCAAAACATTTTTGAAAGGAAACTGAAAGACTTGATACAGACTATAGACTTTATGCAAAAAGGGAAATACAAACTCCAACGGACAACAAACTCTGAAGACAAGGAACATACAGACTTCAAACTGTGAATGTCTCAGAGTTTTGAATTTTGGCGCCCGCGGGGCGTCGTTCAGCCTCGCCGCGTGCTTTTGGTGCAAGGCCCCTCTGCAGATCTTTCAAATCTTCCATGATCTGGTGGACATAAATTATTATTGAAGCAAAGAAGGTGGTACGGGACATATCCTCACAAGCTAGGCCCTTTACGGTGATGTAGTGCCTGATATCGTCGATTCTTCCCTTGATTCTGTCCCTTTCCATAAGCAATCGCTCTATTTGTTGATTCCGCATCCCCAGCACCGGAGCGTTGTAAAAGAGTTGATCCTGAAACTCATTCATCTGTTTCTCCATTCGGGCCATCAAATCATAGCAGCGCTTCCTATCTATTCTGGCATCTCGGGCTTGTCTAAAGATCTGCTCTTTGAGAGTGGATATTGTTTCTCTCAATATAGCGATGTTCCCTTCGTAGTCCCTCTTTATTTTCCGCATATTATTTGCTCGCGCTTCTGTACCCCTTGCCCATCTGGCTCGAGTTCTTGATAGCTTCCGATCTTTCTAAACCTTTTTGACATTCAGTGATTTGATTTTTTAGCCCATTTATCAACCTTTCGTCTGACCGACTCTTTTGTTGGTTGTCAGCATCTTTTTTTATTTGTCGGATTTGGGACTTCAGTGCCCCTATTTCTTGTTCCAATTTGTTCTTTTCCCCTTTGTCGGCAGCAGCTTGCACACTGTTTTCAAACTCCAGGTCCCTAATTTGTTGTTTCAGCTTGCCTATTTCTGCCCTGTAATTTTCTTCTTTTGCAAGCCAACCTTATTGTTCTTGCGATGACTCAGCAAAATCTTGGAGGTGAGGTCTTTTGGTTGGTCGTTCTGGTTCGTCTCTTGCAATGCTCTTCTTTCTATACCAGGCGAGATAAGCAAGTGAGACTTTGCCTCTGGATAGGTCACGCACTCGAGTATTTGCCGGCAAATACTGGCATTTGCTCCATATATAACAAACGGTCTTTTCATGAAATTGGCCGTTGTTGCCAACCTCGACTGCATAAACACTGAGATCTTCATCTAGGTCTACCACCTAACATCTTCCCAATTGTCTCTTCACCCGGTAAGGCGCATAAGGTTGAATACCTTGGAGTCCCATTAAGAGGAAGTGAGGACCAGTGGCGGGCATATACACAACAAGATGCCAACCCAATGTCCAATCTATTTGTACCACGGTGATGGCACGGAGATAGGATACCCGGTCCTCAAACCCTTCCGGCAATCTGAGCCCTAAAACCCTCTTGTTATATTCTTCACTGCAACTTTTGTCTGTAGATCTATAACTCATGTACTGAGGATGATGACACAAGTGCTCGATCAACTATATCTGCAATAACAAACTGCACCCCTCAAAGAAATTTGCCTCGGCTTTACAAGCTGTGAGAGCTCGGTACATCTCAGATACTATCATAGGGGAAAGCGTGCTTTTGTTGCTGGTAATGAGAGTTTTGACGACTCCCGCCACCTTTAAATCAATATTTCTCTCTTTCCGGGGAAACACCACAATGCCCAAGAATGCTACCATGAAGGCGAACCGCCTATGTTCATCCCATTTTGTCCGATTCCTTTACTGCAAACCCCGCTTTTTGGATCGTCAAACCCTCATATATGCCCATGAACTGCAGAGTAGAAAAACCACTATCCAATTCAGAGTACGGGACTCCCTTGCTTATTCTCAGTAGATCCATCAACTGGTGCGCATTGACGGCTCTTGGAGCAATCAGATATTTGTGCCTTAGCCCCTCAGTAATGTCCGTATAACCTGCTACCTCTTCTAAGGTTGGGGTGAGTTCAAAATCTGAGAAGTGAAATACATTGTGGGCTGGGTCCCAAAATGTAACCAAAGCCTTTATGATATCCCCCTAGGATTAATCTTCAGCAACCCAGTGAGGCCTCCCAGGTATAGCTTGACCGTGTTCGCGCCCTGATTCGCCCAAGTCATCCCACCACATGTGCAACTCCAAAGGGATCTTGTTCACTATTGTTACGTGTAAATTCTGACTTGTGCTCATTCTGCACATTTATTAGGGTGGTTAAGCAAAAATCACGATTCAATTGACTCAAGGATAACATGGACACTTTTCTATTTAAAATAAAACTTGGTTTTGCCAATACGGCCTTTCAGCACCTCGGGGGATCCGACATGAAGCTGAGTTATTCTAGGTTTATAACCTGGGTATTTGTTCTAGACTGTGTACCCGAGCGGACAACTCGAGTCGAGGAGGGGGCTACGTACCGGGAACCAAAAGGCCATCCGGCTTAGTAACTTGTCCGAGCCTCTTTCTTATTTCAAGGTATGACACTAACAGAATAGGGAGTCTCGACCAGCGAGAACATCCCCGAAGATGAGAAGAGAAGTGTTTCGTAACAGTTTATATACATTTCAGATAATATCAAAGCGGTAAAATCATCACTTACCACGTTAGGCCCAAACATGTAACAAAATCAGATAAAGCCAAATACAACAATTTATCTAAGCTCGAATTCTGAACCTTGAACCAGAGATTCTGGGTTCTGATCCCCAGTAGAGTCGCCCGAGCTGTCACACCTCCTTTTTCACCTACACCCCGTAAAGGGGCGTAAAGGGAGTTTTTCCAATTAAAGGACAATCGAAACGGGATTTTTTTATTTAGTTCAGAGTCGCCACTTGAGAGATTTATGGTGTCCCAAGTCACCGGTTGAATCCCGAATCGAGGAAAAGATTGACTCTGTATTACAGTCCGCGAACCAGAAATCTGGATAAGGAACTCTGTTAACCCGGGAGAAGGTGTCAGGCATTCCCGAGTTCCGTGGTTCTAGCACGGTCGCTCAACTGTCATATTCGGCTTATCTATCTGATTTTAATACATGTTGAACCTATGTACAAATTTTAACTTCAACCGCTTTTATCTATTTTTTAATGAAAATTGCAACGTCATTAAAGCAAGTCTTGAACCTCGTCATATAAATGCACCCGTGGTTTTTGACATATTTTAACATCGTTAAGATTTGGATTTGGGTCACATAAATGCGCACCCGAGTTTAGGAAGGTAACACTATTAAAATAAGCGCCTACAGAGACTAGCACATTATTACTTTGGGGAAAAACCGTGAAATTCGTTAAACGGCCCGTCCCGAAATCTATGTATTTTATATACATTTAATGAGGGTGCCGTAGTTTATTTGTTTGTTTAGCGAGGCTCATCTCATTTTTATTATTCAAAAGGCAAACCTAAAAGCTATGGTGATTTTCCTATTTTTTACTTGTCTCTAATAATAAAAATAAAACCTAACTAATTATTATCTTTTAAGAAATACTACATCTAGATCTGCAAACTCCAAACAGTCTACGCGAAGGAATCATAATCCAGGCCCAGCACAAACTGGACCAATCGTAGACATGGGTCCATGCCCCAGACGGATATGCATGTCAGACCCAGGCCTGGGCCATTTATTTTGGCCCTGAAGCTTACACTTTATGCAAAGGGGCTGTCGAGCCCCAGCCGTTAAATTAAACAACGCTTCAGTTCAATGTGCACAAGTGTTCACTGAAAGTTTTAAAACCATCAAGTTTAATGAACTAGCTCAACGAAACGAACAATTATTCTTATTCTTTACCCCAGCCCTTATGCTAACCAAAATTACCAACTCCAGTTCACGTATGTATCATATTTAAAGCAGTTGTTCATGATAGGAATTAACACGGACAATCATGAAAAAGCTTAACTTATTGAGGTGATTAGATATTATACCATGTTATTCGTACAATAAGTCATGTCTAATTTTATACCCGTTTATGATCCCAACACCCTAAATATGGAAGCTATAGTAATTGGCTATTATGATCCAGATTCACCTTCACATTAATGTCACATTTAACTAAATTAACTATAGCAAATCCGAGCAGCTCATACAGTCCAGTACAGATTCATGGTCATATAATCAATAATCCATAGTCTTTCTAGTTTAATTACAAGACAAGTTTCAGAAATTACTAATGCGTATTTGAAATTTATAACTACAAGCTATACTAATAGTGAAACACAGAAGCAAATTCATATGATAGCAGTGCCTCATCATTTGATTTCATAATCGTTCAGATACATCGAATGAAACTTCAAAGCATTAGAGACAACAAGGTACCTGGAAATATAATCAAGTAGAAGGAGGAGTTAACAACAGAAGAGCAAACAGTAGCAACGAGGAATTCAAACAGCAACCATCACAGTTCAAGACCAATTTTTACCCATAATCAACTCGACCACAGCCCAGAACAAGTTGCAAAAACCAATAGCAACAGCAAATATCAAAACGAACAGACTCAATAGAGTTAGAGTTAAACCAAAACTTAATCAGTAGACTACTGAACCACTTCAGCAATGAGAATCACTGTCCAGAATTCGACTTACACCTATGAATACAATGAAACAATATATTTTTTTTTTTGGTTTTCTGTTCTTAAACTCTCCAGAACTCTAAAAAAAACTGAATGCCTTAGCTTTTAAAATGTTGTCTGAGACTGCATCTTCAAAGAACTCTCAAAACTCTCTCACTCCCCCCCTCCTTCATGTTTTTAAGACTTCTGTTTTTACCCCAAGTCTGAAAAACTCTCCTCTTATTTCTTTTGAACTTCTATATCTCTCCCCTCTCAGTCTGTCCGAATCCCCCTTATAATACTCTCCAAAAAAATCCCCCCTCATTCTAAGGTCTGCCCTGTTTTTTTTACCCTAAGACAGACCCCTTTTCCAACCTGTTTTAACACTTAAATCATTAAGAAATGTGTTTCTTCCATCATATTCCCTGACAACCACTACTAAGTGTCTAATTTCATTGTTTAATTCAAAGGTGTATGAGCCATGCTATATTTTAATCGATTTCTTTTAGGCCTCCACATACCATTACGTTTTGTTTCCATCTAACTATTAGATTAATGGTTAATTAAGTACTTTACTAACAGCCCACTAGCAAGACCATTTGCCTAATTTTTAAACCCCAAATTACCCCTGAAATTACTATGATTTATTGTCCTAGTCCAATCCCCTTTCAATCTGCACCCAAAACCTTTCGGCTATAACTCATTCTCTAATCAAATAACTAAGCTGATTCCTAATTGATCACCAAACTACAGCATCTATAACCAATTTAATTCAAATTCACTTAGCAGTTCAAACTTAGAACTCAGATTAGATCAAATGGTATCCAAATGAAGGCCAACGAATCAGGACAAAACATATTTGAACATAACCAGGTTAAACGTCCAACCATGATTGACACATTACGTGGGAATGACTAACTACATTCACAACTCTAAACTAAACAAAATGAATGAAATATTGTAACATACTGGACGAAAATAAACTGAATTTATATGTAAAATGATGAACAACAAAAACAAGGAGCCAAACATCACAAAAAATGAGACCATTTGAACTAGTAATACTAGTAGCCAATTACAAGACTAGACACAGTTTTTGTACAAGAACATTACGGACACTGACTTTTACAACCAAACTAAAATAAAAACACACTCAATCGATTCAACATATACCAATCAACCACATGAGAAAAAAAGAAAAGAAAAACTGGACCAGAAAAAAGGTCCGAAAGAGAAGAGAGAAATAAGTTGAAAAGATGATGAAATACACTAAAGCTTAAGCCGATAAACAACAACAAAAATTGAAAAGAAAAAGAAGAAAAATACCTCAAAATTACAGGCTAAACTCCAAACAGTTCCCATTTTAAACTTCGATTCGAACATTTGAGGTTCAAACGGACCTCAATCGAGTGTTCTCGACTGAAAACACTCGACTAAGGTCGATTAAGAACCTCAAATTTTCCCTTTACTCGGACAGGTTCCAGGTTTTGGCTCTCTAGGGTTCTTCAATAGATTTAAAATTCGACCAGTTCTAGCAAGATTCGAGCCAAAGTAGCGGTGGTTTGGGAACGAGGGAGGTCAGGTGGAGCTGGGGTGTGAACTTGGGACTGGTTGGTTAGGTTTTGGGTTTTGCTCGAATCTTCGATTGAAGATTCGAAACAAACCGGGATGATTCGAGGTTAAAGGGGTAGGGATTTGTATTGAGGGTGGTAGAAGGTTCAAGGGTGTGCGTTTCGTGGTCACCGGCATCGTTACCACCGGCTTTCAAGCGAAGGGGTACGAGGGCGGCTAGGGTTTGGTGGAGGGTCTTTTGGTCTCTGGTTCTTGGAGACGAAGGGGAGGGGTTTGGCTTGGGGGGGGGACGGGTAAGGGATTAGATTTATATACCAGAGGGGGAAACAAATCCTGGCTATTTGATCTGATGAGATCAACGGCCTGGATTGATCATTTAAGTGGAATGGCGCCGTTTAGGCACTCCTGAGACCGGATCCATCTCCGGTAAACAAGTCTGGTTGGGGAATGGGTAAGGGATAGATAATCTCGGTCGTTGGATATCAATCCAACGACACTGATTGAAAGTGACATAAACGACGTCGTTTGGGACGTCTGAGTGGGCTGATCAGTTGGACCGGGTTAGACACAAAATTTGGGCTGTATTTGGTCAAAATTAATACGGCCCAGTCCGATTTCTCTTCTATCTTTCATTTTTGTTTTCTTTTCTTTTTAAACTAATCTTCAAAATTAAAAACCTAAAAATCCTAATTTAAATTGTAAAACCAAAATTAACTTAAAATGCTAATTAACTCTTAAAAATATCACACAAAATTGAATAAAAGAAACTCACACGATTTTGACATTAAATATTAAAAAGCGAAGTACATTATTTTTTGTGAATTTTTCATTTTTGTAGAGCACACTTAACTACTCCGAATTACAGAATTAAATCCTAAATGTCAATGCAACCTATTTTTGTATTTTTCTTTAATTAAAACAAAGATGAACATGCACAGACAACACGAATAATTAACAAAGTGCCACAAAAATTCTCCAAATTGCGTACAAAGAAAAACTATTTTATTTTTTGATTTCTTTTGGAGTAGTTCCTGTGAGGCAAAAATCACGTGCTCACACCATCCATAAGGTAACTTACCGATCTTCTAGTGAACCCGCGTTCCAAGCTCCATATACCTATTTTATGCTCCAGAACCAACTTTCAAAGTCACGGATCTTTATTCCTACACCCCTCACTTTGAACCTCCTGTTTTGAAACCGAGAAACCATCCAAGAACATGGAGCAAGATGAGATATTCAGAAAAGTGAAGCGTTTAGAGTAATCTTTGAGGAACATGCAAGGGATAAGAAGCCAAGTAAGTGAGGCTTACAAGGATTTGTGCTTGTTCCCTAACGTCCAACTACCCACCGGGTTCAAAATTCCCAAGTTTGACCTATACGATCGACATGGAGATCCCGTGGCCCATTTGACAGGTTTTTGCAGTAAGATGAGAGGTGTCGGTGGAAAGGACGAATTATTGATGGCGTATTTCAGTCAGAGTCTGAGTGGGGCGGCTTTGGAGCGGTACACCCGCCAAGATGCTAGCAGGTGGTACATGTGAGACGATATGGCTCAGGCCTATTCCAGACATTTTCAGTACAATATATACATTGTCCTGAATCACCTATCCCTGATCAAGATAGAAAAAAGCCCAATGAAAGCTTTAGGGAATACAGGCTCAGATGGAGAGAGCAAGCTGCTAGAGTCAATCCCCCGATGGAAGAAGACGAAATGGCCGAGTACTTTCTTTAAGCTCAAAAGCCTACTTACGTTGTGCATTTGATCTCGGCTATGGGTAAGCCTTTTAATGATGTGATAAAAATGGGAGAAATGGTATAAGATGTGCTGAAGTTAAGCAAGATCATGAGCTATTCTGCCTTAAATCCACAACACAAGCAATTTAGAACGACATATGAAGCTTGCTGGGTTAGAAGGAACAGGATGATGTTGCCATGATTGTCTCAGGATCAGGACATGGCGCAACAGGTCCTCCCCACCAATGTACTTAGACTCAACCCCAACCCCAAACTTATCCCTGAGCTCCACATAATCCACCCTATTATTATCCTCCGAACAATGTCCGATCAACTGTCCAACCACTGGGTCACTCCTTATGGCGAGCGCCAGCACTTCATAATACTCTTTCGCCTTTATAACATTTTAGAGCACCCAATAACCCTAGAAAACATGGGCATGTAGGGGAACAAAGGCAAAGAAATAGTTTCATGCCAAACGGAGAATCCTACACAACTTGTTTGAAAGGTTAAAACATTCTGGCCTGATTGAGCCGCTCCTCAGCTATACTCTGGACCCATATGCAAAAGGTTTTGATCCTACTGTACGATGTATATACCACCCTAATGTACAAGGGCATAACATTGAAGATTGTCGTGCTTTGAAAAGGGAAATAGAAAGAATAATTCAAGAAGGGATAATTGTGGTCCAAGGCAGTAATACCCCAAGTGTCATACAGAATCCTCTACAGGTACATAACAACAAACAAATTGTTGGGATGATTTGAAATGAGAATGAATGTGCAGATTCTTTCAAGTCCTTTGGTGAGTCATTTGCGACAAGATCTCTTAGGTGGTTAGTTTTTAATTCAGCAGTTAGTGCTGAGGAAGGGTTGGTCAAAAGAGTCAATAAGCCATTTAGTGAAGACAATGTTATTGAAATTGGCAAAGGTCCCAGTAAATTTGATGTGCAACTCAGTGGCAAAGATCTCGAGCTTGATAATTGGAAAGACACTCCTTTCTTGGCTAGCCATGGATGAATTTTGGTGGTTTATTTTGTCGTCATTTTTGTTGTCCGGGTTATTTCAGGGTTGTAATCTGGATATTGTCTTGTGGCTCAAATCCTTTTTCCTTTTATTTTGCCTAGTTTGTTTAGTCTGAGTAACTCATCTAGTGTTATCTAGGTTGGTCCAGGGTTGTAACCCAAGTTTATTTTGCTTGTTTTGTTGTTCAAGCCCTTTCACCACCAATTTAATGTAATCTGTATTTTTTGTTATTTCTAGTCCATTTTGCTTAGTTCTCTTTTCCTTTTATAGTTCTTTGCATGCTGACTCTAGTGACATGACATGCATGCATAATTCTCATCCTGGTTTTGAAAGTTAGTCTAATCATGAAGCAAGGAAATAAGTTTTGAAGATGAATATTTGAGGAAAATAAGTAAAGATTTGAACATTTTGAGATCATATAAAACCCGAATTGTGTGAAACTGGGGCAGATAGTTTGGGAAGTTAATAGGATGACAAGAATTTATTACAAGAGAGTGTGTTGCAGACAATTTGAAGTGAGCAAATTTGAGTTCAAGTGCATCTCAAGTTACAATATAAAGCCAAGGGAGTTTGTCCCAAACTGACGGAGGGTGTCCATTGCGAAGAAGAAATCACCCAACGAGAGTTCTGTACTTGACAAGGCACTAAAAAAGATGGAGGGAATATTTGCGATATCAATACTGCAAAAGAAATATTGTGCATGATCTTCATTATTCCTCCTCAAATTGCATGTGTTGTACTTGATATTTTCAGAGATTGGGAGGCCCTCTTTCAGCTACTCAAACACTTTATACCCTTCGGTACCCTTTTGAACCTATGCTAATTTCTTTGACCTCCCCTCTTTTGGAATCAAGTTAGAGTTGTAAAAAAAAGGAAAAGAAGTCCATGTCCCCGTAGGTTTGTTTTAGAAAGTTCATTCCGACAGAAAATTTCTAAAATTCAAAAAAAGATTTAAAAAAGGGGAAAAAATAGCAACAAAAAAGAAAGTATTCTTTTGAACTACGTTTGACCTGATTCTTGTCACCACAAGATGCGTAGGCAGTCTTATGGTTCGGTCGCACCAAATAAAATCTTTCATAATCCCACGAAGTCAAGAGTTGGGCAATTTCCTTAGAAATTCCATCTAAAAAAGAAATCAAATTCCCTTATTTTAGAAATTAGGGAAAAGTTTATAAAATGGATTCCAAAAGTTGTAAATAAATTAATCTTGTTGTCTTAGTTATTTTGAGCCTTTATGATATCCTTTCTTTTTACCTTGTCTAAAAGCCACATTACAGTCCAAAAAAGACCTTCCAGATAGTCTTTGAGAGTGATGAGTCAGACATGCCAAGAGCATATGATAGTTTTACCATGACTAATGTCATATACAGAATCAGAGGAAATAAGAAGAAAAGAACAAAATGAGAGAGTTTTATTGGTGAAAACCCTCACGGGCACCATAAGGTGACGGTGAGTTGAGATAAAGAACAAAAAGAGAGAGGCTTAATGGTGAAAACCTTTGTGGCACCATAAGTCAAATAAGGATCGTGAATCTAATAGGAAAGTTGGAATGTTGAAGCTATTTTCACAGCTTGAAGGTATAACATGAGTTTAAGATTAGACTTGTTTGATAGATCAGGTCGCTCAATCCAAAATGCGTGTCATGATTATTAGAGTTGGTATCCACATCTGATAAGTTTCTAATTTGTAATTTTCTTATTAGATATCTCTATTTCTATTGTCCCTTTACTATGTTCCTCTCGCTTTGTTTAAGTCCTCATTTTGAGTTTGTTTGGTCAGAATAAGTGAAAAATGACTTCAAAATTTGCTATCAACTTTCCAACTATACAAAGCGGAGTCTGGCTAGCACATCAAAGTGGTATAAGTTAGAAAAGACCAGTATGCGCACTGAGTTGGCGACGATTGACCTGCTTTCAGATTCATGTGAAATGTAAAGGTTCAGTAAATGTCAATTTATAAGAAACATGAAACATATAGAGGGTATTGGGCTCGAGTGAATCAGAGGGATTTTTCGTGATAAGGGTTGACAGAAAAGTGATTAGTCAATAACAAGCAAGATCTTCCAAGTTGAAATCAAAGTTATCATGGCAAGTGAAGGAGCAATCACCCTCAAGGTCAAGGCCACAAACCGATTGTCACACCTCCTTTTTTACACCTACACCCCGCAAAGGGCGTAAAGGAGTTTTTCCAAATAAAGGACAATCGGAACGGGATTTGATTATTAATTATTCAGAGTCGCCACTTGAGAGATTAATGGTGTCCCAAGTAACCGGTTGAATCCCGAATCGAGGAAATTTATGACTCTATTAACAGTCCGCGAACCAGAAATCCAGGTAAGGAATTCTGTTAACCCGGGAGAAGGTGTTAGGCATTCCCGGGTTCCGTGGTTCTAGCACGGTCGCTTAACTGTTGTATTTGATTTTATCTGATTTTAGTACATGCTAGCTCATGTGCCTTTTATTAAATTTTACACTGCTTTTATTATAATTATTTTTAAAGAATTGCGACGTCATGAAAACGCGTTTCGAACCACGTCGCAATCAATGCGCCCGTAGTTATCAATACATTTTGACTTCGTCGATATTTGGATTTGGGTCACATCAATGCGCACCCGAATTTTAAGAGGGTTGTTTAATTAAATCGTACCTAAAGATACTAATGTAGTGTTATTTTTGGGAAAAGCCATGAAGTTAGCTAAATGGCCATCCCAAATTCTAATTATTTCGATAATTATTTACTAAGGGCCCCACATTTATTTATTTTTGCGCAGTGAGGCTCGTCTCAATTTGTGAAACTCTTTTCTATCATTATTTATTTTTAAGAATTACGATGTCGCGAAAACGTGTTTCGAACCACGTCGCAATCAATGCACCCGCGGTTATCGACACATTTCGGCTTCATCGAGATTTGGATTTGGGTCGCATCAATGCGCACCCGAGTTTAAAAAGGTTATTCAATTAAATCGAGCTCAAAGATTCTAATGTAATATGATTTTAAAGAGGACCATGGAATTTGCTAAATGGCCACTCCAATTTCTAATTATTTTTAGTAGCCCATTGTTGACAGTCCGCGCATGTGATTTATTCCGGCAAGGCTAGTAGCAATTCCGAAATAGCTACGATTTTCTACTTATTTGTATGCCTCTAAAAGACTAGTTAATTTGGAAATGGATTGCAATGAAATAAAATAAGGACCAAATTTAAAGGAGAATTGGGCCTGCCCATGGCCTTAGTGTGATCCGAACGGCCCAACGAAGATAGATTTATTTCTATTGTAACAATTAATAAAATATCCATGAATCCTTATACTGGAAAAAACGTGAATTCTCAGAATCCCTAAATGATCTATCCTACACATTACCTATCATGACCTGCTGTTCTTAATGAACTAAGTCAATGATGAATGAGTTTGCTTCATGATTTCCAACTGATTTCTATACCAATCTACTTACCATAATTATGATCTTCCAAACGATTTCAGAATCGTAAAACAAAAGCAAACCTTCTATTACACTATAATGACAAGATACCAATGACTAAGCTAAATGTCATCAAATTTGCTCATGAATTTTCATGTCATGTACACAGGTATAATTTCTTCTGATGACTAATGGAACTCACACGAATTTTCTGATCAGCCCAGGCCCAGGCTCAAAGCTTGTTCAAATGTCCAATTCAACAGTTCTAAACTACGCATCATTCAACATGTAATCTACCCTACTGAACAAGTTTAATTATACACATTCTGCCATTTACATAACAGGAGACCACACTATTACTATCATTAAAGATACAGGCTACTTTCAGTTGAATAACAGGCCTTGGAACATTTCATTTCAACTTCAACGAACATACATCAGTGAGATTCAGGGAAATGTACCTGGAAATTGGAATGTAAAATAGAGAAAAGGTGAGGAGTCAGGTACTTTGAACAGCAACAGCAACAAACCCAGCAATGTTACACCACAGAAACACAGACAGATTACTTCGAAAATAAGAAATATAAACCCATTCCCACAGATTAGTTTAACACACCCCTGTCCCTCACAGTAGAAGTCCAAAACGAGTAATGAGACTCTGAAATTGTTTCAGATCTTCATATTTGATGTTTTTATTCTCTGAATACCCTCAGAATTGAAATGCCAACTGAATAAAAATGAAAGCTCAAATTAAAACTTAGGGCTCAAGGCAGAAGATTGAGCTTCCGACCCCCCTTTTCCAAGGCATCTTATGCCCTTTTATAGGCAACCCCCAAAGAGAATGGACTAGGTTCTGATTTTCTAATTAGTCCCTCTCTATTTTCAATTTGGTCCCCCTATTTTTATCTTACTAAACAAGTAACTGCAGTATAATTATTAAAACTTACACTTGAACCCTATTCTAGAAGGCCCTAAGGTATTCCTATACTCATACAATACCCATACTGCCCTTCCCTATACCTTGATATTACTATTCCTATCAGAACTGCCATTTTCCATACCCAGATTACCCCTGAAAGCCTTTTAGAATCACTGAACCTACCCTTATCCCTAACAGTTATACCCAATACCCTAGCCTAGTCTGAAACTATCTAAAATTGATTAACTAGCAATCAGAAACTAACTAATCAGGCTGACTGAACCAATTCTGTTCAATTAACCAACTCAAACAAACTAAACAAACTTGAACTGAGCTTAAGCTACCACGATTAACATTAAATGAACTTAAAACTAATTATTAAATCACGAACTTATAATCATTCAACCAACTAACAAGCTCAAAATCAACAGTAATTAACAGAACCTAAACTAACACAATTAAACCATAAAATTAACAGAACAATAATGAAACAACGACTGCAAATAATGTTTCAATCATGCAAGTAAAAGAAGCAGTAAAAAAAAGAAAAGAAAAACTCACAAAGGCATAAGGGATTCCGGCCGGTCATAAACATCTGAATCCTTTCAGATTTTTGACGCGTAACATCCCTAACCATGTGTTCTTACACGAGAACACATGGTTAAGGGTACTACGGTTCGAAATCAAAAGGATTTGATTTTAGGGTTTGGCCTGCAATTCTTAGATCTAAGGTGTGGGTCGTTTCATGGTGATTTGAAAGAAAACAAACACGGATTAGTGTTGGGGAAGGGCTGGGGGTTGTAGGGTGTGATTTTGGGCTGATTCGGACAAACTGTCAACTAGCCGGAAAACTTCAAATCAAGATTCGAAGAGTTCCGGCCTTATTCGAGGCAAACCAACGGGTGCAATAGAAAGAGGAGGGTGAGGGGAGTCCGTGGTGTTAATTTTAGGGTGAACGGCATAGTTTGTGTTCACCGCCGGCAAGGATTTTTAAGGCGGCGCGGGTTAGGGTTTGGGAGAAAGGGTGGGGTGAGGAAGACGATGGAAATGGGGGGTAGGGGGGAACGGTTTGGACACTTATATACTGGAAACCTAGTTAGTTCTGGACCGTTGGATTGATGAGATCCAACGGTCCTGATCCCAGGACCCCGAAACGACGCCGTTTCATTTAAAGGGGGGGGGGGCAGACCGGGTAGGGACTTGGGCTGGACCGAATCGGGTGCTTTGAGGCATTTGGGCCAACGGAATACATGCAGAAATGGCCCAAATTTTAAGTCTCAAACAAGCTCACTTCCATTATATTTTTCATTTTTCTTTTTGCAATCTTGTATTTTTTTGTATTTATTTTTCTGATTTTTACAAAGATGCGAAATTAAACTAACAATTAAGCTAAAACCAATTAATGCCTAAAATTAACTTAATAACTATTTGCGACTGTTTCACAATTAAAATAATAAAAACGTTAAAGTAAACTATTTTTGTCATTTTCTTCATATCTTATTCTAAAACAAGTTAATCCCTAATTAATACTAAAGTATAAAATAAAATCCTAAGTGCAAAGAAAAAATGCGTATTTTTTGTATTTTATAAAAATTAACACGCCCAAATAAAAATGCAACAATTATCAGAAGATGACACCAAAACGCACAAAAATTGTAAAAATACAAAAAAATTATTTTGTTTGGGATTTTGGGAATTATTCATATATAGGGCAAAAATCACGTGCTCACAGCTGCCCCTCTTTGCTCGGAAACGCGAAAGGTTTTCGGGCAAAGACAAGTGAGCAAATATGAGCGATTTTTGCCCGTTCGAAAATTCCGTGCGAAGCATTTTTTTTTTGAAAAGCTTGACCGCATCCTGCTTCGGAGGTTGCCTACATATCCTGGGCTAAACAGGAATCAGGTCAGTGTAGTTCGGGAGTGTCTGGTAGCTGGGACTACCAGGAACTGTAATTGCACTGCGCTTGTTGCTGTTACTGCTTGCTGACCTCCCTTATTACATTATGTCAAAGATAAAAGAAGTCAATCTAACTATGCTCTATTAATTGTAAAAACCTATCTAAATTCTTCAAACTTGCTCTTGTACTTCCTTATTGCCTTGTTGTCTTGTTCTTTCTTGTCATCTCATTGTCTTGTGGTTTCTCGATAAAAATCCATGTTGCTATTCCCTGGTTAGTTGAGATGTTATTCTCTCTCTCCAAACTGCTGAACTTTAATAAACTCGAACTCGAATGTATTCCTCTGTTATTCAGGCGGGCTCCTGACTGCCGAACTTAAAATTGAAACTACTCGTCTATTATCCAGGCGGGCTCCTGACTTCGACTACTTAAAATATCTAACACCTCCATTTTCCAGGCGGGCTCCTGACTGCTGAAATTCAAAAACGTGTCTCTGTTCTCCAGGCGGACTCCTGACTTTTAAAATGTAACCTGTATGTTTCCGTTCTTCAGGCGGACTCTTGACTTCCCAAAATTTGAACTGTGTGTCTCCATTCTCCAGGCGGACTCCTGATTGCCAAAATTAAATTGTATGTCTCTGTTTTCCAGGCGGACTCCTGATTACCAAAATTAAATTGTATGTCTCTGTTTTCCAGGCGGACTCCTGATTACCAAAATTAAATTGTATGTCTCTGTTTTCCAGGCGGACTCCTGATTACCAAAATTAAATTGTATGTCTCTGTTTTTCAGGCGGACTCCTGATTGCCAAAATTAAATTGTATGTTTCTGTTTTCCAGGCGGACTCCTGATTGCCAAAATTAAATTGTATGTCTCTGTTTTCCAGGCGGACTCCTGATTGCCAAAATTAAATTGTATGTCTCTGTTTTCCAGGCGGACTCCTGATTACCAAAATTAAATTGTATGTCTCTGTTTTCCAGGCGGACTCCTTATTTTCGGGTATCTGACCTACATCCTATTATCCAGGAAGGTCCTGACAATTTACACTTGTTCTAATCGTGCCAACTTTGCAATCAAATTCGATTCCCCTTATGCATTTCAAGATTATCTTGTATTTAATCAAACCGCACTTTGCAATTAAACCTGCTACTACTTGTCTTCCTTCTTGGAGAATTCCTTTTCCACGACTAACTTTCTGCCCCTGTTACAACCAAAGAAAATCTCGTCAGTTTAAAATGGTAGTTAGTTGATAGCATTCTTGCTGAAAAACCCTTCCCCTGCATTGCTTTGTGTTGACTGCTTTCCACATACTGTCCCTGAACCACTTCACTTTCTGACCAACTTTTAAATTTCCCGACATCCAGCGACCCAAGTGTTTTACACCCCTGCTGTTGTTTTACTTTTCTGACCTTTTGTTTGAGCTTTTGTCTTTCCCACGACATTCCGCAATCATTTCCCCGATGAAACTTCCGTTAATTCCCTGTATACCACTTTACCTCATGTTGTTTTTGACATGCTTTGACCACGTTGTGCTTTACAATTCCGGAAACAGGTAGTGGGCTTTGCAGTCCCTTCTGCTTGCTTTGACCAAAATCAGTACTGGAGTATCTCAGCTAGATAAAACCCTCAACAGAAAATGAAATGCGACGATTTTTGAGTTAAGGATAAGAAGAATCCAAAACCATATGACTGTTTTAAAAAGCGAAAGAAAAGAAACTTATCTGAGCGAAACAGCTGGTACCCATGATCATGACATGCATTTTGGATTAATCGGCCCAATCTGTCCAAATAACCAGCTTTCAATTGCCATACTTTGTTGCCCAGAACTTCCATCAATTGTTTGAATTACCCAGACCTTACCCTTGTTTTCCTGCGGTACCTCGAAACATTCTTCCACTCACAAACCTTTTGCCTTTTAACCATCTTCCAACTCACTTTTGCCTAAAGGTGCCCACGAGGGTTTTCACCAATAAGACTCTCTCATTTATTTTTCTCTCAGCTCCCGTCGCCTTACGGTGCCCGTGAGGGTTTTCACCGATAAGACTCTCTCATTTTTGCTTTCGTTCTTTCTTGTTTGAACTAGAGTGTCGCCACTGATACGAATTACCGTCACCTGCTCGACCTGGCATTTCTTAGAGATTGATCAAAAGGTCTTTCTTTGGACTGTAATGTAGGCTTTTGGATGGGGTTAGAAAGAGGGGTATAAAAGGCTCAAAACAGTTCGAATGGGTTCAAATTACAACTTTCGGAATCCAACTTTCATAACAAACACAATTTCTGCCCCAGTTTCTTGCTTGGGGATTTTAGGATTTCTATTTGATATGACTGAACCTCGGAGTAAGGCTACCTACGTACCCTTTCGGGATCAAGTCAAGCGTAGTTCGCTGTATTTAACTTTTGTTGTTGTGATTTTCTTTCTTTCTTTTCTTTTTCTTTCTTTTCCTTTTTTTTCTTTTCTTCTCTTTTTCTTTTTTTTCTTCTTTTCTTCTTTTTTCCTTTTCTTTCTTTTCTTTTCTTTTTCTCTTTTTCCTTTTCTTTCTTTTCCTTTTGTTTCTTTTCTTTCCTTTATATTCGACACCTGTGTTCTCAGATAGTGCCGCTGATTCCGGAAGAGGGGTATGAAAAATAAGTAAGGCTCGAAGGGGATAACAAGGGATAAGAGTGTTTGGATAGCAAGACAAAATGCCTTCATCATTTCAATCTTTAAGATATGCCAGATACAAACAGATACATTCAGAAAATAAAGAAATCATACATAGTATCTCTTGACCGCATCAGAATTGATGGCCATTTCTACACATTTTCCTTCCACATCTGTCAAATACAATGCTCCGTTTGACAACACTCTAGTTACTACAAATGGTCCCTGCCAGTTTGGGGCAAATTTTCCTTTCGCTTCAGCCCAATGAGGCAAGATCCGTCTCAGGACTAATTTCCCGACTTCGAATTTCCTTGGACGCACTTTCTTGTTGTATGCTCTTGCCATTCTTCGTTGGTACAGTTGGCCATGACACACTGATGCCAATCTCTTCTCGTCGATCAAACTCAACTGCTCAAGACGGCTTTTCACCCATTCGTCATCATCGATCTCAGCCTCTGCAATGATTCGCAGAGATGGGATTTCCACTTCTGCGGGTATTACTGCCTCGGTACCATATACCAGTGAGTAAGGAGTCGCCCCCACCGAGGTACGAACGGTGGTGCGATATCCTAACAATGCAAAAGACAATTTCTCGTGCCATTTTCTGGATCCTTCAACCATCTTCCGGAGTATTTTCTTTATATTCTTATTGGCTGCTTCAACCGCACCATTTGCCTTGGGACGGTATGGAGTAGAATGCATATGAGTATTCTTAAACTGCTCGCATGTCTCTTTCATCAAATGACTATTAAGATTAACCCCATTATCTGTGATGATTACTTTTGGGATCCCAAACCGACAGATGATAATTGCATGCACGAAGTCAACTACAGCCTTCTTGGTCACAGACTTGAACGTCTTAGCTTCCACCATTTGGTAAAATAATCTATAGCTACCAAGATAAACCTATGCCCATTTGATGCTGCTGGATCAATTGGCCCAATAACATCCATGCCCCACGCAACAAAAGGCCATGGTGCGGACATCGTATGTAATTCTGATGGTGGAGAATGAATCAGATCTCCATGTACTTGGCATTGATGACACTTACGCACAAAACCGATATAATCCCGCTCTATCGTGAGCCAATAATAACCCTCTCGGAGAATCTTCTTTGCTAGAACATACCCACTCATATGTGGTCCGCAAACTCCGGAATGCACCTCAGTCATAATAGTTGTGGCCTGCCTTGCATCTATACATCTCAACAACCCGAGATCTGGAGTTCTTTTGTACAGTAATCCTCCACTAAGGAAAAACCCACTTGCCAACCGTCGAATTGTTCTTTTCTGATCACCGGTGGCCTGCGTTGGATATACTCCCGTTTTGATGTACTCTTTGATATCATGGAACCACGGCTCTCCATCGATTTCCTCTTCTATCACATTACAGTAAGCATGCTGATCACGGACCTGAATCTGCAATGGATCAACATAAGCCTTATCTGGATGGTGCAACATTGACGCCAAAGTAGCCAAAGCGTCGGCATCCTCATTATGAATCCTTGGAATGTGCCTGAATTCTATGGCCTGAAAATGCTGGCAAAGCTCATGCAGACACTGTCGATATGGTATAAGCTTCAAGTCTCGTGTTTCCCATTCCCCTTGAATCTGGTGTACTAGTAGGTCCGAGTCACCCATGACCAAGACTTCCCGTACACCCATATCCACAGCTAATCTCAATCCCAATATACACGCCTCATATTCCGCCATGTTGTTTGTACAGTAGAAACGAAGCCGAGCTGTAACAGGGTAATGCTGACCTGTTTCCGAAATAAGTACTGCTCCTATTCCCACGCCTTTCATATTTGCAGCCCCATCAAAGAAAAGTTTTCATCCCGACTTCTCAGCTTGTTCCAATTCATCAATGTGCATCACCTCTTCATCAGGGAAATAGGTTTTCAAAGGCTCATAATCTTCATCGACGGGGTTCTCAGCCAAATGATCGGCTAATGCCTGTGCTTTCATGGCAGTCTGTGTCACATATATAATGTCGAATTCTGTAAGTAAGATCTACCACTTAGCAAGCCTTCCTGTGGGCATGGGTTTCTGAAAAATATACTTCAATGGGTCCAAGCGAGATATGAGGTAAGTAGTGTAAGATGACAAATAATGTTTCAACTTCTATGCTACCCAAGTTAGGGGGCAACATGTCCTTTCCAGATGAGTATATTTAACCTCGTAAGATGTGAACTTCTTACTGAGATAGTAGATAGCCTGCTCCTTTCTGCCCGTAACATCGTGCTGCCCCAGTACACAACCAAATGAACTGTCCACAACTGTCAGATATAGAATCAAAGGTCTCCCTGGTTCTGGCGAAACCAACACAGGTGGGTTTGACAAATACCCCTTTATTTTATCAAAAGCCTCCTGACATTCATTAGTCCATTTGACCGCAACATCTTTCTTTAACAACTTGAAAATTGGTTCACAAGTTGCCGTGAGCTGGGCAATGAACCTGCTGATATAGTTCAATCTTCCCAACAGACTCATCACCTCGGTTTTGTTTCTTGGAGGTGGTAACTCCTGAATAGCTTTGATCTTTGACGGGTCTAATTCAATACCCCGCCGACTGACTATAAACCCCAACAACTTCCCAGATGGCACCCCGAAAGCACATTTCGCAGGGTTGAGCTTAAGATTGTACCTGCGAAGTCTTTGAAAGAATTTTCTCAAATCTCTGACATGGTCGAATTGCTGCCTAGACTTCACGATCACATCATCCACGTATACCTCGATTTCTTTATGTATCATATCATGGAAGATAGTTGTTATAGCCCTCATATAAGTTACCCCAGCATTTTTCAAACCAAATGGCATGACCCGATAACAATACGTTCCCCACGGCGTGATGAATGCCGTCTTTTCTGCATCTTCCTTGTCCATTAGAATCTGATGATAACCCGCATAACAATCCACAAAAGAGCCAATATCATGTTTGGCACAATTGTCGATCAGTATATGGATGTTGGGCAATGGGAAATTATCTTTTGGGCTTGCCTTGTTAAGGTCTCGATAATCGACGCACACCCTGGTCTTGCCATCTTTCTTTGGCACAGGCACGACATTGGCTAACCAAGTGGGGTACCGTGTCACCTGAATGACTTTTGCCTCAAACTGCTTGGTAATCTCTTCTTTGATTTTCACACTTATGTCCGTTTTGAACTTTCTCAACTTCTGCTTGATAGGAAGGAGTGCTGGATCGGTGGGTAATTTATGGACCACCAAATCGGTGCTTAGACCCGACATATCATCATATGACCATGCGAAAACATCTTTATACTCATGCAACACTTTAATTATCTCCTCCTTGAGTTGTGGCTCCAAATGAACACTTATTTTAGTTTCCCGCACATCGTCTTGGTCCCCTAGATTAACTGCTTCTGTGTCATTTAGGTTAGGTTTGGGTTTTTCTTCAAAGTGACTTAATTCTTTACGAATTTCCTCATAAGCTTCATCATTGTTACAATCCACCCCATCATCACACTCGATCTCTTGTATTACTACTTCCGATCTAGATTGGCTTTTAAAACTGGGCCGAAGGTTCCTCATGCATGTCATGTCATTGATATCAGCATAAAAAGAACTGTACAAAGAAATTAAAGAAAAGAAAAATGGAAAGAGAATTAGGGACAAAGAAAATTGCATTTCATTAAATGTAAAGACAACAAGGTTTTAACTCATCCAAACGGACGGAACATAGCAACTGGATTACAAACCCTGGAATAATCCAGGTGACAAAAAGGAAAAACAAAACCCACTACCACGACTCCCTCCGGACTGGAAGAGGAGTAGCTTCCCAATTATTGATGTTGGCATGTGGTCCGATGTACTGTATGTCTGCTCCGCTTGACCCTTCTCCGGCCTCAACCATGTTTACTTCAGCAAATACTCTCTCGAACACTTTATCCAAATTCCCCTCTGCCCCAATTAACGAACCTGACACCTTTGCCAATGACTGTTTCTTGATACCCGACCTGATGAAGGACCTAGACAATCGAGGAATTGGTTTAGGAAGCACCCAAGCTTTCTTCTTCAATTTACGGGCCCTTCTGACATCTGCCGTTGTTGGTTTGAACCCTAACCCAAAGGTGTCCAGATTTTTGGGCAAAGACACAGGTTGAGTAATGCCTTGAAGTTCAACCCCCAAACCCTTCCCGGGCACGAACCCGTTATTCAGCAGTTCTGACACTACCATGACGGTCGCAGCTGGCATCCTGGGACATGGCATGCTTTTACCCTCGGGCACCCTGCTCACCGGAACTGTGTCAAAGACCTGATAAACCCATGGCCCCCTATCATCTTCAGTCTCTATAAAGGGTACAAGGGCATCATTCATGGTGCATGAGGGATCTTCCCCATCTAACACAATTTCTTGTCTGTCCCACTCGAATTTGACCATTTGGTGCAGCGTAGAGGGCACGGCTTTGGCCGCATGAATCCATGGTCGACCCAACAACAGATTATAGGATACTGCAACATCCAACACCTGAAATTCCATTGTGAACTCGACTGGGCCAATAGTCAATTCGAGTACAATGTCCCCTACCGTGTTTGTTCCTCCTCCGTTGAACCCTCGAACATAAATGCTATTTTTACGGATTCTATCCTCATCAATCTTTAACTTGTTCAATGTGGATAACGTGCAAATATTAGCGCTTGACCCGTTATCGATTAGTGCCCGAGTAACCATTGAACCTTCACATTTGACCATCAAATAGAGAGCCTGGTTGTGTTCTGTGCCTTCCATAGGCAATTCATCATCAGAAAATGCTACCTTGTTCACTTCAAAGATCTTGCTGGCAATTGTCTCTAAGTGGTGCACTGAAATTTTGTCAGGTACATGAGCCTCATTCAATATCTTCATTAAAGCTCGGCAGTGCTCATCAGAGTGAATTAATAAGGACAACAACGAGATTTGGGCCGGTGTTTTTCTTAGTTGTTCAACAATGGAATAATCTTGTACTTTCATCTTTTTCAAAAACTCTTCTGCCTCTTCTTCTGTTACAGCTTTTTTGACTGGTACTGGATTGTCTTTTGCGCCCTTAGCCTTTCTCAACTCTTCAAGAGCGAAACAACATCCCGACCGGGTTAGTCCTTGTGCTTCACAACTGTCTTCCTTAATTTCCTTTCCTTTGTATGTCACCACTACCTTGTCATATTTCCACGGTACGGCTTTGCTATCAACCATGGGTAACTGGACTACCGGTTTTATGACAACCGGTTCTACATAAGAACCCTTCACAACCACTACGGGCGCTGATGCTGACCTTGGTACCACTATCTTGATTGGCTCCTGCTTTTTCTCGGCCACAGACGGTCCCTTTCCCATTACTAATACCAGCTTGTCTTTTATCGCTTTTAACTGAACCAATGGCCTTGCACTCACTATCTTTTCTTTGGCTTCCATCGAACGGATCACCATAACCATCTGCGAAGGTTTAGGCTCTGCCCCCTTATGTATCAGTTCGATCATGTTGGCCTCATAATGCGCTGGTAACAGATTTTGATTGATGTTCGGGGCCTCTGGAGCCTGTACCTCAATACGACGATTATCAATGAGCTCTTGTATTGCGTTTTTCAACTTCCAACATTTTTCAGTATCGTGCCCCGGCATCCCTGAGCAATACTCGCAACTAACAGAGTGGTCCAGGTTTCTGGGAAGAGGATTTGGTGTTTTGGATTCAACTGGGGTCAGCATCCCCAACTGTTTCAATCTATGGAAGAGAGCAGTGTAAGATTCTCCCAGCGGAGTAAATGTTTTTCTGTTTGGGGCCTTCTCATTTCTAAAAGCTTGGTTTGGGCGGAAGTTGGTTCCTGGTCTGTTAGCCCTGGGAGGTGGATCGGTGTTTTGTGGGTGTGGCTGTGTATTTTGGGGACTTGGTGTACGCCATTGCGAATGCACTGGGGGCTGAGTATAGGTCTGGGCATGGTGGATAGAAACGTGTGGTTCTGGTGGTGGATAATAGTGTTGCGGTGGGCCATATGGGGTATATTGGTAATTTGGGTGGTGGGGTCTGGGTTGGTTGTAGTAGAGTGGAGGGTTATTGTGCCTGGACCAAGCATTAGCTTCAACTGTAGCAACTTCTTCTTTCTTCTTCTTCCCCAACACACCACCAGTACCGCTTTGGATGGCCTGGGTGGTTGCTTTCAATGCCGAGTAGCTCAAGATCTTGTTAGATTTCAACCCTTCCTCAATCATGGCTCCCATCTTTACCACTTCATTAAACGACTTTCCGACAGATGTCACTAGATGACCAAAATAGGTAGGTTTCAATGTTTGCAAGAAGTAATCTACCATCTCACTCTTCCTCATGGGAGGATCAACCCTTGCAGCTTGTTCCTCCAGCGAAAACCAAACTCTCTAAAACTTTCTCCAGGCTTCTTTTCTAGTTTCAACAATGACAGATGATCAGGGACTATCTCGAGGTTATATTGAAAATGACCAATGAATGCCTGGGCCAAATCATCACATGTATACCATCGGCCGGGGTCTTGCCTCGTGTACCATTCTAGCGCTGACCCGCTCAGGCTTTGCCCGAAATATGCTATTAATAACTCATCCTTTCCCCCGGCACCTCTCATTTTGCTACAGAAACAACGCAGATGGGCTACTGGGTCACCGTGCCCCTCATACAAGTCAAACTTCGGCATTTTAAACCCCGCAGGCAACTGTACATCAGGAAAAGGGCACAAATCTTTGTATGCGACGCTAAATTGGTTTCCTAAACCATGCATGTTCTTGAAGGATTGCTCCAGGCTTTTGACTTTACGAATCACCTCCTCTTGCTCTGCATTCTTAACCGGTTTCTCAACTTCTCCCGGGATTTCAAAATGGGGAGAGTAGGTATATGGCTCAGGCGCTTTGAAAGTGGGTTCGGGAGGGTAATATTGGGTGTCGTGAGCTTGGAATAGCGGCTCACTGGATGATCTATGTAGTGGAGCTGGGGGAGGTGCCACAAAGACGGGAACCATGGGTGGTGGAGGGTTCTGTTTAGAGGGTGGAGCTGGGGGAGAGTATGATGTGGTACCATAACCCTGGGCCTGATAGGGGAAAGCTGAAGATGCGTGGGGAGTGGTAGGCTCCTGAGCTTGAGCCAGGGGTGGGATGTAAGATGGGTTAGCAGGATATAGTGGTGCCGGGTGTCCCTGCGACCATGCCCGATGCATTTCAGCCATTTGTGCTTTTAATTTCCTCATCTCTTCTTTCATAGCACCCACATCTGTTACCTCAACCTCATTCGAAGGGTCTACGATGCTGATTTCCGAATCCTGCCCTGTCATTTTTACTTGATCTTTCGACCGGGTGTTGTATGGATGAGTTGCCAGAATTGCCAATCAATTAACCACCTGCCTGGTATCACACATTTAGACAACCACTTTGTTAGCGATTAGGTCTTAACAGATTTAACAACCACACGTTGGCATGAATGCACTTATACAGTTATTCCTTTCTATTATGCGTTTGCCCGATTGCATGCGTCATCCCGGCATTTCATTCCTTGTTTCGTTTTTCTTCTCTTCGCCTTATCCCTCTCTTGTGCTTTTCTTTTCTCTCTCTGTTTTTTCCGCTCCTTTCTTTCTCTTTTCTTGTTTTTTTTATATTTTCCTTTTCATTCTTTTTGTTTTCCTTTTGGTTATGGTCGAATCCTTTGGAGATTGCCTACGTATCGTGACCCCGCACGAATCAGACCAAGCATAGTTCATGAAGATAAATGTAAAATAAGGGTGGAAATAAAATGCTCAACTTTCATTAATAAACAGACTCTTACAAACTCGACATCTTTTGTTTTGGAAAGAAACTAACAAATGCAATCTGAAAGCAAACCAAAAACTCAAAGCCTGCAAACATACTCAATCCATAAAGATAACGGATGTACAAAAGACTGACTCGAAATGGTAGACACTCACAGATACGGACTATGCATATTCTAGTGCTACAAACTTAGGTATCCGCGGGGCGTCATTCGGCCTCGCCGCGGGTCTAGGATCCAAATCCCTTTCAAGCTGCTCTAACTCATTCATGGTTCGCTTCACATAGATCATCACTGCTGAGATAAAAGTAGTACGGGTCATGTCTTCACAAACCCGGCATCTCCTGACAATAGCATGAGCAATGGCTCTAATCCTGTCTTTTGTTTGCTTCTTTTCTATGAGCAAGCGTCTTATCTGATCGCTGCACGTCTTTAAAGCTCGGGAGTCTTGCAAGTGCTGGTCTTGCAGCTGTTGCACTTCTGCCTCCATTTGGGCCAACAAGTTGTAACAATGTCCGCTTTCAGTTTCAAAGTCTCTAGCCTGCCTAACCGCTTTACCCTCAAGGGCAACTACTTTTCTTTTTAAATTGGCAACAATTTTCTCATGGTCCCTTTTCAACTGATTCAAGTATTGGCGACGCTCTTCGGTTCTTGTCGTCCACTGTGCCTTAAGTTCTGCCATGACGTTTTCAACTTTTCCTAACTCATCCCGCCATTCTCTGACTTCGCTTTCCAATCTTTTTACCAATTGTTCATCGGATCGGCTCCTCGGTTGCTTATCGATGGTTATCTTCAACTGTCGGATTTGGGCCTTAAGAACGTCATTTTCTCTGGCTAGTCTATTCTTTTCATCTTGATCCGCGGCAACCTGTACACTGTTCTCGAATTTCAGACTCTCGACTTGTTGCTTTAATTTACCAATCTCAACTCGATAGCTTTCTTCCTTTGCTAACCAATCCCACTGCTCTTGGGACGACTTGGCGAAATCTTCAAGATGAGGTCTTTTAGCCGGTCTCCCATATGCTACGTCACCTCTGAACCACTCGTGATACCCTGGAGCAATTTCCCCTTTGACCCTATCAGACACACAAGTGTTTGCCATCAGATATTGACACTCACTCCAAATTTGACGAACCTCTTCCTCGGGGAATCGACCGTCAGGACTAATTTCGACCACTTGGGTACTCAAATTGTCATCTCTTGGTACTACTTGATATCTACCGAGTTGCCTCAGAACCCGATATGGTGCATAGGGCTGTATGCTTTTGAGTCACATCAACAAAAAATGCGGTCGGGCTGCTGGCATATATATGACTTCCTCGACAGACAACCATCCAAGCACCCACTGTATCTGGCTAGCCTTGAGGTTCCGAAATAATAATGCCCAAGCCGTGACTCCTTCAGGTAGATTAGCCCCTTTTATTCTCGTACGAAATTCTCCTATATAGGTTTTCTCAGCCGGACCATAACTCAATAACTGAGAGCGCGGGCATAAATGCTCAATCATCCACATTTGTAAAAATAAGTTACATCCCTCAAAAAATTTGCCCCCAGCTTTGCACACAGTGAGAGCCCTGAAGATATCAGCCACAATCATAGGTGCTAAAGTGCTTTTCCCCATAGTTTGCAAAGTGCTGACAATACCCGCTACTTTCAAATCAATATTACCCTCTTTCCTCGGGAATATTACGAGGCCCAAAAAAGCTACCATAAATGCCACTCGCCTGTGTTCCTCCCATTTTTGCCCGCTATTTTTGCTGCAAAGCTTAAAGTCTGGATTATTGAACCCGCCCACATGGCCATATCTATCATACACGAAACAGAAACTGCAGAAACCCTTTGCAAAATCTGGGTGATGAACTGTTCGGGGTATTTTCAAGGAATCCAGGAATCGGTGTATGGTAATGGCCCTAGAAGCAATCAAGTATTTGAATCTCAATGGAGCTTGGTCACTCCCAATGTACCCCGCTACTTCTTCCAATGTTGGGGTGAGTTCAAAGTCTGAAAAATGAAACACATTATGTGTCGAATCCCAATGGGCGACCAATGCCCTGATAATATCCCCCCGAGGCTGGAGGTTTAGTAAATCCGGAAGGTCTTTCAAATATTTTCTCACTTCATCTTGCCCCTCTTTGCCCAAATCGTTCCACCACAATTGCAGCTCAAAAGGGATTTTGGTCATTATTGAAAAAGGCTCATTTATCATCGTGCTCATCCTGCACATTTATTAAAGCGTTTAAGCAAAAAGAAAACTTTTATTTAACTCACAAAAACTATCTATATTATCGACTCAAAATTACCCCTATATTTTCAAATGAAGAACTCAATTCTCATATATTTTCAGCCCCTATATTTTTTGCAAAGTCAGCCTTCCGGCGTCCCGTTTGGGAACATTTGGCTATTTTTGACAAAAACGGCATCACCTGGTTTATTTGTGACAAAAAATTAAAATTTAGATATTTTTTGGTTATTTTTAGAAAAAGGGAGGTTGGACCCGATGAGGGTTGCCTACGTATCTCACGCCCTGTGTGAATCAAACCACGCGTAGGTCGGACAAATTAACCGGACTATTTTTAAAATATGACTCTTTTTCCATTTTTATTTTCTCATGACAAGACAAACTATTTTCCTTTTCTATTTTTGAAAACAAGACAAAATACGATTTTTCCATTTTCAACAAACAATAAAACAATCTATTTTTCCAAACTAAAATAAAAGATTTTTTTTCTTTTCTATTTTTTTTAGTAAAACAAAAATAAAAAATTTCGGCAGAGTTTCGCCAGTAATTGGTCATTGATTTTTTATTTCTAAAATAATCAATTAACTCCCTAACTGATATATTTTTTTTTTCTTCTTTTTTTTCTCTCTTTTTTTCCTTCAATTTTCCAACATTCCTGAGATTCAGAAACCGGTTAACATGCAAATTCGAAACAAATATATGTACAAGGCAAGTAGGATGCATCAGAATGGTCTTTTTATTTCAGGTTGCTAGTCCTAGACGGACCCAACCCCTGTGTTGAGTCCCCTAAGTCAAATGCAACGTGATGCAAATAAGCGTTCCTACTAGGGATCCGGCATGAAGTCACGTTATTCTATATTCAAAACCTGGGTCAGTGTACTAGACTGTGTACCCGAGCGGACAACTTGAGTCGAGGAGGGGGCAACTTACCGAGAACCAAAAGGCCATCCGGCTTCGTAACTTGTCCGACCTCTTTCTTATTTCAGGGTATGACACTAACAGAATGGGTAGTCTCAACCAGTAAGCACATCCCCGGAGGTGAAGAGAGAAGGGTGTCAGCCCAATTTATATACAGTTCAGACGATATCAAAGCGGTAACATTTAGCACAATTAGCATAAAACATGTAGGAAAATCAGATATAATTAAATACAACAGTTTTTCTAAGCTCGAATTCTGAACCCTGAACCAGAGATTCTGGGTTCGGTCCCCAGCAGAGTCGCCAGAGCTATCACACCTCTTTTTTACACACTACACCCCGCAAAGGGCGTAAAGGAGTTTTTCCAATCGGAACGGGATTTGATTATTAATTATTCAGAGTTGCCACTTGAGAGATTAATGGTGTCCCAAGTCACCGGTTGAATCCCGAACCGAGGAAATTTATGACTCTGTTAACAGTCCGCGAACCAGAAATCCAGGTAAGGAATTCTGTTAACCCGGGGAAGGTGTTAGGCATTCCCGGGTTCCGTGGTTCTAGTACGGTCACTTAACTGTTGTATTTGATTTTATCTGATTTTAGTACATGCTAGCTCATGTGCCTTTTATTAAATTTTACACTGCTTTTATTATAATTATTTTTAAAGAATTGCGACGTCATGAAAACGCGTTTCGAACCACGTCGCAATCAATGCGCCCGTAGTTATCAACATATTTTGACTTCGTCGAGATATGGATTTGGGTCACATCAATGCGCACCCGAATTTTAAGAGGGTTGTTTAATTAAATCGTACCTAAAGATACTAACGTAGTGTTGTTTTTTGGGAAAAGCCATGAAGTTTGCTAAACGGCCATCCCAAATTCTAATTATTTCGATAATTATTTACTAAGGGCCCCACATTTATTTATTTTTGCGCAGTGAGGCTCGTCTCAATTTGTGAAACTCTTTTCTATCATTATTTATTTTTAAGAATTACGATGTCGCGAAAACGTGTTTCGAACCACGTCGCAATCAATGCACCCGCGGTTATCGACACATTTCGGCTTCATCGAGATTTGGATTTGGGTCGCATCAATGCGCAACCGAGTTTAAGAAGGTTATTCAATTAAATCGAGCTCAAAGATTCTAATGTAATATGATTTTAGAGAGGACCATAGAATTTGCTAAATGGCCATTCCAATTTCTAATCATTGTTAGTAGCCCATTGTTGACAGTCCACGCATGTGATTTATTCCGGCAAGGCTAGTAGCAATTCCGAAATAGCTACGATTTTCTACTTATTTGTATGCCTCTAAAATACTAGTTAATTTGGAAATGGATTGCAATGAAATAAAATAAGGACCAAATTTAAAGGAGAATTGGGCCTGCCCATGGCCTTAGTGTGATCCGAACGGCCCAACGAAGATAGATTTATTTCTATTGTAACAATTAATAAAATATCCATGAATCCTTATACTGGAAAAAACGTGAATTCTCAGAATCCCTAAATGATCTATCCTACACATTACCTATCACGACCTGCTGTTCTTAATGAACTAAGTCAATGATGAATGAGTTTGCTTCATGATTTCCAACTGATTTCTATACCAATCTACTTACCATAATTATGATCTTCCAAACGATTTCAGAATCGTAAAACAAAAGCAAACCTTCTATTACACTATAATGACAAAATACCAATGACTAAGCTAAATGTCATCAAATTTGCTCATGAATTCTCATGTCATTTACACAGGTCTAATTGCTTCTGATGACTAATGGAACTCACACGAATTTTCTGATCAGCCCAGGCCCAGGCTCAAAGCTTGTTCAAATGTCCAATTCAACAGTTCTAAACTACGCATCATTCAACATGTAATCTACCCTACTAAACAAGTTTAACTATACACATTCTGCCATTTACATAACAGGAGACCACACTATTACTATCATTAAAGATACAGGCTACTTTCAGTTGAATAACAGGCCTTGGAACATTTCATTTCAACTTCAACGAACATACATCAGTGAGATTCAGGGAAATGTACCTGGAAATTGGAATGTAAAATAGAGAAAAGGTGAGGAGTCAGGTACTTTGAACAGCAACAACAACAAACCCAACAATGTTACACCACAGAAAAACAGACAGATTACTTCGAAAATCAGAAATATAAGCCCATTCCCACAGATTAGTTTAACACACCCTTGTCCCTCACAGCAGAAGTCCAAAACGAGTAATGAGACTCTGAAATTGTTTCAGATCTTCATATTTGATGTTTTTATTCTCTGAATGCCCTCAGAATTGAAATGCCAACTGAATAAAAATGAAAGCTCAAATTAAAACTTAGGGCTCAAGGCAGAAGATTGAGCTTCCGACCCCCCTTTCCCAAGGCATCTTATGCCCTTTTATAGGCAACCCCCAAAGAGAATGGACTAGGTTCTGATTTTCTAATTAGTCCCTCTCTATTTTCAATTTGGTCCCCCTATTTTTATCTTGCTAAACAAGTAACTGCAGTATAATTATTAAAACTTACACTTGAACCCTATTCTAGAAGGCCCTAAGGTATTCCTATACTCATACAATACCCATACTGCCCTTCCCTATACCTTGATATTACTATTCCTACCAGAACTGCCCTTTTCCATACCCAGATTACCCCTGAAAGCCTTTTAGAATTACTGAACCTACCCTTATCCCTAACAGTTATACCCAATACCCTAGCCCAGTCTGAAACTAACTAAAATTGATTAACTAGCAATCAGAAACTAACTAATCAGGTTGACTGAACCAATTCTGTTCAATTAACCAACTCAAACAAACTAAACAAACTTGAACTGAGCTTAAGCTACCACGATTAACATTAAATGAACTTAAAACTAATTATTAAATCACGAACTTATAATCATTCAACCAACTAACAAGCTCAAAATCAACAGTAATTAACAGAACCTAAACTAACACAATTAAACCATAAAATTAACAGAACAATAATGAAACAACGACTGCAAATAATGTTTCAATCATGCAAGTAAAAGAAGCAGTAAAAAAAAGAAAAGAAAAAACTCACAAAGGCATAAGGGATTCCGGCCGGTCATAAACATCTGAATCCTTTCAGATTTTTGACGCGTAACATCCCTAACCATGTGTTCTTACACGAGAACACATGGTTAATGGTACTACGGTTCGAAATCAGAAGGATTTGATTTTAGGGTTTGGCCTACAATTCTTAGATCTAAGGTGTGGGTCATTTCATGGTGATTTGAAAGAAAACAAACACGGATTAGTGTTGGGGAAGGGCTGGGGGTTGTAGGGTGTGATTTTGGGCTGATTCGGACAAACTGTCAACTAGCCGGAAAACTTCAAATCAAGATTCGAAGAGTTCCGGCCTTATTCGAGGCAAACCAACGGGTGCAATAGAAAGAGGAGGGTGAGGGGAGTTCGTGGTGTTAATTTCAGGGTGAACGGCATAGTTTGTGTTCACCGCCGGCAAGGATTTTTAGGGCGGCGCGGGTTAGGGTTTGGGAGAAGGGGTGGGGTGAGGAAGACGATGGAAATGGGGGGTAGGGGGGAACGGTTTGGACACTTATATACTGGAAATCTAGTTAGTTCCGGACCATTGGATTGATGAGATCCAACGGTCCTGATCCCAGGACCCCGAAACGACGCCGTTTCATTTAAAGGGGGGGGGGCAGACCGGGTAGGGACTTGGGCTGGACCGAATCGGGTGCTTTGAGGCATTTGGGCCAACGGAATACATGCAGAAATGGCCCAAATTTTAAGTCTCAAACAAGCTCACTTCCATTATATTTTTCATTTTTCTTTTTGCAATCTTGTATTTTTTTGTATTTATTTTTCTGATTTTTACAAAGATGCGAAATTAAACTAACAATTAAGCTAAAACCAATTAATGCCTAAAATTAACTTAATAACTATTTGCGACTGTTTCACAATTAAAATAATAAAAACGTTAAAGTAAACTATTTTTGTCATTTTCTTCATATCCTATTCTAAAACAAGTTAATCCCTAATTAATACTAAAGTATAAAATAAAATCCTAAGTGCAAAGAAAAAATGCGTATTTTTTGTATTTTATAAAAATTAACACGCCCAAATAAAAATGCAACAATTATCAGAAGATGACACCAAAACGCACAAAAATTGTAAAAATACAAAAAAATTATTTTGTTTGGGATTTTGGGAATTATTTATATATAGGGCAAAAATCACGTGCTCACACCAATCACTATGTTTTAAACTCACACATTTTCTTTGTTTGAAACATGGATGAAAACTATGTCCAATTTAAAGCTTAGAAGCTTGAAACTTTCGAATGTGGTGCCCTGATTTTGTCAGTACAAATGCTGTTTGAGAAGGTTTTTACCTCATAGGCATTTTCCTTAGTTGGGAAGAACCGTACCTCCTAGGAATTTTCCCTAGTTGAGAAGAACCGTACCTCCTAGGCAGTCTCCCTAGTCAGAAGAGTCTTCAGCTTTTTTTAAGTTTAGGATCCCGCCTGGAAAATAGGGTCAATTTCTAGTTTTCCTAAGTTGTTAATCTTTAGTTTTCCTTACGTTTACGGGTCCCACCAGGAGAATAGGGTCATGTCTTAGTTTTCTTAAGTTGTTAATCTTTAGATTTCTTAAGATCATGGATCCTACCTGGAGAACGGTGTCAGTTTTTAGTTTAGTCATGCTTAGTTTATAGTTCTCCTCAAGCTCAATCTCAAATCTAGGAGACACACTTCCTAGTTTGGGTTTTTCAGATTTTATTTCTTTAGGAGACGCACTTCCTAATTTTAGGTTAAAGGTTTCACCCCTAGGAGACACACTTCCTAGTCTGAGATTTTCAGGTTATACTTTTTAGGAGACATACTTCCTAAATTGAGATTTCACCCCTAGGAGACATAATTCCTAGTTTGGGTCATTTAAGTTCATCCCTAGGAGACGCATTTCCTAGATTGAGTCATTGAAGTTTGACCCCTAAGAGATGCACTTCCTAGTCTAAGTCTTTCAGGATATACTTTTTAGGAGACACACTTCCTAAATTGAAATTTCACCCCTAAGAGATTCATATCCTAGATTGGGTCATTTAAGTTCATCCCTAGGAGAAGTACTTCCTAGTTTGAGTCATTGAAGTTTCACCCCTAGGAGACGGACGCACTTCCTAGTCTGGGTCTTTCAGGATATACTTTTTTGGAGACGCACTTCCTAAATTGAGATTTCACCCCTAGGAGATGCACTTCCTAGTTTGGGTCATTTAAGATAATCCCTATGAGACACACTTCCTAGTTTGAGTCAATGAAGTTTAACCCCTAGGAGACACACTTTCTAGTTTGAGTCATTGAAATTTCACCCCTAGGAGACGCACTTCCTAGTCTGGTCTTTCAGGATATACTTTTAGGAGACACACTTCCTAAATTGAGATTTCACCCTAGGAGACACACTTTATAGTTTGGTTCATTCAAGTTTCACTTTTAGGAGATGCACTTCCTAATTTGGGTCTTTCAGGTTATTATTTTAGGAGACACACTACCTAGTATGGGTTGTTTGAGTTCATACCTAGAATACACACTTCCTAGTTTGGGTCATTCAGGTTTTATTTTTAGGAGACGCATTTGCTAGTCAAATTTTCTTTATTTTACTCACAATAGGCACACATTCTAGTCGAGTCTTTAGTTTTACTCTCATCATTGCATCAATAACATAGGTGATTTACAGTTTTGATAACAACTCACAAATCCTCATAGTGCAAACTGGGGCAGAAAATTTTGTTCGTTTTGTTGTTTTGATTGCAGGCACACACCTGGAGAATGAGGGTCAATATTTTTGGAATCAATTTTAAGTTCAAATCAGAGAAGTACCAGGAGCCCGTCTGAAAAATAGGGTCGACTTTCAGTTTCTTTCAAGAACAAATAGGAGGATCCCGCCTGAAGAACATGGTCAACTTTCATTTTTCAAGTTCGAGTCAGAGGCACCAGGAGCCCGCCTGAAGAACAAGGTCAACTTGTCAATTTTCATGTTCAAGTTAGAGAAGCATCGGGAGCCCACCTAAAGAACAGGGTCAACTTCCAGTTTTCAAGTTCAAGTTAGAGACAGCAAGATCCCTCCTAAAGAATAGGGTTAACCTGCAGTTTTTCAATTAAACTCAGAAGTAGCACGAGTCACCTGAAGAACAAGGTTTGCAAGCTCAAGTCTACCACAAGTTCAAGTTTATTTCAAGTGCAAGCAGCAGGATGCCCGCCTGAAGAACATGGTCAACTTCCAGTTTTCTTCAAATTCAAGTGCCCATCTGAAGAATGTGGTGAATTTTCAGTTTCATGTTGAAGGAAGTGGAGATTAAAGGAAAATTCAAGACAAGAAGTAGATAAGATCTTGTATTTTTCTTTTATTTTGCTGTAATTTTTGCTTTCAATTTATGATGTAATGGCAAGGATCGCGGACTAGAGCCTCAAGTGGTACCTTACTCGATTGTCTCATCCTCTCCACATAATCCATCATTTCATTTACTTTTAAACTATGCGTGGCCAGATTTATTTATAGCCAAGGATATATAGGCAACTCAGATACCAGGGCTCGGTCACAATCTTCTGTCCATCTTTGTTTTATTTTGAATAAGTGTCAGGTCAAAAATCAATTATGTCGCTTACTTGATTCTTTTCTCAAAAACACTTCATGTTTTCAAGAAAAGAGGATAGTTGTAAGCACGTAATTTTTGACTAACACAACAAGCATAACCTACCAAGACCCAGCACTAAAAACACTCCAAAAGCACTCTGAAAACCAGTCCAATCCAGCCCTAAAATCAGCCAAAACGATCCAAACAACAGCTCAAAATTGCTACCATTCGAGTTCGAGTTCTCAGTCGAGGTTCCGTCATCGGTGAGGTTTCTGATCTGAGATTAGTGAGCTTTCCGACAAGGTTCTTCGCTTCATGTCGAATTCTCCATTTTGTTTTTGGACTGTCGTCTGATTTCTTATAAATTGATTTGGAGTTTTCGGCTAAATAAAGTTTCTTTTCTCTGCTCTAATATGCTTCTTAGTTCATGGTATCTGCTAAATTCTGTTTGACTTATGAAAGTTAGATAAAAATTCTTGTTAATACTTGATTACAACATGCCTAAATCATGAAATTGCTTGAGAATTTTCATGGATTGGATGTATATTTTTTTTCTATGAGTTTGAAGTATTCTTTAAGTTGAAATTCGAGGCTTCAAGCATGTGAGCAATAGAAAGCAAAAGATTAGAAACCAGCGGTAAAGAAACATCATTAAGTTATGATAGCTATTCAACACGACATAGTATATTAATGTATGTGAGATGTTAGACGTTCAACCATATGAAGATTAGGATATATGAATTTGATGTTTTGTTTGCATATGAAGATTAGGGTATCTGAATTTGATGTTTGGCAGCAAAGTGGAGGTAGGAAGTGAATCTATTTGTTCATAGTCCTTCGTCTTATTTCTATGTTATTTTGTATCTTTGAAATTTTGATGATTTCCATAAAGAAAAAGGGATGAGCAATTAAATGGTTTAGAGTGAATAAGTTTGCTAATGCAATTTGAGCTCTATTTGATTTCAATTTGATTTTATCTTTCAGAAGTAGTTGAATCATGCTAATTTGCTTGTTTGTTAACAGAGGATATATATTTATTCATAAGCTAGACCATCTTCACTAATTATGAACACAATAGAATGCTTTAGGCGCGTTATTAATTAATTGAATTATTGTGATTATGTATACGTTCTCGTGACATAATTATGATTCCCAAAATAAATCAAGGTACACGTTTGCACGACTTTGGCCAAAAAATTCTTAATAATTAACAAAGCATGACCAATTGTGTACACGTACGCATGATATGATTCTTGACGCGCCAAACGAGACGAGTACACGTACGCATGATTCTTTTTCTGGATAATCCCATAATTCCATAATTCTTAATTAAAAGTGGTAAAAAGGTAAATGTACATATGTTTTAAAATGAGTGATTAAACAAATCAACTAAGCTAGGTATGATTAAAAGTGATCATGCTAAAACCACGAAATTCGGGAATGCCTAACACATTCTCTCGGATTAACATAATTTCTTACCCAGTCTTCTGGTTTTCGCAGATTTTAAAACAGAGACAAATTTTCTCGATTTGAGATTTAAAACAAATCGGTGTGATCGTGCCCAATTATTCCTTATAAAAGGACTAAGTGATCGTGCAATTATATTCCCGTTTACAAATCTGGAATCGAACCTAATCCCACCTTTAAACCCTCCATATTGATTCCTCATATACGTTAGGAGTGATGTTGTTCAACAATTACCTAAATATGCACTCTCTCCTGAGTAATACACACTAAATAGGCACAGTCGATTGAGAGATCTTCAATCAACCACAATTTAAACGTAGTTGAACAAATAGAGAAATCCAACGGTTCAATTATGCAAAAACATAACAAGAATTTATCCTACAAAAGGTTCTATCAAAACTCTAGATAACAAATTAGCTATTCATAATAGTATGCATAACTACAATACTAGAATTCAAAATCAATAATGAAAATAGGAAGAAGTAATTGAAAAACTCATAGAAAAATTCTCCGCCTTGCTCCTAGTGTGCTCTTGCCTCCTTTGGTCAAATCTCTCGTCTGCTTAGCCTTCTTAGGTCAAAATTATGTCAAAAGTCTTCAAAATACTATTTTTCCATGTATATATACCAATTAGGGTCGGGCCCAAACAATTATACTTTCTCGCGCGGGAAAAGGGACACTTTTTCAGATAGGACGTGCGCGATTGCGCACCTGGAAGTGTGGCCGTGCACTTTTCACACTTTTTGCTCCATATGTGCGGTTAGTGCGCGACCACGCATTTGCCGCACACTTTTCACCTTGTTTTGTTGGGAATTTGAAAAAACATATAACATGAAAGTTGTATCCCTTTGAATTAGCTTTCCAAAAATTTATTGTGGAGCCCAAACAGAGTTCTGAGTGAAACGTTATATGTATTTTACTAGACAGTGCGTAATATGGCTGCTCGATTCTTCGTTTCGTTGCCCTATCATCCGTTGATCCCCGAACACGATCCCTACTTAATCCTTGGGCTTTTACTCAGACTTCAAAGCTCCATAATAACTTGAATTCATTCCATAACATCTACATAAATCGGAATCACTTTTAAAAGGCAGAAAACACACAGTTAGTGCAAAACACTAGCAACTAAAACTCAAACTCAATTAAAGTGCAGTAAACTAGAGTGTAATAAGCGACTAACATACGTAATTATAGCTTATAATTATTCCAAGTGACAACTCTGAATTAAATAAATAATCACATTTCGATTAATGTCACTTTAATTGTAAATACTCCCTATTCCCTCGGGAAAAAGGAGATGTGGCATTTAGAAAGGTTAAGATTATTTTTCTTATGTATATACTATGTATTGAACCCCCATTGACTTATTCGTATATTTATTTCTTTAAATTTTGACACTCCTTACTAAAAATCTTGGCTCTGCTACTGAAAATAGATACTCACTACATTTCAATTTACTTGTCTTACTTTTCTTTTTTGTATATTTTAGGAAGAATGCCATCTTTTATTTACAACGAAAGTACTATTTAGTACAACATGTTAAAGAAAAAAATTCTAGTTTTACCCTTATTTAGCAAGCAGGTATGTCGTTCGGTTACTGGTAACTGTCTCTTATTGGATAGTAGATATTATTTATGTACTTAACCAAATTAAGACACAAAAATGAGATGGTAGATACAAATTACTTATGGACAGTAGAAAAGATAAAAATGTCGAAAAGCCGGTCAATCTTTGGAAGCATCGAAAAGGGAAGGAAAAAAACCAGATAGAAATTCAGTGATAATTGCAATTTCTAAATTTATTCTTGACGGCCAACCAATCCAGGGATTACCGACAATCAAAATGTGGTAGTTACCCGACATTAATTTGTGAATACTTCGTTTGATGATTAAACACCACACAGAAAATCTTTTCTTACGTTAATAATGTCATCTTAAAGTTAAAGTTAATAATTAATCTTCATCTGCTTGACAGTAACATATTAGTGGAATATTCGAGTAAATCATCACCAAAAAGGAAGCAACTCAAAAAGTTGTTACGGCCGGCAACCTAAAAGGATACTATCATAGACGGAACTAGGTTTCAAGCTTATGAGCTCAGGATTTTAATCTTTTTAAATTATTAGGTTCTAAATTAATAATTTGTATATATCTAATAAAAATTATAAGACAAATACATAAATTGAACCAAAATACTGAGTTCGGCCGTACCCGTAACCATGGCTCCGCCGCTGGATACTACTGAAAACGAAGGCTCGAACCTCGTTTCTTGATGGCCTCTACATAAGAATACGTTTCAATAGAAGTAATGCCCTAAACAAGTGCAGAGCTACAAATTTGGTACTGGTTTGAACGATTCTGTAACTTTTGTTTTGGTCGTGTATTTGAGTTGGAAGAATTTATTAAATATATGTAAATATTAATTGTGAACCCTCCGACTAAAATGGATTATGCGTTTGATACATAACTTGTTCAGAAATTGTATACTTCAGACTTTGGCTCCGCCTCTGAGGATTCCTATTCTTGTATATGCAAGCTAAGCAGATACTTTTGTCTTCGCATATTTTAAATTATATGTTTCACAAGTTTGACACGCTAGAGGGTAACGAAGGAACACTAGTTCTATTGGCTCTAAGCCCGCATTCTTCCTAGCAACCGAGTCGATGTCAAAATAAAATTATACTATATATATATATATATATATATATATATATATATATATATATATATATGAAGTTCCCATTGGACAGCTGGTATATGAGAGCAAATTATAAGTTAGCTAGCGCCAAAAGAAAGCCTAAAGTAGTCGGATAACAAAAAAAAATACAAAAGGAGAAAAAACTCGAACCTAGCACGTTGTGACACGTGAAGTGCACATGCGACTAAATTGATCATTTTCTTTTTTGGCCTGTATGTATATAGCACATGACTCATACACGATTTTGTCTCAATAATAGAATAATTATGAGCAATATGTTGCCACTCTTTTGTTCTCTTTCTGCTGTGTGACCCCTTAATTAAGTCCAAGGAACAAAATGAATTGAAGATCATTTTATCCAGCTTAGAAAAAGGTAAAGTAGAGGACAATATCAATAAATCAATCAGACAATTAGCTATATTCCAATCACAAATTTGTTGGAGTCACTTCCATAAGTTAATCATCTATAAATAGTTAATTTCAAATAATTGTGAGATATTCCAACTAGAAATTCTTTAAATCATACGTGTATCCTTACACTAATGTACAAGTATTCAAATCTCTATATATTCTAAAAGGACATGTAAAGTGCGACAAAGTCATTAGTCATGCAAGAAAATTAAAAAATAGACAATTTAGCTGATTGCTTAAAGACAAGCAAAATGTGATAAAAATTGATGAGTAGATAATAATGTCGATTAGCTCCACTTGGACAAAACACACAAAATCTAATCGCAAAATACCAAAAGTGGCTTTACTGCTTAACTCAGAAATGACCAAATTTGCAAGGAAGGAAAGAGAGCCTATTGGAAAATGACACTCTATAGCCGTTCTCAGAATAATAGTAAAAAAATATATATATTTTATATGTTATATATAAAAATTATATAAATTTTATATACTTTTTCAGCTACCAAATATAAATAATTTTTAGCGCGAACTAAAAATAATAATATCCCTAAATATAAAACCAATATTCATTTTCTTGAGGACAAAAATACCCTTCCTAATGCTCTCAAAAGATTTTGTCATTTTGTGCTTCTATGATGGAACATTCGCACAGGTTCTACCAAGTTCTCGAGTCTTATAGAAAGTGAATGAGTTAGAAATTCTAATAAAAAGAATTTAAAAAAGGAAGAAATCATTAATAAAATTAAATTTAACTTGCGATCTGAAGTAATTTTTGAATTAAATTACCTTATCATATTAAAACTTTTCTTATATCAAGAAAATTCAAATATTTATAGTATATAATTGTTATGATAAAAATCAAAATATGGTGGATGTCTACTCTTCCTCCATGATCTTTCTCTCAAGTGGTTAATGACATATTCAATGACATATTTTCTATGTTCAATGACATATTCCATGACATATTTTCTTCACTTTTCATGCCTATATAAAGACCTTGTAATAGATAGGAAAAAACACACAATTGAAGAAGAAAATCTCTTCCTTCTCTCTATCTCTATTTCTTGTTCATGTTTTACTAAATTGCTTTTATTTCTTGTTCATGTTTTACTAAATTGCTTTTATTTCATAACACGTTATCAGCACGAGTCTCTAACTAATTGTATATATATATCTACAAAAAGTTTTCTACATCCGAAAAGATTACAATTAGAAGCCATACATATCATCACATAGTTAAATGTAAAGAGAAACTACATATGGTAAGTAATGAAATGTAAGAAGGTATGATTATCTTATACTTGTCATTCCTTTAAAATCTCATATGCACACAACTTCGTACTACACCTATATTGCATAAGCACATATTAATATTACATCTTTTATATCACATGAATGGAATAAAATTTTCGAAGTTCTATATGTGAAAATCACAGTAGCAGTTAATTGTTGATATGATGCATGTCATGGTAACCAAGGATATTTTATATAAATTGTCATATGCATATTTATGTGTTAACTATCTTCAATCTGTCTTGCCGCTTTAAACATTTTCTTTTACTTGGATGAATATTTTTTTTCCTTTTGGATTTTTACACTTGCATATAGTACCCAAAAAAAAGGAATAAAAAATAAAATAAAATTGGTCATACTGATTAAAAGCATAAATCATCGTGAAGAAAATAAGAAATACTTCACATCTTTATCTAGGTTGATTAATTAGTACTTCTATGATATTTGGAAAACAAACCAGCTATTTGAAAGTATACTTCATAATTTATGGTCGTATCATTTGAAAGCAAACAATGATTAGTATGATTACTAGAAGAGGTATTTTTGAGTATCCATGACCTACTTGATGCTTGCTACTGACTTACCATTTTTAAGTATTTTATATGAATGATGCACAAGCTACAACTGGTAAGTTGTTACCTATAATGTCACTTTTCAGGTAATATAAATGTTGAATTTATGTATTAGTACTATATATGTGTTAGGTGTACTTTTGATAAATTTATTCACTAATTGCTTGGTTGAATTGAGTGAAGGAAAGTCATGACGTTAAATCAAATCTAATAGGTAGGGTATACCCCGAAAACAACAATATTTTTAAGAGAGACTCAATAAATATTATGACAATGATTTTATGATCCTTTTAAACTCTTATAGAATTTAGAAGAAATATTCTGACTACAAATGGTTGTATTTCATATAGATGCTACAAATAATTAATAAAGATTTACATTAATTTGAGATTTGTACACTTATTTAAGAAAACAAATTTGATTTGCTAAGTTGCAAATTAGTTTTGTATAACTTTCTTGGCATGTGATTGAAATTAAGGCTTGAGAATCAATCTCAATATTGTTTAGCCTATTATGCCATTGATTGAGGGTAAGACATGGGGATCAAGTCCTGATGCTCCATAATGATAAGAGTTGGGTTTGAGTCCCAATTTATTATGGCATAACATTCCTTTATATTGGTAAGACATTGGGTTTGAGTCCCAATGTACCATATTGATGATATAATGATGACTAAAGAAAAATAATATATTTTTCATGAAAAGGCATGAAAATTATCCCACTTGATTTGTTCCATTCTTGAAGTGAATGTGATAACAATGCATAATAAGTTTCAATGAAGACAATTGGTTGAACAATGAATGTGGGCGTTCCAAATATCAAAATAATAATAATCATCACTATGATTATAAAAGGAGAACAATAAGGGTTCTCAAAATAGTCCTTCAAAATGTGAAAGCAATGCTTACCATCAAATTGGTATGAAAATAATAAAGCACGTCGCTGATTATGATCCATTCCTTGAAGAGAATGTGACTTATGATAAGCATTGAGAATGCAAACCCATTCCTAAAGTTGAATGTGGCAATATATGATAAAAGCAATGAATAAAGACACGCAACTCATGATTATATGAATACCACACAACTCACCTCTAAGGGAGGTTTGAGTAAAATAAAGAGAATAAATATTATTGTGTGGTTACATGAATATGTCATTGGTCGCGTACATGTGATATGCCAAATATTATTTTGTCATGCCTTGTAAAAGTTATTAAAGGCAAAATTAAAGCAAGAAATGATTTTGCTTATGATGATTTTGACCATGACAATTTATTATGATATAATTTTCTCCGTGAAGGAGACATTTACCATATGAATGGTATGATAAAAGATCTTGTAGTATAAAAGTTGTTAAGAACTCCGGAAAAACTAATTTGTTACTACCCCGGATGAATAAACTTATTCATGACATTGATATTGTAAAGTCTCAAAAGAAACTTTTTGAGTTTCAAATATATAAGTCAAAGTGATTGGCATATTGAGACTATAAATGAAAGCAAGATTGAATATCTTCATATTTCTATAATCATACCGGGTAAATATGAAAGGTTACCCGATCTTCTTTCTATTTGTACTACACAAATATAAGCATGATGCTGGAATCATATGCCACAAGTAAACTAGAGATTTACTAAAATAAATATTAATTGGCATGACCGGTTGACCATATCGGTTCAATTATGATGCGAAAAATTAATTAAGAATTACATTGACACATATTGAAGAATAGAAGATTCTTCAAGAATTCTCTTGTGCTGCTTATTCTCATGATATACCAGTTAAAGGTTGGGATTGAATCCTTTGATTTCTTGAAGGAATAAAAGGTTATATATATATATATATATATATATATATATATATATATATATATATATATAATAAAAGGTGATATATATATATATATATATGGGCCCAGTCACCTGCCATGTGGACCGTTTACTATTATATGATTTTAATAGATGCATCTATTTTATGGTCACATGTGCATTTGTTATCAACTTGCAGTTTGGTTTTTGCAAGATTGCTTGCTCAAATTATTAGAGCACAATTCCAGAATATAAATTATGATGATTTATCTTAATAATACTGGTTTAAATCCAAGTTGGTTTAGCAGAAATTGTATGCCTCCAATTATAGCTAAATCATTGGTTATGAAAACAAAACTTCCAAAAATAAAATTTGGTATGAGATTTATTATTTAATATACAGCAGCACTTGTACGCATCTAGCCAAGTTATAAAAATTTCTCCCTATCACAATCGGTTCTGGGTCAGGAACCAAATAATTTCTATATAGAAATATGGATGTCCTATATGATTTAATTATGCCACCAAAATGCACAAAGATGAGTTCCCAAAGATAGTTGGAAAATGTGTTGGTGATCCCAATATTAGGGGGAGAAAATGGGCAGCTGAGAAAGTGATACGTGAAATGAATTATTATGAATACATATAGATCCTCGTACAAGAAAATATAAACTTGAAGTTCAAGTGATAATTCATTTACAAATTATTGCCAGACGCATTTGTTGACCCAAAGCTAAATGTCATATTTCAGCTGCTAATGCTCCAATAGAATAAAGTCCATGAGGGACATAGTCTATGGCACGCATGAAGTGTAACAGACCAATCGGTTCCAAAGATAAAACTCCTTGAAGAAGGAGAGGGGCAAATATTCAAAATGGTCATAATAATGAGGCAAGTGCTCTAGAAGAGCACCACGACATAACACTTCATAAGACCTCATGGGAGAGGCTCAGGTACCTGAAAATAATGAAATAAAGAGATCTCAATAAGTTATGTCTTTATTGGGTAATAATGGAACCGACATAAAATGATTGTCGACGATATTGTTAATATAATGTAGCGCTCAATATGATTAATATTGACGAGGATCTTGAGATCAAATCTGTCATGAAATTTGGACGGATAAAAGATTGGCCAAATAAAAAAATACGCAATAAAATTGACTTCACTTGAAAAATTTGAAGTTGGACGGATAGTCCAACACCTGAAAGTATAAAGTCAATTATGGTATAAATGTGTTTTTGTGCGAAAGGTTCAAGTCGATAGACATAAAGACGACTTGTGGCACAAGAAAATTAGTAAATATCCTCACATTGATTATATGAAGACATGTTCTCTTATAGTGGATATAGTCACTTCAGGTTTTAATCTGGCAATATATGAAAAACTTGATATGCGTATAGTGGATATCATTGAAAGATTTAAATTGTCTTGGAGCATATTAAGGTTTCCAAGAAATTTATTAAATGAAGCTTCAAAAATCCTTATACGGATTGAAACAATCAGGGCCCATGTGGTATAATCGCCCGAGAGAATACTTGTTGAAAGAAGGGTATAAGAATAATTCAATTTGTCCTTGTGTCCTTATAAAAGGATATGGATTTGAATTTGTTATAATCGCCATGTATGTTGATGATTCAAATATCATTAGAACTCCCGGAGAGCTTCCTAAAGTAGTAGACTGTTTAAACAATTTGAAATGAAAGATCTTGGAAAGACAAAATTTTGTCTTGGTCTACAAATTGAATATATGAAAGATGGAATTTTTGTCCTTCAATCAGCATACACTAAAAAGATTTTAAAGAGCTTCTATGTGGATAAAACACATCCATTAAGTACCCCGATGGTTGTGAGATTACTCGATATAAATAAAGATCCACTCTGACCTCATGAAAATAATGAAGAGCTTCTTGGTCCTAAAGTACCATATCTTAATGCAATTGGTGCGCTAATATATCTTGCTAACACTACAAGGCATGACATAACTTTTTCAGTTAATGTCTTAGCAAGATATAGCTCCGTTCAAGGAGAAATTGGAATGAAATCAAGCACATATTGCGTTATCTAAGGGAGATTACCGGTGTGGGCTTATTTTATGGCAATGATTGCAATGCCGATCTTATTTGTTATGTCTATGTGGGGTATTTATTTGACACACACAAGGCTTGATCTCAAACATGTTATGTGTTTACATGTGTGGCACTGTCATATCTTGGCGATCGACTAAGCAATCAATCGTGGCTACTTCTTTTAATCATGCTGAGATAATTGCTATTCATGAAGCAAGTCGAGAATGTGTATGGTTGAGGTCTACTATACATCTTATTCGAGACAAATGTGGTTTGAAGTGTGATAAACTACCCAAAGTTTTGTATGAAGAAAATACAACATGCATAGCCCAATTATAGGGAGGATTCATAAAGGAGTTAGGACAAAGCACATTTCACCTAAATTATTGTTCACACATGATCTTCAAAAGAATGGTGATATTAATGTGCAACGGATCCGTTCAAGTGATAATATGACTGATTTGTTCACCAAATATCTACCGGCGTCAACCTTCAAGAAACTAGTGTACAAGATTGGGATACGAAGGCTCAACGATGTGAACTGATGATCTCATCAGTGGGAGTTAATACGTGTTGTACTCTTTTTCCCTTACAAGGTTTTGTCCCATTGGGTTTTCCTTGCAAGGTTTTTAACGAGGCAACCAAAAGGCGTATTTCTAAATATGTGTACTCTTTTTCCTTCATTAGGATTTTTTTCCCCATAAGTTTTTTTTTCTAATAAGGTTTTAACGAGGCACATTATTTATGGACATCCAAGGGGGAGTGTTATGATAAAAATCAAAATATGGTGGATGTCTACTCTTCCTCCATGATCTTTCTCTCAAATGGTTAATGACATATTCAATGACATATTTTCTATGTTCAATGACATATTCCATGACATATTTTCTTCACTTTTCATGCCTATATAAAGACCTTGTAATAGATAGGAAAATACACACAATTGAAGAAGAAAATCTCTTCCTTCTCTCTATCTCTATTTCTTGTTCATGTTTTACTAAATTGCTTTTATTTCTTGTTCATGTTTTACTAAATTGTTTTTATTTCATAACATGTTATCAGCACGAGTCTCTAGCCAATTGTAAAAGAGTAAACTCACTGGCAAAGATAGAATTTTTTAAAAGGAGTTCAAATTTAAAAGATGTATTCCGACAAATGTTCAACATATGTTATATACCTATAAAATTTAATATTTTATTTAAATATATAATATAATTTTTCAACAAAGAATGATCAATTGATCACCCGTAGGAGAATGTAGCTTCGCCTCTCCGCAAACTCCAGAGGGTATTGTAGCCATTTCAGCAAACAAATAGGATTTGTGTTGGAATTTTCGGATCTATATATAGGGCAAATTAAAGGTGGTGGGGAGAGAAATACTGTCTGGTAGCAAATAGCGATTAGAACCAAGTAAAGACGTGATCATGATGTAGATGTTTTTCTACTTAAGGACAAGACAAAAGCACATGAATTGGAGAGAGATAGACCCTCACCTATATGGAAACCTCCCATATTATGTGAATATAATAATAGATTCAGTCCAACTAGTTGGAGGGGCGGAGCTAGAGTATTACGTACTGTTTTGGACAAACTTAATAAGTTTTGCTTCGATTTTATATTTATATTAAAAAATTTATTAAATATATATAAATAATATATTCTAAACTTTATAAGTTATTTTGTTCTAAAATTCAGAATTCATAAACTTAAATTTCTTGTACAATTGTTTTCGTAGAGGACAAGATTGTCCATTCAACTTTTTGTTGTTTCTGTTGTCCAATGCCATTTACCCTTTCATTTCTTGTCCCCTTCCATACATCAAGACCAAGACTTCTGCATAACCACTAATAATTAAAGTATTAATATTTCTTTTCATTCTAATCAATCACCTCTATAAATACCTTCCTTTACATCATCTCTTTCAAAACATTCCATTTTTTCCCCCTTTGTTCTTCTCTCTAGCAACTCATAAAGTTATCTATATAGTATTTCTTATTACTTTTATTTCAACTAATACATTTTTTCATAACTCGTGCACTATATATCATGCCTTTTAGGATCTCAGATTCTTTTAGAACTCACTCTCAAAAACACTTGGATTTGAACTCAATAAAAGAATTGCCAGAATCCCATGCATGGACATCATCAAATGATTATCCTTCAGAAAATTCATGTAATTTCGAGTCTATTCCAGTTATCGACCTCAACAACAACAACCACAATAATATTAATGTTCTTGAACATATAGGTCAAGCATGCAAAAAATGGGGTGCATTCCAAATCATAAACCACAATATATCAGAGAGGCTACTTCAAGATATTGAATTGGCAGGAAAAAATCTCTTTTCTCTCCCAATGCAGCAAAAGCTTAAGGCTGCTCGTTCTCCTGATGGTGTCACTGGCTATGGCGTGGCTCGCATTTCTTCTTTCTTTTCAAAGCTTATGTGGTCTGAAGGATTCACCATTGTTGGCTCCCCACTTGAACACGCTCGTCAAATTTGGCCTCAAGATTACAAGAAGTTCTGGTGAGTACAGATTTAGTTATGCAGATTCAGAATTTAGACGCGCTTTAAATTTTGACCTGAGAGAACGAGTTCTGAGATGTATATCTAATTCTATATATACTTATTTTTTTTGTCCGTCAGATCGGACCTATGACCTGTGATTGGATCCGCCATTATTTTATATCGTCCCGCTCACATTTCTCATGCACGTATATATATATGAAAAATAAAAATGAACTAATTAATCTTTCATTTTCACAAGTACAAAAAGCCATTTCTTCGTTTCCTTTTTTTGTACGTTCAGTAGGGAAACGATAGGTAAAGTAAAACCTATTGCTTTATACTGTTATTAAATTATTAATGGAAAAAGAAAAGTTTAACGATAAAAACAGATAAGGTCCCACTAGATAAGATAAGGGAGGACTTCAGAGATATCAATCTAAAAAATCGAATCTAATTATTGCCTTTGTTGTACTTCTTTCACTTAAACAACTCTTTCAATCCTATTATAGTATTTCTTCTGTTTTCCTGTATTTTTTTTAAATTTCTTTATATTTTTGCGTTTTTTTTGTTTTTTTAGTGACGCAATAGAAGAATACGAAAGGGAAATGGAAAAGCTAGCTGGAAGATTGATGTGGCTCATGCTTGGGTCATTGGGGATAACTAAGGAAGACGTGAATTGGGCCGTAGGCCCAAAAGGAGAATCCAAAGGAGGAAGTGCGGCCCTACAACTGAATTCTTACCCGGCATGTCCGGATCCGGATCGGGCCATGGGTTTAGCGGCACATACGGATTCTACCATATTAACAATCCTTCACCAAAATAACACAAGTGGTTTACAAGTTTTCAAAGAAGGGAGTGGTTGGGTCACTGTCCCTCCATTTCTTGGCGCATTAGTAGTTAATGTAGGTGACCTTTTACACATACTATCAAACGGGTCGTATCCGAGTGTACTACATCGGGCGGTTGTGAACCGGACCCGACATCGCCTTTCTGTAGCCTATTTATATGGTCCACCGTCAGGGGTGAAAATTTCACCCCTCGCAAAGTTGGTGGACCAAAGGCACCCTCCATTATATAGGGCAATAACATGGAGTGAGTACTTAGGCACTAAAGCCAAGCATTTTGACAAGGCACTTTCATCTGTACGGCTTTGTGCCCCTCTGACTGGATTTGCCGATGCCAAAGATCATAATGGCGTGCAAGTTGGCTAAACTCAATAAAGACAATTTAATTTAATTGTTTTCTTGAAAATATGGCTTTCTCTCTCTGTTGTTCTTTTTACTCATTCGGCGAAATATTGTAACTAATAATTTCTAGAGAGAAGAACATAAATTCTATTTTTACCAATCTCTATATTGTACTTCAAAAAGGAGTAGAACACATAGGACAAGATGGAGATGTGGCCGTATTTACCTATTTAGCAAAATGAAGTCAGACATCTCTATAACATCATTTCTATATGACGACCATTCATTATAAAAATTAAGTTTTTTCGGAATTAATTTTATATTATGTTATAATATATGTTTTTATAACACCATCTCACTATAACAGCCAAAAAATATTAAAACAAACGAAATTATTATAGAGATGTTTGGCTGTATACCAAAATGTCACTTAAAAATATCGGAGAAGATTGTGGTGCGGCTGTATTTACCTATTCAACAAAATAAATACGAAAATGTCTTTCTTGGAATTCGAATAAGTGCATCTAAAATAACTTTTGAGTCATATTTGTTAATTACATTAGAAGCTTCCCTAATGTTAAGGGGAATCGATTTATACCCCCAAAAAAAGAAATTAGTGTTCTCACCTCTATATAGTATAATTTTCTGACAAAGGAGATTCATGTATATATACAGACATATAAACATAAATAGACACATTAAATTTGTATTCATTATGACAAATAATAAACCAAACAAAGAAACAATCTTGATGTACTAGCCTAGTTTTGTTGCATTGTGCAGGAAGATAATATATTTAGGAAAATTTTGGTAGAGGACAAGAGAAGCAACATGTTATAGCCCCAGCTTTGATGTATGAAAGTACCCAGCATCTCCGAGGAACAGGACAATACTGGATGAAGATAAAAAATGGTTAAATCAGTGTTAGATTGAGATCAAGTATATGACAAAAGAGAAATCAAACTATCACTGACCTGATTAAGTAGATATTCTATTGCAGAATGATGACAAGTAATAAAATAAAACAAAGAAGAGAAAGAAAAAAGCTAGCGAAGTGCACAAGTTGATGAGGAATATTGTGGTTATGTTTGTTAGTTTCATTTAGCGGTGGCAGACGGGCGGGTCGATCGGATATGGACGGGTCGAAAACGAGTAATGTAAAACGGATAAATTACCCGATCCGACTCATATTTTATACAGATAGAAAATGAGTTAATTGATGGATAATATGGATATTCGTATTATTTATGACTTCTTGAATATGATCACTTTTTGGAGAATTTCTAGCCTTCCAAACTTGAGGAACTCTCAATTTGACTCTCTACAAATGTAAAAGTTAAATCTATTATGTATACATTGGTTATCTATTGGTTATCCATTTTCTAAGTGGATAATATGGTTCTTATCCATATTTAAGATAGTATAGATGGATAACTGTTTTCTTTTATCCATTTTGCCACTACCAGTTTCATTGCATGTTTGGCCAAACTTCTAAAATTAGCTTATTTTGAAAAGTACTCTTGTTTTTTTCTTCATAAAAATACTTTTGGTGAGAAGCAGTTTGTGCTTGACTTAATTTGATTGACTAAGCTTTTTAAAAGTGTTTTCACATGTATTTTTCTCAAAAGTGTTTTCCAAAAAAATATTTTTAGGGAGAAGCTATTTTTCTGCTTTAAAAATCTGTTTTTGCTTCTACGCAAAAAAAAAAACTTTTTTTTCTAAAACCTTGGTCAAACACCTCAACTTTGAATATAATTCATCTAGATCTTTCTACATCTTCCGGCCTATTCATAAGTTTCAGTGACACTAGGAGATGTGATGGAATGAGTAGAATCTCTCCCTCGTTAATTAGAGAGATGTTAGGTTCTAGTCCTGAGAATTAATAAATAAATTCTCAATATGAAGTATCACGACTCAAATTTCATTATAGGTCATGATGGTGTCCAACAGCGTTGTCAGGCAAGCCAATCCTAATTAACTAGTGGGTTTTCAATTATTTTATTTAAACATTTCCAACATTCACGTAACTTATATTTTAACCGATCGAAAATCAACAATTCTATAACAATAGAAATACAACCCAAAAATGATAGTCTACAGTGTGTGTCAGGAACTAGTGTCACAAGTACTATGGTTACTAGTAGAATATACAAAATATCACTATCCTACTGCTTGAAACAGTGTAGACAGTACATAATCAATGACAAAAGAAGAGAACTCCGGTATACTACAGAATTGCTCAGAAGGGTCAGCTCACCATAAGATCTCGATCAAGAATCAGGAACGCACGCCGGAGGGGTAACAAGATGCACCTGCCTCAGATCCTGTACAGTTAAGAACAGAAGCGTAGTATGAGTACATAAACACTATGTACCTGGCAAATATCCAGTCTAACCTCGAAGAAGTAGTGACGAGGGGTCGACTTGACACTTACTAAGGTCAATATCAACAATAATATATAAGGCCTACACTAAGCATGATTAGCATGTATATAATGACAATCTCAGAATTTAGGAGAAAATGATATATCAATTTCAGTCATGTCATATAATAATTTGCACTTCAAAGCATTTAAATAGAGTAGATCATGTATTTAATTCCACATAAATATCATGCGCACATTGTGTCGAGGTCGTGCGGTCCGGTCCAACAAAATAATAACTGTGCACTGCCATAAGGTCGAATGGCGCGAACCGTAAATGCATCTATTTCTACCGAGGTGATCGACCCGATCCACAAATAATAATTATTATAAAGAAGGCACATAAAGGTGCATTTATAGTCAAATAAATTCACACAAGTTCTCAAGTAAGTGTGTACATTCGTCTATATTTATATATTTATTTTCAATCCCTAACATGTCCTAAGTGATCTTATTAGCAAGTAAGAACATAAGCATTTGCAAGTATGGCATGATACGAGTCCTAAACTACCAGGACAATTAGCATAATAGCAGTTACGCACGGACTCTTGTCACCATGTACGTACGTAACCCCCACAGACAATCACATACATTTATTTAATTCGCTTAGGGGTTTATTTCCCTCTTACGAGGTTAGAAAAGAGACTCACCTTGCTCCAAAGCTTACTCCCAATATCAAGAACGCGCTCAAACCCCCAATTCGAAGCCGAACGATCCAAAACTAATCAAACAGGGTAAGAACTAGTCAATACAAGCTCAAAAGTTCATATTCTAACTATTAAAGTAATTTTTCAACCCTAAATACAAGTTTTCTAAAATCTATCCCCGGGCCCACGTGCCTGGATTCCGGAAATTTTTAAGGAAATTTGTTACTCATAACCTAAGGATCAAGAATATATGATTTCTACTTCATTCATAACAAATTTCGGGGTAAAATCTTGTTTTTATCAAACCCTAGGTTTTACTCTAATCCAATGATTTTCACTAATTTTTGTGTGTTAATCTACCCATAACCAAGTATTGAACTCATATTAAGTAGAAGTAACTTACCTTACAAATGCTAGGTTGAAATCCCTCTTTGGAAGCTCCCAAATCGCCCAAACAATGAATGAAATATGTAAAAAATGACACATTCCCGTATTAAATGAAGGCCCTGCCATCAGCGATTTCCGCACCTGCGGTTAGGGGACCGCATCTGCGGTCTCGCTTCTATGAGGGAACGTCCGCATCTGCGGAGTTAGGCTGTGCTGGGCTAGCTGGAACCGCTTCTGCGGTCTAGGGGCCGCTCCTACGGTTCCGCTTCTGTAGAAGAGGAGCCGCATCTGCGGTTCCTGGGCTCCTCCCCTTGGCCGCATGTGCGAAGGTTCGATCGCTTCTACAGTCTCGCACCTGCGGCTAGTTGATAACTAGAGATTATAGTTCATTTAACACTCCTTTTTGCTTGAGTTTTGATTAAAAAATGTATACAAAATAATCCCAAAAGGCTTATATGTTGTACTTGTTTGCAGGGTTTGGTCAAAAAGGTGACAAATAGTCAAAACCAGCTCAAAAAGGAGTGAAACATGCATAAGTACCAAGAACAAGTCCAAGCATAGTTGCAACAGATCCACTGTGGCCGCATTCCATTTAGTGCGGTCCGCAAAGAGGAGATTCAGAGAGGTGCATATTTTGGAAACTCAAGCACTGCGGCCGCAAACCATTTTGTGCTGACCGCAGTGGCCTCACTGCGGCCGCAATCGAGTTTGTGCGGTCCACAAAGATGGGGGTTCAGAGAGTTGGGAGTTCGGAGGTTAATGCCAATGCAGTCGCGATTCTTTTTGTGCGGACCGCAGTTGAAGCCACCGCGGCCGCGATGCATTTTATGCGTTCCTCGATGGCCTAGTTCAGAGAGTAGAGACTTGAGGCCAAAAAGCCTCACCACGGCCTCACTCCTTTTCTTGCGGTCTGCGGTACCTTCGTAGGGGTATTTTTGTCTAGAAAATTTGGCCTAGTATAAATAATTTCTTTTTTTATTTTTAGGCCATCTTTTGTAATCTAACTTTCATCTGAGCACGTGAACGGTGATTTTTGACTATTTTGAGTAATTTGATAGTGAGTTTATCATTGAATCTTCAATTACTAGCTTGTAATTGAATTTTATGGGTTATTCTTCATCTATTTCTCGGTTTTCTTTCATTATTATGAGTAGCTAGACCCATTAGCTAGGGTTGTGGCTCTACCCTAGTGTGAGTATTTGATGGGTCTTTTGATTTAAGGCTTAGATGTTTATGGGTAGTTGATATTTGTACTGATTTGTGTTTTTCATGTTGAATTAGTGGTTGCAAACACTGATTTGTGCCAATTTGACTTGGGTTCTTCTTGAGAAAGAGAACTTGAGTCTAGGAAAATCAGTCCAACAAGGAATTGGGGTGTAATCAAGAGATTGATAGCCTCAATTAAAGGGTTAAACCTAGAGATAGTAATACCCGACTTGAGCCTATATTACTTGCACAATTTGGACACCCAATTGGTCTTGAGAAAGTCAATTAGGGCAAAGTCACTCAAGCTACCGAGAGGTATGGAGTGAGTAATTCCGTGAATTGGCTATATCACAATCCCCAACATAACTTCTTTGTCTTAGGCTTTAGATCCCGTCAAGTATTCACCTAGGAGAAAGTCACTTCCCTAGTGCCCTTTTAACTAATTAGAAAACCCTACAAGTAATCATTCTTAGTTTAATTTAGCTTATCATTAGCATAAATATTAGAAGTAATATCCAACCAAAAGATGATTGGAAGAGTAATTAAGAGCACTATGCATTTCTAGTTTAGAAAGGAATCCAATTCCCACTTTTAGCTCCCTGTGGAATCGATCTCGACCATCTCGGGTAAAAGCTGCTTCGACCGCTCTCGCCACTCCGTAGTGGTGTAGGGTTGGCTCTGATAACTTTTTGGCGCCGTTGCCGGGGAGCTAACGGTTTTGGCTATCTAACTAATTGGTTTTGTGTATTGTTCTTATTTCCTTCTACGTTACTAATTTATGTGTGTCACAACTTCAGGTACAAAATGGTAGCAAACAACACACCTATTGGAGTTCTTCTGCCGTGGGAGGAGGTAGATGACAATATTGATGATGAGGTTCCTATTGTACCTCAAGGACAAATGAAAGGCTGCTAGGCTAATGATAATATTCCAGACCCTCCCCCGCCACCTGCAAGAGTGGCTGCTCGAGTGCTTCCCAACCAAGGCTATGCTAGTGCAATTGTCCCACCCCAGATCTGAGCGGGCAATTTTTAAATTACAAATGTGACGCTGACATTGTTGGAGCAGCGAGGATATTTCATGGGTGCTCCCAATCAGAATGCTTACAAACATCTCAAGGGTTTCGCGGATACCTGTTGGGGGAGCAAGCAAACTAATGTGTCAGAGAACACACTTCGGTTGAGACTATTCCCTTTCTCACTTCGGTTGAGCAAGCAAACTAATATTGTCTCCCACCGCCGGCAACATTTCAACATGGCGAGGGATCTCCCATTTTGCCCTCATCTCTGCAATATTCTTCCTCCGTCATAATAGAGGGAGCGGGTTCTGGCTCTTCTCCGATGGGATTATGGAAATCATTCCACGGCTTTCCAGGGCGAGGCAGTATTTTGGCCGCCGTTGGAATCCCCTCCTCCTTTATTACTTCCACTCCTCCGGGAGCAGAGACATCACTTTTCGATGCTGGAATTGCGGCAGGATTATCAGCGTGGGAAGAATTACCAGCCATATGTATCGATTTAATAGAACAAAGGGTTGAAGAAAAAGAAGAGATGGGGTGAAAATTTCCGGCTAACCGAAGAAGGTCAAAAATCTAAAAGAATCTGAGAAGAAAAAGATCTACAATGTTCTCTCAACAAAAGCTAGAAAGTGTAGCAATCGAGTGGTGCCTTTCCTATATTTATAAGGACATAAATTTCCCAATCGAAAAACCCAAGCGTCGCCAATCGAAAATAACAAGGGCACGAAACGGTTCAATCCCTAGGAAACGTGTGTCATAATGACAATAACCACGAACGACATTTCAAATCGAACAAATGCTTCGATCCCGAACGATCGCATGGTCCCAAGGGCACTGTTGTAGCGCCGTCCCATCGCCTCGATCCAAAGACTACGTTCGAGACACGAACAATCAGATTTCTCCTAAGTGTTCAAAATCATAATTGGCCCGCCTATAGACGACCCCGATGGACGGGGGGACTAACTGTATAGGTCAAAATCTCACCATAACAGTCAACCAGTTATAACCCCGCCTAAGGGCGGGGTAGCAAGGACCATCACTGCCGACTTCGGTCTGAGTATCCACAGTGTACAGTGGGTCAAAAGACAATACTTAAGTAACAATGGAAAGGCCACAACGTAAGGGCAGACCGACTGGAGAAGATGGTCATGGTCTAAGAATTATATATATAAGGGATGAATTCCCCAATGGGGTGGGGTTGGGGGGGGGGGCTTTTTTGGTTTTCTCTCTCTACTTTCTCTCCTTCTATTTTTCTTCCAAAAAGGATATAAAATTGATGACCTCTTTAGCATCATAAAAAAGGAAATAACTACGATGAATGAAGATTGCTCGCTCTTGTTTCATTTGATTCATTACTTTCCGATTCATTTCCATATCTGGGGTTTATTATGCTTGACTAAGATTGACCTCATCCTTATTACTAGTTGTTTTAATCAAAAAGGTTTTGACATCTTTTGGTCAAACACACACACACACACACACATATATATATATATATATATATGAAATCATGAAAAATAAAAGATAAAAGATAAAGCTTTGTATTATCTTGATTCGATAATATACAAGAACACATATACAAAGTAACAAACAAATTAGAACAAAATATGATTTTGAATTGAATGAATTGTATAGGTCATGGGTTCGAGCAGTAAAATCAGCCACTACTGATGTTTTATTAGGGTAGACTACCTACATCGCACACCCTTGGAGTACGACACTTATCCGGACCCTGCATGTAGTAGGGCTGCTTATCAGACGGATTGAACGATTATTTACTCTTAACGGTTTGGCTTATCGGTTATCGGCTTTTAAATGTATTAATCCGCTAGCCAACCGATAAGATATCGGACGGATTGGTATCGGTTTAACTCTTATCGGGCGATTTATCGACCTAATTCAATCTATATTGCATGCATTAATTGTTTGTTAACAGCGTAGCATAAAAATTCATAAATCGAAATTTTATGTCTAATCACCTCATTCTTGAACTTCCAGTGATATAGCTAAGGCATGAATACATGCTAAAGAATGCGTTCATGCAGTTGGATTGAGCCATTGCCCCTGTTGAAATCATCCTCACTACTGCAACTAAAGCCATGCAAATTTTGATCCATCTCGATCCCATTTTTGTGTCTTGTGACAGATGTTTATAACCAATTTTCCCGCACAACAACTAAGGGAAAACAAACAAAAAAAATAGACTAGTTGCTTTGCTTCTTTGGTGGAATGGGGTGCTGCAGATTTATACATTTTTGCTAGGGGGTGATTATTTGTCTTCTGATTACAGAAGGGAATACATTGGTTTACTAATAAAGATTCATGAGCTAAGATTTCCAACAACGTGTCATTAATTTGGTGTCATTAATCCGTATAGCATAAGCATTGGCTGATGACCTAACTCCTAGTAATAGAGTAGATAACATTGTTGACTGTGATGGATTATTCAGAAATATATATATATATATATATCCTAGTAATAGAGTAGATAACTTTGTTGACTGTGATGGATTATTCAGATATATATATATATATATATATATTTAACAGATTATCCGTTAAAAAAATTGAATAATCCGCCCCCAAACCGATAAGCCGTTAATAGAAAAATTCCAATCCGTTCCCCGTCCGTTAAACCGTTAACCCGATAACAATAAGTCATTAAGTTTCGGTTTCGTTCGGTTTTGAACACCCCAAGCACGAAGGCAGGATACTTCATGCACCAAGGAGTCTTTAATTGGATAAATTAGATTATACACATTATTTAGCTTAAATTGATCTGTCTAACATTGAGCAGTCTATAATTCAATCCGTTTATTGATCGGATCATATACTACCTCTGTTTCAATTTAAATGATGCACTTTCTTATTAGTTCGTTCCAATAAGAATGACATATTTTTACAATTGGAAATAATTCAAATTTAAACTCTTTATTTTACCCATTTTATCCTTAATGAGAAGCTTTTATAACTACACAAATGTCGTGGTCCCACAAAACTTTTACCTATTAAATTTTTAATACCACTAATTTCAAAGATATTTTTCTTTTTCTTAAACTCAAAGCCGAGCCAACCTACCTCATTTAAATTTAAAAGAGAGTAACTCTTTTAGATGCAGTCCAACTAGTCCATTTGACACTGTTATTCTATACATGAGAAAGTGGTTATAATAAAGTCATAGACTATTACCAAAATGTAAAAAAAGCATAGACTAAAGCAGAGACAATTGAATTCTGTGTCACACCTAAGCAAGTAGGAACATGCAAGTCAAATCACTTCTGCTTCCAACTGTTTCGATATTCCATTACATGTCTAAGTTAAAGTTGTGGCTTGAAATAGCAATCCACTCCTTAAATAGCTTTGCTCGAAAAGTTTAATTTTGTGTCTCATACAATTTATACTAATTGTATAAATTTCTTTTTGTATCATAAATTTGTGGACCCCAATTTTATACTTCTCACAGAAATTTGGGTTCACAAAACTGTGAGACAAAAAAGTTGTCTCATACAACTAGTATCAGTTGTATAGTTTTCCTTGATTGGTTGGTGAATGGAATTTTTTTTTCAGAAAATATTTTCTAGTATATGATTAGAGAGTAGAAAATATTTTTTATGGTACTCTCCTCACCCCCTTCCCCTAAGTCCATATGTTTCCTTGCTCCCCCCCCCTTCCCCTTCAAATACCCAATGTTTGCAGGACTCTATTTTCTTCAAAAATTTAATTATTCTTCTAAAAATTCATACAAACCCAAAGGAATTAATGTGATGCTTTACTTTTTTTATGCAAAAATAACGCTGAAATTCGTGCTCTATAGTTAAAAAGAAAATACTTTTTTGTTGTTGAATAAAAATTACTCTTTCTATAACATGAAAATAAAGTACTCATTTTATTGAAATAAAAGAAAATACTTTTTCTACATCATGAAAAGAAAATAATTTTTTTGTTAAAATGAAAGAAAATACTTTTTTACTTTATTATTTTGTTGAAATAAAAGAAAATACTTTTTCTAAATCATGAAAAGAATTTCTTTTGTTAAAATGAAAAAAATACTTTTTTATATGAAAAGAATATACTCATATGTTGAAATGAAGAAAAAAAAGCCTATCTATAACATAAAAAAAGAAAGTACTATTACTAATATTTTTATTTAGGGTGGGGGTTGGGGGTGAGGGTGGGTGGGGGTTGTGGGGATGGGTTGGTGGGGTTGGTAGGGATGGGGAATAGGGTAGGGAAGGTTGACAAAGAATTTTGGAAAATATTTTCTCTTCTCTTGATAGAGAAAACATTTGGGAGGAAAATGAGTTCACGAGGAAAATATTTTCCAAAACATTTAAGCCAACCAAACATGAAAATATTGAAAAATATTTTCATTCGTACCAAACACGCCCTAAATGAAAGAAATTAATTACTTCGCCTCTCCTTAAATTAGCACATGTGAGTTTGTTCCATAACAAGAGAGGATTACTATCAATTATTCAATTATATAAAAGGACAAATAACACAAAGCATCAACAAGTCGTTGTAGTATAGTGGTGAGTATTCCCGCCTGTCACGCGGGTGACCCGGGTTCGATCCCCGGCAACGGCGGTTTTTTTTGTTTTAGCAGTTCCCCTTCACCTTTATATTTTATTTTGTTTGGATTTCAAACTTGGTTTAAATATTATTACTCACACCAGTGTATAAAAACACTGATATGGAAGTCCCCTTTATACTCTTAAAATAACATAATCAAGAATTAAATTCAAACACCGCAATAGGTCTTTAGTGCAGATCCACATCTTTGGCCTTCTTCAGTGTAATAGAAAGCTAGAAATTCAACATGGTCAAAGGGCTTAAAAAGTAAAGGATGCTCTTTATCTGCAAGCTCTTCTGGTGCCTTTATCTTGTACCCTGCTTTTGGTATTGAAAACAAACCAACCGAGTACCTTGCTTCGTTTCCTGTCATCATCACCCTATGATATGGTGAATGAACTCGACCATTTGCCCATGCCTACGTACAAAGATAACTATAGGTAATTGTCCACAAAATTAGAATCAGTAACCTGAAAAATAAGGTAAGTTACCTGCTTTGATTACAATAATAATAACAACAATATACCCAGTATAATCTCACATAGTGGGGTCCGAGGAAGGTAGTATGTAGACAAACTTTACCCCTACTTCGTGGAGATAGAGATTGTTTCAGATAGACCCTCGGTTCAGAAAAGCATAAGCACTACATTAATGAAAAGAAAAACAAAAATGAACAACACCAAGGAGCTATGTAAAAACAACATAAATAACAAGAAGATAGTAAGATGACCAAAATACAAGAAACAACAAGCAGTCATTAGGAGTGGCAAACGGGCGGGGCGGATATGGTTCGATTCGAAAATGGGTAATGAAAAATAGATAAACTATCCAACTCGACCATATTTAATACGGATAAAAAACGCGTTAACTGGTAGATAATATAAGTAACCATATTATCCATGAATTCTTGCATATGATCACTTTTGGGAGAATTCTTAGTCTCCCTAACTTGAGAAACACCCAATTTGAGGCTTTACAAATATAAAAGTTAGATCCATTAGTTATCCATTTTCTAAATGGATAATATGGTTCTTATCTATATTTGACACGTTTTTAAAAAGTTCATTATCCAACCCATTTTTTAGTGGATAATATGAGTGGTTAGTTGTTTTCTTTTAACCATTTGCCCCCTCTAGTAGTCATAGAAACGTAATACCAACAAAATATGAGAGTACTTAATAATACTACCGATATGAACAATTTAGAATACCTAACTTACTATCCTAATCCTCGACCTTCACACCTTCCTATCAAGGTTACCTGCTTTGATTGTATAATTTTTTTTGGTCAGTGCGAGTGCATATAAGTTAAATGAAAGAAATGAACATAGCTAAAAGAGCACGTTAATGTTAGAAGAGCTTACATATAAAGAGTCTCCAATCATGACTATGAAAGCATCTGGTGTAGGTTCAACATTGATCCACTGTCCATCTTTGGTCAAAACTTCAAGACCATTTACCTGATTTTGGTAAAGTATAGTAACAATATTCTTGTCCGTGTGAGCATTTAGTCCTAATTTAGTGTCATTGCTTTGAGGTCCTTTATATTTCATAACCCTAAGAAGGTAGTTGGTTGAATTCATATGCTCATCCATATACTTTTCTACCCCTAAGCTCTCCAAAATCATCTTCCTTACTGTCTGATCCAGTTCTGATAGTTGCTCTGAGTATGACTGAATAGTTTTGCTGCCAACGTACATAAACGTTAGTAAAATATTTATTTAAGAAAAAGAAGATAATATTGGGTAATACTCTAGCATCTACGCACGACCGAGTATGAGTTCAAACTTTAATACAATAATTATTAAAATTTTACTAAAATTTCACGCATTCATTTAATCATTGTCTCAAATATATTGGGTCCAACTGAATCTGTATTCTCTTAATTACACTCTCACTGTGTAATGGTTGATATCTCTTCACTATTAACCAGAGGCGAACCTACTCTTAGGATAGAGAGCCACGACCCCCGACAACTTTGGAAGAAGTATATGTATATATCTTAAATAACATGTATATATTTTGATTTTCACCATAAAATTCAAAGCTTATGCAGTTGTATTGGTTGATTTGTGTGTGTGGTGGTGGTGGTGGAGGTGGGGGGTGGGGGGGGGGGGGGACATCTTGACTTTTATGCCTCTCTCCTTCCGCTTCAACATTTGCTCAAAAATTTTATTCGATAGTGGTGAGTGGTGCCCATCATTTTTAAATCCTGGGCCCGCCTATGCTATTAACCACACTATCGGATTTGAACCTTGAAATTAGAAAACATCTTGGTAGGGAGAATTTTATCTCCTTATAGGCTTATTTGGCACATATCTGAATTAGTCTAGCCAGCCAGTTTTGAATTTCGGATGTCTAAAAGGTAAATATAAATAAATAATGGCATCTCTACTAAGAATTAGTTAATGGAGAAGGATGTTTTACCAAAAATTAGGGTTTCCTTCGGGCCAAAGAATTCGAGTGAACCTTTCAGCTTTATCTGAGATATTTGCATCATCAATACCCATACTTTCATAGAGTGGAACTGCTGGATACTGTCCAACGTAGCCATGGAAAGGTTTGGTTGAAATGTTTCTTATTTTGGTTTGTAAAGGGAGATCGAAAAGCTCTTTTAACGATTCAAAAATGGATTTTCGAAGGTGTATAGGAATTTTATCAAATGATGCTTCAAAACAGCCATAGTTTACTAGAGCTTTGTGGACTTGATTTTTCACTTGGTTCCATACAAGAGAGCCTGGCTTTAGGTCTTCATTTGAGAAGTCTATATTTGGAAGTTTGATAGTTTCAGAACCCATATTTACTTTAGCTTTCTTTTCTCGAGTATTTGGTGTTTTAGTTATGGAAAACGAGAACTCTCAGGTGCATTTTTGTTATGTTATTCATGCAGCTTAACTTATTTATAGTCTCTTTCGTCAAGTTCTGCTATCAGTTTATTTTGAGAAGTGTTATTTTTTAAAAGTAGTTTTCAAAAATACTATTTTTGGTGAGAATTATTTTGTGTTAGACTAATTAATCGGGTGAAATTCAAAAATAGCCAGATTAATAAGTGCTAATTGAAAAATAGCCACAAATTCAAAAGTAATCGAAATTTAGTCACTTTTCATGTAAAGATAAATCTGAACGAAAATACTGTTCAAAATCCGGAAAATATTCCAGCATAATATACTGGAGTTCCAGCATAATATACTGGTCCAGCAAAATATGCTGGAAGTTCATACACATGCTCTAATCTCCAGTATATTATGCTGGAACTTTCCGTTGTTGAAGTTTCAGCATGTTCATACACAGGTGCACCAATCTCCAGTATATTATGCTAGAATATTCCTTGTTCCAGCAAAATAATGGCTATTTTTAATGATTTTGCAAACACTGATTATTGTTCAATTACCAGTCCGAAAACTGGCTAGCCCATGCTATTTTCACTAATTAATCTGAAAAGTACTTTAATTTTGACCAATAATTAATATTTTGCCAAATTTTAAAAAGTACTTCTAAGTATATTTTTCTAAAAAATACTGTTGGGAAGAAGCTACTTTTTCTGCTTCGCAAAAATTGTTTCTGCTTCTACTTAAAAGTATTTTTTTCCTTCTAAATTGGTCAAACACTAACTTTGGAAAAATTACTTTTGGCCAAAAAAAAAAGCTTGGTAGGGATCTTTACACAAATAACCTGCAGCCACATTCACTATTTACTTTTTTTAGCCGGTTTATATGAATTATACATTGATTATAAATATAATTTACTTGAATTATTTATATATTATACATCTAACAGTTATTTTAAGTTCAAGCGATTGGTGAATGACTATTTAGGTTAATTCTTCTAATATTGATGAAGAATTTGGAATGTTATTATGTAATGACCAAAATGTCATCTCTTGTTTTAGAAGTCGGATCCGTATTTCGAGGCCTTAAAAACCTCATTTTCATTCTCCTCGATTTGTGTGCACAGTCCGAGCATATATCCGAAAATTCCTTATGTGAAAATGTTAAGAAATAATGAGTTTGGCTTAAAAGATGATTTTTGTTGACTTCGGTCAACGTTTTGGGTAAACGGACCCGGACCTGCATTTTGACAGTCCCGAGGGTCCATAGTAAAATATAAGACTTGGGCATATGCCCGGAATCGAATTCCGAGATCCCTAGCCCGAGAAAAAAAAATTGAAAAAAATTATTAACTGAAAATTATAACACTTTAGTGAAATTGAATAGTGTTGGAACTTGATGGTATCGGGATCGTATTTTGGTTCAGGATCCCGGTACAGGTCCGTTATAATATTTAAACCTTGTCTGTAAAATTTGGTGAGAAATGCAAGTAATATGACGTGATTCGAACCTTTGGTTGAGAAAATAGCAAGTTTGAACTATCTTGAAAATTTCATGAGTTTTGGTATTAAATTCATTGTTTAAGATGCTATTTTGGCGATTTGATCGCACGAACAAGTACGTATGATGTTTTTAGACTTGGGTGCATGTTTGGTTTGGAGTCCCGAGGGCTCAGATAAGTTTTAGATAGGCCACAGAATGTTTTGAACCTTAAGGAATTATTTTTGGTATTGCAGGTCTGCAGACTTCGCATTTGCGAAGTCTGGCTCGCAAATGCGAGCACCACAATTGCGAAGAATCATCGCATTTGTGATGATTGGGCTGGGCAGGAGACCTTTGCATTTGCGAAGTTCATCGTTGCAAATGCGACTTGAACAACAGCCGCAATTGCGAACATCTGTTCGCATTTGCGAAGGTAGCAGGTCAGGCCAAGCTTCGCACTTGCGAAGCATTGGTCGCATTTCCGAACCTGTGATCGCAAATGTGATACATGCAACTGTTCAAAAATAAGTTTTGACGGGATTTTCACTTTATTTCTCAAATTTTCAAACTCTAAGCTCCCATAGGCGATTTTCTAAAGAGGAGTTCTTCCCCAGATCATAGGTAAACAATTTCTAACTCATTTCCTTTAATCTATTCCATTTTTAATACGATTTCTTCACAAAATCTAGGGATTTTCAACAGGGAATTGGATGTTTTTGGGTAGAATTTAGGAATTTTGAAATTTGGGAATTTAGACCTCAAAGTGAGGTCAGATTCCAAAACCAATTGCATATCTGGGTTCGGTGGTTAATGGGTAATCAGGTTTTGGTCCGAACTTCGAGTTTTGACCAAGCGGTCCTGGGGTCGGGTTTTGACTTTTTGGGAAAAATATTGGAAAACCTAAAATTAAGCATTGGAATTGATTTCTCTAGCATTTATTGATATTATTAAGCTAATTATGACTAGATACAAGCGGATTGGAAGTGAAACCGAGAGGTAAAGCAGTAATTCAGGTTTGATTGTGGCCGTGGAATCGAGATAAGTGATGTGGCTAACCTTAGCTTAAAAGTATTAGGTATTGTTTGCCCTATTTGCTAATTGTTAGTTGTTTAGTAAGACGTATAAGTGTGGTGACGAGTATCTATACGTTATTGTCGGGTAACAACATGCAAGTGAATTCTATACTTGTGACTGGTGTGTTCCTTTATACGTATTGTTACTGCTGAAACTAGTTATTACTCATGTAAGCAAGTTTTACTATATTTTTCCTGGTTTTGGATATTGGATGGGTATTGGCCCAAGTTGAGATTTCTGTTGTGAAATTAAATGATTAAACAAAGTTATTTGATTGAGATGCCCTTTCTTATAGTGAAGAAGAGTGATCAAGCATGAAAGGTGATTCCGTTCACATTCATATTTATGCATATGGTGAGGAAGAGTGATAAAGAACGAAGGTTGATGCCGTGCACATTTACATTTACGCATATGGTGAGGAAGAGAGATAAAGCAAGAAGGGTGATGTCGTGCACATTACTATTATTCAAATGTTGAGGAAGAGTGATAAAGTACATAGGGGGATGCCGTGCACATTTCTATTATTGATTTCATGGTGAGGATTGAGAGTAAAGCATGAAGGGTGATGTCGTACATTTTTTGTTGCTGTGATTATTTGCTGTTATCGGTTCAAGTACACTAAGTGTTTAATATCCGTTACCACTGTGATTTCTTATTCTGGTACCCCATAGCATGTTGCCCCCTACCCGTTAATTTTATGTTTAGCTTTTATTATTATTATTCTGTTAGTATATTATTTAATTGTACAGGTTTATATTATTTGTCGTGTCCTAGCCTCGTCACAGTTTCGCTGAGGTTAGGCTCGGCACTTACCAATACATGAGTTCAGTTGTACTTATACTGCACTTTGCACTTTCTGTGCAGATTTCGATGACGGACCTCGTGAGTAGAGTTTGGGTTGTTGCCTTCAGTCCACAGGAGACCCGAGGTAGATCTGCCGGCGTTCGCAGATCCTGGAGTCCCCTTCCTTCTATTTTAGATTTCCTGTCTCTTTTCATTTCGAGAACAATTATATTTCTTTTAAACATGTGTTTGTAGAAATTCTTAGATATTCGTAAAATTGTGACACCAGATCATTGGGGTAGTCATATTTTAGAACTTTGAGCTGTTATGAAACTTCCGCACTTTATATATTCTTAGCTTTAGTTATTATTTATTACTATATGGGTTAATAATTAATGTATTAGAATGTATCTATTGGCTTGCCTAGCTTTCAAGAGTAGGCGTCATCACGATCTCGGCGGTGAAAAATCCGTGTCGTGATAAGTGTGTATCAGAGCACTAGGTTATCTAGGTCTCACAATTCACAAACAATCTAGGTAGAGTCTGAGGGATCGGTATAGAGACGTCTGTGCTTATCCCCTATAGGCTACAGAGTTTAGGAATAACTTCACATCTATTCTTCTCTATCATGAAATTTGCTTTCTTAATGCTAATTAAACTTCTACTCTGTTCTTTCGCAGATGGCGAGAACATGTACCACTTCATCAGATGATCAGTAGCCCGAGCCCCCTACGGAAGCTCCTACGAGGGGCAGAGGACGAAGCTGTGCTAGAGGGCGAGGCAGGGGCAAGGCTCAACCTAGAGTAGCAACACCAGCGGCGGAGCCTCAGGTAGAGTTTGATGATGAGGTTCCGGCCCAGATTGTTCCAGCATGCCCAACTCAGGTTCTAGAGGGGTTCATTGCTACCCCGGTACTATAGGATGCTCTGGTCCGTCTAGTGGGCCTTATGGAGAGTGTCACTCAGGCAGACATACTTCCTGTAGCACCAGCCATCTCTCAAGCTGGGGGAGGAGCACAAACTCCCGCTACTCGCACTCCGTAGCAGATGGCTCCCCAGTTTTAGACTCCAGCAGCTCGGCCAGTTGGGGGTAGTTACACTAGGTGTTGTAGATCAAACCGGTCATGGATCAGCTATGTCTTCTGATGCTTTGTGGATATTGGACAGGTTCACCAAGCTTTTCACTACTACCTATGGCGATACATCTTCAAAATATCCCCAAGATTATTTGGATAGTTGTCACGAGGTTCTACAGAACATGGGGATTGTGGAGACCAATGGGGTCAACTTTGCTACTTTTTGTCTCTCAGGTTCCGCCAAGAAATGGTGGAGAGATCGTTGTATGGCTAGTCCAGTTGGGTCACCAGCTTTCACTTGGGACTAGTTTTCGCAGCTATTTCTCGAGAAGTTCCTTCACATCACTTAGAGAGAGAAGTACCGTAGGCGGTTCGAGCTTCTTCAGTACGGTTCTATGACTGTCACCCAGTACGAGACAAGGTTTGTTGATTTGGCTCATCATGCTCTTCTTATACTCCCCACCGAGAGAGATGGGGTGAGGAGGTTTATTGAGGGACTCGCTCAGCCTATTAGATTGCAGATGGCTAAGGAGACCAGGTGCGAGATTTCTTTTCAGGATGTGGACAATGTGGCTAGGCGAGTTGAGATGGTTTTAGGTCAGGGGAGTGGTCAGGGGTCTAACAAGAGGCCTCGCCATTCTGGCAGGTTCAGTGGTGCCTCATCTGGAGGCAGGGATTCTTTTGGTAGAGGCCATCCTCCTAGGCTATTTCATTCAGCACTTCAGGCTTCTCACCGTGCTCAGGTGGCCATGTCCCTCATATGCAGTATTCTGATCAGCTATCCTACAGTGCACTACCAACTCCTATTAGTGCACCTGATAGGTTTTCAATGTCTTAGCCTTATGTTTCTTATGTTTTGATGATCTAACAAACTTGTCGTGAAGAACCATATAGAGCACCTGGATATACATTTTATGTGAACTGGTCAAAGTCTGAAAAATCAGCAAATGGATGAACGACCACAGGGAGGAACACAACAGGGACCTGGTGACTTGGTCCCTTAGGGTTCTCCGACACAAGCACAAGTCAGTGACTGTACGCAATCAATATAAATAGAAACACAACAGGGACCTGCTCCCTTAGTGTTCTCTAGCAGAAGTACAAGTCAAGTGCACAACTGGAATGTAGTAGAAGAAAGTAACCATTTAGCAACTGTCACAGAAGAGGAACATAACTAGGACCTGGTCCGTTGGTGTGTCCTGACAGAAGTACAAAGTCCACTATCTAGTTGGAACACAACTGCCCAAAAGTGGTTGTGCAGACAATACAACCGTCACCTCTCATTGGGAAGAAGCGTACACCAAGAGTTGACACCACTATCCATTGTGTTATCTTTTGTGATAAAACAACCTGGTGCAAGATATACCATTCTTTATGCATTTAGTGATATTCTCTCAAGAAATAAAAAGTGTTCATCCGGCATTGAAGTCACTGGTGTATCAAGAATAAGAAGACAACTCCACTAAGGATCAGTTTCTAAATGAGTTTATGTACATCCGTAATTGAGTTGTAATCTTTTTATTTTCTCGTCATTGTAATTCCTAGTTTGCTTTCTTAGAAGTGTTGTCTTAGGAACAAACCAATATTCGTAAACTTCTGAGTTTATGTTGTGACTAGGGATAGTCATAAGTTTAAATCCTCTGTAACTAGGATAGTTATAGAGTGGCTTGTGGTGGTTGCATCACAAGTTAGTTTAAAGTCTTTGCAATAGGATTTTTGCAAAGTGGCTTGTAATAGGGAGATTGCAAGTTAGTAGAGTTAAAAACCTACAAGAGTAGGTCGTGGTTTTTTGATCCTCTTGTGTGAGATTTTTCCACGTAGAAAATCTTTTGCCTTCTTTACTGCATTCTATGCATTATCTCATAGAGGACCAGGTACTCTATAGTTTGGTGGACTCATATAAACTAACAGCACCTCCGCTCCAGAGTTTTCGGGGTGGTTACTCCGGTCGTCAGGGTCAACAGTCTTAGCAGCTGAGTCTCGTTATACTTGTGGTGACATGAGGTATATTGCTAGATTTTTCCCTCAAGCCTCGAGCAACTCTCAACATTAGGGTTCTCGTGCTATGGTTCCGGCACTGGGTGTCCCCCCGCCCGCTCATCCAGATAGAGGTAGGGGTCAAGCGGATAGAGGGGGAGGTCGAGGTGTTAGAGGAGGAGGTCAGAAAGCTAAAGGTGGAGGCAAGCTAGCAGGAGGCCATCCTAGGGATGTAGTACAGAATGGTGTGGCTGAGTCCTAATGTTATGCTTTCCTAGCTAGGCCAGAGGCTGAGTCTTCTGATGCAGTTATTACAGGTATTGTTCTAGTTTGTAGTAGAGATGCTTCAGTTCTGTTTGATCCAGGGTCTACATATTATATGTGTCATCTTATTTTGCTTCGTATTTGGTTGTGCCTAGAAATTCTTTGAGTGCTCCTGTATATTTGTCTATACCGGTGGGTGATTCTATTATTGTAGATCGTGTCTATCGTTCGTGTATGGTTGTTATTGGGGGTCTTGAGACTAGCATAGATCTCTTACTTCTCGATGTGGTGGATTTCGATGTCATTTTAGGGATGGACTGGTTGTCACCTTATTATGCCATATTGGATTGTCACGCCAATACCTGACCTTAGCATTGCCGGGGTTGCCTCGATTGGAGTGGAGAGGAACTCCTGGTCATTCTACTAGTAGGGTTATCTCTTATATGAAGGCTTGGCGTATGGTCGAGAAGGGGTGTTTGGCTTATTTGGATTATGTTCATGATTCTAGTACTGAGGTTCCTTCGTTGGATCTGTATCAGTTGTTCGGGAGTTTCCCGAGGTATTTCCTATATACCTACTAAGGATGCCACCCAACAGGGATATTAACTTTTGCATTGATTTGGCTCCGGGCACTCAACCTATTTCTATTCCGCCATATCGCACGGCCCCGTCAGAGCTGAAGGAATTGAAAGAACAGTTGCAAGACTTGCTTGATAAGGGCTTTATTATACCTAGTGTTTCACCCTAGGGCGCGCCCGTGTTGGTTGTTAAGAAGAATGATGAGACGATGAGGATGTGCATAGACTATCGACAGTTGAACAAAGTCACCATCAAGAACAAGTATCCATTGCCGAGGATTGATGATTTATTTGATCAGCTTCAGGAGTTGCAGCGGCATTATTGGTGGAGGATGATGAAGAAGGATATTGTTGCGTACGTAGCTCGATATTTGAATTTTCAGTAGGTAAAGTACGAGCATTAGAGATCTGGTAGTTTGCTTCAGAAGATTGATATTCCTGAGTGGAAGTGGGAGCATATCACTATGGACTTCGTTATTGGACTCCCACGGACTCAGAGGAAGTTCGATGCAGTATGGATTATTGTGGATACGCGGACTACGTCAGCGCATTTCATCTCTGTGGCAGTTTTCTATTGCTCGGAGTAGTTGCCAGAGATCTATATCCGTAAGATTGTTTGCCTTCATGGTGTGCCACTGTCTATCATTTCTGACCGAGGTAAGAAGTTTACCTCCCATTTCTGGAGGGCAGTACAATGTGATTTGGGTACGCGGGTCGAGTTGAACACAACGTTTCATCCTCAGACGGACGAGCAGTCCGAGTGTACTATTCAGATTTTAGAGGATATGCTCTGAGCATGTGTTATTGACCTTGGAGGTTCTTAGGATCAGTTCTTGTTGTTAGTGGAGTTTGCATACCGTAACAATTATCAGTCGAGCATCCAGATGACCTCCTATGGGGCATTATATGGTAGACGGTGCGATCACCGGTTGGGTGGTTTGAGCGGGGAGAGGCTTGGTTGTTGGGTACAGATTTAGTATATGATGTCTTGGATAAGGTTAAGATTATTCAGGATAATCTTCGTATAGCTCAGTCCAGGCAAAAGAGTTATGTCGACCGTAAGGTTCGTGATGTGACATTCATGATCGGAGAGCGAGTGTTGCTTCGGGTGTCACCCATGAAGGGCGTGATGAGATTTGGGATGAAGGGCAAGCTAAGCCCTAGGTTCATCGGGCCTTTTGAGATCCTAGATCGAGTGGGAGAGGTGTCTTACAAACTTGTGTTGCCGCCAGGTTTATCAGCTGTGCATCTAGTGTTTTATGTGTCCATGCTTCAAAAGTATCACGACGATCCATCCCACGTGTTAGACTTCAGCACTGTCCAGTTGGATAAGGATTTGACCTACGAGGAGGAGCCAATAACTATTCTAGACCGACAGGTTTGACAGTTGAAATCGAAGATTTACCATTCGGTTTGTGTGCAATGGAGGGGTAAGCCTATTGAGGCAGCTACCTGGGAGTCTGAGTCTGATATGCGGAGCAGATATCCCCATCTTTTCACCGACTCAGGTACTTTTCTATGTCCGTTCGAGGACGAACGGTTGTTTTAGAGGTGGAGAATTTGATGACCTAAAAGGTCATCTCTTATTTTAATAGTCGATCCGTGTTCTGAGGCCTGAGAACCTCATTTTCATTCTCTTCGATTTGCGTGCGTAGTCCGAGCATATATCCAAAAATCCCTTATGTGAAATTTTTTAAGAAATAAAGAATTTTGGCTTAAAAGATGATTTTTGTTGACTTCGGTCAACGTTTTGGGTAAACAGATTCGAACCCGTGTTCCGACAGTCCCGGAGGGTCCCAATAAAATATGGGACTTGGGCATATTCCTGAAACTGAATTCCGAGATCCTTAGCCCGAGAAATGAATTTTTGAAGAAAATTATTAACTGAAAAATATAATAGTTTATGGAAATTGAATAGTGTTGGAACTTGGTGGTATCGGGCCCGTATTTTGGTTCCGGATCCCGGTACAGGTCTATTATAATATTTAAACCTTATGTGTAAAATTTAGTTAGAAACGGAAGTAATTTGACGTCATTTGCACCTTTGGTTGAGAAAATAGGAAGTTTGAACTATATTGAAAATTTCACGAGTTTTGGTGTCAAATTCATTATTTAAGATGTTATTTTGGCGATTTGATCACACGAACAAGTCCGTATGATGTTTTTAGACTTGTGTGCATGTTTGGTTTGGAGCCCCGAAGGCTCGGGTGAGTTTTGGATAGGCCACAGAGTGCTTTGGACCTTTAGGAAAATTTTCTGGTATTGCAGGTCTGCAAACTTCGCATTTGCGAAGTCTGGCTCGCAAATGCGAGCAGCGCAATTGTGAAGAATCATCGCGTTTGTGATGATTGGGATAGCTAAGGGACCTTCGCATTTGTGAAGTTCATCGTCACAAATGTGACTTGAAAAGCGGCCGCAATTGCGAACATCTATTCGCATTTGCGAAAGCAACATGTCAAGCCAAGCTTCGCATTTGCGAAGCATTGGTCGCATTTTCGAACATGTGATCGCAAATGCGATACCTACAATTGTTCAAAAATAAGTTTTACAGGATTTTCACTTCATTTCTCAAAATTTCAAACCCTAAGCTCCCATAGACAGTTTTCTAAAGGGGAGTTCTTCCCCAAATCATTGGTAAATAATTTCTAACTCATATCCTTCAATCTATTCCATCTTTTTACAAGATTTCTTCACTAAATCTAGGGATTTTCATGGGAGAATTGGGTATTTTTGGATAGAATTTAGGAATTTTAAAATTTGGGGATTTAGACCTCAAATTGAGGTCGGATTCCAAAACCAATTGCATATCCGGGTTTGGGGTGAATGAGTAATCGGGTTTTGATCCAAATTTTGAGTTTTGACCAAGCAGGCCCGGGGTCAGGTTTTGACTTTTTGGGAAAAATATTGGAAACCCTAAAACTAAGCATTGAAATTGATTTCTCTAGCATTTATTGATGTTATTAAGATAATTATGACTAGATACAAGCGGACTGGAAGTGGAACCGAGAGGTAAAATGGTTATTGAGGTTTGGTTGTGGTCGTGGAATCAAGGTAAGTGTTGTGGCTAACCTTACCTTGAGGGATTAGGTATTGTTTGCCCTATTTGCTACTTATTACTTGTTTGGTACGACATATGGGTGTGGTGACGACTATCTATACGTCGTTGTCGGGTCATAACATGTAAGTGAGTTCTATACTTGAGACTGTTGTGTTCCTTTATACGTATTGTTCCTATTGAAACTAGTTATTACTCATGTTAAGCAAGTCTTACTATATTTTTCCTGGTTTTGGATATTCGTTGGGTATTGGCCCAAGTTGAGATTTTTGTTGTGAAATTAAATGATGAAACGAAGTTATTTGATTGAGATATGCCCTTGTCGGATTGTTATTGTTTCTGTTGTTGCCTATGGTGAGGAAGAGTGATAAAGCACGAAGGAAGATGCCGTGCACATTCATATTTATGCATATGGTGAGGAAGAGTGATAAAGCACGAAGGGTGATGCCGTGCACATTTACATTTACGCATATGGTGAGGAAGAGAGATAAATCACGAAGGGTGATGTCGTGCACATTCCTATTATTCAAATGGTGAGGAAGAGTGATAAAGCATAAAGGGTGATGTCGTGCACATTTCTATTATTGATTGCATGGTGAGGATTGAGAGTAAAAGCACGAAGGGTGATGCCATATATTTTCTGTTGCTGTGATTATTTGTTGTTATCGGTTCAAGTACACTAAGCGTTTAACTTCCACTGTGATTTCTTATTCTGGTACCCCATAGCATGTTGCCCCCTTACCGTTAACTTTCTGTTTAGCTTCTATTATTATTATTATTCCGTTAGTATATTGTTTAACTGCACGGGTTTATGTTGTTTGTCGTGTCCTAGCCTTGTCACTACTTCGCCGAGATTAGGCTCGACACTTATTAGTACATGGGGTCGATTGTACTGATACTGCACTCTGCCCTTTCTATGCAGATTTCGGTGATGGACCTCGTGAGTAGAGTTTGGGTTGCCGCCTTCAGTCCACAGGAGACCCGAGGTAGATCTGCCTGCGTTCGCAGACCCTGGAGTCCCCTCCCTTCTGTTTTAGATTTCCTGTCTCTTTTCATTTCAAGAACAATTGTATTTCTTTTAAACCAATGTTTGTAGAAATTCTTAGATGTTCGTAAAATTATGACACCACATCATTGGGGTAGTCTTGTTTTAAAACTTTGAGCTGTTATGAAACTTCCGAACTTTATATCTGCTTAGCTTTAGTTATTATTTATTACTGTTTGGGTTAATAATTAATGCGTTAGAATGTATCTATTGATTTGCCTAACTTTCAAGAGTAGGCTCCATCACGATCCCGACGGTGGAAAATACGGGTCGTGGCAGAGTTGAATGGGAGCATTTTATTTTTGTATGTCACACAACCAACTAAGTTGTACGAGGCTAGTTTTTCCATTTGATATGTGTTGTTTGGTGATGTCTTATCTATATAACGTAACCGGACAATATTCTTGGTTTTATTTATTGTTAAAACAATTATCATCATAGAACATGATGAACTAAAGACTGTTGACGAGATATAATAAATAATCAAATAGCATAAACAAAAAGATGATGTCCTTGTGTACAGCAAATGGCGCCGTGGTCCTCAACTGTGATGTTGGTAGCTTTGTTTGATTTGGTATTAGCTTAATAATTTTGCATTGTTAAGTGTAATGATTGTGCAGAACCGAACAAGTAGAGCCAAAAAAAAATAATTAATCTCTGCTAATATATAAAAGTATATAATAGAAAAAAAATCAATTATTTTAGTTCAAGGTGCGCGCGCAGAGTATACATAACTTCGATATAAGAATAATTAGTCAATATATATTTGAATGTACACTAGAATAATTTCTTTGTTTCTCGTAATATCAATTTGTTAAATTTTACTACTTCATTTGCACAGATTATTTTAGGCATAAAAGATGAGTACATAACTTTGAAATTGCACTAAACATATGCTCATTTTTGGCCTAATTAACGTTGTATTGCTTTTACGTGTGGATAATACATATAACATATGTTACTTTGCATGGATAGAGTCTTGTTATATAATTGGCATTTTTTCAAAATAACAATCATAATTTGGCATTACTTGTTTTCAGATTTGGAGGTTTCCGAATGGAATATGCTTTAAACACGATGAATCTACATCATTTTTATTATCCAAATAATTTTGTTTGCCTTCGAGAAGTGGTCCTCGTTTTTAGACCAGTTGATCATGTAAGTAACTAAACTAAACGAACAAAAAAAGTTAGCTTTTCATTTGAATATATAAAACAAATTGATGTAAAATAATGTTGGTGTACGGCTAGTTGTCTGATAACGAGATATGCTTAATTTAATCTGTTAGGGACATGCATATTTTATAACTTAAAATTCATCACTTTGAAATTAAATATATTAATATTTGTACCAAAAATTGGCTTTCAATTAGTCTATTGCCATATTAGTTGTATCATTAAGGGATATTATAATTTATTTATCCGGTGAGAATAAATTTTATCGAAAAAATACTACTAGAAAGAGCAAAGAAAAAACAAGTATACCCTAATTATCTGTTTTATTTCGTTCACTTTGACTTTCGTGCTACATATGTCCAGCACATGATATATAAAACGCTTACATCTAAAGATGATAAATATAACATTTCACATATGGGAATGAATAATCTAATTTTATATTTAACTATTGAGACCTATTAATTCCCGCTCATTTTATTGATCTAAGCATACACCCATGGGTGCAAATATGTGATTTCTACTTTTGGGATTAATAAGAAAGAGAAATAATCCAACAGTAATTTGAAGAGGCTATTAACCAATGTAGTCAACTAATTAGATCCTTTAATTTGGTTGCTAAAGGAAAAAATTATTTGGTCATTAGAGCACTTAATTAATAACAATATCATATCAGTGACAAATTGTTTTTTAACTTAAATATATCACACTAACTTTTCATTGACGAAGAAAATGCTGTCGATCTTTTGTAGCTATAGTGCTGTACCAATGATCATATGAAAGCGCTTCCATGTCCTTTCGTCATTAAATAACATCGTATCAACTACGAAGTTTTCTGACTCTCGAATGGAGGGCTAACTGACTTAATGATCAGCTTCCCGTCTTTCATGGTTGAGGTGGAGAATTTCTTTTTTCTTTTTATGGTTGAGGTAGAGAGTTCAAACCCCATTAGTATTAACTTCCCATTTCCTCGTATTTCTTTTTGTCCATTTTTATTGATTTTTTGGTTATTTTCATATATATATATATATATATATATATATATATATTAAACAATTTACCTTTTAACATTAACTAACAATGAAATTGATTATATTATCCTTTAATTTGTTCATTGAAAATATAAAAGATATTCCAAGACTCTTCACTCCAAGGGTAATGTATAGGGTAAAATCAGTTCGTATTAAGTACTCGAAATATAGAGCGACACATGGAATTGGAGACAGACGAAAAGCGCGGCGAGTAGAAATAAAAATCGTTGACAACAGCTTCAGTTGGCACCAGGAAGACCCCGAAGGGAATATTGCTAATAAAGACAAACAAATATTTGTCACCAATGACATTCAATGAAGAATATTCTTCAGTATTAAATATAACAATCCATTATAAAGAACTTTGGTATTCATAGCCTGCCTGTCACGACCCTAACCCCGAACCCAGTCGTGATGTCGCATCTTGTGAAGACAAGGCCAGCCAATTAAACCCAATTCACTTTTTAAACAGTTAAACAACATAAAAACAGTCTAAAAGATGATTTAACGATACTAAGTAGCGAATAACAACAAGTAAGTGCGGAAGCACAACCCGACACAGCCCTAACCGGGGTGTCACAAGTCACGAGCATCTAACAACACTAAGTCCTCAAATGTAACTACAGAGTTTAAATACTGAACTAAGGACATAAAGGAAAGAGATAGGGAGGAGCTCCGGGCTGCCAACGCCAATAGCTACCTAAAGACTCCTCGAGATCCGCCTGAAGCTGGAATGGATCAACACTCAGGAGCGGAACCAGCTAGGCCTGAATCTGCACAAAGGGTGCAGGGAGTAAAGTGAGTACTCCAACTCAGTGAGTAACAAATGTAAATAACGACTGAAAGTAAGAAAACACGTAGGCACAAGGCATTCTACAATGAAGCAGTAAAATTATTTAAAAGCAATAAACCAGTGCAAGTTAAGTAAAATCCTTTTTCAACAAGTAAACGGGTAATTGATGAGCAGTTAAGGTAAAGTAAACAAATAGAAGTTCGCCCCTCAGGCACAATATCAACAAATCCGCCCCTCGGGCAATATCTCAGAACAGTACTAGCCCCTCGGACTCAATCTCACATCACAATGAGTACCCGCGCTCATTGGGAGTGTGCAGACTCCTGGAGGGGCTCCTTACGGCCCAAGCGCAATAATAAGTCATCTCGTTGCATCAAAACTAAGCCCTCAGCCTCATATCAATCAAGCCACCTCGTGGCATACATAACTCTGGCCCTCGGCCTCAAATCAGTACCACTGTTTCCTCACAACATAGGCCTAAAGCCTTACTCAGTCAAAAATAATCACAAGCCCCTCGGGCAATAGTAAAATAGTGTTTCTCAGCTCAAATATCATTTAAAATATCATTTAAGTCTTAAAATTGAGTAAACATGGTTGAGCATGAAATAGTGGAAAAATAACATGACTGAGTTCAAGTGGGAAATAGTAATAAAAAACCCCAAAGGGTTCAAATAGTTGACACAAAGCCCCAATATGACATTCAGCCCAAACCATGATGATAGCAAATAAGTTATTATTGCCCGTAGTGCACGATCCCACATCTGTCATCAAGCATGTGTCTCACCTCAATATAGCACTACGATGTGCAATTTGGGGTTTCAAACTCTCAGAACATCATTTACAATCATTACACACCTCGAACCGGCTAAATCTTTAGCTCGCGATGCCTTTGCCCCTCAAATCGGCTTCCATGTGCGTTGAATCTATCCAAAATTAGAATGAGGACGTCAAAATATGCTAAGGGAACAAAGCCCAATTGAAAACAATCAATAAAGGGCACAAATCCTGAAATTACCAAAACCCGACCCCCGGGCCCATGTCTCAAAAATCAGAAATTTTTACACCAATAGATACCTTATCTTCCCACGAGTTCATACATATCAAAAGTTCTCAAATTCAACCCCAAATGGTCCTCCAAATCCCCAATCAAAAGTCCAAATTTCCAAGCCCTAACTCTTCAATTTTTAGCTTAATTTCCATGATTTTCTAGGTGGAATTCACGTAATAATCGAGTTTTAAGTCCGAGAATCTTACCTCCCAGCGATTCCTCTTGAATCTCTCTTCAATCTCCTTCAAAAATCTCCAAAAATGACCAACTATGGAGGAAATAAACCCAATCCTCACGGACAAGACGAGTTTAAAATTATTTTTCCCAGGCATTATTTCCTTCTTTGCGAACGCGGTCAAACCCTCGCGTTCGCGAAGCACAATTTTACTTTGACTAATTTTCCTCCTACGCAATCACGACCAAACCCTCGCGAACACGATGCTTCACCTAGGCGAACCTTCGCGAACACGCTCCATCTTCCGCGAACGCGATGAACAACTTGACCTCCAACCCAGCTGACCCCATTCCTCTACGCGATCGCGAAGCCCTTCTCATGAACGCGATGCTCCAATTCCTTAGCCCTTCGCGAACGTGAAGCTCCCATCGCGAATGCGAAGGGTAAAATCCCTGCAATAGCTGAACAGATTTTCTGCAATTTCCTTAACTCCAAAATGATCCGATTGACCACCTGAAACTCACCCGAGGCACCTAGAACCTCAACCAAAGGAACCAACATATTCTAAAACCTTATTCAAACTTGCTCCAATCTTCAAAACACCTCAAACAACATCAAATCAACCAAAACACATCGGATTCAAGCCTAAGTTTCAAAAATCTTCCGAATTACGCTTTGATAAACAACCCAACCAAACCACTTCCGAATGACATAAAATTTTGCACGCACATCCCAAATGACACAACGGAACTACTGAAACTCTTGGAATTCTATTCCGTCCCCTATATCAAAATCTTGCCTACTAACCAGAAATTGCCAAAATATCAACTTTCGCCAATTCAAGCCTAAATTCACTACGGACCTCCAAAACTCACTCCAATCACTCTCCTAAGTCATAAATCACCTCTCAAAGCTAACCGAACCATCAGAACTCACATTCGATCCCTCTAACACATAAGTTAACATTCGGTTGACTTTTCCAACTCAAGCTTTCTCAAAAGAAACTAAGTATCTCAAACCTTACCAAAATCATTTCGGATTCGATCCGACAAACCCGATACCACATAACATGGGTAACAAAGCATAAAGAAGCAAAAATAGAGAAAACGGAGCGGTAACTCATGAGACAACTGGCCAGGTCGTCACATCCTCCCCAACTTAAACAAACGTTCGTTCGCGAACGAATCAAGAAACATACCTGAAACCTTGAACAGGTGAGGATATCTGCTCCGCATCTCTCGCTCGGTCTCCTAGGTGGCCTCCTCCACAGGACGACCTCTCTACTGCACTTTCAATGAAGCTATATCTTTTGACCTCAACCTTCGAACCTGCCGACCCAAAATAGCTACTGGCTCCACATCATAAGTCAAATTACCATCCAACTGAACTGTGCTAAAATCCAAAATATAAGACGGATCCCAAATATACTTTCGGAGCATAGAAACATGAAATACCGGATGCACACTTAACAAGCTGGGTGGCAAAGCAAGCTCATAAGTCACCTCCCCAATCCTTCGAAGCACCTCAAAAGGTCCAATGAACCGCAGACTCAATTTCCATTTCTTCCCAAATCTCATAACACCCTTAATGGGCAAAACCTTCAACAGGACCTTCTCGCCAACCATGTAGGACACATCTCGAACCTTCCTATCCGCATAACTCTTTTTCCTCGACTGCGCTATACGAAGACTCTCCCGAATAACCTTCACTTTTTCTAAAGCATCCTGCTCCAAGTCGGTCCCTAATAGCCTAGCCTCACCGGCCTCGAACTAACCAACTGGAGATCTACACTGCCTCCCATACAAAGTGTCATATGGAGCCATCTAAATACTCGACTGGTAGCCGTTGTTATAAGCAAACTCTGCAAGTGGCAGAAACTGATCCCATGACCCTCCAAAATCAATGACACAAGCACGCAACATGTCCTCTAATATCTGAATAGTGCGCTCGGACTGCCCGTCCGTTTGAGGGTGAAAAGCTATGCTCAACTAAACCTGAGAACCCAACTCTCATTGTACAGACCTCCAAAACTACAAAGTAAACTGAGTGCCCCTATCTGGACACCATGCAACCGAACAATCTCCCGGATATAGATCTCTACCAACAGCTCCGAAGTATAGGTAGTACACACAGGAATGTAGTGCGCGGACTTGGTCAGCCGATCCATGATTACCAAAATAGCATCGAATTTTCTCAAAGTCCGTGGAAGTCCAACAACAAAGTCCATAGTGATCCTCTCCCACTTCCACTCGGGAATATCCATCTACTGAAGCAAGCCACCCGGTCTCTGATGCTCATATTTCACGTGCTGACAATTGAGACACCGAGCTACAAATCCCACAATATCTTTCTTCATTCTTCTCCACCAGTAGTGCTGCCTCAAATCCTGATGCATCTTCATGGCACCCGGATGAATAGAATACCGCGAGCTATGGGCCTCCTCCAAAATCAACTCCCAAAACCCATCCTTATTAGGACAAAAATCCGGCCCTGCATCCTCAACACCCCATCATCTCCAATGGTCACATCTCTAGCATTATTATGCTGAACTCTGTCCTTAAGGACAAGCAAGTGTGGATCATCATACTGGCGCTCTCTGATGCGATCATATAAGGAAGACCGAGAAACCACACAAGCCAATACCCGACTGGGCTCCGAAATATCTAACCTCACGAACCGATTGGCCAACGCCTGAACATCAACTGCAAGAGTTCTCTCCATAACTAGAACATATGCCAAACTCCCCATACTCACTGCCTTTCGGCTCAAGGCATCGGCCACCACATTGGCCTTTCCCGGATGGTACAATATAGTGATATCATAATCCTTAAGCAACTCCAACCATCTCCACTGCCTCAAATTAAAATCCTTTTGCTTGAACAAATGCTGAAGACTGCGATGATCAGTGAACACCTCACAAGATATGTCATACAAGTAATGCCTCCAAATCTTCAATGTGTGAACTATGGAAGCCAACTCCAAATCATGAATGTGGTAGTTCTTTTCATGGGGCTTCAACTAATTAGAAGCATAAACAATAACTCTACCCTCCTGCATCAACACACAACCAATCCCAACTCTCGAAGCATCACAATACACGGTATATGAACCTGAAGCTAATGGCAAGACCAACACTGGAGCTGTGGTCAAAGCTGTCTTGAACTTCTGAAAGCTCTCCTCACACTCGTCCTACCATACAAATGGAGCACCCTTCTGAGTCAACTTGGTTAAGGGCGATGAGATAGATGAGAATCCCTGAACAAAACGACGATAATAACCTGCCATACCAAGAAAGTTGCGAATCTTTGTGGCTGAGGACGGTCTGTGCCAACTCTGAACCGCCTCTATCTTCTTCAGATCAACCTAAATACCCTCATTGGACACCACGTGCCCCAAGAAAGCCACTAAACTGATCCAAAACTCACACTTGGAGAATTTTTGCATAAAGTTTCTCCTCTCTCAATCTTTGCAACAAAACTCTCAAATGCTCCGCGTGCTCCTCTTGACTACGTGAATATACCAGAATATCATCAATGAAGACTATGACAAACGAGTCAAGATAAGGCCGGAACACGCTGTTCATCAAATGCATGAACGCTGCTAGGGCATTGGTCAGCCCAAAAGATGTCACCATGAACTCATAATGACCGTATCGGGTCCTGAAAGCCGTCTCAAGGATATTTGAGTCCCTGATCTTCAACTTGTGATAACCTGAAAGGTGATCAATCTTGGAAAACACTCTCGCTCCCTGAAGCTGGTCGAATAAATCATCAATGCAAGGCAAAGGATACTTGTTCTTGATTGTTACCTTGTTCAATTGCCTATAATCAATGCACATCCTTATAGTGCCATTTTTTTCTTCACAAATGGAACTAGCACACCCCAAGGTAACACACTAGACCGAATGAACCCTTTATCAAGGAGTTCCTGAAGCCGTTCTTTTAATTCCTTCAACTCCGCTAGTGCCATACGATATAGCGGAATAGAAATGGGCTGCGTGCCCGACACCAGGTCAATACCAAAATCAATATCCATGTCCGGTGGCATGCCCGGTAGGTTTGTAGGAAACACATCGGGAAAATACCTCACAACTGGAACAGAATCAATACTGGGAGTCTTAGCATCGACATCCCTCACATAGGCCAGATATGAAAGACAACCCTTCCCAACCATACGCTGGGCTTTCAAGAATGAGATCACTCTACTGGGAACATAATCAATCACACCTGATTTGTTGATACTATGCCCGAACTTCTATTTGTTTACTTTACCTTAACTGCTCATCAATTACCCGTTTACTTATTGAAAAAGGATTTTACTTAACTTTCACTGGTTTATTGCTTTTAAATGATTTTACTGCTTCATTGTAGAATGCCTTGTGCTTACGTGTTTTGTTACTTTCAGTCGTTATTTACACTTGTTACTCACTGAGTTGGAGTACTCACTTTACTCCCGGCACCCCGTGTGCAGATTCAGGCGTAGCTGGTCCCACCCTCAAGTGCTAATTCATTCCAACTTCAGGCGGATCTCGAGGAGTCTTTAGGTATCTGTTGGCGTTGGCAGCCCGGAGCTCCTCCCTATCTCTTTCCTTTATGTCCTTAGTTCAGTATTTAAACTCTGCAGTTATATTTGAGGACTTAGTGTTGTTAGATGCTCGTGACTTGTGACACCCCGATTAGGGCTGTATCGGTTTGTACTTTCGCACTTACTTGCTGTTATTCGCTACTTAGTATCGTTAAATCATGTTTAGACTGTTTTTATGTTGTTTAACTATTTAAAAAGTGAATTGGGTTTAATTGATTGGCCTTGTCTTCACAAGAGGCACCATTACGATCGGGCTCGGGGTTAGGGTCGTGACAAGTTGGTATCAGATCCCCAATATGGCATTCAACCCAAATCATGATGATAGCAAATAAGTTTCAGTCAAATAAGCGATAAAATCATCAATCGGGATAGACCAAGTCACAATCCCCAATAGTGCACGACCCCACGCCCGTCATCAAGTATGTGTCTCACCTCAATATAGCACTACGATGTGCAATCCGGGGTTTCAAACCCTTAGAACATCATTTATAATCATTACTCACCTCGAACCGGCTAAATCTCTAGCTCTCGTTGCCTTTGGCCCTTGAATCGGCCTCCACGCGCGTCGAATCTAACCAAAATCAGAACGAGGATGTCAAAATATGCTAAGAGAACAAAGCCCAAGCAAAAACAATCAATAAATGGCACAAATCTCGAAATGACAAAAACCCGAAATTATATTTTTTTACACCAATAAATTCCTTATCTTCCTACGAGTTCATACATCTCAAAAGTTCTCAAATCCGACCCCAAATGGTCCTCCAAATCCCCAATCAAAAGTCCAAATTTCCAAGCCCTAGCTCTTCAATTTTTAACTTAATTTTCATGATTTTCTAGGTGGAATTCACATAATAATGGATTTTTAAGTGCGAGAATCTTACCTCCCAACGATTCCCCTTAAATCTCTCTTCAATCTCCTTCAAAAATCTCCAAAAATGACCAACTATAGAGGAAATAAACCCAATCCTCACAAACAAGACAAGTTTAAAAACATTCTGCCCAGGCATTATTTCCTTCTTCGCGAACGCGGACAAAGCCTTGCGTTCGCGAAGCACAATTTTACTTTGACCAATTTTCCTCCTACACGATTGTAGACGCGTGATTTTTGACCCTCCCCGAGAATTTTCACATTTTTAGCGATAGGTCTAATATAGCCATTTTAACTATTTTTACTTTATTTCGTCGCAAAAGAAAAATTACAAATATTTATATATAAATTTTAGTTTATGTATTTCTCATAAACTTGAAAAAATACAAAAAATTGTACTTTATTTTGGTACTTTATATAAATTCGAAAATTACAAAAAAATATAGTTCTATTAATGTCATGTAGTCATTTTAATTTTGAAAAAAATACAAAAATATTACTTTATATTTTATCTTTATATAAAAACGAAAATTACAAAAAAAATAGTTTTATTAATATTTTGTAGCTATTTTAATCTTGAAAAAATATTAAAAAAGATATAGTTTTGTCTTAAATATTAGTCTTATTTTGGTAGTTATTTTGCTTACATAGGATTAGTTGAGCAACGTCGTGTTCTTATTCTCGGGTCCGGGCAAAAGAATAATATTCGGGTTCAAACTACCCGTTTTTAGGCCTAATTTTCGGACCTAGCCCATAATAATCCGAGTCCACCACACACGGGGGACACGCGTGGGGAACACGGACGGAACCCCACACACGGGGAACCCCACCACGCATGGGGGACACAAATCTTGGACCCCTACACACGTGGGGTCCATTTTCTTTTGCAAAAACTACAAAAACACACGGACAAGGGTTGGACTTTGGACAGATTTTGAAAGAGGAGGCTCGAGCACTGTTGATCTCCTTCTTCCTAAAACAAGACAAAAAAAACCTAGGAGCAGCCCTACCCCAAAACCACCACCAACAACCCACCATCCACCACGAACCAGCAGCAACGTCGTCAACCAAACAACCAGTCAAACCACCACGCACCAGTCCCGTCGTCACTACCCACACGACCACTCCTCCTCCTCCTAGCTCCATCAAACCAGTCCGGCGATCCTCCATTAAATCCGACGAACACTGCTGCTTCGCCTTCGTCGTCACTGCCCGTCGTCAAAACCACCAGTTCCGTCGACCCTACGTCCAAATGCCACCCACTCCTTCACGTCCGTCGACCACTGTTTGCCATCGTCTTCCTCACCATCGGAACCAGGGAGACCCCTACTCCCTCACGTCCAAACACCACCACCAAACACCACCACCAAAAACCACCGCCAAACAGACCCTTCCACCTCCAGCAACCACCCTTGACCCTACTGTCAACCCACCAGCCTCCTGACCACCACCAAACAGAAACCAGTCGCAACCCCCCCAACGCCTGAACCACCACCAAACGACCCTTCCAGTAGCCCCCCATACACCAGTCCTGCACCTGCTCGTCATCACTGCTCGTCGACCCCACGTCCAAACGCCACAAACCACCAGCTCCTGCTCGTCGTCACTGCCCGTCAACCGACACCCCGTCGAACCCAGCCTTTAAAAGTAACGAGCTTCCAAATGACCACCTGGAAAAACCAGTAGCAGCCATGACTCATTTTCAGTCCTCTCGTGTTCGAGTTTCTGGCGCGAGCTATTCCGTCTGAGCTTTGATGACTGTTTCCATGGGCTCCCGTTTGAGGTTATCCGTTGAGGTCGATGTTGAGGGCCGGTCCGTGGCTCTATCCGTTTCTGTTTGTTCATGTTAGTAAACCTCGAGTATTAGATAAGGAAACGTTACGTTGAATGTTCAAAGATGCAATATAGAAATTGGTATGGTAATTTTCTGCCTATGTTTCACTGTATGCATTTTGGTTCATTTTTATGTTATATTATTCTTGTTTATTTAATGTCATTTGATTAAGTTGTATTACGTGTTCTATGACACAGTTTGACGTTAATTGGTTCGTCCCTTCCTTTATTTAGTGCATTTATACAAAATTAGTATTAGTACATGTTGTTGCTACTCCCGAAACACTCATTCGCTAAACTCCTTTTATTAAATTTCTAACAAGTTATGAGATTTTAGTTGTAAAGAGACTGTAAGGTTTAGTATTGTTAAAGGCATAAAAATGGCATCCTTTTAAAATTAAAATAAAAAACGAGACGAGCTTCGCCAAATAAAAATGTACAGATTGCGGAGCCCTCACAAAAAATATATGTATTAAATACTTAGATTTCGGGATGGGCCGCTTAGCGAAATTCCACGGCCTCACCCAAAAATAATAATACGCTAGTCGCTTTAGGCGCGCCTTTAATAATTTATTCTCCTTAACTCGGGTGCACATTTATGTGACCCAAATCCAAATCTCAACAGAGTCGAAATGTGTCTCTAATCACGGGTACATTGATTGTGACGTGGTTTGAGATGCATTTCCATGACGTTGCAAATCCCCTTTTTAAAATAAAGATGAGACGAGCCTCGACAAACAAAAATGCACAAGCTGCGGGGCCCTCGTTAAATGTATATATTAAAGTACTTAGTTTCCAGGACGGGCCGTTTAGCAAAATTCGCGGTCTTCCCAGAATAATAACACGATAGTCGCTTTAGGCGCGTGCTTAATAATTTACTCTCTTAAAGCTTGGGTGTGCATTTCATGCGATCCAAATCCAAATCCCAAAACATCAAATAAAACGTGTTCCGGATTGTGGGTGCATTTCATGTGACGCAGTCCAAAGACGTGTATTAAGCGATGTTCGCATTCTTTTAAAAATAATAATAATAAAGCGGCAAAAAGTTAAAATTGGCACATCAGTTCACAATTGTATTAAAATCAGATAAATAAGCCGAATATGACAGTTGAGCGACCGTGTTAGAACCACGGAACTCGGGAACGCCTAACACCTTCTCCCGGGTTAACAGAATTCCTTATCCGGATTTCTGGTGCGCAGACTATAATATGGAGTCATTCTTTTCCTCGATTCGGGATTAAAATTGGTGACTTGGGACACCCTAAATCTCCCAAGTGGCGACTCTGAAATAAATAAATAAATCCCGTTTCGATTGTCCTTTAATTGGAAAAACTCCCTACTCCCCCGCGGGGGCGGAAAAAGGAGGTGTGACAGCTCTGGCGACTCTGCTGGGGACTTGGCCCAGAACCACTGGTTCAGGGTTAGAAATTCGAGCTTAGATAAATTGTTATATTTGGCTTTATCTGATTTTTACATATTTTGAGCCTAATGTGCTAAATGCTGCTTTTACCGCTTTGATATTATCTGAACTGTATATAAATTGTGCCGAAACCTTTCTCTTCTTACCTCCGGGGATGTGCTTACTGGTTGAGACTCCCTATTCTGTTAGTGTCATACCTAAATAAAAGAGGCTCGAAAAGTTTCTAAGTCGGCTGGCCTTTTGGTTCCCGGAAAGGAGCTCCTTCCTCAACTCGAGTTGTCCGCTCGGGTACACTGTCTAGAACACATACCCAGGTTTGAACCTAGAATAACTCAGCTTCATGCCGGATCCCTATTAGGAGCGTTTATTTGCATCATGTGTATTTGACTTAGGGGACTCAACACAGGGGTTGGGTCCGTCTAGGACAAGCAACCTGAAAATAATAGATCATCTTAAGGCATCCTCTGTGCTACATGTTGTATTTATTCAAGGGTAAAAGGGACATTAGGCGGACCAATAATAGTTGAGGACAAATGGCACTCCTTATCATGCTAATCACGTTAAATAAGATAGTTGCACGATATTTAGATAAGCATGCTATTATGTTAATTAAGCACATGGGGAACATTTGTGGAATTCAAGAGACCTTGGTATTCCATATGTCCCACACGCTTCATATTTTGGGAAAAGCACATGGGGAACATTTGTGGAATCCAAGAAGTCTTGGAATTCCCTATGTCCCCCATGCTTCATTTGTGGGAAAAGCACATGGGGAACATTTGTGGAATCCAAGAAGTCTTGGAATTCCCTATGTCCCCCATGCTTCATTTTGGGAAAAGCGCATGGGGAACATTTGCGGAGTCCAAGATGTCTTGGAAATCCTTATGTCTCCCATGCCACATTTTTGAAAAATAATAATAAATATAAAAAATAAAAAATATATAAAAAAAAGCATGGAAAATTCAAAAAAAAAATTGTATGTTGTCATCATTTTCCACAAATTAGAAAATCGTGAAAAAGAGGAGAAAATAACAGTGTAGAGATACAACTACTTATTTTTAGAAAAAAAACCAATGTCCAAGTAGTGTCGAAACTCTGCCAAAATTTTGAAAAAAAAGAAGAGAAAAGTAATGAAGGAATGTTTTGTGTTTTTCGTTAATTTGTTCGTTTGTTATGAATGAAAAATAATAGTCTATTTGATTGTTATAAAAAAAATAGAAAATGGAAAAGGGTCTTCCCAAAAATAGTTTATTTACCCGAACTACGCGGGTTTGATTCTCACCGGATGTGAGATACGTAGGCAACCCTCATCGGGTCCAACCCCACCTTTTGCTAAAATAGCCAAAAACAAATAATAAATAACAATAAAAAAATATGTCAAATTTTAATTTTTGTCATAAAGAAGTCGGGTGACGCTATTTTAGCAAGACATAGTCGAATGTTCCCGAAAGGGACGCCGGAAGGCTGACTTTGCATAAATAGCCAACTTCGGGTCATTTTTTAAGATTTGGTCCAGTTGACCCTCACAGCCTTAAAAATCTTCGTCCCTGAGGCGCTGAAGGGCCATGTTTGCAACACCAGGTTTTTATTATTGTTTGAAAAAAAAAATAAAGAGTCAGCGGTCAGGTGAATACCGTTTGGATTTTTGTCAAAAATAAGCCGAGCCAGCTTCGGCCGCGTCTTAAACCGTTCTTGCCGAAATAGCCTTAGAGTATCTTTCAGTTGTCGAAAGGTTATTTTCGTAAAAGAACGGACAGGTTTGTAAAGTGTCATAAAATAAACCTCCTCGGCCTCAAAACTCATGTGAAAGTTGGAAGGGGCCACGTTTGCAAAAACAACCACTTGGTTAAAATTAGCAAACGGAGGAAGTAAGTTGGCCATTTGTTTTTGAAGTTTGCAAATCTTTTGATTAGAATACGTGGGTTGTTTGATTTTCGAGTTTGTAGGTCATCTTCAAACCTTTGAAACCCAGTTTGTTCTAATATGGAAATTGAAAAAAATGTTTATTATTGTTTATCTTTTATTGGGCACGAACTACGCTCGGTCTGATTCATGCGGGGTCATGATACGTAGGCAATCTCCATAAGATTCGGCCACGGAAAAAAAAAGCAAAATGAAAAAAGCAAAAAAAAAAATGAAAAAGAATGAAAAGAAAAAAATGGAAAAAAAGAAAAAAAAACATCGAAAAAAAGAGAAAAAGAAAAAAAGATGTTGTTAATAATGAGGATCGACTGAGTCCATTCTAACCTGTTTGCTTCGCAAAGAAAGTTAATGTGGTTGGTTTGTGGTAAGCCAGACAATGACACCCAGAATCCTTTACTTGCACCTCATGATACACACTCTGCTGGGATCAGGCCTGATAACAGAAGCACTCGAATCATATTGGGAACTTGCTGACGGAGGTTGATGATATTGAAGCTGGAAATGGTCTTGGCAGTATTGATGCGAAGTTCAGTGGCTAAGATGCCAGTTTTGATAAAGTGGGAGGACGCTCCATTCCTTGGTTAGCAAGAGAGAAGCTTGTGGTGGCTTATTTTGTTGTCATTTCTGTTGTTCGAATTATTAGGGTTGTAATTCGGATACTGTCTTGTGTCAAACTTTCTTATCTTTCCATTTATCATAGCGGTTTGTTTAAGTTTTGTCCAGTTCGTTTTAGGATTTCATTCTGGTTTGTTTTGTTTGTTTTGTTATTCAAACCATTTCACCGGTAGTATAATGCAAAATTCGGTCTTTTATTATTTCCAGTCATCTTTTGTTTAGTCCTTTTGTCATTTTGTTCAGCGCCGATGCTAGTGACATGACATGCGCACACAGTTTGGGCCTAATCTTAAAAATCAATCATAAAACCCTAGGAAGGTGATCATCAAAGCATTTAAAGGAAATAAGGACGGTTTGAGAATATTCAGAGCTCGAGTCATGTGAAACTAGGGCAAGTTAAACACAAATAAAACCGTTAAAAGGAAGATTCGCCAAATCGATATAAGGATCTTCATGATAATGAGAAGTGAGAGTGTCGCCCAACGGTGCTTTAGAAATAACAAAGGAAAAATAAAATGTTTAACATAATTGTCAAGTCCAGCACCATCGGAAGAGACTGCAAATCTTTGTTTAATTGTGTTGTTTGCACTTGGCATGTTTTGAAGACTGGAATGACGAAGACATTTTGTTCTGCTACCTAATCATTTTATCCTTCGTTACCCCTTTTGAGCCTTATTTATTTTTCTTTCATTCCCCTCATTCGGAATCAGTAGCAACGACTAGAAAACACAAGCGTGACCGGTAAACAAAAGGAAAGAAAAAAAACAACAAAACGAAAAAGGGAAAAGAAAAAAGAAGAGAAAATGATAACAAAAAAACAAAGGAAAGTCAAATGAAGAAGAGGAATTGAGAACTACGTTTGACCTGATTCCTCAAAGAGGTTATGTAGGCGCTTCACGGCTCGGTCATAGTTTTGAAAAATGAAAAAAAAAATCAATTAAGATATCCCCAAGCAAGAAACTGGTGCAAAGATTGCGTTTGTTGTAAATAAATCTAATTCCGAAGGTTGTAACTAATAACCCAAAATCGATGCATTTTTGAGCCTTTAATACCCTTTCTTTCTAGCCCTATCCAAAACCCACATTACGGTCCAAAGAAAGACCTTCTGATCAGTCTTCAAAAGATGCCAAGTCAGACAAATGAAGAGTCTTACCGGCGGACCTAACATTCTGTTCCACAGCAGAAAGGACTCTAATCTCCAACAGAAAGAGTCATACCGCCAACACTCCGAATCCCCAGCTGGAAAGTGATACAAATGAGAGAGTCTTATCAGTGAAAACCTTCACATGCACCATAAGGCGATGAAAGCTGAGAGAAAAACCAAAAATGAGAGAGACTTGATAGTGAAAACCCTTCGGGCACTACAAGTCGAATAGGATTGAGAATCAGATGGGGAATTGCCAATTGAAGATCTTGAAAGATGATTGGCGGTAGAGGATAGGCCACATGCGCATGTCATGACCATTAGAGTCGGTATCTGCATTTGATAGGTTTTTATTTGTAGTTTCTTTTGTTAAAGAGTCATTTTTTCCTTTGTCTTTTTATTCTGTTCCCTTTTATCTTTTTCCTTTCATAGAAAATCCCCAATAGAGTCTGTTTGGTCAGAACAAGTGTGAATTGACTTCAAAATATGCCATCAGCTTTCCAATTGTGCAAGATAAGATCTGACTAGCACATCCAAGTGGTATGGTCAGCAGGAACAAACGCGAGGCCAGTGTCAAAAAGATATCCCCAGCAAAAGGGAATTGACAAAAGGATTGACAAGTGTCAAGAGGGATACCCTTGCCGAAATCAAAGGTTGTAAACCTCAAGGCCAAAGGCCCGTGAATAAAGCAAGGAAAGCAGTGAGCAGGATTTGGGAAATTCTTACTAGACTAAAAGGTCGGGAAAATGCCAGTTTCCGAGCTATGCCACAAAAGAAGAGGGATATCCCCAACAGGAAGGGATTATCCCCAGCACATAATATCATCCCCAACAAGTTGTGGAACGCAGAGCAAGGAAGGAGAAAGGGAAAAGCCATCCCAGCAGGAGTATCACAACCAACTACCGCGTTTTAAACTAACAGATTTTGTTTGATTTGAAACAGGTAAAAAAATGGCATTGATGCCAGAAATGCATGCCACAAGGGATATTATCAAACTGGGGCAGAAAATTTTTCTTCCATTTAGAAAATTTTCTGGAAGTCAGGTACCCATTCGGGGAAGAATAAAGATAACACCAGTCTCAAGGGAAGTGGTCTTAGAACCAGTGTTGCCCCCAACATAATAAGTTTCAATGGAGGAAGCTGTTCCCCAGCAAAGAGATGAAACTTGAGCTCAGAAAAGCAGAAGGCTAGTCTCAAGGGAGGCAATCTTCGAAGGAAGAAGCTATGAAAAAAACAAAAAAAAAAGCAAAAAGAATAAAAAGTATATATAAAAAATAATCCACAACAGTTTCGAGGGAAGACAACACAGGTAAGTAAATAATTCAGGAAGAAGGAAATGGTTCACGCATAGGAGACACACTTCCTAAGTGAATTTTTCATTAATAGGAAACGCACTTCCTAGTTTGAAATCATTAGAGTTTTACCCATAGGAGATGCATTTCCTCCTAAATTTAGAGTTTTACCCATAGGAGATGCATTTCCTCCTAAGTTTGTTTTAGTTTCACCCATAGGAGATGCATTTCCTCCTAAGTTTAGTTTTACCCATAGGAGATGCATTTCCTCCTAAGTTTGTTTTAATTTCACCCATAGGAGATGCATTTCCTCCTAAGTTTGTTTTACCAATAGGAGAGGTATTTCCTCCTAAGTTTGTTTTTCCCATAGGAGAGGAATTTCCTCCTAAGTTGTTATCAAAATCTTAGTCTGACGAATTTTTCTCCTAAGATAGAGACCTAGTCTGATGAACTTTCTCCTAGGATCGAAATCTTAGTCTGATGAATCTTTCTCCTAAGATACCAAAAAAAAGACCTAGTCTGATGAACCTTCTCCTAGGATCAAAATCTTTGTCTGATGAATTTTCTCCTAAGATAGAGACCTAGTCTGATGAACCTTCTCCTAGGATCAAAATCTTAGTATGATGAATCTTTCTCCTAAGATAATAAAATCAAAATCTTAGTCTGATGAATCTTTCTCCTAAGATAACAAAAAAAACCTAGTCTGATGAACCTTCTCCTAGGATCAAAATCTTAGTCTGATGAATCTTTCTCCTAAGATAATAAAAGCAAAATCTTAGTCTGATGAATCTTTCTCCTAAGATAACAAAAAAAACCTAGTCTGATGAACCTTCTCCTAGGATCAAAATCTTAGTCTGATGAATTTTTCTCCTAAGATAGAGACCTAGTCTGATGAACCTTCTCCTAGGATCAAAATCTTAGTATGATGAATCTTTCTCCTAAGATAATAAATACAAGACCTAGTCTGATGAACCTTCTCCTAGGATCAAAATCTTAGTCTGATGAATATTTCTCCTAAGATAACAAAAAAGACCTAGTCTGATGAACCTTCTCCTAGGATCAAAATCTTAGTCTGATGAATCTTTCTCCTAAGATACCAAAAAAGAGACCTAGTCTGATGAACCTTCTCCTAGGATCAAAATCTTAGTCTGATGAACCTTCTCCTAGGATCAAAATCTTAGTCTGATGAATCTTTCTCCTAAGATAATAAAAACAAGACCTAGTCTGATGAATTTTCTCCTAGGATCAAAATCTTAGTCTGATGAATCTTTCTCCTAAGATACCAAAAAAAAAACGTTTGGAGTCATTTTTAGTTTTTTTAAGATTATCAATGTTTAGTTTTCCTAAAGCCAGGCGCCCACCTGTATAACGAGAGGAATACATTTCAGTCTTTACATTTCATGTCCCATGCGCCCACCTGTATAATGAGAGGAATACATTTCAGTCTTTTCATTTCAAATGTTGTAGTCAGGCGCCCACCTGTATAACGAGAGGAATACATTTCAGTCTTTTCATTACAAGTGTTGAAGTTGGGAGCCCACCCATAGAACAGAGGCATACATTTCAGTCTTTTCATTACAAGTGTTGAAGCCAGGCGTCCACCTGTATAACGAGAGGAATACTTTTCAGTCTTTACATTTCATGCTAGGCGCCCACCTGTATAAAGAGAGGAATACTTTTCAGTCTTTACATTTCATGTCAGGCGCCCACCTGTATAACGAGAGGAATACTTTTCAGTCTTTACATTTCATGCTAGGCGCCCACCTGTATAACGAGAGGAATACTTTTCAGTCTTTACATTTCATGTCAGGCGCCCACCTACATAACGAGAGGAATACATTTCAGTCTTTACATTTCATGTTTCAGGCGCCCACCTGTATAACAAGAGGAATACTTTTTAGTCTTATACTGCAGATTTTGGAAATCAGTAACCCCACCGGAAGGTAGAAGGTTACAACAGGAATCCCCAGCAGGAAACAATAAAAATCCCCAGCACCGGGAAGCAGAAGGCTACAACAAAAATCCCCATCATTCAACCAAGTTATAAATAGCAGAAGCTCGCCTCAAGAATGCGAGTTAACAGTCTAAAATGGTCAACAAAAGCTGGTCACAAAAAAAACAAGAAAAGAGAAAAAAAAAAGAGAAAAAATGAATCCAAAGTACGGAAGTGGAGAACATATGTGGTATGCTCAAGAACTAGCACCTACAACTAGCAAGTATCAAGGTTCAAATCCAAAGTCTGTATGAAGCACCATTCAAGACTCAAGACCAAGTTTCAGAAGACTTAAAGATAGGAATCCTTGTAACTAGTAGCTGATAGGCTTAGTTAGTCTTTTTCAGTTTTCATTTTTGATGTAATGACAGGACCGCGGACCGGAACCTCAACGGAACGGCACCTCGATCGGCTCTTCACCTCGGTACAATCTACCATCTCTCATTTCCGAACTACACGTGGCCTGATTCCTGTATAACCAAGGATATGTAGGCAGCTCAGATACCGGGGCTCGGTCACATTCCCTTCCTTTCCTTAGTGTAGTCCCTCCAAATAATGATCGGGTCAAAAACATGTCTAGTCGTTCTTTGTCGGGAAAACTCTTCGTGTTTTCAGTCAAAGTGGGGCAGCTGTAGACGCGTGATTTTTGACCCTCCCCGAGAATATCCACATTTTTAGCGTAAATATTTAACTTAGGTCTAATATATCCATTTTAACTATTTTTACTTTATTTCGTCGCAAAAGAAAAATTACAAAAATATATATATAAATTTTAGTTTATCTATTTCTCATAAACTTGAAAAAATACAAAAATTGTACTTTATTTTGGTACTTTATATAAATTCGAAAATTACAAAAAAAAATATAGTTCTATTAATGTCATGTAGTCATTTTAATTTTGAAAAAATACAAAAATATTACTTTATATTTTATCTTTATATAAAAACGAAAATTACAAAAAAATAGTTTTATTAATATTTTGTAGCTATTTTAATCTTGAAAAAATATTTAAAAAGATATAGTTTTGTCTTAAATATTAGTCTTATTTTGGTAGTTATTTTGCTTACATAGGATTAGTTGAGCAACGTCGTGTTCTTATTCTCGGGTCCGGGCAAAAGAATAATATTCGGGTTCAAACTACCCGTTTTTAGGTCTAATTTTGGGACCTAGCCCATAATAATCCGAGTCCACCACACACGGGGGACACGCGTGGGGAACACGGACGGAACCCCACACACGGGGAACCCCACCACGCATGGGGGACACAAATCTTGGACCCCTACACACGTGGGGTCCATTTTCTTTTGCAAAAACTACAAAAACACACGGACAAGGGTTGGACTTTGGACAGATTTTGAAAGAGGAGGCTCGAGCACTGTTGATCTCCTTCTTCCTGAAACAAGAACAAAAAAAAAACCCTAGGAGCAGCCCTACCCCAAAACCACCACCAACAACCCACCATCCACCACGAACCAGCAGCAGCGTCGTCAACCAAACAACCAGTCAAACCACCACGCACCAGTCTCGTCGTCATTGCCCACACGACCACTCCTCCTCCTTCTAGCTCCATCAAACCAGTCCGGCGATCCTCCATTAAATCCGACGAACACTGCTGCTTCGCCTTCGTCGTCACTGCCGGTTGTCAAAACCACCAGTTCCGTCGACCCTACGTCCAAACGCCACCCACTCCTTCACGTCCGTCGATCACTGTTCGCCATCATCTTCCTCACCATCGGAACCAGCGAGACCCCTACTCCCTCACGTCCAAACACCACCACCAAACAGACACTTCCACCTCCAGCAACCACTCTCGACCCTACTGTCAACCCACCAGCATCACGACCACCACCAAACAGAAACCAGTCGCAACCCCCCCAACGCCTGAACAACCACCAAACGACCCTTCCAGCATCCCCCCACGCACCAGTCCGGCTCCCACTCGTCGTCACTGCCCGTCGACCCCACGTCCAAACGCCACAAACCACCAGCTCCTGCTCGTCGTCACTGCCCGTCAACCGGTACCCCGTTGAACCCAGCCTTTAAAAGTAACGAGCTTCCAAATAACCACCTGGAAAATCCAGTAGCAGCCATGATTCATTTTCAGTCTGCTCGTGTTCGAGTTTCTGGCGCGAGCTATTCCGTCTGAGCTTTGATGACTGTTTCCATGGGCTCCCGTTTGAGGTTATCCGTTGAGGTCGATGTTGAGGGCCGATCCGTGGATCTATCCGTTTCTGTTTGTTCAGGTTAGTAAACCTCGAGTATTAGATAAGGAAACGTTACGTTGAATGTTCAAAGATGCAATATAAAAATTGGTATGGTAATTTTCTGCCTATGTTTCACTGTATGCATTTTGGTTCATTTTTATGTTATGTTATTCTTGTTTATTTAATGTCATTTGATTAAGTTGTATTACGTGTTCTATGACACAGTTTGACGTTAATTGGTTCGTCCCTTCCTTTACTTAGTGCATTTAGACAAAATTAGTATTAGTACATGCTGTTGCTACTCCCGAAACACTCATTCGCTAAACTCCTTTTATTAAATTTCTAACAAGTTATGAGATTTTAGTTGTAAAGAGGCTGTAAGGTTTAGTATTGTTAAAGGCATAAAAATGACATCCTTTTAAAATAAAAATAAAAAATGAGACGAGCTTTGCCAAATAAAAATGTACAGATTGCGGAGCCCTCACAAAATTATATGTATTAAATACTTAGATTCCGGGACGGGCCGCTTAGCGAAATTCCACGGCCTCACCCAAAAATAATAATACGCTAGTCGCTTTAGGCGCGCCTTTAATAATTTATTCTCCTTAACTCGGGTGCACATTTATGTGACCCAAATTCAAATCTCAACGGAGTCTAAATGTGTCTCTAATCACGGGTACATTGATTGTGACGTGGTTTGAGATGCATTTCCATGACGTTGCAAATCCCCTTTTTAAAAAAAAGATGAGACGAGCCTCGACAAACAAAAATGCACAAGCTGCGGGGCCCTCGTTAAATGTATATATTAAAGTACTTAGTTTCCAGGACGGGCCGTTTTGCAAAATTCGCGATCTTCCCAGAATAATAACACGATAGTCGCTTTAGGCGCGTGCTTTATAATTTACTCTCTTAAAGCTTGGGTGTGCATTTCATGTGACCCAAATCCAAATCCCAAAACATCAAATTAAATGTGTTCCGGATTGTGGGTGCATTTCATGTGGCGCAGTCCAAAGACGTGTTTTAAGCGATGTTCGCATTCTTTTAAAAATAATAATAATAAAGCGGTAAAAAGTTAAAATTGGCACATCAGTTCACAGTTGTATTAAAATCAGCTAAATAAGCCGAATATGACAGTTGAGCGACCGTGCTAGAACCACGAAACTCGGGAATGCCTAACACCTTCTCCCGGGTTAACAGAATTCCTTATCCGGATTTCTAGTGCGCAGACTGTAATATGAAGTCATTCTTTTCCTCGATTCGGGATTAAAATTGGTGACTTGGGACACCCTAAATCTCCCAAGTGGCGACTCTGAAATAAATAAATAAATCCCGTTTCGATTGTCCTTTAATTGGAAAAACTTCCTACGCCCCCGCGAGGGCGGAAAAAGGAGGTGTGACAGCTTTGGCGACTCTGCTGGGGACTTGGCCCAGAACCACTGGTTCAGGGTTAGAAATTCGAGCTTAGATAAATTGTTATATTTGGCTTTATCTGATTTTTACATATTTTGAGCCTAATGTGCTAAATGCTGCTTTACCGCTTTGATATTATCTGAACTGTATATAAATTGTGCCGAAACCTTTCTCTTCTTACCTCCGGGGATGTGCTTACTGGTTGAGACTCCCTATTCTGTTAGTGTCATACCTAAATAAAAGAGGCTCGAAAAGTTTCTAAGTCGGCTGGCCTTTTGGTTCCCGGAAAGGAGCTCCTTCCTCAACTCGAGTTGTCCGCTCGGGTACACTGTCTAGAACACATACCCAGGTTTGAACCTAGAATAACTCAGCTTCATGCCGGATCCCTAGTAGGAGCGTTTATTTGCATCATGTGTATTTGACTTAGGGGACTCAACACAGGGGTTGAGTCCGTCTAGGACAAGCAACCTGAAAATAATAGACCATCTTAAGGCATCCTCTGTGCTACATGTTGTATTTATCCAAGGGTAAAAGGGACATTAGGCGGACCAATGATAGTTGAGGACAAATGACACTCCTTATCATGCTAATCGCGTTAAATAAGAAAGTTGCACGATTTTTAGATAAGCATGCTATTATGTTAATTAAGCACATGGGAAACATTTGTGGAATTCAAGAGGCCTTGGTATTCCATATGTCCCTCATGCTTCATATTTTGGGAAAAGCACATGGGGAACATTTGTGGAATCCAAGAAGTCTTGGAATTCCCTATGTCCTCCATGCTTCATTTGTGGGAAAAGCACATGGGGAACATTTGTGGAATCAAAGAAGTCTTGGAATTCCCTATGTCCCTCATGCTTCATTTTGGGAAAAGCGCATGGGGAACATTCGCGGAGTCCAAGATGTTTTGGAAATCCTTATGTCTCCCACGCCACATTTTTGAAAAATAATAATAAATATAAAAAATAAAAAATATATAAAAAAAGCATGGAAAATTCAAAAAAAAAATTGTATGTTGTCATCATTTTCCACAAATTAGAAAATCGTGAAAAAGAGGAGAAAATAACAGTGTAGAGATACAACTACTTATTTTTAGAAAAAAAAACAATGTCCAAGTAGTGTCGAAACTCTGCCAAAATTTTGAAAAAAAAAGAGAAAAGAAATGAAGGAATGTTTTGTGTGTTTCGTTAATTTGTTCGTTTGTTATGAATGAAAAATAATAGTCTATTTGATTGTTATAAAAAAAATAGAAAATGGAAAAGGGTCTTCTCAAAAATAGTTTATTTACCCGAACTATGCGGGTTTGATTCTCACCGGATGTGAGATACGTAGGCAACCCTCATCGGGTCCAACCCCACCTTTTGCTAAAATAGCCAAAAACAAATAATAAATAATAATAAAAAAATATGTCAAATTTTAATTTTTGTCATAAAGAAGTCGGGTGATGCTGTTTTATCAAGACATAGCCGAATGTTCCCGAAAGGGACGCCGGAAGGCTGACTTTGCATAAATAGCCACCTTCGGGTCATTTTTTAAGATTTGGTCCAGTTGACCCTCACAGCCTTAAAAATCTTCGTCCCTAAGGCGCTGAAGGGCCGTGTTTGCAACACCAGGTTTTTATTATTGTTTGAAAAAAAAACAAAGAGTCAGCGGTCAGGTGAATACCGTTTGGATTTTTATCAAAAATAAGCCGAGCCAGCTTCGGCCGCGTCTTAAACCGTTCTTGCCGAAATAGCCTTAGAGTATCTTTCAGTTGTCGAAAGGTTATTTTCGTAAAAGAACGACAGGTTTGTAAAGTGTCATAAAATAAGCCTCCTCGGCCTCAAAACTCATGTGAAAGTTGGAAGGGGCCATGTTTGCAAAAACAATCATTTGGTTAAAATTAGCAAACGGAGGAAGTAAGTTGGCCATTTGTTTTTGAAGTTTGCAAATCTTTTGATTAGAATACGTGGGTTGTTTGATTTTCGAGTTTGTAGGTCATCTTCAAACCTTTGAAACTCAGTTTGTTCTAATATGGAAATTGAAAAAAATGTTTATTATTGTTTATCTTTTATTGGTCACGAACTACGCTCGGTCTGATTCATGCGAGGTCATGATACGTAGGCAATCTCCATAAGATTCGGCCACGGAAAAAAAAAAGCAAAATGAAAAAAGCAAAAAAAAAATGAAAAAAAAATGAAAAGAAAAAATGGAAAAAAAAAAGAAAAAAAAACATCGAAAAAAGAGAAAAAGAAAAAAAGATGTTAATAATGAGGACCGACTGAGTCCATTCTAACCTGTTTGCTTTGCAAAGAAAGTTAAGGTGGTTGGTTTGTGGTAAGCCAGACAATGACACCCAGAATCCTTTACTTGCACCTCATGATACACACTCTGCTGGGATCAGGCCTGATAACAGAAGCACTCGAATTCTATTGGGAACTTGCTTACGGAGGTTGATGATATTGAAGCTGGTAATGGTCTTGGCAGTATTGATGCGAAGTTCAGTGGCTAAGATGCCAGTTTTGATAAAGTGGAAGGACGCTCCGTTCCTTGGTTAGCAAGAGAGAAGCTTGTGGTGGCTTATTTTGTTGTCATTTTTGTTGTTCGAATTATTAGGGTTGTAATTCGGATACTGTCTTGTGTCAAACTTTCTTATCTTTCCATTGTCATAGCGGTTTGTTTAAGTTTTGTCTAGTTCGTTTTAGGATTTCATTCTGGTTTGTTTTGTTTGTTTTGTTATTCAAACCATTTCACCGGTAGTCTAATGCAAAATCCGGTCTTTTATTATTTCCAGTCATCTTTTGTTTAGTCCTTTTGTCATTTTGTTCAGCGCCGATTCTAGTGACATGACATGTGCACACAATTTGGGCCTAATCTTAAAAATCAATCATAAAACCCTAGGAAGGTGATCATCAAAGCATTTAAAGGAAATAAGGACGGTTTGAGAATATTCGGAGCTCGAGTCATGTGAAACTAGGGCAAGTTAAACACAAATAAAACCGTTAAAAGGAAGATTCGCCAAATCGATATAAGGGTCTTCATGATAATAAGAAATGAGAGTGTCGCCCAACGGTGCTTTAGAAATGACAAAGGAAAAATAAAATGTTTAACATAATTGTCAAGTCCAGCACCATCAGAAGAGACTGCAAATCTTTATTTAATTGTGTTGTTTGCACTTGGCATGTTTTGAAGACTGGAATGACGAAGGCATTTTGTTCTGCTACCTAAACACTTTATCCTTCGTTACCCTTTTTGAGCCTTATTTATTTTTCTTTCATACCCCTCATTCGGAATCAGTAGCAACGACTAGAAAACACAAGCGTGACAGGTAAACAAAAGAAAAGAAAAAAAACAACAAAACGAAAAAGAGAAAAGAAAAAAGAAGAGAAAAATGATAACAAAAAAAACAAAAGAAAGTCAAATGAAGAAGAGGAATTGGGAACTACGTTTGACCTGATTCCTCAAAGAGGATACGTAGGCGCTTCACGGCTCGGTCATAGTTTTGAAAAATGAAAAACAAATCAATTAAGATATCCCCAAGCAAGAAACTGGGGCAAAGGTTGCGTTTGTTGTAAATAAATCTAATTCCGAAGGTTGTACTTAATAACCCAAAATCGATGCATTTTTGAGCCTTTAATACCCTTTGTTTCTAGCCCTATCCAAAACCCACATTACGGTCCAAAGAAAGACCTTCTGATCAGTCTTCAAAAGATGCCAAGTTAGACAAATGAAGAGTCTTACCGGCGGACCTAACATTCTGTTCCACAACAGAAAGGACTCTAATCTCCAACAGAAAGAGTCATACCGGCAACACTCCGAATTCTCAGCTGGAAAGTGATACAAATGAGAGAGTCGTATCGGTGAAAACCTTCACAGGCACCATAAGGCGATGAAAGATGAGAGAAAAACCAAAAATGAGAGAGACTTGATAGTGAAAACCCTTCGGGCACTACAAGTCGAATAAGATTGGGAATCAAATGGGGAATTGCCAATTGAAGATCTTGAAAGATGATTGGCGGTAGAGGATAGGCCACATGCGCATGTCATGACCATTAGAGTCGGTATCTGCATTTGATAGGTTTTTATTTGTAGTTTCTTTTGTTAAAGAGTCATTTTTTCCTTTGTCTTTTTATTCTGTTCCCTTTTATCTTTTTCCTTTCATAGAAAATCCCCAATAGAGTCTGTTTGGTCAAAACAAGTGTGAATTGACTTCAAAATATGCCATCAGCTTTCCAATTATGCAAGATGAGATCTGACTAGTACATCCAAGTGGTATAGTCAGCAAGGAACAAGCGCGAGGCCAGTGTCAAACAAGATATCCCCAGCAAAAGGGAATTGATAAAAGGATTGACAAGTGTCAAGAAGGATACCCTTGCCGAAATCAAAGGTTATAAACCTCAAGGCCAAAGGCCCGTGAACAAAGCAAGGAAAGCAGTGAGCAGGATTTGGGAAATTCATACTAGACTAAAAGGTCGAGGAAATGCCAGTTTTCGAGATATGCTACAAAAGAAGAGGGATATCCCCAGCGGGAAGGGATTATCCCCAGCACATAATATCATCCCCAACAAGTTGTGGAACGCAGAGCAAGAAAGGAGAAAGGGAAAAGCCATCCCAGTAGGAGTATCACAACCAACCACCGCGTTTTAAACTAACAGATTTTGTTTGATTTGAAACAGGTAAAGGAAATGGCATTGATGCCAGAAATGCATGCCACAAGGGATATTATCAAACTGGGGCAGAAAATTTTTCTTCCATTTAGAAAATTTTCTGGAAGTCAGGTACCCATTCGGGGAAGAATAAAGATAATACCAGTCTCAAGGGAAGTGGTCTTAAAACCAGTGTTGCCCCCCACATAATAAGTTTCAATGGAGGAAGTTGTTCCCCAGCAAAGGGATGAAACTTGAGCTCAGAAAAGCAGAAGGCCAGTCTCAAGGGAGGCAATCTTCGAAGGAAGAAGCTATGAAAAAAACAAAAAAAAAGAAAGCAAAAAGAATAAAAAGTATATATAAAAAATAATCCCCAACAGTTTCGAGGGAAGACAACACAGGTAAGTAAATAATTCAGGAAGAAGGAAATGGTTCACGCATAGGAGACGCACTTCCTAAGTGAATATTTCATTAATAGGAGACGCACTTCCTAGTTTGAAATCATTAGAGTTTTACCCATAGGAGATGCATTTCCTCCTAAATTTAGAGTTTTACCCATAGGAGATGCATTTCCTCCTAAGTTTAGTTTTTACCCACAGGAGATGCATTTCCTCCTAAGTTTGTTTTAGTTTCACCCATAGGAGATGCATTTCCTCCTAAGTTTAGTTTTACCCATAGGAGATGCATTTCCTCCTAAGTTTGTTTTAGTTTCACCCATAGGAGATGCATTTCCTCCTAAGTTTGTTTTACCAATAGGAGAGGTATTTCCTCCTAAGTTTGTTTTTCCCATAGGAGAGGCATTTCCTCCTAAGTTGTTATCAAAATCTTAGTCTGACGAATTTTTCTCCTAAGATAGAGACCTAGTCTGATGAACCTTCTCCTAGGATCGAAATCTTAGTCTGATGAATCTTTCTCCTAAGATACCAAAAAAAAGACCTAGTCTGATGAACCTTCTCCTAGGATCAAAATCTTTGTCTGATGAATTTTCTCCTAAGATAGAGACCTAGTCTGATGAACCTTCTCCTAGGATCAAAATCTTAGTATGATGAATCTTTCTCCTAAGATAATAAAATCAAAATCTTAGTCTGATGAATCTTTCTCCTAAGATAACAAAAAAAACCTAGTCTGATGAACCTTCTCCTAGGATCAAAATCTTAGTCTGATGAATCTTTCTCCTAAGATAATAAAAGCAAAATCTTAGTCTGATGAATCTTTCTCCTAAGATAACAAAAAAAACCTAGTCTGATGAACCTTCTCCTAGGATCAAAATCTTAGTCTGATGAATTTTTCTCCTAAGATAGAGACCTAGTCTGATGAACCTTCTCCTAGGATCAAAATCTTAGTATGATGAATCTTTCTCCTAAGATAATAAATACAAGACCTAGTCTGATGAACCTTCTCCTAGGATCAAAATCTTAGTCTGATGAATATTTCTCCTAAGATAACAAAAAAGACCTAGTCTGATGAACCTTCTCCTAGGATCAAAATCTTAGTCTGATGAATCTTTCTCCTAAGATACCAAAAAAGAGACCTAGTCTGATGAACCTTCTCCTAGGATCAAAATCTTAGTCTGATGAACCTTCTCCTAGGATCAAAATCTTAGTCTGATGAATCTTTCTCCTAAGATAATAAAAACAAGACCTAGTCTGATGAATTTTCTCCTAGGATCAAAATCTTAGTCTGATGAATCTTTCTCCTAAGATACCAAAAAAAAAACGTTTGGAGTCATTTTTAGTTTTTTTAAGATTATCAATGTTTAGTTTTCCTAAAGCCAGGCGCCCACCTGTATAACGAGAGGAATACATTTCAGTCTTTACATTTCATGTCCCATGCGCCCACCTGTATAATGAGAGGAATACATTTCAGTCTTTTCATTTCAAATGTTGTAGTCAGGCGCCCACCTGTATAACGAGAGGAATACATTTCAGTCTTTTCATTACAAGTGTTGAAGTTGGGAGCCCACCCATAGAACAGAGGCATACATTTCAGTCTTTTCATTACAAGTGTTGAAGCCAGGCGTCCACCTGTATAACGAGAGGAATACTTTTCAGTCTTTACATTTCATGCTAGGCGCCCACCTGTATAAAGAGAGGAATACTTTTCAGTCTTTACATTTCATGTCAGGCGCCCACCTGTATAACGAGAGGAATACTTTTCAGTCTTTACATTTCATGCTAGGCGCCCACCTGTATAACGAGAGGAATACTTTTCAGTCTTTACATTTCATGTCAGGCGCCCACCTACATAACGAGAGGAATACATTTCAGTCTTTACATTTCATGTTTCAGGCGCCCACCTGTATAACAAGAGGAATACTTTTTAGTCTTATACTGCAGATTTTGGAAATCAGTAACCCCACCGGAAGGTAGAAGGTTACAACAGGAATCCCCAGCAGGAAACAATAAAAATCCCCAGCACCGGGAAGCAGAAGGCTACAACAAAAATCCCCATCATTCAACCAAGTTATAAATAGCAGAAGCTCGCCTCAAGAATGCGAGTTAACAGTCTAAAATGGTCAACAAAAGCTGGTCACAAAAAAAAACAAGAAAAGAGAAAAAAAAGAGAAAAAATGAATCCAAAGTACGGAAGTGGAGAACATATGTGGTATGCTCAAGAACTAGCACCTACAACTAGCAAGTATCAAGGTTCAAATCCAAAGTCTGTATGAAGCACCATTCAAGACTCAAGACCAAGTTTCAGAAGACTTAAAGATAGGAATCCTTGTAACTAGTAGCTGATAGGCTTAGTTAGTCTTTTTCAGTTTTCATTTTTGATGTAATGACAGGACCGCGGACCGGAACCTCAACGGAACGGCACCTCGATCGGCTCTTCACCTCGGTACAATCTACCATCTCTCATTTCCGAACTACACGTGGCCTGATTCCTGTATAACCAAGGATATGTAGGCAGCTCAGATACCGGGGCTCGGTCACATTCCCTTCCTTTCCTTAGTGTAGTCCCTCCAAATAATGATCGGGTCAAAAACATGTCTAGTCGTTCTTTGTCGGGAAAACTCTTCGTGTTTTCAGTCAAAGTGGGGCAGCTGTAGACGCGTGATTTTTGACCCTCCCCGAGAATATCCACATTTTTAGCGTAAATATTTAACTTAGGTCTAATATATCCATTTTAACTATTTTTACTTTATTTCGTCGCAAAAGAAAAATTACAAAAATATATATATAAATTTTAGTTTATCTATTTCTCATAAACTTGAAAAAATACAAAAATTGTACTTTATTTTGGTACTTTATATAAATTCGAAAATTACAAAAAAAAATATAGTTCTATTAATGTCATGTAGTCATTTTAATTTTGAAAAAATACAAAAATATTACTTTATATTTTATCTTTATATAAAAACGAAAATTACAAAAAAATAGTTTTATTAATATTTTGTAGCTATTTTAATCTTGAAAAAATATTTAAAAAGATATAGTTTTGTCTTAAATATTAGTCTTATTTTGGTAGTTATTTTGCTTACATAGGATTAGTTGAGCAACGTCGTGTTCTTATTCTCGGGTCCGGGCAAAAGAATAATATTCGGGTTCAAACTACCCGTTTTTAGGTCTAATTTTGGGACCTAGCCCATAATAATCCGAGTCCACCACACACGGGGGACACGCGTGGGGAACACGGACGGAACCCCACACACGGGGAACCCCACCACGCATGGGGGACACAAATCTTGGACCCCTACACGCGTGGGGTCCATTTTCTTTTGCAAAAACTACAAAAACACACGGACAAGGGTTGGACTTTGGACAGATTTTGAAAGAGGAGGCTCGAGCACTGTTGATCTCCTTCTTCCTGAAACAAGAACAAAAAAAAAACCCTAGGAGCAGCCCTACCCCAAAACCACCACCAACAACCCACCATCCACCACGAACCAGCAGCAGCGTCGTCAACCAAACAACCAGTCAAACCACCACGCACCAGTCTCGTCGTCATTGCCCACACGACCACTCCTCCTCCTTCTAGCTCCATCAAACCAGTCCGGCGATCCTCCATTAAATCCGACGAACACTGCTGCTTCGCCTTCGTCGTCACTGCCGGTTGTCAAAACCACCAGTTCCGTCGACCCTACGTCCAAACGCCACCCACTCCTTCACGTCCGTCGATCACTGTTCGCCATCATCTTCCTCACCATCGGAACCAGCGAGACCCCTACTCCCTCACGTCCAAACACCACCACCAAACAGACACTTCCACCTCCAGCAACCACTCTCGACCCTACTGTCAACCCACCAGCATCACGACCACCACCAAACAGAAACCAGTCGCAACCCCCCAACGCCTGAACAACCACCAAACGACCCTTCCAGCATCCCCCCACGCACCAGTCCGGCTCCCACTCGTCGTCACTGCCCGTCGACCCCACGTCCAAACGCCACAAACCACCAGCTCCTGCTCGTCGTCACTGCCCGTCAACCGGTACCCCGTTGAACCCAGCCTTTAAAAGTAACGAGCTTCCAAATAACCACCTGGAAAATCCAGTAGCAGCCATGATTCATTTTCAGTCTGCTCGTGTTCGAGTTTCTGGCGCGAGCTATTCCGTCTGAGCTTTGATGACTGTTTCCATGGGCTCCCGTTTGAGGTTATCCGTTGAGGTCGATGTTGAGGGCCGATCCGTGGATCTATCCGTTTCTGTTTGTTCAGGTTAGTAAACCTCGAGTATTAGATAAGGAAACGTTACGTTGAATGTTCAAAGATGCAATATAAAAATTGGTATGGTAATTTTCTGCCTATGTTTCACTGTATGCATTTTGGTTCATTTTTATGTTATGTTATTCTTGTTTATTTAATGTCATTTGATTAAGTTGTATTACGTGTTCTATGACACAGTTTGACGTTAATTGGTTCGTCCCTTCCTTTACTTAGTGCATTTAGACAAAATTAGTATTAGTACATGCTGTTGCTACTCCCGAAACACTCATTCGCTAAACTCCTTTTATTAAATTTCTAACAAGTTATGAGATTTTAGTTGTAAAGAGGCTGTAAGGTTTAGTATTGTTAAAGGCATAAAAATGACATCCTTTTAAAATAAAAATAAAAAATGAGATGAGCTTTGCCAAATAAAAATGTACAGATTGCGGAGCCCTCACAAAATTATATGTATTAAATACTTAGATTCCGGGACGGGCCGCTTAGCGAAATTCCACGGCCTCACCCAAAAATAATAATACGCTAGTCGCTTTAGGCGCGCCTTTAATAATTTATTCTCTTTAACTCGGGTGCACATTTATGTGACCCAAATTCAAATCTCAACGGAGTCTAAATGTGTCTCTAATCACGGGTACATTGATTGTGACGTGGTTTGAGATGCATTTCCATGACGTTGCAAATCCCCTTTTTAAAAAAAAGATGAGACGAGCCTCGACAAACAAAAATGCACAAGCTGCGGGGCCCTCGTTAAATGTATATATTAAAGTACTTAGTTTCCAGGACGGGCCGTTTTGCAAAATTCGCGATCTTCCCAGAATAATAACACGATAGTCGCTTTAGGCGCGTGCTTTATAATTTACTCTCTTAAAGCTTGGGTGTGCATTTCATGTGACCCAAATCCAAATCCCAAAACATCAAATTAAATGTGTTCCGGATTGTGGGTGCATTTCATGTGGCGCAGTCCAAAGACGTGTTTTAAGCGATGTTCGCATTCTTTTAAAAATAATAATAATAAAGCGGTAAAAAGTTAAAATTGGCACATCAGTTCACAGTTGTATTAAAATCAGCTAAATAAGCCGAATATGACAGTTGAGCGACCGTGCTAGAACCACGAAACTCGGGAATGCCTAACACCTTCTCCCGGGTTAACAGAATTCCTTATCCGGATTTCTAGTGCGCAGACTGTAATATGAAGTCATTCTTTTCCTCGATTCGGGATTAAAATTGGTGACTTGGGACACCCTAAATCTCCCAAGTGGCGACTCTGAAATAAATAAATAAATCCCGTTTCGATTGTCCTTTAATTGGAAAAACTTCCTACGCCCCCGCGAGGGCGGAAAAAGGAGGTGTGACAGCTTTGGCGACTCTGCTGGGGACTTGGCCCAGAACCACTGGTTCAGGGTTAGAAATTCGAGCTTAGATAAATTGTTATATTTGGCTTTATCTGATTTTTACATATTTTGAGCCTAATGTGCTAAATGCTGCTTTACCGCTTTGATATTATCTGAACTGTATATAAATTGTGCCGAAACCTTTCTCTTCTTACCTCCGGGGATGTGCTTACTGGTTGAGACTCCCTATTCTGTTAGTGTCATACCTAAATAAAAGAGGCTCGAAAAGTTTCTAAGTCGGCTGGCCTTTTGGTTCCCGGAAAGGAGCTCCTTCCTCAACTCGAGTTGTCCGCTCGGGTACACTGTCTAGAACACATACCCAGGTTTGAACCTAGAATAACTCAGCTTCATGCCGGATCCCTAGTAGGAGCGTTTATTTGCATCATGTGTATTTGACTTAGGGGACTCAACACAGGGGTTGAGTCCGTCTAGGACAAGCAACCTGAAAATAATAGACCATCTTAAGGCATCCTCTGTGCTACATGTTGTATTTATCCAAGGGTAAAAGGGACATTAGGCGGACCAATGATAGTTGAGGACAAATGACACTCCTTATCATGCTAATCGCGTTAAATAAGAAAGTTGCACGATTTTTAGATAAGCATGCTATTATGTTAATTAAGCACATGGGGAACATTTGTGGAATTCAAGAGGCCTTGGTATTCCATATGTCCCTCATGCTTCATATTTTGGGAAAAGCACATGGGGAACATTTGTGGAATCCAAGAAGTCTTGGAATTCCCTATGTCCTCCATGCTTCATTTGTGGGAAAAGCACATGGGGAACATTTGTGGAATCAAAGAAGTCTTGGAATTCCCTATGTCCCTCATGCTTCATTTTGGGAAAAGCGCATGGGGAACATTCGCGGAGTCCAAGATGTTTTGGAAATCCTTATGTCTCCCACGCCACATTTTTGAAAAATAATAATAAATATAAAAAATAAAAAATATATAAAAAAAGCATGGAAAATTCAAAAAAAAAATTGTATGTTGTCATCATTTTCCACAAATTAGAAAATCGTGAAAAAGAGGAGAAAATAACAGTGTAGAGATACAACTACTTATTTTTAGAAAAAAAAACAATGTCCAAGTAGTGTCGAAACTCTGCCAAAATTTTGAAAAAAAAAGAGAAAAGAAATGAAGGAATGTTTTGTGTGTTTCGTTAATTTGTTCGTTTGTTATGAATGAAAAATAATAGTCTATTTGATTGTTATAAAAAAAATAGAAAATGGAAAAGGGTCTTCTCAAAAATAGTTTATTTACCCGAACTATGCGGGTTTGATTCTCACCGGATGTGAGATACGTAGGCAACCCTCATCGGGTCCAACCCCACCTTTTGCTAAAATAGCCAAAAACAAATAATAAATAATAATAAAAAAATATGTCAAATTTTAATTTTTGTCATAAAGAAGTCGGGTGATGCTGTTTTATCAAGACATAGCCGAATGTTCCCGAAAGGGACGCCGGAAGGCTGACTTTGCATAAATAGCCACCTTCGGGTCATTTTTTAAGATTTGGTCCAGTTGACCCTCACAGCCTTAAAAATCTTCGTCCCTAAGGCGCTGAAGGGCCGTGTTTGCAACACCAGGTTTTTATTATTGTTTGAAAAAAAAACAAAGAGTCAGCGGTCAGGTGAATACCGTTTGGATTTTTATCAAAAATAAGCCGAGCCAGCTTCGGCCGCGTCTTAAACCGTTCTTGCCGAAATAGCCTTAGAGTATCTTTCAGTTGTCGAAAGGTTATTTTCGTAAAAGAACGACAGGTTTGTAAAGTGTCATAAAATAAGCCTCCTCGGCCTCAAAACTCATGTGAAAGTTGGAAGGGGCCATGTTTGCAAAAACAATCATTTGGTTAAAATTAGCAAACGGAGGAAGTAAGTTGGCCATTTGTTTTTGAAGTTTGCAAATCTTTTGATTAGAATACGTGGGTTGTTTGATTTTCGAGTTTGTAGGTCATCTTCAAACCTTTGAAACTCAGTTTGTTCTAATATGGAAATTGAAAAAAATGTTTATTATTGTTTATCTTTTATTGGTCACGAACTACGCTCGGTCTGATTCATGCGAGGTCATGATACGTAGGCAATCTCCATAAGATTCGGCCACGGAAAAAAAAAAGCAAAATGAAAAAAGCAAAAAAAAATGAAAAAAAAATGAAAAGAAAAAATGGAAAAAAAAAAAGAAAAAAAAACATCGAAAAAAGAGAAAAAGAAAAAAAGATGTTGTTAATAATGAGGACCGACTGAGTCCATTCTAACCTGTTTGCTTTGCAAAGAAAGTTAAGGTGGTTGGTTTGTGGTAAGCCAGACAATGACACCCAGAATCCTTTACTTGCACCTCATGATACACACTCTGCTGGGATCAGGCCTGATAACAGAAGCACTCGAATTCTATTGGGAACTTGCTTACGGAGGTTGATGATATTGAAGCTGGTAATGGTCTTGGCAGTATTGATGCGAAGTTCAGTGGCTAAGATGCCAGTTTTGATAAAGTGGAAGGACGCTCCGTTCCTTGGTTAGCAAGAGAGAAGCTTGTGGTGGCTTATTTTGTTGTCATTTTTGTTGTTCGAATTATTAGGGTTGTAATTCGGATACTGTCTTGTGTCAAACTTTCTTATCTTTCCATTGTCATAGCGGTTTGTTTAAGTTTTGTCTAGTTCGTTTTAGGATTTCATTCTGGTTTGTTTTGTTTGTTTTGTTATTCAAACCATTTCACCGGTAGTCTAATGCAAAATCCGGTCTTTTATTATTTCCAGTCATCTTTTGTTTAGTCCTTTTGTCATTTTGTTCAGCGCCGATTCTAGTGACATGACATGTGCACACAATTTGGGCCTAATCTTAAAAATCAATCATAAAACCCTAGGAAGGTGATCATCAAAGCATTTAAAGGAAATAAGGACGGTTTGAGAATATTCGGAGCTCGAGTCATGTGAAACTAGGGCAAGTTAAACACAAATAAAACCGTTAAAAGGAAGATTCGCCAAATCGATATAAGGGTCTTCATGATAATAAGAAATGAGAGTGTCGCCCAACGGTGCTTTAGAAATGACAAAGGAAAAATAAAATGTTTAACATAATTGTCAAGTCCAGCACCATCAGAAGAGACTGCAAATCTTTATTTAATTGTGTTGTTTGCACTTGGCATGTTTTGAAGACTGGAATGACGAAGGCATTTTGTTCTGCTACCTAAACACTTTATCCTTCGTTACCCTTTTTGAGCCTTATTTATTTTTCTTTCATACCCCTCATTCGGAATCAGTAGCAACGACTAGAAAACACAAGCGTGACAGGTAAACAAAAGAAAAGAAAAAAAACAACAAAACGAAAAAGAGAAAAGAAAAAAGAAGAGAAAAATGATAACAAAAAAAACAAAAGAAAGTCAAATGAAGAAGAGGAATTGGGAACTACGTTTGACCTGATTCCTCAAAGAGGATACGTAGGCGCTTCACGGCTCGGTCATAGTTTTGAAAAATGAAAAACAAATCAATTAAGATATCCCCAAGCAAGAAACTGGGGCAAAGGTTGCGTTTGTTGTAAATAAATCTAATTCCGAAGGTTGTACTTAATAACCCAAAATCGATGCATTTTTGAGCCTTTAATACCCTTTGTTTCTAGCCCTATCCAAAACCCACATTACGGTCCAAAGAAAGACCTTCTGATCAGTCTTCAAAAGATGCCAAGTTAGACAAATGAAGAGTCTTACCGGCGGACCTAACATTCTGTTCCACAACAGAAAGGACTCTAATCTCCAACAGAAAGAGTCATACCGGCAACACTCCGAATTCTCAGCTGGAAAGTGATACAAATGAGAGAGTCGTATCGGTGAAAACCTTCACAGGCACCATAAGGCGATGAAAGATGAGAGAAAAACCAAAAATGAGAGAGACTTGATAGTGAAAACCCTTCGGGCACTACAAGTCGAATAAGATTGGGAATCAAATGGGGAATTGCCAATTGAAGATCTTGAAAGATGATTGGCGGTAGAGGATAGGCCACATGCGCATGTCATGACTATTAGAGTCGGTATCTGCATTTGATAGGTTTTTATTTGTAGTTTCTTTTGTTAAAGAGTCATTTTTTCCTTTGTCTTTTTATTCTGTTCCCTTTTATCTTTTTCCTTTCATAGAAAATCCCCAATAGAGTCTGTTTGGTCAAAACAAGTGTGAATTGACTTCAAAATATGCCATCAGCTTTCCAATTATGCAAGATGAGATCTGACTAGTACATCCAAGTGGTATAGTCAGCAAGGAACAAGCGCGAGGCCAGTGTCAAACAAGATATCCCCAGCAAAAGGGAATTGATAAAAGGATTGACAAGTGTCAAGAAGGATACCCTTGCCGAAATCAAAGGTTATAAACCTCAAGGCCAAAGGCCCGTGAACAAAGCAAGGAAAGCAGTGAGCAGGATTTGGGAAATTCATACTAGACTAAAAGGTCGAGGAAATGCCAGTTTTCGAGATATGCTACAAAAGAAGAGGGATATCCCCAGCGGGAAGGGATTATCCCCAGCACATAATATCATCCCCAACAAGTTGTGGAACGCAGAGCAAGGAAGGAGAAAGGGAAAAGCCATCCCAGTAGGAGTATCACAACCAACCACCGCGTTTTAAACTAACAGATTTTGTTTGATTTGAAACAGGTAAAGGAAATGGCATTGATGCCAGAAATGCATGCCACAAGGGATATTATCAAACTGGGGCAGAAAATTTTTCTTCCATTTAGAAAATTTTCTGGAAGTCAGGTACCCATTCGGGGAAGAATAAAGATAATACCAGTCTCAAGGGAAGTGGTCTTAAAACCAGTGTTGCCCCCCACATAATAAGTTTCAATGGAGGAAGTTGTTCCCCAGCAAAGGGATGAAACTTGAGCTCAGAAAAGCAGAAGGCCAGTCTCAAGGGAGGCAATCTTCGAAGGAAGAAGCTATGAAAAAAACAAAAAAAAAGAAAGCAAAAAGAATAAAAAGTATATATAAAAAATAATCCCCAACAGTTTCGAGGGAAGACAACACAGGTAAGTAAATAATTCAGGAAGAAGGAAATGGTTCACGCATAGGAGACGCACTTCCTAAGTGAATATTTCATTAATAGGAGACGCACTTCCTAGTTTGAAATCATTAGAGTTTTACCCATAGGAGATGCATTTCCTCCTAAATTTAGAGTTTTACCCATAGGAGATGCATTTCCTCCTAAGTTTAGTTTTTACCCACAGGAGATGCATTTCCTCCTAAGTTTGTTTTAGTTTCACCCATAGGAGATGCATTTCCTCCTAAGTTTAGTTTTACCCATAGGAGATGCATTTCCTCCTAAGTTTGTTTTAGTTTCACCCATAGGAGATGCATTTCCTCCTAAGTTTGTTTTACCAATAGGAGAGGTATTTCCTCCTAAGTTTGTTTTTCCCATAGGAGAGGCATTTCCTCCTAAGTTGTTATCAAAATCTTAGTCTGACGAATTTTTCTCCTAAGATAGAGACCTAGTCTGATGAACCTTCTCCTAGGATCGAAATCTTAGTCTGATGAATCTTTCTCCTAAGATACCAAAAAAAAAGACCTAGTCTGATGAACCTTCTCCTAGGATCAAAATCTTTGTCTGATGAATTTTCTCCTAAGATAGAGACCTAGTCTGATGAACCTTCTCCTAGGATCAAAATCTTAGTATGATGAATCTTTCTCCTAAGATAATAAAATCAAAATCTTAGTCTGATGAATCTTTCTCCTAAGATAACAAAAAAAAACCTAGTCTGATGAACCTTCTCCTAGGATCAAAATCTTAGTCTGATGAATCTTTCTCCTAAGATAATAAAAGCAAAATCTTAGTCTGATGAATCTTTCTCCTAAGATAACAAAAAAAAACCTAGTCTGATGAACCTTCTCCTAGGATCAAAATCTTAGTCTGATGAATTTTTCTCCTAAGATAGAGACCTAGTCTGATGAACCTTCTCCTAGGATCAAAATCTTAGAATGATGAATCTTTCTCCTAAGATAATAAAAACAAGACCTAGTCTGATGAACCTTCTCCTAGGATTAAAATCTTAGTCTGATGAATATTTCTCCTAAGATAACAAAAAAGACCTAGTCTGATGAACCTTCTCCTAGGATCAAAATCTTAGTCTGATGAATCTTTCTCCTAAGATACCAAAAAAGAGACCTAGTCTGATGAACCTTCTCCTAGGATCAAAATCTTAGTCTGATGAACCTTCTCCTAGGATCAAAATCTTAGTCTGATGAATCTTTCTCCTAAGATAATAAAAACAAGACCTAGTCTGATGAATTTTCTCCTAGGATCAAAATCTTAGTCTGATGAATCTTTCTCCTAAGATACAAAAAAAAACGTTTGGAGTCATTTTTAGTTTTTTTAAGATTATCAATGTTTAGTTTTCCTAAAGCCAGGCGCCCACCAGTATAACGAGAGGAATACATTTCAGTCTTACATTTCATGTCCCATGCGCCCACCTGTATAATGAGAGGAATACATTTCAGTCTTTTCATTTCAAATGTTGTAGTCAGGCGCCCACCTGTATAACGAGAGGAATACATTTCAGTCTTTTCATTACAAGTGTTGAAGTTGGGAGCCCACCCATAGAACAGAGGCATACATTTCAGTCTTTTCATTACAAGTGTTGAAGCCAGGCGTCCACCTGTATAACGAGAGGAATACTTTTCAGTCTTTACATTTCATGCTAGGCGCCCACCTGTATAAAGAGAGGAATACTTTTCAGTCTTTACATTTCATGTCAGGCGCCCACCTGTATAACGAGAGGAATACTTTTCAGTCTTTACATTTCATGCTAGGCGCCCACCTGTATAACGAGAGGAATACTTTTCAGTCTTTACATTTCATGTCAGGCGCCCACCTACATAACGAGAGGAATACATTTTAGTCTTTACATTTCATGTTTCAGGCGCCCACCTGTATAACAAGAGGAATACTTTTTAGTCTTATACTGCAGATTTTGGAAATCAGTAACCCCACCGGAAGGTAGAAGGTTACAACAGGAATCCCCAGCAGGAAACAATAAAAATCCCCAGCACCGAGAAGCAGAAGGCTACAACAAAAATCCCCAGCATTCAACCAAGTTATAAATAGCAGAAGCTCGCCTCAAGAATGCGAGTTAACAGTCTAAAATGGTCAACAAAAGCTGGTCACAAAAAAAACAAGAAAAGAGAAAAAAAAGAGAAAAAATGAATCCAAAGTACGGAAGTGGAGAACATATGTGGTATGCTCAAGAACTAGCACCTACAACTAGCAAGTATCAAGGTTCAAATCCAAAGTCTGTATGAAGCACCATTCAAGACTCAAGACCAAGTTTCAGAAGACTTAAAGATAGGAATCCTTGTAACTAGTAGCTGATAGGCTTAGTTAGTCTTTTTCAGTTTTCATTTTTGATGTTATGGTAGGACCGCGGACCGGAACCTCAACGGAACGGCACCTCGATCGGCTCTTCACCTCGGTACAATCTACCATCTCTCATTTCCGAACTACACGTGGCCTGATTCCTGTATAACCAAGGATATGTAAGCAGCTCAGATACCAGAGCTCGGTCACATTCCCTTCCTTTCCTTAGTGTAGTCCCTCCAAATAATGATCGGGTCAAAAACATGTCTAGTCGTTCTTTGTCGGGAAAACTCTTCGTGTTTTCAGTCAAAGTGGGGCAGCTGTAGACGCGTGATTTTTGACCCTCCCCGAGAATATCCACATTTTTAGCGTAAATATTTAACTTAGGTCTAATATATCCATTTTAACTATTTTTACTTTATTTCGTCGCAAAAGAAAAATTACAAAAATATATATATAAATTTTAGTTTATCTATTTCTCATAAACTTGAAAAAATACAAAAATTGTACTTTATTTTGGTACTTTATATAAATTCGAAAATTACAAAAAAAAATATAGTTCTATTAATGTCATGTAGTCATTTTAATTTTGAAAAAATACAAAAATATTACTTTATATTTTATCTTTATATAAAAACGAAAATTACAAAAAAATAGTTTTATTAATATTTTGTAGCTATTTTAATCTTGAAAAAATATTTAAAAAGATATAGTTTTGTCTTAAATATTAGTCTTATTTTGGTAGTTATTTTGCTTACATAGGATTAGTTGAGCAACGTCGTGTTCTTATTCTCGGGTCCGGGCAAAAGAATAATATTCGGGTTCAAACTACCCGTTTTTAGGTCTAATTTTGGGACCTAGCCCATAATAATCCGAGTCCACCACACACGGGGGACACGCGTGGGGAACACGGACGGAACCCCACACACGGGGAACCCCACCACGCATGGGGGACACAAATCTTGGACCCCTACACGCGTGGGGTCCATTTTCTTTTGCAAAAACTACAAAAACACACGGACAAGGGTTGGACTTTGGACAGATTTTGAAAGAGGAGGCTCGAGCACTGTTGATCTCCTTCTTCCTGAAACAAGAACAAAAAAAAAAACCTAGGAGCAGCCCTACCCCAAAACCACCACCAACAACCCACCATCCACCACGAACCAGCAGCAGCGTCGTCAACCAAACAACCAGTCAAACCACCACGCACCAGTCTCGTCGTCATTGCCCACACGACCACTCCTCCTCCTTCTAGCTCCATCAAACCAGTCCGGCGATCCTCCATTAAATCCGACGAACACTGCTGCTTCGCCTTCGTCGTCACTGCCGGTTGTCAAAACCACCAGTTCCGTCGACCCTACGTCCAAACGCCACCCACTCCTTCACGTCCGTCGATCACTGTTCGCCATCATCTTCCTCACCATCGGAACCAGCGAGACCCCTACTCCCTCACGTCCAAACACCACCACCAAACAGACACTTCCACCTCCAGCAACCACTCTCGACCCTACTGTCAACCCACCAGCATCACGACCACCACCAAACAGAAACTAGTCGCAACACCCCCCCAACGCCTGAACAACCACCAAACGACCCTTCCAGCAGCCCCCACGCACCAGTCCGGCACCTACTCGTCGTCACTGCCCGTCGACCCCACGTCCAAACGCCACAAACCACCAGCTCCTGCTCGTCGTCACTGCCCGTCAACCGGTACCCCGTTGAACCCAGCCTTTAAAAGTAACGAGCTTCCAAATAACCACCTGGAAAAACCAGTAGCAGCCATGATTCATTTTCAGTCTGCTCGTGTTCGAGTTTCTGGCGCGAGCTATTCCGTCTGAGCTTTGATGACTGTTTCCATGGGCTCCCGTTTGAGGTTATCCGTTGAGGTCGATGTTGAGGGCCGATCCGTGGATCTATCCGTTTCTGTTTGTTCAGGTTAGTAAACCTCGAGTATTAGATAAGGAAACGTTACGTTGAATGTTCAAAGATGCAATATAAAAATTGGTATGGTAATTTTCTGCCTATGTTTCACTGTATGCATTTTGGTTCATTTTTATGTTATGTTATTCTTGTTTATTTAATGTCATTTGATTAAGTTGTATTACGTGTTCTATGACACAGTTTGACGTTAATTGGTTCGTCCCTTCCTTTACTTAGTGCATTTAGACAAAATTAGTATTAGTACATGTTGTTGCTACTCCCGAAACACTCATTCGCTAAACTCCTTTTATTAAATTTCTAACAAGTTATGAGATTTTAGTTGTAAAGAGGCTGTAAGGTTTAGTATTGTTAAAGGCATAAAAATGACATCCTTTTAAAATAAAAATAAAAAATGAGACGAGCTTTGCCAAATAAAAATGTACAGGTTGCGGAGCCCTCACAAAATTATATGTATTAAATACTTAGATTCCGGGACGGGCCGCTTAGCAAAATTCCACGGCCTCACCCAAAAATAATAATACGCTAGTCGCTTTAGGCGCGCCTTTAATAATTTATTCTCCTTAACTCGGGTGCACATTTATGTGACCCAAATTCAAATCTCAATGGAGTCGAAATGTGTCTCTAATCACGGGTACATTGATTGTGACGTGGTTTGAGATGCATTTCCATGACGTTGCAAATCCCCTTTTTAAAATAAAGATGAGACGAGCCTCGACAAACAAAAATGCACAAGCTGCGGGGCCCTCGTTAAATGTATATATTAAAGTACTTAGTTTCCAGGACGGGCCGTTTAGCAAAATTCGCAGTCTTCCCAGAATAATAACACGATAGTAGCTTTAGGCGCGTGCTTAATAATTTACTCTCTTAAAGCTTGGGTGTGCATTTCATGCGACCCAAATCCAAATCCCAAAACATCAAATAAAATGTGGTCCGGATTGTGGGTGCATTTCATGTGACGCAGTCCAAAGACGTGTTTTAAGCGATGTTCGTATTCTTTTAAAAATAATAATAATAAAGCGGTAAAAAGTTAAAATTGGCACATCAATTCACAATTGCATTAAAATCAGATAAATAAGCCGAATATGACAGTTGAGCGACCGTGCTAGAACCACGGAACTCGGGAATGCTTAACACTTTCTCCCGGGTTAACAGAATTCCTTATCCGGATTCTGGTGGGCAGACTGTAATATGGAGTCATTCTTTTCCTCGATTTGGGATTAAAATTTGTGACTTGGGACACCCTAAATCTCCCAAGTGGCGACTCTGAAATAAATAAATAAATTCCGTTTCGATTGTCCTTTAATTAGAAAAACTCCCTACGCCCCCGCGGGGGCGGAAAAAGGAGGTGTGACAACGATCGTGACCAAGCCCTTGCAAATGCGATGCTTCACCCAGGCGAACCTTCGCGAACGCGCTCTATCTCCCGCGAACGCGATGAATAACTTGACCTCCAACCCAACTGAACCCATTCCTCTACGCGATCGTGAAGCCCTTCTCGTGAACGCGATGCTCCAATTCCTTAGCCCTTCGCGAAAGCGAAGCTCCCATCACGAACGCGAAGGGTAAATTCCCTGCAACAGTGAACAAATTTTCTGCAATTTCCTTAACTCCAAAATGATCCGATTGACCACCCGAAACTCATCTGAGGCCCCTGGGACCTCAACCAAAGGCACCAACATATCCTAAAACCTTATTCAAACTTGATCCAATCTTCAAAACACCTCAAACAACATCAAATCAACCAAAACACATCGGAATCAAGCCTAAGTTTCAAAAATCTTCCGAATTATGCCTTTGATAAAAAACACAACCAAACCATGTCCGAATGACCTGAAATTTTGCACACACATCCTAAATGACACAACTAAACTATTCCAACTCTCAGAATTCCATTCCGATCCCTATATCAAAATCTCTCCAACCAACCGGAAATCGCCAAAATATTAACTTCACCAATTCAAGCCTAAATCCACTACGGACCTCAAAAACTCACTTCAATCACGCTCCTAAGTCATAAATCACCTCCTGAAGCTAACCGAACCATCGAAACACACATCCGAGCCCTCTAACACATAAGTCAACATCCTGTTGACTTTTCCAACTCAAGCTTTCTCAAAAGAGACTAAGTGTCTCAAACCTTACCAAAATCATTTCGGATTTGATATGACCAACCCGATACCACATAACACGGGTAACAAAGCATAAAGAAGCAGAAATGGGGAAAATAGAGTGGTAACTCATGAGACGACTGGCCGGGTCGTCACACTGCCATTACGCATTCATCAATGGCCCCCATATTTGTCATTTAAGAGGGGCTTGATCCTAGGACCTTGTTCCCTAGGTGAATCTATAAATAGTGACTTTAACATCCATTGTTAAGGACACAAATTTTCTGACAAACTTATGCTACATATTATTCTAAAGCTCAATAGCACTTTATTTATTGTTTATTGATATTCTAATTACTGCCTTTGGAATCTCTGCTCCCTGAACAAAGTTATTTGTTGTCTTATCTCGATTTTAACGCTAAGTCTGGTATTTTATTTAATTTATTCATTTTGGGATCAAATCGATTCATTTGTCTATAAACCACGTTACAAATTCAATTGTACCGTTTTACGGGTAAATAATTTGGCGCCCACCGTGGGGTTTAGACAGTTACGTTGCGTAATTGAGTTGATCCTTGAATATATTACTAACTTGTTTAATTCTTTGTTTCTTAGCAAAAAATTATTAAAAAAAATGGCAGATAACAGTGTCAACATTGCACACAATGTTGAGGCCCAAGGAAATCAACCTCAACATGAAGATTCGATCAGTGATACGCGCAACAAGGAGGATATAGCCATGCCGGTCCATGGCATCCAATATCCATGACACATTCAGGAGGCAACTACTGGTGATGCTGAAGATGAGCATGTTGCGGAAACGATGAGAATCCTAAGGGAACAACAAAAAGCTATTATGGGCCATCTCTCGCGACAAGATCAGGTCATGACAAGGTTGAGACAAGCATTGTCAGGTGCTTCCAACAAAGTGAATGGAAGAGGTCTAGTTCCTTCCTGTGCTCCCGCAAACCAAACAGCATAAAGGGTTGATAACAACACCACGAGGGATGAAGTCGGCTTCGACGGAGCCGGGGGACGACAACTGATATGGAAACAATAATGGGAATGATCCCTTTTAAAATCGAACTCATGTGATTTATAAGGGAAATAAACGCCCGAATGGACCAAATCGCAGGCGCGCCGCTAGTGTTGAAAGGACCGACTCAAATAAATACACTAGTTACCATTCAAACCTAGCACGACACCGGAGTTATTTTCGAAATGGTTCAAAATGGAAGACATGCTAAAATATGATGGGACTTCAGATCCTCTGGAGCATATCACCACCAACACAACGATGGTGAAAGGAAACAACTTAGCTCTACATGATATTAACTCAGTATTACTGAAGAAGTTCAAGGACACCCTCACGAAGGGGGCATTGACATCGTATTTACTTCTACCTGAGCACTCAATAGATTCCTTCGAGATGCTTGTAGATTCTTTTATCAAGGCCTATGTCGAGGCCAGGAAGGTGCAGGCCCGAAAGATCGATATATTTAGAATTGTGCAAGGAGAGTCTGAATTACTGCGAAAGTCCATGACTAGATTTAATAAGGAAAGGGTGTTGCTACCTACCATGCCAGATAAATGGACAGTTGAGATATTTACTAAAGGGATGAACCAAGGAGCTCTGACATTTCCCGAAAACTGAAAGAAAATCTACTCGAGTTCTAAGCAACAAAATGGGTATATGTCCATAACTATTACGAATCGAAGATAAGAATAGTGGATGACCAACTCGTTTTCCCGCCATCAACCAAGGGTTGGGATCGAAAGAAGAATAAGGAAAAATTGAAGGATGATTTCGATGCAAATCTACAGTCTTCAAAAGGCCTATTTTTCCCCAACGAAAGGGTCGAAGGACGCGGTAAAGGTTTCCGGTTGGCGGACAGGTTCGCTATCGATAGGAGAGTTGAACGTGCCCAGAATAACAGATCGTTGAAGGAAAAAGAGGTAGCAGGCTCTCGGGATTACACCTACCCCAGATTGTTCGAGAATAACTTTAATGTCAACGTAGTGGAACTAGTATCGGTGATGAGGAACATTAAGGAAGAACGATTCTCGAGGCTAATGAAATGTGATCCCAGTTAGAGGGATCCTAATCAATGGTATTAGTATCATGAGACTAACGAAAACCAGACTGGGGAATATCGATATATGCGTGAAAAGGTGGCGACATTGCTGAAAAATGGCCATCTCAAAGAGTTTTTAAGCGACCGAGCTACAAATAACCAGGACCGCAATTAGGATTACGGGAAACCCTCGAAGACAGGAGACGATCCTCCTCGTCTAACGATAAACATGATTTTCTGAGGGAATGAGATTAATAGTGTTACCTTTTTAGCAACAAAGAAGACACAGGTATCAGTGACTCATAGATAAAGACTCATGGAAGTCACCGAAAACAATATCACCTTCACGGAGGAGGACGCCGATGGACTCCTACTACCAGACAATGATGCCCTGGTAATTTCTCTTAATGTTTTAGATTTTAAAATTAAACCTGTTTTGGTAGACCGGGGGAGTTCATCCAATATTATCCAATAGAGAGTGCTGGAACAAGCCAAGCTAACCGGAAGCATCATCCCGGACACAAAGCTCCTCGTCGGGTTCAATTTAGTAAGTGACAATCTGAGGGGAGATCCTGCTGCCCACAAATGCCGAAAGGGTCATGAAGACGACCCTGTTTGAAGTAGTTGATGGTGAAATATGCTATAACATTAATTTTAGTCACGGACGACCATGGCTACATGAGATGAAGGTTGTGCCATCAACATACAATCAACTTCTGAAATTCTCAACTCCAGAGGAAATTAAACTAATAGGAGGAGATCAACCGACATCAAAGTAAATGAACCCGATCTCGATTTCAAGTAGTAAAGGGAAGGAACATGTGGCATAGAAATTACAGGAACCGAGGCCTACTCCCGAGCCAAACAGAGTAGAAAAAGGGGAGGAGCTGCCAAAAACCTATCAAGTACCAAGGTATTACCAGGTAGCAGAAGAAACGGACGCAACCAAATCTATTACGGAAGAGCTCAAACAATTCGCATTGTTCGAGAAGTTCTTAGAGAGGAAGTTCCACCGGGGGATAGGATTAAACCCCGAGCTCAGGTCAGGGTTTATAAAATTTCTTAACTTTAATGTTGATTATTTTGCAAGTCGCATGCCGATATTATAGGTATTCCTCTAGAGGTTTCGTGCACAAGCTAAGCCAGGATCCCAACATCTCTTCGGTAAGGCAGAAGAAATGCCCAATTGCCGAGTTCAGAAATATGTTTGTTAAAGAAGAGGTAACTCGATTGCTAGATATTAGTTCAATTTGGGAGGTAAAATATCCCTACTGGCTAGCTAATGTAGTAGTAGTTTAAAAAAAATCACATGTGGCATAGATTATAAAGATCTAAATAAGGCGTGCCCAAAAGACTCGTTCCCGTTGTCAAACATTGGTCAAATAATTGACACGATGGACGGTCATGGGTTGATGAGTTTCCTCGATGCCTATTCTGGGTTAAATGAACCCGGATTATCAGGAAAAGTCTTTGTTCATAATGAATTTCGGCACATATTGCTACAATGTGATGTCGTTCGAGCTTAAAAACGTCGGAGCCACTTACTAGAGGCTTGCAAACAAAATGTTCGAAAAATTAATAAGGAAAACAAGGGAATTTTACATAGACAATATGTTTGTTAAGACTTTGAATGCAGGTGATCATATAAAGCACCTCCAAGAAATCTTTGATACCCTAAGGAAGCACAACATGAAGCTTAACCCCGAAAAGTGTGCATGAGGAGTCAGCTACAGTAAGTTCTTAGATTTTCTGGTGTCACAAAGGGGGATCAAAGTCAATCCCAATAAAATTAAAGCCATCGAGGACATTACTGACAGCTATCAAATGTGAAAGAGGTTTAGAGGTTAACTAGAAGACTGGCCGCTTTAAGCAAGTTCATTTCCCGGTTTTCAGAAAAATGTCATCACTCCTTCTCACTTCTGAAAAAACTTCGAATGGGCTCTGTAATTCCAGCAGGCCTTGAAAGATTTGAAAAGGTATTTATCGAGCCCTCCGTTACTATCGAAACTAGAGGAAAGCGAATAATTGCTAATTTACCTAGCGGTCTCAGAGGTAGAGATAAGTGGCATTTTAGTCCGCGAAGACGAAGGTACGCAATCTCCTATTTATTAACGGGAGCAAAAACTCGCTACCCACACCTCGAAAAATTAGCCTTAGCTCTTATAGTCTCCGCTCAGAAGCTTAGGCCTTATTTTCAATGTCACTCGATAGTCGTGGTGACAATCTTTCCTCTGTGGAATATCCTTCACAAACCTGAATTTTTAGGTCGACTAGCTTTTGATACCCAATTTTTTTCAATATTTTTTATATGCATAAATACCTTCAAAATAGCATATATATGCATATATAAGCATGCACAAGGTTTTTATAGTTTTCCCATAATTTTAAGGATTTAAATTGATTTATTTCCTCCCCTTTTATTCATAAAATCCCCAATAATTATCCCTCAAATTAGTGTTGTGGTGATTTAGTCATTTAATTTCTATATTTATTCCAAAATATGGTTAAAATATTTTAATGCATTTTTATAATTGTGTTTTTGTATTTTTAAAGCTAAATTGCATATAATTGCAATATTAGCCCCATTAATGTATAATTACATTTATATGCGTGAAATAGATCTTCTATATTTTTAAAATGTTAAATATCTATTTTTAATTATTTTAGTACACAAAATTATTTTCCAAAAATTATTTATCATTTATTATAAATTATATAGGGAAAATTGGCTATTTAAAATATATTCAGATTTGCATTTCAATTGTAGCCCAATTTAAACCCAACCCCAGCCCAATTTCAGATTAAAAACACCCAACCCAAGCCCTGAACCCGCCTACCCGACCAAAGCCTTATTAAATCCTGGTCGTTCATCTAAAAGATCAACGGCCCTCGTCCGTTCTTACCATTTTTTATTCCAATGACCCCTAACCCTAGCTCATTATTCAGAGACCGCCGCCTTGGTATTCTCTTATCTGATCTCCTCTCTCAACCACTCAACCTAACCCTAGCTTCTTTAATCGCCGACTTTCTTCTCCAGTCTTCTCTGGTGATCTCCCTTCAACTCCTAAGCCTCCAATGGCTTCTCTATTGCCATGCTCGCCTTCCCTAAGGTCTTCAAGGGCCTTGGGCCGCGCCGACTTGCATCTAAGGTTTCCCATCTGGTCTATTCTTGGCTACTTCAGTATGATTTCGAGCAAAATCATGTTGTACTTGGTACGATCCTTGAGATTTTAGACAGGTTCTTTCATCTCTACTTGGGTTTCTTCTAAAACCCTAATTTTTGCTTACATCTCCTAGATCTGTATAGTTTTTAAACGATTTGAGTCTATTTCTTTGATGTTTTACACTATCCTTGTAACTCTTTACAAGAATCATCGATTTCAAAGTGTTTTCACTTTCTTCTAAAATTAGGGTTTTCGGAACTTCTTCTAAAACCTTCTTTAAACTGATTCTTTATGTTTAAACTTCTCTCTCTTGAATATTTTGACTAATTCTATGATTTTACTACCTCTTCAACTTGCCTATGTTGAAAGCCCTAATTTTTCTAGTTTTTTTCGTTTGATTTTGTGACTAGCCTGTTTTTGTTTGAATTTCCGTGACTATTTCACTTCGAATGTGTTTTCTACTGAGTTTCTTATGCCTAACATATGTCATCTCTGTATGTTTATGTTCATCTTGATTGCTCAGACTTGCCTCTTTCTATCGATATTGTTTAACCTGCATGTTTGCTATGACTGGTTATTCTTATTTTACTCTATTTATATGCTGAATACTGAATCATGACTTCTCCTTTGATTGATTCTAGATTTCCTATTTTATGGTTTGATTGAAAGACCTTCCTTTAAACCCTCAATTTCTACCTCTTCTATTCAAATTAATTGATTCGCCTACCTTGTCTGTTGTGGTACTTTATTCTTACTGACTATTTCCTTAATTAAGAGTATTCTGAATTTAGCCCTAATTATTTACCCTATACTTACTGAATTTGATTCTTTCCTTATTAGTCATACACTGATTTCTTCCTTATATGCTACTTGCTCCTACCGTTTGAATTGATTCCCTTAACTTAAGGGAGTACTTGTCCTGATTTTGCTCTAATTGGTTCTAAGTTCCATAATTGTTATGCTACTATGACTCTTGCCTTATTTTACCTAATTTTCGAACTACTATATATACACACTCTCTTATTAACACAAAGACACGAACACTTTGGTTCAAAAGCTCTCTCTCTCACACTTAAACTTTCTGCTCTCTCTCTCTCTTTCTTTGTGCTATCTTCTATTTTGAGTTAGCCGGCTGCAAGCCAAGGCTAACTATTGTGCTCTCCTACTCTTTCACTCTTGCTTACTATCTTCTTTATTGGTATGTTCTAATTTCAGTTCAAGTTCCAAAAACAATATGGTTCTTTTATTGCTTCAGTTTATCCTGTTTCTAGCTTACTTTTACTTATGGTTTTGCTGTGAAACCTGCAGTTAGTATGATTACATGATTAGCATGTCATGTACTCCCCTTCCTTAATATCAGTGTAAACATGTTACCCCCTCTATGTCTGATCAATTGTTTTTGAGCATGTTTGTACCAATTACATATGCCTGTTATGTGTTTGTCATCATGTGTTCCATGTATCCCCAATCCTTATCACCCATGTATGCAGGTTTGTTCCTTATGTTTGGTTATGTGCTCTTTAAAGTATTGTTGATGTGGTTTTGGACTTCGTGTTTGATTTACTATTGTCTAATCATGCAACTCTCTTTTCAAAATTGTTTTACTACATGACTCCTTCTTTTACTCCGCAAACTATTTCAAACAAACCTTCTCTTTCAGTACAGTTTTCCCACTAAAACCTTTCAACTTGTGTCAAGCACTTTCATTCTACTCCTAAGTCAATAAGTTCTCCCCCCTCCAGTATGTGTACTTCCTTGGGATCCTATTGAGAGCCCTCTGAATTCTGGTGTACTGAGGCTGGCCCTTCCACACTGCACTTATTCAATTTTGGTTGCCAAGTCTAGGTGTAAGCATTGCCCGGGATCCTTGAGATCCTTAGGGAACTTTTATGCACCTATACTATGATATTGTCTATGGAATTGAGGCATTTGAGGCTATTGGAGGCTTTGGAAACTTGCGCCTATCTGTAGGCTCCCTATAGAATAACTTCTTATTTTCTTATTTACTTATGTAATTCATTCATATGGTCTGTAATAACTTGTAAACGAATATTGGGGTAATTAGTGAAAAGGGTGGGTAGCTACTTGTTTGTGGGTAATACGGGTAGATGCCATGCCTATAAGATATAATCCAAATCTGACTTCTGTTATAACAAGTGTTTATGTGTGCTTTTCATTTGTCAACATGCCTGCCCGTCTTTAAAATCAGTGTTAAAATTAATTATCATGCTTATAAGGAACAACACCAGAAATTCTGCCTATAGATCTAGGCTAGTTTGCTTTTAAATAAATTAATCTGGTTAACGATTAGCTCGCTTCTAAACTAATTTAATTAAGTGGTTTATATTTCCCTGAAACGAGTTCTTTTAAAAACTGCCTTAATCTATTATTAGACAGCATGCCTATAAGGATTAAAGAATCCGTTTTCAATCGGCCTTGTTTCACTCCATAAAACGTAGTTATCAGTATTCCACGTAGGCAAGCCTATAGGGCGTAAATCTTGCAACTCTGAAATTGTTTCTGTGACTTAGGTTATTCTGGTTTAACGGCTTTTAAAAAAATCAATAGGCAATTGCTAGGATCATTGTTTCTAATTGCTCCCTTTTACTTTATGTGATGAAGTCCTAATTGTTCTTGCATGTCGCCTTAGTATTTTCACCTTTAAAACCTTAGGGGATTTTCTAGAACCACCTATTGGTAGAGGTCCTAAATCCCTCCAGGACCATTAAGAAGGGACGGGTAACAACACATAATAGAGATAGCTGATCAAACACTCGCTTTAAATGACCACTATGGGGATGGGAAGCGTAGATGTGGGATATGATGACTACGCGCTAATGTCACGTGTAGCCCCTCATTGAGGAGTGTTTACCGGACATTATGTAGGGTGAACCTATAGGCTAACCAACCTAGGACTCCCCCCTTTTCCCAAATATATGAGCCATACAAACATGCCTTATTTGTAATTATTTGTTTCAAGTACTTATTTGGACTAATTTGTGACTATAAGTTCGGCCGAGACCCATAGTTGTGAACCAAGAGGGGTGCTTAACACCTTCCCCTCGAGGTCATTTCAATCCCTTACCCTAATCTCTGGTAATACAAACCGATCTAGGAGTTAATCACTCTGGGTTCCCTAACGCACCATAATCCGTTAGGTGGTGACTCTTCAAATACCCAATTCCCAAAAGGAAAGGAGTTTTATCACACTCCATGAATGTTGAAACCCGGACCTCTCTCTGCGGAGGAAAAAAGGGGGCGCGACAGCATGGCGTCTTTGCTGGGGATATACTTAGGCTCTTACCATAACGAACTTATCTTTTTATTAATTAGTCCAAGCATGCTTTATCCCATACCCTTCTCCCTTATTTGAATTTAACTGTCCATTTGTTAAGTACTGACTTGTCTCTTTGTTGTCTTTTTCTGTAACTGTCTTTCAATTATTTAAATACTATATTCACTTTTTCCTACGTGAAAATACTTGACTAAATGTTATTAATTGCTGCATAAATCATGCACCGCATCATATTCCACTCGTGCATATCAAATCCTATAGCAACGCTTTATTGAGTAGTTGCGCTCTTCCTATTTACTACCCTTAAATTTGGAAAGGCTTATTTGCAGTAAAACCAGTCGATCAGTGGTGCAGTCGACGGTTCCGTGCCTTCCCCCTCGAGTCATCCTCTCGAGAGTACCAGTCTAAAACCCCATAGAAACCTTACTCTGGTTAAAATGTGCATGCATCATGGTCAAACCTAGTCAGATTAGTTATGTTCTCCACATAACTATCCTTTAAGGTAAGCCTTATCCAAAGTCCATCGGGTTTTCCATAATCCCAACGAATGCAACCACGTTTTGTGCATTAATTTGGAGAACTAAATGTCGATATGTTGATCATAAATGTATAAATAGTCGAGTCCGGTGAGGGTAAGGTCTATCCTTTTTGTTTTGCAGAAAATGAGGAACGAGGTCCCCAGCTTCGGTATGGTTAGCACACCCTCACTCTTGCTAGATTGGTGGAGGAATCTTCCATCAAATGACCAAATCAATGAATGGAAAGAGAGGGCCACCAAATCTAGCGAGAAGTTGGAATACCTGGAATACAGCCTGCTGGAATTGGAAGGAAAAGTGAGGAAGAGAATTACCGACTGCCACAACGCTAGAGGAAATGAAGGAGAATATTTGATCAAGGTATTTTTACTGATGAACCTACGCAAACTGGAGGATTTGATCAACGAGAACATTCAACCTAAGGAAGGCCCTTCCGAGACTAAATAGATTAGGTTTACTCGCTTTCCAAATGTAATAAGGCCAAGTGCCAATAGTGACTTAGTTTATTATTATATTAGTGTCGTTTTAGGATTCGACTATTTTTTATATTATAAAATGAAGCATTTATTGGCATTACAAGTTCTCCAAGTTTATTTGTCGCTAGGCCTACCTCGGGCACAACGAGGTTCCCAAAATAGGACGCGAATTTACATTTCCGCAATATGTGTTTAAATACTGCAAACATTTCAAGATCATCATTGACTTGTTACCTTTTTCTTTTTGTTTTTTCTTTATTTTTGATTATTCCCATCCCTTAGGTTGGTTTACTCATACTGGACTCATCAGCATACCACACCAGATCTAGAGACCCTCCACCTCCTCCTCCTCCAAGCAATACAAAAAGTAAAGGAAAAGCAAAAATGGATGACCTAAGTGGAATACAAAAGGAAAATATTGAGAATGCAGAGACTTCATATGGTCGTAGTACTCCGGCCCCAAACGATCTGGTTTTGAGACTGGAACAAAAGATACTGGAATTGCAAGGAGAACTTGAGCAGATTCGCAACTTGGAAAATTTGTCACTTACCCTCAATGTCTCTGATATCCATCAACAAAACACAAAGAACCTGACACCTCCTTAGACACACAAAATCAGCAGCCATAAAATCCTACCGCACCAAATCAATATGCATCCCACTCCAAAATATCAATCCGCTGCCAATACCAACTCCACCACAACATCACCATCAACCAATTCAGTACCCACCAACCACCACTTACCATACTCCCCAAAACAGATAACCCATTCTCGATCCACAAAACTCCACCAATGACCATCACTACACCCAAGTTCCTGGCACCCATCAAAGCAACCCCATATATGTGGAAACTATACCTCATTCTACCCAACCAATCTCCTGTGCACCGGAATCCTTCGAGAAGGACCTGCTCATTAACAACATGGCTGAAGAACTCAAGAAGTTGACAAGCTAAGTTCAGGGTGTTGAAGGCGACAGAGGAATAGAAGGTTACCAGCAGCCACAAAATCGTACCGCACCAAATCAATACGCAACCTCACCCCAAAATATCAATCCGCTGCCAATACCAACTCCACCACAACATCACCATCAACCAATTCAGTACCTATCAACCACCACTTACCATAATCCCCAAAACACACAACCCATTCTCGTTCCACAAAACTCCACTAATGACCATCACTACACCCAAGTTCCTGGAACCCATCAAAGCAACCCCATATGTGTGGAAACTATACCTCATTCTACCCAACCAATCTCTTGTACTCTGGAATCCTCCGAGAAGGACCTGCTCATTAACAACATAGCTGAAAAACTCAAGAAGTTGACAAGCCGAGTTTAGGGTATTGAAGGCGACAGTGGAATAGAAGGTTTGAATTATGAGGATTTGTGCATAAAGCCGGATATCGAACTGCCCGAGGGGTACAAACTTCACAAGTTCGAAATATTCGATGGTACAGGTGATCCGAGGGTTCATCTAAGGACCTATTGTGACAAGCTTGTCGGGGTCGAGAAAGATGAAAAGATCCAGATGAAGATCTTTATGAGAAGCCTTACTAGGGACGCTTTGTCTTGGTATATCAATCAGAATCCCAAGAAAAGGTCTAATTGGGTAAGCATGGCATCGAATTTCATGGACCGATTCAGGTTTAACACAGAGAATTCACTGGATGTCTTCTACATTCAAATCTTAAGAAGAAACCTATTGAGACTTTTCGTGTGTACGCTACTCGTTGGAGGTCGGAAGCAGCCAAGGTCAGGACCGCTTTGGACGAAGAACAGATGAATAAATTCTTCGTCAGGGCATATGATCCACAATATTATGAGAGGTTGATAGTTATCGAAAACCACAAGTTCTCTGAAATCATCAAATTCGAAGAAAGGATCGAGGAAGGAATAAAGAGCGGGATGGTAACGAATTTTGAGGCACTGCAAGCCACAAATAAGGCTCTTCAATTAGGTGGCATATTGAAGAAGAGAGATGTTGGGGCAGTAATGGTGGCTCAGGGCCCAAAATCTCCACTTACCTATCAAACACCTCCTCCCACATACCAAACACCTCCACCCACATATCAAAAACCTCCACCCATATACCAAGCATCACCGCCTACATATCAACCTTCATCTCCCAGATATTCCCAACCAGCCACTATCCACCACACTTATAATTCCCAACTATCCCACTTCTAATCTCCACCAGTTCACCAAAATTATCCAAGACCAAGACCCAATTTCAACCGCAACCACTCAGACAGTACACCGCCATTGCTAAGCCCATCGGCCAACTATATGAGAGGTTAAAAGCCGTAGGTTATGTTATTTATGTTCCCGATGTGGCATTAGAAAATCCATCCCAATGGGTCAATCTGAACAAAACATGTGTGTCTCATTCTGGTATGAAAGGGCATACCACTGTTGAGTGCTGAACATTGAAGGATAAGATCTAACCGCTAATTGACAACAAGGTCATACAAGCAAAGAAAGCCGCACCTAATGTCCGCAACAATCCCCCCTCATCACAGAGGTGATGGTGTGCATGTGATAGAAACAAATGAAGAATGGGACCCTGAGGGGTCAATCGGGCTTATTTGAGAAGGCGACGACTTTAAGGTTGCAGTCACACTTACTCCCATTGTGGTTCAGACTCAGGTACCAATTGATGTTGATGTAACTGCACCAGTCCCATTCGAGGTGGAAGTGGCTCCGCTCGCAGCCACCTCCTCTCCCTTTGAAGTAGAAGTGGTCACACCTTTTATATGATGGTATCAACTATACCCTCTTTCAACTCAAAAGCAATACCCTGGGATTATATTTCCAAGGCTCGGCAGAAAGGGAAATCCAAGAGAGAGGAATTTGACGTTGCACAAGGGATGACTAGAATTGGAAGAGTCTATACACCTGAACACCTGGGAGGTTCAAGTAAGGAGGCCACTACTAGGCAACCTGTTGTTAAGACCGGGCCAAATGACCTATGGAGGAAAGTACAGGAAAAGGAGTATTTTGTTGTTGACCATCTAAACAAAGTTTCAGCTAAGATATCTATCCTATCACTATTGCAGAATTCAGAGGCACACAAGAACGCTCTGATAAAAGTACTGAGCGAGGCTTATGTACCCAATAATATCACTTGTGGAGAAATGGCCAACATGGTTGGGAAAGTACTAGAATGTCATAAGATTATCTTCCACAAAGATGATCTACCACCTGAGGGTTTGAATCACAATCGAGCATTGCATATCATAGTGCAATTTGAAGACAAGTTCATTGCCCGGGTCCTAGTTGATAGAGGTTCGAGCCTAAATATTTGTCCATCAGACCCTCTAAAGAGTTGGACAAATGTTTCCACGAGATACGGGTAGGAAGCATGAATGTGAAAGCTTTCGATGGGTTTCAAATGGCCACGATCGAAGAAATAAACCTTTGCTTACAGATGGGGCCAACTTGGTTCGACGTTGAATTCCAAGTACCTAACATACCAGCCTCATATAATATTATGTTGGGCCGACCATGGATCCATGTTGATGGAGTTGTGCCTTCCACGCTAAATTAAGTCATGAAATTCAAATGGAACTGTCAGTAGGTGATCATTCACGGAGATCGGAGTAACCCCATCTACACTAGTCAAACCATCCCGGCCATTAGACATAGAAGAAGGCTAAGAGGGGAAACCTATCATCACATCGAACGGATCAATGCCATCGAGAAGTATAAGTGGAAGAGTAACAAGATAGAAAGCATACTAGCATGGTCCAGATATGATCCCGGAAAAGGGTTGGGAAAAAACCTCCAAGGTATCACCAAGACAATACAGCTGGAAAATCATGGTACCACTTTTGGGCTCGTATACTAGTACGCATGGCAAGAGTAAAGGAATTAGTTGCCTCCATAGCACGGACTATATTACCCTCTTGAGTAGCTAGTGCCACGTTTGGAACAAGCTTTCTACCAGGTCGACACAATATGGGGGACTGCAGAAAAAGAAGCACTAGCTGGGTTGAAGAATTTGTTCTTGGAAGAGGAGGACATGGACTTGCTTTCTAGGACGTCTCAACTATATGTGTCGCTTCATAGCACAGTCCACAGTCATATGTGAACCCATCTTCAAGATGCTAAGAAATGATGTCGAAACAAGCTGGATCAAGGATTGCCAGAAAGCTTTTGATGAGATCAAGGAGTGCATGTCCACACCACCAGTTCTGGTCCCGCTAGAACCAGGACGACCTTTGCTACTTTATCTATCTGTATTGGATGGAGCCTTCGAATGCATTTTGGGACAACATGACGAGACAGGAAGAAAGGAGAAAGCCATATATTACTTGAGTAAGAAGTTCACACCTTATGAAGCATGATATTCTCTGCTTGAACTCACTTGCTGCGCTCTGACCAGGACAACCCAGAAATTGAGGCGTTACTTCTGGGCCTACACTACATACCTCATATCCATGATGGATCCTCTAAAGTACATATTTTAGAAACTCATGCCTACTGGGAAGTTGGCTAAGTGGAAAATACAACTAAGTGAATTCAATATCATCTATGTAACTCAGTAGGCGGACAAGGGACAAGCATTGGCAGATCACCTTGCTGAAAATTCGGTGGGAGGAGAACTATATTGGCCACTTTGTCATTCATGATACAACATCCAGATAAGGACTACATTGATCCCATTCTGATGAGGATCCATAATCAGCCAGCATATTGTACTCATGTCGAGGAAGAAGCGGATGGATAGCCTTTGTTCCATGACATCAAGGAATACTTATCGAAAGGAGAATACCCGGATCATGCAAATCACGTCCAGAAACACACACTCTGGAGATTGTCAAACCACTTCTTCCACAGTGGAGGAAACTTGTACAGAAGAACTCCTGATTTGGGTTTACTAAGATGTGTCGACGCAAAGGAAGCATCTAAGGTACTTGAGGATGTGCATGCTGGGACCTGTGGTCCACACATGAATGGTTTCGTCTTGGCTAAGAATATACTCAGGGCAGGTTACTTTTGGATGACCATGGAGACGGATTGCATTCAGTATGTCCACAAATGCTTTTAAGTCAAGTGCATGCCGACATGATAAAAGTGCCGCCAAATGAGCTCAATGCAACAAGCTCACCTTGGTCATTCGCCACCTGGGGAATAGATGTTATTGGTCCGATTGAGCCCACTACTTCAAATGGATACAGGTTTATTCTGGTAGCTATTGATTACTTCACGAAATGGGTAGAAGTTGAATCTTACAAAGTTGTAACCGAGAAATTCGCCGCAGATTTTGTCAAAGATCGTATTGTCTGTCGATTCGGAGCTCCCGAGTCCATTATTACTGACAATGCTGCCAATTTCAACAGTGATCTAATGAAAGCTATATGTGAAGCTTTCAAAATCAAGCATAAGAATTCCATAACCTACAGACCTCAAATGAATGGAGTCGTAGAAGACGCCAACAAAAACATCAATAAGATACTAAGGAAAATGGAAGAGAACCACAAACAATGGCACGAAAAGTTACCCTTTTCTCTATTGGGGTACTGCACCATGGTTCTCACATTAACTAGGGCAACTCCCTACATGTTGGTTTATAGTACCGAGGTTGTCATCCCAGCCGAGGTGGAGATTTCTTCTTTAAGAGTCATACAGGAAGCTGAACTCAGCGATGCGGAGTGGATAAGGAGTTGCTATGAACAATTGGCCCTTATCGATTGAAAGAGGATGAGCGCAGTGTGTCACGGCCAACTTTATCAGAACATAATGTCCAGAGCTTTCAACAAAAGAGTCAAACCAAGACAGTTCACACCAGGGCAGCTGGTATTGAAGAAAATCTTCCCACATCAAGATGAGGCCAAAGGGAAATTCTCTTCCAACTGGCAAGGTCCATACATGGTTCACAGAGTACTAACAGAATGAGAACTCATACTTGCATAAATGGACGGAGAAGTCTGGCCAAAACCGATCAATTCAGACGTAGTCAAGAGATACTATGCTTAGATACTTTACATTTCCTCATTTGATGTAATTGAACTATGCTTGACCTGATTCCTATTTAAGAGGGGATACATAGGCAGCCTTATGGGTTCGGTCATATCATAATAAAATTTTCATTTCCCCCAAGAGTAGAAACTGGGGCAGAATTTTGATGAGGACCCTCAAAATTCCAGAGCAAGTCTAGCCAGCGCCAACTTGTGTCAGACGGTCAGTAATCAGTTAAGAAACTAGGGCAAAATTTTGAGAAGCATTCTCAAAATTCCAAAGAAGGTTCAGCAAGATCCATTATCCGCAAATAGTCGAAGGATCATCTACTAAACTTGGGCAGAATTTTGAGGAGGGCCCTCAAAATTCTAACATAAAAGAGCTGCAATGTCTTTGAGTGTTACAATCACTAGTTCATCTATTTTTTCTGAATCAACTCTATTTTTATCAACAATTGCGTATTTTTCGAAAAACTCTATTTCCATAACAGTCAAGTGTTACCTAGGGGAACTCGAAAAGGGCTTTCATAACGGAGCATAGCAAGGCCAGTGTACGAAGCACGAACCAACCTCCCCCTCACAAAACTTACAATTTTTATTTGAACGCAAGCACATTTGATGTAACGATAGCATTCGCAAAACATGTATACACAAAGATAATTCACTATCAATCAGACCATCAGACATCGAATACATCTCCAACTAAGACATATGCTACTTTTACTTACTATTTGCTCTCTGCATGAGGCTAATCCTTGCCTCCATATTTGCATGAGGCTAATCCCTGCCTCCATATCTGCATGAGTCTAATCCTTGACTCCATAGGGCTAATCCCTGCCTCCATACTTGCATGAGGCTAGTCCTTGCCTCCATTACTGCATGAGGCTAATCCTTGCCTCCATAATTGCATGAGGATAATCTTTGCCTCCCTATTTACATGAGGCTAATCCTTGCCTCCCCACTTGCATGAGGCTAATCCATGCCTCCCCACTTACATGAGTCTAATCCTTGACGCTCTATCTGCATGAGTCTAATCCTTGACTGCCTATCTGCGTGAGGCTAATCCTTGCCTCCATATTTGCATGAGTTTAATCCTTGACTCCATATTTGCATGAGGCTAATCCTTTCCTCCACATTTGCATGAGGCTAATCCCTGCCTCCATATTCCATATTTGCATGAGTCTAATCCTTGACTCCATATTTGCACGAGGCTAATCCCTACCTCAATACTTGCACGAGGCTAATCCTTGTCTCCATACCTACATGAGTCTAATCCTTGACTCCCTATCTGCATGAGGCTAATCCTTGCCTTCCTACTTGCTTGAGTCTAATCCTTGACTCCATACTTGCATGAGGCTAATCCCTGCCTCCATACATGTATGAGGCTAATCATTGCCTCCTCACTTGCACGGGACTAAGCATTGCCCTTCTTTGCACAGATATTGCTCTATTTTACTAGCTATTTGCTTTCCAATCGGGCTAAGCTCTGCCCTCCATTTCAAAAGACTAATCATTGTCTTGATGACATCATGACTATTGAAAATCATGGGCTGAAATATTGTCAACCTATCCAAAGGCGTCATAGTCTAAAAGGCATCATCCTCATAGCCGGAAGACACCATGCCATGGCCTAAGGATCTCTCAAATTTGCATATCATTATTCAAAGGCGTCGTGGATCGGAGGCACCATATTCATGGCCCGAGAACATCATTTCATGGCCTGCGAATCCCTCATTAAACAATTCATGGCCCAGGACGTCATCTTTATCTGTCCAAAGACAATCTTCATGGTCCAAAGGGAATCTGCATCATCTTTAAATTTTCGCAAATACATGTTTATAGCATCTTTTATCTATAGGTAACCAGTAAGCAACTGTTATCCTAGCAGGATCAATCTCACTCCAGTTCCTTCAACTGTCCTGAACCTTAACCGCTCACCGTAGTCGCTTCTGCATCGCGTGTCCGTTCTTGGAGTAATTTCATCGGCATATTCCGCAGATGAACCCAGAACTACACATGGCCTGATTCCTATAAAACCAGGGATATGTAAGCAACTCGAAAACCGTAGTCCGGCCTCTGTCCTTCAGAACATCCCGCCCGATCAAAATTGGCCATCATTTCTTTACCCGAAAACTCTTTCATCCTTCCTGGGTAAAGAGGGGCAATTGTTGATATTCAATTTTTCCCTATATTTTTTATATGCATAAATACCTTCAAAATAGCATATATATGCATATATAAGCATGCACAAGGTTTATATAATTTTTTCCATAATTTTAACGATTTAAATTGATTTATTTCCTCCCCTTTTATTCATAAAATCACCAATAATTATCCCTCAAATTATTGTTGTGGTTATTTAGTCATTTAATTTCTATATTTATTCCAAAATAAGGTTAAAATATTTTAATGCATTTTTATAATTGTGTTTTTGTATTTTTAAAGCTAAATTGCATATAATTACAATATTAGCCCCATTAATGTATAATTACATTTATATGTGTGAAATAGATCTCCTATATATTTAAAATGTTAAATATCTATTTTAAATCATTTTAGTACACAAAATTATTTTCCAAAAATTATTTATCATTTATTATAAATTATATAGGGAAAACTGGCTATTTATAATATAGTCAGATTTGCATTTCAATTGTATCCCAATTTAAACCCAACCCAAGCCCAATTTCAGATTAAAAACACTCGACCCAAGCCCTGAACCCGCCTACCTGACCCAAAGCCTTATTAAATCCTGGTCGTTAATCTAAAAGATCAACGACCCTTGTCCGTTCTTACCATTTTTAATTCCAATGACCCCTAACCCTACCACACCCCATGAATGTCGTAACCCGGACCTCTCTCCGCGGAGGGAAAAAGGGGGTGCGACACTAGCCAAATGGACAGTCGAAATAAGTGAATTCGAAATAGAGTATAAACCAAGACTATAATCAAATCTCATGTTTTGGCTGACTTCGTAGCCAGTTTTAGGCTGGGACTGCTACCTTTGGCCACCGAAGAAGCGGTGATGGTGTCGGAAATGACATCAAGAGTATGGACCTTATTCATGGACGGAGCTTCCAATGTGAAAGGATCCAAGCTCGGGGTAGTACTTGACTACGAGGTCATTGAAATTAAATGCATTTCCCAACTAGTAGTAAATAAGGTATACGGGATATTCGACACCAAAGAGGAACGCATGCAACAATATGTAGTGAAAGTCTAGACTCTGCTCGTACGGTTCATGGAATGGTCGATCACCCATATCCGAAGAGAAGAAAATGCAAAATCAAATGCACTAGCCAATCTGGGTTCGTCCACAAAAATGAAAGTATTAGACTCCGGTACGGTAGTACAACTCATGCACTCGGTATTAGATGTAGATGGTTATTATGAAGTAAATGTGACCAATTTGGTCTGTGACTGGAAAAAGGAGATCATTGACTATCTTGAGCACGACGAACTACCCAAAGATCCTAAGACATCCCGGGAACTCCGCACTAAAGCAGTTCGTTACAGCTTCTGGGGAAGCCAGTTGTATAGAAAGTCTTTCCAGGGCCCATTGGCCCAATGTATAGGAGCCTTCGAGGCTAATTACGTCATGAAAGAAGTTTACGAAAGAATCTGTGGAAATCACCCGGGTGCAGACTCTCTTGTATCAAAGTTAATTAGGTAAAGATACTACTATCCCCAAATGGAACAAGACGCTAAGGCATTTGTTCATAAATGCAACAAGTATCAACACCACACACCATTAGTGCATCAACCGGTAGAACTATTGCATTCAGTATTGTCTCCTTAGCCATTCATTAAATGGGGATGGACATAGTCAGTCTAGTGCCACCAGCTCCTGGTAAGGTAAGATTTCTTTTGATTCTAACTGATTACTTCTCTAAGTGGGTTGAAGCATGTTCTTACCAGAAAATTAGCAAGCGCGAAGTGGTCGATTTCCTGTGGGGGAACATAATTTGCAGGTTCGTAATACCAAAGGAAATAGCCTGCAACAACGAGCCACAATTTAAAGGCTCAAAAGTCTCAAGGTTCCTTAACGACTTAAAAATCAGAAGAAGCACATCTTCGCCATACTACCTGAGCGCAAACGGCCAAGTGGAATCGATAAATAAGGTGATTATTCAAAATCTCAAAACGAGATTGGAAGTAGCCAAAGGCAAATGGCCCGAAGAGTTACTGGGAGTGTTGTGGGCATACTGAATGACAGCCAAGTCAAGCACGAAAGACACCTTTATCTTTTGTATACGGAGCAGACGCACTGATCCCAGTGGAAATGGGAGAACCTACAATAAGATACTTCTGAGTAGACGAAGAAGCAAACAACGAAGCATTGCTGGTTAGATTGGAGCTGCTTTACGTACGCAGGGACTTGGCGCATATAAGGATTGTGGCTCAAAAACAAATAAGGGAAAGATGCTATAATTAAAAAAGCTAACCTCTGTTATTTCAAAGTGGGGGACTTGGTTTTAAGGAAAGTGACTCAAAACACCCGAGAGCTTAATGCAGGGAAGATGGGTCCGACATGGAAAGGCCCCTACAGGGTTTCATCTATCACCAGGATCTTATGAACTGGAAAATCAAGACGGAGCAACTGGAATGTGTCACACCTCAAAAGGTACTATTGCTGGTGAGCACCATTATACTGAAAGTATGTGTTGCACTCATTTTTCCTTCGTCCAGTTTTTCTCCCAACTGGGTTTTTCTAACAAGGCTTTTAACAAGGCAACAATGGAAAACATACTATGAAGGAAGTACTATCAGCAAAAATAAGACCTTTAAACAACAAGGCATAGAAACGACAAGACATTACAGGATGGTTAGATAGTCTTTGGCTCGATAGCAAAGTTCCTAACAAGAAACAAAGCTTGCTATTGGACAAAAAGCTATCCGGTCGTTAATGATTTCCCATTCATTATAAGCCACTAGGGGGTGGTTAGATAATCTTTGGCTTAGTAGCAAACTTCCTACGGGAAATGAAGCTTGTTGTCAGACCAAAGATTATCCAACCATTCACTAGTGGAACCTTCAAAGGAGCAAGACTTCCAGTGTTCCAATTCAAATTATTCGCATTCCAATACTAGAAGGGTAACGATACAAGAATACGGTAACCTGACTTCCACATAAAGTGGGACTACAAAATCCAGGAACAAAGATATATCATTGGGAACAGGGACTGGGCAGCCAACCCCGTAGAAACAACTTGTACAAATTAGCCACAAGTAATGGCAATTTCTTTTTAGCACAACAAACGCTTATGTACTTTTGAAAATGAGAGGAATAAAGTATATCCCTTTTATTTTTATCATGTTTTTTGTCCATACAATGAATTAATTTTATCATTTGAAAGCTAATCAAGTACTTCAAATGCTAGTGCCAGAATGAACAGGAGACGTCCTCTTCAAGACCAGCATAAACATAAGAGGGCCCTCTCTTATGAAACCCTCACAGTAAAGGGTGGTTCCGGAACTCAAAATTTATTGGGGAAAAATTCACCCGAAGCTTTGCATAATTAAATGGAAAAAATAAACTTTGCGCGATGATTAACAAAAAGAAATTTTATATAACAAAACGTGCCAAGCAACACAAGCACAAAAGTACGAAAAAAACAATAGAAGAAAAAAAACAAAAAATTAAACTACTGCGTCCCTAGAACTTGGGGAAGAGAAGCATTTGCGCCCCCAGGAGAAGTAGGTGGATCTGCCATTGGCTCGGGATCTTGGCCTTCATCATCATCCCCTTCAAGTTCCTCCTCAGTTCCTGAGAACTCGGAATCGGAACCTGAACCAAAAGAATTAGTTGTATCGGGCCGAACTGGGAGGCACCTCTGGGTAGTTGACATCAAAGTCAATGACGCCCGCTTTGGCCTCTTCCAAGATTTTTCTCCTCATGTTATACATTGAATATGTTTTCTAAATAGTGAGGATATCCGCTCGGCATTGGAGTTCTGACTTAAGTTAATCAACCTCGATCGAAAGGTTATTCTAATCAGATCTTATGGCCTTAAGGTTGAGATTAAGGTCATGGATAGTGAAGATATGAACCTTATTGTGTTCTATGACCTTCTTATATTTCTCCTCCATCTGGGCACGCTTCTCCTAAGCAGCAGCAACCTTGTTAGCTTTGGAGTTCAAATTGCCTCCAAATTATTCAATCTCTCAGTAGAGGCAGCCTCGCACTCGACAGCAGCAAGTACAACATTTTAGACCTCAGAACACTTATCCTTTTACTTCTTGAAACTGTGTATTTAACTGGGAGGCTTATTGGCTAAGGGCCATTACTTCTTGTTCTCTCTGCTGCAATCGAGCCTCCAACTCACCCACTTCGATAGATTGTGCCTCCAGTGTCATGAGGCAAGCAGCAATTTAGACACGCTCAGCCAATAGTTGATCCTGCTCGGACGTGAGTCTTTCTTCATTGAGGATTAACTTTTGAAGGCCCTCGGAGGTAAGGAAGTTGGCCTGTAAAGCAAAAATCCAAGTTAGAAATCCTTCTATAACAAATTAAAAGAAAACAAACAGCAAAGAGAATGAGTACCATACTGTTGTTGCATTGTGTATGGCATTATTTATCATACACTCCCCCGAAAGAGAGTATTTTCTTCTTGTCTTTTCTTAAAACTGGCGACTTAAGGTAATTGGTGAGTTCCACCGGCCAGGATAGCAAATGGAACTCGGTAGAGACCGAGAGGGAGACATTCCTCCTCCTCTAGGGATCTACAGGGAGCAAATAGTTGTGCCCTAAATTCCCATGGTCTAGGGACTGGGGAGGGGGAATATCCTTCTATCGCGTGTCGGTGGCTGGTGGGTGTGATGTAGCAGTTGCTGGTGATGAAGGTATGACCGGCGTGGAAGAAGATAAAGCTGATGGTGTTGTAGGTTGAGAAGAAGTTGTGGCAAAGGCTGTGCTGGTTGTGGGTTCCTCATCAACCGAAGACGGAATAGGACCAGTACTCAACCCTATAGTACTGGGAACGGTAACTGGGGCTCGAAAACAATCTCCCAGAGCTCTTGGAGTCATCCTCGGTTGGTGTTATAAGCTCTTCAGATTGAGAATGATGTTGAGCTAATGAAGGTTGTTATCTCCTTTGTAGTGAAGCCCCTTCATCACTGGCTTCCCCATCAACATCAATCACCACAGTAGCTGCGGTTGGCTTGGGCGCGACGCTCTTCACCTTTTTACTTTTGCCCTCGGTAGAGGAGCAGTGCTGCCTTTTTGGCTGCTTACTCTACGGCCTGGGACTCCGAGAGGAAGCACTTGCACCGGAAGCTGATCCAATGACCCCTAATCGGGTGAAGGCCTCCTTGAACAACCTCACAATCTCTACGGGATCATCCAAGGCATCCTCCTCGGGGACAGTAACAGAGCCCTGCGGAAGACCTGAATTCAGCGGAAAAAGAAGTTAACCAACTTTTTTATACACGAAAATAAGGTAAAGACTAGATTAGTTTTGCGAATTAACTTACTATGATTTTTGGCCTTCCACCCGTATTTGAGGACCAGTTCTTTCCATCGGCGGGTCTAAGGCGTGGTAATATCTAGAATCTTCTGAACCCACTGGTCCAAACCATCAACCCTTGGTGGTGTCCACCGAGTTGCTAAAATAATAAAAGTGAAAGATAAGTAACAACATGAAAACGACCTTTTATCTGAGAAAAGAGAGACGATAAACTTACATGTACGAGTCCATGACTCAAGGAAAGATGGATTTGTGGACGACATGATATCCCTGGTGGCAACTACAATGAACCGCTCCATCCATCTACGGTCGTTGTCATCATCCATACTGGTGAGCAAAGCATGTTGGTCACATTTGCTAAAGTGCATCACTCCTCACGAAAAGTTTTGAGGGAGTAGAGGTTCATTATGTGAGCCAAGGAGAGAACTTCCCCTGTATCTTGGAATAGCCGCCGTAGACAGGCTACCGTCCACCACACAAAGGGGCTCACTTGTACCAAGCAGACATGATACCGGCGATAGAACTCGAAGATTACGGGGTAAGGTCCCTCGCTCAATGAGAACGGGCCCAAAGTGAAGGGGTATGTGTAAACATACGTAAAACCCTTCTCAATGAAGGTTACTCGCTCCACCATATCGAGAGCGAATGATGTTGAAATCATGGCAAACACAATCCTCCTTCACAACACGAATAGTAGAAGGGCAGATGAAAAAAGGGTACACACCAACAACCCATGTACGAGAGTTTATAGAAGGAAACTTCTCTTCGAAATGCTTGATTTTACTGAGCCTTCTGGGAATGATGGTGTTCACCGTAAGAGGGGCAGCATCATTGGTGCTTTCTTTGTTTTTTAGAGAACTTGAGTTCTTGGAGGAGGAAGCCATGGTTAGTAGAAGGTAATAAGAGTTCTTTGAAGAAGAAGATCAAAAGCAAGAAAGAGTTGAATGCAAAGTAGTTGAGAAAGTTTTGAAAAATTGTGAAGTGTAAAAGAAGAAGAATGAGACGTATAAGAAAAGTAATATGCAGCTAAAATCGTGGCCATGATTACCTCGAGAATCGGCGAAAGTATTTCTAAATCGTAAAGTGACGCGTGTTCGAGGTATTAAATACGGAGAGACGTGCGTCTAATCAAGCATCAAAAAAATTTCAGAGGGGATCAGAAAATTTTCCGCTAAGAAAGGTATCTTCACCAACTTCCCAATGATACAAAGATGTACCACCGGAAAGCAGGGGGACTATCTGTATAGGTTAATATCGGTTTGTATTAACTACTCGAATAATAGAGCGACACATGGAACCAGAGAGAGAAGGAAAGCGAGGAAAGTAGAAGCCAATACCAGGGACAGTATCTTCAGTTAGCACCGGGAAGACCCCGAAGGGAATATTACTAATAAAGACAAACGAATGTTTGTCACCCGATGACATTCAATGAAGAATATTCTTCAGTATTAAATACACAATCTATTGTGAGAATGTTGGCATTCATAGCCTGCCATTACATATTCAGCAATGGCCTCATAATTGTCACTTAAGAGGGGCTTGATCCTAAGACCTTGTTCTCTAGGTGTAACTTTAAATAGTACTCCCTTCAGTTCACAATAAGTGACCAGTTTACTTTTAGCACGCCCATTAAGAAAATGCTAAATCTTATAAAAAAATACCTAGTATGACTATACTACCCTCATTAAATATTGGTCACATAGTTATAGTGAGGAGCGAGAAAACTTTTTAGGGATATGCACATAAGGGTAAAAGAGTAAAAATAAATTGAATTTTTTCTTGATTACCTAACTGGACACTTATTTTGAACCAAAATTAAAAAGTAAACTAGTCACTTATTGTGAACCGGAGGGAGTAACTTCAACCGCCATTGTTAAGGATACGAATTTTCTGATAAACTTATGCTACATATTATTCTAAAGCTCAATAATCTTTATTTCTTGTCTATTGATATTTTGATTACTGCCTTCAGAATCTCTGCTCCCGGGACCAAGATATTTTTTGTTTTATCTCGATTTCAATGCTAAGTCTTGCATTTCATTTAATTTATTTATTATTTTGGAATCGAATCGATTTACTTGTCTATAAACCACATCAAATTCAATTGTACTATTTGCACTCATTATGGAGCTTAGACAGTTATGTTGTGTAATTGAATTGATCCTTGCATCTATTACTACATGTTAATTCTTTGTCTCTTAGCGAAAAATCGTAAAAAATTGGCCTATAACAATGTCAGCATCGCACAAAAGGTTGAGGTCCAAGGAAATCAGCCTCAACACGAAGATTCAATCAGTGATACCCGCAACGAGGAGGATGTAGCCACGCTGGTCCATGGCGTCCAATATCCATGACACATTCAGGAGGCAACTACTGATGATGTTGAAGACGAGCATGTTGCGGAAACGATGAGAATCCTAAGGGAACAACAAAAGGCTATTATGGGTCATCTCTCGCGACAGATCAGGTCATGACAGGGTTGAGACAAGCGTTTTCGGGTGCTTCCAATAACGCGTATGGAAGAGGTCTAATTCCTCCTGGTGCTCCCGCATACCAAACAGTACAAAGGGTTGATAACAACACCCCGAAGGGTGAAGTCGGCTTCGACGGAGACAGGGGGAACAACAACGCATGTGGTAACAATAATGAGAATAATCCCTTTTAAAACCAAACTAATGCGGTTTATGAGGGAAATAAATGCCTGAATGGACAAAAGCACGGGCGCACCGCCAGTGTTGAAAGGACTGGACTCAAATAAATACACTAGTTACATTTCAAACCGAGCATGGCACCGGAGTTAATTCCAAAGCAGTTCAAAATGGCAGACGTGCTAAAATATTATGGGACTTTGGATCCTCAGGAGCACCTCACCACCTACACAATGGTGGTGAAAATAAATGACTTAGCTCCGCACGAGATTAAGTCAGTCTTGTTGAAGAAGTTCAGGGAGACCCTCACAAAGGGGCCTTGACATGTTATTCACTTCTACCTGAGCACTCAATAGATTCCTTCGAGATGCTCGCAGATTCTTATTTTGTATAATAAATGGACACGTTTTTGTATCAGGTTTGCCTAGGGGTGTGCATTCGAATCGGTTTATCGATAAATCGAATCGATTATTTGTTATCGGTTTATCGATTTCGATTTCGATTTCAAAATTTTCCTTATCGATTTATCGATTTCGATTTCGATTTTGTCCTCTTCGATTATCGGTTTATCGATAAACCGATAAGCTACAGTAAATTGTTTTTAATTTTTTTTAATTTTTTTTTTAATTTTTTTACCCTTATTCTATAATACTCTTTCCTTTACCCTAAGTCTCTAACCCTATTATTTCCTCTACCACATTTAAGGAATGATCATATTTAAAGTTCAAGGGAACGAAGTTCAAATTAATGGAAAACAGAATTAGCCTTGATGATGTATTTTGATTTTTTGTTTGTTTATACCATTGGAGTGTTGGTGGTATACATTTGATCCCTTACTTTAATTTCGTTGCATGTGCTTGTTGACACAATTTTTATGTTATAAACGGTGCTCTTCTTATTTTAGCTTCCTTTTGTCCATATTAGTTAGGTGTGTTTGTAGCGATATACTTTCCGTGGAATCCCGTAAATTTTTTTATTGGTGTAATCGATAACCGAATCGATAAGCCCCAAAAATCGATAAATCGAAATCGAAAAAATTGAAACCTTATTGAAACGATAACGATAAGCATATGTACAAATCGATAATCAATAAGTAATTATCGATAAGGGTCAAAATCGAATCGATAAATCGAATGCACACCCCTATTCATGAATGCGATTTTATTTATTTCCCTTAGACTTCGACTCCAAACGCACCAGAATAGGTGACTATTTTGTTTGTAAAGAAAAAAAAAAGGTCAACAAATTGTCTTTTCGTCACTTAATTAGAGCGTGAAAGAAATTCCTCTGAGCACACTAGGCTTTTGGAGAGGAGTAGTAGTAGTAGTAAGATCTAACATGCAGATTAAAAATTAAGGTGTTTTTCATCAGTATTAATTCTCACGAAATTTTAAAAAATTAGCAAACAATATTCATCATCTAAAAAAGAGAACAAATTGCACAACAATATATCACGTACAATATGTTATTGGATTCATTATACACACAAGCAACAGAAGAAGTAAATTAATCGGCGGAAATACAAAAATTAAAGAGACAAGAGCAGACAGAAATTACATGGAAAATAGCTAGGATATTATTTAGTAGTAATTAATTAAACGTGATTATCAAACACCACAAAAGTCTTTGACTAAATTCTGCGATCTCCGACCACGTTCTGTGTCAAAAAACTTGATCAAATCTATATGAACAAATGGCTGAAACTGCAATGGATGTTCTTCATCAACTAGTTCTTCTGCTACTTCTATCATTTTATTATCCTTTAGAAAAGTAAATATTCCAACAGTGTATCTTGTTTCATTCCCACTTATATCCATAATCACCTTGTGGACAGGCGTAAGAACGCGATCATTGCTCCACCCCTGTAATAATATTAAAAAAGTTTAACTTCTATACACTGACAGTAAATAGAAATATATAAGGTCGCGAGAAAGTTTAAAGTTTACTCTGAATGCTTCACCCGCCATGACTACAAAAGAAGAAGGTGGGAAATCCAGAGTTAACCATTGTCCATCTCGAGTTTGAATTTCCAAGCCTGAAATGTGATTTTGATATAGTACGGTCGTGAATGTTTTATCAGTATGTGGGGGGAAAACCATACTATTTTCCTTTGTATTTGGAGCGTCATATTTCAGGTATCGAAGTAGATACGTGGTTGATTCAAGGTATGATTCACAGTTTTTCTCTATTCCATAGCTTTCAAATAGCATTCTTACAACTTTCTGATCCAACTCCGCCACAATCTTTGAAAACGTCAATGAATTCTCACTATAACAAAGGCAAAAAATCAAAAAATAAATTATTTTCTAAGTGTATATCGACGTCTAAAGTCGTGATTAGAGACGTATCTAGAATGAGTTCAACTGAATCCAGTGATTTCATATCGAACAATATATGTACAACAAAAACAATAATATATCCGGTACGGTCCCATAAGTGGGGCTGGAGAAGTGAAATGTATACGTAGATCTTACGCCCTGGCTCGTGAAGATAGAGAGATTATTCCGGTAGACCCTTCACTCAAGAAAGGTATGTGATATCGAACAATATATGTGCGTACAGAACCGGAGCTAGGATTTAAAACTTGTAGGTTCAAAATTCTAATCTTTTAAGTTATTGGATTCTAAATTAATAATTTATGCATATTCAATAAATTTTCTTAAGATAAATATAATGTATAGACCAAAACTACTAGGTTTGGCAGAATCCGTAGTCCAAAGGCTGGCTCCACCACTGTGTGTGTATGCCAAAAGAAGTTTTAAAGATGCGCTACATGGTATAAATATGTCACGCGTATTTTGAACCCAATAAATTTAAATTCTGAATTCCCTTACCTAAAAAAGTCGTTTCCTTGAGGCCACATGAGGTTGGAAAAGCTTTGAATACCTTGAGAAGTAGTTGCATAGTCAATACCAAAGGCTTCATGATTAGGTAGAAATGGAATTTGACCAACATAGCCATGGTAGGGTTTTTCATTTGTGTTTAGAATTTTTTTCTCTAAAGGAAGCTCAAATAACTGTTGGGAAGCTTGAAAAATGGATTTTTGAAGTTGGGGTGAGATTTTATCATAAAGTGCTATAAAGCAGCCATGGTTTTCAAAGGCAAACCTGATATCTTTACATGTAAATTCCCAAGTGGCTGTGCCTGGCCTTAGTTCTTCATTATTGAAGTCTACTACTAGTAATTGTGGTGAAGCTGTTAAAGAACCCATAAATTTCTAAAAAAATTTCTAGTTTTCCTTTTGGTTTCTGTGATTTTATCACTACTTGGATTACATGGTTTTATTTAAAACTAACATATCCTAAATTATTTTTAAATCATTTTTGTCACAATCCATTATATGAAATTGGTAAAAGCTCCAATCTTTTTATTTATTCGATTGTCAGCTATACCCTCTCAACGGGTGAACTAAGTGACGGTACAAAGAAGGCCTCTCACATACAATTTTGACATTGAATTTCTTTTTTGACACATCTCGGACGGGGTGGGCGGTAGGTGTTGTTGATAATTTCTTTTACTATATATTTGGCTAAGTTTATAAGTATTTTTTGGCTTATTTACATATTTTGGTAAAGTTAAAAGTGCTTATAAGCCAAAAGTCATAAATTGATCATCCCCAGCTTATAAATTTTTAGCTTATAAGCACTTTAAGTTTGACTAAGATTTTTATTATTTTATTATCCCTAAAATATTCCTTTTCAAAACAAACTCCTACATTGATACTCACTACCTCACGTATTTTTCAACCTAAACCGGGTCTCTTCAAGTCTGCAATTCTCATTGACTATTTGAGGTAAATAAATTCTTTGTTCCTTTGCAAATTTGTATTTATGTGATTGTATATTAATCTTTGAACTGTATGTAATAAACGGGGACATATCAAATTTTTGGTGTATTGCTTTCTAAGTGTTTTGGTGATGAAGACAGAATTTCTCTTCAAATATTTTATGCTATTTAGGTTTATTTTTTTACTGGAAAACTTTTGTCAATTTATTAATTATTATAACTTATTATTATATGATTATCACAAAATAAATTATATTTATCATAAAAATTATCTTATCTAATCACATTTGTATTAAAAATAAAATGACAAATAGAATATTGTATTTGAATCGATCTGGAATCTAAATTTCGAAGAATTTACGCCCTTATAAGTGTAAACAGTTCTAAGGTTATAAAAGTCATTTTAACATAAACAAGAGCTTATCAACACTTTTTTATCAAATACTGCAGCACATTATTATCAACTTCAGCACTCTTATTCAAACACGTAATTGTTTATTTATTAAATCAGTTTCAGCACTTAAAAGTGTTTTTCAGCACCTAATGCTCATCAACTACTTCAAATCAGCTAATCTAAACGAGCTCTTAGTTACTTATTTGTTTTTCAAAAAAAAAACTTTATTTATGGAGTATTTTTCTATATCTTGTGATCCTGTTCTTCCTTTGATCCCGTGCGTAACGGAAATTTAATACATCGAACTGCCCTTTTTTCTCAGTATTCTAAATTTCTAATCTCAACTTCACTTGTTATAGTAGGTACCATATCTAATTTTTAAGATTATTAATTCTAATATTTATGGACGGTTTTACATAACAGTGTAAAACGATGCTATATTATGGATGTATAGTAGTTAATTGTTTTTTATAATTAAGAAAAAATTGAACGCCTTCGTCGTGAGGGGACCAGAAACGCCATACGTAGATTGATGTGGAAAATAATGTAAACTTAAGTAAATGATTGAAATTCTTTTTATTGGAGTTCGTTTATGTTAAATGACCTGGGGAGGGGGGGCTGATAGTTATTGGTGTACCTTAATGCATTCATTAATCTTTATTACGAAAAGGATTCATGTACTTTTTAAACACAATTTCTCTTTCTAGTCAATTGTTTTCGAAATTAATTTGTCACGACCCTAAACTCTAACCTGTCGTGATGATGTCTATCGGTAATACTAGGCAAGCCGACTTTCAAAATACTTCGATATTTCATTAAAATATAAATCAAAAGTCTTTTTATTACAGAATTTTCATAAAAACAGGAATTAAACTCAAAATAAAATGTGGAAGCCCCAAACATCGGGTGTCACTAAGTCATGACCAACTAGACTTTCAATCTAAAGAGAGTGTTTACGATAGTCTGCGTCTAAATATCAATACAGAAAAGATAGATAATAAAGAAGGAGCACAAGGTCTGCGAATGCCGACAGCTACCTTGTAAATCTCCGGAAATCGACCGCGCACCAGCTTCATGACCTCCGTGTCCGGTCACACCTGGATCTGCACACAAGGTGCAGGGACTAACGTGAGTATACCAACTCGGTAAGTAACAGAAATAAATAAGGAACTGAGAAGTAGTGACGAGTTATACAAATACAGTTCATCTCAGAAGTTTCAATAAAGGATAGGCATGCTTTCAATTTGGAATTTAAGTCAAATTAGTTTGTTTAAGTCAAGTTCAAGTAAAAATAGGATAAGATATCTTTCAGCAGTTTTCAAAATAATGATATAAGGCAACTAGGTGCATAAATAATGAAATCATAAACAGCCTCTCAGGCAATCATCACTCAGTCCTCTCATTCACTCCAACCTCACAATCATTCTTTCCTCACAGTCACTCATTCCTCACGATCGCTTAGCACTCGGCACTCGGCACTCGCACTTAGTAGGTACCTGCGCTCGCTAGGGGTGTGTACAGACTCCAAAAGGGCTCCTTCAGCCCAAGCGCTATAACAAGCCAATCATGGCATAAATCAGTAAAACATGTAGCGGCGTGCAGCCCGATCCCATATATATATACATATATATATATCCTTACTATCAAGCCCTCGGCCTGACTCAGTCATCAATCTCTCTAGTCTCTCGGGCTCTCAAAAAGAAGGAAAACCAGCCCAAACGGCAATAATATGATGCATCAAATAGAATAACAGAGATTGAGATATGATATGTGATTAAAAACTACGATTGAATACGAATAGCATTTAGCAGACAATTCAACATGTAACACGACCTCTGTGGGACCCAACAGTACCAACACATAGCCTAAACATGGTTTCTAACATGATTTACAGTCAATTTCTATAACACGTAGTGAGCAGATAGCTAACAGCAAGTTGTTCTACTCTACCGTTTCTACGGGACAGACCAAGTCACAATCCCTTCGTGCACGCCCACACGCCCGTCACCTAGCATGTGCATCACCTCCAAAATAATCACATAACACAAAATCAGGGGTTTCATATCCTCACGACCAAACTTATAATTGTTACTTACTTCAATCCGAGTAAATCTCTACTCCGCAATGTCTTTGCCTCTCAAATCGGTCCCCAAACATCCCAAATCTAGCCACAAACGGTACAATATAATTAATATTGGCTAAAGGGGTCAATTCCATAAGAAAACTACTAAATTAGACTCAAAATCTGAAATCGGCTCAAACCCGGGGGGCCCACGTCTCGAAATCCAACAAAAGTCACAAACCCGAAAGTCCATTCACTTACGAGTCTAACCATACTAAATTTATCAAAATCCAACACCATTTGTTCATCCAAAATTCCAAAGAATGTTCTCCAATTCTCAAGCCCTAAACTCCCAAATTTCACTTCGAAATCTCACTAATTAGGTGTAACATCAGTGGGAAAACACCATTATTAAAGATAGATAGGCACAAGGAACTTACCTCAGTGATTGCTTTGAAATCCCTCTAAATATTTCCAGAATTCGAGCTTACAAATGATGAAAATGGTGAAAAAATCTCGAAGTCCTCTATTTATAGTTTCTGCCTAGCAAAACCGCACATGCAGGCCTCCTATCGCATCTGCAACGCCGCATTTGCAAAAATTCCATCATGGGTGTGGATCCCACTTAATCTCCAAGATTCCAAATCTGCGGTCACATATTCGCAACTGCGGGCCCTACATGCTTCTGTGATCCTCCCTTCTCAGGCTCTTTTCCGCATCTGCGTCTCCCCTTCCGCATCTGCAGTTGCGCGGATGCGCTCCTAACCTCGCACTTGCGCTTCCGGTCCAACCCACATTGCCCGCATTTGCGACCTCGTCTTCGCTTCTGCGGGGCCGCACATGCTGGCTCCTCACCGCAGGTGTGAAAACACCAGAACTAGCAGCACTTCAGCTGCATTCTTCAACTCAATCCAAGTCGTTAACCACCCGAAATCACCCCGAGGCCCTCAGGACCTCAACCAAATATACCAACAAGTTTTATAACCTGATACAAACTTAGTCGAATTCTCAAACTACCTCAAACAACATCAAAACACGAATTACACACGGATTCAAGCCTAATGAACTTCGAAACTTCCAAATTTCACAAACGACGTCAAAATCTATCAAATTATGCCCGATTGACCTCAAATTTTGCACACAAGTCATAAATGACACCACAAACCTACTTCAATTCCCGGAACTCAATTCTGACCCCGATATTAAAATTTTCATTGTCGTTCAAATTCACCAAAATTCCAACTTTTGTCAATTCAAACCTAATTCTACTATGGACCTCCAAAACACCATCCGGATGCGCTCCGAAGTCCAAAATCACTTAACGGAGCTAACAGAACTATTGAAATTCAAATCCGAGGTCGTTTACACATAAATCAACATCTGGTTAGCTTTTCCAATTTAAACTTCAAACAAGAGACTAAGTGTCTTAATTCATTCTGAAATTATACCAGACCCCATCCAACTAACCTGGTAAGTCAGAATACAGCTGAAGAACATACAGAAAGCAGAAAAATAAGGGAATGGGGCTACAACTCTCGAAACGATCGACCGGGTCGTTACATAATTACTCACTCGGACATTATTTGCGAATGGATTTGATATCTAAAAACATCAATATACAATGCAAACTACAAAGTCCAAAACCTATTGTTCAGAGGATCTTATCATTAACCATTTATTATTAGGTAAAATGTTTGATTGCTAATTTTATATAGTATGGCTATACCTAGTGGCGGATCCACCCTTTAAGGTGGGGGTGGTATGGCACCCCCTATGTTGGTAAAATTATTATATATTTATGTAGAAAATTTTTTAAGCTAGGTTAAATATTTGATCCCGCCACCCCCAGTTGCAGACTAAACAAAGGTGCCATGGCTGGTAGACCTTTTGGAAAGTTTTTCTCGTGTGTAAAATTCAAGTTCGAATTTATCTTGAACCTTATCTGACTTCCTCTTTTCGTGTGCTTTTTATTTCCTTTGTCCCAATCATTTTTCTTATTGGCTGCTTCCTAATTTCCTATTTTTCGTTCATTATTTTTTTATTTTTTTTTCCTATATTCTATTATTTTATCTGTGATCTTTAACAAGAACACTCAAAAAAGAGCCTCCAAAATTTAAAATTTCATAAAATAAAGCATTTCCCTTAATCTCAAATCATTTAATTTTTTCCTTTCAAAATCAAAAAACTTGGGTCTTGATAGAAATTTTGGATTGAGATCAAATTTAATTTTTATAATTTCTTTTAATTATAACATAAAAATTTGTGCTATTCTATAATTGTTAAATACAACTTAAATCTCTTTACTATTAAGTTATGATGAATATTTTGCAAGTATTGCCTAGAAAAATATGAGATTTTTTATTTTAATTTTTGGGATTTTGTTGTTTATCTAATTCTGCATCTATTGGATATATTTTTTATTATTTTTCTTATTTTGATTGGTGAAATTCACTTTTGAAGATGTTATTTTACTTGTGAAAATTTATTTTTAGCATACAAAAAGATGTAGTTCCCTAGTGAAAATATTGATTTTACTTGTATTGTTAATAATAAATGTGTGATTCCTTTTTTAAAATGTTAATTACATTTGCTTCTTGATGTTTGATGTAATTTTCATATAACAACAAAATATCCTGTGAAATCTCACAAGTAGTGTAGGAGATAGAGATATAATTTTCATATTTGCAAATAAAAAATTCCTATTAAATTGCCCGAATAAACTAAAAAAAATGAACCGAACAAGCGTTCCGAACAAGCTCTATATTAATTATTACAAAGTTTACATTAAAGAAAATCATGGTGACACCCGCCACCAACAAATCCTAAATCCATCTCTGGCTATACCAATAATGCGTAGAGAATGAGCAAATAACAATATTTTTGGACCCATTCTTAAAAGAAAGCACAAATTATTTTTGGACCACAATTCCTTTCTTGAACGTCAAACGAGTTTGATATACTTGATCTAGCGATCAAATATACAATTCAAAAAATTTTAAATTGGTTTTAAACTATGGCCTATGTTACAAATGTTACGAAGAATACAATGTTTATGACCTAAGAATCTTTGTATGTAGTTAGAAAAGAAAAAAAGAATCAACGCTTGGACCCAACAATATTAATGTAATATTAAATTATAAATTATTGGTGTATTTGTCTAGACAACCTTGTGAAATCAGTTGTAAGGACCAGAATCTCCATAACTAAACGTTAAAGGGGTGATCTAATTGATCTAGACATTAGAACATACAACTAGATTTTCAAACTGGGTCTAATAACAACTTTTGATACAACTAGATTTTAACAACTTTAATCGGGATTTTTTCATATTTATACGCTATTTGAAACTTTATTACTCTTAATGTCCATATTTAGCTAATTACCTGGCATAAACAAGTTTTGTTTACAAAATATATACAATCCACCTTAAAAAGCTCTTAATCCATTATTTGTGGCTTCAATCAAGTAATTTAATTACACACTTTCCTTCTTTCTCTCCTCTCTCCCTTCCTATAATATATTAATTTGGAAACCGGAATTACTTGTGGTGATCTCCATTTACTGAATTGGTCATCTTAAAAAGGAAAAGAGAAAGAAAGTAGCTATTCCATGGCAAGAATCAAGATGATACTGTTTCTTGAATGAATTTTCTGATAGCAAAGAGAATTATAGTTAGCATTAGCTCACATCTAATATGTTCCAGGAATATTTGAAAACTTTTTTTTTTTGTGGGGGGAGGGGGGAGGAATAAGCTGGTCATCCCCATTCACTGAAGCTGAGAATGAGAAAAAAAAGAAGCTACTATTCCCCAGTAATGGAATTTCTGAACAAGCACTATTTTGCGATTAACTGTGATTGAGGAACCCCTAACATCATGTACAATATTATTCTGTGTATGATAAAACTTTAAGTGTGTGTTCATCTGTGGAGCATAAGTTAGTTCAGAATGCTGAAGTTAGCCGCTATAGTCTTCTACATTACAGCGTTAAGCGAATTAAACAAGTTCTTGCACACTATCATTTTTTCTTCACTTTCTGCTCTCTTTCCCTTATTACTCCCTTCCCTCCCCGCAATTAAGAGTGGAGATGGATGTTGCATATTTTGGGGCGAAAGGGTTCTCAAACAGTATGGATAGTTAATTTTCTATTGATTTGTTTACTTACCTCATTGAATTAGAGAAATAACTTAGGTCATACGAAAGGATAGATATGTCGAATAAGATGATCCAATAACAAAAACCAAACCTATACAATATGACCAAGGAATTGATAGTTAAAAAATACTTGTCAGTATTCACAACACGCTTTGAACTTTCTGATATCTTATTGCACTGTTATGGGTGTAGTAAGGATGTCATGAAATCGGATGGAAATAGGTTAGTCAAAGGTTAATGGTGCAAGGATACTAAGGCATTTGGACAATATTTGGTTGAAGTTAATGGAAAAAATAAAAAGTATAAAAGTATAATATATATATACATAATAATTATATATTATACAACTTATCTATAATTTATTTATAATTTTCATACATTATTTATACCAATTTATATACAACTACAATATCATACCACTTAAATATAATTTTTATACAATTTTTATACAATATGTGTTTTGTATATTTTGTATCCGATTTATATATATAGTAAAAACAAATTTCATACAATTAATTATATATTATTCAATTTATCTATAACTTATCCACAACTTTCACAAATTATTTCTGCCCAGCTATATACAACTACAATATCATACAACTTAAATATAGTTTTTGTACAATATTATTCAACTTTCATACAATATTTAAATATAATATATATATATATATATATATATATACAATACTTAAATAAATAAAAAATATAAATAAACAGAATACAATTTTTCTACAATTTTACTACAACTTTACTATAATTTCTGCAGTATAATGTATGTCATGTCTTCTTCTTCGAGTTTCAATCTGAAATTCAGCCAAAATCAAGTCTAATCTTCACCAAAACACCCTCAAAATTGAGATATAAACTCCAAATCATATTTCCAATTGTTTGCAACAACAACCAATCCAAACAAATAATAATTTTTAAAAATCCAAATTCGAATTCAAAGCTTCAAAGCTTTTTAATGATTGTCAATGGTGGAATTGTTGCTCTCTTTTCCTTTGCTTTACATTACTGAAATTAGGAATTGAGAGATAGAGAGAGACGTAGAGAGAATCCTAATTCTTTGCGACAACACCCAATTCAAACAAATAATATGTTTTGAAAATCCAAATTTGAATTCAAAGCTTCAAAGCTTTTTAATGGTTGTCAATGGTGGAATTGCTGCTCTCTTGTGCAAGATGCGTGGGGGAGAGGAGTGAGATACGGAGAGAGAAACATGGAGGGAGTGAGATTTGTATGTTACAGTGATTGTAGGAATTGATTAATTATCCTTAAATCCTAAAAATGTACATAATTGGTAATTTTATATATAGGAGGTAATTAAAGTGAAACTTGAGTAGGGAGAGGTAATAAAGTTTCCAATAGTATATAGGCATGTAAAAATCCTTAGTCTAAAAAGGTCATATTAATCACTGTCTTAAGCAGGTTTATCTTTGAAAACTCAAAAGGGCCATGGGAAAAGGTTTTCCCTTAGAAAAATTCATAAATAGTTAGACTTATAAGTGGTCATTCAAAAATAGCCGCAGTTTCAAAAGTAATCGAAATTTAACCATTTTTCATTTAAAGATAAATCTAAACGAAAACACTACACAAAATCCGAAAAAATACTCCAGTATAATAAACTTCATCTCCAATCTCCAGTATAATATATATATTGGAGTTCCAGCATAAGTATATTGGAACTCCAGTATATATATATACACACACTAGAGTTCCAGTATAATATACCGGTTCAGCATAATATACTGAAACTTTCCGTGTGTTGGAGTTCCAACATAATATGCTGGAAGTTCATACACAGGTGTACTGATCTCCAGTATATTATGCTGGAATTTTCCGTGTTACAGCAAAATAGAGATTATTTTTCAATGACTTTGCAAATGCTGACTATTTTTGAATGACCAGTCCAAAAATTGACTAGCCCGTGCTATTTTTACTAAGAAAACTATATTATCTTAGCAAGGCCAACATATATATGTATCCTAAAAACTTTACAAAATATCAGTATGGAACACAATTTCATCTTCTTCGTCACTTGAACGTTCACTCACACTTTGAAAATCGCTAAAATAACTTAAATTCGAACTTCTTGCCCACCAAATTAATGTCAGACGTTGCGCAATGGTAGCATTCGCCTAATCCTATAGAAAGTTAAATTTTATATAGGTCAATTACATCTCGTTTGGATGGTTGTCTATGTCGTTTCATAATATATCGTATTATATTTATGATACTGCATTTTGTGTTGTATTGTTTGATGAATATGACATTTGGGTAGCTTGTATTGTTTGTTGTTATTTCATGATGTTACGCACCAACAATATGAAGAATATACTTACAATATTACTAAGAAAAAATAGGATGCAAAGTAGAAATATTATACAAAAAGTAGAACAAAGGATAAAATATAATTATAAGGAAAGGCAAGACGAGAGAAAAAATTAAGGTAACGACGCCACCACACCAAATCCGTCGTTACATAAAGTGAATCTTTTTGACGTTACGTAAAAACGAATTTAATGATACGATATAATAAAATTTAAGTAACAATTAAAATAAATATTGTATTTAAAATAACAATACGATACAATACAATAAGGTAACAACCATCCAAACAAGTTGTTAGGTTACATCATAATACTAACAAGAAGGGGATTTTACTGTTTCCCGATTTCTAAAGTCTTCATATCATATATCTGGTGGTTTCGTTTGCATTATACTTTCTGTCCAAAAGTATTGACATTTTTCGCTTCCTAAAATAAAATGGGGGTGAACTTTGATAAATAAATAAATAAATAAAAATCGTCATTTTAATGTGGGAAAAAAAACATCTTTTGTATATACTTTTCCTATAAAATTGCTCAAATTTGACATTTGATAAATAAAGTGTCAAAAAGATTGACGGAAGGAGTAATTGAGTAATGATTTTTTTTCCAATACTTATTTCACGGACAACTATCAACAATTAATCTCGAACGTAAACCAATTAAGCTCAACTAAGATTTCATTATATAAATATTCTTTTATGCTATATATTGTAACACCCACCTGTATTGGGAAAAATTGAGTTTACATATTAAAGTGGTGTAAAGATGACGTGACATGACACATAAACTGGTCAAAGAGTTATAACTGGCAAAGAGGCACGAGTTGCAACAGATACGAGCAGAGGCAAAGGAAGAGGCACGAGCGGTTATGTAAAAAACTCAGCACTCGTACTTATTTAAGTCCAAGAATTAAGGGAAATGAATCTGACACTACAAAGGAGTATAGATACAGTATTTATTGAGCCTTAAATACTAAAAACGTTAGAGAATCTGTACCAAATGCAATGATTATGTAACATAGCATTTAATGTATTTAATTGACCATAATGGCCTTATTATGACAAAGGCAAAACGCATATCCCCAAAATAGCTATAAAAGGGAGAGAGTGAGTCAATTGCAAGACACACAAAATATTATCTGAATATATCGATTTACTTGTTTTTCTTCTGATTATATTGCTAGCCAAATTACTTTATTTCATATAGACTTTTGATTATCAGTAACCCGAGTTCTTTTAAATTAAAGCTTTAACCGAAATCTCATTTTTTGGTTAATCAAATTGGTTCGGTTACCGGAAATCTGACAATCTACCCTTTTTGAGCTTAACTTTCCTTGTTGCATCAACCATGTCGAACAACAATGACAACATTCAAGGAAACCAACAACTTCAGGGAAATCCACAGGGTAATCAAACCCCGGTCTCTTCTCCACGAGGCTCTCCTCGGCAGTCTCGTGAAGGCTCTCCTGATGGATTTCATACTAATGGAAACACTCAGTTTGAAAATGTTGAAGCTATCGTTGAAGCTTTGCAGAAACTAATTGTTGCACAGGTCAGTAAAGCTCTTGAGGCTTTTGCTAGCCAGTTACCTGCTGCACTACCCACACCCACTCCAAACAGCAACACTTTGGAGAACCCTCGTTCCGGGCTTGTCAACTCAGGTGGCGGTGGAACCCCCAGCGAATCACAGAAGGGAGAACCACGTAACTTAGTCAATTCTGATTTACAAAATTTAGTACTAACATTGCAGAAACAGCTCAAGGAGCAAAGTGACCGCATAAAGCAAATACCTGGGGCGCCGCCCGTAATCAAAGGGATAGATATGGATAAATACTCGCAACAACCCTAGAAGCCAAGTGTTGCTCCCCTCCTGATTCCAAAGAAATTAAAAATGCCTGATATTCTAAAATACGATGGAACAAGATACACACGAGACCACGTGACTGCATTCACAATAGGCGTAAAAGGCAACGACTTGACCAAGCAGGAGATTGAATCAGTATTAGTCAAAAAATTCTGTGAAACACTCACCAAGGGTGCATTAACGTGGTATTCCCTTTTACCCGAAAATTTTATAAATTCTTTTGCTGAGCTTGCAGATTCTTTCATCAAAGCACACTCGGGAGCTCAAAAAGTCGAAAAAGAATGAAAGATATTTTTGAGATCAAGCAAGCGAACTCAGAATTGCTTAGGGAGTTTGTGGACAGATTCCAATGTGAAAGAATGACATTACCACGTGTACCTGATAATTGGGCAGTTATAGCTTTCACAAGTAATTTGAATGAAAAGAGTTCAGAAGCTACGAGGCGACTCAAGGAAAGTCTTCGTGAATTCCCAGCTACAACATGGATGACGTTTACAACAGGTATAGCACGAAGCTAAGGATAGAAGAAGATATTATTCCACGATCCCAAAAAGAAGAAAAAGTAAGTTCGAGACGGGCGGAAACCAAAAAGAGGTCCAGGTAAAAATAGGTACGAGCCATACATGGGACCTGCGGGAAAAATTCACGGTCAAAACAGGACAATCAAAGGTATGATCACAGATCAAGGAATAGAGAGTCAGGCTCTTCATCAAGATTTAGGAATGACTGAAACACTCATGAGTCACGGGATGATGATAGAAATTTGTAGGAGAGATTTGGTAGTTACAATTTCAATGTGAGCACTTCCGAGCTCGTAGCTGTTTTGAGAAGCATGGGTGACAAGGTACGGTGGCCAAAAGAGATAAGATCGAATCCAAACAGGTGCAACCCTGATCATTGGTGTGAGTTTCATAATGATTACGGGCATAAAACAACAGACTGTAGATTTTTACAAATTGAAGTTGATCATTTATTAAAACAAGGGTATCTCACCAAGTTATTCAGTGAGAAAGGTAAGCAAGCTTACATGAAGAATAGGCAAGAACCCCCTAAACCACTTTCTCCAAAAAGGACCGTCAATGTTATAAGCGGGGCTGAAGACATCAATGACGTAACGTACACTGCAACTAATAAAATTTCCAAAGTCACAATTATCCAAGGGAAACGGGTGCGACATGTATTAGAGGAAGACAACATTACATTTGATGACACTGACGCGGATGGCGTATTATCTCCTCATAACGATGCCTTGGTAATATCTTTAATTGTACATGATACTAATGTGAAACGAGTTTTGATTGATCCAGGTAGTTCTGTGAACATTATTTTGCTAAGAGTATTACGTGAGATGCAAGCTGAGGATAATTAATACCAAAGGCGCATACTTTATCTGGATTTAACAATTCTAGTGTTGTGACGAAAGGAGAGGTAACACTCACTACATTCGCAGAAGGAGTTGTCAAAGATACAACATTTCAAGTAGTAGATATGGAGATGTCTTACAATATGATCCTTGGGAGACCATGGATCCATGAAATGAATGTCGTTCCTTCAACTTTGCATCAAGTTATTAAATTTCCATCACCGTGGGGAATATGTCAAATCTGTGGGGATCAACTTACATCCAAGAGCATCAATTCTGTAGTAGATTCAAGTACGAAAAAAGAAGAAAATAGCAATCACAGAAGACAGTTGAGGGCACCACATCACAAACCTCAACTGAACAAGGGTGGACAGATTCAAGGCCTGATACCATTCAAGAACCAGAAGAAAACGAAAATATCAAAACAACAATTGAAGAACTGGAGGCTGTGATGTTATTTGAACAATGGCCTGATAAGAAAGTCTACGTAGGGGCTAATCTAAGCCAAGGCATGAGAGGTAAGTTAATTGAATTTTTGAAAACTAACATGGACTGTTTTGCTTGGTCCCACTCTGACATAACAGGAATACCACCGGAGGTAATGACTCACAAATTGAATGAAGACCCAACGTACCCTCATGTCAAACAAAAAAAAAGCAAGGAACTTTCAAGAATCAGGTGATTCAAGAAAAGGTTCAAAAATTGCTAAAGATTGGATCTATCCGCAAGGTAAAGTATCCTAATTGGTTAGCCAATACTGTCGTAGTTCCAAAGAAGAATGGTAAGTGGTGAGTTTGTGTGGATTACACAGATCATATTAAATTTGCGTAAAATCTGAAATATGTCAGACAAGTGTGATATATGATCTTTCGAATGCTGAGTTTTAACGAGCATATCGTCTATATAAACCTCCATGGTTTTTCCCAGATGTTCTTGAAACATTTTAGTAACCAGCCTTTGATATGTTGCACCAGTATTTTTGAGACCAAAAGGCATTACTTTATAATAGTAAGTCCCCCTGTCTATTATGAATGAAGTTTTTTCCTCATCTACCAGATCCATTTTGATCTAATTGTACCCTGAATATGCATCTAAAAAACTTAATAGTTCATGCCTTGCAGTAGCATCAATTAGCTGATCTATATGTGGTAATGGAAAAGAATCTTTAGGACAAGATTTATTTTAAATCCGGAGAAATATGCATTTGGTGTCGCGTCAGGTAAGTTTTTGGGTTTTCTTATTTCTAACCGTGGTATTTAAGTGAATCCCACACAGATTAAGGCCATTGAAGAAATTCCTGATATTCTTTCAAGCAAAAAAGAAGTGCAGAGGTTGACAGGAAGAATTGCAGCCTTGGGAAGATTCATTTCTAAATCATCAGAAATGTGTTTTAAATTCTTTTCAGCTCTTAAAAAGCAAGATCACTTTGAATGGAATGAGGAATGTCAGCAGGCACTCAAAAATTTAAAGACATATTTATCAAATCCACCATTGCTCGCAAAATCAAAGGCTGGGGAAAGACTGTTCATCTACCTTGTTGTTTCAGAAGTAGCGGTAAGTGTTGTTTTAGTCCATGAGGACCAAGATAAATAATCTTCGATCTATTATGTTAGCAAATCTTTGTTAGATGCAGAAACACGGTACCCTCAGTTGGAAAAGCTTGCACTTGCATTAATCATGGCATCTAGAAAATTAAGGCCTTATTTTTAATGTCATACTATTGTTGTAGTAACTGCTTATCCGTTATGCAATATATTACATAAGCATGAATTGTTAGGTAGGTTAGCTAAGTGGGCCATAGAATTAAGTGAATATGATATCACTTACCAACCTAGAACTGCTATAAAATCTCAAGTGTTAGCTGATTTCATTGTTGATTTTAGTCAAGGGAGGCAATTAGAAGCAGAAAAAGAGTTGCAGGTGTTCAATGGAGCTAACCTAGGAACTTGGACCTTGTTTACTGATGGTTCATCTAACGTAAAGGGTGCTGGTTTGGGGATTGTTTTGGTACCACCTACGGGTGAAACTATTCGACAAGTCATAAAATGTCATTCTATAACTAATAATAAGGCAGAGTATGAAGCTGTGATTGCAGGTTTAGAACTGGCACTAGAACTCGGCATAAATCAGATTATAATCAAAAGCGATTCACAACTCGTAGTTAATCAAATGTTGGGAACTTATACGGCCAAGGAAGTAAGGATGCAACAATACTTAGCGAAGGTATGGGATTTGATAAAGCAATTTCAAACCTGGAAAGTAACACTAATACCAAGGGATGAAAATGTTGAAGCTGACGCCCTAGCTAATCTTGCATCTGCGGTAGACCTGGCAAGCAATGAAAATGCTTCAGTTATTCAGTTATTTCATTCAGTTCTCGACCTCGATAAGAATGAAGTAAATTTTAATAACTTAACTTGGGATAGAGGAACAAGATTGTTGCTTTTTTGCAATATGGTACCGTCCCTGAAGATAAGAAAAAAGCTCATGCGCTTCAAAAAAAGGCTACTCGGTATTGCTTAAAGCAAGGCAATCTTTACCGAAAAATGTTCGGTGGTCCGTTAGCAAGATGCCTCAGACCTTCTCAGAAGGAATATGTAATGAGAGAAATACACGAGGGGCATTGTGGGAATCACGCAGGAGGAAGGTCATTGGTAAGAACCTTAATTGTGGCAGGTTATTATTGGCCCAAAATGAAAAAAGATGCGGAAAGTTTCGTGGCTAAATGTGATAAATGCCAAAGGTACGGTAATAATATGCATAGGCCTGTGGAGTTACTACATCCGGTGATTGCACTGTGGCCATTTATGAAGTGGGGGATGGATATCGTGGGTCCACTACCACAAGCAAAAGGCCAGGTAAAATTTTTCCTCATAATCACTGATTATTTTACTAAATGGGTGGAGGCAGGAGCATTCAAACATGTGCGAGAAAAGAAAGTTAGAGATTTCATTTGGCATAATATCATATGCCGATTCGGTGTGCCAAAGGAAATCGTGTGTGATAATGGCCCTCAGTTTATAGGCGCTCAAATTATAGAGTTCTTTCAAAGTTGGCAAATCAAAAGGATTACATCCACACCTTATCATCCGGTGGGTAATGGGCCAGCTGAGTCAACAAACAAAGTCATTATCAACAATTTAAAGAAACATTTAGAGGAATACAAAGGTAATTGGCCAGAAGTGATACCTGGTGTTTTATGGGCATATAGCACAACAGCAAAAATAATTACATGAGAAACACCATATTCATTAGTTTATGGAGCTGAAGCTTTAATTCCAGTTGAGATAGGAGAACCGAGTACATGATTCACAGAGTCGACAGAAGAATCTAATGATGAGGGAATGCGTGTAAATCTTGATTTACTTGAAGGAAGAAGAGAAGCTGCACTAATAAGAATGGCAGCACAAAAGTAGGTCATAGAACGATACTACAACCAAAAAGCACGCCTCAGATTCTTCAAAATTGGGGACTTTGTACTCAAAAAGGATTTTCAATCTACGAAGGCAGCTAACTCGGGGAAATTAAATCCAACATAGGAAGGACCCTAAAGAATTCATGATATTGCAGGTAAAGGAGCATACGAGCTGGAAATAATGGATGGCAAGATACTTTCGTCACATTGGAATGTTGTTCATCTAAAGAGATATTATTTCTGAAGAATACTCACGGTCAGGTATCTATATTTTAAAATTAAATTTTTGAATTGTTAAAATTTTACTAACGATTTTAGATGATAGGCAAAACGCTAACCCGTACTAAATGATGAGTCACGACCTGCAAGGCACGTGAAATAAATTAAACTTCCTGGCCTAGGGTTACAATTATTCTGATAGAAATTCAAACAGGTTGAGCAGTCTTCATATATAATCATACCTCCGAGTCCAGTATGTTTTTCCTTTATAGGGAGAGGACCAAATGAGAAGAACAATCAAGTGCTTGAGGCTTCATACTTCAACGCTCAAACACTTGGAGGACTACATAATATACACGGGCATGTGTATAAGAAAGGCAAAGAAGATCAAGCCCTGAAAAGTTCACTCATTGAATGAAGTACAGAGCAAAGTCACGATCTAAGGCCAAAGAAAAACCTTACCATAGTTAGGGTAAAGGCTATGTACTGAAACGGGTTATAGATAAAAACCTTGTGTTTACTTTTCTTTTTTAAATCTGTTACAAGAAAAACAGTTATGAGAAAGTTATAGATGTAATTTAAATACGTGTAAAGTGTTATTCAAAACTAGACAAAGTTCAAATAAGAACTGTGAGCACGTGATTTTTGCCTTACGAAAACTACTCCAAAAATAAATCAAAAATAAAATAAATTTCTGTTAGTATGCAATTTGTGAATTTGCGTGGTGTTTGTTAAATATTTGTTTTATGTCCGTAAATATTTACGTTGTCATAATAAAATAAAAAATAAAATAAAATACATGTTGCATGCATATCTAGGATTTAATTATGCATTAATTCAAAATAAAAACACAAAAATATGCATTTTTTGTTCTATTTTAAATATTCCACTGTGTGATTAATGTTTTGTCTGTATGTTGAACAGTTGTTATAAAGTGATTAATATTGTCTAGAAGTTAAAATTATTTTTATAATTAAAATTAGAAATTTAAATTAGAAAAATGAAATAATTGAAAAAAGAGATAAAAATCGGACCTAGATTTAAATCCAGGCCCAAATCAAATCACCCCCCCCCCTACAGCCCAATCTAGGCAGCCCAGGTCCGGTCCAAACCAGACGAGCCAAAACGACAGCGTTTGGTCGTAGCTTTTCAGGAACCGTTGGATCAAATCCAACCAACGGTTAAGATCTCACCCCCTTACCCGTAACCCGTAACCCGACCCATTGGCCCGATTCAGCCCGACCCCAACGTTAAACCAAACGACGTCGTTTGGTTAAGTGAGATGATCCTGACCGTGAATCTTACTTGATCGGACGGTCAAGATTGATCCACCCTTCCCCTATATAAAGTCCAGACCCCTACCCCGGCCCCCTAACTAAACACCCCCCTTCCTTACTATTCATCATCGTCCCCAAACCCCCACTCCTAACCCTAGCCGCCCTAGAATTCCACCGCCTGAAACCCGGCGGCATCAACGCCGCCGGTCACCAAAATAAATAACACCCTAGAACCCCCTGAACATCCTCTACACCGATCTGACCTTAGTTTCCTTCAAATCAGACCCCAACTCTTCGAATATTAAATCGAAGGTGGGTCTGAAAACTTAAACCTTTCCAATGGCTCTCAAATTAACACCACAGCTTCTCCTAAATTACCCTCATCACGGATCTGTTAGTTGCATGGTTCGAATCATACTGGAACTACTCGAATCTTCATTTGAAGATTCGAGTACAACTTGACCTTATCCCAACCTACTTCAAACTCACACCAGTTACCCCCCTGACCTCCCTCGTGCCTAGAACATCTTTGGTTTCCCTCGAATCTAACCAGAAATGAGTAAATCCCAAATCGAACCTTCAGGCACCCTAGAAATACCAAACTTCTGGATTTTGTCAAAATTGATTGAAGATTGAGGTTTAATCGACCTTAGTCGAAGTATTTTCAGTGGAAAATACTTCGACTAAGGTCTGTTTGATTTCAAACAAAGTCCGAATCCAAGTTGAGTCCGAGTCAAAATAAAATTGAAGGATTTAAAGGTATTTTTCTACATGTATTCTTGTTTGTTTAATAACCTGTTAATTCTTCATGTTTTTATTTTTTATTAATTCTGTCATCTTTGTCTCATGCCCGTATGATTAGTCAAATAAATGAATTGTTTCTGTTGATTTTGTTTGTTTACAATGTGTGTAATCGACTCGACTAAGTTCGTCGATTAGTTATATCATAAATCCTGCTTCGGAAAATGTTGACTGAAATAACCTGTTTTGGATGGATTATTTTGCTATAATCAGTTAATTAGTTATTGTTAATCAGTTGGTTCTTGTTTAATAAATCCATCAAATGGACGTTATATGTGTGTTGTTTTCTGAACATTAAGTTCAGGACATTGTCAATATATTGACAATGCCCCTGTTTGTTTGATCTTAGTTCAAAAGCTGAGTTCAGTTGAATTATTAGGCTGAATTCAGTATAATGTTGTTATGATGTTATTTCTGAATTCAAGTTCACAAAGGTTGGGTAAATACAATTGTATTAGGAGGTTAATCATTAGGAATTGGTTGTTAGCTGCTAGACAAGTTTTAATTCAGATAACTTGTTAAAATCTAAGACAGTAATACTAGTAGAAAACAGTAGGTCAGGGACATTTCTGGGATAGAACAATGAGGATAATATGTTAATAGCAATGTGCTGAAAGTGGAAGTTAATGGCTATAATTTAAGATACTAATGGGGAACAAGGGATAATGGGCTGCTGAAAAACAGGATAAATAGCACTCAATAGGATTTAAAGTATTCAAAAGTAGTTTTAATGGAACTTTTCTGATTTTAAAAAAAAAAGAGAAAGGGTCCAGGCAGCACTAAAAGAAAGGGGGCAGACCTATATAAATACAGAATCTGATGGGCAGTTTTAGAAGAGAGTTTTTTAGAGAGCTTGGAAGAAAGAAAAACAGAAAAAAAAAGAGCTTTCAGACAGAAAAATTAGAAAGGAAGAAGAGAGAAAAAATTTGATTTGAAAAGGAAAGGGTCAGATTTTGAATATAGATTTGGAAGAAAGATTGAAATCAGATTTTGAGAGGGAGATCTTATCAGTTTTCATAGAAAGAAAGAAAAACTGAAGCATAAAAGTAGAATTCTGTCTCAGAAGTCAGGATTGAAGTTGATTCTGTGTTTTAAAATTGAAATTTTTTCAGTCTGTTTTGTTCTAAGTCTCAGAATCAGAAATATTATTCTTTTCATTAAATCTGTCCGGATTTGTTCAATATCATTGTTCAGTTAAAAATCTGAAACTTCCTAAAAGTACTGTCACTGTGCATCTGGGTTCTTCGGGTCTTATTATTGCTCAAACCTGTGGAAAGACTGCTATTCCGTTGATTTTGTTACTGCTGCTACTGCTGAAATTTACTCCTTCTACCTTCATTTTCAGGTACATATCCTTTTAAATTCTATGTTGGAAAGAGATTCAGCATGACAGATAAATGAAGCTTGAATTGTAATAATGTCTGTTATTCATTTGAGCTCTTTAATTAAAAATTCAGTTTTGTTTCTTGATCAAATAAGTAATATATGTTGATAGGATGACTGTAAGTTAAATGTCCTTTATTGAAGACTGTATAAGTGTTGTAATAAGGTTAATTTTCTAAATTTTCATTAAAGTATAGTTACGATTGAATTGTTAAGATAGGGAATATGGCAGGAAGTTGGCTATTAGTTAAGTCCTATGACATTGTTAGTCAGGTATAGAATATTCTGAAATATCAAGAAAATGCATGGTTAGTGTAATTCGATTGTTTGGTTGTGGATTAAGGTCAGATGTTGTTAGTTGAATAAAGAGTAGTATAAAAATGTCAAAAACCATATTGCTAGTTTATTCTAATACCTGATTTAGTTATGGATTGAATGGTGTGAGTTATACGTTCATATATGGCGTGATAACAGGTATATATATAACCATTAAGGGATGATGAATTGATGTATCTCATTATGATGTTAAGAATATTATAAATGTTTAAGCGTACAACTATGTTGTATGTAATACAATTCGAATTGAATCAATTTGCATAATAACTCTATTCTCATCAATTTGATCATTTATCGTTATAAATAAGTGGAGTAATTATAATTCTGGATCAAAAACAAGCGTGTGAGAATGAGATGATATGTATAAGAACAAATCACAACACTTTATATCAATGGTAAATAAAAGTAGAATTTGCATTAATTAAAATAAAATAAAATAAAAAATTGTTCAAAAATACTTCTTCCCTTCATAAATTATTTTTGTGAGTTTCATATGGCATTCATCCTTTGGTATATGTATATGTTATATTTGTGAAGGATAGTATTAATCATGTTCTTATTTTACTTTGAATTTGAATAGTCTTGGGATGAACATAATTAATACTCGGAAATTATAGTCAACGGGCAATATTTAATAAATTGTGAATTTTTTTAAAAGAATTTAAAGACATCCCTTGAATATGAATTTCTCGGTATTTTTATATAAAATGTGTAGATACAACAAACAATTTGTGGAAAATTCATAATACCATTAAGAATATTTGGTGTGATTAGGGATACGTTCGCGTAATCTGATTATACCAATAAAAACAATTCGAATTATGCGTACGCGCAATTTCGAATGAATATTTAATATAAGGGATTTCTTCGAGGACGTTAAATTAATTTCATAAAAACCCGAGATGTGCGGTTCACTATTTAAGAAAAACAAATATTCTTGATTCGACACAATTTCGAAAAAATGATTGCTTAATAAATATATTATCAAAAGTTATTGTGTACACGTACGCGTGACACAATTCCGCATTTTTAAATTTATAACACGAATATACGTACGCGTAATTCGATTCAAAGAAGGGTCCTTAATCACAATAAGTAAAAGCGGTAGAAAAATCACGTAACAAAATGTATTTAATAAAATCAAGATAATTAAGCCAATAATAAAAACAGTTAAGCGACCGTGCTAGAACCACGGAATTCGGAAATGCCTAACACCTTCTTCCGGATTAACAGAATTCCTTACTCAGGATTTCTGGTTCGCAGAATAATAAACAGAGTCATATTCTCCTCGATTCAGGGATTAAAATTGGTGACTTGGGACGCCTTAAAATTCCCAGGTGGCGACTCTGAAATAATTAAATAAATCCCGTTTCGACTGTCCTTCAATTGAAGAAAACTCCCCACGCGCCCCGCGAGCGCGGTAAAAAGGAGGTGCGACAAGAACTTGTCAAAGTTATTTCAAAGAAACATGTGTATTCCTATTTCTTTTATCGTATGTTAACACCATTATGAAGTTGAGACGTCTTCTTCATTAAGTGTCGAATATAAAAGGGTCCTCTTTATAAATTCATGATTAATGTAAATATTCATGAAGTTAATAGAAGCATTTTTAAAGAATAAAAATGCAAATTATTCTATAAGTCCTTAGAAATAAAGGCAAGAATAAATGGAAGTTCAAGATAGTAACGAGAAAACTTCTTAATATTAAAAAGCTTAAGACTAAGTACGAACTTAGTCATAAACTATGAATTGTTTATACAAATTGCCTCATGAAAGGTCCGGGGACTTGAATTTCCAAAACAAACCCTTAGATGAGACCAAGGGTTTTACCACAATGTTTCCAAAAACAAAAAAAAAACACAAAGAAATTCAAATGACTTAAACTTATCACTAAAAAGATGTATGAACTAAAGTAGGTGCATCAACAGCAGCGGGCTCAACTGGGCTTGAAGGAGTTGGGATACCCATATCAACTTCAACATTCATGGAAGCTTCGGTCACGAGAGAAGGAAAATCTTGAGTTTGCTGAGCTTTCTCAATAGTTTCATTGATTTTAGCTAACTCAGATTCCAAGTTAAAACTCTCTTGGCTAGCTTCAACTAGGGTATCACGGCGAGAATTCAAAAACACCCAACTCACTTCAACGACAGATTTATCCTCAAGGATTTCATAATCCATTTCCCAGTCAACAATTTCATTCTTTAATTTCTCATTTTCAGCTAAGGCAGAAGTGTAAGAAGCTTGAAGAGAGGCATGGGAACTTTTCAAGGCACAAATATTATCAGAAGAAGCTCAGAGGTCTTCTTGTGCTTGAGTCAAATTCTGCACGAGCTCTCCAACATAAGCCTCTTTCTTACCCCAAGAGAGCCTTTAACTCTCTAATCTCTTCACTTGCCTTGGACAGCTGCTCGGAGGAAGAGGTTTCAAGACGAGCCTTTTCTTTATTCGCCGCTTGACTTGAGGAAGCCTTTTCAACTGCCAACTTTGAAGTCAAGGCCCATACCTGTTGCTCTAAGGTACTCTTACTTTCTTCTAAGTACTCCACATCAATCTAAAGCCTTTCATACTGTTCTTTCCAATTGCACGCCTCTAATTGAGAATCATGTACTAATTGCTCTGAGAGGGCAACCCTTTTCATCATCTCCGTGCCGATAAGATTGTCCTATAAAAAAAAGGAAGGGAAATGAGAATCTCAAAGATAGGAAAATTTTAAAGCACATCAAAGGAAAAAAGATAAGGGGATACCTTTAAAGAAGCGTGCACAATATCATTCATCAAAGTCAAGGGGCTATGGCTCTCTAGATTGGCTCTTTCAATTGGTCCGATTAAGGGCTTTAGCCATACATCTGCTTGACCTGATTTCCTTAAGAGATTGCCCTCAGTAGGGACTTCAATGATCACTTGTCTCATAGCACCACTCCTACTTGAGGATCCAACTTCAGCGCAATGAATGATTAGGGGAGGAATTGTTAAAGGAGGAACAGTGGAAGCAGGGACAGTGGAAGTAGTAAAGACAGTCTGGGGAGGAAAGGAAACAACCAAGATCGGCAAAGAACAAGTCATAGATACAGGTGTAGAAAAAGAAGCCAGAGATGCTTCATCCAAAACTGGGCCAAAGCCTTTGCCACCAAACCCGATGATAAAAAGTTGCTCAACAGAGTCATGAGCAGCAGCGGGAGCAACATCATCTTTAAGAATCACTACCGGGGCTTCAATAGACTTGGTAAGGGGAATAGAACATCGGGGGGATGCTCCTTCTTCATCATCAGAAATGATGCATCTTCGACCCCGTGGCCTTGTTATAAAAGAGCCCCCGTCTTCCTCTTCTTCAGAGCCTTGGTCATTAACGGCTTTTCTTTTCGATGAAGAACCCAAGATTATTTCTTGGGCCCTTTCCAAAGAGATACGAGAAGTCGTGACCGCCTTGGCAGTAACTCCTCGAATAGCAAATCCTGATAGAAAGAAGGATTGAAATTAGTTCAAAGAAATAAAAAATATATGTAAGATAAAAGCTCTTACCATGAGTTTTTACTTTCCAACCAAATCATTGGGAAATGGTCTTCCAAGATCTACCATCCATTGGGGCAATCTTCAATAGCTTGTCTACCCAATCACGGAAATTGGAAACATTTTCTACAACTCCCATGGTTGCTGAAAAAGAAAGGCAAAATCAGAAAAATCAACAAAATTGAAGAAAAAGGTACTAGAAAGTTAGAAGACTCACGTGCAAAATTCTACTTCTTAAGGAAGGGAACATTCTCATCACCCACAAAACCAACAGTGGGGGCAGCAACAAACCTGGCATATCAGCCACGGTCTTTGTCATCTTCAGGGCTAACTAGAACTCTTTTGCTCCTGGCTACTAGTGTAAAAACACCATTGCGAAAGAGTCTAGGGGAGTAAAGGTGAATCAGATGCGCGAAAGTAAAAGGCACACTGGTTGTGTTGGTCAAATGCCTCAAACAGGCAATAACCCTCCATATTATTGGGCCAATTTGACCTAAGCAAACATCAAAAAAATGGTAGAACTCGAGAATAACAGGATCAATAGCAGGTTTGAATCCTAAAGTGAAATGGTACATATAGACAAATGAAAATCCAGTTAAGTAGGAGGTAATTTTTTTATTTGGATTGGGAATAATGATAGAAAAGTCATGATTGCAGTGGCAGTCTCTACGAACTAAAGAAATCAAACTTTCAGTAATTTGAGTGGGATAGATATCGGCGTGATCTAAAGAAGATACTTGATTTCTAAGAGATTCTCTGTCGTTATAGAAAGATAGTTCCATGGGAACTATCTCCTCTACTAGGGGTTCACGAAGAGGTTCAGAAGATTCCTTACCTCTAGAAGAAGATCTGTGTGAAAGAGAACCTATAGTTCTAGAAGAAGGGCCAGAACTAGGCGAAGAAAGGGAAGAATCACGCAAGGATGAAGATCCTAAATTACGAAGCCTACCTCCTCTTTTTCTTCTACTAGGGACATCAGGGAAGTTATCAACTATGGGGACCTTCTAGGATTAGGGTTTAATGAAGACATGATGATATGATGAAGAAGCAAAAAGAGATTTGAGAAAATTGGACGTTCAGAAAACTTGATGTGGTAAAGATAAAGAAGGAAGTTATATTTATACTGATAAGCAACCGCCAAAGGAAAAGGTACAATGATGGAAGGACCATAATAATGATAACTGACGCTTCGTGAATAGTGAAGCCGTGAAAAACCTTAAAAAGAGCTGTAAAACAGCAGAACTAATGAAAAAATGACACGTGTGAAAAGTATTAAATGGAAGTGACAATTAAAGCATCGATTCTGTCATAGCATTAATGGTGACAAAAATCCTCATTTTTAATGAAATCCACTTCCCAAATATTCAATCGATGAATAAATGGCAAGTGGGGGGACTATCTGTATTGGGAAAAATTGAGTTTACATATTAAAGTGGTGTAAAGATGACGACATGACACATAGACTGGTCAAAGAGTTACAACTGGCAAAGAGGCACGAGTTGCAACAGATACGAGTAAAGGCAAAGGAAGAGGCACGAGCGGTTATGTAAAAGACTCAGCGCTCGTACTTATTTAAGTCCAAGAATTAAGGCGAATGAATCTGACACTACATGGGAGTATAGATACAGTATTTTTGAGCCTTAAATACTAAAAACGTTAGAGAATCTGTATCAAATGCAATGATTATGTAACGTAGCATTTAATGTATTTAATTGTCCATAATGGCCTTATTATGACAAAGCAAAACGCATATCCCAAAATAGCTATAAAAGGGGGAGAGTGGGTCAATTGTAAGACACACAAAATATTATCTGAATATACCGATTTACTTGTTTTTCTTCTGATTATATTGCTAGCCAAATTACTTTCTTTCATATATACTTTTAATTATCAGTAACCCGAATTCTTCTAAATTAAAGTTTTGACCGAAATCTCATTTTTTGGTTAATCACTACCTTAGACCAGAGAGGAGAAAACATTCGAAAAGAAAAACGCTGGAAAATAAATTCTCAATTAATCGCTCAATGAAGATTTTCTTCCTCTTCTTATATTAATTTTCCCGAGAAAGTACATAGACGTAGGAATACAGAATGACATAGGTTAATAAGCAGTCGAGCTCGCACTTTTTAAGCATGGGAATAAAAAAGAAGTCGATAAGATAAAATGTACAACCCAAACTAGTTAGATACACTGGATTTATGAACTGTGACACGTTTAATTATTTATTTTCTAATCTGCATGCCGAACATACTCATACATCACCACAACCACAACAACAACAACAATAACAAATTCAGTGTAATTTCACAAATGGAATCTGAGATGGTAGTTTGTATGCAAATCTTATCCTTACCTTTAAGAAAGCAGAAAGACTGTTTTCAGTAGATCCTCTGCTCAAGAACTCATACACGACTAGAAACTTTTTTTTGTTATTTTCTAGGAAAATAGTATTACTATAAGTAATTCCGATGAAGAACGTGTCAAACACCACCACCATCACCACCACCACCAACAACAACAACAAAACTCTGTGTAATTTCATAAGTGGGCTATTGAGAGGGTAGTGTGTATGCAGCCGTTATCCCTATCTTAAGAAGGTAGAGTAGTTATTTCCGATAGACTCTCGACTCAAGAAAAGAAAAAAAAGAAGAAGAACATGCAATGTCAAACACCACAATAGGTTTTGAGAGCAGACTCCAGCCTTCTATTTTCCTCTTTGCTAAAGAAATGAAGATAATCAAGATGGTTGAATGACTTGAACTTTAAGGGGTGCTCTTCATCAACAAGCTCTTCTGGTGTTTCAACCATTACTGTATCTTCCATGAAAGAAAATTGGGCAATGGAATATCTTTCTCCCTTCCCTTCCATCATCACTCTATGATGTGGAGATTTTATCCTGTTATTGCTCCATGCCTAGTCCAAGCAAATATAAAATATATCAAAAATCTGTACACAATACCTGACTCGATTCACTATTTACTTTTTCAAATTGGTATACATAAATTATACATAGTTATACACATATTATATATGGATAATATATATATTATACATCTGTCAGCTAGAGGCAGAGCTAGCCTATTAGGTGCGGGTTCGAGCGAACCCAGTCACTTTTGCTTTAAACACTATATTTGTATAGAAAATTCATTAAATATATAAATATTTAATTACGAAACCAGTAATTAAAACGAGTTATGAGTTCCGTAATAATTTCAGAACCCATAAACTTTAAATATTACTGCCTCTGTTACTGTCTGTCGGCTATTTTTAGTATAAGCGATTGAACCGACGATTTAAGGGAAAATATTTATTGCGCCTGGTGGCTGGAGAGCCGGTTTGGACGTAAGAATATTTTTTTTAAAAATTCATTTTTTTCCTAAATCAGTATTTAGCCAAAAAAAAAATTCAATTTTTATTTGAAGATGAATCTTGGAATTTTTAAAAAAATTTAAAATCTTCAAAAAACTTTTTTCAAAATTTTCACTCAGATCGCTCACAAAACTTCAAAAACAACCTAAAATTATATTCATATTCAAACACAACTCTAATTTTCAAATATCATTTTCACTTTTAAAAAAGAAATTCACTTTTTTTTTAATTTTACAATTCTTATATCCAAACGCCCAATAAATTATCAATACATGCGAATTTATTCATTGAGTTTGAGTATATACACCGAGAGTGTAAAAGAATTTTAATCTTGCACTATCAGTAGGTCATTTAAGAGGAAACTATATATATCAAACCATAATAAGTGAAATCAGTAACCTGAAAAAATAAAACGAGCAATATAATCTGCTGTAATATGTTAAATTGTAGTGTACCATGATTGCGTCGCCAGCCATGACCACAATGGAGGAAGGGGAAAGCTCAACTCCAAACCACTGACCATCTTTCCCTTTGATCTCCAAACCATTAACTTGATTCTGATGAATTGTAGACATGAAGCTCTTGTCTGTATGAGCAACAAATCCAAGTTTTGGTTCTTGTACTTGGGCTTCTTTATATTTCATAACCCTAGCAAGATAATTCACTGATTTGATGTGAGATTCATAGTATTTTTCTACACCATAGCTCTCAAATACCATTCTCACCACCATTTCTTCTACTTCTGCTGCTGCTTTCGAGTATGCTAGCAAAGCTTCACTAACAATATTAAGATGAGAAAAATAAATGAAAAAAGAAATATCAATTAGTGCGTTCAGAATCAATTAACTATATATCAATTCCAAACTAGTTAGAATTAGCAAAATCGAAATGACGTGATTAAATATTACTCCGGAGTTTGGAGAAGATATTTTTGTGACTATAAAATCATGTCATGAGGGTGTGTTTGGTATGAACTAAAACATTTTCCAGAAAATATTTTTCATGTTTTAAATTTTTCTATATTTGGTTGGCTTAAGTATTCCGGAAAAGATTATTTTTCTCTAATTCGAGAAAAATGACTATCCTACCAAGAGGAGGAAAAATATTTTCCAAAATACTTTTTTAATTTTCCCCATCCTATTCCTTACCCACCACCCTCACAAATCCCTACCCCCACCACCCCGGCCCTAGACCCCGAACTACCATCATCCCCTGCCCTTACTCATTTTGTCTCCCATAGTGTTTGTTTAAATTATATATTTTTTTAAAAAAAAAAAAAGATTCTGCTACCTAACCAAAAGCACCAGAAAATAAGTACGAAAATCACTTATTTTCCAAGAAAATATTTTTCTTCATACCAAACACACCTTAAAAGTAAAATGAGAAGTGTAATTAAAGTTAAACTTTTTTTTAACTAATTAAAAAGAGTATTATTTTTCTGGACAGACTAAAAAGAAGTATATGTCACATATATAAAATGGGATAGAGAGAGTACCTGAAACAATTGTTTCCATTAGGCCACATGAAATTGGAGAAATTTTGGATTCCTTCAATTGTATTAGCATTATCAATGCCCATACTCTCATAGAGAGGAATAAATGGGATTTGGCCAACATAACCATACAAAGGTTTGGTAGATTTATTCTGGATTTTTGTCTGAGTGGGAAGATTAAATAACTCCTCTAGTGCTTGAAAAACTTCATTATGTATCTTTAATGAAATTTTATCATACAATGCTACAAAACAACCATACTCTTCAAGAGCACAAACAACTTCTTTACATACCTTGAACCATGAATTTGTGCCTGGTTCTAAATTCTCTTTTGTGAAATCAATTATGGGAAGTTTGTGGAAAACAGTTAGAGAATCCATGGATTTTAATACTATAGTTTGTCTCTTTAATTTCCTGAAATTGCTGCGACACTATTGTGAGAAACAACGACCTTAATTTAACCTCTATTATATAATGTTATTAATGGTCTTAAAGAAATGGGATGATAATATTGGTTTGTCACAGCATGCAAGTGTTATTCTTGGAGGCTAGTGGCATGGATTATTCTTTTTATTTATCTTCAGGACCATAAGTACGGGGCAAGATATTTTATTTTTTATTTTTAACAAAAAGGGGTTAAGAGGGACATTATGTGGAGATTTTTAAATTTTTCCTCTATGACGAAGGTGGTGAATTCAGATTCATTTAAGGACAAATTTCCAGTGGTAAGCAGCCAGTCTTGATATTATTTTCTTCTATTATTATTATGCATGAAATTGGAGAAGCCACCATTGCATGGTTCAAGAAAGACAAAGGAGCTCATTTTTCTTTTCTTTTCTTTTCTTTTCTTTTCCTTGTTTTTCAAAAATATGATTTCTTGTTACATTATTAGGTAGCATAGCAGCTAAAAAACGACCGGTACACGAAATATTCCGCATTCACACTTAGTATAGAGATACTAGCCGATAATATTCTAAGGCGGCAAAGATTGTAATCTGAAAAATAAAGTAAGGTATAATTCTTCGAATATACAACAACAACAAGAACAACAACAACCTAGTGGGATCCCACAAGTAAGGTCTAGGGAGGGTAATGTGTGCGCATACCTTACCCTATCCTGGGGATAGAGAGGCTGTTTTGAAAGACCCTCGACTCAAGAGGAAGAATAAAAACAGGTAAATATCTATGTCATGGACTGCTTTCCAGACACGCCCCATGACCCCTTGGTCGTGCCCCATGGCAGCCTAGCAAGCCTCACAATGCCTAGCGCCATGGTCGGCCCCGTGGTCTTGGCTGCGCCAAGTGACAAGCGCGCATGCGCCTCTGTCGCCCCACCGATGCCTCTCGCCAGCGCCCAAGGGCTGGCCAATGACAACAGCGTCGCGCGCCCTGACAATGCCGCGCGCGCAGATCCTGATGCCTCGCCAGCGCCCAGCTGCAGGCCCATTCCAGCAGCGCCTCGCGCACAGACCCTGATGCCAAGCACCAGCGCCCAGCCTCAGGCCAACACAGCAAGTGTCGCGCGCGCCCACAACAACGCGCGCGCAGACCCTGACCCGCAAGACAAAGTTGCTGCCATCGGACTTAGTTCTACCTTGTAATAATCTAAGTCCTTTTCATTGTAATCATAGGCTAGTTTACACCATTTTCATTTCAGTGTGCTTCTACAGCTTTATTAGGACTAGTCATGTAATGTTGGTTTATTTTTTTTAAGCATTATTAAGGGGGACCAAACAATAAATCATTTTCAAGCAAGCATTTTTCTGGTGTCTCTCTCCCTCGACACCGCATCTTTGTAATTAGCATTTTCAGTCATCAATAAAATCATCATCATCATTCAAAACCCAATTCTCTCTCAACTTCCGCAATTGCTCATGACATTGGTTTTTCCGCACGGTACTGACAATCTAGTCTAGCGTGCGACGAAGACCTCATTGGCGGACAACAACCGCACTGACATCGGTTGCTTAGCCTTACGTTGCCCTTCCAAAGAACATCAGGAAGGCATTGCGTAACAGTTGGTATCAGAGCCTAGGCTCGACATCGGACGAGGGAACACATTTGCCATCATCACCATTTCTGACCATGGTGAATCATGGGGAGCGTCTAGCATCCCTAGAAGAGGCGGTTGACCGATTACGACCCATCGTGGATACAGTGCCTGATCAAAACAACAACCTAGTGCAAATGTTGGATGACCTAGACCGCCGAATGTGGCAGGTCGAAAATGATATTGCAAACATCAGTCGTGACTCTGACGATGACCGACAAACGACAGCCATTGAAACTGCCAATATTCATGGCAAATTTGAGGACCTCCAACAGGAGCGTGCCGACGATTTAGCCCATCAGCAACAAGAGGCAGACAGACTAACTGCCATGCAGCAAACCATAGACGACTTGACAGGCAAGCTCAATGTTGTCAATGATGCCTTACAGAGCCTACTTCGAGGAGGCGACAACCACATCAGGGGTGCAATAAACCTCACCCTCATTCCACAAAAGCTTAAGATACCGGAGCCAAAACCATACGACAGATCCCGGGATGCTAAAGAAGTGGAAAACTTCATCTTCGACATCGAACAATACTTCGATGTCATGGGCAATTTGGAAGAATCCAAAAAGGTAGCGACTGCTGCCATGTATCTTCAGGGCGATGCCAAACTTTGGTGGCGGGTCAAATACGAAGCCATCAAGGCCGGTGAAGATACTCTCCAGACATGGGATGAATAAAAAGTAGCCATACACCTGCAGTTCTTCCCCGAAAATGTGGAATACAATGCAAGGAGAAAGCTACGGGAACTCCACCACACCAGATCAGTGCGGGAGTACGTGCGCGAATTCTCTGCACTCATGCTAAACATACGTGACATGGGGGACAAAGACAAACTCTTCGCATTCATAGAAGGTTTGAAACCTCATGCCCGTATGGAACTACAGGGACAACGGGTAGACACCCTGCCCAAGGCCATTCAAGCTACAGAATGCCTTGGCGATTATCATTTGGGAACTCAGAACGACAGGCCCCAGCCGTCTGTCCGAGGGGGATTCAACGGGCACCATCCCAGCAATGGTGGCCCAAGCAAAAGTGGGGGAGATCGGAGTGCATCCAAAACTAAGACTCCTCCCTCCAACAGCAACAGTGTTGCATCCATCAACAACAATCAAGGGGAGAAAGCCTCCCTCAGAATGTCGTCATTGCGGCGGGGCACATTGGAACAATGATTGACCAAACATCAAGGTCAATGCTCATCAGACTGTCGAGGATGAGTCAGACGCATCAGACATATCTGAAGACGACCAGGTAGGCGCCTTCAATGCAATTGTTGGCTCTATCCCGCATGCCTTAGCGGGGACCAGTGCATGTCCTCCTAAGAAAACATCAGCCCCAATCACCAAGAAAGGGAAGGAAAAGATGGACGAGAGGCCTCCTAAACAAGCGCGGACCCTAATGTTCGTCGAATTGAAAGTGAACGGCAAGCCCCTTCACGCATTGATAGACACGGGTGCCACCCACAATAACTTGTCGTCAACGCAAGTAGGGCGCCTAGGTCTTGTTGTGCAAAAGAGCAAAGTCCGCGTCAAGGCTATCAACTCACCACCTCAGACATTGGGTGGAACAACTACAAATGTCCCAGTGAAACTTGGCCCATACAAAGGAAGCATCGACCTGTGCATCGCAATCATAGATGACTTCGACATCATAGTGGGTTTGGAGTTCATGAGGCAAACCAACACTATACCGGTACCATATGCCAACATGCTCCTGATGATGGGAGAAAATGGGGCCAAGCCCTGCACCATACCATGTTTTCCCATAAAGATGGCCGCTGAAAACATCTCGGCCATGCAGTTGGAGAAGGTAGTCGACAGACATGAACCCCTGGTTCCGGCTACTCTTCGCAGCAACAATCATCCATCATGTCATCGGCCTCAAAAGACTGGTGATGCTCCTCAACGTGTGAAGACTTGTCAGCCATGCCACAAGGACAAGTCGGATCACTCATCACAGACGGGACCCTTGCAGCCATTACATGTCCCTCAGAGACCATGGGAAAGTGTTTCCCTCAGATTCATCACGGGATTGCCCCAAGTTGGTAATCTTGCATCCATCATGGTTGTCATAGATCAGTTTTCAAACTATGCAACCTTCATAGCAGCCCCGCAGAACATCTCAGCAGAAGATACAACTCGACTCTTCTTCTCGCACATTGTCAAACATTGGGGCCTGCCCAAAGACATTGTTAGTAGGCGCGACTCACGCTTCACTAGCAACTTTTGGACCCATCTCTTCAGGTGTTTTGGGTCAACATTGAGTCACAACTCAGACATCCATCCACCATCGGATGACCAGACAGACCGGTTCGATGACATGCTGGAGGAATATCTCCGCAACTTTGCAACCGGATCACAGAAGCATTGGGTGAAGCTCCTGGATGTTGCTCAACTGTGTTTCAATTCTCAAAAGAGCCATCATACAAACAAAAGCCCTTTTGAAATTGTTACCGGACAACAACCGCTTCTCCCGCAAACGGTGAATGCATCAACCATGCCGAAATCTCCTCAAGCTGCCAACTTCTCGAGCGAATGGGAGCGCAACATGGGGATAGTGCGGAGCTATCTCGTCAAAGCCCAAGAGCGGGCAAAAAGGTTCACCGAACAAAAGCTTTGCTTTGCCCAACATCAAACATGGGACAAAGTAATTCTATGCATCCCAAAGCGGTACTTGTTTGTAGAAAGGACCCATGACCCTCGCCTGCAACAAAAATATATCGGGTCCCTGCCCATTGAAAAACACATTGGGAAGTCCACATACCACGTAAAAACTCCATCCAGTCTTCCATGTCAGCCGCATGAAATCATTACGTCGCTACAACAGCAAGCTCACAGAACAGAGGGGCGCAGACCTCCCATCCAACAACCATCAAAAACATCATCATCATCATCATCATCATCATTATCATCATCATAAGGCTCTGAGGACGGCGCCAACTCAGGTGGGGGAGAATGTCATGGGCTGCTTTCCAGACACACCCCATGACACCTTGGTCGCGCCCCATGGCAGCCTAGCAAGCCTCACAATGCCTAGCGCCATGGTCGGCCCCGTGGTCTTGGCTGCGCCAAGTGACAAGCGCGCATGCGCCTCTGTCGCCCCACCGATGCCTCTCGCCAGCGCCCAAGGACTGGCCAATGACAACAGCGTCGCGCGCCCTGACAATGTCGCACGCAAAGATCCTGATGCCTCGCCAGTGCCCAGCTGCAGGCCCATTCCAGCAGCGCCTCGTGCACAGACCCTGATGTCAAGCACCAGCGCCCAGCCTCAGGCCAACACAACAAGTGTCGCGCGCGCCCACAACAACGCGTGCGCAGACCCTGACCCGCAAGACAAAGTTGCTGCCATCGGACTTAGTTCTACCTTGTAATAATCTAAGTCCTTTTCATTGTAATCATAGGCTAGTTTACATCATTTCCATTTCAGTGTGCTTCTACAGCTTTATTAGGACTAGTCATGTAATGTTGGTTTATTTTTTTTAAGCATTATTAAGGGGGACCAAACAATCAATCATTTTCAAGCAAGCATTTTTCTGGTGTCTCTCCCCCTCGACACTGCATCTTTGTAATCAGCATTTTCAGTCATCAATAAAATCATCATCATCATTCAAAACTCAATTCTCTCTCAGCTTCCGCAATTGCTCATGACATTGGTTTTCCCGCACGGCACTGACAATCTAGTCTAGCGTGCGGCGAGGACCTCATTGGCAGACAACAACCGCACTGACATCGGTTGCTTAGCCTTACGTTGCCCTTCCAAAGAACATTAGGAAGGCGTTGCGTAACAGATTGGAGAAGCCACCAGTGCATGGTTCAAGAAAGACAAAGGAGCTCATTTTTCTTTTATTTTCTTTACTTTTCCTTGTTTTTCAAAAATATGATTTCTTGTTACATTATTAGGTAGCATAGCAACTAAAAAAAGACCGGTACACGAAATATCCCGCATTCACACGTAGTATAGAGATACTAGCCGATAATATTCTAAGGCGACAAAGATTGTAATCTGAAAAATAAAGTAAGGTATAATTCTTCGAATATACAACAACAACAACAACAACAACCTAGTGGGATCCCACAAGTAAGGTCTGGGGAGGGTAATGTGTACGCATACCTTACCCTATCCTGGGGATAGAGAGACTGTTTTGAAAGACCCTCGACTCAAGAGGAAGAATAAAAACAGGTAAATATCTATGACAAACCAGGAAAATGCAACTAATAATGTATGAACTGTAAAAACAGGTGGAAGAAAGCAACAGCAATAGTCAAGCAGTAACAACGGTAAAGTACTAGAAAAACCTAAGAGGAAGATCGCACTAAAACCACCCTAACACTATCCCTCTAAGAAACAACAAAAGTACTAGTAGGCTAGCCCTAATAAACCCGAAACAGTACAGAAAAACATAATTTAATCTAATGTAGCTAAATAAACGTCCTGCACAGGATCATACGGTAGAATTGACATCAGGTAGCCATGTTAAAGCGCTGCTATTTAGGAATTAGCCAGTGTGTTCTGAATTTCAGTTTTTTAGTTCAATTTTTCGGGACAAAAGTGTGTTGAATTATCCATGAAGCTAAGATTTTTAGTTTAAAATTTTAGGACAAATAAGTACTGGCTAATCTCTATATAGTATTCCTACAAATGACTATTTGTGTACTTGCCCCGAATTATATGTCAAAGGAAACGCAATTGGATGTGACATCAGTAACTCTGGTATGAGAACGAGTGGTAATGGCCAGAAAAATTAGCCCAATTCATGGAAAGAGCACAAAGCCCAGACCAGCAGAGCCCATACAGTGGTAGTCACAGCCAAAATTAGAACAACATCTATCCCACATCAATAAGTTAGTGAAGAACCAAGCGGCTGGAACTAGTATATAAGGAGCTCAAGTGCCTAAGAAAAAATCACGCAGCCACGCAGTGAGCACAGAGCGAACTATTCTTTCGCCTTTTACTAAAGAATACCGTGTGCGCATTGCAATTAGTGGCATACGCCAATTTTTGGAGGGATTTCTTTAATGGAAATCCCAACAATACTAGTTCTAAGTTTTCTATGATTTAGTTTATAATTGCCATTTATCTATAACTATATTTTGATTTCCAACAATACTAGTTCTAAGTTTTCTATGATTTAGTTTATAATTGCCATTTATCTATAACTATATTTTGTAATGTGGCAAAGTTAAGAATTTCTATAAAGGTATTCAAATTTTAAAGAAGTAAAAAAAAATTAATAAAGATTGTTCAATATGTATTATATATTTTTATAATATTTTATTTACGTACATAATATAATTTTTTGATGTGGTCAATCATGTGGCTTCGCCCATGTTCTGTAATATAATGTTATAGAGTTAGATGGTGGTATCACCTTATTAATTAGTATACATATGAACGTGCACATTAATAATAGCCATATAAAACATAGAGAATTTTTCATAAAGCACCTTTTTTTTGTCTAATTAGTCATTTATAGATACTTTTTGCTATATTACGTGTTATAGATACCTTTTATGTTTTTAAATAATGTATTTCATGTATTTAAGCTGTTGTATTTATTAATACAACAAAAAATATAGGCATAAAATCTGGAATTCCAGCTAAGTTTGACATATTTAGCTGTATTCAAGCGACATTAACATTAAATACAGTAACATATTTGCGCTAAAAACGGAAGGAAATAAAATCACATGATATTCTTCTAATTTAACTCAACGAACTAAAACGATTCCTCATTAATCTGTATTTGAAAGATACATAATAAGATTATAGCTGAATAAAGAAAAATACATATGAATAATACAGTTGAATACAACAAAATACACCTTAATTCATCTGAATAAAATACTTGATTACAACAAAAATACAACTGAATACAGCTGAATAAACTCTTGAATGCAACAAAATACAACAAACTTCTGCTGAATAAAATAGTTGAATATAACTAACTACAACTGAATACAGTTGTATAAAACACTTGAATACAACTAACTATTGCTGAATAAAATAGTTTAATACAACTGATTAAACCTGAATACAAGTGAATACAGCTGAAGAATACATTCGAATACAACTGAATATAAACAGGCGATTTGGGCGATCTAGAGAGAGAAACAGCCCTATGGCTTCGCCGGCCGGCGGCCAGCCATTAATTTCGGTTGGTCAGCCCCCTAACACATCTACAAAAATTGAAAAGGTACTTGAAAAGGAATCTTTCCATGTTATCCTCTTGGCAAAGTCTTCGGGGATGTCTCCGAACAAGACGCATTTGCCGCCGTCCGTGAAGCCTTTCGCCTCAGAGTCAATTTCTTTGATACTTCCCCGTACTCAATCTCTCTCCTTCTCCTCCTTTTCTTTGATAACAGATGCAAAGAGATATGTCACACTCACTGCATTGGACTCTTCCACATATATGTAATTGATGATTCTGATAGTTTAAGGATTGAAAATTGAGAATTTGGGTGGGAGAAGAGTTAAGAAACTAGGGTTTGTGGGAGAAGAGAGTCTGGTTGTATGCAAACAGAGAGAGATTGTATTGGGGTTTGCAGATACGCGGTAATTATGTGAGAGAAAATACAAAAAGGGAGAGAGAAAAATAATATTTAGCATATATGATGCCTTAATTATAGGATGTAACTATATTTAGATTTTTTGCTATAAAAGATAAAAGGTATTTATAGGATGTAATATTTTAAAATGGTATTTATTTAAAATAAATATGGTACTAAGGTTTTCTATAGGGTGTAAAAATTCCTAAAACTTGTTTTTCATCACACTAACCTCTCAGATTTATCAAATTATGCTTACCTCTCCTATTTTTAATTAATTTAAAAATTATAAGTTATAAAAATTAGTCAAATTATTTTTAAAATTAATTTAAAAAATGTAAAATTATTATAATGAAAATCAAAATAAGAAAGGTAAGTGTAATATCATAAATCACAATGCGAGGTTAGTGAAGCCAAATTTAATGGGAGGTCCCTTAAATTATTCCTACTTTTAATCTACTATACGTCTATACCTTAGTAGAAAGAAGTTGAAATAATTATAAACGATTGGAAATAAATACTTTCTGGTAAAAAAAGAGAAAATAATGTTGTTACAGGGCTAGACTTGTATAGTAAGCACTCTCTAGCGGGCCAAACTCTAATTATCTGATATTGAGAAGAGGGGCATTTGCATCTATACCCGTTTTTTGTATCACATTTTAACTTGTGTCCGTTTTGCAAAAAAAATTATAAGTGTATCCGCTTTTTCGCATAACTTCAGCATACGGGGCTGAAGTAGCAAAGACAATCACGCAAAACTTCAGCATTCTAGTAGACGGGCCTGAAGTAGCAAGTGTGTTGAACCAAGTGTGTTGAAGTTTTTATTTCTGTAACTGGCGAAGAGCTGAAGTTTTTGTTTTTGTAACTGTCGAACTTCAGTTCTAGAGCTAAAGTTTTGTTTTATAACTGTCGAGCTTCAGCTCTAGAGCTGAAGTTTTTGTTTGTAACTGACAAATAAGTACTGGCTAATCTCTATATAGTATTCCTACAAATGACTATTTGTGTACTTGCCCCGAATTATATGTCAAAGGAAACGCAATTGGATGTGACATCAGTAACTCTGGTATGAGAACGAGTGGTAATGGCCAGAAAAATTAGCCCAATTCATGGAAAGAGCACAAAGCCCAGACCAGCAGAGCCCATACAGTGGTAGTCACAGCCAAAATTAGAACATCTATCCCACATCAATAATTTAGTGAAGCAGCAAGCGGCTGGAACTAGTATATAAGGAGCTCAAGCGCCTCAGAAAAAATCACGCAGCCACGCAGTGAGCACAGAGCGAACTATTCTTTCGCCTTTTACTAAAGAATACCGTGTGCGCATTGCAATTAGTGGCATACGCTAATTTTTGGAGGGATTTCTTTAATGGAAATCCCAACAATACTAGTCCTAAGTTTTCTATGATTTAGTTTATAATTGCCATTTATCTATAACTATATTTTGTAAATGTAGCAAAGTTAAGAATTTCTATAAAGGTATTTAAATTTTAAAGAAGTAAAAAAAAAATAATAAAGATTGTTCAATATGTATTATATATTTCTATAATATTTTATTTACATACACTATAATTTTTTGGCGTGGTCAATCATGTGTTATTTTGGCGTGGTCAATCATGTGGCTTCGCCCATGTTCTGTAATATAATGGTATAGAGTTAGATGGTGTATCACCTTAGTATACATATTTTCTGTATTGTTAAATTAGCTTCTATGAACGTGCACATTAATAATAGCACATAACACCAACCTCTCAGATTTATCATATTATGCTTACCTCTCCTATTTTTAATTAATTTAAAAATTATAAGTTATAAAATTAGTAAAATTAATTTAAAAAATGTTAAAATTATTATAATAAAAATCAAAATAAGGAAGGTAAGTGTAATATCATAAATCACAATGCGAGGTTAGTGAAGCCAAATTTAATGGGAGGTCCCTTAAATTATTCCTACTTTTAATCTACCAATGTTTTAAAAGGCGGGGGCGTGAGACGAGGCATTTTATCTCTGACGATGTGAGGTGTAAGCCCTGGGACATAAGGCGTAAGTCCCGCGGATATGCAAATTTTATTAATTTCTAGAATTTTAAGATAGTATAAAATAAAAAATAGTCATAAAAATTACATTAAAATCACAAAATTATAACAACTAATCTAATTAAAATACTTATAAATTATATTTCGTCTATGAATAATACGAAAAGTATGACATATATCATAATATGCAAATTAGTTGCAACGTCGTACAACTTAAACAACAAAAGTAATGTGTTCGATACGAAATCTTATATGTATCTTTTAATGAGTAATGAATATTGAAAGAATTTCGATATTATAATTTGATATTTTTTTAAAATACTTCTTTTATTTAATATGCTTTTAATTTGAAAGAAAATTTATATAAAAACATAATTCACAATTTAAATATGATTCTCTAGCATCATTTATTTTTAAGTTTCAACAAGTTAATAAAATGACACATAATTCACCATACTATACCACGATAACTAATTATTTGTAAATAGTTGTGCTAGCTAATACTGAGCTATTAAATTAATAAGTATTGTATTTCGTAAACGTTAAAAATATAATATTTAGGAAAATAATTATAAAAAAATTATGGACTATTATACAATAAAGACATAACAAAAGTTAATAAATAAATACTTTTAAATGAAAGATTTATTTAAAGTTTACTATCATAGCAGTCTTAATGGATAACGCGAAATAATTTTTATTTTAATTATGACATAAAATACTCTCAACTTAATGATTTATGATGAAGAAAAAAAAAGTAATTTTGTATAGTCAACGATTTATTAAGAAAATTTGAGGATTTATAAGGTTAGTTACAAACAATTGCATAAAGTTCTATTAGGCGAGCCCAGTACGCTGGACGTTGGACCTGTTCGGGGCGTAAGTCTCATGAAACTAAGCCTCACATATAAGCCCAGTGGCGTTTTACTAGTCCTCCGCCCCGGGGCGAGTCCTGGACGAGTCCCAATTCTGGCTTTTAAAACAGAGTAATCTACTATACGTCTATACCTTAGTAGAAAGAAGTTGAAATAAATATAAACGATTGAAAATAAATACTTTCTGGTAAAAAAGAGAAAATAATGTTGTTGCTGGGCTAGACTTGTATAGTAAGCACTCTCTAGCGGGCCAAACTCTAATTATCTGATATTGAGAAGAGGGGCATTTGCATCTATACCCGTTTTTTGTATCACATTTTAACTTGTGTCCGTTTTGCAAAAAAAATTATAAGTGTATCCGCTTTTTCGCATAACTTCAGCATACGGGGCTGAAGTAGCAAAGACAATCACGCAAAACTTCCGTAACAATTAAATCTCACTGGCTATTTGCGTAACAATTGGACCCCCAAAGCTCAATAGCAAACATAATCGACCCAAATAAGAAGCTAAAGTGACCCAATCAAACACGACTTTGGCTCCTTTTCTCTCCTTTGATCAATCGGAGTCGGTTGAATTTGAGATCAGGATCGTTTTGTGTGGAAACCAATCCCATCAACAATGGCGGGTCCATCTAGCTCATGGTCGCGAGCTTTGGTACAGATCTCTCCTTACACTTTCTCAGCCGTCGGAATTGCCATCGCCATTGGCGTTTCAGTGCTTGGTGCTGCTTGGTAACTCTTAATTTATCTCGTTTATTGCTCGCTAGGGTTTTGTAACTTTTATACATCTAATGATTTACCTCTCTGATTAGAATTATTATATGTTTTAGGGGAATATATATAACTGGAAGTAGTTTGATTGGTGCTGCCATTAAAGCTCCTCGGATTACGTCCAAGAATCTGATTAGGTAAATTTACTTCTCCTTTTGAATTTTTTATTTACTGCACCGTCAATTTAGAAGGGCTAAATATAAATATGTGTATCAGCAATACTAGGATGAAGCTAATTATTGGCTTTGGTGTCGCTATTTTTAACAACCCCTTATAATAATTCATCGCTAAAAAATCATATATTTAGGGCATAATAATTCTGTATTACTAGTTTGTGGACCGAACAACCTCTTGAAGAATAGTTTAAGTCTGTGTTACCGTGCGGGTTGAAGTTTTTAATATAGATTGATATTTAACTTCAAAAAGGACTAATTTTTCATAGATGTGTTGCTTGTGCAAGATGAGAGTTGAGTCAAGCTTTGGCAGACCATGTACGTGAAACTTTCTGAGAACGTGTTGTTTTACCTTACTCTTTACTTGCCTTAGCTCTATGTATGTTTGGTTTAGAAACTTTATAAGACTTGTAGGTTATGTTTTCAGTTCGATGGTACTTCGGTTCCAAACTGTAATCTTAGTTAGCCAGTTTGGTCTATCAGTATTATCACTCTATTTTGCTGATAGTAATCACTTTGTGCTGTCAGCCGATGATACATGAGCTTGACAAACTAAACAACTCTATGTGATTGTTAAATTTCCTATTTAGAAAACATACTCTCGTTAATAGTGGTGTTTGCATCCGAGCTTCATTTGGTCAACTATCCCTTGATACAGTTTTCCTTCTTCATGAACTTGTGTTGATAGTCTTGTCCTGCCATTGATAAGGCATCTATTAAAGTTATAAATATAATGTTGAAACAGTGTGCTTCCATGATAGAGCAAAGATACATGGCTTTGGGGTCGTGGGATGATTTATTGTCCTTGATATTCTTGTCTACTATATTTGTAAGCAAGTGTGAAGTCAATGGCTCATAGTCTACTGCATATGCATAATGTCATTATTGATGATTCTTATCTTTAGTTTGTTCCCAGTCCTTTGTATTTTATGCAATGTCTTAGAAAGAATTGTTTGTCAGTGTAATTTTCTGTGAAGCGGTTGCTATATATGGTGTTATTGTGGCCATCATTCTCCAAACAAAGCTCGAGAGTGTACCTGCCTCACAAATTTATGCACCAGAGTCTCTTAGAGCTGGCTATGCAATTTTTGCTTCTGGGATCATTGTGGGCTTTGCCAATCTTGTCTGTGGGTGAGTATGAAACAATTTTCTTCTCGTACATGGAATTCTACTTCGTGGTGTCAAATTTGATGCTATGTTTTTCTGCCCTTTAATTATCATTATTCCTTTTATTTCTTTTACAAAGGTTGTGTGTTGGGATAATTGGAAGCAGCTGTGCCTTATCCGATGCACAGAACTCCACGCTTTTTGTTAAGATCCTTGTAATCGAGATTTTTGGTAGTGCACTTGGGCTGTTCGGTGTTATTGTGGGAATTATTATGTCAGCTCAAGCATCTTGGCCATCCAAGGGTGCATAAGGCTTCATATTATGTGCTTGTTATTAATGTTATGACAAACACATAAGTCTTGACCATCCAAGTCTGCATAAGTCTTCACATTATGTGCTTGTTATCAATGTTTAAGTTATACTGTATTCTGTATTATATACGTCTGCACAAGTCTTCATCTTTCCCCCGTTCTTCATTTTGGTCTTTTATCAATGTATTTTGTTGTGCGATTACTGTCTCAAGTACTTTGGTTAGTCTGTTCATTGATGTAATTTTTATTAATAAAGCTATTGAGTACTAGTTCTCCTACTCTGTTCTTCAATTTTTATTGGATGACCACATCCATATTGTATTGAGTATTTTGGTTAGTCCGGTCATTGATGTGATTTTTATTAATGAAGCTATGAAGTACTAGTTCTTCTACTCTGTTCTTCAATTTGTATTGGATGACCACATTCATAGCATTTCATGATTCATTGGTAAATATATTTTGATCCTCTAGCACACCTTTTTTAGGTGGCCAAATAAGGCTCCATCATACAGTATTTGTTTAATTGTGGTTGATTTAGGAATGGCCAAGCTGCCAATAGCACGTGTTTGTGCGGAAGGAGACTTGTTTCTTACTTAATGACGAGGATAGTTCCTTGTTCCTTCATACTCCCTCCTCATTCTTACTCTTTGTGCTTAGTGGACGCTCATAGAGAAGGTGAACTGAGCAACAGGAGATAGAGTGGGAGAAAGGTTAGGTACAAAGAGACATTTATAGGATAAGAAGCAAATTGAGCTGCAGTAAGCACCATTACTTTGGATCAATTGTCACAGAATCAGCTCATGTAATGGGTCTTATGTAGTGTGAATCTAGATTAGTCGGGCTGATAGTCGGGCCCCAAGCGGGTACCGAACACCGGATGATAAATAAAATAAAAAAAGAAAGGGAATCATCTCATTCGAATAGATAACTGCAAGAAATCATTGTCATAGAAGAGTTGTTGAAAAAGTGAATAATATGCAGAGGCTGATTAATCTGCCAGTCTCAAAGATCCCATGATGAAGGGGAGCCTTGGCGTAACTGGTAAAGTTGCTACCATGTGACCAGGAGGTCACCGGTTCAAGCCGTGGAAACAGCCTCTTGCAGAAATGCAGGGTAAGGCTGCGTACAACAAATCCTTGAGGTCTGGCCCTTCCCCGACCCCGCGCATAGTGGGAGCTTAGTGCATCTGACTGTCATTTTTTTCCCTCAAAGATCCCATGGCACCATGTTATATTTGTCATGGCCAGCTAAAAGGCTAGATTTTTACTTCTTTATACCATCTGACACAAATGAGATAACTGTGGAGTGTGGAGTAGGGCTGTGCACGGATCGGATTTAGCCTATTTCGGATTTCGGATTTCGGATTCTAAAAAGGGCAATCCGAATCCGATCCGAATTAACATTGGATTGGATCGGATTTTAAACTTTGGATCGGATAATTTTTCGGATTGTCGGATCAGATTGTCACAAAAAATTTCAACAATTTAAAGTTCATTCGGTGTCTCTATCTCATCTTCCATCTACCAAAACAAACAAAAAAATCAAAATAAAATCAAAAATTGAAGAATAGAACATGAAATAGACATAAAAGACAGAAGAGAAGAGAAGAGAGGCGGAAGAAAGAGACATAAAATCAAAGTAAAATCGGAAGTTTGAGTCATTGAGACTCTTTTAGTCTTCACTGAAGAGAAGAGAGGTGCAAGAGAGGCGAAAAAATCTAAGTGAGTGAGGAGGTGTGTGAAAAATGAATAAGCATAACCCTAAAATTTTAGTGTGTATTTATATAGGTACATATAATTTCGGATATCGGATCGGATCAGATTAAAATCATACCAATTCGAATCTAATCCGAAAATCCGAAATTTCATAAAACACAATCCGTATCCAATCCGAAAATCCGAAATTTGAAATCCGAAAATCCGAATATAGTGGATCAGATCAGATTTCGGATATCCGATCCAAATGCACAGCCCTAGTGTGGAGGGATGAATGAGTAGTTCACTCTTGAGTTTCAAATTTAAGTATAGTCGTGTTCAGAAAACTGTTTCTTATTTCACTGCTTTTTCAGTGGAGACACCCACGAAATCAAAACAATAACAACCCAGTAAAATTCCACAAGTGGAGTCTGGGGAGGGTAGTGTGTACGTAGACCTTACCCTACCCTGAAGGGATAGAGAGGTTGTTTCCGATAGACCCTCGACTCAAGATAATAAAAAGACAAAAGGAGAGAATATTAGATTCACCACGGAGACCATAGGGAAAAAGGAACATAAAATGCAGAAGAAAAATGCAAAGCTAAAACGATGGCTAGTAAATGGATCCTGCGTTGAAAATAGAAAATAGTAAGACACGACATTGCCTCTAACTATCTTAGACAAAACCCTACCGGACTAGGCTCACAAAGGTATAAAGTAACTCAAGACTCAACTACCTCCTAGCCTACAACCGTAATACTCGACCTCCACAACTTCATATCAAGTGTCATGTCCTCGAAAATCTGAAGTCTCGCCATATCCTGTTTGATCACCTCTCCCCAATACTTCTTAGGCCGCCCTCTACCTCTTCTCGTGCCTTCCACAACTAGCCGCTCACACCTCCTTACTGGAGCATCTGGGCTTCTCCTCTATACATGCCCGAACCATCTAAGCCTCGTTTTCTGCATCTTGTCATCAATGTGAGCCACGTGCACCTTCTCCCGAATATCATCATTCCTAATCTTATCCATCCTAGTGTGCCCGCACATCCACCTCAACATCCTCATTTCTGCTACTTTCATCTTTTGGATATGTGAGTTCTTAACAGGCCAACACTCAGCCCCATACATCATGGCCGGTCTAACCACCGCTTTATAGAACTTACCTTTAAGTATCGTTGGCACTCTCTTGTCACACAAGACTCTAGATGCTAACCTCCACTTCATACATCCTACCCCAATACAATGTGTGACATCCTCATCGATTTCCCCTCCCCCGTGGAAAACCGAACCAAGGTACTTGAAGCTGCCTTTACTTGGGATAACCTATGACTCAAGCCTCACATCCACGTCCACTTCCCCCGGCCCAGCGCTGAACTTACACTCGAGGTATTCTGTCTTCGTTCTGCTTAGCTTGAAACCCTTAGACTCAAGAGTCTGTCTCCAAACTTCCAATCTCTCGTTAACACCGGCTCGTGACTCATCAATCAGAACTATGTCATCGGCAAATAGCATGCACCATGGCACCTCCCCTTGAATATGGTTTGTTATCGCCTCTATCACCAGGGCGAATAAGAACGGATTGAGCGCAGAGCCTTGGGGTAACCCCATTTCAACCGGAAAAGGCTTAGAGTCTCCTCCTACTGTCCTAACCCGAGTCTTTGCCCCATCATACACGTCCTTAATTGCCATAACATAAGGAACCGACATACCTTTTGCCTCCAAGCATCTCCAGAGAACTTCTCTAGGAACCTTGTCATACGCTTTCTCTAGGTCAATAAACACCATGTGCAGATTCTTCTTTCTCTCTCTATACAGTTCCACCCACGAAATCAAAGCATGGACGAAACTTCAGTTGAAGCAAAAGCTCTGTTCAAGTTGGATATATTTCTCATACATATGAGGATCTAGCTTCTGTTCATTTTATCGGATTTTCAAACTGAAAAGGGAGCTCGTATTACAATTTGCAGGGTCAAATTTGTTGCCTTAAAAATTAGCAAAAACTTTTATCGAACATTTTGCACTCTTCTGGACATATTCGCACTGCCTGGAAATCTTCCTCGTGGTTTCAACCCGTTGTTTTCCAGTGTATCTTCTAGGATTATTTCAATTGTTTTTAGCTTCTCAGGATCTTTTTCATCTTGCTCACCATTTTGTTATACGGCATTGATGACGATGTAGCTGTCCAAATTGGAGTAACAGTCGGCACGTGAATTAGTGTACCTTCATATTACATTGTAAAGTTATGATATGCTGCAACATCTAATATGGGTTTTTTAATGGGTTATACAAATACAATCAACAGCTACAGGACCTTTTAATGGGGTTTTTTTTTTAAAAAAACATTAGATACAAATTAAACTCATTAATTTGGCATTCCCTACTTTGTTCTACACTTCTAACATGAAAGCTGATTTGATAGAATGATTTTAGAAGAGGCACTAAGTTGTATACTTTTTAGTCCATGACCAATGACTAATGAAATCATGCTTTAAAACTCCTTTCATTGAAGCAATGGTACAAAAGTATTAATAATTCTGACCATGGGTCCAGGAATCAACTATTAGTATAGCTAGTACATCCCCAAACTAACAACACAATAAACAAAACAAAACAAAAGTAGTCTGGTGAACAAAGTATCATGCATTTACGCATGATCTAGGGAAAGACCGTACTCTAAAGGTGTACTATAAACAATCAACTTTAATGTAAGCATTAGTGGTTATTTCCACTGCTCAAACTCGTGACCTTTACACGGAGAATACAATGAACAAGGCATGCAAAAATAAAAGGTCCCACCTTGTATGTATCCATAAACCGCATGGTCAACACCACAGAAAGGACTATCATTTCAAGAGGACGGAGCTAATTAAATGTAGTAGTAGAAAGTTTAGGAATTAGGAAAGTTAATAATAAAAAGGATATTCCTTCCAGGTAAAGCACATTTATAAGATGTTCGTTTACTTTTACTCCATGTCTTTAATAATCTTCTTTCCTATTACTCCACTTCTTTTTATCTTCGAGACAATAAAAATTACTATGAAAAGAAGTGTTATGCGTGGTAGGTAAATGGGAGTCATTGATGGCTTCAACAACAACCACCACCTCAGAATAATTTTACAGTGGGGTCTAGAGAAGATACTGTGTATTACACTACCTCATAAAAATAAAGATATTGATAAGTTACGTGTCTTTTGTTTATAATTTAACAAATTTCATGAGAATCAGATACAACTAGCCTCTCTGAGTTCATAACAACAAGTCAAATGTCTGGCACAAGTTTCAATGAAATCAGTTAAGGGAACAACAGAGGGAACAAATAGATATCAGTTCCTCTGGTCATAGTACAAATCAACTCTTATAGCTGTTAAAGTTGTTGCACTGCACACACAACAGTACAATAGCACTGTTGAAGCATGATGTGTATCGGACACTCCCTTGCATCATCTTTGATGACCTCACTTATATATTACCAACATGAGGCAAGGGATTACATACACTTGCAAACCCTAAAACATTATTTACTCTCAAGTGTGCAGCCGCCTTCATTCTCTCAAAATTGAAGAACAAAACAACAACCTAACGAATGACCAGATCCACATTGATTACATCGTGTGTCCTTAGTATTGTTGTTTCTTGTTTATGTTATTCACGTGTAACTCCTACTCAGCTTATTTAGAAGCATCTCGTAGGACATTTTGTAAACCATAAACCTTGTAGTTGTGTTGACTAGAGTTAGTCAAGTAGTTAGCTTTGTAATAGAGTTATTACATAGAGGCTTGTAATATAGTTATTGTAAGTAGGTGAAGGATTAAGTGTTTAATTCATAGGTTACAATAGGTTGTTATCTAAAGTTGCTCGGTTAGTGAAGTTGAAATCCTACGAGTGTAGGTCGTGGTTTTTAATCCCGTGATCTAGGAGTTTTCCACGTAAATATTATTGTGTTATTTATTTATAGCTACGTTTTTTGAGAACTGATACAGTTTAGTGAACTCTTAATTTACATCAGATGTTGTTTTTGATAGATCCTCCGCTCAGAAATATCATATCACAACCTCAAAAACCTTTGACGAATAGGTCTAATTATATTGCTTAGTTGTTGGACTGCTCGAAATGAATATTTTGAATTTTTATTACTACAAAGAAAACCAAAAGTTAAAGGTGGAAAAAATCAACTTATTGAGAGAAAGTAAGGACCTGTCCAGACGGCAAGATTCGTGTTTATAAACAAACTTGCAGCTGATGAAAGGAACTGGACACTACGCTATACGACAAGCAGGCAAACAACAGAGAATCAGACTTAAGAATATTAAAATCAGTAGTAAGTCAAACCCCCTCGAGAAAAATTCCAAATTGGCCAAAAAGAGTGAGAGTTATGGAGTTTCTTTATCACATGGTTGGTGGCAGTAAACCTCCACATGAAATTGAATATATTGCGAAAACAACCACAAGCATCCAAGGTGACAGGGGCGTACATAGACCGGTTTGATTCGGTTTTTATCAATAGGCCTATGAATTAGAGATTCTAAGCTTATTGAATCCACAAATCTAGTTAGCATTGTAATCCAAGCTAACCCTTTAATATCTAATTAAGATTTGCAAAAATGATATTGTATAGCCGCTAGGGATGTCAATGGATATTTAAAAACCGACTAAATCGACCGAATCGTACCGTACCGAACTGATTTTTAGGTTTCTTTTAATAAAACCATAGGTTTTTATATTAATCTATAATCGTACCAGTAATTAGGGTATGTTTTTTATTTTATGAAAATAAACCGAAAATACAGAACCGTACCGAATAAATTTACATGTGAAAAATATATTTATATATTAAGTTTAAAAATAATAAAATATTAAAAAATTTCTTGGGTTTTGGAATTATGAAAGCAATTACAAGCCAACAAGTAATAAACACAAAATTATAATTCTCAAACCTATTATGCTACTCCATCTAAAATAAATTATTTCTAGCATATTCACTAGCAAGACACAAGGCATTATAGCGATTATGAGTAGAAAACTATAATGTATTGATTATATTTCCTTTCGTATGATTTAAATTTATCTTTTTGAATATTTAATCTTCTATAGACTTTATTCTTGAGTCTCAGTCCTAGTTTGGTTAATATCTTTCCACTCATGTGACTTATATTTTTTTTATATTAATTTATTTAGTTTCTTTTACGCTATTGTAGAGTAGTTGATGGATTTATACTCTAGACATCTTTCATATTTTCTTAATTCATCGCCCTTTAAAATGTAAAAATGTCTGGAGAGTTTTGCTAAGTCCTATAAAAGTATGTATGTTATTGCATTCTACTTCTACTAGTGACTTTTACATGACATTTTAAAAAAATACTGAAAATTAATCGGACCGTACCGATACCGAAGAGAAACCGATATAGTTGGGACGGTTTCGGAAAGTCTAATTTTGGTTATACATAATGAATAACCGAAAAATTGGTATGGTACAAAATTTATAAAATAACCGGTCGAATCGAACCATTGACACCCCTAATAGCCGCTTTCAAAATAATAGCCGAAAAGAATATATTTTTTGTATATATACACATTTATATGTTATATACAAAATTTATATATATTTCGGTTACCAAATATAAATAATTTCTGCACGCGAGTTAAATTTGATAATACCTAATTTAATTATACTCCCTCTGTTCCAAATTGTGACGTTTTTTCTATTTTCATTCCAGAATGTTTGACAATATTTGATTTCTATATAATTTTCGTAATTTTCAAGAACTAAAATTCATTATACTATATAAGCCTTACACTTTGATGTGATGTATTATTTATTTAGGTAGCTTTTCAACTATTAAGTTAATATATTCTCTTTCGAGTGATATTAACATCTTATACTTTCAGTTTTGACAATTTTTGTCGCAAAACTGAAACACAGTGAATATATATTTAAGGACCTTAAAAAGTCAATAAAGAAATGCTACATACTTTCCAGAATTTAGCAAGTCCGTTATTAGCCACTAGCCAGATAATTCTACCTTAAAACATATTATTTTCCTTATAATTTCAAGAAGTTGGAAGACTGGATTTAGGGGACCCACTAATGTAAATATTGATGGTTAGGATTCAAATTTGAGGAAAAATAAAAAATATTAGGTAAATTTCTTCCTATTTGTCTTAATCTTAGTAGGTAAATTATTTGATACTTATATTGGCATAGGGTAACAAATACATGACGAAATAGTTGAGGTATGCACAAGTTGATCTAGTTATGAATTAGAAAAAAAGGATGTGGTGCAGTGAATGAGACTACTCCTCTATTAACCATCGGTCACGAGTTCGAGTCCTGGGTATGGAAAAATCCTTAGTAGGGAGCGCTACCCCCGAATAGGGCTCTACCCGGCACGAATCCGGATATAGTCGGGCTACAATGGGGGTACCGGACACCGGATGAGAAACAAAAAAAAAATGAAAGAGCAAGGAGACCTAGCAACATGGATCAAATGCAACCCCTACTCCACCTGTCTAAAAGATGAACTCCTAGTTGTATTTCGCCCCTAGAGATCATATTTATTGTTTACTTTTTCTAGTTATATACTGTTAATTTGTTGAATCTACACACAATGATCCTAGCTTGATAGCATGCAATTGAATTCAGAGACGAATCATGAAAGATCTAGAAGAAGGAAATGAAGAGAAGACAATTCCATTTTTGCTTCTGTTGAAGAAGAAGAAAGAATACAACTGATTTTTGGAGGGGCACTGTTTATTAACAGAAACCGCGTGCCCCTTTCTACTCTCTAACATTATGACCCTCAACTTCTTTTCTTTACACTTAGGTCCCTCAATTAACTTCCTAATTAACTAACAACTAACTCTAATGAGTGTTCTTGATACTCCCCCTCAAACTGGAGAATGGAAAGCATCAAACATTCCCAGTTTGGACATCAACATTTGATGTTGAGCTACTCCAAGCCCCTTTGTCATCATGTGTGCTACCTGTTCTCTTTTAGAGATGTAATGGGTGGATAATAATCCACTTTTGATCTTTTCTCTCACAAAATGGCAATCAATCTCAATGTGTTTTGTCCGTTCATGATAAATTGAATTTGCAGCTATTTGTAAAGTTGCTTTACTATCACAAAAGACCTTTACTAGCATCTGCAAAGACACATCAAATTCCTTCAGCAATCCAACTAGGCATACCAATTCTGCACTAATTGTTGTCATGCTTCTGTACTCTGCTTCTGCTGATTGTCTGTTGTTTCTTGGACTTCCAGGAAATCAGTGATTCACCAAGCTTAATAACATAGCTTGTCACTGATCTTCTGGTGTTTGGGCAAGCTGTCCAGTCTGAATCATAGTAGGCTGTAATCTCTTTCAATGTTCCCTTCTTCAATAGTATTCTTTTTCCTGGTGACCCTTTTATATATTTCACCATTTTTATAGTTGCCTCTAAGTGTGATTGTTTTGGATGTTGCATAAATTAACTAAGGACCAGCACTGCAAATCAGATATCAGGCCTTGTTATAGTCAAATAAATCAACTTCTCAATCAACCTCTGATAGCCTCCTATATCTGTCAACTCTTCATCTCCTTTGAGTCCTACATGCTTATCATAGTCAATGGTTGTAAGCTTTTGATTTTGCTCAAGAGGTAAACTTGCAGGCTTTGCCCCACTGAGTTCTAAATCTGATATGAGCTCTAGTGCATACTTTCTTTGATTCAATAGTATGCCTTTATGTGACCTCATAATTTCAATTCCCAAAAAAGTACCTCAGTTCTCCTAAGTCGTTGAGTTTGAAGGACTTATGTAGGGTCCTTTTAACTTCATCTATCATCTCATTGTTGCTATCAGTAATCATCAAGTCATCAACATATATTAAAATGATCACCAAGTTTGTTCTTGACTTCTTTGTGAACAAGGAATGATCATAGGCATTTTGCATATATCCTGCCTCAGTAAGAGCATTGGTTAGCTTGATATTCCACTACTTTGATGCATGTTTGGGTCCATAAAGAGGCTTAACTAGCTTGCAAACCTGAGACTCCCCCTGCCTATGGAATCCTTGTGGCAAAGTCATGTAGACTTCTTCATAAAGATTACCCCGTAGGAATGCATTGTTTACATCCATTTGGAATAACTTCCAACCTTTAGAGGCTGTAAGGCTAATCACAGTCCTTACAGTGACCATCTTTGTAACATGAGAAAAGGTCTCATGGTAGTCAAGACCTTCCTGTTGGGGGTAGCTCTTAGCAACTAAGCGTGCCTTGAACCTATCAACTTCACCATTGGCCTTGTATTTTATTTGTACACCCATTTGAACCAATTACTTTCTTTCTAAAATCTCCCAAGTTTTGTTAGCTTCAAGTGCTGAATTTCTTCTTGCATAGCTTGAATCCATCTCCCATCTGTAGAGGCTTCATAGAATGTTTTAAGTTTTGTGAGAGTAGAGAAATTGGAGAGGTAGGCTTGATAGTATTCTGGCAAATGTGTGTAGTTGATATAACTTGAAATTGGATAGGCAATGTGTCCTGATGGCTTCATACCAATGCCATAATCTTTTAGCCAAATTGCTGGTTTTTTGCCCCTGGTGGATTTCCTAAGAATGAGAGCTTCTGTATTGATAGCAGGTTCAACTGACTGTGATTGTTGAGTGGTATTTTGTTGTTCCTGCAAATCTGCTCCAGCTTCTTACATAGCGGTCAGAGGTTCAACTACGATATCTTCATATGTATTTGGAGTAGGTGCATCAACTCCTGCTGGCTCAACCAAAACTGCATCCGATAGATCTGTAGTAGTAATGCTTGGTTGAGGGAGGAGAGCAGAGATTCCTTCTTCCTCCATATTTCCATTGCCTAGGTCTTCTTCTGAGTCAATAGGGACACCATCACCATATGCTCTTGGTGTATCAATGTTCATATCTGCTAGTTCAAGAATAAACAAATCCTCCTGGCAAACTTCCTCACCTTAGAAAGAAAAGACATCTTCTCTAAAAGTTACATCCTTGCTGACAAAGAAAATGTTAGATTCTAAATCAAAAAGATTGTATCCTTTTTGTGTCTCTGAGTACCTCATCATTACTGCTCTTCTGGCTCTAGCAGCAAATTTGTCACCTATAGGAAGGGTACTCGCATAACATAAACAACCAAATACTCTCAAATGATCTATGCTTGGTTGTTTACCATACAATAGTGTTGAGGAAGCGTGTCAAGATAATAGAAGGAAAAGGATATTTAGGAGAGAAACAATAAATTGCACAAGACAAGACAAGATTTACGTGGTTCGGCAATTTTTGCCTACTCCACGGTGTGAGCACGTGATTTTTGCTTCGCGGAAACTACTCCAAAAGAAATCAAAAAAGTAAAACAAGTTACCTTCGGGTACAATTTTGAGAATTTGCGTGACGTTTTGATAATTATTCTGTCCGTAAATGCTCGCCTTGCTATAGTTAAAAATACAAAAATACATGTTGCATGTATTTAGGAATTAGTGGTACATTTAGGAATTAATTAACCATAATTTGATTAAAAGAAAATCACAAAAAAATATGCACGTGTATTTCTTGTCATTGTGTGATTTTATTTTTTAATATTGTGTGTTAATTATTATAGGTGTTAAATAATATGTGTGTAGTTTTATTTTTTGATTTTATAATTTATTTAGGATTTTTGTTTAATTTTGAAAATTAAAGAAAGAAGGAAAATTGGTGAAAATAAAGGAAATCGAAATTGGGCCACCCTAGTTGGACCCAAACCCAGGCCCAAAACAGCCCCCAAATCCGGTCCGATTTGGGCAAGCTTTGAGACGCCTCAGACGGCGTCGTATTGGACCTTTTAATCAAAGCCGTTGGATTAAATCGATCCAACGGCCAGGATTTCATCCCCTTACCCGTTACCTGAACCCGACCCGTTTCCCGGTTCGAACCGACCCCCTACTTAAACCAAACGACGTCGTGTTGGTTAACTCCCCTAATCCCAGCCATCGATCTTGATTGATCCAGCGGCCAGGATTAAACCACCCACCCCGTATAAAAACCCCCCAATCCATCACCCCACACCCCAAACCAAACCCCCTCGCCTACTGTTCATCCTTGTCCCCAGAAACCTCCCCCCTCACAAACCCTAGCCGCCTTAGGATTCCCCCACCATAAACCCGGCAACCACGACTTCGATGACTACCAAAATAACACCCCTGATGCACCCAACCACCCTGAACACGAATCCGTTAGCCTCTTGCATCATTCCCCATCGTCTCGAATCTTCGTTTGAAGGTTCGAACAAAAACCAGATCTACACCCATCGACCCCAAATTCATACCACAGCACCTCCTGACCTCCCTCACACCCTAAACGCTGTTGGTTCCGTTCGAATCTGACCAGAGCTGAACGAATCCCAAATCAGACCACAAAGAACCCTAAAAAGACCAAAAGTTGAGGTCTGTCCGAATTAAAAGACGATGTGGGGTCTAATCGACCTTAGTCGAAGTGTTCTCAGTTGAGAACACTCGATTAAGGTCCATTCGACCCCAAAAATGGTCGAGTCCGAGTTCGAGCCTGGGTCAGTTTTGATTTCGAATCCCTGAGTTAATTTTTCCCTTTCTTTTGTTCTCCTATGAATTCTATCTGTTTTTCATGTTTAGTTTAGTTTGTTTTGATTTTTCTGTCAAGTCTGTGAATCCTGAGGTAATGTTTAGTTTGTTTTATGTGTTTTATTGATTGTTTGCTGTCTATTATAGCTTGTATATTCGTTTAAATAAGTGTCGTCAATTAATTTGTTTGAAAATTAGAGGAAACAGGATAGTAGCTCATTAATACCCTCCATGTATGTTTGCCAGCACCACATCTGTATGCTAACTTATAATGAACCTGTTGAATATGTTCAGTTTTGTCTTTGATCTAGACTACTCATTCGTTCAGTAACCTCATGATCTTCATAGTCTGCTATGGAAGCCTGTTCATTACTGCTTTGGCCTTAGCTTGTTGACTGTTGACCTGTTTGCATTCTGGTTTTGAGTTGGTCAGGATTGGCTCCCAATATGACCAACTCATACCATTTGATTGGCACCCTTGTTTGATTGAGTTTGAATCATTGGTTGGACTTAGGCTGAGAATTGGGTATAACTGTAGAAGTTTAACAGATCAACCTGAAATCAGTGTTAGGCTTAAGTTAATACAGTCAGTTCAATGACTAGCTAAATTCAGAGGGGTTTATATACTGACTGTTAAGAGTTAGGGTAATACAATAATATGCAAGGGTTAAGGGGTAATTTTGGGAGTTTAGTAGCATGTTAACAGGCTGTAAAGCTGAGAACTACCTAGGGGTCATTTGTTAAACTTAGTTTAATTGTCATTGGGGTACATAACATAAGGGCATGGGTTTATTTGAATACTATAACCCCTCCCATGACTCTTGATTAAAACAAATAGGACAAGCATGGGGAACAATATAGTGGGTATCAAGAAAAGACATTTAGGCATGGGGAATTAAGGGGTATGGGCAGAATAAAGGCTGAAGGTATCAAGGCAACTTGGCTGGCCTGGGTTGGATTATAAATAGGCTGATTTAGAGTTAAGAAGGGGTTGGACAGTTTTAAGTTGGTAGAGGAAAAAAAAAAAGCAAAAAAACAAGGCTGATCTTTCCACCTTTGGTTGGATATCAGAAATTACGAGAGATAGAATGTTAAAGCTGAACTTCTACATTAAAGAGTTTCAGGCTACTTTTCTTGAGTGTTTGACAAATCAGAAACTACCATTTTCTTGCACCAGTCTGTTTTGTTGGGATACTGCTGGATTTCAGCTTAGTCTTTCCTGGGTTCTCTATTTGTTGAACACTGTTTCAGTCAAGTGCCTTGGTTTTCTGTTGGTTTGAAAGTTCACTGGTCTTCTGCTTGGTTTAAATCTATCGCTGATTTCTCCTACTGGTTATTATTGGATTTTTTTTGCTGGGTTTGCTGTTGGTAACAAAAATCTGACTGCTGGGTTGTGTTGCTGTTGATCGCTGTTTTCCTGTTTGCCGTGTTGCTGTGTATGCTACTGCTTCCACTGATCATTCCTCTTCTTCTTTTGCTTTCCTATACCAGGTACACAACTGATACACTGGTCAATGTAGGCTGAAATTTGAAGCATGAATACAAAAAATGAAGAGTTGAAGTTATTTTGAATTCACTTTAGAAATATACTGAACATTAGTTGTATGTATGATAGTTCACTTTCTCTACTAGAACCATGTAGTTAGCTGCGATGTAACTGAACCTTTATACATATCATTTCGTTGGAGAACTCTATGTTTTGCTTATAATTAAAAGGGACTAATGTTGTAGTAGCCATGTTCTATTAGTTCATGATTGTTTGTCAAGAAGCATGTTAGGTACCCAATAGTTACTTCTTTAAACAAATGGCCTGTTTTCAAATTGGTAGGAATATTACTTGATTAGACAAGCAGTACTTTACATTTCAGCCCCCTTATAAATGTCAAACATATACAAAATAAGTTAACTAGGCTCAATTGGAATAAGGATGGCCCAGGTCGAGTTTCACGTTATGCACATTGGGCCTGGGCCCATAATATCTAAACGACTGCCCATACGCGCGTTCATGTTTCGGATTTTGCAAATCATATTCGGAACCCGACTATAACTAACTTGTAAGCATGTAAATAAAGTTGGATCGTTCTTCTTCTTTCATTATTAGAGACAAACTCAATAGAAAACATAGCCACTATAGGACGACCTTTTAAATAAAAAATGAGACGAGCCTCGCCAAATAAAACGCGTAGATTGCGGGGCCCTCACAAACATGTATGTGTTGATTACTTAGAACTCGGGATATGCCGTTTAGCGAACTCTACGGCCTTACCCAAAATAACAATACGTTAGTTTCTTTAGGACGCGTCTTAATTAATCTTACTTTCTTAAACTTGGGTGCACATTTATGTGACCCAAATCCAAATCTCAGCGGAGTCGAAACGTGTCTCTAATCACGGGTACATTGATTGTGACGTGGTTCGAGATGCGTGTCCATGACGTTGCAAATTCCTTTAAAAAATAAGAATGAGATGAGCCTCGCCGAATAAAAATGCAAAATCGCGGGGCCCTCAATAAATATTTGCTTTAAAATTGCTTAGACTTCGGATGGACCGTTTAGCAAAATTTCACGGCCCTACCCAAAGTAAAAATTACGCTAGTAGCCTTAGGCGCGCCTTTAATAATTTAATTTTCTTAAACTAGGGTGCACATTTATGTGACCCAAATCCAAATCTCAACGGAGTGGAAATGTGTCAACAACCACGGGTGCATTGATGTGACATGGTTTGAGATGTATTTCCATGATGTTGCAATTCTTGATAAAAAATAATAATAATGACAAAAGTGGTTAAAAGTTAAAACTTGCACATGAGCTCATAATTGTGTAAAATCAGATAAACAAGCCGAATATGACAGTTGAGCGACCGTGCTAGAACCACGGAACACGGGAATGCCTAACACCTTCTCCCGGGTTAACAGAATTCCTTATCCGAATTTCTGATTCGCAGACTGTAATACAGAGTCATTCTTTTCCTCGATTCGGGATTAAATTGGTGACTTGGGACACCCTAAATCTCCCAAGTGGCGACTCTGAAATAAATAAACAAATTCCGTTTCGATTGTCCTTTAATTGGAAAAACTCCTTCACCCCTCGCGGGGCGGAAAAAGCAGGTGTGACAGCTCTGGCGACTCTGCTGGGGATAAAAAACCCAGAATCTCTGATTCAGGGTTCAAGAATTCGAGCTTAGAATAATTGTTATTATTCGGCATTGTCTATTATCTGATCTTATTTTATGATTGGGCTTAAAATGTGCAAAATAATGTTTTTTACCGCTTTGATATTATTTGGACTGTATATATAAACTGTGCCGAAACCCCTCTCTTCTCTCTCTTGAGGAGTGCACGCTGGTCGTGACTTCTTTCTGTTAGTGTCATATACTAAAATAGAACGAGGATTTGGAGGAGTTGCAAAACCGGATGGCCCTTTGGTTACCAGTACCCAGCTCCCATCCTCGGCTCGAGTTGTCCGCTTGGGTAAGCCAGGTCTAGAACAAACACCTAGGTTTTAAAACTTAGTATAACAAAGCCTCATACCGGATCCCTAGTAGGAACACTTATTTGCATCATGTGCATTTGACTTAGGGGACTCAACACATGGGTTGAGTCCGTCTAGGAGTAGCAACCTGAAATGAAAAGACCATCCTGCTGCATCCTGTTTGCTTTATGCATTTATTTGCTTCAGACTTGCATGCTGACCGGCTTCGAAAAATCTGGAATATTAGAAAATTGTGAAAAAAAAGTGAAGTAACAGTGTAGAGAGTTAATTGCCTATTTTAGAAAAACCAATGCCCAAATACTGTCGAAATTCTGCCGAAATTTTGGGAAAATGAAAAAAGAAAAATGTTTTATTTTTTTAATAGTTTGTTTCACTCAAAAAGCAAAAGAAAAATAGAAAAAGAGTCTCTTATTTTTGGTTTGGAAAACAGGTTGGTCATTGTTTGTTACCAAAAAAAAGAGTCTTTGTTTTGTCTTATTTTCAAAATAGAAGAGGAAAAATAGCTTGTCGTGTCATGGAAAATGAAAAAAAAAGTATTGTTTCAAAAATTTGGTTTATGTTCTCTGCCCGAACTACGCCAGTTTGATTCTCGCAGAGTGTGAGATACGTAGACAACCCCCATCGAGTCCAACTTTCCCTTTTGCAAAAATAGGCAAAAAAATATCAAAACCTCAATTTTTCGTCATAAAGAAATCAGACGACTCCATTCTTGAAAAATGGCCGAATGTCCCTAAAAAGACGTCGGAAGGCTGTTTTTGCAAGAACGCCGCTCTTGCTCATTTTTTCTCAAGGGTTTCGTCCGGTTGGTAAAACACAGCTTTTAAATCTGCTTCGAAGTGCTGAAAGGCCGTATTGACAAGACCGGAGTTTTATTTAAATGTGTGTCAATTTTGGTTTATTCTTTCTTTGAGTCCCACGAGTCCTAATTGCCCCAAACCAACATGCAGAATGAGCACATGTCCAAGTTTGCCGGTAACAATTAGGAGCAAGATCTATTTGGAGTTGCCCTTATGGTGGGAGGATTTGAAAAAGTCAGAGCAAGACAAGATCAAACTGCATCTGGGAGGTCTGACCGGTTTGTTGAATGTCAGACCCAGATGCGACATCATAAAGGCTTTGGTTACATTTTGGGACCCGACCCACAATGTATTCCACTTCTCGGATTTTGAACTCACCCCAACCTTAGAAGAGGTAGCGGGCTACATGGACGTTACTGAGGGGTTAAGGCACAAATATCTGATCGCTTCGAGAGCCTTAAATTCGCACAAGTTCATGGATCTATTAAAGATAAGCAAGGGAGTCCCGTACTCTGAGTTGGATAGGGGTTTTTCTACTCTGCAATTCACATACTAGAGGTACGGGCATATAGGAGGGTTCGATGATCCGGAAAGCGGTGTTTGCAGTAGGGGAAATCAGACAAAGTGGGATGAACATAGGCGGTTCGCCTTCATGGTAGCGTTCTTGGGCATTGTGGTGTTTCCTCGGAAAGATAGAAATATTGATTAAAAGGTGGCTGGAATCGTCAAGGTCCTGATTACCAACAACAAAAGCACGTTTGTTCCTATGATAGTGTCCGAGATATACCGAGCTCTCACAGCCTGCAAAGTCGGGGCAGATTTCTTCGAAGGATGCAATTTGTTATTGCAGATGTGGATGATCGAGCACTTATGTCATCATCCTCAGTGTATGCACTATATATCTACGAACGAAGGCTGCATCAAAGGATATAACCCGAGGGTTTCAGGGCTCAGATTACCGGAAGGGTTTGAAGACTGGGTATCTTATCTCCGTGCCATCACCGCAGTACAAATAGATTGGACATTGGGTTGGATTCCTATTGAAGAAATTATGTATATGCCCGCCACTGGTCCTTACTTCTTCTTAATGGGACTCATAGGTATTCAACCTTATGCACCTTACCGGGTGATGAGACAATTGGGAAGATGTCAGGTGGTACACCCATACGAAGATCTCAGTATTTATGCAGTCGAGGTTAGCAACGACGGCCAATTTCATGAAAAGATAGTTCGTTATATATGGAGCGAATGCCAGTATTTGTCGGCAAATACTCGAGTGTGTGACCTATCCAGAGGTGAAGTCTCACCTTCTTATCTCGCTTGGCATAGAAAGAAGAGCACTGCGAGATACGAACCAGAACGGACAACCAAAAGACCTCACCTCCAAGATTTTGTTGAGTCATCACAAGAACAATGGGGCTGACTTGCAAAAGAAGAAAACTACAGGGCAGAAATAGGCAAGGTGAAACAACAGATTAGGGACCTGGAATTTGAAAACAATGTGCAAGTTGCTGCCGACAAAGGGGAAAAGAACAAGTTGGCCCAAGAAAATGGGGTGCTGAAGGCCCGAATCCGACAAATAAGAAAAGAGGCTGACAACCAACAAAGGAGTCGGTCGGACAACAGGTTGATAAATGGGCTAAAAAACCAAATCACCAAGTGTCAAAAAGGTTTAAAAAGATCGGAAGCTAGCGTGGCGAGAATGCAAGCCAGATGGGCAAGGGGTACAGAAGCGCGAGCAAAACATATGCGGCAAATAAAGAGGGACTATGAGGGGGCATCGCTATACTGAGAGGAACCATATCCACTCTCGAAGAGCGGATCTTCAGACAAGACCGAGATTCCTGAGCAGATAGAAGGCACTGTTATGATGTGATGGCCAGAATGGAAAAACAAATGGAGAGGTTCCAGGATCGACTCGCCGACAATGCTCAAGCACTGGGACTGAAAAACCGGCGAATAGAGCAATTATTCAGGGAAAGGGACAACATCTGAGGTAGGATTGATGAGATTGGGCACTACATTTACTTGAGATGCTTGGCATGTGAGAAAATGCCTCGTGATACCCTACTCGCCTCCGTCGTGGGCTACGTTCACCGAATCATGAATGAGTTGAAAAGCTTACAAAGGGGTCTCACCCCAAATCCCGCGGAAAGGCCGAACGATGCCTCACGAGCACCTAAGTTGAAATCCTTAATGTATCCCTAGTTCGAGTCTTGTTTATTGACTTTATGGGTCCGTTATCTTCCCATATGTTATTTTTTTTCTTTTCATCGAGTCAGGTTAAGAATTTTGGAATCTGTACTGTTGATGTTCTTTGTTTAAAATAAGTAGTTTGTAATAGCAAATTTTGGTGATGAATTGAATGATTCCAAAAGAATTTTGTGTCTTTACTTTGTGGCAGAACTACGCCCGGTCTGATTCGCGCGGGGACGTGATACGTAGGCAATCCACATAAGATTCGACCACCACTAAAAAAAGAAAAAAAAAAGAGAAAAAGAGAAAAAAAGAGGAAAAGAAAGAAGAAAAGAATAATAGAGAGAAAAGCAGAGGGAAAAACGGGGGGTTTCCCAAAACACTTTAAAGGTACAAATAAAGCAAGCCGGGATGACGCATGCGGTTGAAGTAAAAACATGTTAGAAATGGTTAACTGCTTAGGAGCATTGCATCCCCAACGTGCGATTACCAAATATGTTAAACTCTAACACTAACAAGTTTGTTGTTTTCCAGATATACCAGACAGTTAGTTGTTAAAGCGTTCTGGCATCACATCCTTATCAAACCAGATCCAAAGGACCTGTACCAATAATCATGACTATTCAGAAAACAGTGTTGAGGAAGAAAGGCCGGTAAGCCAGTTGCTGAAAGAGGCGATGGAAAAGATAGAGAGGATGGGATTGGAGATGAATGCGATGCAGTTAGCCTTGGCTAAAGTACAAAAGAGCCCTGAACCACCCGTTACTCTTACACTAGGGCATATGCCGGAATACCCTCACTCTGGCCCCTCAACAAGCCTCCCGAATCACCACTATTATCAGGGGAGAAGACCCTATGATTCCCAAGCTCCACCACCCCATCAACATCTCCCAACACCAAATGTTCCCACTTTTATGGGACCCACACCAGCCACGCTGCAAAGATCAACTAGTGAGCCGTTGTTTCAGGCTCACGATGCGCAGTACTATCCCCCTGAACCCACATTCAATGCACCAGAACCACATACCTATAATCCACACTTGGAGGTCCCGGCGGAGATTGAAAAGCAGTTAAGGTTCCAGAGCAGGATGAGGTAATGAGGAAGTTCAAAAGCCTGGAGCAATCCTTCAGGAGCATGCATGGATTGGGCAACCAGATTAGCGTGGCCTACTAGGATCTATGCCCTTTCCCGGACGTCCAACTTCCGGCAGGGTTCAAAATGCCCAAGTTTGACTTATACGAAGGGCACGGTGATCCTATAGCACATTTGCGGGGCTTTTGTAGCAAAATGAGAGGAGCAGGGGGCAAAGATGAGCTACTAATAGCTTATTTTGGTCAAAGCTTAATTGGATCGACATTGGAATGGTATACCAGACAAGATCCCAGCAGATGGTACACTTGGGATGATCTAGCGCAGGCTTTCGCGGGTCACTTTCAATACAATCTCGAGATAGTCCCTGACTGTCTCACATTACAGAGGACCGGAAAGAAGCCTGGGGAAAGCTTTCGTGAGTTTGGTTTCCACTGGAGAGAACAGGCAGCCAGGGTTGATCCTCCCATGAGAGAGCGGGAAATGGTGGACTACTTCCTGCAAACGTTGGATCCAACTTACTTTGGTCACTTGGTGACGACGGTTGGAAAATCCTTCAATGAAGTAGTAAAGATAGGGGTTATGAACCCTCCAGGGGCGGGCTTTCGAGGAAATCAAGCTGCTAGAAATGACAGGCTACAGAGACAGAGAGCCTTTACTGAGTTGGGAGAGACCTATACCGCCTTGTTCCACAAATTGAGGCAGCTAGGTTTGGTGAGTCCTGTCGAGCCTAGGGGGCCAAACCCCCCACCCCAAAATTTGGACCGATTGATAAGCTGTGAGTACTGCTCAGGAATGCTAGGGCATGAAACCGAAAAATGTTGGAGGTTGAGGCATGCAATACAAGATCTTATTGATGCCAACAAGATCGAGGTCCAGACGCCGGAGGCACCCAACATCAACCAGAACCCATTGCCAGTGCACCACGAAGCTCACATGATCGAGCTGGTGCACAAAGGAGGGGAACCCAAGAAACCCTCACAGACAGTGATGATGATCCGTGCCACTCCGAGAGAAAAGCCGACCGGTGGGGAAGCAGGGGTACAATTGAAGGGGGAAGATGTCAAGCCAGTGATGATATTAGGGAAGAGTCCATACACCGCAACAAGGAAACCAGAGCCAACCAATTTGGTAGTATCGGGAACATCATCCACACCCGTAGTTGTTGTGAAAGGGGTCTGCAGGGAACCAGCCATCATAAAGCTGGTAGTCCAATTGCCAGTGATTGATAGCAAGGCCGTGCCTTGGAAGTATGAAAAGGCAGTGGTAATGTACAAGGGAAAGCAAGTGGAGGAGGATAGTTGTGAGGCGCAGGGACTGACTCGATCAGGACGGTGTTTTGCTCCAGTAGAGTTGAGAAGGTCCAACCCAGCAGTAACAAAGAAACCCGTGTCAGAAGAAGAGGCGGAGGAATTCTTGAAAAAGATGAAAGTGCAGGATTATTCCGTTGTCGAACAATTGAAGAAAACACCGGCCCAGATCTCGTTGTTATCACTACTGATCCATTCGGATGAACATCGCCGGGCCCTGATGAAGATACTGAATGAAGCTCATGTGCCCAATGAAATTTCAGTAAACCACCTTGAAACGATTGCCAACAAAATTTTTGAGGTAAACAGGGTAACGTTCTCTGATGATGATCTGCCAGTGGAAGGCACAGAACATAATAAAGCTCTCTACTTGACTGTCAAATGTGAAGATTCGGCAGTTACTCGGGCGTTGGTGGATAACGGCTCAAGTGCCAATATTTGTCCATTATCCACCCTGAACCAGTTGAAGATTGACCATGTCAGAATCCACAAGAACAACATTTGCGTCCGAGGATTTGACGGAAGTAGAACGGACACCGTGGGGGATATTATACTTGAGTTAACCATCGGCCCGGTTAAGTTTACTATGGAGTTCAAGGTATTGGATGTTGTGGTATCTTATAACCTGTTATTGGGACGACCGTGGATCCACGCGGCCAAAGCGGTGCCATCCACCTTGCATCAAATGGTCAAGTTCGAATGGGACAAACAAGATGTCGTGCTGCATGGGGAAGACACTGCGTGCACCATGGGAGGCGCCATTGTGCCCTTCATAGAAACCAATGATGACAAAGGTCCCTGGGTTTACCAGATTTTTGATGCAGTGTCAGCAAACAAGATTCCCGAGGGTGAAAGCATTCCACACCCCAGGGTAGCTTCCGCAACCGTCATGATGGTTTCAGAGATGCTGGGCAATGGGTTTGTGCCAGGAAAAGGCCTGGGGACTGAGCTTCAGGGGATTGTTCAACCTGTCTTCTTGCCCAAGAATTTAGAGACCTTTGGATTGGGGTTCAAACCTATTGCGGCAGATGTAAAACGAGCGCGGAAAACGAAAAAGAGAGTTTGGGTTCTTCCCAAACCAATTCCGCGTCTCTCCAGATCCTTTGTTAGAGCAAGTGCCAAGGGATCACCGATCCCGAAAATTCTCGGGCCATTGATTGGGATGGACGGGGATTTGAATCGGAGCTTCGAAAGGCTGTTCGCTGATGTCCATGTAATAGAAGTTGGAGAGGGTTCCAGTAGAGCAGACATACAGTTTGTGGGGACTGAGGCCAATACCAACAATTGGACGGTTACTCCTCTTCCTACCCGGGGGGAGTCCTGGTAGTAGGCTTTGATTTTCTTTCTTGTTTTTTCGGATTATTCCAGGGTGTAATCCAAATCTCATTTTATTTTGTAAAGTGTGAACCCTGTTATCCCGTATTTTTAATAAAATTCTCTTTTCTTGTCTCATTTTAATTTTGTTTTGTTCTTTTCTCTTTCTGAACAGCTCACTTTTTACTGGTTCTAATGACATGGCATGCACAAATGGATCTTCGACTTAGTCTAATAAATCAATCTGACTCCGAATTAATTATACAAGAGATCGGTTATGATGATGAGTCCAAATATGATGAGGATGAAGCCTTCGAAGAAATAAACCAAGAATTGTGCCAATTCGAAGAGAAACCCAAGCCTAATCTGAATGACACCGAAGCTGTAAATCTAGGGATGCAGATAACGTCAGAGAAACCAAAATCAGCATCCACATTGAGCCAAACATCAGAGAGGAATTAATCAAAGCCCTCATTGAGTTCAAAGATGTTTTTGCATGGTCATATGATGATATGCCGGGATTAAGCACCGATCTAGTGGTTCACAAATTGCCCACTGACCCGGCATACCCTCCGGTCAAGCAAAAATTGAGGAAGTTTAAGACGAATATGAGTGTGAATATCAAAGAAGAAGTGACCAAGCAGCTGCAGGCGAAAGTCATTCGGGTCACTCGATATCCCGATTGGTTGGCCAATGTGGTACCAGTGTCGAAGAAGGATGGAAAAATCAGGGTATGTGTTGACTACTGCAATCTCAACAGGGCAAGTCCTAAGGATAATTTTCCATTGCCCAACATCCATATCTTGATCGATAATTGTGCTGGGCGCGAGATCAGATCCTTTGTGGACTGCTATACAGGATATCATCAGATCTTAATGGACGAAGAAGATGCGGAAAAAACGGCTTTCATTACGCCATGGGGAACTTACTGCTACCGGGTAATGCCATTTGGATTGAAGAATGCTGGGGCAACGTACATGCGAGCAATGACTATTGTGTTTCATGACATGATACACAAAGAAATTGAAGTGTACGTAGATGATGTGATCATAAAGTCTTGGCGTCAGGAAGACCATGTAGCAGACCTAAGGAAGTTCTTTCAAAGACTGCGAAGGTATGATATTAAGCTCAACCCGGCCAAATGTGCCTTCGGGGTTCCATCAGGAAAGTTGTTAGGATTCATCGTCAGTCGACGGGGTATTGAGTTGGACCCATCCAAGATCAAATCCATCCAGGATTTGCCACTGCCAAAGAATAAAACGGAGGTAATGAGTCTGTTGGGAAGACTAAATTATATCAGCAGGTTCATCGCTCAACTCACGACGACTTGTCAACCCATATTTCGGCTGCTGAAGAAAGATGTTGCGGTAGACTGGACGGCGGAGTGTCAAAAAGCCTTCGACCAGATCAAAGGGTATCTGTCAAATCCGCATGTGTTGGTCCAACCTGAGCCGGGGAGACCATTAATTCTTTATCTGATGGTCCTGGAGAATTCGTTTGGCTGCGTGTTGGGGCAACACGACATTACAGGAAGGAAGGAGCAGGCCATTTATTATCTTAGCAAGAAGTTTACAGTATATGAGGTCAAGTACACTCAACTCGAGAGGACATGTTGCGCCCTAACTTGGGTGGCTCAGAAGTTGAAGCACTATTTGTCCTCATATACTACTTATCTCATTTCCCGTTTGGATCCATTAAAGTACATTTTCCAGAAACCTATGCCTACAGGGAGGTTAGCAAAATGGCACATTTTGCTCACAGAGTTTGATATCGTCTATGTGACGAGGACGGCCATGAAAGCCCAAGCGCTGGCCGATCACTTGGCTGAAAATCCTGTTGATGAAGAATACGAGCCATTGGGGACGTATTTTCCGAACGAGGAAGTAATGCATATAGGTGAGCTAGAATTACCCGAGGAACCAAGTTGGAAGCTTTTCTTTGATGGAGCCGCAAACGCGAAAGGGGTTGGAATAGGAGCGGTACTCATTTCTGAAACAGGACGTCACTATCCTGTTACAGCTCAGCTACATTTCTATTGTACCAACAACATGGCCGAGTATGAAGCATGTATTTTGGGTCTGCGACTAGCTGCAGACATGGATGTCCAGGACGTTTTGGTCTTGGGAGACTCGGACCTCCTGGTGCATCAGATTCAGGGTGAATGGGAAACGCGGGATTTAAAACTCATACCATATCGACAATGTTTGCACGATCTGAGCAAGCAATTTCGATCAGTGGAATTCAGACACATCCCAAGAGTTCACAATGAGGTTGCCGATGCATTGGCCACCTTAGCATCAATGCTACACCACCCCGATAAAATTCATGTTGACTCATTGCACATTCAGGTTCGTGATCAGCACGCTTATTGCAACATGGTAGAGGAGGAAGTGGATGGCGAGCCATGGTTTTATGACATAAAGGAGTACCTCAAGATGGGGATATACTCGGAGCAGGCCACCGGAAACCAAAAAAGAGCCATTCGGCGTTTGTCAAATGATTTCTTCCTCAGTGGAGGAGTGTTGTACAGAAGAACCCCAGATTTGGGATTGCTAAGATGTATAGACGCCGGTCAAGCTACGACAGTTATGGTAGAGGTGCATGCTGGAGTTTGTGGGCCACATATGAGTGGATATGTATTGGCAAAGAATATTCTTCGAGCAGGGTACTATTGGCTCACTATGGAGCATGATTGTATCGATTTCGTGCGGAAATGCCATCAATGTCAGATACACGGAGATCTGATTCATTCTCCACCGACAGAATTGCATACAATGTCAGTGCCATGGCCATTTGTCGCATGGGGCATGGATGTCATTGGTCCTATTGAGCCGGCAGCGACCAACGGCCATAGGTTCATTCTGGTGACCATCGACTACTTCACCAAGTGGGTTGAAGCTAAAACTTTCAAGTCGGTAACCAAGAAGGCAGTGGTGGATTTTGTTCACTCCCATATCATCTGCAGATTTGGGGTCCCAAAAGTGATCATCACGAATAATGGTGCAAATCTTAACAGCAATTTGATGAGGGAGGTATGCCAACAGTTTAAGATTACACACCGCAATTCCACCCCATATCGTCCCAAGGCGAATGGAGCAGTTGAAGCAGCCAATAAGAACATCAAGAAGATACTGAGGAAGATGGTAGAAGGATCTAGACAATGGCATGAGAAATTACCCTTTGCCTTGTTGGGTTATCGCACTACAGTCCGGACTTCCGTAGGTGCAACTCCTTATTTATTGGTATACGGAACTGAAGCAGTAATACCAGCAGAGGTCGAAATTCTGTCCCTCCGAATTGTCGCTGAAGCCGGGATTGACGACGATGAATGGGTCAAAGCTCGACTAGAGCAGTTGAACTTAATAGATGAAAAAAGATTGGCAGCAGTGTGTCATGGCCAATTGTATCAGAAGAGAATGGCAAGGGCATACAATAAGAAGGTGCGCCCCAGAAAATTTGAAGTAGGGCAGCAAGTATTGAAACAGATCCTCCCACATCAGATCGAAGCAAAAGGAAAGTTCGCCGCAAATTGGCAAGGGCCTTATGTTGTGACCAGAGTGTTATCCAACGGCGCTTTATGTCTAACAGATATCGAAGGAAGATGCGTCGACATGGCTATCAATTCTGATGCAGTCAAAAGATATTATGCGTAATTTTTTTTGATTATGATAGTTATTGGTTCGTTTGTTTGTACTTGGTACTTATTGGATAATGAAATGACGGAGGCAATTCTATCTTCTATCCAAACACTTTTAACCTTTGCTTCCCCCTTTGAGCCTTATTTATTCTTTCATACCCCTCTTTTGGAGTCACTAAAAAAATATATGAAAAAAAAGGAATAAAAAAAATGAAACAAGATAAAGGTCACAAGAAAAACAAAGGAATCGGTGGGAACTACGTTTGACCTGATTCCTCAAAGAAGGATACGTAGGCGCCTCACGGCTCGGTCATAGTGTAACAAAAAAATAAAAATCCCCCAAGCAAAGAAAACTGGGGCAGAAGTTATGTTTTAAAGTTTCAGAAAGGGTCTGATTCCAAGAGTTGTAATCAAAGTTATTTTTTGATTTGATAGCTTTTCTTTTAACCCCACACAAAACCAATATCGATGTCCAAAAAAGACCTCCCGATCAGTATCCGAGAAGTGCCAAGTCATGCAAACAGAGGTCGGGAACAACACTCTGATCCCCAGCAAAGGAAGAGGATCATAAACTGGAAATGAATTGATAGCCGAAAAGAATCCCCAGCAGAGAGAGCCATATCAGCAGCACCCCAATCCCCAGCTGAAAAAATAAAATAAACTGAGAGAGTTTTGACGGTGAAAACCTTCACAGGCACCATAAGGCGACGAAAGATGAGAGAAATAAAACGAGAGAGTCTTATCGGTGAAAACCTTCACAGGCACCATAAGGCGACGAGAGCTGAGAGAAAGGAGAGAGTCTTATTAGTGAAAACCCCTCGAAGGGCACTATGAGGCGACAAGAGGAGATCGATAGAAAGAATCCGCATATGGCAAAAGTTAGGCGTCAGGTTATTCCCGGCAAATGAGGCCATTAGGAAGATTGATTGATACAAATAGACTGGGTCGATTAATCCGTAATGCACGACATGATCGTTGGGACCAGTCATACCGTCCAGATAAGTTCTTTCCTTTTCTTCTCCCCCAGCATTTGTTCAAAAAGATTTTTTTCTCTTTCTATCTTTTCTTTTCTTTGTCTAAAAATACTTTTTTTCCAGAAATTTGTTTTGAGAAGGATTTTTCAGAGTTTACTACCAGTGGCCAAAATGGTACAAAGCAAAATGCGAAGGTGACAGGCCAAAGACAAGGCAATAAGACAAAAGGCGTTTGTTGCAAGACCGAATGACAAACTGGCCTAGAAAGTTAAGGGGAACATGGAGAAAAGCGGAAAACAACGGTTGAGGAACTGATGGACCAAGTTCTAAAAGGATCCCCTGCAGAACTTCGATAGATCACTGACCAAGTTCCAAGATGGTCAGACAACACAAAAGGGAGAAGGAGAAAGAGAGGATTGATACGCAGCAAAATAACCCCAACAGTTATCCTCAATAACGTTATCCCCAGATAATAACATTTTATCCCCTACAGTACTGAGAGAAAATGAACTTTTAAAGGGAGTAGTTTTGGAGTTGAAGAAGACTCCCCCAGCATGTTTTGAAACAAAAAGCGGGGAAGGGATAAATGGAAAACCATCCCCAGCAGAAATATCATCCCCAGCAAGCAACTTTATCCCCAACCAGTTTTGGGAGCACAGAGCAAGGGAAAGGGAAAGGAAAAATCGTCCCCCAGTAGGAGTGACACGATCACTCACCATGTTAAAACTAACAAAATTTTCTTTGATTTCTACAGGAAAATAAAGGTTGATGATGGCAGAAATACATGCCACAAGGAAGGTCACCAAAACCGGGGCAGAAAATTTTCTGCCGTTGTCAAAAATTTTCTCAGAGGAACGAGGAAAGAAATTCAAATATTTTTATGTTTTTAGATACATAGACGCTCACCTGTATAATGAGAGGAATATTTTTATGTCTTAGATAAATAGGCGCTCACCTGTATAATGAGAGGAATATTTTCATGTCTTAGATAAATAGGCGCCCATCTGTATAACGAGAGGAATATTTTTATGTCTTAGATAAATAGGCGTCCACCTGTATAATGAGAGGAATATTTTCATGTCTTAGATAAATAGGCGTCCACCTGTATAACGAGAGGAATACTTTTATGTTTTTAGATAGGCGCCCACCTGTATAATGAGAGGATATTTTTATGTCTTAGATAAATAGGCGCCCACCTGTATAATGAGAGGAATATTTTCATGTCTTAGATAAATAGGCGCTCACCAGTATAATAAGAGGAATATTTTTATGTCTTAGATAAATAGGCGCCCACCTGTATAATGAGAGGAATATTTTCATGTCTTAGATAAATAGGCGCCCACCTGTATAACGAGAAGAATACTTTTATGCTTTAGATAGATAGGCGTCCACCTGTATAATGAGAGGAATATTTTTATGTCTTAGATAAATAGGCACTCACCTGTATAATGAGAGGAATATTTTTATGTCTTAGATAAATAGGCGTCCACCTGTATAATGAGAGGAATATTTTCATGTCTTAGATAAATAGGCGCCCACCTATATAATGAGAGAAATATTTTCATGTCTTAGATAAATAGGCACCCACCTGTATAACGAGAGGAATACTTTTATGCTTTAGATAGATAGGCGCCCACCTGTATAACGAGAGGAATATTTTCATGTCTTAGATAAATAGGCGCCCACCTGTATAACAAGAGGAATATTTTTCAGTCTTTGCATTTTCAGGTCTTGAAACCAGCAACTCACCAGAAAACAAAAGGTTGCAATAAGAGATCCCAGCGCAAATTCAAGCGCATGAGCCAAAAGGGAGATAAGACAAATCTCGAGAAGAGCGACTTTTGAACATCAAATTATTCCCAGCATAGCAAAAGCTTAATGAAGGAAGCCATATCCCCAGCGGACAGAACCAGATAGTGAGAATTGGTATTCAGAGAAGCAAAAGGCCGGTATCATCCCCGTCAGTTCTCGGAAGAAAGAAGCACTGGAATAGACGCAAGCCGACAAGAAAGCAAGGCGTCAAGAACAAATAGAAGATAGATGGGATCTTGTAATCCGTTATCTATCCTAGCTTCTTGATTTTTCTTTTAAGCACGGTGTAATAAGGAGATCGGTAAGCAGTAGTAACGGCATGCAGCAGCAGTAACAGCAAATCGCAGTCCCATGGTAGTCCCAGCTACCAAAACTTCCCGAACTACATTAAATTGATTCCCTTTTAGCCAGGGATATGTAGGAAACCTTTGAAGCAAAGATTCGGTTAAATCTTTTCAAAAAATGTTTCACACGGAGTCTTTCAACGAGCAAAGTCGCTCGTGTCTGCTCACTTTATCTTTGCACGAAATCTCTTTGTGCTTTCGGACAAAGAGGGGCAGCTGTGAGCACGTGATTTTTGCTTCGCGGAAACTACTCCAAAAGAAATCGAAAAAGTAAAACAAGTTACCTTCGGGTACAATTTTGAGAATTTGCGTGATGTTTTGATAATTATTTTGTCCGTAAATGCTCGTCTTGCTATAGTTAAAAATACAAAAATACATATTGCATGCATTTAGGAATTAGTGGTACATTTAGGAATTAATTAACCATAATTTGATTAAAAGAAAATCACAAAAAAATATGCACGTGTATTTCTTGTCATTGTGTGATTTTATTTTTTAATATTATGTGTTAATTATTATAGGTGTTAAATAATATGTGTGTAATTTTATTTTTTGATTTTATAATTTATTTAGGATTTTTGTTTAATTTTGATAATTAAAGAAAGAAGGAAAATGGGTGAAAATAAAGGAAATCGGAATTGGGCTACCCTAGTTGGACCCAAACCCAGGCCCAAAACAGCCCCCAGATCCGGTCCGATTTGGGCAAGCTTTGAGACGCCTCAAACGGCGTCGTATTGGCCCTTTTAATCAAAGCCGTTGGATTAAATCGATCCAACGGCCAAGATTTCATCCCCTTACCCATTACCTGAACCTGACCCGTTTCCCGGTTCGAACCGACCCCCCTACTTAAACCAAACGACGCCATGTTGGTTAACTCCCCTAATCCCAGCCATCGATCTTGATTGATCCAGCGGCCAGGATTAAACCACCCACCCCGTATAAAAACCCCCAATCCATCACCCCACGCCCCAAACCAAACACCCCCTCGCCTACTGTTCATCCTTGTCCCCAGAAACCCCTCCTCACAAACCCTAGCCGCCTTAGGATTCCCCCACCGTAAACCCGGCAACCACGACTTCGATGACTACCAAAATAACACCCCTGATGCACCCAACCACCCTGAACACGAATCCGTTAGCCTCTTGCATCATTCCCCATCGTCTCGAATCTTCGTTTGAAGGTTCGAACAAAAACCAGATCTACACCCATCGACCCCAAATTCATACCACAGCACCTCCTGACCTACCTCACACCTTAAACGCTGTTGGTTCCGTTCGAATCTGACCAGAGCTGAACGAATCCCAAATCAAACCACAAAGAACCCTAAAAAGACCAAAAGTTGAGGTTTGTCCGAATTAAAAGACGATGTGGGGTCTAATCGACCTTAGTCGAAGTGTTCTCAGTTGAGAACACTCGATTAAGGTCCATTCGACCCCAAAAATGGTCGAGTCCGAGTTCGACCCTGGGTCAGTTTTGATTTCGAATCCCTGAGGTAATTTTTCCCTTACTTATGTTCTCCTATGAATTCTATCTGTTTTTCATGTTTAGTTTAGTTTGTTTTGATTTTTCTGTCAAGTCTGTGAATCCTGAGGTAATGTTTAGTTTGTTTTGTGTGTTTTATTGATTGTTTGATGTCTATTATAGCTTGTATAGTCGTTTAAATAAGTGTCGTAAATTAATTTGTTTCAAAATTAGAGGAAACAGGACAGTAGCTCATTAATACCCTCCATGTATGTTTGCCAGCACCACATCTGTATGCTAACTTATAATGAACCTATTGAATATGTTAAGTTTTGTCTTTGAACTAGACTACTCATTCGTTCAGTAACCTCATGATCTTCATAGTCTGCTATAGAGGCCTGTTCATTACTGCTTTGGCCTTAGCTTGTTGACTGTTGACCTGTTTGCATTCTGGTTTTGAGTTGGTCAGGATTGGCTCCCAATATGACCAACTCATACCATTTTATTGGCACCCTTGTTTGATTGAGTTTGAATCATTGGTTGGACTTAGGCTGAGAATTGGGTATAACTGTAGAAGTTTAACAAATCAACCTGAAATCAGTGTTAGGCTTAAGTTGATACAGGCAGTTCAGTGACTAGCAAAATTCAGAGGGGTTTATATATTGACTGTTAAGGAGTAATTTTGGGAGTTTAGTAGCATGTTAACAGGCTATAAAGCTGAGGACTGCCTAGAGGTCATTTGTTAAACTTAGTTTAATTGTCAGTGGGGTACATAACATAAGGGCATGGGTTTATTTGAATACTATAACCCCTCCCATGACTCTTGATTAAAACAAATAGGACAAGCATGGGGAACAATATAGTGGGCATCAAGAAAAGACATTTAGGCATGGGGAATTAAGGGGTATGGGCAGAATAAAGGCTGAAGGTATCAAGGCAGCTTGGCTGGCCTGGGTTGGCTTATAAATAGGCTGATTTAGAGTTAAGAAGGGGCTGGACAGTTTTAAGTTGGTAGAGGAAAAAAACGCAAAAAAACAAGGCTGATCTTTCCACCTTTGGTTGGACATCAGAAATTCCGAGAGATAGAGTGTTAAAGCTGAACTTCTACATTAAAGAGTTTTAGGCTTGTTTTCTTGAGTGTTTGACAAATCAGAAACTACCATTTTCTTGCACCAGTCTGTTTTGTTGGGATACTGCTGGGTTTCAGCTTAGTCTTTCCTAGGTTCTCTATTTGTTGAACACTGTTTCAGTCAAGTTCCTTGGTTTTCTGTTGGTTTGAAAGTTCACTGGTCTTCTGCTTGGTTTAAATCTGTCGCTGATTTCTCCTACTGGTTATTATTGGATTTTTTTTTGCTGGGTTTGCTGTTGGTAACAAAAATCTGACTGCTGGGTTGTGTTGTTGTTGATCGTTGTTTTCCTGTTTGTCGTGTTGCTGTGTATGCTACTGCTTCCACTGATCATTCCTCTTCTTCTTTTGCTTTCCTATACCAGGTACACAACTGATACACTGGTCAATGTAGGCTGAAATTTGAAGCATGAATACAAAAAATGAAGAGTTGAAGTTATTTTGAATTCACTTTAGAAATATACTAAACATTAGTTGTATGTATGATAGTTCACTTTCTCTACTAGAACCATGTAGTTAGCTGCGATGTAACTGAACCTTTATGCATATCATTTCGTTGGAGAACTCTATGTTTTGCTTATAATTAAAAGGGACTAATGTTGTAGTAGCCATGTTCTATTAGTTCATTATTGTTTGTCAAGAAGCATGTTAGGTACCCAATAGTTACTTCTTTAAACAAATGGCCTGTTTTCAAATTGGTAGGAATATTGCTTGATTAGACAAGCAGTACTTTACATTTCAGCCCCCTTATAAATGTCAAACATATACAAAATAAGTTAACTAGGCCCAATTGGAATAAGGATGGCCTAGGTCGAGTTTCACGTTATGCACATTGGGCCTGGGCCCATAATATCTAAACGACTGCCCATACGCGCATTCATGTTTCAGATTTTGCACATCATATTCGGAACCCGACTATAACTAACTTGTAAGCATGTAAATAAAGTTGGACCGTTCTTCTTCTTTCATTATTAGAGATAAACTCAATAGAAAACATAGCCACTATAGGACGACCTTTTAAATAAAAAATGAGACGAGCCTCGCCAAATAAAACGCGCAGATTGTGGGGCCCTCACAAAAATGTATGTGTTGATTACTTAGAACTCGGGATAGGCCGTTTAGCAAACTCCACGGCCTTACCAAAAATAACAATACGTTAGTTTCTTTAGGACGCGTCTTAATTAATTTAACTTTCTTAAACTCGGGTGCACATTTATGTGACCCAAATCCAAATCTCAGCGGAGTCAAAATGTGTCTCTAATCACGGGTACATTGATTGTGACATGGTTCGAGATGCATGTCCATGACGTTGCAAATTTCTTTAAAAATAAGAATGAGATGAGCCTCGCCGAATAAAAATGCAAAATCGCGGGGCCCTCAGTAAATATTTGCTTTAAACTTGCTTAGACTTCGGATGGACCGTTTAGCAAAATTTCACGACCCTACCCAAAGTAAAAATTACGCTAGTCGCCTTAGGCGCACCTTTAATAATTTAATTTTCTTAAACTCGGGTGCACATTTATGTGACCCAAATCCAAATCTCAACGGAGTGGAAATGTGTCACAACCACGGGTGCATTGATGTGACGTGGTTCGAGATGTATTTCCATGATGTTGCAATTCTTGATAAAAATAATAATAATGACAAAAGCGGTTAAAAGTTAAAACTTGCACATGAGCTCATAATTGTGTAAAATCAGATAAACAAGCCGAATATGACAGTTGAGCGACCGTGCTAGAACCACGGAACACGGGAATGCCTAACACCTTCTCCCGGGTTAACAGAATTCCTTATCCGGATTTCTGGTTCGCAGACTGTAATACAGAGTCATTCTTTTTCTCGATTCAGGATTAAATTGGTGACTTGGGACACCCTAAATCTCCCAAGTGGCGACTCTGAAATAAATAAACAAATCCCGTTTCGATTGTCCTTTAATTGGAAAAACTCCTTCACCCCTCGCGGGGCAGAAAAAGCAGGTGTGACACACGGCCACACAAAGAATAACTCTTTATTAATTGAAGAGAGAAAGAAGAAGTTTTGGGATGTTCTACAAATGAAAATGTAGACCCCTATTTATAAGCATTTGAATGCCCTGCCGAGGTAAGCGCTTACATCATAAGAATGCCGATGTAAGCGCTTACATCATAAGAATATTGAGGTAAGTGCTTACATCACAAGAATGTCGATGTAAGCGCTTACATCATATTTTCATCTCTTTTTGATTTTTCTTTCTTTTGTTTTGTCTACTTTCACATACAACAACAGGTTTGGTCCTATCAATCTCCCCCTCAAACCTATGTTACATCAAGAAAGAAAATAAAGAAAGATTTGCTATTCTCTGGTGGCGCCTTCACTCTATCATTCTTGTAGGCTAACTGAGGCAGTGCACAGCCTCAGTTTGTCAACACCGACAACTTTGGTCAACATGTCTGACGGGTTCTTTGATCCTGGTATCTTCTGTAGGGAAAAAGTTCCTTCATTTATCAACTCTCGGATATGATGCTACCTCAACTGGATATGCTTCGATCTTGCATGAAACACTGGATTCTTGGCAAGATGAATTGCACTTTGGCTATCGCTGAAAAGCTCACAATTGTCCTGCTCTTTACCTAGCTCTTTAAGAAAATTCTTGAGCCCAATCATCTCTTTTCCAGCTTCTGAGATTGCCATGTACTCTGCTTCAGTGGTAGATAGAGCAACACTTTTCTAAAGTCTGGACACCCAACTAACAGCAGTACCACCCAAGGTGAACACGTAGCCCGTGGTACTTTTTCGACTATCCATATCGCCACCTAAATTTGCATCAGCAAAACCTTGTAAGATAATATTGCTCTTTTTAAAACAAAGTGTCATACCTGAAGTGCCTTTGAGATATCGCAATATCCATTTTACACCTTCCCAATGCTTCTTTCCTGGATCTGACATGTATCTACTGACAACTCCAATTGCATGGGCTATGTCAGGTCTAGTGCAAACCATAGTATATATCAAACTTCCTACTGCTGAAGCATACAGAACTTTGGATATGTACTTTTTTTCTTCATCTGTCTTAGATGATTGGTCCTTTGACAGATTTAGATGGCTTCCAAGTGGAGTGCTTCTGGTCTTTGCATCATGAAGACTGAACCTTCTTAGTACCTTCTGTATGTACTTTTCTTGAGACAACTTTAAGGTTCCTTCCGACCTGTTTCTGCTAATCCTCATCCCAAGCATTTGCTTAGTTGGTCCTAAGTCTTTCATTTCAAACTCCTCCGTCAGTTGTTGCTTAACCAAGTTGATCTCATTTATGCTAGATCCTGCAATTAGCATATCATCAACGTACAACAATAAAATGATATAGGATTCATCAAGATTTTTTATATAACAACAATGGTCCATCTCACATTGTGTGAAACCATTTTTATGCATGAATCCATCAAATTTATTGTACCATTGTCGGGGAGCTTGTTTCAAACCATACAAACTCTTCCTCAGCTTACACACAAGGTTTTCTTTACCAAAAACTTAAAAACCTTCAGGCTGCTTCATGTAGATATCCTCTTCAAGGTCACCATGCAAGAAAGCAGTTTTAACATCTAGCTACTCCAAATGCAAATTTTCTGCAGCTACGATACTTAGCACCAACCTGATAGTAGTTAATTTGACTACAGGAGAGAATATCTCGGTGTAGTCAATTCCTTCCTTCTAGTGAAAACCTTTTACTACTAATTGTGTTTTGTATCTCTTCTTACCATCATGCTCTTCCTTGACTCTGTACACCCACTTGTTCTGCAATGCCTTCTTTCCTTTTGGTAACTCCGTAAGTATCCATGTTTTATTCTTTTGAAGAGAATTCATCTCTTCTTTCATGGCTAGCTTCCACTTATCAGAGTCTATCACCTGCATTGCTTCAACAAAATGCTCTGGTTCTCCAACATCAGTAAGAAGTAAATAGTGAAGAGAGAGAGTTAACATATCTGGATCATTCGTGACTCTTTTAGATCTCCTCAATGTAGGTTTATAAGTAACAGAATCCGAATTTGATTCAGGTCCTGATTCCAGATTTGGTTCTAGATTTGATTCTATCTCTGGTTCCGCTTCAGGTTCGGCTTCTAGTTCTTCTTCAAATTCGGCTTCTGGTTCTTCATCTTCAATTTCAGAATCAGTTGTAATCCCTATAGCTACTTCATTTTCTGAGATTTCTTCTAACTCAACTGTTTCAGACATTGTCTGTTTGCTGGTGTTGGTTGGTTCTACTTCAAGCTTGTCCTTGTACATCACATTTTCATTAAATGTGACATTCTTGTGTCTTAGGATCTTTCTATTCTGATCATCCCAAAACCGATAACCAAAATTATCATCACCATAGCCAATAAAGAAACATTTTTTTTGCTTTAGGATCAAGCTTATCTCTATCATTAGAGTTTACATGCACATAAGCAACACAACCAAAAAATTTCAGATGTGAGAGAGTTACCTCTTTTCCTGTCCATACCTCCTTAGGAATTTCAAAATTCAGCGGTACAGAGGGTCCCCTGTTTATGAGGTAAGCTGCCGTGTTAACAGCCTCAGCCCAAAAATACTTCGGCAATCCAGAATGTATTCTCATACTTCTGGCTCGTTCATTCAGGGTTCTGTTCATCCTCTCAGCAACACCATTTTGTTCCGGTGTTCCAGGAACTGTCTTGATCATTCTGATCCCATTCTCCGAGCAAAATGCTTTGAACTCTTGGCTATCATACTCTCCTCCATTGTCAGACTTCAGACATTTTAACTTTAGACTTGTCTGATTTTCAACTTCAGCTTTCCATCTTTTAAAGGTAACAAATACATCAGATTTATTTTTCAGAAAATAAACCCATACCTTTCTTGTGGAATCATCAATGAAGGTGACATAATAGCGTGAACCTTCTAGAGAAGTTACAAGAGCTGGTCCCCACACATCTGTATGCACTAGTTCCATCTTCTCTTTCTTTGGCGTCCTTCCCACCTTTGAAAAACTAACTCTCTTTTATTTCTCGTAAATGCAATCTTCGCACAAACCTAATTCAACATGTTTTAGGTTTGACAACTTCTTTTTGGATGCCAAAAGCTTCATTCCCTTCTCACTCATATGCCCGAGCCTCCGGTGCCATAATGTTGTATCACGACCATGATCAACTATTGCTATAGCATCTCTTTCTATTGCAGTTGCATACAGTGTTCCTCTTTTGAAGTCTCGTGCCACAACCAAATTCCCTTTGGTTATCTTCCACGATCCGTTGCTGAATGTTGTTGTATATCCTTCATCGTCAATCTGACCCATAGATATCAGATTTTTCTTGAGGCCAGGAACATGTCGTACATTTTGCAATTTCCATAGTGTGCCTTGTGAAGTCTTTATATGAACTTTACCTTTTCCGGCAATGTCGAGAGGTTCGCCGTCTACTAGATAAACTTTCCCAAATTTTCCAGCAATATAATTATGCAATAATTCTTTGCATGATGTAGAGTGAAAGGATGCACCTGAGTCCAGAATCCAAGATTCGACTGGACTGTCTGCACAACAAATTAGTGCATCACCGACTTGTTCAACAATTACATTTGCAAAATTTTCTTCCTTATTCTTCTTTGGTTCTCTACATTGACTACTGTAGTGACCCTTTTTATCACAATTCCAACAAGTAATGTCCTTGCGATTTTTGGATTGTCCTCTTCTCCTTGACTTTGATCTGCCACGACCATAAATCTGTCCTCTTTGGTTGATTCTCCCCTGCTTTCGGTACTAAAAGCAGATCCTGGGGAATCACTTGATTCTCTTCGGTGAATATCTTCGCTTAGAACCAAGTCTCTAATATCATTCAATTTGAGTTTGGTACTTCCTGATGAATTGCTAACTGCAGTTACTGTTGCATACCAACTCTCCGGTAGAGATGATAGTAGAATCAATGCCCTGATTTCGTTATCAATTGTTATATTAACAGAACTCAATTGAGTTAATATTGTATTAAACTCATTGATATGTTCCGTGACTGATCCACCTTCTGTCATTTTTAAGTTGAACAATCGACACATCAAATAGACTTTATTTGAAGCAGATGACTTCTCATACATATTTGATAACGCCTTCATCAGGCCTGTAGTGGTCTTCTCGTTAATGATGTTAAACGCCACATTTCGTGTTAGCGTCAAACGAATCACACCAAGAGCTTGGCGATCTAATAGATCTCAATCCGCTTTGGACATAGTCTCCGGTTTCACCTCGGTCAGAGGTAAGTGTAATTTTTCTGGTACAAATAGTCCTCTATTTGCATTTTCCAGAATCCAAAATCTTTGCCATTGAACTTGTCAATCTTAACCTTCCCTTCTTCCGATGCCATTTTTCATAAAAACAATTTATGTGAATAGTGCTTGTGAATAGTAATGATGATCAATAGTGTCGCACTATTCTTGTGAATAGTACCTGCACCAATACTATACTTTTCTACCAGAATTACACTGTCTGTGCTCTGATACCAGTTGTTGAGGAAGCGTGTCAAGATAATATAAGGAAAAGGATATTTAGGAGAGAAACAATAAATTGCACAAGACAAGACAAGACAAGATTTACGTGGTTCTGCAATTTTTGTCTACTCCACGGCCACACAAAGAATAACTCTTTATTAATTGAAGAGAGAAAGAAGAAGTTTTGGGATGTTCTACAAATGAAAATGTAGACCCCTATTTATAAGCATTTGAATGCACTGCCGAGATAAGCGCTTACATCATAAGAATGCCGATGTAAGCGCTTACATCATAAGAATGCTGAGGTAAGCGCTTACATCACAAGAATGTTGATGTAAGCGCTTACATCATATTTTCATCACTTTTTGATTTTTCTTTCTTTTGTTTTGTCTACTTTCACATACAACAACAGGTTTGGTCCTATCAAATAGCTCATAGGGAGATCTTTTGTTCAAAACCTGTGTGGGTATCTTGTTGATGAGCTGTTTTAATGCATTCTCCCCAGAATCTGATTGGCACATTACTTTGAAGCTTGAGTGCTCTAGCCACATCAAGGATATGCCTATGTTTTCTTTCCACCACTCCATTCTGCTGTGGAGTGTGTAGACAACTACTTTGATGAACAATCCCAAGTGCTTTAAACAAGTCACTACACTGACTATTAAAAAACTCTATACCATTGTCTGTTCTCAATGTCTTAACCATCACACCAAACTGATTTTTTACTAAAGAAAGAAAGTCTTTCACCACAACAAAAACTTCACATTTGGACTTTAACAAACAAGTCCATGTATATCTACTATAGTCATCAACTAAAGTAACAAAATATTATTTTCTATCATAAGTTGCTACTTTGTAAGGACCCCATACATCAGCATGTACCAATTGAAACACACAGTTTGAACTACTGTTACTTATGGGAAAACTCAATCTACTTTGTTTAGCTAAAGGGCAAATTTGACAGTCCTTTTGCATCTCCAGACTCACTTTATTCTTCAAATCTGGCAAATGTTGCATAGCATGTGTAGAGGCATGCCCTAGCCTTTGATGTCATAGTGTGGTTGTTACTCCTTCTCTGTGAAATGAACTAGTAGCAACTACATCTCCTCTACTAAGTATGTAAAGTCCACTATCTTCTCTACCAATCCCCACCACCCTGCCACTGTATAGTCCCTGAAATACACAAAAATCAGGGAAAAAACATGCAGAGCAACATAGGTCCTTAGTCAGCTTGGATACTTAGAGTAAGTTGAACTTAAAGTTTGGCAAATATAACACATTATTAATTTTCTGGTTCCCTAAGATTGTAACATCTCCAGCATGTGTGATTTCAGATCTATCTCTTGTAGGTGTTTGTACTCCAAAACGATTTGTCATGACCCCAAATCTAACCACTATCGTGATGGCGCCTATCGTATTACAAGGCAAGCCTATTCCCAAAATATTAATACTAATTTGATTATAAGAATTTAATAAAATATTTCCAATAATTTAATTTTCTGATAAACTAAACCAACTCTAAATATAAATAATATAAAATACGGAAACGAACCCCAATCATCGGGGTGTCACTAAGTCATGAGCTTCTAAAACTATGAACTAAGATATATAAATTGTCTAACTGTCCAAAATAAGAAATGAAAAAAGGAGTAATAAGGTCCTGCGGACACTAGCAGCTACCTTGCAGGCTCCAAAGATAGCCGGCCTGAACTCAACGATCGCCGTGCTCTAACTCACCTGGATCTGCACATAAAGTGCAGGGTGTGGTATGAGTACAACCACCTCAGTAGTAACAGAAATAACTAAGGAACTGAGCAGTAGTGATGAGCTAAGTAAAACAGTCTAATTATTTATTTTCACAATTTTAAAAACAAATAAACATGAATAAACAGGTAAATTCAATAAATCAGTAAATACCACAAAGAAATTTAACAGATAAATGCAACAACAGCAAAAGTAAATGCAACTTCACAGCAATGTCACTCCATCACTCAACACTCGCACTCAGCACTCAGCACTCAATACATTCAACACTTTGCGCTCACTCGGGACGTGTACAGACTCTGGAGGGGCTCCCAAAGCCCAAGCGCTAAGCACGGATAACTCACGTGCCATAATATCAATACCTGGATCTGCACGGTCAACTCACGTGCTACGCGGACAACTCACGCGTTATGGTATCAATACCTGGACCCGCACGGTCAACTCACGTGCTACGCGGACAACTCACGCGCTATGGTATTAATATCCTCATAACCAGGCCCTTGGCCTCACTCAATCATGTACCGCACGGACAACTCACGTGCCATCATATCAATACTTGGATCCGCACAGTCAACTCACGTGCTACACAGAAAACTCACGCGCTATGGTATTAATATCCTCACAACAAGGCCCTCGGCCGCACTCAATCATGTACCTCTCTAGCCTCACCATCATCAATAAATAAGGGGATACAAACCACATCAAGTATCACAATATATTAGCAAATAATAGAAACTGAGGTAAACATGCACAATAATTTCTATGACCGAGTACAAGTAATGTGATCATGAATAAAGGCTAAGTATGATCTCTAACATGAAGGCAGACAAGTTCAACAACAAGTAACTACGTAAACACAGATGATGGCGGCCTCACGGGACGGACCAAGTCTCCATACCTCGAGGTATACACCCACATGCCCATCACCTAATGTGGGTATCACCTCCAAACAGTCACACGATATCAAATTCTCCAGGTTTATACCCTCAAAACCAGAGTTAAAACTGTTACTTACCTCAATAGTGTAAAATCCTACTCCGGGATGCCCTCGTCTCTGGACTCGATTTCCAAAAGCTCCGAATCCCAATCCATACGGTGAAAATCGCCTCCAAAATCGCCCAAATCCGAGCTCCCTAACTCAAAATATGACCGAATGAACAAATCCTTATTTTATAAATTTTTCTGTCAGCTATTTTGCCTCGTTTCTCATGCCAAACGATCCTAAAACTCGTATTTTATACCTCCAATGGATTCCTTGTGAAATTCTAGTCAAGTTAGGCTTTTGAATCACTCTATTGAACCTTATAGTGAATGAGATATGTAGGTTTTAATATTTGCAAATAGTGCCGATTTTTAAATACGCTGTCAGTGACAATTTCGTAATTAATCTGAAATATCTGGCAACCTAATTTATAGTAAAATGACCATAAAATTCTCATACGATGTCCACATCTGACGATTCATTTTGCTACTGGTCCGTAATTATGATACGGATCTAATGCTTTAATAAAAAAAAGAAATCGAAGATTATTTGTTCAATATGATATCATTTATTCTTGAAGAAACGACGTTGAAAAATAAGAAAAACGAGCGCAACACAACCCAAACCTATCTGAAACTCACCCGAGGCCCTCGGGACCTCAACCAATAATTCCAACAAGTCATATATCACTACCCGAACTTAGTAGAACCTTCGGAACACCCAAAACACCAAATCAACCTTAGATTCAAGCCTAAGAACTTCTAAACTTTCAAAACTCGCCAACGACGCCGAAACTTATCAAACCACGTTCGAATGACCTCAAATTTTGCACACACGTCATAAATGACACTACGGATCTACTTCAACTTCCGGAATTCCATTCCGACCCCGATACCTAATTTTCACTGTCGACCAAAATCGCCAAATTTCTAACTTTCGCCAATTCAAGCCTAATTCTACCCCGGACCTCCAAGTCTAAAATCACCCAACGAAGCTAACCGAATCATAAAAATCCAAATTCAAATTTGATTACTCATAAGTCAACTACCGGTTGACTTTTCTTACTTAGCTTTCTAACTAAGAAACTAAGTGTTCATTTCACTCCAAAACTACTCCGAACCCAAACCTACCAACTAGATACAACTCAACACAGCTAAACAACACATAAATAAGCATAGATGGGGGAAATGGGGGCTATAACTCTCAGAACGAACGACCGGGTCGTTACATCCTCCCCTTCTTAAACAAACGTTCGTCCTCAAACGAGTCTAAAAATATACCTGAAGTCACAAATAGGTGAAATCTTCAGCAATACCTTCTCATCGCATTCAAATCATATGAACTCATCTCGCGGTCACATCATACTCATCACGTATCCATCCAACTACCATTTCCACTAATAGAGACACTACCAGACATTTAAGTCTACAAGCACGCGCTCACACAATTAACACCTCAGTGCTCAAGCTACAGTCAAAACCCGGCCTCAAGTCCTCCAGACTAGCCCAACATCAACACACATAAATCACCCCTCACACCTTATCCAGGGAATCATGAGTCGTTATTGCACAACTGATACTGAGTGTTCATCTGTACATATGAATGCATGGAAGGAATTCAAAGAGTTACACTTCAAAATGAATCAATATTGCACGATAAGAATTGAAGAAGGTGAATTTTTCCTAAAGGTTCTGCAGCCTCTCGAAGATAAGTACAGACGTCTCCATACCGATTCGCAAGACTCTACTAAACCCGCTCATGAATCGTGAGACCTATGTAACCTAGACTCTGATACCAACTTGTCACGACCCAAAATCTAACCATGATCATGATGGCGCCTATCGTGTTACAAGGCAAGCCTATTCCCAAAATATTAGTACTAATTTGATTATAAGAATTTAATAAAATATTTCCAATAATTTAATTCCTGATAAACTAAACCAACTCTAAATATAAATAATATAAAACACGGAAACGAGCCCCAAATATCGGGGTGTCACTAAGTCATGAGCTTCTAAAACTATGAACTAAGATATATAAACTGTCTAACTGTCCAAAATAAGAAATGACAAAAGGAGTAACAAGGTCCTGCGGACACTAGCAGCTACCTTGCAGTCTCTAAAAATAGTCGGCCTGAACTCAACGATCGCCGTGCTCTAATTCACCTGGATCTGCACATAAGTGCAGGATGTAGTATTAGTACAACCACCTCAGTGGTAACATAAATAACTAAGGAACTGAGCAGTAGTGACGAGCTAAGTAAAACAATCCAATTATTTATTCACAATTTAAAAAAAAATAAACATGAATAAATAGTTAAATTCAATAACCCAATAAATACCACAAAGAAATTTAATAGATATATGCAGCAACAGCAAAAGTAAATACAACTTCACAGCAATGTCACTCCATCACTTAACACTCGCACTCAACACTCAATACACTCAACACTCTGCGCTCACTGGGGGCATGTGCAGACTCCGGAGGGGCTCCCAAAGCCCAAGCGCTAAGCACAGACAACTCACGTGCCATAATATTAATACCTGGATCCGCACGATCAACTCACGTGCTACGCGGACAACTCACACGCTATGGTATTAATATCCTCACAACAGGCCCTCGGCCTCACTCAATCATGTACCTCTCCAGCCTCACACGTGACATCATATCAATACCTGAATACGCATGGTCAACTCACGTGCTATGCGAAAAACTCACGCGCTATGGTATTAATATCCTCACAATCAGGCCCTCGGCCTCACTCAGTCATGTACCTCTCTAGCCTTACCATCATCAACAAATAAAAGGATACAACCCACATCAAGTATCACAGCATATTAGCAAATAATAGAGACCGAGGTAAACATGTACAATAATTTCTATGACTGAGTACAAATAATGTGAGCATGAATAAAGGCTAAGCATGATCTCTAGCATGAAGGCAGACAAGTTCAACAACAAGTAACTATGTAAACAAAGATGATGGCCATAAGGCCTCACGGGACGGACCAAGTCTCCATCCCTCGAGGTATACACCCACACGCCCGTCATCTAGCGTGGGTATCACCTCCAAACAGTCACACGATATCAAATTCTCAGGGTTTATACCCTCAAAGCCAGAGTTAAAATTGTTACTTACCTCAACAGTATAAAATCCTACTCCAGAATTCCCTCGTCTCTGGACTCGGTTTCCAAAAGCTCCGAATACCAATCCATATAGTGAAAATCGCCTCCAAAATCGCGCAAATCCGAGCTCCCCAACTCAAAATATGACCGAATGAACAAATCCTTGTTTTATATATTTTTCTGACAACTATTCTGCCTCGTTTCTCATGCCAAACGATCCTGAAACTCGTATTTTATATCTCCAATGGATTCCTTGTGAAATTCTAGTCAAGTTAGGCTTTTGAATCACTCAATTTGACCTTATAATGAATGAGATATATAGGTTTTAATATTTGCAAATAGCGCAGATTTTTAAATACGCTGTCAGTGGCAATTTCGTAATTAATCTGAAAAATCTGTCAACCTAATTCTTAGTAAAATGACCATAAAATCCTCATACGATGTCCAAATTTGACATTTTTTTTGCCACTGGTCCGTAATTACGATACGAATCTAATGTTTCAATAAAAAAAGAAATCGGAGATCATTTGTTCAATATGATATCATTTATGCTTGAAGAAACGACGTAAAACATAAGAAAAATGAGCGCAACATAACCCAAACCTATCTGAAACTCATTTGAGGCCCTCAGGACCTCAACCAATAATTTCAACAAGTCATATATCACTACCCGAACTTAGTCGAACCTTCAGAACACCCAAAAAACACCAAAACACTAAATCAACCTCAGATTCAAGCCTAAAAACTTCTAAACTTCCAAAACTTGCCAACGACATCGAAACCTATCAAACCACGTCCGAATGACCTCAAATTTTTCACACACATCATAAATGACATTACGGACCTACTCCAACTTCCGAAATTTCATTCCAACACCGATACCTAATTTTTCACTGTCGACCAAAATCGCCAAATTTTTAACTTTCGCCAATTCAAGCCTAATTCTACCTCGGACCTCCAAATTATATTTCGGACATACTCCTAAGTCTAAAATCACACAACGAAGCTAACTGAATCATTAAAATCTAAATTCGAATTTGATTACTCATAAGTCAACTACCGGTTGACTTTTCTAACTTAGTTTTCTAACTAAGAGACTAAGTGTTCATTTCACTCCAAAACTACTCCGAACCCAAACCTACCAACTCGATACAACGCATAAATAAGTATAGATTGGGGGAAATGGGGGCTATAACTCTCAGAACGAACAACCGGGTCGTTACACTATTCTGTCCTTCTACAGGTCTAATAAAATCCAATACACTCTTGCAAAATGTTATGTGGTGTGATGCACTTTAGTCTATTACGCAATCATATACACATACATTGGATACATTAGACACCAGTGACACAATACCTGCCATGTTTGAAGATCCAGTTAACTCTGATGGGCCTGCACTCCTTTCTTCTAATGAAGTTTTCTCCAACAGGCTTACCAACTGTTTGTACTGTTCTGCTATGAGGTAGTTTCCCTGTGGCTGACTTCTGGCTTCAACACCTGCATCTGTGTTAGCAAAAGTTTTATATGTACCTAGTTGCCCCTTCTTCTTGCTTTTGAAATCCGGAGGATAGCCTATTATTTTGTAACAACTTTCCTTCAGATGGCCTTTATAACCACAATGCTCGCAGATCAGCCATGGCTTCTTGCCTTTAAACATCTGACCCCTTCCTGCTAACATTGTTAGTGGTTCCTTATTTGTTTCTACAACACCTAGTGTTCTTTGACTCTCCTCATGTATAGCTACTGCATATGCTTGATTAACTGATAAAACTGGCCTTCTATGCAGTATATTGCTCCTTACTTGACTGTAACTCTCATTGGGTCCCATGAGAAACTGCAGCAATCTTTGCCTCACTAGATGTTCCACATAAGGCCTCGATTCTTCACAGTCACAAGAAGGTAATGGGGCCAAAATGTCTTAACTCATCCCACAGATCTTTCATTTTTGAGAAGTATGAGGTAAATGATTCAGTTCCTTGCTTTAGGCTTGCAATCTCAGTCCAAAGTTGATAGATTCGAGTCAAATTATCCTTGACAAACCTCTCTTTGAACTCATCTCATACCTTCTTCGCATTAGAAGCATACATGATGCTAGGTACCAACTCACCTGCTATAGTGTTGCTCAACTAGGAAACCACAACAACATTACATCTTTCCCACTGTGTCTCCAATTCTCCTTTGTACAATCTCTTTACACATGTACCGTCCACAAACCCTAGCTTGTTCTTCACTAACAGTGCAACCTCCATTGCTCTGCTCCATAGGGCATAGTTTTTCGGCCCTGTGAGCTTCAACGAGATCAATGTTGTGCCAGGTGCATCTGAATCTCGAAGAAATAGTGGGTGATTGTGAAATTTCATCTGTCGCCATAACTGAGCTCAAAATTCTGCAACTTCAATCACTCCGATCTGCGCAATTACAGCGATCGAGGCTCTGATACAATGTTAATTTGTTGAATCTACACAATGATCCTAGCTTGATAGCATGCAATTGAATTCAGAGAAGAATCATGAAAGATCTAGAAGAAGAAAATGAAGAGAAGACAATTCCATTTTTGCTTCTGTTGAAGAAGAAGAAAGAATACAATTTATTTTTGGAGGGGCACTGTTTATTTAACAGAAACCACGTGCCCCTTCCTACTCTCTAACATTATGACCCTCAACTTATTTTCTTTACACTTAGGTCCCTCAGTTAACTTCCTAACTAACTAACAATTAACTCTAACTAGTGTTGTTGATATATACATAGATTATATATTAACTATGCATATATTATACCTATCGACTATTTTTAATTTAAGGATTGGATGAACAACTATTTGGGTTAACTCTTTAATTTTTAATTTTTTGTAATGTAAATAAAACTTGATCACAGAATTCACTATTACTGGTATGGGTTCGTTTCCCTCGACTTCCAATTCTTCTTCACGATTAAAAACTTTGAACAAAATAGTAGAGATGATGAGTGTTATATTGACACAAATTTTTTTTTCTTTTCTTTTTGGGAAAATAATGTAGGTTGGATGTGTATTGATTTAATTAGTGATGGAACCAGGATTTTAAGTAACTATTAATAAGAGTTTAATGTAAAATTGTTTGACAATGAATATAAAAAAACTCGAGTCGAAAATAGTGAATTCACACACGCACCCATGCTTGCTTTTCTCCCTGAATTTTTCTTTCAATCAAAACGTTTAATTATTTCATTAGGGACATTATATGTCCAAAAGAGTAAAAAAAAATGTCATTTACAATCCAACTTGAAAACGTCATACTCTCAAGAAATTCCATGAACCAAGGAAATAGAAATTTTAGTAAAATTATGTGTAATCGTATTAATCATACTAGGAATATACACAAAGTCGACATGATTTAAAGTAAAAGACATATGCACAGGGGCGAATGTAGTGTGTTAGTGACATATTCAATTGAACTCATAACTTTTGATACTGACCAAAAAAATTAGTATATGCAAAGACATGTGTCTATCACCAACTTCCCACGGTATATGTATAAAAAAACGAAATATGTAGCTATCACCAACATGTGGAATGCCATCTGATGTTGTACCACTTATATAGGAATTTGAAATTGCCTCACTTAAAAGGGTAATAAAAACAATTATTAAAGCATTTATTCCACTTTTTCCTCAATTATTACAGCATTTATTCCACTTTTTTCCTTCTATAGAGGGTAAAAGTAAAACATTTACTTTTCATTTTTGCGGGAAAAAAATTACTTCATTACTGAAAGAAAAGTGAACATTTCGGATGCTTTTTTCTGCTATGTGACCATTATGGCTTAAAAAATGCACACAACCTTTGGTCATAACAATCTGGTCAAATGCACTATTGTTATTTTTAAGTGAAACTAAATAAACACCCCATGAAACAGGCTGCTTACAAGTGGCACGAGGAGAGGAACAGATGGGTGGAAAAAACCTATACTTCCCAGTTCCCACATAATGCATGTATTATTATTATTATTATTATTATTATTATTATTATTATTATTATTATTATTATTATTATTATTATTATTATTGTTGTTGTTGTTGTTGTTGTTGTTGTTGTTGTTGTTGTTGTTTTATTTTCACTACCAAACGTATACTCCCTCCTATCCACAATAAGTGACCATTTTACCTTTTTATTTTGGTAAAAAATAAGTGTTCATTTACATAATCAAGAAGAAATTTTATTTTATTTTTTCCAAAATTTACCCTTATTTACATATTTCAATGTGTCGAAGCAACAATTAATTAATGTTAATTTAGTGAATATATTTTTTTTCTCTAGGAGTTCGTATTTCCTTAATGGGTGTACCAAAAGTAAAATGGTGGTCACTTACCGGAAAGAGTATTATTTTAGCATGATGATGATATGAGTTGAGCATAACAAGAAAGAAGTAAGGATTCATATCGCATACCCCAACTTTATTTGGGATTAAGGCATAATTATTATTGTTGTTGTTGACTTATCTAATACAACAAAGGATGATTTGTTTGGAGGGATTAAGAGCTTGTTTGGATTAGCTGATTGTAATGAATATCATTCTTAATTGCTGAAACTGATTTTTTAAATAACATTTACGTGTTTGGATAGACATGCTGAAACTGATAATAGGCAGTTGATGTGTTTGGTAGAAAAATACGGATAAGTTACTCTTTTATTAAAATTACTAAAATATCCTTTAAACACTTTGCAAAAGATTATAAATTAAAAAAATTCTTTGTAAAGAAAAAGATAAACAATGAATATGGAATGAAAGAAAGAAAGAAAATTTATTTTGGGAAAAATATTTTGTGAATTAAAAAATATTACTAAGGATAAACTAGCAAATACCTTGGTCAAACTAAAAGTGTTTATAAGCTAAAAGACCATAAGCTGGGGGTAACCAACTTATGACTTATGATTGATTTTAGCTTATAAGCACTTGGCTTATATACACTTTGGATATTTACCAAATGCGTAGATAAGCCAAAAGGTGATTATAAAATAGTTTGACAAACTTATAAGTTTAGCCAAATACCATCTAAAAACATAATCACTTTTAAAAGATCATATAAGTAATATTATATTGATTTAATCAATATATATTAAAAACTCGCGCAATGCAATATTTGGTTGATGATATAACAAAAATAATTTCCAAATAGCTAATTAATTTAAATTGCGATATTAGATAGTATTTACGTGAAGTAATGCAGAAATGATATCGCAATTTAAATTAATTAGCTAATATGGCAGATTTCGACCCATACAGAAATTACATACTTTAAAGTTATTTTGTGTATATATAATTTCACAAAAAATTATTGTTACGACACCTAGTTTCTACGACTAGGTAAGCCTAACATTTGCCGAAATGAAATAAAAAACATAAAAGTTAACAATTAACAACAATAGATAATTTAAATAAGCATTTGAGATGCCGCTCGGCATATACAATAATCAACTCTCGAAATATATACAACTCTCCCAAGACCCGAAACACCTTAAGTCAGAAGCTTCTAAGAATTTCTAACTATTCTATACATCAATGTCTAAAGAAATAAGGGAAGAATCGACATAAGGGGATAGAGGAGGACTCCGAGGTCTTCGGTCGCGACAGATATACCTTGAAATCTCCTGAACACCAGCAACCGTGCAACTAAACTCGAGGCTGGTAGGAGGTACCTGGATCTGCACACGAAAAACATGTGCAGAAGAGGCATGAATACACCACAACGGTACCCAGTAAGTGTCAAGCCTAACCTCGGTTACGTAGTGACGAGGTCAGGTCAGGGCCCTACTGGAAGACTAAAATTTAATCGGAATGAAATCACAGAAAGGATAACAGTATAGTACACAAAATAGCAACAGGGGATCTCCCGAGATACCATCTCGTAGTCCCAAACGTAAATGTGTAGGGGGATCTCCCGGAATATCGTTCTGTATTCCCAAAGTAAATGTGCAAGGGATCTCCCAGGATACCGTCCCGTAGTCCCAAAATAAATATGCAGAGGGATCTCCCGGGATACCGTCCCGTAGTCCCAAAGTAAATATACAACTCAAACAATAGAAATAACGGCTACAACACGAAATCCTACAATTTAGACTAAGTACAAGTCAAGGGAGAAGCAAGGAATTCACTAAGCATGCTGCACAGAGTTCAGATAAGCAATTAAGACACGTAGATATGCTATTCTAAACTAAACATGATATATATACACATGCTAGTATAACCCGATTAAAGTGAAACAGGTTATTACTAAGTAAAAAATCAGGATTTTTTTCAACAAATAGCCCATGTACACACTCATCACCTCGCGTACACGTCGCTCTTATATCATAACAATACCAAATCCTAAAGAGATTTTTCCCACACAAGGTTAGGCAAGCCACTTACCTCGAACCAAGCTCAATCACTCGATAACAATGTCTTTTCCATGAATATCCGACTCCGAATGACACAAATCTAGCCAAAATCAATATCATATCTGTCACACCTCCTTTTTCGCCCGCGCCGCCGCAAAGGGGCGTGGAAGGGAGTTTTTCCAATTAAGGGACAATCGAAACGGGATTTATTTATTTATTTCAGAGTCGCCACTTGGGAGATTTGTGGTATCCCAAGTCACCGGTTGAATCCCGAATCGAGGAAAAGAATGACTCTGTTTAACAGTCTGCGCACCAGAAATTCGGATAAGGAATTATGTTAACCCGGGAGAAGGTGTTAGGCATTCCCGAGTTCCGTGGTTCTAGCACGGTCGCTCAACTGTTATATTCGGCTTATTTATCTGATTTTAACAATTATGTACTCAGTGTGAATTATGTTTTTTTTTCTTGCCGCTTTTATTATTATTATTGTTATTTTTAGCAAAGAATTGCAACGTCGTGAAAACGTATCTCGGACCTCGTCACAATCAATGTACCCGTAGTCATAGACACGTTTCGACTCCGTTGAGATTTAGATTTGGGTCACATCAATGTACACCCGCGTTTAAGAAAGTAAATTAATAAAGGCGCGCCTAAAGCGACTAGCGCATTATTATTTTTGAGAAGGCCGTGAAGTCTTGCTAAAACGGCCCATCCGAAGTCTAATTAATTATTAACCTTTTATTGAAGGCCCCGCAACTTGCATTTTATTTGGCGAGGCTCGGCTCATTTATTTTTTAAAGGGCAATCCTAAAGTGACTACATTTCTATTAAGTTTGTCTCTAAAAGAAACGAGAAAAGTCTTAATTAATTACATGCTTGACAAGTAGTTATTGGATTACAGTAGATGATAACGGTAATTTACACTCGAACTCGTAAAAATGGAGAAATGTTTCGTGCCTTTATTCTATAAGTGAACTACTAAAGCTGAAATTACAAAATGCATACAAAATTGTCAAGATATTCAAAACAAACTGACCATTCTCCAAATTGATTTAAACTAACATTCTTAAAATGGATTTAAACTATTGGAATTAACGGCTAGGAAATGTTATCAACACGGATTCGAATATTGGCCTATATGCTGCATAACGGAATCAAACACTGCCTATTTAAAATCTGCCTCAAATGCAAAAGAAAGCTAGAGATGAAATATGGCAACTAATCCCTTAACTTATTTGTTCATTCTACAAATCACATATTTAACTACATGGAGTCTGTAATTGACAACTACAAACTATAGTTTGAAAACCAAACAGTTCCGGTTAAATACAAGACTACGTCATGCATTCCAGTTGAGTTATAAAACTAAACTATATAAATACTTGTCACATATCTTATTAAACTATAGATACAACACTAATTCATCAAACACCCTAGCATTTCATTTCACTTTCACATCTCACAGCCACATCAGTATTGATTTGAAAGTGTACCTGGTATTGAAATAAAAGAAAAGGAAGATGAGAAATCAGCAGGGCAATAACAGTGCAGCAACAGCAACAACAACAACCAGCAACCAGGAGATTTAAAACCCAGCAATAAACTCAGAAATCCAGTTGCAATTTCAGAAATACAAGGCAGCAACACAGATATACCAGAAACAACAATAAATAACCAGTGCAGACCAGAAATAACAAACTCAAAAAACCACTTTGGATCCTTAATGAAATCCCAGAAACAAACCAGCAATCACAAACAGAACAGTAGAACCAAAAGTGCAATCAAACAACAAACTTTGATTTCTATTTTTTAAACTCTCCAAGAAAGAAACACTTTGAACTTTTTATTAAACACTAACAAAACTGATTCTGATTTTCAGAAGTGAAAGAAAACCAACTCTCCAACTTTTTTTCTCTCTTTTTTTTTTTTTTTTAATTACTGAACTTTTAGGTGTTAAAAATTCAGCCTATTCAACTCTAAAAATTACTGAATTCTGATGATAAAATCCAACAGGTTTTTAACTTGAACTATGAATATTTTTCCTTTCTTCAAAGTTCAGCTTCCATTCACTCTTAAACTCTCAAAGAGAAACTGAATATTTTAGCTTTCAAAATGCTGTCCAAGACTGCCTGAAGAACTGATTTCCTTTTTAGTATTTTTCAGAAGATGTTTTTTTTTCTTTCTTAGTCCTCTCTATGTCTCTCCCCTTAAACTTGTGTCAACCTCTTCTTATTTATATCCAAACTTGAAGCACTTAAATTAATCCCATCATCTTCTCCTCATCCCCCTTTTGAATCCCACTACTTAATGTTTTGTCCCCCACTATATTAAACAAATATATTAGTTCCCACTACCACATATCTTTTCTTTATTTAATTCCCTTATTGCCCCACTACCGCATGCTTTGTCTCCCACTATATTAAACAATGTATTAATTCCCACTACTACATGTCTTGTCCCCCACTATGTATTAAACAATGTATTAATTTAATATTATTAGTACTTAGTGGACAGAACACTCAAATTAATCATTTTTAAAAATTTAAAATCCCTAAAATGCCCCTGAACTACTGCAATTTACCATTCTACCCCCATCCCTTTCAATCTGTACCAAAACCATATCAGCTATAACCAATTCACCTAATCAACGATCCAATTAACAAACAAACTCTGAATAAACAAACTCGCCAAACAAACTCCTAATCGACAACATTCATGAATTAACAACAGAGTCAGATTCATATCAACAAACTTATCAGGACAAACAAGTAGATTTAAATCACTAAACTCAACATCAGTTGAACTCAATCAAAAACTAAAGACCAGCACATAAACACTCGACATTAAATCACTTGATGAAAAACTAACGAACTTCAAATAAAGATGAACACGAATTATCTCTAATACAAACAAAGACCTGGGTTCGAATTCAAACCAACCTATCGGAACACGAACATAATCATAGAAAGAAGAAAAGGAGCGGAAGATGAATTCACTGAATGAAAACTAAAAGAAAAGAGAACGGAAACCTACTAGTTTGAAGTCCGGGTTCGAACGGAACCTCGACGAACAACGCCGAACGGGAACCTCAAGAGTGGTTTCATGGCTACACTGTTGTGAATGGGAAGCGGCAGAAGAAGCGACGATGATGGTAAAGCTTAGAGACGACGGGGAAACAGCAGTTGGCTGTTGGTGGCTGGTCGTGGAAGTTGCTACTGGTTTGGGGGCGATGGAGGCGACGATGGTCGTTTGGACGTGACGAACTGGTTGCTGCTGGTTGGGCGACGCTGGAGGGGTCGTTTGGAGGGTGGTCGCCGGGCTTCGAGCTGGAGTTGCTCGCTGGTTGAAGACGAAGGGAGCTTGGCGTTTGGTTTGCTGAAGGTCGACGAGGCAGCGGCCATGACGAAGAAGAAGAAGCAGCAACGTTTGGTTGGAGCTCGACGAAGGCAGCCATGGGAGCTTGAGGTGGAGGGGTCGTTTATGAGATGGTCGTTTGGGACAATGGGGACGGGGTGTTGTTCGTCGTGGGGCTGGTGCTGTGTATGGCAGGTGGTCGTTTGGAGTAAATGGTGGTGAGGGGGCAGCCATGGGACGTGAGGGGGAGCAGAAGCAGCGAGGGCAGCCATGGGAGCTGTAGAGCTAACGAAGAAGAAGAAAAAGCGATGGACGATGGGGAGGGCAGCCATGGGATGGCGAGGTCTTTTGGAGCTGGAGTTGGAGAGGTAGAAGAAGATGAAGGAGGAAGGGGCAGCCATGGGAGGTCGTTGGTTGGAGGGTTTGTTTGGGGAAGGAGAAGAAGAAGGGGGGCGGGTGTTCTTTTTTTTTTAGGGTTTTGGGGTTGGGAAAAATGATAAAATGAAAATGGGGGGGTTGGGATTCGTTTGGGTTATGGGGAAGACTGGGTCGGGTCGACCCGGTGGGGGTTATTTGGTTTGGGCCTGGTTGATTTAAATTAGAAGGTGGCCCAATCCGATTTTCTTCTTATTTCCAATGCTTCTTTTTTTCTTCTTTTATTTTTTCTTAAACTAAAACTAAATTTTAAAAATCTTAAATTATCCTATAGAACTAAATTAATTTATAAAAGTGCAAATTAATTCTTAATAACAATTAACACACAATTAAACAACAATTACGATAAAATCACACAATTTGGACATTAAATGCTAAAAATGCAACGTACATTATTTTTATGATTTTTTGTTCTTGTAAAACGAACTTAATTGCTCCAAATTGTAGAATTAAATCCTAAATGCAAATGCGACATATTTTTATATTTTTTATTAATTTAACAAATAAACATGCACGGACAAATACAAATAATTATCAAAAATGCCACAAAAATTCTCAAAATTGCACACAAAGAGAAATTGTTTTATTTTGAATTTTTTGGGAGTAGTTTTCGTGAAGCAAAAATCACGTGCTCACAATATCATAAATGTGACTATAAGAAACTAATCCAGTTAATGAAATTAAAGCTAAAGCCAGAAATTGAAAAATCGCCCTAAAAAGCCTCTCCGGGCCCACATCTCAGAATCGGGTAAAAGTCACAAAATATGAATATCCATTCACTCACGAGTTTACTCGTATCAAAATTATCCAAATATGATATTAAAATCTCAATCAAAATTCAAAATCTTAGTTGAAGAACTTCTTCCTATTTTCCCCATTTTTTCAACCCAAATCCGAAATTAAAAGATGGAATTAATGATAGATTAGTAGAATATAACCAAAATCAAGTGTAGAATTATTACCCAATCGATGTCTCTAAAAATCTCTCAAAATCTCGTCCAAATCCGAGCTCCCAAACTCAAGTTTTTATAAAATGGCCAAACCCTCATTTTTTAAATCTTATATTATGCGCAGGCAATCCTTCTTCGCGAATACGGTATGTGTCTCGCGTTCGCAAAACATAAAAAATCTTCAGTACAAAACCATTCTTCGCGGATGCAAGAGGCCACTCGCGAACGCGGAAGCTTACATTGCCTGACCTTACGCGAACGCAGGGCTCTCTTCGCGAACGTGTAGGCTAAAGGCCTGGAGCCCCATCTGACAGTGTCTTTACACGAACGCGGGAACTACATCGCGAATGTGAAGCAGAGACTCAATTGGCCTCCCAGATACCTTACGCTAACGCGAGAACTCCCTAGCGAACGCGATGAAGGAAACCGGCAACAGAAACACAAAAAATCTACTATCTTCCCAGGTTCAAAAATGATCCGTTAACCACCCGAAATCAACCCGAGGCCCACGGGACCTCAACCAATCATACCTACCAGTCCTAAAACAACATACGAACTTAGTCGAGCCCTCAAATCACATCAAACACTGGTAAAAACACGAATCATCCTCTGATTCAAACCTGAATGAACTTGAAACTTCAAATTTTTACAAATGATGCTGAAACCTATCAAACCACATCCGATTGACCCCAAATTTTGCAGACAAGTCATATTAATCATTACGGACATATTCCAACTTCTGGAATAAAAATCCGACCCCGATATCAAAAAGTCCACTACCGGCAAAACCTCCAAAAATTTGACTTTCATCATTTCATGCCTAAATGTCACGTCCCAAAATACCCCCTTAGACGTGACTGGCACCCAGCTAATACTACCCGCTAGGCTAACCAACTTATACCATATACTCAAAATTTATTCAAAACTCAACCGAAATAAATGTAAGTTCCAATATTTTGATAATTAAATGCGGATGATTAATACTCCAAATTGTTCCATAAATATTTATGAATAATAACAACTAAATTGGAAGAACAATACTCTAGCCCAAATCCTACACTAGACCATGGAGCATATAAGAGAATTACAAAGACATCATATGAATAAATGATAAAGACTATTTTGGTAGCCTCCACGAACAATGTGATGGCTCACTTTAATAACTGAATCAACTCTAGCGAACTCGTCAGTTACTAGCTCCGTCTTTACCAATAGTATCTGCATAGAGATGCAGTTAAGGAGTGAGTTATACGTAAATATAACCCAGTAAGATCCTTGACCCGCCACTTTAAATATCTATGGAACAAGTGTTAGAAAATACAAATACACCACAACAAGAATAATGTACTAAACACAATAATTATACCATAACACAATATATAGATATTAACAGAATTAACAACAATTAACTAACAAGAATACACATATCTCAAGCCACTACGCACTATGGACTTAACATAACTGCAGTAAAAGAAATTAACCAACACCTCTATAAGTCCACAACGGCACCACAATGCCTCTAAATATATAACGGAGCATACACAAATATATCAAAAAGCATACACAATGTCCCAAATATATCAAAAAGCATACACAATGCTCGAGTGATGTACAAAGGCATACACAATGCCTCAATATCATGGCTCACAGCCGTATCAACTCAACACCATGGCTTGCCTCACAGCCATATCAAACTATCAAACTCAATATCATGGCGCACAGCCGTATCAAACTCAATATCATGGCGCACAGCCGTACCAAACAATATCATGGCGCACAGCCGTACCAAACTCAATATCATGGCGCACAACCGTATCAAACTCAATATCATAGCGCACAACCGTATCAAACTCAACATCATGGCACACAGCCGTATCAAACTCAACACCATCAAACAACTTATAAAAATAAATTTTTTTGTATTTATATTTTTCATAAAATAATATATTTGTGGCTAGTTTAAGACCACTGATTCTGCCAAACGCACGTTTGTCCCAATATATGGACCAGAGAGAAAACATATTTTCAAAACGGGTTTTAAAAAAAAGCATCAAAGTTTAAGTCTCCCCTACCTTGCTAACGAGAAATCCTCAATCTTGCAACATTTAGAACACCAACCAAACAGCCTCCAATGACCTCAATCTGGATAACAATTTTAAGTTACAAGAGATGTCCACTTTTATAGTTTTTGATTTCAGATTACGCCAACTCCACCAAAGACCTCCATAGTTTTTTCTTCCTACTGCTTGCGCCGTCGACTATCCCAAACTCATCTCTATGCTTTAGTTTTTTTTTTCTTTTCTAACCTAGAACTAAGAAATTAATTTCTTTTTTAAAAAACCTATTTACTCTCCTGGACGTAAGAAAGAAAAAAAGCTTGGCCCATTCTTTCATCCCTTCTAAAATCCTAATTTACTTTGTTCACTAGCATGTGCATTTATAAATTAGGCCTACTAATTACTTATTTAATACACTATCTTATATATTATATAATTAATTCTCCAGTCCCATAATAATTAATAAGTATATTAATAATTTTGGGTTATTACACTAAATAAGCTACAGACTTCTAAAACACAATTTGGACACGCCCCTAAGTCCAAAATCATCCAACGGAGCTAACCGAACCGAGGAACTCCATTCCGGAGTCATCTTCACAAAATTCCGACTACGGTCAAAAATCCTAAGACTTAGGCTTCCATTTAGGGACTAAGTGTCCCAAAACACTCCAAAAAATCAAACAAAACCTCCCGACAAGTCACGTAACCAGAAAAAGATACGGGGGAAGTAGTAGATAGGGAATCAAGGCTATTACTCTTAAAATGACCTGCCAGATCATTACAGGTCGAGATGTCGATAATGGTCGGGGTCGAACATCGTTGATGGAGTTGTAACGGCTAGTTTTCGAAATAAGATATTAAAGAGAATATTTGCATTTGTACTATTAGGATTTATTAGAAATATGTCTCATATATATAGAAAGAGGGGCCAATGATGTGGGGCAAGGGGAGAATCATCTGTAAGAACAAACTTTTGGCTAAATATTCTCTCTTACTAAGAAATAAGCAGGACCTTTTCATCAAGATTCTTGTCCGAATTATTCTCTACTTTCCATCAGATCCGAGAATAATTTTAACATTCAAGGATTTGTCTGTTACTGATCATTGTTCATTTATTGGGCGAATCACTCCTTTTATTTACTCAAATGTCATTTATTGTTATTCATTGTTATTAAATGCTTTATTATTTCTCACACTATTTGGAATAATTATTACATTCCAGTATTATATCTCTACCAGATCTGTCCAACGTTAATCACGTTTTCGGAATTAACTAGGTTTAACCCCTTATCATATAAATTTAATTATTTGAACCAACTTTTTGGTCAAATAATTTCTACATAAAATTTTAAGTATTTTTATTATTCACAATACGACAACTACTACATTATATCCACCTCATAACATTCATTTTCGTATATATCTTATAAATACATTTTATATTACAAAACTTTCTTAACTAGCATGCTAATCAAAGACTCATGGTGAATAAAGAAGCTAGATGCGGGTAATTATATTTTGCAGATTAGTACATGTGGGACCCAAAAGAGATGTGACCCAACACCAAAATTTTTGATTTCTGGTCCCGACCGCGATCTTCTGATTGACCCCACTCCCCCTCGCAGTTTGCTAATTGCGAAACCAACGGTCACCTTCTTGGGTTTGTTACCCAATTAAACCTCTCCTTCTCTTTTTAATTCCTTAATTACCCTTCACATGCTTCTTTTAAGACAAGCTATGCCATTTGTAGCCTGTTTGGTCAATTTTTTTTAAGCTGAAAAATATATATTTTTCCAAAAAAAATATTTTTTTGAAATAAAATATATTTTTTTCAAAGTTGAAGTTTTGACCAAATTTTTAGAAAGAAAAAAAGAGTACTTTTGAGTAGAAGCAAAAATAGTTTTGGAAAAACAAAAAAAATAGCTTCTTCTCAGAACTTTTTTTTTTTTAAAAGCATTTTCGAGAAAAATTACACTTATATTTGGTCAATAGTCAGAGGCGTTTAAAATATTACCTTTAGGTGAGTAAAAGTGTCTAAGTGAAATATTATTAAGTACATGGACGAGAATATTAAAATCGAACAAGTAAAGGTATTTATAAGACTACTGTGCGTTTTAATTATTCTAGCAAATCTTTTTATGACTATAACCGTTATTAGCTAGAAAGTCTGTACATTTATTTGTCTTTCTTCATATACGTATAGTATTCGTCTTATTGACAAGTATATGTTTGCAATATTCAATAATAGCCCTACGAGGGTGACATTATATATGATATCTTCTTTGATAAACTTGAAAGCAAATAGACCGTCCGTTTTCACTTCAAATTCTTTATATCTCATTTCTTTAATTAATTTTGCTCCGTAGTTCATTAACAAGGCTTGAGGAAGGTGTCATCTTACCATACCACAATATTCACTTTCTTTAATAATCTCTAAAATTCCTCAAATAAATATTTCAGCAAGGTACAAGTGATTCTTGGTTAAATTAGTTCGGTACTCAACAAATTACAACCGAACAACAATTATTGTGGATGTTGAGGCGAATGTCAAGAAATGAGGATGTTAAGGTGGATGTGGGGCACATTAAAATGGATAAGATTAGGAATGATGATATTGGGGAGAAGGTGCACGTGACTCCCATTGATGACAAGATGCAGGAAGCGAAGCTCAAAAGGTTCGGGCATGTTCAGAGGAGAAGCCCAAATGCTCCGGTAAGGAGGTGTGAGCGGCTGGTTGTGGAGGGCACGAAGAGAAGTAGAGGGCGGCCTAAGAAGTATTGGAGAAAGGTGATCAGGCAGGATATGACGAGGCTTCAGATTTTCAAGGACATGACACTTGATAGAAAGATGTGGAGGTCGAGTATTAGGGTCGTAGGTTAGGAGGTACTTGCCTTACTTCGTACCTTTGTAAGACTAGTCTGGTAGAGTATTTGTCTAAGATAACTAGTGGCAATGTTGTGTCTACTATTTTGCTTTTCAGTGCAGGACCTATTTACTAGCTATTGCTTTTGCTTTGTATCTTTCTTTTGGATTTCATGTTGTTACTATTTTTCTTATGATTTCTGTGGTGATACTAATATTGTCTCCTTTTGTCTTTTTGTTTTCTTGAGCCGATTGTCTTTTGGAAATAACTTTTCTACTCTTTCAATGTAGGGGTAAGGTCTGCGTATACACTACTCTCTCTAAACCTCACTAGTAAAATTTTACTGGATTGTTGTAGCATTGAACGTACTAGTTTGAATTATAACACATTAACTTGTGTACTGTATCATTACATATTAGGACATCTAGGCCTTCCACATACAGATAGGCGGACCTCCCCTATATTGAGAGGGCTCACGGACACCCGTAAATTCGATAACATTTATATATATATATATTTTAAAAATAATAATATATTAGTAATAGGTACCTAATATACGTTTAAAAGTGCACCCTGACCTTCAAATCTTGAGTCCCCGCAGCACAATCCCAAAAAAATAGCTCTTTAATAACGGTGCGAAAGTTCTTTCTGCCAAAAAAAAAGTCACGGTTGCATTGTCAAGCAAAAGAAATAGTAGTAAGAGAAAAAGAGAAAAGGTAAAGAAGAAAAATTGCAGGCAAAATCTTTGGGATAGACAAAAGATACGATTATATAAGAGGAAGGCAGTCAATGGTAAAAAGCTGCCAGGTAGGTAAATCACTCAGCCAGCTAGTGTAAGGAATAATTCAGACTCAGAGGTACACACTTTAATTTTGTTAAGGAAAATAATTAAGGAACTACCCACTTAATTAATTACTTTGTTAATCAGGATTACACTAACCCACACCTCCTAATTATTATCCAAATGAAAATGGGAAGGAAGTTTAAAAACTTCCTAGCAAGTAAAGCTAACATATAGACATAATAATGAAAAAATAAAGAAAATAATAAAAACATGTTTATTTCATCCAATTGATACAGACTTCGAATCGCAAAAACACTTCATTTCTGTCGTAAAAAAATTAAAACACGAGACATCATTAATTTAACGGCGGAGTTTACATTTTTTTTACCATGAGACTGAAGGATTTTGAGCAACTAAAGAGGCATTACAAGTTTCGAATCTCAAAGAATTAATACGATGTTTACACGTAAAACGGTACTGATGAAGTTGTTATGTGATTTATAGATAAGTGAAATGAATTGATCCAAAATAATAAATAAATTATATATGTTAAAAATAAGACTTAGCGTTAAAATCAAAGAAAATGGCGGGCCTGGCTCCGGGAGCGATTGTTTCCGAGGACAGAAATAAGAGCAATATAAGTAGAAAGTAAAGTTATATTATAAAACCTGAGAATATAATGTAGCATAAGTTTTTTCAGAAATTTCGTCCCCTTATAATGGTTGTTAAAGCTACTATTTATAGTTATACCTAGGACATAAAATCCTAGGATCAAACCTCTCTTAAATGACAACAAAGAAGGCCATTATTGAATATGTAACGGCAGACTAATGTCAAAATTTTCTGCAACGGCTGCATATTTAATACTAAGAAATATTCTTCAATAAATGCTATATGGCGACAAACAATCAACCCATTGGTGGCAAATATTTAACCCGCTCATGTCGATCGCGTTTCCCTCGGGGTCTATCCGGTGTCAACTGCAATTGTTGTTCCCAGTCTTGGTTCTCACTTGATTTGTCTTCCATTTGTCTCCAATTCCACCTGTCACACTATCATTCAATCATTCAATACGAACCAATTTTGCCCTTAATTCAAGTAGCCGCTCGTCCCAACCACTTAAACTAAAAATAGCCGGTTGAGGTATAATATATGCATAATTTATATATTACATGTATATAATTATGTATAATTTATGTATATAGCTAATAAAAATAAATAATGAATATCGCCAGCTATTTGCGTAAAAATAAAGAAAATGAGTGTACAACTAGTACTGATCACTCAAGGAGGGATCTGAATCCTTCAACGGGTCGAGTGTAGAGTCGAGGGAGATAAAATTTAAATAAAGAAAGCAAATATATATAAAAAGCATCCCGTATATTCAGCTGTAGAAGTAAATAAGCAGAGTCAGAGTTAGTTTATTGAGCGTTAAAATTATATTTGTACTGAAAAAATCATTAAATATATAAATATAATTAAGTAACTAAGACGAGCTATGGATTCTGTTGCAAATTCAAAACTCATAAATTTTAATAAACTAGATTTAGTGTACGCGCTTGGCGCGTGTAGCACATATCAAAAGAAATAATTTTTTTTAAAAATAACATAAAATAATACTATAAAGATGTATCTCTCTTATAAAATAAAGATGAAAAAATAACAATTTCTTGGAAATAATAAATAATCATATGTTAATTATAGGAGTAATGTTTGATTGAATGGTAAAGTTGTAGTTTCATTTATATATATGGGACCAAGCTAGGAATACATGTATTTATGCAATATTGTGCATTACCAATAATTGAAAAGGTTTTATCCATATTTTACTTATTCTATGAATGTACTAAAATTTGTATCCTTATTCTAATCATGTGTTAGTAATCACATTAGGCATCCCAACTTGACAAATACTAACTGTTATTTTTAAGGGTCTGGATCCAGTCTAATGGTTCTTTTTCCAGTTCGTTTTCATTAGTTGCTTTATTGTATAAAAATATTGTAGGAGTAATATTTGATTGAAAGATAAGGGTTTCGTTTGATTTCAGATATCGGACCTATTTAGGTAATGTGCGTTTATGCCATATTAATTTATAATTATCTGAGTCTGACAATTGAAAAGGTTTTATCCATATTTTCTTAATTTATGAGAGTGCTAAAACTTGTATCCTTATTCTAATCATGCCTTAATAATCACATTAGGTATCACTAACTATTCTGATAAATGATATCCCAATCGTATCTTACTCTACATATGATGTTTTACTAAAGTATTTCATCCACATGATCGATTACATAATACAATCATATCTTATTCCTATTAGTGAGACAAAGAATATATACAACTCTTATTAAAAATAATTTTTTATCTTATACATGTGTAAGGCGGGTACTAAGATTTGCTTATTAAATTGACTAATTAGTTGAATGTTGAGTAAAATTAACTTATATAACTTATAAGCTTACTCAAAAATACTCTTCTTCATTTTTGCCTGATTTATTGGGTCTGTATCGTAATTGATTGGATTAAAAGTAACGACATATAGGACTAAATTTAAATAAAGAAATTAGTAATAGACTACTAAAATAAGAAAAAAATTCAAGGACATGACTAAAATGAAAATAAATAAGTCATAAAATATAAACTAATGAATTAATAAGTCATCTTGACTCTTGACACAACAAAATAATATTCTTGGAATCAAGAAAAAGATAATCTAAGGAAAAACCTATGGCAAAAATTGGAAAAAGAAAGTCACATAAACACGCAGAAAAAACGAACGACAATTATATGGGAAACCGAATAGTATTTGGTTTATCGATTTGGTAAAATCTTATTTGATATTGAAATTCCAATTTTAGAACTTTTTACATAGTTTAAATACGAAAACACTTAATAATTAAAATTATAGTGTATTTCAAAGTCCTAAAAATTAGGAAAAATAATTAAATGACAATTCTACCCAATATAAAATCTGATTTTAAGAGGTAAAAAAGACGAACGACATTTCGCTAAAGGCCTTCGTGCTTTTAATATAGCATATATATAGATTACTTATTACTTCCATCATATTAAAAATAGTAGTTATAAGTATTTACATGATTACTTTATATATGACTTAATTGGTATAAATATTCTTTATATTATCACATTGTTTTCTATTCACTTGCTAGTTATATTTGAATTATATGGTACTAATACAAAACAAATTTATACTATAAATTAATAATAAAAAGATTCTTATACCATATAAAAGGGATATGTTAGTATGATTTATTTCCATATACGATCAACTAAATTTTGAGATTAATAAAAGGACACTTCAATACGAAGAGTCTAAAGTCAACAAATTAAAAGGGAGAAAATAAAAATATCGTTTAGCAAAAGACAACTCGACACAATTAAGGAAGACAAAAGACAGGAAGGGGGAGTTGCAGGAGGGGGTAAGGGGGAGAGAAGAAAAACAGTTCAAAAATCTCCCGGCCGATTGACCAGAAGTCTCCTCTCTGTATATATATATATATATATATATATATATATATACTTTTTCAACAGAGAGGAAAAACTTTCTCTGCAAAACGGAGAACAAAATTCTTTATTTTTTCCTCAAACTTTAATTTTGAATCAATTCTCATAACGGATACCCCACCCGACCCGGAACACCGAGACTCAGCATCTTCACTCACCGGCGTTCTCTTCGCCGCCGGCGAGATATGGCCGTTGCGCCACAGCCGTATCGCGTGGATTTTTCTAGAATTTTATTTCGTCTTCGATCTATTATTTCTCGAAGCCCTACCTGAAGAGGAAAAACATTCTCGAATCTCGAACATTCTAGAATATTATTTGGCTAATTGGAATTATGATAATGGCCTCAGGAGGGAAAGGAATGTTGGAGAAGGGGAAGAGATGTTTGAAAATTGTATATTTCATGGTGGCGATGTTAGCGTCGCTGTTGGTACTATCGGCGCCACTGCTTGTGGCAATAGGGGATGTATTGGTACCAAGTGTGTTGATTTCGAGCTTCACGTGCATGAAATGTTACAGTTTCAAAGAGCATTTGCGTAGATATGCTTTCAAAAGCTCCTTGACGGACATTCCTCTCGTTTCTGTCATGAGATCTCTTATCATCACCTGTATGTCATTATTATTTCTGTTTTCTTTTCCATGTTCAACAATGTATTCTACTTATTTGTTGTTATCTGATTAAATATTGATATTGAGGATTGTATAGTGGATTCTAATTAGTTTGTGTTGTGTTCGTGTTGCTGTGTTCTTCTGATTAATGCATACTTCATGTAATTCTAACGGTTGGTTTTAGATTAAAGCTTGCGTTCAATCTGCATCTGCTTTTATGTCCAACTTGCTTATGTTTTTGTGTGCACCTCGACTATCCCACCGGTACCTGCAACCTCCCACTAACACAGGTACTATGTAACTCCGCTTACCAAGGCTTAGGCGGGTATTTGTGGATGGATATTACTTGGAGCTTGATGTTGGAGTTTGGCTTTGCATCGTGTGGTTCCCTGATGTAACATCTTAAATTTGGTGCTGAATATCTGAACCCTTTTCATGATGCCTCTTTAGATGATTTCTTTTTTCCTTTTGATATGGTAAAACTCAGCAAGGCCCTCCTGCAAACCGACTTCCCTACCTAGGAGTCCAATAGTGGCCTTTCCTGTCTTGATCCAGGGTGACTCGTGGTTGAGGGTCCTTACCACTAGGCTATCTCTCCATTGTCATGTGTTCGGATGACTGAGTTATATTAGTTTCACCTTAGCTTGAGCTTGTTCTTCTGAGGTTTAATGATTTGTCAAGGTTTAGCATTTTAGGTATCTGAATTTAAAGTCTTTTGGCAACTTTTTTGTGCGTCTATTATCTGGCTACTGTTTGCTACAAGACTAATCCATGTTAGTCTCTGGTGATAGGTGTTTATTCTTTGTGCGACGGCCCTGCACTTTCACATGGACCATACCTTGCAACGGTTACATTCTGTTCCATCATTTCCGTGATTCTTCTTTCTATCAAGGCTTGTGTTTTCTCTGTCAATTCATACCTGGAGATTGAAGCTTCATCTTCAATCTCGAGACAAAAGCTTCATTTGAAAAAGTCATGGGGGATGCCCGTGTTGTTTCTTTCTTCGGTAGTCTTTGCTCTTGGACATACTGTAATTGCCTACAGAACAAGCTGTCGTGCAAGGAGGAAGCTTTTGTTTCACCGAGTTGACACAGAAGCTGTAAGCTAATATATGTTCTCTGTTTAGTATCTTTTGCTCTTCTTGAATGTGTTTCCCTCATTTATACTGTGGCCCGATTGGAAAACAATTCTGTAATTTTCATAAAGTGAGCATGCTCTTTTCCTGACAAACTTATTAGTAATGGTTATATATCGATTTACAATTTAAGTGCATATTATTTTCCTAGGAAATTTAGATCTTAGATATTATTTATGTAGTTTGTTTTCTTGATTTATTAATAACCTTTTCGCAAGAAGATACAGTTTACCGGAACCTATAAATTTTTGACAATTGGTTTCCTCTATAATTACAGGTCCTTCCTTGCAAAGTTGTTTTCTCTGCATACAGTAAGGTACCACGATCTCCAATTCCTGCGAGTAAAACTAGAACTGAGAGTGAAATGAGGAGAAAACTTGCAGGATCAGCTCATGAGGAGGGGGAAATCCCTGCTATATTGCTTGCTGATGTTGACAGTTCATTCATTTCTTGTCTTGGGCTCTCTCTTCATTACAAACTTTGCTTGCCTGGCTCACCTTACTGTTCTTTATCCTCCACAACTTCTTCTGCTAGTCCGTTGCATGTTTTGTCAAAAAGTGATTATCGTATTCGGAGGAGCTACAGTAGTCAATTTCATACCAACTCTCTCTATGTACCTCTTTTAGACGTGTCTCCAACTTCCCCAGTCCTGTCTGGAGAAATCCCTAGTTTCAGCCTAGATGAAACTGGTGATGAAGATGAAATTGGTAAGTTGGGGTCTTCACCTCCAATACGAGATGTAGAAGGAAATAATCAGTTTGGAATTGTTCTAGTTCACGGTTTTGGAGGTGGGGTTTTCTCTTGGAGAAATGTGATGGGTGAGCTAGCTCAACAGGTAGGTTGTGCAGTCACTGCCTTTGACAGGCCAGGATGGGGATTGACATCTAGGCCACGTCAGAGAGACTGGGAGGAAAATCAATTGCCTAATCCGTACAGGATCGATAGTCAGGTATTCTCATGCTTTTGATTGTATGTTCTAATGAAGCTTCTTGTCAAATTTAGCATGAAAACCACACAACAGAAATGAGAGCAAGAATGTTAAGTAGCAAGAGCCAGAAAGTGAGAAAATTTTCTGGGTTTCTTGATTTGGGAGATTGTTACTTTTCATTAATTTAGGCCTTCTATTGAACTGTCCTGATTTTTACTTTTCAGGTTGACCTGCTCCTCTCTTTCTGTTCGGATATGGGTTTTACTTCAGTTATACTTGTTGGTCATGACGATGGTGGATTGCTTGCTCTGAAGGCTGCACAAAGAGTTCAGTCATCCGCAAATTCGATTAATGTGAGTTGAGTTCTTTTTTATATGTGAATTAATGTGAGTGACTTGCGATCATGCTTTCTTCTTGGCATGCACCTTTATGCGCATTACTGTTAACAGAACCGCATGAACTGAAAACTTTACGAAGCCATGATTCAATAATAAGAAAATGTCAGCCCCGGTTTTTGCTCGAGCAATTTTAGTTCCCATAGTGAGTTGCACACTTATATATTGTGCTATTCTATTACTCAAAGCACTCTAGAATCAGTTTTAAATTCAAATTGCTGGTAAATGATATTCACCTCCTTTGCGTGTTGTTCCTGAGTGATATTTATCTTCTTGATTATTTTTTGCCTTCTAGGTCCATATCAAGGGGATTGTATTATTGGGTGTTAGCTTGTCAAGAGAACTGGTTCCAGCCTTTGCAAGGATATTACTGCGTACTTCTCTTGGAAAAAAGCACTTGGTGCGTCCACTATTGCGAACAGAAATTACTCAAGTTGTTAATAGACGTGCATGGTATGATGCCACCAAGTTGACAACGGAAGTTTTGGGCCTATACAAGGTATATAATGTGTTCTAGCTGTTGGTTTATTGATACTGGATTATAATAACTATTCTTTCTGGAATAAAAATGACACTGTCGGGAATGGTTTTAATGCGCTCCATTTAGATTCTCCCCAGTTGGACAGTTTGAATTTCAAAATTGTGAAATGGACAGGATTCTTTTCTGCGCTACTGTTTTGGATAGATGAATTTTTATTGGGCAAAATAATTAACAAGGAGTAGACATTAAAAGGAGCGGAGACTCACTACTTGGTAGAGTCCGTAAAGCGTCTATGCTTTCTTAACTTGATTCTGTAATATATGTACCTAGAGTTGAAACACCATCAATTTATCTTTAGTTGAAACATTTGTAGCTGGATCAATATCCAGGATAAATTTGTCTCCCTTTGTTTTCTTACTTTAAATACTCATGTCAAGTCCGCATTTTCACTCTAGATATTATTAGATTATGATATGATCATGATATCATCCTTTTTGCTTGTATGTGTAATCAGGCACCATTATGCGTTGAAGGATGGGATGAAGCACTCCATGAGATAGGAAAACATTCATCTGAAACAGTCCTCTCACCAGAAAATGCGGCGCAACTGCTAAAAACAGTTGAAAGTTTACCACTTCTGGTGATTGGAGGTGCTGAAGATTCACTTGTACCTATAAAATCTGTTCAAATAATGGCATCAAAACTTGTAAATTCTGTGAGTTCTCCCTCTCTCATGATGCTTGATCATTTTAGTACTAGTCTAGTTTATATCATCGTCTAGCTTGTATGGTATAGAGGTATGGAATGCCTAGTTCTTCTTAGATTTTATGTTTTGTGTTTTATGAATTTACAGGTGTTTCCTTCTCGATTTAAAAACATATGTTTTCCTTTACCTCATACTACCCGTTTTATGCAACATATTGTTTCTGATGGGAAACGTGTTGAATTAATTTCAAAAGCTGAAATCTTTTCCTCTAGGCATTTTTGGTTTTAAATTTACTCAATTTGATAACATTTTGTACTGTAATTAATAAAATTTACTCACTGGGCATGTTGTTGTTGATGATATTTTGAACTGTGGGGGCTGAAAACTGAACTATTAAAATGTTATTTTAGTATATCATTCTTGGTGATAAAAAGCTTGTTTAGTTCTGTGGTAATTGAATAGTGATTTTCTTATCTTTGTTGTATTGGTTTCCATTATAGAAGCCCAATTTTTTTAGATAGATCAGTAAGTTATTATTTCCATCCTAATTAATTAGTAATCGTTTTTTAATAACAAACAAAGAGCTTAATATCAAAAGCTTTCATTAGTATGAGAATCTTGCCTCTCCTTATGATGGGATTCCGGAGTTGATTCTTGAATATGAAAATTAGGAAAATCTCTGGGAAACAATATTATAACACTACGTAGAAGGAAATAAAAGAATCATGGATTGAGTTTTTGACTCTAAGCAATAAAAATTGTTGCTTTAAAGCCATAGTACAACTATTGATGCACAAAGCAATAAGTTAGACTAGTTAACAACTTTTGTGAATGCTGATCTCTTAAAGATGTTTTCTGAGATTCCATTTTGTTAAAGTAAAAGAACTTTTTGGTTCTAATGTCAAAATAAAAGGTCGAAGACACAATATTGACATACTACGGAAAAAATGTTTTGAAAATGAAAAGGTTTTGGACAGGTCAGCTGCCATAGCACAAGAAGAAGACACGCAGATGAGTTTTAAAAGGATTGTATTTGAAACATCTTTCATATAAAGAATGTACATTTACTAGGTCTCCACATGGAATCCCTATTGGCCATCTCAGGCAAATAAAAGAAAAGGAAACTACTTTTCAGATTTTCCGTACACAAATGGCACACTGTTCAGAAAGTGAAAAAGAATCATTGGTATTCCAGCTTTAGTACTTGTAATTTCGTGTTATGTCTCAAATGCATATGTTTAATGTTGCAGTTTTGCCACATGTATACTTGCGTTACTACTTTAAGTTTAATGTTTTGGTGCATGTTACGAACAAGTATTCATTACTTGCAACCTTTGGAATGGAAACTAAATTGATTCTGCTCAGCCCTTTTTCCCTATTTTGGAGTCGGAAGAATTTCTAACTAAGAGTGCTAGTTCCGGAAAATACATATTGTATGCTGTTCATGTGCATTAACTGCAAAATTTGAAGCTTATTTCTGCAAATCTGACAATATCTCAACTTACAGAGACTGGTCGCCATATCTGGCTGTGGACATCTTCCACATGAGGAATGTCCCAAAGCATTGCTAGCAGCCATGTCGCCATTCATCAATAGAATTTTAGTGGAACCACAACTGCAACATTAATAGGGCGCTCTATGTCAAGTCACAAGTATTTATTCAACTGAGCTTTTTCCCAATTTTACATATATCTTTTGTAATTTTTCTTTTCTAAATTTACTCAAAAGGTAGAGTCCAAGTCCATCTCTCCTTTTGGTAGCTTTGATTGTGAATTTGCAGCTTGAGTGTTAGAGCAGTTTCAAATGTATCCTTTTTCCTCCCTCCTTTCTTCTTATTTTTGTTTTGCAGATTCTTATGCCCGGTTTTGGTTTCTGTTATTCACCACATAAAGAGTGGCGATAACATCTGTGTACTATTATTTTTTCATCTGAACATTGTAGCAGATTTCCTGCTACAATCTCTCTCTCCTCTCTCTCTCTCTCTCGTGAAAACCCTGAGGAACTGAATGATTGACTATAAGAATGTCAATTCTTTTTTGTCACACTTATTTCTGTTTGTACGTGCTTGTCATGGATAGTATGCATTGATATATTTGGTTGTAAACAATAAATTAATAGGGCGTTCTGCTATTTTGGTTCATCATATTGTATGATTATGGCCTTTTGCATGATTTCTGAAGTTCGCTTGAGAATATTTCATTTGTAAGGTCCTTTTGAGTATAGGAATTGAGGATTCTCAATTCATAGCAACTAACCATGACTGCGTTTTGACAATAGAGAGGGAGAAGGATTATGAAACTTTGGTAATTAAGTGACTGATTCTTTTTTTTTTTGGTTTTCCACCCGGTGTCCGGTACCCACATTGGTAATGGCAAAGCCACATATTGATAAGGGTGGTCCCTTTGTCGAAAAATTGCACTGTTTACATAGGTAAAATATTACATTTTAAAAATATATAACACATATTGAACATCCTTTGTTGGAATTTTTTCCACTTCTTTTAAATTTGAATATCCTTGGATAAATTCCTAGCTTGCCACTGCACATTGAAGCCCGACTATATTCGGATTTGTGTCGGGTAGGGCCCCATTTGAGAGGTAGCACTCCCTACCAAGGATCGCTACCAAAAAGGATTGAAACCTCTGGTTATTGGAGGAGCAGCCCCATCTGCTGCACCACATCTATTCTTAAATCTCAAGGAGGTTAGTTTTACGAATCAAAACCTGGAGAGAGCTAGGTCTCTGAAATTATTCCTAAGAAAATTGCAATTTATAGTGTTTTTCATTATATTTTTGAATTTATCTCAAATTTGATTTAAAAGAAAGAATTACTTTGGTCTGATCGAACTCCTATAACTAGTGAAATTTACTCTCAATAAGTGGAAGGTGCTGAACAAATTGGGGATATCTGCTCGTGTCACAGAATACTTGTTCTAACTCGAGATTGGTATTGAAATCCAAATAGTTTTCCACAATAGTTGACTTTACCACCAAAATTCATAAATGTGTGAATTTCATTCTGCATTACTATTTGACTATTTGTTTTAGTCTACTTATTAAAACTTCTCTAAGATGTGTTGATCTGTTGGTAGAAAAGGAAAAGGAGGAGAAGAAGCTAGCATGCCATCTACATAAATACATTTCTAGCCACTACATGGTTAATTTATAGAATTTATAAATAGGACAAAAAGTTGTTACAATTATATTTGTTCTTTAATTAAAAACATCTTGAACTCAAAGAAACCAATCTTTTTATTAAAGAAATTCGAAGGAGTGCACATGTCCTAAGAAAATTCATATACTCCTGAGAATTAATTGGAAGAAAGATTGAAACTCATTTCCTCTAACTTTCTATGGTTCTGGAAAATATAAAAAGTTACTTCCTCTGTTTCAATTTATGAACATGTTTGACTGGGCACGGAGTTTAAGAACAAATAAAGACTTTTGAAATGTATAGTCCTAAACAAGTCAAAAAGGGGTCAAGAATATTTGTGTGATTATAAAAGCTTTTCATTAAGGGTAGAATTGTATGTTTAAGTTAAATTGTTTCCAAATTTAAAAAGGGGTCATTCTTTTTGAAACGGGCCAAAAAAAAGTTAGGTTCACATAACTGGAACGGATGGAGTAATAAAGAAGTGATGATTGAGACTTGAGTCCCCAAATCCAATTAACGAAAAGAAGGAACACATACTATGCTGAACCAAAAAGGTTACTATTTAATTTGATTATTCGAAAACTTTACTAGGTACATGTAAAATGCGACAAATATAATGTAAAAAAATACATAATTTCAACTCTCTTGCTTATGTGACAGGCAAAAGCAACACATCAACTATCGTATTATAAGGAATAACATCTCAATATTCCGTCACATGCATAAAACTTAAACTCAATCAATAATTATCAGACTCAATTAATTAAAAAACCTATGGATGACGGGGATTGCGAACTCCAACCAATCTCACATCATCAACCACAGGACCACACAAAGAGCCAGAGTTATCACTCTTCATATGATAATATGTGCTCAAAAACCTAACTCTCGTACGTGGAGAAATTGCTGTGAACCTAAGCCTAGACCTTTTGACTCCACCTTTGCCTTTAGATTCATAAGGAAATTGCATAGTAATTTTCCCTGCAAATGCTTCTACAAGCATAGATCCTTCACAAGAATTACTAGCATCTCCAATTGAGAAAATAAGATCATATACTTTTCCAGGTCTAGTCCTCACTACTTGTGCTATGGCACTCTCTCTTCCGGCCACGAGCTCGACGGCGCGCTTGCCCTCGGGCACGGTGAAGTGTTCAGCGTCAATGTATTTTACTGCTTTAAGAGATTCAATCATCCATCCTAGCAATGGAGAATGGTCATCTTCAATGTTGGGAGGAATTAGAACACCCCATGTTGTGTTAGGAAATATATATGGACCCTCCTCAAAATTTCCATTCTTCAACATGTTGCCTGCATCCATATATATATCATCAATATGTTAGCAATATGGCATCCTAGTACAACAACAAATCGAGTGTAATCTCACAAATGGGGTCTCGCGAGGATAGTGTGTACACAACCATACCTCTACGTTGTGAAGATAGAGAAATTGTTTTCGATCGTAATGGAAATATATAACTCCCATTTTCGATTTTTAGAATTGAGAAGATATCATCATACTAATAGTAAATATAAACATATATATTGTCACGTCACGTACTCCTTGAATTTTTAAATTATATAACACTGAAAGAGTAAAAGAAGTTTACATTATCAATGTAATTTAACTGAATATAGCAATTAATTAGTAGGTTATTATTATGTTTTCTGGATTACTATACCAGACTTGTTGGGCAAAGTTATTGTTTGATATTTTAGGTCAACTTAATGTAAATTTTAAGAAAAGAGAGAAGACTTTTGAACTTGTAGTGTAAAATGAGACACATACAGCTTGTGTTGCTATAAATCATTGCATAAAGGTAAATTTTTTCCAAATAAGGAAAGAGGTCATTCTTTTTTGCACGGACTAAAAATGAAATAGGTTCACATAAATTGAAACAGACGGAGTACTTGTTTTTCAACGGATCATAACTTGAAAAGATAAATTAAAGATCTATAGATTATCAACACACAAACTTAAATCAGAGTAAACTAGTGATTTGGGAAGGATATAATTTATCTTACACCTACTGATAGCGCGAATGAATTTTTACACAATCAGTTGCGCAATTTAACATATTGTAAAAAAATATTTCCCTTATTTTTCAAGTTACTAACTGCACTCATAGTCATGAGTTTTACCTTTAAAGTGCAAAAAAATTATGTCAGTCATAGAAGTTAAATCCACTAGAAAAAGAATATAGATAAGGTTTTTTTTTTAATTTTTAGCCCGCGCCAGATATTATGTACATTTAATAACCGAAAAAGTGTATAGTATTTGTATAATTTTTATATATAACATACAAAATATATATATATATATAATTGTAGCCTAACTTACCTTTTGGTCTTTTAGGAGTTTTCAAAGCCTTAAGAGCAACAAAATCAATGAGTGGACCACAAGCTGGATCCTTTTCCACTGCAGGATTATGAATCACAACATCAATTTCATTAGCCTCAGCCAAGAAACCCCAAGAATAAGAATCCCAACCATCAGAACTATACATAGTTTGCATAGGCAACATTCCCCAATCATTTGGCTCAGAATTAGGCGATACAGATACGTTGAGTTTCTCTTCTTGTGCACAAGTCCTTGCAAATACAAATGAAAGAGAATAGAATACTCCTTTTGTTACTTTTACTTTGGTTTTTATTGAAGCATCTTCCCCAAGTCTAACTGCATAATCTCCAACAGGCACTGGAAGTAACATGTCACCTTGTGTTTGGCCTGATTTAATGTACTCTACGTACCCTGATATTTCCCAGTTAGGAATAGCGTGACGGTTTACCACTTTTGTGCCTTTCATTTGGGATGGTTTTGGACCTAGCTCGAAATTGCCATTTGGTAATATTCCTGATCAAATAAACAAGAAAATGGATTATAAAATGAACTATTGTTACATATATAATGTTAACCGCAGCCCGATACACAAGGCATACAACATACTCATTCAGAGGCGGATCCGGGGTTTTAAGAGGATGGATGCACTGTTGTGAAGAGTTGGATCTAGAATTTAATTATATTTGACTGGTTTAACTTTAGTTTCTTACCATAAAACCACTGTACTTTTGAAATTATAGGTTCAAAATTATATTCTTCTTAAAATTTTAGTTATTTTGAAGAAATATAACATTATTATACATGATTCAGGGAGAGGAATATGGGTTCATGGGACCCATATACATCAGCTTGGATACACCTCTGACATTCACGCAGGGTTCGGGAAGAGTCGCCACCACAAGGGGTGCGATATAAACAACACATCCTAATGCAAGCATTAATCGTTACTTACAAGGCTCGAACCCATGATCTATAAGTTAGAGGGAGACAACTAAGAATTAAATTAGATACATTGACCGTGTAATTATTTTTTTTAGCTTGTGATGGGCACATGATTGTGTAAGAAAATTTATACCAGTGTACGTCAAACTATAGTACTTATTCTCAAAAAGCCTTTAATCTAACTACTAGTGTAGATCTTGTATCAACTCGAGGGATCTAAGTTTACATGGATTTACTAAAGTAATATTTAAGTGGGAAAAAAGAGCATGGCCTGTTGGTACAACCATCATATTCTCTTTAGTTAAAATCACATGAAAAAAGCAAGTGCAGAACGTGTATATTTCTCTCTCCTTCCCTTATTCCTTTGGCGAAGCTATATGTGATCACCCTTCGTCAGAAAATTACATTTAATATATAAGTAAAATATTAGATTTTAGAGGTATATAATATATATTGATCAACACTCTTTCTCGGAGAATATTTTTACTTTTTTAAAGTTTGAACACCCTTAAGTAAATTTCTGGCTTCGCCACTGCGGCTTATTCATATTTAAAGTTTGTTCATAGTCCGATTTGATGCGATTTTATTTACAAAAAATCCAAATCAATTACTAAATCGGTTTCCTAATTTCCTAGCTGTTCATATTACCACTACTCCTAGGAAACTAGGACATATAGTCAAACCTGTAACAACCTTATTTATTCCGAATATTTTTGGATGCTATAGCGAAATGCTGTTATAGAGAACATATTTATAACATTATAACATGAAACTTAGTTTCTTAAAAACTTGGCTTTTATAGTGAAGTGGTGTTATATAGAGACGTTATAGAGTAGTATGACCATATATACTACTACTATATAGTTTGTGCTTCGCACAGTCATTTTTATCGTGAAGAATATACTTCAGATAAGATTTTACCAAACACTATAGCCTGCATGATCACGAATACAATTTAATTCCATAATTAAATTTTCATAATATAAACCATAACAAGTTTTAGTATCAATGCGCATAAAATGAAATGGAGAACAAGAATTATAATGATCAGATTGAAAACACAAAATGAAAACGGATATTAAAAGAATAAAAACTTACCATCCTTTTGAGATGAACAAACATGTATGGTGGCACAGAGCAGCACCAAAAATATGGCTGCTTTCTTCATTTTTCAAAGATAGTCAGACTCAAAGAGAAAGAGAGAGAGTGAGTGAAGATATGCTGGATGAAATTTACAAATGATCAACAGGCTTTTATGAATTTCTACTCGTCAAATTACCCCTAAGACAGAAGGAAATTACAGTAACTGCCACTATTTCTCTTTCCTAGTTGATACAGTAAGGAAGCAAAAGTGCACGTGCAATCCTCGTGCTGAGGGACAAAGATTTGGAATAAACCTAATTAAATACTAATATGCCTGTGAAATTCATTATCCTGTAGTAAATAAACCTAAGCTTACATATATATAATACTCTCGTGGGCATAGTGGGTTCAAGATTTGAAGGCAGTGAATGCATGGTTGATGGGTGCACTCGATCTTAATGAATATATATATATTTTACGTATTAGATAATTTATATACATAATACTGATATACACAGATCGAATTAATATATATTTAGCCTACGAATGATCGTCGTCTTCCCTCCGATCATCCTCAAAATCTCAGGTACAATGAATTATAGTCAGACAAAGGTCGTATCTGCAAGTCAAGATTTTGACCAGCTAGCGGCGATTGGACATGCTCTTCTACTAGTAGTTAGCTGAGAGTAACGTAGAGGAGCTAAGAATTTTTATTAAGGAATATCAAAATATAAAGAAATAAACTCACCAAGAAGTCAAGGGATGACATTACATAGTATATATACATATTTTTAAAAAGAATTACCGAGCTAAATAATGTAAAATGTCAACGAAGGGTATCGCCTACTGACACCCTTGAGTGCATGTGGCTCCGCCACTGTAATCATCTCATTCTGCTACTTTTACTTCATTCTTTTCACGTACAAAATTCAACTTTCATTGCAATGGTTAGGATAACCAACGACGACAACAACTAGCCTTAGTTCCAAATACGTATTATTATTATTTATATACTTTCACTAGCTCAAACTATTATGACAATATTGTTACGTTTTCTTGGTAAATTTACCATATACTGCTACTACTCTCTCTTCATCTTTTTCAAAAAATGATTATATCTTGTAAAAGCTAGTCCAATGATCAGTTGGAATGGACAATTAACTAATGGGAGTATATAGTTGAACCAATCACAGAGAATTCCAATACTAAACTTTAGATGACATACTTATAATTATATTGCCTTAAATTTTATCTAACAGTAGATTATAACTAGATTAAAACAACGTATTAAAAAGGAGAAAAAACATAAGAAAGATGAACAACACTTATGAATTTTCTCTACATTTTACTAATGAGAATTTTAGTTTATTGAGCATGTAGTATGATCCAAAAAGAGTTTAGATTTACAACCGACGAATCACAAAATGTTAGCCTGTCATGGGCACATGGTTGTGACAGGATAATGTTGGGTTTCGTTCCTTTTACAACCTAGGTATTGTACTCCAAGTTTTTGAAAGAGAGAATGACATAGTTATCCTTAAGAATTAATATCGATTTTACAAAAGGTACCTTGAAATCAGACTATTAAAACTAATGTAGAAGAGACATTCAAGATCTGGTACTGAAGCAGTCCCATGTGCAATTCAGTGCATTTTTAATTTATTTGTCTTACTGTCTTTTGAGAAGGAAAAAGAAAGAAGAAAATGAGAACGGTTTTGGCAACTCGTTTGTGGTGGGCAATAATTCGAAAATGTTTAATGAAGAGAGCATGTGCAATTAGTGAATGGACAAGGAGTAAGGTTTGCAGGTGTCACTGCTGCTATAACAGCAAGCATGTGTACAGTTCATTATCCATTCTTACTAATTAGTATAGCATCTATTATTAAACCCTCTACTTATAACACTACTAGAAATCCGGAAAAAGCGACCAAAGTTGGTCGCTTACAGGTCAAAAAGCGACCAAAAAACGTCCAAAATGGCTTGGTCGCTATTTTGCTGGTCCCTTTACCTAAAAGAACCAAATATTCCGGGTAAATAATATACCGACCAACTTTGGTCGCTTTAATATTTTAATAAAATAAATTTAGCGACCAAAGTTGGTCTCTATATTTAAATTACATTTTTTTATTTATTATTAATCAAAATATGGCGACCAACTTTGGTCTGTAAACCAAATATTATATTTTAAAATCTGGAAAATAGCGACCAAAGTTGGTCGCTTTTTTTTTTTTTTAATTTTTTAAACATAAGCGACCAAAATTGATCGCTAATTTCAAGAATTTAATTATTTTTTAAACATAAGCGACCAAAATTGGTCGCTATTTTCCAGATTTTTTTAATAGAATAGCGACCAAGGTTGGTCGCTTTTTAAGAAATCTAGGTTAATTAGCGACCAACATTGATCGCTATTGCCCAGAAAATATTTTTTTAAATAGAAAAGCAACCAACAAGCGACCAAAGTTGGTCGCTTTTCTGGGTATAATTTCGGCAGAAACTACCTGTTTTGGTAGCTACACCACCTGCCAGCATACCAAATTCCCTATTACAAGCAACAACAACAACAACAACAATACCAACAACAACACAACAACAACAACAACAACAACAACAACAACAACAACAACAACAACAACAACAACAACAACAACAACATTAACAACAACATTAAAACCAACAAAGTATAAAGTTCAATAGAACTAACACATTAAGCTAATCAAACTAAGTTAACTCTTATTACAAGCTCATTCGAAAATCGGTTCTATTTGTCTAGTTCAAAGTGTATAAAAGTCAAGGAGTATTTTGTACATCATTATCATCAACGTCTGATGAATTTTCATCACCAAGACGGTATCCAGAAGGGTCTACTTGTCGAGGACAGGAAGAACGATCACGAGGAGGACGAGAGGAACGAGCACGGGGAAGTCGAGCCTCTGGTGATGACTCACGAGACGGGGGAATCAGAAAACCTCCAGAAGCTAGGAAATATTTGAGTTGCTCTTGCATGTCCTGACACTGAGCTTGCATGCTAATGTACTGAGCATCTCTAAGCTTTTCTCTTTCGTTGGCCGCTTCTAGCTCGGATGTGAGCTTTGTCACAGTCTCCCGCATAGCGGAGAGGCTCTCCCCATCAAGTTGCTCGCTTGCGAGGAAGTCTCTATTCCTTGCATTCGACACTTATAGCGATGGAATTTCTTAGTAGGAAGCCCATATACCTTCCCCCATTTTGGACCGCCAGCAGCCTCCGTCCACATTCTTTCAGCATCCTCGTCCGAAGGTTGGATTGGCTCGCCCGACTCATTACATGGCTGACTGCGTATGAATTCATCCACTTCAATTGTGAAGCGACCTTATAAGAAAATTACATTGAATTAGTATTTCAAAATTTATATAAAAGTAAATCAAAATACTTAATAAAAAGTGAAAACTTACATGTACAGTCGAGGCTCGCCCCTCGACCCACCTTTCTTGATCCATCTCTTTTTTTTTTACAATATGAGTCTCGTTGAATAGCTCATCTTGGTTCATCGGACGCCCCAACTTCTTTTCCGGAAAACTCAAAATTTTTAGTAAATAAGCAGAATAGATATACTTTGAAAATTAAAATAAATTAAGCAATTACGTATCATTCTTCTTTTTACTGTCTCTAGGCTGATCGCACCTCCAGTGTACAAGGATCCTCCCTTCTCAGATGCGCGAGCTTTCTTTCCTTTTTCTCTCTTCTCTAAGAACATTGCGGTAAGCCATTGCCTTTGCAAATCCTCCCATAAATTCTGAAGCAACTAGCCAGGCTTCTGGTTCAACTTTCTAGCTTTCTCATTTTCAGTGGAGCAATTGGGAGCAAGTCAAAGAAAATGAATTTTCGTCCAAGTTTGGCATGTCGGAATAAAATACGGCCGAGCGGTAATACCTGATATTTATGAACTAGTACCATACAAGGTACCATATGATCATGATAGTATGATATATAAAAAGGTATATTAAAAATAAGTAGAATTTTAAGTAAGGTAAATCAATTTTTAATTATGCGGGTAATTGGTTAATTATCGGGTAACATGACTAATTACCCAATAAGCAAATTAAAATTAAAATTCTCACCCCACCCCACGTGGAAGCAAGCCCCTAATCAAACCAATGACTCTAGGTCATTTGGGATTAGGTGGCAACCAAGGTTCAAGACACATAGTTAGATCTTTTACAGGTTTGAGAATTCTGTGGCCTACATAATACTAACAGTCTAACCATTAAACCAAACTCTAACAAAATCTTTGCTCCAACATAGTGAAACAAAAACATCACCAAAACAACAATGCACTGCCAAAGAAGAAACTTGAACCCAAGAATTACATGACAATAAAAGCTCAAAGCACAAGTTTTTCATTAAGCTATCCTTGTAAGTTTGTGAATAGGGAGAACGTGATTTGTGATTGAAATTGTCATTTGTGATTCTCATAAGTCTTATGGGTTATTTGTGAATTGGATTAGAACGTTAGCTAATGCCAATTTGCCACACTAAAAAACGTGAATTCTTGCAACGAAAAGAAATCCAACGAGAATTATTAGAACCTTAGCAACGTAAAATTTTGCGGTTCTAAAAGAGTACGGTGCAATATTTTTCAAGAATATATACGGATTTTTTTCTACTCTAGGTATATTAAGGCTAAGTCTTTCCTTCATTTTGGCATGATCTCGTCATTACACAAGTTTGATAACGAGACATAAAGAAAAATTCATATCCCGGAATTTATGTATATTTTTCTAGTCTCGCAAGTTACAATATTTATTTTATCGGGACTTCATATTCATTTGAGTATTTCTTTCTACCAGTCAAGAGAGCAGAGAGTCTATATATATATATATACAGTATCACAGTATATTCATTACCATCGAGCTAATCGATGGTCAGACCTTATTGGGCAACTTCAGATCAGATGGTAAGTTATATACCGAGCCTACTGTGAACGAGCGCCTATGAGCGAGCCTACTATGGCAGAGCAGTTATATATATATATATATATAGAGAGAGAGAGAGCCGGACAACTATTTTACTTACTATATTGAGACAGTTAAGTCAGTATCAACAGGTAAGCATATATTCAGATTATCTTTGACTTCCAGCTACTTTCAGTTATTATAACATCAATTCAGTTTCAGCTTTCAGTTATATTATTGTCTTGCATACTCGGTACATTATTTCGTACCGACGTCCCTTTTCTGGGGGCGTTGTATAGGTTCAGACAAACAGATGAGTAGACCTCCTCAGTAGGTGTTGCCCGAGTTTATCTTTATCGGTAAGCTCCACATCCTTCGGAGTTTCCGGGTCTAGAGTTTTGTATTCATCTTGCGTATATATGTAGATAGGTTATGGGTAGGTGGGGGCCCTGTTCCGATCACGGTACGCCCATCAGTAGAGGCTTGTAGACATATCTTATCAGTTAGTGCAGTATGTTGGGCTTGTAGGTCCTCTATGTATATTTTATTGGCTTGTCAGTTACAGTGGTTATGACGGTCTTACCGGCCCAACTTTATATTGGTATTTCGTCAGCGTTAGTTTACATTCATTTTTATATTTTGTTTCGCTAATTGACTTGCAATGTGACCCCTAGCCAAAGTATGACATTATATATCCAGAGTTCTTGAGTCGCAAGTTGGTACGCAAGGATAGATGAGGCACTGGGTACCAGTCCTATCCCCAGGCTCGGGGCGTGACATTTTCGGATGTGTTTCCTGTTGTTGGTCATGTCACCGGACAGGGTTATTGATTTGGTGTTGGGCACTGTATCGTATGGCACCGGTGGAGTTAAAGGAGTTGAAGGAGCAGCTTCAGGAACTCCTTGGTAAGGGGTTCATTGGTAGGCCAATATAGATGTGTGTTCTAACTCGAGTTGGCTTGGTTGACACCGAGTTTTATTGTTGAGGGATGTGTTGATTCGATTGTTATTGAGTTTATTAGTGATCTGAGGATATCTATGAGTTATCTTTCCGTGTTGCGAAGCATAAGGATTTGTTGGTTATATGCACATGTGGTGCGGTTTTATTGTGACCTCCCAGTGGAATTCGAGCGGGAAGAGTATTGGGTATTGCTTGGCGGATGGCATATCGGTTGTGTCTTTTCGGATTTCTGTAATGTTATGTCAATTGCTTCGTCGTGGCTATGATGATTTGCTTTGGTTCTAGACATCAAATTGCGTGTGGTTGTCGATTTTAAGCATAGTGACTTGAGGTATTTTATGTGGACCAGTATTTGGATAGGGTCGCGCATTGCAACGAAGTTATGTGGATGTATGACCCTTCGGCTTAGATTCGTGTGTTTTGTTTCTATAATGTGTGACGAGTTCTCAGCATTGTGTGCAGTGGTACTGGTGAGCTTACGGTACAGCTATCTCATTTGAGACATTTTCATGATTTGAGTATGTTCAGATTGTTGCTTGTTGATACGCCGATTGCACGAGTTATGGCTTTAAATTTTATTGATGTGTCATGTCACCAGAGTAGTTGGGTTGGATTAGATGATATCGTTGGGATCCATAATGAATACAAACGGATTTGGTTTCAACATGTTGGAAGGATAATATCGATGTTCAGCTCAGAAATTTGCTATGGTCCTTGCCAACGGAGAAGTGGCTTCACGAATGGTTGATATGAGGAATGGTTATGGCTTTCTATGTGTTTCTTTTATCACTGGCAGTATACGAAAGTGTTAGAAAGAGGCTTTATTTGATAAGAGGCTTATTATCGAGATTCGGATGTTTTGAGCAATTGTTGTGATTAGAAGTTATCGCTACGAGTGTTTGAGTTATATGGTATATCATGTAATTGGATTTGAGGTTACAGGTATGGTTTATTACACCTTGTTCGGGCTTATTCAGAGTATAGATGTGAGATTCTGGTCTTGTGGATGAATTCAGAAGTGGAAATGTGGTTCTAAGGTTTATGAGTTAGGTTGGATGGTGAAATTTTAGTTACAAGGTGTTAGCGGACATATATGAGATATGTTGACATGGGATCACCCCCGGGTATGTGCATGGTAAGGTTACTCAACGATTGATGGTTTTCAAACAACTCTGGGCATGTTCGAGGACGAACGTATGTTTAAGTGGGGGAGGATGTAATGACCCGACCGATCGTTTTGAGCTTTTACATTTTGCTCGCCAATTCTCGGGCAATACCAGCCCCGTATGATATATTATGACTTATGTAAATCGTCGGTTTTGGTTTTCAGGGTAATCGGAGTGGATTTGAAAGAATAATTCTCAGTTTGAAGCTTAAAAATTTGAAAGGTTTGACCAAGTTTTGACTTGTTAGTATATAATCTCGGATTTGAATTTTTATGATTTGGTTAGCTCCGTTATATGATTTGGGACTTAGGAGCGTGATCGGAATGTGTTTTGGAGGTCCGGAGTAGATTTAGGTTTGAATTGGCGAAATTGGAATTTTGGCGATTTCTGGTTAATAGGTGAGATTTTGATATGGGGGTCGAAATGGAATTCTGAAAGTTGAAGTAGGACTGTTGTATCATTTGTGATGTGTATGCAAAATTTCAGGTCATTCGGACAAGGTTTGATAGACTTTTTGATCGAAAGCGGAATTTTGGAAGTTTTTGGAATTCTTAGGCTTGAATCCGATGTAATTTTGGTGTTTTGATATTGTTTTGAGTATTCCAAAGGTTGGAACAAGTTTGAATGAGGTTATGGGATATGTTGACATGTTTGGTCGAGGTCCTGAGGGCTTCGGGTGAGTTTCGAGTGGTTGAACGGATCATTTCATGTTGTAGGAAATTGCAGAAAATTATTTTTGGTGTTGCAGGTTTTTGACCTTCGCATTCGTGATGGATGTCCCGCGTTCGCGAAGAGTTAGGATGTGAGGCTGTAGAGTTAGCCTTCGCATTTGCAAAGGTGGTCCCGCATTCGCGAAGGGCTGAGGTGAATGGCCACGCGTTCGCAAGGTTTATGCCGCGTTCGTGAAGAGGAAGTGGAATAGCTGGGACCCCAAGGCATTTGTTCTACGCGTTCGTGTAGTAGAGGTTGCGTTCGTGAAGAGGTGAGTTCGTTATTCATCGCATTCGCGTAGAAGGAATTTTGGTTAGTGAAGCTTTGTGCTTCGCGAACGCGAGGGTGTTGTCGCATTCGCGATGAAGAAAATATCTGGGTAGACAGATTATATTTGGAAATCGAGGGTTTAGGTCCAATATCACAAAAACCATTGGAGAGCTCGGGAGAAGGTGAAATTGGAGGAGATTTTCAGTGGAGCAATTGGGGTAAGTATTCTTCACTCATATTTAATTTAATTCCATGATTTAGTCTTGAATTTCATCATTTAATTTAAGAAATTAGAGTGGAAATTGGGGAAAGCTTGAAAAAAAGTTTGAAAATTTCTTTTGGGGATTTGAATGGGCAATTGAGGTCGGATTTGGATGAATTTGATATGGATAGATTCGTGAGGAAATAAGAATTCTAGTTTTGTGGTTTTTATCAAATTCCGAGACGTGAGCCTGGGGGCGGGTTTGGCCAATTTCAAGATTTTGGTGTAAATTAAATATTTTTGAGTGAGCTTTGTTCCCTTAACATATTCTGATGGTATGAATCTGCTTTTGGCTAGATTTAGAGCATTCGGAGGCCGAGTCGAGAGGCAAAGGCATCGCGGGCTAGAGTTTGGATCATTTTGAGGTAAGTAATGATTGTAAATGTTTGTCCTGAGGGTATGAAACTCCGGATTTCACATCGTTGTGCTATTTTGAGGTGACGCACAAGCTAGATGACGAGCGTGGGGTCGTACATCGTTGGGGATTATGACTTAGTCCGTCTTGCATGACTGTTAATTCGCGTATTTGATTGAAAATGTTTGATATCATTGTGTTTAAGAAATTATTATCATGTTTTGGGCTGAATGCCATATTTGGACTTCGTGCCAACTGTTTTGGACCCTTGAGGGATTTTTACTACTACTCCTTACTGTTTTGACTTCATATTTGTACTCAGTCATGCTGTATTATACTGTTTTCATAACTTGGCCATATTTATTCCGTTTTGACATTTTTAAATGATATTTTGGGCTGAGCATCATATTTTTTTACTGTTTGCCGAGTGGCTTGAGATATTTCTGACTGAGTAAGGCCGGGGGCCTGTGTTATGAGGATATTATGGGATCGGGCTGCGCGCCGCAGCAGTGTGATACTAATTTATGATTAAGAGGCTGAGGGCCTGATTTGTTACGCTACAAGGTGGCTTGATATGAGGTCGAGAGCCTATTTGATTATGCCACAAGATGACTTGTTATTGTGCTTGGGCCGTAAGAGGCCCCTCTCGAAGTCTGTACACCCCCAGTGAGCGCGAGTACCCAGTGTGAGTAATATGATATAGCCCGAGGAGCTGTTGTTGTTTCATATTATTGCCTGAGAGGCTGTTCTTGATCCATGTTTTGCCCGAGGGGCAGTTCCTGATTTATGTTATGCCCGAGGGGCTGATTACGAGTGATTGTGAGGTAGCCCGATGGGCTGGTTCTGTTGATATTGTGCCCTGCGGGGCGGTTTATAGTACATGTTTTTCCCGAGGGACTATTTACGTTTCTATCATGTTTACTCACTGTTTTATCACTCGTTTGAAACTACTGAAAATTGTTTTAAAAGGTTTTACCGAAACTGAGCATGATTTACGAAGAAAATAATTTCTGTACTGTGTTGGAAATATCCTGCATTTGTTGTAGCGTTTTGACGTGGTTTACATATTTTCTTATTTGCTCAGCTTTCAGTTACTTTTATTACTTACTAAGTTGTCGTACTCACATTACTCCCTGCACCGTGTGTGCAGATTTAGGTATTTCTGAACTCGATAGCGGGTGTTGGTTGCTCAGTGGCAGAGTCATCGGAGTTAGCAAGGTAGCTGCCCGATGTTTGCAGCCCTACTTTTCCCCCTCTTGTCTTCCTTACACTGTATTTAGTACATTTTTAGACTCTTCGTTGTATTCAGACCTTAGTAGATGCTCGTGACTTTGTGACACTCCGATGTCGGGCTTGTGTATTTATTTTGCACTGTTCATTTAAACTTACATTAAGAGATATTTGATTAATTAAAGACTTAAAAATAATTTTTATTGATAAATGGTTAATTCGGAAGTTGTGTCGGCTGACCTAGTTTCACGATAGGCGCCATCACGACCGGGTCGATTTTAGGGTCGTGACATTGTACGAGTCTAACTGAATTCATTACTTGTAATTCAAATTATTTATATATGTACAAAAGTAAACTAAAATATATTTATATGTATAACAAAATCTTATAGTACAATTTATTCTGAATTCAAATACTCTTGATTTGAAATTCGTCCTTGCACCCATTTGATTTTTTATACGAATTTTTCAGATATCAACCTTATAAATTTTGTCCCGAATGGAGTCTTATGCGGCGAATTCGGAGATAATCGGGCTCCAATATTGATACCGAATACCGAGTGAAGAAAAGTAGCAGTTAGACTTGAATTTTGATGTACACCTGATTCGGAAGCGGATCCAGGATTTAACTGTAATTGGTTCAACTTTTAAGATTTTTAGCAATAAACTCATTGTATTGTTAAAGTTATGGGTTCGGATTTCATATTTATTGGGATTTTAGTAAGTTTTTACGTATATATCTCTACTACGTCTTGAAAGTTATATATAGTTAGTTAGGGGTGTTCATAAGAACCCGAAAAACCAAACCAAACCTAGGTTTGGTTTGGTTTGATTTTGAATTTTAAAACTCGATCAAATTTGATTTAGTTTTGGTTTTAATAAAAAAAATAACCGGAAAAAATCGAACCAAACCGACTATAAAAGTAGGTATTTAAATTTATTATTACACCTATGTATATTTTTATATAAAATTTCTAAAATTTTATAGTACATATTAGTCATTTATATTTCTAGTCTAGTTCTTTGCTATTTGATAATCTAATTCTTTGTCTTTATATTCTAGTTTGATTGGTAGTTTTCTTTTGCTAAGTACAAAAAAAAATTATTTTATGTTAAAAATAATCGATTTTTAATTGAGTACTTAAATTATTCATCACTATTTGATTTAATTATCATCAATATATCTTGATAAATGGTAGATTCCTCAAAAAACAATTGATTTGATAGTGTTATATTGAAAATATAGTCGCCAGAATATGTGCTTGGTAGTGTATGTCTCATATTTAAGAAAAAAATCGATGAAAACCCGAAAAATCGACAAAAACCGAATCGATAAAACACTGACTTGATTGATTTGGATTGGCTCCAATATCTAAAAAACTGACTTACTTGGTTTGATTTCTTTTTCGGGAAAAATTCGATCCAAATCGAACTATAAACACTCCTAATTTAAGTTCCTCCTTGAAGTATAGTGCGGCATAAAACCACGCTATATATATAGAATGGTCACTTTTTTTTTACACATATTTATGTCACACTTATCCAAAAAAATCACAATTGGGTTCCGGATTCGGCTACCTCCGCCCATGTAATTCTATTTAGGTTGCAGCTAAGCTCCAAAGTAGGAACAGGTAATTATTGGAGCTAAGTCCAAGGTTGCCTCAGTGCATTAATCCCAACAGGTAAGTTAATTTGCCGAGGACTCTCAATAAAATTACTCAACAAAGTTAAAGATTAATTGGGCGTTTGGACATCAGAATTGTAAAATTTCAAAAAAAGTTAAATTTTTTTCAAAGTGAAAATGATACTTAAAAATTAAAGTTGTGTTTGGATATGAATATAATTTTGGGATGTTTTTGAATTTTTTAGTGATGTGATTGAAAAATTTGGAAAAATAACTTTTTGGAGTTTTTCAAATTTTGAAAAAATTCCCAAATTCATCTTCAAGTGAAATTGAAATATTAGGATGTTTTTGAATTTTTGTGAGTGATGTGATTGAAAAATTTGGAAAAATAGTTTTTTGGAATTTTCAAATTTTCGAAAAATTCTAAAATTCATCTAGTAAAACTGAAATATTTATGGTAAAAAAGTGAAATTTTTTCGAAAAAGTTCTTAAGTCTCACTAGGAACAAATTTTTATAATCATTAGATCATTATCATCCGGTACAAGTTGAGGTAAATATTTAAAGGAAAGTGGTTCACACGTTGTAAATTATGTAACATTGCGTATTTTTAAGGGGTTCTAGGTGCTAAACGAGAAGGGCTTTTAAGTAGGGGTGTTCAAATCGAACCGGAAAACCGCATCAAACTGAAAAATTAAATCAAATCGATTAAAAAATCCGACTAGATTTGGTTTGACTTGGTTTGGTATTGAGTAAAAAAAAAATCCGAACTAAACCGACCGATAAATATATAAATTTTATTTATATTTTAAAGACTTTATAGTGAATTTTCTTTAGATAATGTAGAAATATTTGGGATCCTCTCATGTATTAACCTTGAAAGCGTAAATTAACGAAAAATTATTGTTAGACGACTAATAAAATAACTATCATGTGTTACAAAAAAAAATTCTTCCATTAGAATATTTTAATAGATCATATGTTTGTCAGTTTTTTTTCCATATTTACTAAACATATATTCACTTATCAAAGTTTTATCTATAATTTTAACAAAGTAAGATTGAAATAATATTCATGTAACAAAAAAAACCCGAAAAACTCGACAAAACTGAATCATTCCAAACCGATATAGTTGGTTTAGTTTGGTTTTGATAAAAACGGAACCAACACAGTCCATGTACCCCTAGTTTTAAGTGAAAAGGTAAAGAACAAATATCTAGTGCTCAAGGGGGTACAGATCAATTGGAATTATGTGGTGGAAGCGGCTGTATTTTTCCTCACACATCATCTAATCAGTAAATTTAGATTCATGGTTAGCTGAACATAAAAAATTGTTGCACTTTCTACTGTCAAATCTGTATAAGAAAGTCTCTGATTTTTAACCTAAAAAGTTCATTTGTGTCTAATACAATAATCTGTTACACCAATGTGCAATGTACTCTATACAACCAATAAATCTATTTGTAAAAATCTATAAACACACACACACCGAGAGACAGGCACACATGCTATCTTTAGATCTTTGATTATTGCAATAGGACAATGATCCACTATTATTTTATTGTCATTATTGTAACATTCTATCATGTTACTAGTCGTCGCTGATCATCTTTAAATACAAATATTCTAAAAGTTCTAAGGTCATCCAAAACTATTTTTATCCGTACTGTGGCAATTTCTCTCTGCAGTACCAATCACAAGCCAAATTCTTAGAAGTTTCACCAGCTGGATGTATAGTTCAATTAAACCCATAACTTTCGACGCGAAGTAAAAATTTATATATAAAATTCATTAAAATTACAAAAATAGTAAATATGAACGCATAACGTTAAAATATTAATGAGTTCAATGCTAAAAAATTTAAAAATTAAACTCATAGGATTAAATTTTGGATCCGCCTCTGCTACTCTTAACAGTTAAAAAACCATAGATTGAGAAGTGGTCCCGTATAATTTTTTTTTTAGACGTCATTATTATTAGACAACTTCAGAAAACTCGAACTTACAATCGTGACTGAATATCATAACTGCCTGATTTGTTCTGTATTTTGTTCAGTTACGTCTTATCTACATTTATGAGTAAAGCCTTCTCTCAATGAACTGTCAATATCTATCTGGGTATGTGTTTCACTCACCGACTTGCAAGCTTCTTATCCCAGTGTTGTTGTGTCACTTAATTAGTTTGTGAGCGTGGCTACATAACAAGCATTCGGCATGTGGTATGACATTCTCTTGTGTGCTTGAAATTTAAGGTGAAAACCAATAGTGGTTCAACCTCAGCAGTCGCACTGAGTGCCATCATGATCTATAGGAGTCCTACTTAAAGTGAAAGGTAGTTCTTTAGTTAAAGCAAGAAGAGCAGAAACTGAGGGGAAAAACCTATGTTGTTACGCGGGATGGGAATAAAGGCTACTAAGAGCGAGTACTAAAGTTCTGTTAAAAGGCACTGTTGTCTTCGCATTTAGTTTCTGATTTGAATGTTAGAAACCACAATTAGAATTAACCCAAATAGCTTTAAAAGAATTTATTTTGGAAAATAATTGTGTTTAGATTTGCTTGTTTTCAGAATTTTTGAGATATTTTATTCAAAATCTTCAAAAAGTAAAACTAAGACACCAAAATATTTTATACATTCAAAATGCTTTAAAATGATGAGGAAATCTGTGTAAACCTGCTATCTCATCGACTGTTATGCCACCGGTTGGGGCACCGAGTAAACACTTATTTGCCACTAAACATATTTCAAACGTCAGTCCTCTAGTGGCTTTCAACAAATAAGAAAGAAAAGGAGCCCATAATTGGCATTCTCAGGTTCCAATATAGAGTTCTCATATGAAAGATACGAGTACCATAAATAGTTGATAGTTATTTATTTACCCCTCAAAAAGAATACCTGCAGAGAGACAGTTCCACTTGCAGTCTATTGTCTAAACTAAGATGTATAACCCCAGCAAACCTAAATCATTTGGCAAAATGACCGGAGTAATATTGTTCTCTACGCCCTTGCACCTGCTTAGTATGTGGAGAAAGAAATCCTTGAGATTAATTGACAACATCAAGGACCAACTTGCGAGATTTGAGGACAGACCATCTCAAGCGACGGTAGTAAGCTGCTTGAAGTGCAAGTGATAAAACAAATATCCATTTGAAGCCCATCTGTAGGAATAAAAAATGTCAGAGTCAGAAATCCGTTTTATAGTACTTCGTATAGGGTGATCAACTGACAGTGAGGATCCAACATGGGGTCAACATGCACACAAAACAGCTACTCAGAATGTGATAGTAAAACACTAAACTTGGTAATAAGTGGGATTCGCTAAGCAAGTTAATTTCTTTCAGGCTTCAAGCGGCATACAAGCACATATAGACACTTTTGGAAGAACTTTAGTACAAAAGGATGCCCGCAAAATAATAGAATTGGGATTGATATGAATGCAGGATAAGGAGAAAGGAGAATTCATTGCAGCTTACCAGCTTTCTCTCTTCCATTTCTGGCTCAGCAGCCCATGACAAGAATGACACGACATCTTTTCCCATCTGTTCAGTGTCAGCACTTTAACTTCCGCAACAATGGTTCAATATATAAAGGAGAAGCAAAGGGAAAAAGGATATATTACCTGTGCCTCCGTTGCAGGGGTGCCATCCTCATACTCAACAGCACCATCGTTAAGCATTTTAGGCATTGCTATAGCTCCACCAGGGAAGTAAGGATTATAGTGAAGTCCTTCTCGAATCTACAATGAGATGTGAGCAGCAAAATGAGTCTTACCAAATGGAAGAATTATGACAAACTGGTATCAAAGGACGGTCACGACACAATGTCAACCAACTATATTAGAATGTGACAGTACCCATATCTCCTTGCAACATCTTCAGATGCACTTCATCTTTCTTTTTTTATTATTATTTTAATTTACTGGTTCCTCTACTCTAAGCAAAAGAGAAACAATCACAAAGGAAAACAGTCTGAGGCAGAGGAATTACCGAGACGCCAGCAGGAGGGTCGCGGTAGCCAGTTAGAAGAGCAAAAACATAGTTTTGACCATTATGACGAGCCTGAAAAGTGGAAGTAAATCAGGCAACGCATATGAAATGTTTGTCAAACTTTAGAAGACAAACAGTACCTTAGTAATTAGACTAAGATCAGGAGGATAGGCTCCTCCATTAGCAAACCTTGCAGCTGCTTCATTTGTGTAAGGCTGAGGGAAACGATCACTCAGCTTCCCAGGGCGGGTAAACATCTCACCTTCGTCATTAGGCCCATCAACCACCTCAATTTCTGCTGCCATAGCCTTGGTCTCTTCCTCAGTGTATGCGACACCAACAAGATCACGATAAGAAATTAGAGACATTGAGTGGCAAGATGCGCACACTTGCTGGTAAACCTGGTGACCTCGACGGATACTGTATCAAAAATAGAGGCACACAAGCTATTTGGATTTCCATCTCATTTGAAACTTAGTGTACAAATTAGCTCTGGAAAAGCAGAAAATTGATATACATTCTATGGTAAGAGACTTAAAAAATAAGGCTACAGAGCAAGAACACCAACTACACCTACACCAACTCTGATACAGGGGAAAATGCTGTAAGAAAAGGCTGAATCACCTTTGTCTGTGGGCAAATATTTTCATACGGCATATAACAACTACGTGAAAAATTTAATGACCCAGATCTTTACCAATAAAAAGGGAGTATAAACTAAGAAGCTTTAACAATCATGTAGCAACACTTAAGTACTTACGAAGCATGGTCATAAGAACTGAGAATGCCTTCGTGAGGCCAAGGATAGCTGGGACACTCTAGTCCATGCTCCGCCTCATCAGAATAAGCAATTGTTGCAAAACTAAGGAGCCCAGAGACTCCAGCACCAATGACTGCAAGTGCTCTGAAAGACTTCAAGCCAGCAGATCCAACTCCATCCAGGCCATGCTTCAAAATAAATAATAGAATTGTTTGATCAGCTGAATATTATTCCATGCGCTTTTATAAAGCATCGGATGCAAATGTTAATTGACTTAACAGAACACCACTATAGCTGCCATTTGCATAAGCAAAGAATTCTTCTAGGAAAGGATAATCAAATGAACATAAGGCTAGCTACTTTGAAATATTGTATCCATCTCATGATCTAGAAGCAAGAGCTTCATCTCTTTGGTGGTGTTATACCATAACACAATCTAAGCGTTTGTCATGTCCTCCATTTTCCAAAGTAAGCACAACCAACTTCAAACAGTGTATGCAATTGACATCCTTGTAGATGAGCAATTGCTCTCCTCAAAGATAATATAGCTGGCACAAGGCATAAAGTATATATTGGCACATAGTCAAAATCAAATTCAGGTATATGGCAGCAATTCTGGGGCACATAATATTTTCCAATGGTTTTGTGCCAAGAATTAAATTAGAATAAAGTTTATGAGAGGTTCAATTATATGGCACTCTTCCAACAGGCAAACAGCTCCCTCAAGAAAATGCAAATATATTGGAATACCATAGATGCAAAGGGAGGCTTCCATGAGACCTTCGAGTATCTCCAGCTACGCATCTTTATTCTTCCTTATTGGAATAAAAAAGAGCATTGTTGGCAAGACAACAACTGTCTTCCTCCCCAATTTGTTTGAGGCTGAGGCCACACTATTGTTGAAGTATTGGAAAAAAGAAGCCTAATGTCACGCCCTGAACCTGGGCCTGGATGTAACACGGCACTCGGTGCCTGACTACATGTGACCGAGCGAACCAACTGGCTGGCTGAATCAACATGTGGCATCATAACATACTGAATGCGGAAGATAAACTAACACATGTTGATATACTGAAAGTCTGGATGATATAAATCAAAGTGCAGAAATACTAATACAATTCTGAAACATATTTGTAGCCAACATATTTAATATGAAAAGTCTGCGACTCTGTCTAACTGTTACTCTAGTCTATGAAGCCTCTAATAAAGTAATGTAAACACTAACTGTCTGAAAATACTGAAGGCTATAGTAATGATAATGCCCCGAAAGAACTGGGGATCACCAAATAGCTGGTACGAGAATCCTAGTGCTCGGAATCATCAACCTGTAAATCATTACCTGCATTGTGAGATGCAGGCCTCGGGCAAAAGGGACGTCAGTACATTTGAATTGTACTGGTATGTAAAGCAACTGAAAGAAAGAATTATAAATGCTGAAACTGAAACTAAGCTGATAATTGAGAATTTATAATTGATAACTGAAATGATAACTATTCAAACTGAAACTGAAATGATAACTGATAACTAGTAATTGAACTGATAACTGATAACTAAACTGGTAACTGATAATTGAATGGTAACTAATAATTGAACTGAAAGGAAGTAAGGATATGAATACTCCTTCTTCTGAATGATGAACAACCTGTTTATCTGAATATTAAACTGCGGCCTCAGGCTCAATATATATATGTGCACAAGCTGCGGCCTCGGGCCCAAGTATACGTATACATAACTGCGACCTCAGGTCCAAAATGCATAAAGCATAAACTGCGGCCTCAGGCCCAAAGATGCATAAAACATAAACTGTGGCCTCAGGCCCAAATACAAGTGTTCAACATTCAGAAATTTAAAATCAGGAACTGAGAATCATACTGCAATATATGATAGTGAAATACTGAATCACATTGAGTTACATGATACTGGAATACTGGATCACATTGAGTTACATAATACTAGAATACTGAATAGGACTAGACTGAGACATGTATTCTTGAACTGATTATGAACACTGAAACTTCAACTGTTTATGGCATACTGAGTAATCTATACTAAGACTCGGGGGCATCAAACCCAAGTCTATATTGAATACGCACTGAGCTCACAACGTTCAGAATGAAAGTCATGAACGAGTTATGAAGCTAAAGAATAGAAGTTCTACAACGATTCAAGGAACTAGGCTTAACTATATTTCTGAGGCAATTGATACGTCATAAAAGAAACGTAATGTAGGGAGAGTCATTAACATTCCCAAACATAGAGAGTTAGCCTCACATATCTTAACTTCCTGCTCTTGAGCGTAATACAACATTCGCTAACTCTTTCAACTTTAATCTATATCAATACAAGTCAAAGGGATTCCATATTAGCAATAATTCTCATGTTTTGGTTACTTAGGCATTTTCTCAAACACTTGGTGAGAATAAAACTTCATAGTCCTTATTAATGGTTCTACACACAATAACCCATTCTCTTGGTCCTAGATAAATTCTAAAGTTTCAAATGGTTATAATCAACATTATTCTTTATCACCCATAAGGTAAACAACACCCTTAACCAATAATCAACAATCAACACCCCAAACCTATAACCGTTCATGCTTTTCTATTAAACTCATCAACTCATATCTCATGAACTAGAGTCTATTATCATTAATCCAATGCTAGAATCAATTAGAGGGTGAAGACATTACCTTTTTGAAGTTCAATCCCTTTGAACTCGAGTTCTAGGGTTTCTTCTCTCAACAATGATGTCCCAATCGAATATCTAACGATATGGAGGGTTTACCCATGTTAATAAGATGTTGGGGAATTGAAATAAACATAGAATCACCATTAGAACTTACCTTGGGTGGTGGAGGGACCTTTAAGGAGTTAGATTTTTTTAGAGTTTTCCTTTCTAGGGCAAGTTTTTATTTTTGGGGCTGTAGGGGACGAAATAAGGCTAAAAAAATGACCTCCCAAGTCGTCCACCGCGTCCCGGTTGGCGTGACCGTGGTCCCGACCTCGGTAAATCGCTGAGACACTGCCTCGCCACCGCGGCCGCGGTAAAACGCGGCAGGACTGCGGTGGTTGCACACCTCTATGTAAAAGGGGCATAACTTTTTGCACAGAGCTCCGTTTGGGCTCCACAATATATCGTTGGAAAGCTATTTCAAAGGCCTACAACTTTCATGCTTTGAGTTTTCCCAAATTCCTTACAGATTTTCACTAAAACCTGCTGGAATACGAACCTTCTGCAAACTTAGTCGATTTTGTCAAATCTTATGCACCTCACTTTCCATCTTGATTTTGAAACAACCATTTTCACCCATAATCATCCTGATGGAACTTCACATGTTCAAAATATATCCTTACTACTCCTTCAACTCATTCATACCTAAGCCGAATTTTTTTTCAGGGTGTTACACCTAATTGGTAAGACGAGTCGTATTAATATATAGGACGGGAAATAAAGCCAATGCTAGCTAACTTCCATGGTTGTGATAGAACCACCTAGAAGAAAGGAAAGAACATAGTTTTGTGTTTTTTGGTGTAGTGTGTCTTCCCATATGCTGCCTACTAGTGCTAGTTGAATAGGATTGGTCTATACTACTAAACCTCTAGGCGTAACCTTTAGCTTAATGTTAGAATTGAGAATTAAAACATAGCATCTGAGGTTGTATTTATAGAGGATACACGAGCAGAAGGATTTGACTTATTTCCAAACTCCACCTTCAAAGTGTAAGTTACTAAAATTTTCTCGAAACGTTGTATTTCTCCTCATACAACTGAGAGAAAATGAATACATGTGAAATAGCAAAAATTAAGCTTCTTCTGTTTCATGTGGGGTACTGAACGTATTCAAGATGCTCCAGAGCAGATGCTTCATACTGAAGCTTAAGAAGCAAGCAAGGTGGTCAGTCATACACTAGCTTGGAAATGCAGTAGCTGTTACAGTGGGGAACACCGACTACATAGACCTTGAAAGATATTGGTGACAGGTTCAGTAAAAACCCGTGAAATATGCTTTAGCATTTCAAAGGTTACTCTAAAATAAGCTATCTTAGGAGGTAGTCCCTCCTGTTCAAAATTTTAGATGGACACTATCGAACAACTCCATTTTAGAACCAGGTCTAAAGAGTAAAAAGAAACTGACTGTGTGAGAAGGCACGGGAGAAAATATGATATATTGATATTGTATGTGATGCAATACAAGAGGTGCTATTTATAGCTACTCTATACAAAGGGGATACTATTCCTATTCCAATGTGGGACAATTACATAGCTATCTCTAACACTCCCCCTCAAGACGGAGCATATAAATCATATGTACCGAGCTTGTTACATATATAATTAATGCGAGGACTAGTGAGGGACTTGGTGAAAATATCTGCAAGTTGATCATTCGATCTCACAAACTTCGTAGTAATATCTCCTGAGAGTATCTTTTCTCTGACGAAGTGACAATCAATCTCAATGTGTTTAGTTCTCTCATGAAACACCGGATTTGATGCAATATGAAGTGCAGCTTGATTATCGCACACAAGTTCCATCCGACTGATTTCACCAAATTTCAACTCCTTAGCAATTGTTTGGTCCAGACTAGTTCACATGTTGCCATAGCCATTGCTCGGTATTCTGCTTCTGCACTAGACCGAGCAACTACATTCTGTTTCTTACTTTTCCTGGACACCAAATTTCCTCCTACTAAAACACAATATCCAGACGTAGAACGTCTATCAGAAGGTGATCCTGCCCAATCAGCATCCGAGTACCCAACGATCTGCTCATGACCTCGATCCTCAAACAGTAATCCTTTACCTGGAGCCGATTTTATATACCGGATAATGCGGACAACTGCATCCCAATGACTATCACAGGGAGAATTCATAAACTGACTTACAACACTCACAGGATAAGAAATGTCGGGCCTAGTCACTGTGAGATAATTTAATTTACCAACCAGCCGCCTATAGCTTGCAGGATCGCTAAGCGGCTCCCCTGTCCAGGCAGAAGTTTAGAATTCGGATCCATCGGCGTGTCAACAGGTCTGCAACCTGTCATCCATGTTTCCTCAAGAATGTCTAACACATATTTCCTTTGAGAAATAACAATATCTGAGCTAGATTGAGCAACCTCAATACCTAGAAAGTACTTCAATTTGCCTAGATCCTTAGTTTGAAAGTGTTGGAAGAGATGCTGCTTCAGATTAGTAATACCATCCTGATCATTGCCCGTAATAACAATATCATCAACATAGACTACCAGATAAATACATAGACTTGAAGCAGAGTGGCAATAAAACACAGAGTGATCAGCTTCACTACGAGTCATGCCAAACTCCTGGATAACTGTGTTGAACTTACCAAACCAGGCTCGAGGAGACTGCTTTAGACCATAAAGTGACCGACGCAAGCGGCATACAAGGCCACGAGACTCCCCCGAGCAATAAAACCAGGTGGTTGCTCCATATAAACCTCATCCTCAAGATCACCATGAAGAAAGGCATTCTTAATGTCCAACTGATAGAGGGGCCAATGACGAACTGCAGCCATGGATAGAAAAAGGCGAACTGATGCCACTTTAGCCACTGGAGAGAAGGTATCACTGTAATCTAGCCCAAATATTTGAGTGTATCCTTTGGCAACAAGACGTGCCTTAAGTCGATCAATCTGGCCATCGGGACCAACTTTGACTGCATAAACCCAACGACAACCAACGGTAGATTTACCTGAAGGAAGAGGAACAAGCTCCCATGTACCACTTGTATGTAAAGCAGACATCTCGTCACTCATAGCCTGTCGCCATCCTGGATGAGACAATGCTTCACCTGTAGACTTAGGGATGGAAACCGAGGACAATGAAGATATAAAAGCATAATGGGGAGATGACAGACGATGATAACTCAAACCAACATAATGAGAATTAGGGTTTAGTGTGGTCCGTATACCTTTTCAAAGTGCAATTGGTGTATTAGGAGCAGGATCCGCAGTAGGAGCCGTGTCAGGTGCAGGACGAGAACCAGATGGGCCTGATGTAGGGCGCGAACGATGATGATAAGTCAAGAGTGGTGTTCCTATGGCTAGGGAACTAGGAGGGATAACACTGGACTCCTCAAAAGTTGGTATGGGTGAAACCTCTATGGTTGAAGGTGGAGGAGGATTACTAAACTCCTCAAAAGTCGGTATAGGTAAGACCTCAGATATGTCATGGTGGTCAGCAGAAGTGACATCAGTTGTGAAGAAAGGTTTAAACTCGAAAAATGTGACGTCAGCTGACATAAGGTACCTATGAAGATCAGGTGAATAACAACGATATCCCTTCTGAACACGAGAATAACCAAGGAAGACACACTTGAGAGCACGAGGAGCTAACTTATCTTTCCCCGGGGCTAAGTTATGAACAAAACATGTGCTCCCAAAAACCCGAGGTGGAAGAGGGTATAAGGCTGACTGGGGAAACAATATTGAATGTGGAATCTGACCCTTGATGGGAGATGAAGGCATCCTATTAATCAAATAACAAGCTGTGAGAACTGCATCGCCCCAAAAACGCAACGGAACACGAGACTCAATTAGAAGTGTGCGAGCAGTCTCAATAAGGTACCTATTCTTTCTTTCTGCAACCCCATTTTGCTGAGGGGTATAAGGACAAGATGTCTGATGAATAATTCCATGAGAAGACATAAATTGCTGAAACTGAGAAGATACATATTCTAAGGCATTATCACTGCGAAAAATGCGGATAGAGACACCAAATTGGTTTTTGATTTCAGCACAAAAACTCTGGAATATAGAGAATAACTCAGAACGATCTTTCATTAAGAAAAGCCAAGTACATCTTGAGTAATCATCAATAAAGCTAACAAAATAACGAAATCCCAAGGTTGAACTGACTCTACTAGGACCCCATATATCAGAATGAACCAAGGAGAAAACAGACTCTGCATTACTCTCAACACTACGCGTAAAGGAAGCTCGGGTATGTTTCCCAAGCTAACACGACTCACAATCTAATCTAGATAAACTGGATAAACTAGGCACCCTCTTTTGAAGTTTGGATAAACTCGGATGTCCTAAACGTCTGTGGATTAGATCTGGAGGATCTGTAACTAGACATGTTGTGGAAGAACTGAGCGAGTTAAGGTAGTAAAGACCTTCTGATTCACGACATGTACCAATTGCCCGTCCCGTACTGCGATCCTGCATAATAAAAGAATCATCAATAAAATATATACCACAATTGAGGGCACGAGTCAAACTACTAACAGATGCAAGACTAAAAGGACAACCAGGAACATAAAGAACGGAATCTAGGGTGATAGAAGACAATGGGTTGGCTTGTCCAACTCCTTGTGCCTTAGTTTGACATCCATTGGCTAAAGTAACAGTAGGAAGAGACTGTGAATATACAATATTCGACAAAAGTGATTTATTACCAGAGATATGATCAGAAGCGCCTGAGTCCATGACCCATGGTCCAAGAGTACTAGACTGGGAAACACAAGCAAAAGAATTACCAGCAATAGGAGTGTCAGTCTTGGCAACTGAGGCTACTTGTGGAGATGTTTGCTTACTTACTCGATACTGAAGGAGCTCATTATATTCTTCTTTAGATACAGAAAAGCCCTGGTTACCTGTAGTCTCGCTCTGAGCAACGTAGGCATTTTTGGGTGGACGACCATTTAAGGAATAACACATTTCGCGAGTGTGTCCAAGTTTGTGACAATAAGAACACTTGGGTCTAGATCTCCCAAAAAGACCGCCTCCTCGTCTATTCTCCATAGCTTGAGGTGCCCGAACATCCACTGTCTGGGATGCAAGAATAGAGGAATCAAGTATGTGTGATAAAATCACTAGGTGACTTGGTGTTGCAGCAAGGCGAAGTAATCGAGAGAATAATTCATCAACTGTTGGGACAGTCGGACTTGCCAAAATATGGTCTCGTACTGAATCAAGATCACGAGGAAGTCCAGCGAGTGTAAGAACTAGAAACATTTTCTGTCGCTGCTTTTGTTGTTTTGACACACTAGCAGAAACTGGCATCAATGTCTCAAATTCCTCCATGACTGCCTGTACCTGACCCAAGTAAGTAGACATATCTAATTCTTGCTTCTTTAAGTTTGTCATCCGTGATATCACATCATAGAAGCGAGATATATCATTAGTGTATAACGTACGAGCCTTTGCCCAAACCAAATAACATGTCTGGAATGGCCGAAACAAAGGCATCAACTTAGAATCAATAGAACGCCACAAGATGCTACATAATTGAGCATCAATTTTTGCCCAAAGCGCTATCACCTTTTCATCTCCTTCGCTAGACTGTTTAATCAGATGATCTTGCACACCTTGACCTTTACACTACAACTCGACAGATGAAGCCCAAGCTAAGTAGTTTGAACCTCCCATTAAAGGTTCCGAGGTAATCATAACATTAGAGTTTCCAGAACTCATGCTTTTAGACCCAAAAACATCAATTCCCAAAGACATCTTGTAAATTATTACCAAATAAGAGAAATAATCAACTGTAATCCACTGAAAATAGAGTAAGGAACACTGAACCAGAATAGTAAACTACTGTAGCAGTTGGAAAGTTACTGTTGCAGCCGGAAAATATTCAAAGTGGTCGGAATGAAATAAAAATAGTAGGGGTAGGATCGGAATTACCAGAAGACCCAACTGTTCTGAAGGAACTTTTTCAAAAAATGGCCGGAAGTCAACTTTTTGAAATCACTAATCACGCTGGAAAAATAAAAAAGTGGTCGGAATTTGGTGTAACCTGGATGGGTAGGCTCGGAATTGCAAGGGAAACAATCTGTCCTGAAGAGTCGTCGCCAAAAAATGGCCGGAAGGTGGCCCACGCAACGTTGGAATTTCGCCGAAAAATTCTCTTTGGACAGCTACAGTACTGCCGAAGATTTTCACTGGGATTTGGTCGCCGGATAGTGACTACTCTTGTGGTAGTGTTGGATTTTGTGCACAACACTGACCGAGACAAAGCAGACGCAAAACAACTTTGAAAGTCGCCGGAAAAAAAGGGTTCCGGTGACTGATTTTACTTCCCAAAATCGCTGGAATTTATGCACAGCGATAAATCTCTCACGATAGCTCTGATACCATGTGAGAAGGCACGGGAGAAAATATGATATATTGATATTGTATGTGATGCAATACAAGAGGTGCTATTTATAGCTACTCTATACAAAGGGGATACTATTCCTATTTCAATGTGGGACAATTACATAGCTATTTCTAACAGACTGAAGGAAGTTCCTCTACACAAACTCGTTGGATTGTTCAGTATCCTCCTAAATAGGAAATAACACGTCATTTTACAAGGTAAGAAAAGCATGGTCGAAGATATAAGCTACAAATGTATCATGTTGTCACAACATGGAAAAGAACAACATAAGCACTTCTCTCCTATCTATGGCACGAACTATTTGGTTCTTGTCAATCGAGAAACATTGACAATTTCACTCGCAACAAACAATATGTTGTACTGTATGTAGCATTAATCAGGTGTAATTGCCTTATCGCAAATATTAATATGGTGGCAGATAGAAAGATTGAAGCCAATTCTTCTTTTTTTTATTCTTTTTTTCTTCTTTTTTTGATGAAAAGGGATTGGAGCAAATTCTATAGCTCCTATGAACCTGCTTCATGTTGAAGCTATTTTGGCGCTTCTTCCATTTCAATTTTCTTTAGCACTTTTCCCTTTCCCAACGCCACTAAAACGAAACGTGGCATTTATATTCACAACTTTCAATTATTCAAATTCTCTTTCTTCTTCTTTGATGAAGTAACATTCAAATTCATTTAACTATTCAATTTTTAAACTTTAATAAGATGTTTTAGTGATAGAACTACTTTTCAACTATTACACAATATTCTCTTCCACTACCGCTATTACAATATACAAGTCAAATTAACTTTTTAACTCCATGTCTAGTCAAATCTTGTCACATAAAATGGTACAGATAATATATCACATATATATCTGATTTTAAGCAAAATAGCATGAGAAGGCCCAAAGCATCAAATCGTACAAACAGTGTTTCTGGTTCATCATATACACAACAAATTGCTCTTGCAATTTAACTCTGCCCGCACTGAAATAACAATACTATAAAAATTGATACCTTAAGTGCATCATTTCCACTGGAAAGCTTCGAGTCGTTCCTTTGGCCAGCTGCTCTCGTAATAAACCGATTGATTCTTCCAAATCCTGAATTAGAAAAGAACAAAATTTCTAATTTCTAATTTTACACACGAAAACTAGGAAGCGAAAATGATTTCGAAATTTATGCTGAGAGTTAAGCTGATACCGTCAAATCCTATTCTGATCTTCTTCCCTAAACCTGTAAAAAAAAGCGACAAGATTTAGCTCATTTATTCATCGGCATCAGTAAAATCCAAATCGGGATTAGGATTAATAGAAAATATTACTCATGATTCAAAGAGAGGACGTTGTTCGGGTGAGTAGCGGAGGTAGAAGAATGTAGCGTTTGCAAGATGAGTGCACTGTGTTGGAGATGATTTTGTTCGTGTGCGCGCGCGAGAGAGGAGGGGGGGGGGGGGGGGCGCCTGGCTCATAGACTTTGAGAATGAAGGGTCAGAAATTGATCGAGTCTTCAAGTCGGGTTTCCAACGTTCGGGTCAAATTCCGGTTGCTACAGCCCGAATGCCTGGCCTTGTATTATTTAATTTTGGGAATCTTATCGAAATGTATTAGATAAGTCCTAACTTACTAATAACATCTCCTATACTTACCAAAATTAGTCAAGCACATACAAAAAATAAAAACTCAAATAAATAAAGGTTTTTTCTCTCCAAAAATCACACGCAAAGATATTCGTCCATATTTTTAAGCATGATCAACAACATTAAATACAAGACGAGGAAAGGAAATTTCATAGATTAGGTAGCAAATAAAGTAGATGAAATATAAAAAAATATATACAATATTTCAAAAATCTTAGCAAAAAGGAACATTTTTCAATGGGTATGGTTGAAAATCATTGAAAACATACAGATGAATTGTTGGGATTTTAAGTATATGATATGCTTAAAATAGGGTGAATGAGAAATGGAGGGAAATGAAATTTTTGAGTGAAATTTTAAGTTTCCCCCTTTTGCAAAGGGACATTGTCTCATATTAAAAGAGGAAGAATTTTTTTATGGGTATATAAGCAATTGCTCTTCTTCTAACTCTTAAAGAGAAGGCAAGTCTCACGTCGTCGTCGTCACTCGCTCGGCTCGGCTTCGGATTCAGATTTGGTCAAATGATTGATTGGTTAATTTTTTGGACCAAATTTATTTGTTAATAGTAAAATATTAACAAAAATGTTATTAAATATTTGTTTTAATAACAGAATATTAATATTAAAATAAATATTAATATTAAATCCAATCCGTTTTTCAGTTGTGTAACTGAAAATTAAACTACCATCTTCAATTTCCCCTCTTTATTGTTGAGTAAATAGCCATTTATGTTATGGCATTTATGATGTGGTCGTTTCGCAAAAACAATCATTCTGAAGAGTTGCACCTCTTCAGATTTCAGCCCAACTTTGACTATAAATACAAGACTCTTCTGCTAAGAATTTCCATACGATTTTCTGAGTTTCTCCTCCTTCTTCTGCATACTTTTAACATCAAACAAAGTAACAGTAAGTGTGATTTGCTACCGAACTTTGTGTTCACTGAAATACTGGGGTTTGAAGTACCACTACACCAGTGTGTAATTCGTTCTATCCTGGGAGGAAATAATCTCTAACCTTGGGTTCTAGGAGGGGACTAAATTCTTTAAGGAAACACTGTGAATTCAGTGGGCTCGGATTAAAATTCTGTTTCTGTTTTTCATTTCTATTTATGTTTATTTATATTTTCCAGAATTATTTTACAAATACAGTTTACTAACGAGCTTAAAGAATTTAATATATTTTCTGTATTTGTACTCACTGTTTTGGAGTTGTGGTTTTGTACTCTATTGGAGATTAAAATCTACGTGATTTTAACATTTGTGTCATTCTTTTACAGAAATGACTAATGATAATGTGAACCAAGTTGTTCCAATGGTGACTGCCAATGCCTTAACGAGCCGAACAACACCGACAGCATTGGCACCAGCAAAGAAACCCGAAAATTTTTTCGGGATTGATTTCAAAGCGTTGTCAGAAAAAGATATTCTTCTACTTGACTACTCTAAGTCTCTAGAAGTTCATCAAGGAAGATGTTCCTATGCTATCCGATGAAACTCCAGAAACTGAACGTTTTCTCGTGATTGAGGCGTGGAAGCATTCAGAATTTTTGTGCAAGATTATATTCTAAGCGGGCTGGAGGATGCTTTGTATAACGTCTACAGTGGCGTGGAAACGTCAAAAGAACTGTGGACTGCGCTTGAAAAGAAATACAAAACTGAAGATGTCGGGTTGAAGAAGTTCGTTGCTGCAAAGTTTTTGGACTACAAAATGGTAGATAGCAAGTCTGTTATTACTCAAGTCCAGGAATTGCAAGTAATTATTCACGATCTCCTTGCTGGAGGTATAAATCAAATTAATACTTATGTTGAAAGTAGTAATCTTAGTATTTTTACTAATAGAAATTTCATTGAAGGTCTTGTCATCAATGAAGCATTCCAAGTAGCAGCGATAATTGAGAAGTTGTCTCCTTTGTAGAAGGACTTCAAAAACTACTTGAAACACAAACGCATGGAGATGTCCCTTAAAGATCTCATTGTTCGGTTGAGAATCAAAGTGGACAACAAATCTGCTAAAAAGAGAGGCCGTGGAAACTCAACAATAATGGGAGCAAATATTGTTGAAGAGAACAAAAAGAGGAAGAAGACTTCTGGACCGAAATACAACCCAAGCAAGAAGCGGTTCAGTGTAAATTACTACAACTGTGAAAAAGCCGGACACAAATCTACGGAGTGTTGTGCTCCGAAGAAACACAAGAAGAAGGGTCAAGCAAACATGGTTGAAAAGCATGATGATGTTGATGACTTATGTGTCATGCTTTCCGAATGCAACTTGGTGGGCATTCCTAAAGAGTGGTGGATTGATTCTGGAGCCACTCGTCATGTTTGTGTTGTTAGAGAATCTTTTGCTACTTATGCTCCTGTTGGACCCGATAAGACGCTTTCTATGGGAAATGCTACAAAGGCCAATATTGAAGGATGTGGGAAGATATTTCTCAAAATGACTTCCGGTAAAGTGGTGACTTTGAACAACGTCCTTCATGTTCCCGAGATTAGAAAGAACTTAGTCTCTACTGGACTTCTTGTTAAGAATGGTTTTAAATATGTTTTTGTTTCTGATAAGGTTGTAATAAGTAAGAACGAAATGTTTGTAGGAAAAGGCTACCTCGCTGAGGGCTTTTTCAAGCTGAATGTAATGGTTGTTGAAAATAATAATAAAATTTCAGCTTCGTCTTATTATTTGAGTCAAATGAATTATGGCATATACGTTTGGGTCATGTTACTTATAAACCCTTGCGGAAAATGATTAATTTGAAAGTATTGCCTAAATTTGAATACGACAAATCAAAATGTCAAATACGTGTGGAATCTAAGTATGTTAAACATCCTTATAAGTCAGTTGAAAGGAATTCAGATCCTTTAGACTTAATTCACACAGATATTTGCGATATGAAGTCAATACCATCTCGCAGTGAAAAGAAGTATTTCGTAACTTTTATTGACGATAGTACTCGATATTGCTATGTTTACTTACTTAATAGTAAAGATGAAGCAATAGACACATTTAAGCAATACAAAAATAAAGTTAAAACGCAACTTAACAAGAAAATTAAAATGATAAAAAGTGATAGGGCTGGTGAATACGAATCTCCTTTTGAGCAAATATGTTTAGAATATGGAATTATTCATAAAACAATGGCCCCTTACATGCCTCAATCCAATGGGATTGCAGAAAGAAAGAATTGTTCATTAAAGGAGATAATGAACACATTATTGATAAGATCTGGTTTGCCACAGAACTTGTGAGGGGAATCCGTTATGACGGCTAGCCGAATACTAAATCGAGTACCCCATATAAAAACACAATCCATTCCATATAAAAATTTAAAGGAAGGAAGCCCAACTTGAATTATTTTAAAGTGCGGGGGTGTTTGTCAAAAGTGCAAGTTCTTAAATGCAAAAAGATAAAAATAGGACCGAAAATCGTTGATTGTATTTTCATAGGATATGCGACTAATTGTAAAGTATATCGATTTCTGGTTCATAAATCAGAAAATTCCGACATTCATAATAATATAGTTATAGAATCAGATAATGCTGAGTTCTTTTAAAATATATATCCGTATAAAAAGGAATGTGAGTCGATTGGTGAAGGATCTAAACGACATCGGGAAGAAACAAAAGAAATGGAGGGAGAGTTGCAGTTTTGGTCTTGAAATTCATCAAATGGATGTTAAGACAACCTTCTTAAATGGAGAGTTGGAGGAAGAAATTTACATGGAACAACCTGAAGGGTTTGTGGTTCCAGGTAAAGAAAAGAAGGTATGTAGACTTGTTAAGTCCCTTTACGGACTAAAACAAGCACCCAAATAATGGCATACGAAATTTGACCAAACAATGTTGTCAAATGGTTTTAAAATAAATGAATGTGATAAATGTGTGTATATTAAAAATATTTCAAATCACATAGTCATTGTTTGCTTATATGTGGATGATATGTTGATAATGAGTAATGACATTGCCAACATAAATTCTACTAAGCGTATGCTAACTGGCAAGTTTGATATGAAAGACTTGGGAGTTGCTAATTTAATTCTAGGGATTAAGATCCATAAGACTCCTCAAGGTTTGACATTGTCACAATCTCATTATATTAATATAGTACTTGAAAAGTTCAAGCACTTAGGGTTTAAAGTTGCAAAGACTCCAATTGATGTGAATCTTGCATTAGCAAAGAACAAAGGCCAAAGCATATCACAATTGGATTATGCTCATGTGTTGGGATGCTTAATATACATCATGAATTGTACACGACCAGATATAGCTTGTGCTATAAGTAAACTGAGTTGATACACGAGTAATCCAGGTCAATCTCATTGGATGTCAATGAAACGAGTTTTGGGATATTTAGAACATACTCAGGGCTTTGCTTTGCACTACAGTAAATATCTTGCGGTGATTGAGGGATAATGTGATGCAAATTGGATCACAAGTTCAACTGATTCTAAGTCCACAAGTGGATATGTATTCACTATTGGTAGAGGAGCGGTATCTTGGAAGTCATCCAAACAAACTTGTATTGCCTGCTCTACAATAGAGGCTGAGTTCATAGCCTTGGATAAAGCCGGTGAAGAAGCTGAATGGCTCTGGAATTTCTTGGAAGATATTCCATTTTGGCCCAAACCGTTGGCACCAATATGCATACATTGCGATAGTCAAGCGGCAATTGGAAGGGCTGGGAGCGTTATATATAACGATAAATCTCGTCATATACGATGAAGACATAAAACCGTTAGACAATTACTCTCTAGAGGAATTATCATGATGGACTATGTAAAGTCAAGTGATAATGTGTCAGATCCACTTACAAAAGGCCTAACTAGAGAGGTAGTTGAGAAATCATTAAGGGGAATGAGACTGTGGCCGAGAACAAGTCATAGTGGCGATAACTCTACCTAGAAGACTAGAGATCCCATGATCTAGGTTCAAGGAAATCAAATAAAGTCATTAATGGCGGTTCAACAATATCAACTAAACTTTTGGTCCATTCTCATGATGAGACAATGTTCAGTATCAAGAATAAGCAATAAGGCTTTTAAATGATTTCTAAATTTGATACGGGGTATATCAAATAGTTTATCTACGGGATGACACGTTTAGGAATCACCTATGTAAGTGTGAAGTGTTAGCCGCTTCAAGAAGAATTTTGCAAGGCCAGTTCTCTATGCATTTATGAAACCAGGCTGTGTTTATGGCTGAAACGAATACAACAATGAGAACCAAAGACGGTTAAGAGTTGGTTGTATGACTTATGGTTGTCTAGATATACACTAAAGTTCGACGGTTTAAAGATATCAAATCTACCGATTGACCGAGTATATCCGACATAAGTTCACTACGGAAAGTTCAAAGGGAAACCTACTTATCCAGATGTAATTAATCCTTGCTTGCAAATCACACAGTTTTTCATGAATATTTTCGTGATATAGCCATTACCCATTCATGTGGGGGATTGTTGGGATTTTAAGTATATGATATGCTTAAAATAGGGTGAATGGGAAATGGAGGGAAACAAAAAAAATTGAGTGAAATTTTAAGTTTCCCCCATTTGCAAAGGGACATTGTCCCATATTGGAAGAGGAAGAGATTTTTTATGGGTATATAAGCAATTGATCTTCTTCTAGCTCTTAAAGAGTTGAGAAGAAGGCAAGCCTCACGACGTCGTTGTCATCGCGAGCTCGGCTCGACTTCGACTTTGGCTTTGGATTCAGATTCGGATTTGGATTTGGTCAAATGATCGATTAATTAATTAATTTTTTTGGACCAAATTTATTTGTTAATAGTATAATATTAACATAAATGTTATTAAATATTTGTTTTAATAACATAATATTAATATTAAAATAAATATTAATATTAAATCCAATCCGTTTTCAATTGTGTAATTGAAAATTAAAGTACCCTATTCAATTTTCCTTCTTTATTATTGAGTAAATAGCCATTTATGCTATGTCATTTATGTTATGGCCGTTTTGCATAAACAGCCATTCTAAAGAGTTGTTGTGATGATCCAAAAGGTCATCACTTGTTTTAAAAGTAAATTCTACATTTTGAGGCCTTAAAAACCTCTTTCTGTCTCACTTCGACTTGCATGCGTAGTCCGGGCACGTAGCCGGAAAGCCAATTTGTGAAAATCTATGAAAAATGATGAGTTTTGACTTTAAAATGAATTTAAGTTGACTTCTATCAACATTTTGGGTAAACGGACCCGGACCTGTGATTTGACGTTCCTGGAGGGTCCGTAGGAAAATATGGGACTTGGGCGTATGCCGGAATCGAATTCCAAGGTCCCAAACCCGAGAAATGAATTTTTAAAGAAAATTATTTTCTGAAATTATTTATGAGTTTTGTAAATGAAATTTGTTTAAAACTTGATGGTATCGGGCCCGTATTTTGGTTTTGGCGCCCAATACAGGTCTTATATGTGATTTAAGATAAACTTGTGAAATTTGGTAAGAAACGAACTTAAAACGACGTGAATCGGATCGTATTTGAGAAAATAGAAAAATTTAAAGTTCTTGAGAAATTTCTTGATTTTGATGTTAAATTAATAGTTGTTGATGTTATTTTAGTGATTTGAATGCACGAGCGAGTCCGTATGATATTTTTAGGTTGGTGTGCATGTTTGGTTTGGAGCCCCGAGGGCTCGGGTGAGTTTTGGATGGCCACGGGGTGAATTTTTGGACTTAAGGAATTGCAGGCTTCAACTGTTTTAGTGCAGGCCTGTAGGCTTCGCATTTGCGAAGCCTGGCTCGCAAATTCGAAGTCGCAAACGCGAGGGCTATGTCGCAATTGCAAAAGTAGCCCAGGCCAGCCTATCTCGCAATTGCGAGGATTTTAATCGCAAATGCGATCCCCCAGCTTGTGGCAGTCGTCGCAAATGCGACAAGTTGATCGCAATTCCTAGATCGCAAATGCGAGCCCATTTTCGCAAATGCGAACTCAGCAGAAGTTTGGGTTCGCAGCCGCAATTGCGACATCTGCAACCTGCAATTTTGTAACTTAACCGAAAATGTCTCATTTTTCACACTCTTTCAAAACCTAAACACTCTTGGGCGATTTTTCAAAGACAACTCTTCTTCCAAATCAGTTGTAAGTCAATTTTAACTCGTTTTCTTCAATCGTTAATATCTTTTCACATGATTTCTACTCAAAATCAATGATTTTCATGGGGGAATTGGGTGTTTTGGGTAGAACCTAGGTTTTTTCAAAAAACTGGGGATTTGGACCTCGATTTGAGGTTCTATTTCAAAATAAATTATATATTTGGTTTCGGTGGAAAATAGGTAATCGGGTTTTGGTTCGAACCTCGAGTTTTGACCATATGGGCCCGGGGGCGATTTTTGACTTTTTGGGTAAAACTTTATAAAACCTATTTTCATGCATTGGAGTTGATTTATTTAGCATTTATTGATGTAATTAAGTAACTTGTGGCTAGATACGAGCGATTTGGTGGTGGAATCAAGGGGTAAAGCGATAATTGAAATGTGAATTGTGTTCGTGGCATCGAGGTAAGTGTTTGGTCTAACCTTAGCTTGAGGGATTAGGAGTCGAGTCCTATTTGCTATGTGGTAATTGTTGAGTACGACGTATAGGTACGGTGACGAGTATCTATACGTTGGTGTCTAGCATGCCCGTGAGTATTATATTGTGATTATCATGACTTCGTTGTATTATTCATACTTTGGTGATGATTTCTATTTGTTGGGCAAAGTTTGTGGAAATAATTATGACATTTGAACATTGAGGAGCGTTGGCTCAAGTTGTATAACGAATTGTGAAAGTATAAGTGGTAATTGAACCCTTTGGAGCATTGGCTCAAGTTTTAAAGTGAGTTTGAAGTAAAAATGAAAAAGAGAAAAGAATCACTACATTAACTCCCTTGCCGAGATATTGTTGTTATTTTGATGTTGTCCTTTGCCGGGACTCGATTGTTGAACCATTATTCCCTTGCTGAGATTCTTATTGTAATTTCATTCATTTCCTTGCCCTATTGTTTGTGATTGTTGTTTGGGTGAGGAAGAGAGTTAAAGCACGAAGGGTGATGTCGTGTATTGTTTTGGTAAGAGAGTGTTAAAGCACGAAAGGTGATGCTGTGTATGATTTGTAAGGAAAGAGTGTAAAGCACGATGGGTCATGCCGTGTCGTACGATGTGCCATTCCGTGCCAATTTTATTGATTATATGGTAAGGACAAGAGTAAAAGCACGAAGGTTGATGCCGTGCACATTTTCATTGCTTGATTGCTTTGGTGAGGACGAGTGTAAAAGCACGAAGGGTGATGTCGTGCACTTATTGATTTCTGATTCTTTGTTGATATTTGAGATATGTTGCTTCTTTCATTTACCCACTGTCTTTCTAATCTAAATTGGTATTTCCCCCGCAGCTACCCCTCTCATACTTGACTGTATATTACTGTTCTTCTTTTCCGCTATATATATTTGAATTGCACAAGTTATTTGGTAGTCTGGTCCTAGTCTCGTCACTACTTCGCCGAGGTTAGGCTAGGCACTTACCAACACTTGGGGTCGATTGTGCTGATACTACACTCGGCACTGTATGCAGATCCCAAAGCAGCTTTTGGATCGTAGATTGGGTGGCTGCCTTCAGTCCACGTGGAGATCCAAGGTAGTCCTGCAGGCGTCCGCAGGCCCTAGCGTCTCCCTCTATCCCTTTATTCCTGTTTCATTTCCTTAATTCAAAAATAGTGTATCGTTTATTTTTTGGACTTTATATGTAGTAATCTTAGATCGTCTGTGACACCAGTTCTGGGTGGTTGAGGCTTAAACAGTTGTATTAGATACATATTTTAGATAATTTACTGCATTTCTTCCGTTTATTGAAATTTTCGCTGTTTACACGTTATTGATTTATAATTGTTAAAGAGTATAAAAAGGGTAAAAAGGTAATTTGCTCAATAGTCAGCTTGTCTAGCTCACATTAGTAGGCGCCATCACGACTCCCGAGGGTGAAAAATCCGGGTCGTGACTGTTGCACCTCTTCAGATTTCAGCCCAACTTTGGCTATACATATAAGACTATTCTGCTCAGAATTTCCATACGATTTTTTGAGTTTCTCCTCCTCCTTTTGCATACTTTTAACATCAAGCAAAGCAACAATAAGTGTGATTTGCTACCGAACTTTGTTTTCACTGAAATACTGGGTTTGAAGTACCACTACACCAGTGTGTAATTCGTTCTATCTTGGGAGGAAATAATCCATAACCTTGGGTACTATGAGGGGGTTAAATTCCTTAAGGAAACACTGTGAATTCAGTGGGCTCGGATTAAAATTTTATTTTTGTTTTTCATTTCTGTTTATGTTAATTTATATTTTTCAAAATTATTTTACAAATACAGTTCACTAACATGAATCAATACACAAAATTTGAGGAAGATTGGAGGTGATTTTGACTGATTTGCTATCAAAATTCATAGTTAATTCGAGTTCAAAAAAGTCTTGTAGGAGACATCTATCAAATATGTATCATGCATGTATCTCACATATATATGAATATACATGTGATACACATTTGATACAAAGATGATACATATATGATACACAAATGGTACAAACTGTGATATTGTTCATCTTTACTTGGAATCCACCTCAAAACTCTACAAAATCATCTCAAAACTTAGATTTAAATTCCTTAACATGTATAGAATATATTCCACCAACATCCCCTTAAAAGAAAGCGAAAATTTAATTTTTTTTTTGCTACAAGTAACTAATTAGCTAATATTTTATAAATTGGCTAATTTTTGTACTAACTTACTTATGTGCTAACATAACTAGTAATTTCCCTTTAATTTTTCTATGTCCATAACTATATTCTTTCAAGTTGAGTAATTTTTCTCGGAAAAGGGCCAAAATTACCTATACATGTATTACATCTTCCTTTAAAAGTTGGTAGTATTAATACCTAAAAATGGCAGGTGGGGCGGGGCAGGTTCTGTTTGAAGCCGCGCAATTTAGACTCGCCCCGCCCCGCATAGGATTTAAATTCGCGTTCACCCGTCTTGCACTCTTCCCGCTCCGCCCCGCAATTTTTTTTAATAAAAATTCTTTTATTAACACTGAATAAAACTTGAATCATTCTCTTGGATCTTGTTTTCTTCTTGCTTAATAAAATATTCTGGGTATATAAAAAGTTATGCCTTTTTGTCACGATCCTAAACCCAGACCCGGTCGTGATGACGCCTTTCGTGAAGATAAGGCCAGCCAACACAAACTCCCAATTAAATTAACAGATAATAATTCATAATTAAGTCATTAATAATGATAAATCCCATAATAGAGTGAACTATATCAACTGCGGAAAACCAAATACATCCCGACATCGGGGTGTCACTAGTCATGAGCATCTAACATAGTCTAAGAGTATGAAAGAGTTTATACAATCTATTACATGACTAGAACAAGGGAAATAAAATCGGAGGGAGAAACACTGGACTGCGAACGTCGAGCAGCTACCTAGTGGACTCCGAATAGCCTGCTGAGTAATCAACCCTCACTGGCGGGACCTGAAGAACTTGAATCTGCACACAGGGTGCAGGGAGTAAAGTGAGTACTTCAACTCAGTGAGTAATAAAAATAAATGAAGACTGCGATAAGAAATCATGTAAAACACAACAACATGTTATAAAGAAGTAGTGTAAAACCAATAAAAGGCAATGAAACAGTGAAATCTTATAAAAACACCTTAGTTCAGAATAAGCTTCTTTAAAACACTTTTTTAACAGTTAAACAAGTAAATGAAAGGCAACTAGAAAAGATAAACACATAAAATCCGTCCCTCGGGCACCATATCAATAGAATCAGCCCCTCGGGCAATAACATAGAACAACACCAGCCCCTCGGGTTATATCTCATATCACAATGGGTACCCGCACTCACTGGGGGTGTCCAGACTCCGGGAGGGGCCTCTTACGACCCAAGCGCAATATCAAGCCATCTCGTAGCATAATCAAATAGGCTCTCGGCCTCATATCAAGCCACCTTGTGGCGTACAACTTAGGCCCTCGGGCTCATAATCATAATCAATACAACATTGTTGCGGCATACAACCCGATCCCATAATAATCCTCACAACACAGGCCTTCGGCCCTGCTTAGTCAGAAATCTATAAAAGCCACTCGGGTACATTATAACATGATGCTCAGCCCAAAATATCATTTAAAGTGTTAAAACAGAGTAAACATGACTGAGTTATGAAAACAGTAGGATATAGCATGATTGAGTGCAGATATAAAATTAAAACAATGAGGAAGTAGCAGTAAACATCCCCTAAGGGTCCAAATAGTTGACACGGGGCCCAAATATGGCATTCAGCCCAAAACATGATGATAGCAAACAATTTTTTAATCAAATATGCGGTACAATAGTTATTTGGGATGGACTAAATCCCCAACGGTGCATGACCCCACGCTCGTCATCTAGCGTGTACGTCACCTCAATATAGCACAACGATGTGAAATCTGGGGTTTCATACCCTCAGGACAATATTTACAATCATTACTCACCTCTATCCGGTCCAAACTCTAGCTCGCGACACCTTTGCCTCTTAAAATCGGCCTCCGGATGTGCCAAATATAACCAAAATCAGTGCAAAACCATCAAAATATGCTGAGGAACAAAGCCCACTCGAAAGAAATCAAATTACAACACAAAATCCCGAAATTGGCCAAACCCGACCCCCGGGTCCACGTCTCAAAATCCGATAAAAATTACATCAATAGACTCCTTATCACTCCCCGAGTTCATTCATATCATAAGCACCAAAATCCAATCACAAACGGCCCCTCAAATCCCAAATTCTAAGTCTCCAATTACAAGCCCTACTTCTTCAATAATTAGGCTTAATTCAACAATTTCCATGATTAATTAGGTAGAAATCACATTAGTATTGAGTATTAAGTCCATAAATCTTACCTCCAAGTGTTCCCCATTGATTCCCTCTTCAATTCCCTTCAAAAAGCTTCAAAATCGCAAAAAATGGAGGAACTTAGGCTAAAAATTGCGGAAATGGCCTTTTTAAACATTCTGCCCAGTTATTAAATTTCCTTCACTGCGATCGCGAAAGTAGCATTGCGATAGCGAAACATAAAAGCTGACTGCCCCCGCTTAACCTTACGTGATCGCGAAGCAATAACACGCAGACCCACACGATCACAACAAGACTCACGCAAACGTGAAGGTACACCACATAGACCCATGCAATCGCAACCAACTCTATGCGATCGCGTAGGGAAACTCTGCCTCAGCCCCTACCTAAGCCTACGTGATCGCAACCCCTTCTATGCGATCGCGAAGAACAAAAGGTTTGCAACAGACCTGAAGCAAAATCTGCAACTTCTCAACATGCAATTTCATCCGTTTAACCACCCGAAACTCACCCGAGGCCCTCGGAACCTCAACCAAACATGCCAATATATCCCATAATATCATTCAAACTTTTTTCAACCTTCGGAACGCTCAAAAACAACATCAAAACACCAAATTTGCATCAGATTCAAGTCTGAGAATTCTAAACACTTCCAGATTCCTCTTTCGATCAAAAAGTCTATCAAACCACGTCCGAATGACCTGAAATTTTGAACACACATCCCAAATGATACAACGGACCTACTGCAACTCCCGAAATTCCATTTCGACCTCTATATCAATCTTACCTATCAACCGGAAAACACCAAAATTCCAATTTCGCCAATTCAAGTCTAAATCTACTCCGGACCTCCAAAACACATTCCGATCACGCTCCTAAGTACCAAATCACCTCCCGAAGCTATCCAAACCATCGGAATTCACATCCGAGCCCTTTAACACATAAGTCAACATTCGGTTGACTTTTCCAACTTAAGCTTACTCAAAAGAGACTAAGTGTCCCAAACCTTACCAAAACCACTCCGAACCCGAGCCAACCAACCCGATAGCACAAAATACAATTGAACAAGGCAATAAGAAGCAGAAATGGGGGAAACGGAGTGGTAACTCATGAAACGACCGGCCAGCCATTACATCCTCCCCTCTTAAACAAACGTTCGTCCTCGAACGAGTCAAGAAACAAACCTGAAACCTCAAATAGGTGAGAATATCTACTCCGCATCTCCTGCTTGGTCTCCCAAGTAGCCTCATCTACGAGACAAACTCTCCACTGCACTTTCACTGAAGCTATATCCTTTGATCTCAACTTTCGAACCTGACGCTCCAAAATAGCTGCTCGCTCTACATCATAAGTCAAATCACCATCTAACTATCCAAAACATGATACAGATCCCCAATATACTTCTAGAGTATAGAAACATGAAATTCCGGATGCACACTCGATAAGTTGGGTGGCAAGGCAAGCTCATAAGCCACCTCCCCAATCCTCCGAAGCACCTCAAAAGGCCCAATGAACCGAAGACTCAATTTACCCTTCTTACCAAATCTCATAACACCCTTCATGGGTGAAACCTTCAACAGAACCTTCTCACCAACCATGTAGGACACATCTTGAACCTTCATGTCAGCATAACTCCTTTGTCTCGACTGCGCTGTACGAAGCCTCTCCTGCATTACCTTTACCTTTTCTAAAGCATCTTGCACCAAGTCTGTCCCCAATAGCCTAGCCTCACACGGCTCAAACCAACCAACTGGAGATCTACATCGCCTCCCATACAAAGCCTCATATGGAGCCATCTGAATACTCGACTGGTAGCTGTTGTTATATGCAAATTTTGCGAGCGGTAGAAACTAATCCCATGACCCTCCGAAATCAATGACACAAGCACACAACATGTCCTCCAATATCTGAATAGTGCGCTCGGACTGTACGTTCGTCTGAGGGTGAAAAGCTCTGCTCAACTCCACTTGAGTACCCAACTCTCGCTACACAGACCTCCAAAACTGCGAATAAACTGAGTGCCCCTATCTAAAATGATGGAAACTGGGACACCATGCAAACGAACAATCTCCCGGATATAGATCTTTGCCAACCGCTCTGAAGAATAAGTATTACACACAGGAATAAAGTGCACGGACTTGGTCAGCCGATCCACAATCACCCAAATAGCATCGAACTTCTTCAATGTCCGTGGGAGCGCAACTACAAAGTCTATGGTGATCCGCTCCCACTTCCACTCTGGAATATCCATCTGCTGAAGCAAGCCACCCGGTCTCTGTGAGCACCTAATTTTTGCCCTACATGAAAATAACTCCTAAAAATAAAACAAAAATTTTTTTTAAGGGATTTTAGAAGTTTTTCTTTATTTAGTTGCATTTCATGCATTTTTAATATTTTTTTAAAATCATAAAAAATTGTCATGTTTTAATTTCATGCAATCTTAGGTTCAATTTGCATGTAGGAGTTAATTTTATTAAGGAAAAAATCATAAAAATAGTCATTTTTACATATTTAGAATTTAGTCTTTAAAATTAGCATTTTGTATTTGGTTTTAAGTTAATTAGTTATTTTAGTGTTAAAAATGAATAAAGAATTTTAATTTCTAAAAAGATAGATTGATTTAGGATTTTAATTGATTAAAGAAAAGGAAAATAGGAAGAATATATTTTTGGTCTTGTTTCTTTTAAAATTGGGCCAATTCCTAAAGACCCAAATTAATTTTAAACCCCAACCCAATTCCAATAGCACTATCCAAATACCCATTACCCTTTATTAAAACTCTACCCCTACATATAAAAACACATTAGAGCTAAGAGAAAAAACACACTTTAGACCCCCCTCCTCCTTTCCTAAATGAACAACGACGCCTCATCCCTAATCCTTTCGAATGATATCTTCTCCAAACAGATAGCCACAACTCAATGCCCCTTCTAATTTTCCATCTCTAACGAGCAGCCACATAGAGCCAAAGAAAAAAATTAATTACAAGAGCTTTCATCTTCTCCATAGGCACAAGGACGACAAAAACAAAGGGATTTGCAGATAGAAACGAAAAACAGAGCACACATGAGAACACACACATATACGCAGATAGAGTAGAACAAACAGACGATAAGAGAGACCTAACCCCTAAGAGAATAGCTGCTGCTCTTCTGCTGAAGAATAAAAGACCAAAACAGAAAATAAACCCCCAAAAAAGGATGCAAAGTTATTATTAATTTCTAGCTTTTGTTTCAAACCTTCTGGATTTAAGAAAAAGAAGTTGTCTGTGTATGAAGAAATCATTGTCTCTGCTGGTTCGATGTGGCTGAGCTTGGTTCTTCGGGTTCGAGACTTTTATTTGGTCATTTTTCTCCCGTTTTATCCTTTAGGTATGTACATATCCACCTATCCGTATTTACTTGAATTTATAAATGAAATTTGGTTAGTTTGTTTTGAGATTTTATTCATCTACCTAAATTCTGACTGTGATGATTTGTAATGAACATGAATATGTCTGGAAGGACACTAGTACAAAAAAAGTCTTTGACGGCAATTATTTAGTGGCAATAAGACAATTGCCGCTAATGAATTATTCAAGGTAAAATATTAGCGGCACATGACCATTAGCCAGTAAAAGATTTCCTTTTACCGACAAAATAAAATTACCGCTAAAAATTACTAATTGAATTTTTTTTATTATTATTTTAACTTTTCCTCCCTACAAAAAGAAGAAAATATTTCCTTCCAACTTTTTTAGACAAGAAATTACATTCCCTCTAATTAGAAAACAATAGGAAAACATATTACTACTAGAGCTTCTGGTCAATGTGAGATTACCAAAAAGGGAACAAAACCCTAAGACTCTCAAATGCTTCAAAAAGGGCTTTGAAAAATTAGAAAAACTGCATTATTCTCTGTGGAGTCATCTTAATCTTACCACCACTTTCTTTTATCTTTGGCTGTAACTTTCTTGTTTCTCTCTCTTGCGCTCTCTCTGACGTATATAAAGGTAGGGGGACATGGCGATTGCACCACACATTTTGTAAAGCAGATAAAAAGGGTGACAGGAAGATAGATCCAGAAGAGTGGAAGGAGTTTGCTTCAAAGAATCCTTCTCTTCTAAAGAATATGACCCTTCCCTCTCTGAAGTAAGTTATAAGGCATTTAGTTGCATTTTATAAAAAAAAAATTGAATAGCTAGGTTATTGTTACTTAACAAGTGGCCTTGCTTTATTATAGGGACATAAATTTAGCATTTCCTAGTTTTGTGATGAGCTCTGAGGTTGAAGATTTGGAAATATAAGACTATATTAGGGTGATTAAAGACATGTATGCTGGAGCTAAGACTCGGGTTAGGACAGTAGGAGGCGACTCTAAACACTTTCCAGTTGTTACGGGGTTGCACCAAGGGTCTGCGCTCAGCCCATTCCTATTTGCCCTGGTGATGGATGCACTGACTCATCATATTCAAGGGGAGGTGTCATGGTGCATGCTATTTGCTGATGACATTATTCTAATTGACGAGACACGAGGCGGCGTCAACGAGAGGCTAGAGATTTGGAGACATGCTCTTGAGTCTAAAGGTTTCAAGTTGAGCAGGACGAAGACGGAATACCTCGAGTGCAAATTTGGAGTTGAGCCGACGGAAGCGGGATTTGAAGTGGGGCTTGACTCTCAAGTCATTCCCAAGAGGGGTAGTTTCAAGTACCTTGGATCGGTTATTCAGGGGATCGGGGAGATTGACGAGGATGTCACACACCGTATAGAAGTGGGGTGGATGAAGTGGAGGTTAGCGTCGGGAGTATTGTGTGACAAGAAAGTGCCACCGTTACTAAAAGGTAAGTTTATAGAGCAGTGATTAGGCCTGCCATGTTATATGGAACTGAATGTTGGCCGGTAAAGAACCCACACATCCAAAATATGAAAGTAGCAGAAATGAGGATGTTGAGGTGGATGTGCGGGCATACAAGGATGGATAAGATTAGGAATGAAGATATTCGAGAGAAGGTGGGCGTGACCCCCATGGAGGACAAGATGCGGGAAGTAAGACTCAGATGGTTCGGGCACATTTAGAGGAGGAGCACTGATGCACCGATGAGGAGGTGTGAGCGACTGACTGTAGTGGGAACACGGAGAGGTAGAGGGCGACCTAAGAAGTATTGGGGAGAGGTGATCAGACAAGACATGGCGCGACTTAGGATTATTGAGGACATGACCCTTGACAGGGAATTATGGAGGTCGAGCATTAAGGTTGTAGGTTAGGGGAAAGTTGTGAATATTTCTACTGCACAATAGAGTGAGACTAGCCAGTTAAGAGTTAGACTAAGAATGTCATTGGTCGTCTATTGATGCAGGGCTTTACCTGCTAGTTTTACTATACCAGCCATCTATTTCGTATTTCGTATTCTGTATTTCATATCTCTTATATTGCTGTTATTTTATTATGCATTTTTATGGTACTAATATATCGGCTCCTGTTGCTTTTTTGAGCCGAGGGTCTCCTGGAAACAGCCTCTCTACCCTTCGGGGTAGGGGTAAGGTCTGCGTACATATTACCCTCCCCAGACCCCACTTGTGGGATTATACTGGGTCGTTGTTGTTGTTGTTGTTGTTGTTGTTGTTGTTGTTGTTGTTTAGAATAGAGGACAATCTAGGAGGAAATTTGAGGAATAGCAAATATAGGTTTCATTTTTGTTGCCTCATTATACGTATAGTTCGTTAATACCTCTGAGAGCGTATCAGGACTTTCATCAACCACATGATGCAATTCAGGTACTCAAATACTATATAACTAAAGTTCTGTCATTATGAATTCCCTTTAGGAGCTCTCTAATATACTATTCTGCTCAATTTTTCTGATAATAATAATAATTGATCATAGATGAAGAGATATTTTAGTTTTTTTTGATAAGGTCATATTTTAGCTTCTTTATTGCCAGAGTATCACCCTTAAATCAGCAAGTACTTGACATTAATTTATTATATATGTCAAAAATGTAAAAGCTTATAATTGAAAGTACAATCAGTATTTCATTAGCATGACACGTAAAACATACCTTCTTGCGTGTCTAGTCTATTCTCGGTTTCCAAACCTCTCTATTTGGCTCTCTGAGAGATCAAGTATGGTAAGTTCACTTGGATAATAATCAGAATAAAATCTTGAAAGTGCGCATCTTTTCCATTGGAACCGTTTTAGTGAAGCAGGTAATTTTCCCAAATTTCTCTCTAGTTTCACATTATCGAATTGGAGTAGCCGCATATTAACTATTGGATCAAATACTTCGGTGTTCAATACCAACTCGTTGGTTTCTTTTGCATCATTTTGAAATTGTTCTTTGTACACTCTTTAATGTAAGCTAATGCAGAAGTAAAAGTGGGAACTTGTTGAAAATGCTCTCTAGTAATTGCTTTCGCACTTTTAGTCTTTGATGATGGCTTCTGATATAGAATTGAAGATTGTCTCATTGGAAAGTTACAGCAGGGCTATTGCTCGTGAAAAATATTATTTCAAAGAGTTGGTGATCTCAAAATTAGGCCCTTGTTTTTTAGATATAACTTGGAATGGTATAGTTATTTTTAGTTTTGAAGTTTTAATACTATGCACAAAATGCTTCAGTTATCACATGATAGAAATTGCACCTGACAAGTATGTTATTTATTCAGTTGTTCTTTTATTCTTCAATATTATCTTTAGTAGATCTAAGCAATGTCCATTCAAGGGCATGAAAATAATTTCACTTAAATAGTCACTATTTCAAATCCTTTTGAATATTCTGTTTGATGAAAGAAATAAATCATGGCGCCTGCATCTTTGTTCCAAGATTAGGGTGATGCACTATGCAGTATTTTATGACTTAGGATATTAAAATATTTGTGCCATAGACATCGTAGTCATCCATAACAGCAACTCGAACTTCTGATCGTTTACCACAATAAAGTCAATCTTCAGTTCCACAACAAGATTCAAACACATACTTTTTTCATGTTCCTTTACAAAGATCATTCCTTTTTTGCCCAAGAATCGTTCTTGGACTTTTGGGTATCTCTATAATTGCTTTATCATTCTGGTCTTCACCTTCACAAGAGACCCTTTTTGAATTAAGAGATGTGGACCGTGATGATAATAATAGTTTCAAAAGTTCTTTTATTCTTCCTTTGTATCCTAAGCGTGGTAGTATTTGGAATTCAAGGACAAATGTAGAGTTCAAACTTGGGAGGTTTGTGGATTTTAAACCTGATATTGTTATGGAGCTGGTCAATGATCAAGAAAAGATTGCTAAGTCTGTGTTTGCTGCTACTAAGTTAGACTCTTCTGCTAATTTTTCTGTCAAGGGTAATATTCATTCGGATGGGTACGTACATCTGATTGAAGTATATTTGGTATTGTTTTTAACTTGTTCCTATATTTTATTTCATGATAATTTCTAAAATCATTAACTATTCCTCAATCTCAAAATAATTGGGTGTGTTTTATGTTAATTTTCTATATCCATTTCATTCTATTCATGTCATTTACTTATTTAGAGGAATATCACACAATTTGACTATATTTGACTACATTGAAAAATTTGCGAAATATCTTCAATTACCTGAGTTCAAAAAAGGAGTTAGGGTTGTGGATTAGGGATTTCTCATGGAAATGTTTTAGAACAAAATAGAATGTTGACTTTCTCCAGCTCTGTTTTATTTGGGGTGTAAACTTTTTTTTTTTTTGTAAATTGGATTTATTAGGATTTTTAACTTCTGCAGGGTCTTTTGACGGCATAGTGGTGGATAACCTGAGATGGACTCCACTAATTTTCACATTAAAAAGCCCCTTGGAAGAAAAAAATCCGGTCATGTATAAAATACAATGATAAATAGTATATAATAGATGATTAAACTTATAATTAGTTTAGCTACTCAACTAATCATGTTTTGTTAATTCAAGATATTATTCATGCTTTGGCAGAGAAAATTCGGTCATGCTTTGGCTAAGAAAATCCGGTCATGCTTTGGTGGAAATAATCAAGCATTTCAGTGCAATTCTTCAGGGGGAGTTCACGATAGGAAGCGACACCTTTAGCATTCAGAGTACTTACTCTTAAGGGTGAGTGAATTACATTAATTTTAAAGTTTGCAGAATTAAATAAAGTGTGTAGCCTCTATATATCTATCAAGTTTATTAGTTGTCTACTGAAGGCATTTGCTTGCTTTTCTTTTGTTAGTCGTTGCATATGTTGCTTTGATGTTATAAAGGCTATAGTTCTATAGTAGTGTTCTGTCATAAAATGATGTTGCATAAAGAAATATGGTAATATCTTTAGTCCCTTTATGTATGCCTTTTTTGTTATGTTAAAACTTGTGTATCTCTCATTTTATCAGTAATTTGATATTTTTAACAATTGTCATGGCTGCTTTATATAATTCTTAAGCCATCATGTTCAGTATCATACTGTAAAATTCTTGGGGCCTGGGAGAACTGTGAATCAATTCTTAGCTCATTGATCTAGCTCACTTTTCTTAATAAACAACCAACTTCTTAATGTTCTCTCTGTATACTTTTGCCACATGAAGTTTGCAACTATATTCATAGCCTTATAATGCCACCACATTGATAGAAGCTGCATCAAATGTGTTTTTCCGCAAGTTCATCTAAACTTGCAAGAAATGGAAACAATATCCATAGGTCCTTACTCTTTTTTTTCTTTCTAAACTTTATGGTATAGGATTGTCCATATTATATATCAGTTAATCCAAACAAATTTACTAGGGGCTTACAGTGGCCTTGATAGTCCATATTAGATGATTAAGTTGAAATACCATCCAGAACATTTTAAAGCATTTTTGCCTTTTCTGAAGATCTGGAATCACTTGATTAATATCCTTTTAAGGAAACAAAAGAAGGAAATGCAAAATTAAGATGGCGACCTTAGGGAAAACTGAGAAAGTAAGGAGACCATAGTTGAGATTCTATATATAGATCAATAGAAATTACATGAAAAGAAGTAGTAGCAATACATATTCTCCAAGCTTAGATGTAAATTGCTTACGATCTTCAGTGAGTTTGACCTTATTTTAGTGAGAATAACAACACAATTTGAGCCTTAAGAAGGTCAATAAAATTCTGATAAATCCCTTCAAATTCTGCTTATGAAGCTGAGAACATTGAAAGACTAGTGATTGTGAAGCTAAGAACTTCAGCTATATGCCAACGGTCTATCTTTGTTGTAGTTTGTGTTTGTTATATGGCTAAGCACTTCAGTGTTGCTCTTCTGTTAATTATGAGAAAGTGTGCTGTTTTTTTTCACCACGAGAAAGTGTTGCTGTAAAGGAAAAATGCTGGCAAATTTAAAGGATTTACATGCTCTTTAGGTACGTTTATAACATAGAATATAACTATTTCTATTCTGCTGCCCACATAGAGTTGAATTTACATATTATATCGAGCATTGTCGTTCTATATCAAACAATTATGCCATGATACATAAATTTAATAATTTTGCTCGATAAATATCTTAGTTGAAGACTATTATATTTCATCTCCTTGACATAATTATTTTGTAATTTCAGGTCATACAGTCTGATGATTCATAATTTAGCGGGTGGAAGATTTCAATAAGATGAAGTGTTGCAGAAATTATTTGAAGACTTATTCGTTAGGATTTGTTATATAATGACATTAGCCATTTTCTTGAAAAAATATAAGTTTATTTTTTAAGTTACTATGATATTAATATTTTGGATCACTACTTCCTTTTGTTTGTTAAGATTTAATAAAATACATTATGTTTTTATGAATCAATATTAATATGTTTTATTATTTAGATCATATTTCAAAAAAGTGTGTAGCTATTGTTAATGGTGGCTAAACTATTGTCATTAAAGTTGGTGACTTTTAGTGCCAATTTAACAGGATATACCGATTATAAAAATTGATGATAAAAAGACAAATTATGATGTTTCCATCGGGAATATTGCCGCCATTATAATTGTTGTTAAAGACGAGTTTTAGCGGCAATTTTATTGAAGGGAAAATGCATAAGTACCCCCTTGACTTAGACCCGGATTTTCAACTACACACTTTTTCTTTGTGGGAATCCTATTACCCCCTAAACTTATTTTAAATGAAATTATTTGCACCCTTAACACCGACAACCAAACTCTTGGCAAGTGGTGAGTTACACGCGTCCCCACATGTATTTTTAGTACTTTTTTTATTCTTTATTCTTTTTCTTATCCTTTTTCTCTTATTTCTTATTTCTTATTATTCTCATTTTTTTTGGTTATTTCATTCTCTTTCTTTTTGTTTTGGTCACCGGTAGTATAAAATGGTGGTCATCGAAATTTCACAAACACAATTTTTTTCGGTGAATTTTTTTTTTCGGCAACAAAATTTTACCCCGATCTAAGTGTGTTTTGTTTTTTATATATATAATTTTTTTAAAGTGTAATTTATGTATGGGAGAAAGAGCAAAGAAATAAAAACGAATATAAGCAGAGAAAACTTTTTCCAGTTAAAATTTCAATACATCATTTTTTTTTCCGGTGTGGGAAGGTTTTCCGATGATGAATTCCCCCCCCCCAAATCTGAGTGTATTTTGTTTTGCTTATGAATAGATCTTTTTGAGAGTTTAATTGTGTGTGAAAAAAAAATAAAAGAAAAACAGTTAGACAAAGTCGCCGATGAATGAATATCCGCCGGAATTAGAGAAGAAACGAAAAAAAAGTAAAAGAAAAAAGAATAAGAAAAAGGAAAAGAGAAAAAAAAGGCAAGAAAAAATGGTAAAAAGGAATAAAAAATAATCTGAAAATCGTTTTTTCTTGCTTCCCACTTTCCTTTGGGAGAGTGAAATATACCCACTCTGCCAAGTCCAAAAATATTTTTGCTTTTCTTTAGAAGTGCTTTTGTAAATAAATAAAAACTCAGAAATCCAAAACATTTTCTTAAAAGTTTCCTCTTTCGAAAATTAAGAGGCAACATCCAAAATCCAAAAATATTTTGTTTCTTCTTTAGAAAAAGAGAAAATAAATGAAAATTCAAACAAAAAATATTTTCTTAAAAAAGACTAGGCCGAATGTACCCCTTATCAAGGAGTTTCCTGAAGCTGTTCCTTTAATTCCTTCAACTCCGCTGGTGCTATATGATATGGTGGAATAGAAATGGGCCAAGTGCCCGGCACCAGATCAATACCAAAATCAATATCCATATCCGGCTACCTGCCCGACAGGTTTGCAGGAAACACATCGGAAAAGGCCTCACAACTGGAACAAAATCAATACTAGGAGTGTCTGCACTGACATCCCTCACAAAGGCTAAATATGAAAGACAACCCCTCCCAACCATTCGTTGGGCCTTCAAGAATAAAATTACCCTACTGGGAACATAATTAGTCGAACCTCGCCACCCAATCCCTGGCACACCCGGTATAGCTAATGTCACTGTCTTAGCATGACAGTCTAAAATAGCATGACACGGAGATAGCCAATCCATGCCTAAAATAATATCGAAGTATACCATACATAACAACAAAAGATCCACTCGGGTCTCCAGACCCCCAATAGTCACCACACACGACCGGTACACACGGTCTATAACAATAGTATCGCCCAACGTAGTAGATACAGGAATTTGTGAAACAAGAGACTCACAGGGCATATCCAAATAACGAGCAAAGTATGATGACACATAAGAATAAGTGGAAACAATATTAAATAATATAGAGGCATCTCTGTGACAGACTGAGACAATACTTGTGATCACGACGTCTGAAGCAATAGCATTGGGTCTAGCTGGAAGTGCATAGAAATGGGCTTGACCGCCACCTGATCGACCTCCCCCTCTAAGGAGACCCCTAGCTAACTGACCTCCACCCCTAGCTGGGTGGGTGGGTGGTGGTAAAGTAACTAGCGCTGAAGCCGATGGCTGACTCATCTGCTGAGATGGACCCACAAGACGACAAGGACATTGCCTTTACATATGACCCATCTCTCCACACTCATAGCAACTCCCAGGTGATAGAGACGGGGACTGAAGGGAACCCCTAGCACCGGAATGACTAGCAGATGCACTTGGCATAAAAGAGCCCTAAACTGATGGAGCACAGGACGAACTCTGAGATGGAAGGGCACTAAGTGATGACTGACCCTGATGAGAACTATGAGAACCATGACCCGATGATGCCCCACGATAACCTGAGTGAGCTGGCTGAGCATGCCCGAATGGAGGACCTCTATCGTGCTGAAACTGACCTCTCGAAGGAGCACCACCATAACTATCAGATCCTCGAGGCCTCTTGGACTCCCTCTCATCTCGCTCCTGGCGAAGAACCAACTCAATCTCACGAGCAATGTCAACAACCTTCTTAAAAGTAGCACCAAACACACTCTCCCTGGTCATAAGAATACAAGGCTGATAAGTAAGGCCATCAACAAACCTCCTAATCCTCTCTCTATCTGTCAGAACCAACAAAATAGCATGACGAGCTAACTCCAAAAACCTTATCTCATACTGCATCACAGTCATCTCTCCCTGACGTAACCACTCGAACTTCCTGTGCAGCTCCTCTCTGCGAGACTATGGCACATACTTCTCCAAAAAGAGAACGAAGAACTGCTGCCAGGTAAGGGGTGCTGCACCAACAGGCCTACGCTTCTCATAAGCCTCTCACCAAGTGAAGGCAGCTCTAGAAAACTGAAAAGTAGTGAAAGCGACCCCGTTGCTCTCCAGAATACCCGTTGTACGAAGAATTCTCTAATACTTGTCCAAGAAACCCTAATCATCCTCGCCCTTTGCACCACTAAAAGTCGGAGGCTGAAGTCTACCAAACCTCTCCAACCTGCGTTGCTTGTCCTCTGGCTTGGCAGGAGCTACATAGTCCTGAGCAGCTGCAACCAGCTGGGCTGGATGTGCCCCCAGTGTCTGAAGTCCATGCACGACCTACTCAGGTGTGTGAGTGGCGGGAGTCTGAGTGCCTCCCCCAGCCTGAGAAGTAGCTACGGCTGTAGTAACTGAGACCGCCTGAGCTAGGCCAGTGTATACTGATAGAATCTGAGCCAAGGCCTCTTAAAAACTCGGAATCACAATGGGCACAGCTGGTGCCTAAGCTGGTGCTGCTGGAGTGTCTACAACTGGGATGTGATCCTGAACTGGGGCGGCTGGTGGATCTGTAGGTGCTGCCCTAGCTGTTGTGCGGGCCACACCCCTGCCCCTACCGCGACCACGTCCACGTACTTGGCCTCTAGTGGCCACAACTGGTGGTACTGGTGGTCGTCCATCCTGTCCGGTAGCGTGTGTCCTTACCATCTGTGAGAGAATAGAATAACAAAAGTTTAGTACTCGGATCAACATATTCGAACAACAAGAATTTCAAGAATATGAAGTTTTTTCTAGAGGTTCTGTAGCCTCCCGAGGATAAATACAGACGTCTCTGTACCGATTTGCGAGACTCTACTAAACCTACTCATGACTCGTGAGACCTATGTAACATAGGCTCTGATACCAACTTGTCACGACCCCAAACCGGACCCGGTCGTGATGGCACCTCTCATGTAGGCCAACCGACATAATTCCCAAATCAATCAACAGATAATAATTCATAATTAAGTCATTAATAATGATAAATCCTATAATAGAGTGAACTATATCAACTGCGAAAAACCAAACACAGCCCGATATCGGGGTGTCACCAGTCATGAGCATCTAACATAGTCTAAGAGTCTGAAAGAGTTTATATAATCTATTACATGACTAGAACAAGGTAAATAAAATAGGAGGGAGAAACACTGGGCTGCGAACGCCGAGCAGCTACCTAGTGGACTCCGAATAGCCTGCTGAGCAATTAACCCTCATTGGCGGGACCTGAAGCTCTTAAATCTGCACACATGGTGCAGGGAGTAAAGTGAGTACTCCAACTCCGTGAGTAATAATAATAAATGAAGACTGAGCGATAAGAAATCACGTAAAACACAACAACATGCTATAAAGAAGCAGTGTAAAACCAATAAAAGGCAATGAAATAATGAAATCTTATAAAAACACCTTAGTTCAAAATAAGCTTCTTTAAAATACTTTTTTAACAGTTAAACAAGTAAATGAAGGGCAGCTAGAAAAGATAAACACATAAAATTCGCCCCTCGGGCACAATATCAACATAATCAGCCCCTTGGGCAATAATATGGAACAACACCAACCCCTAGGGTTATATCTCATATAACAATGGGTACCCGCACTCACTTGGGGTATACAGACTCTGGGATGGGACCCTTACGACCCAAACGCAATATCAAGCCATCTCGTGGAATAATCAAATAGGCTCTCGGCCTCATATCAAGCCACCTTGTGGCGTACAACTCAGTCCCTCGGCCTCATAATCATAATCAATACAACACTGCTGCGGCGTGCAGCCCGATCCCATAGTAATCCTCATAACATAGGTCCTCGGCACTACTCAGTCAGAAATCTCTAAAAGCCACTCGGGCACAGTAAAACATTATGCTTAGCCCAAAATATCATTTAAAATATTAAAACAAAGTAAACATGACTAAGTTATGAAAACAGTAGGATATAACATGACTGAGTACAGATATAAAATCAAAACAATGAGGAAATAGCAGTAGAAATCCCTAAGGGTCCAAATAGTTGGCACGAGGCCCAAATATGGGATTCAGCCCAAAACATGATGATACCAAACAATTTTCAATCAAATACACGATAAAATAGTTATTCGGGATGGACTAAGTCACAATTCCCAACAGTGCACGACCCCACGCTCGTCATCTAGCGTGTACGTCACCTTAATATAGTACAACGATGTGAAATCCAGAGTTTCTTACCCTTACACAACATTTAATATCATTACTCACCTCTATCCAGTCCAAATTCTAGCCCGCAACGCCATTGCCTCTCGAATCGGCCTCCAGATGTGCCAAATCTAACCAAAATCAGTGCAAAACCATCAAAATATGCCGAGGGAACAAAGCCAACTCGAAAAAAATCAAATTACAACACAAATCCCGAAATTGGCTAAACCCGACCCCAGGGACCACGTCTCGAAATCCGATAAAAATTACATCAATAGACTTCTTATCACTCCTCGAGTTCATTCATATCATAAGCACCAAAATCTAACCACAAACGACCCCTCAAATCCCAAATTCTAGATCTCCAATTACAAGCCCTAGTTCTTACATATTTAGGCTTAAATTCAATAATTTCCATGATTAATTGGGTAGAAATCACATTAGGATTGAGTATCAAGTCCATAAATCTTACCTCCAAGTGTTCCCCCTTGATTCCCTCTTCAATCCCCTTCAAAAAGCTTCAAAATCGCCCAAACAAAACTCACGCGAACGCGAAGGTACACCACACAGACCCACACGATCGCAACCAACTCCACGCGATCGCATATGGCAACTCTGCCTCAGGCCCCCACTAAGCCTACACGATCGCAACCCCTTCTACGCGATCGCGAAGAACAAAAGGTCTGCAACAGACCTGAAGCAAAATCTGCAATTTCTCAACATGCAATTTCATCCGTTTAACCACCCGAACTTACCCGAGGCCTTCGGGACCTCAACCAAACATGCCAACATATCCCATAACATCATTCAAACTTGTTCCAAACTTCGGAACCCTCAAAACAACATCAAAACACCAAATTTGCATCGGATTCAAGCCTAAGAATTCTAAAAACTTCAAGATTCCGCTTTCGATCAAAAAGTCTGTCAAACCACGTCCGAATGACCTGAAATTTTGCACACACATCCCAATTGACACAACAGACCTACTGCAACTTCTGGAATTCCATTCCGACCCCTATATTAAAATTTCACATATCAACCGGAAAACGCCAAAATTCTAATTTCGCCAATTCAAGCCTAAATCTACTCCGGACCTTCAAAACACATTCCGATCACGCTCTTAAGTCCCAAATCACCTCCCGAAGCTATCCGAACCATCGGAATTCACATACGATCCCTTTAACACATAAGTCAACATCTGGTTGACTTTTTCAACTTAACCTTATTCAAAAGAGACTAAGTGTCTCAAACCTTACCAAAACCTCTCCGAACCCCAGCCAACCAATCCGATAGCACAAAATACAGCTGAACAAGGCAATAAGAAGCAAAAATAGGGGAAACGGAGCGGTAACTCATGAAACGACCGGCCGAGTCGTTACACTTTTAATAAAAAGTTGACATAAAATTGAAAACTTGTCTGTAATTGACTTTCGTTTAGAAATTAAATTAAAACATTTAGTGGGTGTTGAAAGCTTCGTGTGCATCTATTAATAAACTAAACTTTATGCATATTTTAAAATAGTTTTGTTGAGGAACCACCAGAGAAAGAAAATTAGAGGATTGACCTCATATATACAACTTGTGCAGCTAAAGCAAGTTTTAATATCAAAATAGATTCTGTTAGAACAAAAACTTAAATCCCCACCGCACCCCATCCCGCCCCGTGTTATTTTTTTTAACTAAAAAAATTAAATTCGCCCCGTAACCGCAAACTCTCAAATCCGCACTGTCCCGCTAATGTTCAAACTCGCCTCGCCCTGCACCCACATCGCCCCATTGCCATCCCTATTAATACCTCTATCGTGATCAAAAGTGCTCGTTTTTACCCTCCATTACTAACAGATACAAATTTCAAAATGTTTAAATTTAAATAATCTTTTCCTCCAATTTAAAATGTCACGAGAAATTAAAAAAACACTCTTCCCCCTCTTTGTTTATACAAACCTCCTCCCCTATCTTCTCCTTCATCAAAGTAACTCTACCACCGGTCCACCATCTTATTTTGCCAACAACCAAAAATAACCAAAAGCATCCAGCATTTATCTCCACCAAACTAAGAGCTCGTTTGGACATAAGATTTTTTTTTCAATTTTTTTTTTATTTTTTTTCGAAATCAACTTTTGTTCATAAAATTTTCAATTTTCACTTAAAGATGCTTTTTGCAAATTTTCGAAAATTTGAAAAACTCCAAAAAATTATTTTTCAAAATTTTCACTCAAATCACTCACAAAACTTCAAAAATAACCAAAATTGCACTAAAAGTGGATGCTTCCGTTTAACGAGTGTTTGAATAAATAACCAAAATTGCACTAAAAGTGGATGCTTCCGTTTAACGAGTGTTTGAATAAATAACCAAAATTGCACTAAAAGTGGATGCTTCCGTTTAACGTGTGTTTGAATCTAAATCTCTCAAGGTGTTAAGTGCATTTGTGTTTTATTATTTTACAATCACTTAATGACTTTGAGTAGAGCTAGATCAATCAGAAGAAAGAAGCATTCAAATAGCAATTGAAAGTGATATTCATTTTATGGAGAACAAATATAATACTAGCAAAAGGCTCTTCACAATAAGATTTTATTTAATATTTTACTAATATAATAATATAACTATAAAAAATTTACATTTATAATTGATAGATAAAGATATATTTGTTATGATAAAAATCAAAATATGGTGGATGTCTACTCTTCCTCCATGATCTTTCTCTCAAATGGTTAATGACATATTCAATGACATATTTTCTATGTTCAATGACATATTCCATGACATATTTTCTTCACTTTTCGTGCCTATAAAAAGGCCTTGTAATAGATAGGAAAATACACCAAAGTGAAAGAAGAAAACACTTCTCCATTCTCTCTATCTCTTCTTGTTTACATTTTACTGCATTGCTTTTATTTTATAACACGTTATCAGCACGAAGCTCTAATTTTATTCTTAACTCCCGCTAAGTTGAGCCATATTTTATTAAGGTATGTATCATTATAATCATTTTATTTATGACAGTATATATCATATGCTCATTGTTTGCAGATTACTTGTGCGCTTGGGCATCTTAAATAGTTTAAGTACATTGCAGCGATAAAATAACTATTTCCTTCCGTGCTCAACTCTTAGAGGACCTCAAAGTCATCAAACTAGCTATGCACTAATGTCATACTTATAATATTCATGGACTCCCTAGATCAAAACATATCTTTAAAGCATTTTGAAGAACTGTGAGAAATAAATTGACAAGCAATAATTTTATAGTTTAATTACTTTATATTTATTGGAACATATAAATAATGTTAGTCACGTTCAGTTCTATTAACACATATATATCAATAATATAAAGTGAAATGAAACAAGTATGTAATTTCTACTTTATGGCAAGAATAAAATGAAATAGTAGATTGTTAACATGATATAGCTCTATTTTCATTTCTTTTACCTTAATCATTTTGTTTTCATTAATTGTTTATTATTATAATTATTTCTCTAACTTATTCATCTTTTATGATAGTTTTCACTATGTCAAATTTATCAAAACTTGAATTTGTGGCACTTGACATCACCGGGAGGAACTATTTATCATGGGTCCTTGATGCTGAAATTCACCTTGACGCTAAAGGTCTTGGAAATACTATTATACAAGGAAATGAAGCATCAAATCAGGATAAAGCGAAGGCCATGATTTTCCTTTGTCATCATCTACATGAAGGGTTAAAAACTGAATATTTAACCGTAAAAGATCCACTTGAATTATGGATTAATTTGAAGGATCGGTATGACCACCTAAAACTTACGGTATTACCGAAAGCTCGGTATGAGTGGATACATTTAAGGTTGCAAGACTTTAAAACCGTAAGTGAGTATAATTCTGCTATCTTTAAAGTAAGTTCTCTATTAAAATTATGTGGAGACACTATCACAGATGAGGACTTATTGGAAAAAACATTTTCTACTTTTCACGCTTCAAATGTGGTGCTACAACAACAATACCGTGAAAAAGGTTTTAAGAAATATTCTGAGTTAATCACATGCCTACTTGTGGTTGAGCAGAATAATACTCTATTAATGAAAAATCATGAAGCTCGTCCCACTGGGTCAGCTCCATTTCCGGAAGTGAATGCTGTAGCAACATATGATAAGTTTGAAAGAAAACAAAATAATTACCGTGGTCGTGGATATGGTCGTAAACGTGGACGTGGCATGGGCGAAACAATTATTGTCATTATGGTGGAAATAAATTAGAGAACAATAAGGGTTCTCAAATTAATCATTCAAAAGGTAAAGCTAGTATGTGTCACCGATGTGGTATGAGAGGTCATTGGGCACGCATTTGTCGTACGCCAGAACATTTTGTCAAACTTTATCAAGCCTCCCTCAAGAAAAAGAAAATAATGTGGAGGCACACTTGATCTTTCAAAATAATGATGATGAAGCAGGTCCCTCAAATAAATATGATTCTAAGGCACATCTTGCATATAAAGATGATGATTTTGAAGGCCTAACAAATATTACTCATTTAGAAGTTGAGGGCTTCTTTGAGGATATTGACTGAAGAACTAATCATCTTACTGGGGAATAAAGTTATAAAAGTTGTTATGTTTATGTTTGCAACTAGTTTATTTTTCTTGAGTGTATTTTCCTAATGCATCATGTGTTGCTAGTTTCTACATTTCTAATGTATTTCTTAATGTTTTTTTTCCTGCTTGTCTTTCATATTTCTTATGATGTATTATTTGTCTTTTTTTATGAAGAATATGAAAATTCCCCAGTCTTCAGTTGGACTCAAGATTAATAAAGATGATATATGTCTTCTGGATAGTGCTACAACACACACTATTTTAAAAGATAAGAGATATTTCTCTTATTTGGTAATGAAAGAAGCGAAAGTTAATACAATATCCGGTAGTACAAGATTAATTGAAGGTTCTGGAAGAGCCAATTTATTACTACCAGGAGGAACAAATTTGGCTATTGATGAAGCACTATATTGTAGTAAATCTCAAAGAAACTTATTAAGCTTCAAAGATATTCTCCAAAATGGCTATCATATTGAGACTACAAATGATGAAAAGATTGAATATCTTTATATTACTACAATAATGTCCGGTAAGAAATATGTGCTTGAAATGTTACCTGCTCTTTCCTCCGGCTTATACTACACAAGTATTAGCAGGATTGAAACACATGCCATAGTAAACGAGAAGTTTACTAATCAAGATAATTTTATTATTTGGCATGACCGGTTGGGCCATCCTGGCTCTAATATGATGCGTAAAATAATTGAGAATTCACATGGACATGCAATGAAGAATCAGAAGATTCTTCAATTTAAGAAATTCTCTTGTGTTGCGTGTTCTCAAGGAAAATTAATTATTAGACCATCAACTATTAAAGTTAGGATGGAATCCCCTGCATTTCTGGAACGTATACAGAGTGATATATGTGGGCCCATTCACCCTTCATGTGGACCATTCAAATATTATATGGTTTTAGTAGATGCATCTACAAGATGGTCACATGTGTGCTTACTATCAACTCGCAATATGGCATTTGCGAGATTGTTAGCTCAAATAATAAAGCTAAGAGCACAATTTCCAGATTATGCAATTAAGACAATTCGTCTTGAAAATGCCGGTGCGTTTACATCCCAAGCCTTTAATGATTATTGTATTTCAACTGGGATAACAATTGAGCATCCGGTTGCTTATGTTCATACACAAAATGGTCTAGCAGAATCATTGATCAAACGCCTCCAATTAATTGCTAGACCAATGCTTATGAGAACAAAACTTCCCATTTCAGTATGGGGTCATGCTATTTTGCACGCAGCAACACTTGTGCGGATAAGGCCCACAAGTTATCATAAAGTCTCTCCATTGCAATTGGCTTTTGGTCAGGAGCCAAATATTTCCCATCTTAGGATCTTTGGTTGTGCGATATATGTTCCAATTGCTCCACCACAACGCACAAAGATGGGTCCTCAAAGAAGGTTGGGGATATATGTTGGATATGAATCTCCTTCTATTATAAAATATCTAGAGCCGATGACTGGAGATTTATTTACGGCAAGATTTTCTGATTGCCATTTTAATGAATCAATATATCCAACATTAGGGGGAGAAAATAAGCAGCTGAAAAAGAAGATAGATTGGAATGCATTATCACTGTCTCATTTAGATCCTCGAACAAATCAATGTGAACAAGAGGTTCAAAAGATTATTCATTTACAAAATATTACAAATCAATTGCGAGATGCATTCACTAACCTACCAAGGGTGACTAAGTCACATATTCCAGCTGCTAATGCTCCAATTCGAGTTGATATCCCGACAGAACAATTAATTAAAGCAAATGAGTCTAATCCATGCTTGAAACGTGGTAGACCAATCGGTTCTAAAGATAAAAATCCTCGAAGAAGAAAATGAGCAAGTGATCAAAGTGAACATAACATAGAGGTAGTGGCTCAAGAAGAGCCCCAAGACGTAACAAATAATAAGACCTTAGGGGAGGTCCAGGTACCTAAAAATAATGAAAATGAAGAGATATCAATAAGTTACGTCTCAACCGGGAAAAGATGGAACCGAAATAATATTGTTATCGATAACATTTTTGCTTATAATGTTGCTGTTGAAATAATGCAACAAGATGAGGATCTTGAACCAAAATCTGTCAACGAATGTAGACAAAGAAATGATTGGCCAAAATGGAAAGACACTATCCAGGCAGACTTAACTTCACTTGGAAAACGTGAAGTCTTCGGACCCATAGTTCGAACACCTGAAGGCATAAAGCCAGTAGGGTATAAATGGGTTTTTGTGCGAAAACGAAATGATAAAAATGAAGTCGTTAGATATAAAGCACGACTTGTGGCACAAGGGTTTTCCCAAAGGCCTGGAATTGATTATATGGAGACATTCTCCTGTAGTGGATGTTATCACCTTCAGGTATCTCATAAATATGACAGTACAAGAAAAACTTGATATGCATCTAATGGATGTTGTTACAGCCTATTTGTATGGATCATTAGACAATGAATTTTTTATGAAAGTACCTGAGGGATTTAAAGTGCCAGAAGCATATAAAAATTTTCGAGAAACTTGTTCAATAAAGCTTCAGAAATCTTTATACGGATTGAAACAATCAGGACGTATGTGGTACAATCGCCTGAGTGAATATCTGTTGAAAGAATGGTACAAGAATGATCCAATTTGTCCCTGTGTCTTTATAAAAAGGTCTGGATCTGAATTTGTTATAATCGCTGTGTATGTTGATGATTTAAATATCATTGGAACTCCTGGGGAGCTTCCAAAAACAGTAGACTGTTTGAAGAAAGAATTTGAAATGAAAGATCTTGGAAAGACAAAATTTTGTCTTGGTCTACAAATTGAGTATATGAAAGATGGAATATTTGTCCATCAATCGACATACACCGAAAAGTTTTTAAAGCGATTCTATATGGATAAAGCACATCCATTGAGTACCCCGATGGTTGTGAGATCACTTGATATAAAGAAAGATCCATTCTGACCTCATGAAAATGATGAAGAGCTTCTTGGTGCCGAAGTACCATATCTTAGTGCAATTGGGGCATTAATGTATCTTGCCAATAATTCCCGACCAGATATAGCTTTCTCAGTAAGCTTATTGGCAAGATTTAGTACTTCGCCAACACAAAGACACTGGAATGGTATTAAACATATATTCAGATACCTCCAAGGGACCATTGATATGGGTTTATTTTATTCAAATGAATCCAAACCATCATTGATTGGTTATGCAGATGCAAGATATTTGTCTGATCCACACAAAGGTCGATCTCAGATAGGTTATTTATTTACAAGTGGAGGTACAGCCATATCATGGCGTTCGACAAAACAAATTATGGTTGCTACTTCTTCAAATCATGCAGAGATAATAGCCATTCACGAAGCAAGTCGAGAATGTGTTTGGTTAAGATCTATAACTCAACACATTCAACAAATATGTGGTCTTTCTTCGAAAGAGAATATTCCAACAATATTGTATGAAGACAATGTTGCATGCATAACTCAATTGAAAGGAGGATATATCAAAGGAGATAGAACAAAACACATTTCACCGAAATTCTTTTTCACTCATGATCTTCACAAGAATGGTGAAATAGATGTACAACAAGTTCGTTCAAGTAATAATTTGGCTGATCTGTTCACTAAGGCATTATCAACCTCAATATTTGAAAAGCTGATATATAAGATTGGAATGCGCCGTCTTCGAGACATTAAGTGATTTCTCATCAGGGGGAGTTAATACGCGTTGTACTCTTTTTCCCTTACAAGGTTTTGTTCCATTGGAATTTCCCTGCAATGTTTTTAACGAGGCAACCAAAAGGTGTATTTCTAAATATGTGTACTTTTTTCCTAATAAGGTTTTAACGAGACACATTATTTATGGACATCCAAGGGGGAGTGTTATGATAAAAATCAAAATATGGTGGATGTCTACTCTTCCTCCATGATCTTTCTCTCAAATGGTTAATGACATATTCAATGACATATTTTCTATGTTCAATGACATATTCCATGACATATTTTCTTCACTTTTCATGCCTATATAAAGGCCTTGTAATAGATAGGAAAATACACCAAAGTGAAAGAAGAAAACACTTCTCCATTCTCTCTATCTCTTCTTGTTTATATTTTACTGCATTGCTTTTTTTTATAACAATATTGTATATATATTCAGATGTTTGAATCAAATATTTTAATCTTAAAATAAAAAAAATATAACAAACGGGTCCCTAGCTTTGATCGTGGGCACCACTAACAAGATAATGCAATTTGGGCCAACAACATGTTTCAAACCACAAACAAAATTTAGAAAAAATGATATTGTATAGCAGCTCTCAAAATAATAGTCAAAAATATTATTTGTTGTATATATAAACATTTTGTAATTGTATGTTATATATAAAAATTATATAAATTTTATACACTTTCCTTGGGTTGTGGACTGTGGAGGTTTGCACCGTTTATGATGGGTATTCTTGTGAGTTATGAGAAGAAGGGGTTATTATGAACCCTTGAAAGTCTATTAGCTTAGTACAATGCGATTAGAATCGGCTTGAGGTCTGTGAATGAATTTAAATATGAACATGGGCTCTATGTCAGGCCAAGTGTGTTCATTTCACCATGGAGCTCCTCCTGAAGGAGTATTCGGACGTTGGATGTTGTTTCGTCGTCGGCTATTTTATGTAATATTATATTATATTATGTCGTGTGAGTTGTGAGGTAGCTTGATAAATTTCGTATGCGTTAAGGTTCCGCGTAGCGATGGTGTTGTGTGAGCAGGATGGCTCTCGAGATTCAGATCATATATTGCACCTTAGTCATGCTTAAGTTTTGTAGAGTATGGCGTTATCTGTCTCCCCAAGGATGGTATTATGCACTTGGCGTTCTTGTGACCGATATTCGAATTTTTTGCAAGTATGAGCGTTTTTGCTCGGTAAGTATATAGATTATGTTATATGGACCGGGTTGCACGCCGCAACAGTATGATGTTGAGTACAATTTTCTATAGCGATTTTTGTGTGCCTTGTTTTCCATATTCCGAGGAAGGTTCATAACACCTTATCGGTGGTCTAATTAGTTACATGGGTTGTGTAGTTTCTTTTAGAGTTCGTTTTCCTTATGTATCACGTTCGAGTTTATAGCTTACTGGCACATTGTGGCGTCACATGAGACTTTTGGGCAGCGTCTGAGGTGGCTTATTGTCTGAATAGCTTATAGTAGGTAAGACGAGATTATTGAATCTATGATCAATGTTATTGGATTATATGAAGTATATTGAAGAGAAAACACCATTGTTTGGTTCATAATGGGGTGATGATTCTAGTCAAGGGGAAAGATTCAATGAGTTGTTGACTCGATAGTTGGTTATAAGTTTCTACATGTCTCTTCTGTCGTGGTGGTATTGCAAGAGTTGGAACAAGAATTATGTATGTCATGAGGTGCATTGTGAGCATCAGATTCGGGGAATGTCAGTTATTATGATTATAGAACGTTATTATGGTCTTGTGAATGATGTGGTGCATGGTGAGAATTCAACAAAGGTATGCAGTCATGTTCTGGTACATCGTGTAGTGATTGATACGGTGTTCGCATGTTGGAAGCATGCCTGGAAGAGAATTCCGGATGCTGGAATTGGGCTTTAAAGCTTATTTGCCTAAATAAAAGAGAATATCTTTAGATTTGCTCGAGCTAATATGCTCAGTTGATCGTGGTAGCACAGGTAGGTGCACGAGGTGTTAAAATAGTAATTTCGGACAACTCCAACGCAGTTCTTAGCACGTTCGAGGACGAACATATGTTTAAGTGGAAGAGAATGTAACGACCCGACTAATCGTTTTGAGCTCTAACGCGTCGTTCAGCGGTTTGAGACCATGAGCAGCTTCACTTAAGGTATTATGACTTACGCACATGATCGGAATCGAATTTCGGGAAGTTCAGAGTTGATTTAGAAAGAAAATTCTCATTTCGAAAGCTTTAAGTTACAAGAATTGATTCATATTGGATTTTTGAGTCAACAAGCTTGGAATCGGGATTTGAAGGTTTCATCAAGTTCATATAATGATTTCAGACTTGGGCGTATGTCCGGATCGAGTTTTGGATGACCTAGGAGCATTTCGACGCGTATTGTGGAAGTTAGTATTTTGGAAGAATTTCATAAATTTGGGTTGCAGTGCATTTTAGTATTATCGATGTCTGTTTGGAATTCGAGTTAGGGAATAGCTCTGTATGGTGATCCTGGTATTGGGGCGCGTCCTAAGTAGATCTGGAGGTCCGTAGGTCATTTTGGAGTCATTTGGCTAAAATTAGAAATTTGAAGGTTTTTGAGAAGTTTGATCGGGAGTGGACTTTCTGATATCGGGGTTGGAAGTCGATTCCGGAAGTTGAAGTAAGTCCGTGATGTTGAATATTACTTGTGTGCAAAATTTGAGGTCAATCGGACAGGCTTTGATAGGTTTCGGCATCGAATTGAAGTTCTAAAGTTCATTAAGCTTGAATTGGGTTGTGATTCATGGTTTTTGCATTGTTTGGTGTGATTTGAGGCCTCGAGCAGGTCCGTGTTATGTTATGGGACTGGTTGGTGTGATTGGATGGGGTCCCGAGGGCCTCAGGTTGATTTCGGATGGTTAACAGATCAAGGTTTGAAGTTGAAGAGCTGCTGAAGTTGAGGACTGCCGGTGTAATCACACCTGCGGAGTGGGCCCCGCAGGTGCGAGCCCGTATAAGCGTAAAGAAGCCGTAGAAGCGAAATTGTACTGGCTTGGCTGGGGCGCAGGTGTGATGCAGCTCCGACAGAAGCAAGACCGCAGGAGCGGTCGGGGCTCTGCAGAAGCGAACCCAGGAGTGGATTCAGCCCGCAGAAGCGGACATGGCTGAGTTTAGTTGAGACCGCACGTGAGACGGAAATTGGCCATTTTTCTCCATTTTTATTTGGTTTGGGTTATTTTGGAGAGCTTCAAGGGGAGATATTCTTCAAGTATCACAAGGTAAGTTGTTCCCACTCATTATAAGTTAAAGACATGATTTAGATACAGATTAAAGTATGGAAATTAGTAGAAATTTGGGGTTTTGGTGGAAAAACCTAGAATCTTGTATATTTGGATTTTGACTACGAATTTGGGCATAAAATTGGAAACAAATTATATATTTAAGTTCATGGGGTTATGGATAAAGTTTATCTTCGAAAAAATTTCGGAATCCGGGCACGTGGGCCCAAGGGTGATTTTTATTGACTTTTCGATCGGAGTTAGAAATTGTTATGAATTGAATTATAATGAGTATTCAAGCGTATATTAATGGGTTTGCATAATTATTGGCTAGTTTTGGAGCGTTGTGCATAGGTTTGAGTCGTCGGAAGGGCTTGGGAGCCAATTATGGAACTTCGGAGTGAGGTAAGTCTCCTTTCTAACCTTGTAAGAGGGAATTAACCCCATAGGTGAACTAAATTATTATGTAGTCCGTACGTAGTTACTAGCTATGCCTATTTCTAGGTAGTTTTAGGCTTACATCATGCCTTGTTAATATTGTTGTTGATTTATATTTATTGTTTGCCTTGAGAAGAAGCGAGATTGAGTTAGCTTATTAAATATTTTTGAAAGGAGTTGAAATTGAGGAAAAGTTGCAAACTTAAAAGTTTTCATTTGAAATTTGTAATTTAAAAAGAATTGAGGAATACCTTAATAACTTAAGAAGTGTAACTGCTACACGTATGATCCGCGAGCGGAGTAATTCCTTAAACTTATATTTGACCGCGTCGCAAGTATGATTCGCGAGCGTAGAAATCACTTAAACTTATATTTGACCGCGTCGCAAATATGATTCGCGAGCAGGGTCTTTCCTTCAACTACTCTCATGGGAGCGGGCCGATCGCCTCGACAGGTTAATAGATGCATCTATGGTTCGCGCCGTTCGACCCTCAGCAGTGCACAATTTACTTTTATATTGGATCGGGCCGTACGCCTCGACATTTCCTATATATATATTATCCACATAGAATCGTGCGTAATATTTGGCTAGAAGACAGTGCATCTGGGTTTTTTTCTCTGGTTTGAATTATGACAACTCCCTTAATGAAATTCACTATATCTATATATATGCTCCGGTTGCGGGGGGAACTTGCTAGCTGAGAGCTTGAGTAAAATTATAAAGAGGGGAATTGTATCACGTATTTTATCATTATTTATTTTATATATTTACTTTGTTTTATGTTTATTCACTTCATTACTGTACCTGACATTGGACCACTAGTAAATATCGAAGTCAACCCCTCATCGCTACTTCTTCGAGGTTAGACTGGATACTTACTGGGTACGTGTTGTTTTCGTACTCATACTACACTTGCTGTGCATTTTAGTTGTACAAGCACATACATCTCTAGTAGCCTAATGGGCGCAACGACATGGTTGATACAGAGACTTAGGTGAGCTGCATCTCTCGAGACAACCCGCAGCCAGCAGAGTCTCTTTCAGAGTATTGTATTATCTTTTCTGTCCAATTTGTTTTCCGAACCGTTATTGTATTGTATTTTATCTCCTAGAAATTGCTCATGCACTAGTGACACCAGGTTCTGGGATGTATATGGGATTATTTTCAGTATTGAAAATTTGTTAAAGACATCATTATTTACTCGGTGAAGTTCATTATTTATTGTTTAATGTAAGGAAAAAAAATGACTTTAGAAATGCTAAAATGAGAATTTAATTAACTTCTTGGTGTTGGCTTGCCTGACAATGATGTCCGGCCGCATCGCGACCCTTAATAAATTTTGGGTCGTGACAACAAGCCTTTTGGGAAGACCTTAATTGCGGAAACACGTGTCGTCATTAAATATGCCAGGCTATGCGAAAATCGTGGATTATTGCAATCAAAATTAAATACTCTCTCAGTTCACTTTTACTTGGTATATTTGGACTTTTCACGCCTCTTAAGAAAGAATAAATAAAGTACATAATTTACCATGATACCCATATTAATTGATGCATATTTTATTGAATTTGAGAAAATGATTTGAAATGAGTAATAAATAATGTGGGTATAACACGAAAAAAAGTTTATCTTCTCTTGATATGCGTAAAGTGATAAGTAAAAAGTAAAATCTATTTTTAGTATACATGTCAAGTAAAAGTGCACGGAGGGAGTATTATGTTGAGATAAAATTAGCTTATAGGAGGAAGCGAAAACATCTGGATTAGGCCGTGAGAATTTCTAAAGCATAATAATAAATTTTTGTTTGACAACTATAAAGCATAAATATTGTGATGTGAAAATCAATGTGTATAGAGCGCTTGGATTTAAGAATTTCCAATCGGCATACTGTAATGTCTCTAATGGGTAAAGGTTGTGGTTTAAAAGAAAATGAAATATCTTGGTCAATCGGTGGGATAAGTTTGCGTTGGCTAATTGAGAGTTATTTATAGCACTTAATTTTTTTAAAATTAAATATTAAATTGTTTAGAGGGGTATTTAAGTAACTTCACTTTAAAATTTATGAGTTCATACTTGTAATATAATATAGATATAGATTATTATAATAACACATATATAGTGTAATAGATTTTGAGATATGGTCAACCATTTATTTTATTTCATTATTAAGATAGTTTAATTACTTAGAATTACTTAGAAGTACTCTGAGATATATATAAATAAAGCAAATATATGAAACCATTTCTGCTAGAAGGGAATTTTGCTGTTAATTGTACGGTAGTAGTGCATATGGAAAACTGTAGTTACTGGTTATGTCTTCTTATACTATTTTCTTTCGTGTTACTGTTAATTGCAGAGAAAGTGGTGGTTAATCTCTGTTGGAAACCAAGAAAAATCCAACATCATTTCTTGAAGCAAGGGATTAAGGGTCCTAATTAAATACCATTTCCTCTTGGGTAATCTCAAAGAAATTGCAAGTTTCAAACCTTCAACTCAGTTCTTTCCTTTTTCCCATGACATTCTTCCTAGAGTTTTCTCCTTCTATCATCATTGGAAGAAACTCTATGGTAAGTTCACATTCTATGCACTTAGGTTATAAAAAAATATTTACACAATCCAGTCATTTATTAGATAATTACAAGTAATTCTATTGATAAGTACGAGTTTTAGTTAGTATAACAACAATAATAACAACATACGAGTATATTTTTATAATAGGGTATAAAAAACGTAATATGTATGTAGAGCTTACCCTACCTTGAGAAGGACGAGCTTTAATTAGTTAGTAATATGATAAAAATGACAACTAATTACCTGCTAAAATAAATTAGAATTCATTTATAATGATTTTTTTTACAGTTTAATTGTATATAACTTAAATCCATTTGTTATAAGGTATGAAACTACATGTATTTGATAGTGAAAAAATATTTGCACTTTAATTTCAGCATATAAAACTTTAAATCCATTTGCATTAACTGTGATTGTATCATTTATATTAGCCTCTTGAAGGAGCTATATTCTGTTTATTACATATAGGGGCAGATCCAGTGCATTAGTTACGAGTTTTCGTAAATTCAGTAACTTTTGTCTAGATTTTATATTTGTATTGAAAAAGTCATTAAATGTATAAGAATATTTAGCTTGGAACGCAATCCACTAATCCAGTTATTATTGTATATTAACTTGAGATTTATATAGGAATCAATAAACTTAAAATCCTGGATCCACACGCTAATTAATGTCTTGCGATTGTAATTAATTGCAGGTGCAGTATTTCTTGTGTGGTTTGGCCCAACAGCTCCTGTCACCATATCTGATCCAGCTCTTATTAGAGATATCATCATACTAAAATCAGACTGCTTTGAGAAAACTGAAACACCTTCATTTGTCAAGAAGCTTGAAGGCGATGGTTTGTTGAATCTCAAAGGACAAAAATGGGCTTACCACAGAAAGATATTAACTCAAATATTTTACACACAAAATCTTAAGGCAAGTTAGTGAATACATATACAGTTTTTGTCGTCTCTTTCTTTTTGAAATGAGTTTAACTTTTATACACAAACATCTTTGTACTATTCTGAAGTATGACTAGTTTACAAGGGTGGTAAAAATTCATCATTTTATTACTGTGACGACCCGGCCAGTCTTCTTAAGAATTTACGCCCCGATTTCCAATTAACCGCTTTCCCCAAGTTTATTTCTGCTAATGTGATTGGCCGGGATGTTCGGTTTTCAGTTTCGGGGAATTTTGGGACAATTAGTCCCTAAATAAGAGCTTAAGTGTTGGAAAGTTGACCGTAGTCGGAACAGTGTGAAGACGGTCTCGGAACAGAAATCCGATGGTTCCGTTAGCTCCGTTGGGTGATTTTGGGGTTAGGTGCGTGTTCGGATTGTGTTTTGGAGGTCCGTAGCTAATTTAGGCTTGAAATGCCGAAAGTTGAAATTTTGGAAGTTTCCAGTTCGATAGTGAGATTTTGATCCGAGGGTCGGAATGGAACTTTGAGAGTTGCAGTAGTTCCGTTATGTCATTTGGGATGTGCGTGCAAAGTTTCAGGTCATTCGGACGAGGTTTGGTAAACTTTTTGATCGAAAATGTGTTTTTAGAGTTTTTGGAATTTTTAAGCTTGAATTCGATGAAAAGTAGATGTTTTGATGTTGTTTTGAGCGTTTCGAGGATTGGAACGAGTTTGAATGATGTTTTAGGATTGGTTGACAGTTTTGATTGAGGTCGCGGGGGCATCGGGTGTGTTTCGGATGCTCAACGGATCATTTTGAGTTGTTAAAAAGTTGCAGAAATTGCAGGTTCAACTGTTGCAGACTTTTCCTCATCGCGATCGCGAAGGCTTAGGCGAGGCTGGGGGAATTTTGCCTTTCGCGTTCGCGTGAAAGGGGATGCGAACGCGTAGTTATGAGGAAGGTTGAATCGCGAACGTGTGGGATAAGCCGCGTTCGCGAAGAAGGAATAAGGCAGCAGAGGTTTGCTCAATCGTTTCTCTACGCGGTCGCGTGGAGTCAACCGCAATCGCGTAGGTTGAGGGAGTTAAAACATCGCGTTCGCGGACGGGGTTCCGTTTTCGCATAGAGTAATATGAGGCGCGTGCCATTTTGTTCTTCGCGATCGCGACTGGCTTTATGCGATCGCGATTAAGGAAATCCCTGGGCAGAATTTAAAATCCAAAATCGAGGGTTTAGACCGTAATTCATATTTTGGACTTGGGAGCTCGGGAGATTTGCGATTTTTGAGGGATTTTCACCTGGGCAATTTGGGTAAATGATTCTTACTCGGTTTGGACTAATTTCCATGAATCTACACTTGAATCCATCTTTTAATTTCAGAATTTTGGTAGAAATTGGGAGAAAAGTTCTTAGACCAAGAGATTGAATTTTGATTGGATATTTGACATCGGATTGGGATAATTTTGATATGCTTAGACTCGTGAGAGTGAGAGGATTCTGAAAATATAAATTTTACCCGATTTCGAGACGTGGGCCCGAGGGGCGTTTTGGTTATTTTTTCTAATTTCGCGTATTAGCTAAGAATTTCTTCGTAGTATCAGTTACTTGAAGTGTTATTTACATTATGCAATTGAATTGAATAGATTTGGGCCATTTGGAGTCGAGTACTTGTGGCAAGAGCGTGGTTTCAGGTTGATTTTGAGCCGGTTCAAGGTAAGTGGCTTGTCTAACCTTGTGTGAGGGACCTTCCCCTTAGGATTGATATATTTGGTAATTGAAATGTCTTGTACGTGAGGTGACGAGTGCGTACTTGTGCTAATTGTTGGAAATCCGATTTTCTTTAAGTAGTTACTAGTATGTTTCCTTTCCTGTTTCTATTACTTACACTATTAAGCCTGTTGTTAGCTTAAGAAAACATGTCTAAGTGACTTAATTGCTTCATTTGGTTTAATCTGCCTTACTTGAATTATGTGCAGCATGCTAGGCTAGAATCACTTATTGCCTTAATATGAATTTTGCTATTTCTGTTCATCTTCCTACTGATGCTGTGTATTTATTTTGGGACTACGGATGTGGGATTTCGACAGCTCCCCCTTGTCTGTTTACTTTGGGACTACAGGTTAGATTTTCGGTAGATCCCCCTGCACATTTACTTTGGGACTATGGGTTAGATTCTCGGTCCCTCTGCACATTTACTTTGGGACTACGGGTTAAATTCCCGGTAGATCCCCCTGCACAGTTACTTTGGGACTATGGGTTAGATTCCCGGTAGATCCCCCTGCACAGTTATATGGAACTACGGGAATGCACCCGGTAGATTCCCCAAGTACTGGGTATTTACATTTGGGACTACGCATCGGGATTCCCCGCGCATTGATAGTTGGACTACGGGACGGGATTCCGGGAGATTATTCGGACATATATATGATGGACTACGGGATGGTATCCCGAGAGATCCACTGTGCATTGATAGTTGGACTACAGGACGAGATCCCGGGAGATCCTTTGGACATATATATGATGGACTATGGGACGGTATCCCGGGAGATCCACTGGACAGTTGTAATTGGGACTACAGGACGGTATCCTGGAAGGTGCCCCAGTTGTTATCTCTGTGTTGAGCTGTATTTCTTTCTGTAGCTTGTTTTGTCTCTGTTCTAGTTGTTGTTCTGTCAATTCTATGTTATTTCTTACTGTTGCACTTATTTATACTGTTTTTATTCCACATTGTTAACCTTTATATTGTATTTACCTTTAGTAGGGCCCTGACCTTCCTTGTCACTACCCCAACCGAGGTTAGGCTTGGCAGTTACTGAGTACCGCTATGGTGTACTTATGCCTCTTCTGCGCATGTTTTTCATGTGCAGATCCATGTACTTCTACTTAGGCCTACCATCCTTGAGGGAGGAGACTACTTAGAGACTTTGAGGTATATCTGCCGCGTCTGCAGACCGAAGAGTCCCTTTCTATTCCGGCCTTTTAGTATTTAGCCCTTCTGTACTTTCTGTTCTTATTAGACAAATTTCGGAGTTAGAGCTATGTAGTATTTCTCTTTTTCTTAGCTTGTGATTCATGGGTTTTCGGGTCTTGGATTTGGATATTGGTTTTGAGATTTATATATGGTGTATGCCGAGCGCCACATTTAAACACTGTTACTACTTTATTTCTGTTTTAAATTGTTTACTTTCGCAAATTTTGGTTTTTCTTCCGCAAATTAGGCTTACCTAGTCGTAGAGACTAAGTGTCGTCATGACGGTTCACGGAGGGCGAACCGGGGTCGTGACAAATTGGTATCAGAGCCCTAGGTCCATAAGAGTCATGGATCACAAGCCGGTTTATTAGAGTCTCGTTGATCGGTACGGAAATGTCTGTACTTATCTACGAGAGGCTATGTAAATGTTAGGAAAATTCCCCTTCATTTGATTTCCTTGTGGTGCGATATTTTTGACATCACAATTCTAAACTTGTATCTTCTATTCTCTCACAGATGGTGAAGACACGTGCTACTCGAGATGATCAGGCACCCGCGCCCCCTACTGCCGCCGCCAGAGGCCGAGGCCGGGGTAGAGGCCGAGGACGCGCATGTGGTACAGCCATAGAACTTATGCGAGCTGTCGCCGAGGTACCACCAACAGTTCCAACCGGAGTCCAGGCACCTGATACGCCTACTGCTACTACCACTCCAGCTCTTCAGGAGACTTTGGCACAGTTCATAAGCATGTACACCACTTTGGCTCAGACAGGGTTGCTTCCCCTTGAAGCAGCTACATCTCAGGCCGGGAGAGGACCACAGACTCCCGTCGCCCACACTCCTGAGCAGCGAGTGCATGTTGAGCAGGTCTCTGAGATTATTCTTGTACCGCATGCAGTGCCAGCTCAGCCCGAGGATAGGGTAGCTGCTTCCGAGGATGAGCAGTTGAGGCTTGAGAGGTTCAAGAAGTACAAGACTCCTGTATTTAGTGGTCTAGCATCGGAGGATGCTCTAGGATTCCTTGATGAGTGTTACGGCATTCTCCGTATCATGGGCATCTCAGGATCGAGCGGGGTTTCTTTCACTACCTTCCAGCTTCGAGGAGCCGCCTATGAGTGGTGGCGCACCTATGAGTTAGACAGTCTAGATGAGGCTACTTCACTGACTTGGGATCAGTTTTCAGATCTGTTCCTGAGGGAGTATGTTCCTAAGAGCCTTAGGGATGCATGGCGCGCAGAGTTTGAGCATTTGAGCTAGGGTGCTATGACTGTTTCAGAGTATGTTGTCAGTTTGGCTAGGCATGCACCAGCTTTGGTTTCTACTGTTCATGAGAGAGTTCGCCGATTTATTGAGGGCCTTATTCCAAGCATCAAATCTAGCATGACTCGTGAGTTGGAGATGGATATTTCTTATCAGCAGGTGGTGAGCATTGCTAGGAGGATTGAGGGAATGCATGCTAGGGAGAAAGAGGAGAGGGAGGCCAAGAGGTCTCGAGAGTCGGGCCATTATTCTGGTGCCCGTACCCCAGCTGCAGGTCGTCATGATGGGGGTTATATGAGTCGCCCTGTTCATTCAGCTCTTCCAGCAGCTAGTGGTATTCCAGCTCCTCCTAGACCTCAGGAACCTTATTATGCAACTCCGGTTTCTAGCGCGCCTCCTGCGCTGGGTGCTTTCAGAGGTCAGTCCAGCAAACCTGGCCCTAGCCAGTCACAACCACCATGTCCTCCCAGAGCTTATTTTGAGTGTGGTGACACACGCCATATGGTGAAGGATTGCCCCAGACTTAGGAGGGGTGCACCTCCACAGACTTCTCAGCCACAACGTGCCCCGCAGAGTTTTCAGGCTATGGTTACAGCTCCAGTTGCTACCCCACCTGCTCAGCCAGCCAGAGGTGGAGGTCGGGGAGGTAGAGGTCGCCCTAGAGGGGGAGGCCATGCAAGATACTATACCCTTCCTTCCCGTACCGAGGCTGTTGCCTTCGATTCTGTCATCACAAGTATTATATTGGTTTGCCACATAGATACATCGGTTCTATTCGATCCAGGCTCTACTTACTTTTATGTCTTTTCTTATTTTGCTCCACATTTGGGTGTATCTCGGGAATCTTTGAGTTCCCCTATTTATGTTTCTACTCATGTGGGAGATTCTCTCATTGTGGACCGTGTTTATCAGTCGTGTTTGGTTGCTCTTAGTGGTTTTGAGACCAGAGCCGATTTATTATTACTCAGTATGATTTACTTCAATATTATCTTGGTCATGGACTGGTTGTCTCCCCATTATGCTATTCTTGATTGTCACGCCAAAACCGCGACGATGGTAATGCCAGGTGTACCACGTGTTGAGTGGAGAGGTACCTTAGATTACACTCCCAATAGAGTTATTTCATTCCTTAAGGCTCAGCGTATGGTTGAAAAGGGGTGTGACGCGTATCTGTGAACACCTAATTTTGACCGTATTTGAATTTTTTCCCACTTATCTCTCCAATACCTCACTTCTCACCCATCTTTCCCACTTTCCCTTGTCCCCTCCACTGGTCCTCCCCACTCTCTTTTATTTCCTCGCATCCATCCCCTTTGTTCCCCACTTCTTGTCCCCCACTTTGTTCTCCACTCAAAATCCCACATCCCCACTCCATTCCACTCATAATTCCACTAAGCCAATTCCCATTTTCCTCCACTCAAAACCCACGTTCTCCACTCCAAATGGGAGGAACAAAAAATTACCAATTTTCTTCTCTATAAAGAGACAACAAAGACTTAGTAAAAGGGGGAGGGGGGGGAAAGAAAAACAATAATTCAAGTAAGAAGAAACGAGAGGAGAAGTTCAAAATATAGAGACGAAAAAAGGGATGACTTCTTCTTACGGAGACAGAGGGTATACACTCGATATATGGTCAGTATATATTCTATATACACTAGAGATACTCTCGATATACACTGGATATACAGAGGCAGCCAACGAAAAGAGGGTCTTCTTCCTCCTAAAATTCTACATCTAGAGCTTAACATCCACCATGAAAGATCCATGAGAGCTCATCTTTTCCGCCTGAAAAACACCCCATAAAGCACCCCAAAGTCCTAGCCAAAACCCAACTAAAATACAATGAAATTCTAGCGTGTAATCACAGTCGAAAAACCCATGTGAAACGTCACTGCTTCAGCAGCATACCCGCCAGATCTCTCACCAGTTTCGTCCGCACTGTCGTCGTTTCCCATCTCTCGTCCATTGCTGCTTCAACCTGAAGCTAGCTCCTAAACCACCCTTTAACGCCACGAAACAGCCCCAAGGTCTTTGAAAATCCAAGTCGTCGTTGAGGCGGTCGCCATCTGAGGTTCCGTCGATGAGATCGATAATGTTTGGTTATAGTTCTAATGATTTGTTGTATAGGTTGGAGGAGTATTGTTATCGTCATATCAAATAAGTACTTTGCTTTGCAATACTACAGGTTCTCTTCCTTTTGTTTATTTTATCTCATATTCATTTTACTTGTTTGGTGAAAGATCTTGATTATATTTTGCTTCTCGGTATTGGTTTTGTTCATGTAATTCGCATGGTATGGGTGTTTCATCTTTTATTTTATGTGTATGGTAGCTTTTAGGAGTGGACGAAATACTCCTAGCTAGGTTGAACAAACATAAAAGGGACTATCTCATGACTGCCATTCATTTTCGTACAGTTTTAGCACTAGTCAATAATTTTTACACTATAAGACTTCCTCGTTGAATGGATTTAACTATTTGTGTTAAGTTAGGAAATGAGTTCTTCTTTTTGGTTGAGTAATAGTAAGTACTACTGTTAGTGAATTATCTTTTTTCTAGTTTTAATCCTTTGTCCATTGTGGTAAATAAATCATCTTTGAAGGAAGTGTATAATTCATTTTACAAGGGGCAATTTTCACAGAGCTGTAGTATAAAGTTGGCTCGAGAATAAAAAGTATATTTTGCAGCCTTGTTTTGTGATTTAATCACTCTTTAATTTACTGTTGTTCTTGATATGTGTATATAAGTAATATAGAGTAAATAATGTTTTTAGTTTGCTTTAGGCACGTTAATTATATAATTATCATGGCTACTAAAATTCGGGAGTACATTTCATGTGGCCCGGTTCTAATTTCCAATAATGTTATATAAAATGTGTCGTGAACCATGGGTGCATTTTATGTAGCGTGGTTTACGATGTATTTTAAATAACTTTGAATTTTTTCCGGAAATATTAAAAGCGGCTAAAATATTAGTAGTATTTTTTGCTTTTTTTTTTTTTTTTGCTTTTTGCTTTTTTGCTTTTAGTACCAATTATGGGCCTGTATGATCCATTTTCACGTTAGGACCATTTTGAAAGATCACTAAATGAAAAAAAGTATTAGAATAAGATTTTAATTTAATCCCAACAATTCATCTCATATATTTTGTTTTAGTAGCCTCTTTGTTAATTAGTTTCACATTGAGACTTTGGTACAAAAGCATCTGCACTATGTTGATCCGTACTTGTTCATTATATTGTAGTAATTCATACGTGGGGATGTATATTTGTATGATCTCAAGAAAAAGAAAAGGAAAATAGTCATACTTAATTACTTACCTAATTGATACCACTACTACTACTGCTTGTAATTCAAAATAAGAAAAAGAAGATTAACGCAATATAAGGTTGATTAGTCATGAATATCGTTGGTTGATTTGTCCCTGTGGTTATCTAATTTAGGAATAATAATAATTCAAGAACATCGTAGTTTGCTTTAGGCTCGATTTAGACTAGTATTGTGATTATGTATACGTTCTCGTAACATAATTGCGATTTAAATTCTAAAAAGTAACTCGAGGGATGCGTTCGCGCAACTTCAACCAAACCTTTCTTAATATAAATAAACCAAGCGTTATTAATTGTGGACACGTTTGCGTGACATGATTTTTTGACGCGCCAAAAGAAAAGAGTATACGTACGCGTAACTCAATTCTTTAATTACAAACAAATCAAGTGATTAAAAGCGGTAAAAGGTAAATGCACATAGGTTTTAAAATAAATAATTAGGCAATTTTAGCCAAGTATAAATCATTAATAGACCGTGCTAGAACCACGGAACTCGGGAATGCCTAACACCTTCTCTCGGGTTAACAGAATTTCTTACCCGAATTTCTGTGTTCGTAGACTATTAAATAAGAGTCAACTTCCTCGATTCGGGATTTTAACCGGTTGTGAGCACGTGATTTTTGCCCTATATATGAATAATTCCCAAAATTCCAACAAAATAATTTTTCCTTATTTGTACAATTTTTTGTGCATTTTGGTATCATTTTCTGATAATGGTTGCATTTTATTTGTGCATGTTAATTCATATAAAACACAAAAATATGCATTTGCATTTAGGATATAATTTTATATTTTTAGGACCGATTAGGGGTTAGTTTGTTTTAGAACCGAACATGAAAAATTACAAAATAGCTCACTTTCGCATTTTAATTATTTTAACCGTAAATTTGGCGTAAAATAGGGTATTTTAATAATTTTAGAATTTAATTAGTCTAGTCTTGAAATATATTAGAACTTTATTTTAATTGTTACGATTTTATAAAATCAGAAAAAATAAGTACAAAATACAAATTGGATAAAAGAAATAAAAGAGAAAGAAAAATAGAGTGTGAAAGGGGTGGACTTTCAAAAGACCTCTGGGCCATTTTTTTGATCCAATGCCCTTAGCCCAATACCCGTTTCCACCGGCCAAACAACCCAGGCCCAATCCCTTACCCGGTCTTCCTCCCAGTCGATGAAACGACGTCGTTTCCCCAGCCCTCAGTCACGACCGTTGGATCTCATCAATCCAACGGTCCGGATCAAACTAGGATGTTTGGTATATAAGTGTCCGAAACGCCCCCCACCCCATTCGTATCGTCTCCTTCACCCTCACAAACCCTAATCCACGCCGCCCCCAAATCCCTCGCCGGCGGTGAACGTCAACTACACCAACGGTCACCCAATTAACATCATCAACTCCCCTCGTCCACCTCTTTCCAGTCCTGTATTTGCTTTTCCTCGAATCCGGCCAGAACTCGTCGAATATCGATTTTAATTTTCCGGCCAGTTCGCAAGTTTGTCCAAACCCGTCCAAAATCATACCACACTATCCCCAGACTTCCCTCAACCCAAATCCATGACTATTTTCCTTCGAATCCTGGTGAAGTAGCTCGGATTTCAAATCTGAAAATTTTGGTCAAAATCCTAACACAAAATCTTGCGATTTTGGACTGTACTATCCTTAACCATGTGTTTATGGTGAAAACACATGGTTAGAGATGTTACGAGTCAAAAATCTGGAAAGATTCGGATGATAGCAATCGGCTTGAATTTCTCGTGCTTCAGTGAGCTTTCTTGTTTCCTTTTTACTTGCATAGTTACAGTTTTTGATTTCATTAAGGTGTTCTGTTAATTTTACAATTTTATTTTGTGTGCATTAGTATAGTTTAAATTTTCTTTGTTCCTTGATCAAGTAAAGTATCTTAGCATTTGTGATTTAGATTGAGGCATGTGTCGTTTATTAGTTAATCATAATTTCAATTGTTAATTAGTTTGGATTCAGTACCATTTTTTTTCTTTCCCATTAATATTGACTGATCCTGTTTCTTTAAGTTGTTTGGGTTTGGTTATTTGAACAATTAGGATTGTTTAGTTCAATTGATTAATGCCTGACTTCTAATTAAGCAGTCCTGGTTAACTTTGAATTAATTCAGAGGATTGGTTAGCTGCTGAGAATATAGGTAGAATCAGTGATTTGGAGAAGCTTTCAGGGGTAGTTTAGGCATGGAAAACGGCAGTTTCTTTGGGAATAGTAATTTCAAAATAGGGGAAAGGGTAGTATAGGTAGTTTAGGGGTAGAAGAGCATCCTAGGGCCTTCTAGAAGGGTATTTTAGTGTAGATTTCCGCCAGCTTAGGATATTAGCCTGGGAAATAAGTCAAGAAATGAGGGACTAAACTGAAAATAGGGGAGGGACCATAAAGAAAACCAAAAATCTGATGAACCCTTTTGGGATCACCTATAAAAAGGCATGAAGTGCCTTGAGGGAGGGGATTGAATTTTCATCCCAAAAAGAATTCCACTAAACATGTTCTTCAGTTTCCTAGATCTGAAATTCTATTAGCAGAATTACAACAGTTTTCCTGGTTTAATTTCGAGTGGTTTTGAAAATCAAACAAGTCAAATTGGGAATCATTTATCTAGGATCTTAAATGGTTGGTATGTTTGAATGTGTTTTGGGTTGATTCATTGAGTTTGCCCTGCATTACAACTCATTTCTGCTGAACTGTTGAATCTGGGTGGGCTGAAATGCTCCTTCACTGACTATGACTGGGTTATTACCTTAGTTTCTGAGCTGCTGAACTGTTACTGCTGCTAATCTCCTCTTCTCTATTTACATTCCAATTTCCAGGTACATTTTCAAAATCCCCTTGATGTAATCACAATTTGGGATGAAATGCAATCATCTTGGTCAATCTGTGTTCGTTGGATGTATATAGATGTAATCAGTTGATTGATAAATGACTATATGTATTTGATTCGTTTGGATTGAGTTGTATTAAGGTTTATTAATTCAGACCATTTCTAGACTGTTCAGACTATGCATTCCATGTTTATGTAATTGTAGCTTTCAGTTTTGCTTAAGCTCCACAGTCTGCTGAAGTTAAATTTGCAAAGTTACAATTAATTTTGAGTTCAATACACGTGATTGGTTTCAATTTTGGTTTTAATCTGAATTGTATATTCAATAGCTTCGTACTGGGCCAATGTTCATTTGGGCCTGGGCGTATTAATAGGCAGCCCAGATCTGTTTTGGTTAGGTGATAACTTGAATTGGGCCTAGGTGCATTAAAACTTAGGCAATTAGTTAAACTAAAAGGTGCCCCCAAGGGCTCGATCCCCGGGCTTTACAAATGCCTATCTTTAGTTTAAAACTTTGACCTGCATTAGGCCTAATGCCTGGAGCTGTAAGATTTTTGAGCTCGCATCATATGAAACTACATGATTTGGGCCTTATGGGCTCAAGACCCATTTCTCTGCATTCCCCTTGGATATTTGAACTTGGATTCGAAAAGTATGACCTTAACCCATCAGGATTTTTAGGGACAAATTAAGTAGATAACAGTATAATTATTTAAATGACTAAGTTTGGAAAGGTTGTTAGCACATTCCAGTGCCTTCCCCCAGAATAATATTATGTTAGAACTTTTAAGCGCGATTTAATTAAATTACTTCTTTAAACTCAGGTGCGCATTGATGCGAAACAAATCCAAATCTCGACGAAGTCGAAATGTGTTGATGACCATGGGTGCATTGATTGTGACGTGGTTTGAAACGTGTTTTTACGACGTCAAAATTCTTTTAAAAAATAATTATAATAAAAGCGGTTCAAAATTAAATAAAAAGCACATAAGCTAGCATGTATTAAAATTAGATAAAATCAAATACAACAGTTAAGCGACCGTGCTAGAACCACGGAACCCGGGAATGCCTAACACCTTCTCCCGGGTTAACAGAATTCCTTACCCGGATTTCTGGTTCGCGGACTATTAAAAGAGTCATATTTTTCATCGGTTCGGGATTCAACCGGTGACTTGGGACGCCACTAATATCCCAAGTGGTGACTCTGAATAATTAATAATTAAATCCCGTTCTGATTGTCCTTTAAATGGAAAAACTCCTTTACGCCCTTGCGGGGGTGTAGGTGGTAAAAAATGAGGTGTGACAGCTCTGGAGACTCTGCTGGGGAACAAAACCAAGAATCTCTGGTTTAGGGTTCAGAATTCGAGCTTAGATAAATTGTTGTAATTTAATTGTATATGATTTTCTACATGTTTTATGCTGAATGTGCTAAATGTTACCGCTTTGATATTATCTGAAATGTATATAAACTGTGCCGATACCCTTCTCTCTTCACCTCCGGGGATGTGCTTACTGGTTGAGACTCCCTATTCTGTTAGTGTCATACCTTGAAATAAGAAAGAGGCCGGACAAGTTACGAAGCCGGATGGCTTTTTGGTTCCCGGTAAGTTGCCCCCTCCTCGATTCGAGTTGTCCGCTCGGGTACACAGTCTAGAACACCGACTCAGGTTTTGAACATAGAATAACGTGACTTTATGCCGGATCCCTAGTAGGAACGCTTATTTGCATCAAGTTGCATTTGACTTAGGGGACTCAACACAGGGGTTGGGTCCGTCTAGGACTAGCAACCTGAAATAAAAAGACCATCCTGATACATTCTCTTGTGCGTGCATTTATTTGTTCCGAACCTGCATGTTGACCGGTTTCTGAATCTCGGGAATGTTGGAAAATTGAGAAAAAAAGAGAAAAGAGAAAAAAAAAATATCAGTTAGGGAGTTAATTGATTATTTTAGAAATAAAAATCAATTACTGGCGAAACTCTGCCGAAATTTTGAAAAAAAAGGGAAATATTTTATTTTGTTTTACTAAAAAAAAGCAAAGAAAAAATAGAAAAAAAGAGTCTTTTATTTTTGGAAAGTTGGTTGTTGAAAAAGAAAAGGATAAGAAAAGTTTTTGTTTTAGTTTGAAAAACATAAGTTGTTTCATTATTTGTTGAAAAAGGAAAGGAAAAAAGAGTCTTTTATTTTTAGTTTGGAAAATAGGTTATTTTATTGTCTGTGGAGAATGAAAAAAGAAAAAAAGAGTCTGTTATTTTTAGCTTGGAAAAATAGGCTGTTTTATTTGTTGAAAAGAAAAAAGAAAAAGAGAGTCTTGTTTCTAAAAATAGTTTTTATTCGCTTATGAAATGCCAAAAATAAAAATGGAAAAGAGTCATGTTTTAAAATAGTTTGGTTAATTTGCCCGAACTACGCATGGTTTGATTCTCACAGGGCATGAGATACGTAGGCAACCCTCATCGGGTCCAACCTCCCCTTTACAAAAATAGCCCAAAAAATGTCAAAATTTTTATTTTCGTCGTAAATAAGTTGGGTGATGCCGTTTTGTCAAAAATAGCCAAATGTTCCCAAACGGAACGCCGGAAGGCTGACTTTGCAAAACGGACATCTTGGTCAATTTCTATTGTTGACCGGTTGACTCTTGCAGCCTTAAAATCTTTGTTCCCGAAGTACCGAAAGGCCGGGTTTGAGAATCGAGTCCTTCATTTTTAAAAAAATCTGAAAAAATATAGATAGTTTTTATTTTGAGTCGAATAAAAGTTTTTCTTTTGCTTAATCGCCTTAATAAATGTGCAGGATGAGCACGATGCTAAATGAACCCTTTTCAATAATGACCAAAATCCCTTTTGAGTTGCAATTATGGTGGAATGATTTAGGCAAAGAAGGGCAAGACGAAGTGAAAAGAAATATTTGAAAGATCTTCCGGATTTATTAGACATTCAGCCTCGGGGGATATTATCAGGGCATTGGTCGCTTATTGGGATTCGGCACATAATGTATTTCATTTCTCGGACTTTGAGCTCACCCCAACATTGGAAGAAATAGCGGGGTATATCGGAAGTGATCAAGCTCCATTGAGGTTCAAATACTTAATTGCTCCCAGGGCCATTACCATACACCGGTTCTTGGATTCCTTGAAAATACCCCGAACAGTTCATCATCCAGATTTTGCAAAGGGTTTCTGCAGTTTCCGCTTCATATATGATAGATATGGCCACGTGGGCGGGTTCAATAATCTAGACTTTAAGCTATGCAGTAGAAGTAACCGACAAAAATGGGAGGAACACAGACGGGTGGCTTTTATGATAGCCTTTTTGGGCCTCATAATATTCCCAAGGAAAGATGGTAATATTGATTTGAAAGTAGCGGGGGTCGTCAGTACCTTGCAAACCATGGGGAAAAGCACTTTAGCACCTATGATCGTGGCTGATATCTTCCGGGCTCTCACTGCGTGCAAAGCTGGGGGCAGATTTTTTGAGGGATGTAACCTGTTGTTACAAATGTGGATGACTGAGCATTTGTGCCCTCGCTCTCAGCTATTGAGTTATGGTTCGTTCGAGAAAACTTGTATAGGAGAATTTTACACAAGAATCAAAGGGGCTAGTCTACCTGAAGGAGTCACGGCCTGGATATCATTATTTCGGAACCTCACTGCCAGCCAGATACAGTGGGTGCTTGGATGGTTTCCTGTCGAAGAAGTCATATATATGCCAGCAGCCCGGCCGCATTTTCTGTTGATGGGACTCAAAAGCATCCAGCCCTATGCACCATATCGGGTTTTGAGGCAACTCGGGAGGTATCAAGTAGTACCGAGAGATGAAGATCTGAGTACCCAAGTGGTCGAAATTAGTCCTGACGGTCGGTTCCCCGAGGAAAAGGTTCGCCAAATCTAGAGTGAGTGTCAATATTTGATGGCGAATACTTGTGTGTCTGATAGGGTTAAACGGGAAGTTGCCCCAGGGTATCATGATTGGTTCAGAGGTAACGTGGCATGTGGGAGACCGGCTAAACGACCTCATCTCGAAGATTTTGCCAAGTCGTCCCAAGAGCAGTGGGACTGGTTAGCAAAGGAAGAAGGCTATCGAGTTGAGATTGGTAAACTGAAGCAGCAAGTTGAGAGTTTGAAATTCGAGAACAGTGTATAGGTTGCCGCGGATCAAGGTGAAAAGAACAGACTGGCTCGAGAAAATGAGGCGCTTAGGGACCAAATCAGGCAATTGAGGATAACCGTCGATAAGCAACCAAGGAGCCGATCAGACGAGCAATTGATAAAAAAGCTGGAAAACGAAGTCAGGGAATGGCGGGATGAATTAGAAAAATCTGAGAATATCATGGCAGAGCTTAAAGCGCAGTGGGCTACAAGAACAGAGGAGCGTCGCCAGTACTTGAATCAATTGAAAAGGGACCATGAGAAAATTGTTGCCAATTTAAAGAGAAAAGTGGTTGCCCTTGAGGGTAAAGCGGTTAGGCAGGCTAGAGATTTTGGAATTGAAAGTGGACACTGTTACGACTTGTTGGACCAAATGGAGGTAGAAGTGCAGCAGTTGCAAGATCAACACCTGCAGGACTCTCGAGCTTTAAAGATGTGTAGCGATCAGATAAGACGCTTGCTTATAGAAAAGAAGCAAACAAAAGACAGGATTAGAGCCATTGCTCATGCCATTTTCAGGAGATGTCGGGTTTGTGAAGACATGACCTATACTACTTTTGTCTCAGCAGTAATGATTTATGTGAAGCGAACCATGAATGAATTAGAGCAGCTTGAAAGGGATTTGGATCCTAGGCTCGCGGCGAGGCCGAACGACGTCCCGCGGACACATAAGTTTGAAGCACTAGAGTATGCATAGTCCGTGTCTGTAATTTTCTACCATTTTGAGTCAGTCTTTCGTATGTCCGTTATCTTTTCAGGTCAAGTATGTCTGCAATCTTAGAGTCTATGCTTGCTTTTAATTTGCGTCTGTTAGTTTCATTCCGAAAAGTGTTTAGTTTGTAATAGTTTGTTTTAGTAATGAAAATTGAAAATTGCAAAAAAAAATTCTTATTTCCATCCTTTATTTTTGCATTTATTTTCACGAACTACGCTTGGTCTGATTCGTGCGAGGTCACGATACGTAGGCAATCTCCATAGGATTCGACCATAATCGTAAGAAAAAGAAAAAAAAGAAGAAAAACCAAAGAAAGAGAGAGAGAAAGAAAAGAGCGGAAAAACAAAAAGAGAAAGCAAGAAATGAGCGAGAACACAAAAGAGAAAGAAATAAAAGAAAGAGAAGAGCACAAGAGAGGGATGAGGTGATGAAATTTGAAAGAAAGGTAAAAAGAAACAAGGAACGAAATGCCGGGATGACGCATGCAATCGAGCAAACGCATAATAGAAATGATTAACTGTATAAGTGCATTCATGCCAATGTGCGGTTGTCAAATCTGTTAAGACTTAATCGCTAACAAAGTGGTTGCTTAAATGTGTGAGTCCAGGCAGGTGGTTAGTTGATTGGCAATTCTGACAACTCACCCGTATAACACCCGGTCGAAAGATAAAGTAAAAATGACAGGGCAGGATTCGGAAATCAGCATCGTAGACCCTTCGAATGAAGTTGAGGTAACAGATGTGGGTGCTATGAAAGAAGAGATGAGGAAACTAAAAGCACAAATGGCTGAAATGCATCGGACATGGTCTTAGGGACATCCGGCACCACTATATCCCGCTAATCCATCTTACATCCCACCCCTGGCTCAGGCTCAGGAGCCTACTACTCCCCACGCATCTTCAGCCTTCCCCTATCATGCCCAGGGCTATGGTACCACTTCATATTCTCCCCCAGCTCCACCCCCAAAACAGAACCCTCCCCCACCCATGGTTCCCGTCTTTGTGGCACCTCCCCCAGCCCCATTACATAGATCGTCCAGTGAGCCGCTATTCCAAGCTCACGACACCCAATATTACCCTCCCGAACCCACTTTCAAAGCGCCTGAGCCATATTCCTATTCTCCCCATTTTGAAATCCCGGGAGAGGTTGAGAAACCAGTTAAGAATACAGAACAGGAGGAAGTGATTTGTAAAGTCAAAAGCCTGGAGCAATCCTTCAGGAACATGCATGGTTTAGGTAACCAAGTCAGCGTTGCATACAAAGATTTGTGCCCTTTACCTGATGTTCAGTTGCCTGCGGGGTTTAAAATGCCGAAGTTTGACTTGTATGAGGGGCACGGTGACCCAGTAGCCCATCTGCGTGGTTTTTGTAGCAAAATGAGAGGTGCTGGGGGGAAGGATGAATTGGTGATAGCATATTTCGGTCAAAGCCTGAGCGGATCCGCACTAGAATGGTACACGAGATAGGACCCCGGCCGCTGGTATACATGGGATGATTTGGCACAAGCATTCATTGGCCATTTTCAATATAACCTTGAGATAGTCCCCGACCGTCTGTCATTGTTGAAACTGAAAAAGAAGCCTGGGGAAAGTTTTAGAGAGTTTGGTTTCCGCTTGAGGGAACAAGCAGCAAGGGTTGATCCTCCAATGAGGGAGAGTGAAATGGTATATTACTTCTTGCAAACATTGGAGCCTACCTATTTTGGTCATCTGGTGACATCTATCAGAAAGTCGTTTAATGAAGTGGTAAAGATGGGAGCCATGATTGAAGAGGGATTGAAATCTAACAAGATCTTGAGCTACTCGGCATTGAAAGCAACCACTCAGGCCATCCAAAGCGGTACTGGTGGTGTGCTTGGAAAGAAGAAGAAGGAAGACGTTGCTACGGTTGAAGCTAGTGCTTGGTCCAGGCCCAATAACCCTCCACCTTACTACAACCAACCCAGACCCCACTACCCAAATTACCAATATACCCCATATGGCCCACCGCAACACTACTATCCACCACCAGAACCACACTTTTCTATCCACCACACCCAGACCTACACTCAGCCTCCGGTGCACTCGCGATGGCGTGCACCGAATCCCCAAAACACACATCCACCCCCACAAAACACCTATCCACCTCCCAGGGCAAACAGACCAGGAACCAACTTCCGCCCAAACCACGCTTTTAAAAGTAAGAAGGCCCCAAACAGAAAAAAATTTACTCCGCTAGGAGAATCTTACACCGCTTTCTTCCATAGATTGAAACAGTTGGGAATGTTGACCCCAATTGAGTCCAAAGCACCAAACCCCCTTCCCAGAAACCTGGACCATTCTGTTAGCTGTGAGTATTGTTTAGGGATGCCGGGGCACGATACTGAAAAATGTTGGAGTTGAAAAACACGATACAAGAACTCATTGATAATCGTCGTATTGAAGTACAAGCTCCAGAGGCCCCAAACATCAATCAAAATCCGTTACCAGCGCATTATGAAGCCAATATGATCGAACTGATACATAAGGGGACAGAGCCTAAAAAACCCTCGCAGGCGGTTATGGTGATTCGTTCTACGGAAGCCAAGGTCAAAGAAAAAACAGTTAGCGCAAGGCTAGTGGTTCAGCTAAAAGCAATAAAAGATAAGCCAGTGTTGGTAATGGAAAAAGGACCATTTGTTGTTGCAAAAAAGCCAGAGATAGTCAAGTTAGTGGTACCAGGGTCATCATCTGCACCCGTGGTTGTTGTGAAAGGGGCCTACATAGAACCAGTTGTCATAAAACCGGTAGTCCAATTACTCGTGGTTGATAGCAAAGTCGTACCGTGGAAATATGACAAGGTAGTGGTGACATACAAAGGAAAGGAAATTGAGGAAGAGAGTTGTGAAGCACAAGGACTAACTCGGTCGGGATGTTGTTTTGCTCCCGAAGAGTTGAGAAAGGCTAAGGGTGCTAAAGACAATCCAGTGCTAGTCAAAAAAGCTGTGACGGAAGAAGAGGCAGAAGAGTTTCTGAAAAAGATGAAAGTGCAAGATTATTCCATTGTTGAACAATTGAGAAAAACACCGGCCCAAATCTCGTTGTTGTCGTTATTGATCCATTCTGACGAGCATTGCCGAGCTTTGATGAAGATATTGAATGAAGCTCATGTGCCCGACAAAATTTCAGTAAAACATCTGGAGACAATTGCCAACAAGATCTTTGAAGTAAACAGGGTGGCATTTTCTGATGATGAATTGCCTATGGAAGGCACAGAGCACAATAAAGCTCTCTACTTGACGGTCAAGTGTGAAAGTTCAATGGTTACTCGGGCACTGATCGATAATGGGTCAAGTGCTAATATTTGTACGTTGTCCACATTGAACAAGTTGAAGATTGATGATGATAGAATCCGCAAAAATAGCATTTGTGTTCGAGGGTTCGACGGAGGGGGAACAAACACAGTAGGGGATATTATACTCGAATTGACTATTGGCCCAGTCGAGTTCACTATGGAATTTCAGGTGTTGGATGCTGCAGTGTCCTACAATCTTTTGTTGGGTCGACCATGGATCCACGCGGCCAAAGTAGTGCCTTCCACACTGCACCAAATGGTCAAGTTCGAGTGGGACAGACAAGAAATTGTATTATATGGGGAAGATCCCACATGCGCCATGAATGATGCCATTGTGCCCTTTATAGAAACTGAAGATGATAGGGGACCATAGGTTTATCAGGTCTTCGACACGGTCCCGGTGAGCAGAGTGCCCGAGGGTAAAAGCATTCCATGTCCCAGGGTGCCAGTTGCGACCGTCATGGTAGTATCAGAAATGCTGAGTAATGGGTTCGTGCCAGGAAAAGGTCTGGGGGCTGAACTTCATGGCATTGTTCAACCTGTTTCTCTGCCCAAAAATCTGGAAACCTTCGGATTGGGGTTCAAACCAACACCGTCAGATGTTAGAAGGGCTCGTAAATTGAAAAAGAAAGATTGGGTTCTTCCCAAACCGATTCCACGCTTGTCCAGGTCCTTCGTCAGGTCGGGTAGCAAGAAGCAGTCATTGGCAAAGGTGTAAGGTTCACTGATTGGGGCAGAGGGGAACTTGGATAAGGTGTTCGAGAGAGTATTTGCTGAAGTAAACATGGTTGAGGCCGGGGAAGGGTCAGGCGGAGCAGATATACAGTACATCGGACCACATGCTAACATCAACAATTGGGAAGCTACTCCTCTTCCAATTCGGAGGGAGTCGTGGTAGTGGGTTTTGTTTTCCTTTTGTCACCTGGATTATTCCAGGGTTTGTAATCCAGTTGCTATGTTCCGTCCGTTTGGATGAGTTAAAACCCTGTTATCTTTACATTCAGTGAAATGCAATTTTCTTCGTTCCTAATTTTGTTTCCATTTTTCTTTTCTTTTGTACAGTTCTTTTTATGCTGATATCAATGATATGACATGCATGAGGAATCTTCGACCTAGTTTTAAAAGCTAATCTAACTCAAAAATAATAATACAAGAAATCGAGTGTGATGATGGGGTGGGTTGTAACAACGATGAAGCTTATGAGGAAATTAGTAAAGAATTAAGTCATTCTGAAGAAAAACCCAAACCGAACCTAAATGACACAGAAGCAGTTAATCTAGGGGACCCAGACAATGTGCGGGAAACTAAAGTAAGTGTTCATCTGGAGCCACAACTCAAGGAGGAGATAATTAAAGTATTGCATGAGTACAAGGATGTTTTTGCATGGTCATATGATGATATGTCAGGTCTAAGCACTGACTTGGTGGTCCACAAATTGCCCACTGATCCGGCATTCCCTCCTGTCAAGTAGAAGTTGAGGAAATTCAAAACGGACATAAGTGTGAAGATCAAAGAGGAAGTTACCAAGTAGTTCGATGCGAAAGTCATTCGGGTCACCCGGTATCTCGCCTGGTTAGCCAATGTTATGCCTGTGCCGAAGAAGGATGGCAAGACCAGGGTGTGTGTTGACTATTGGGATCTTAACAAGGCAAGCCCAAAAGATAATTTCCCATTGCCGAACATCCATATTTTGATTAATAATTGTGCCAAGCATGAGATTGGTTCTTTCGTGGATTGTTATGCGGGTTATCATCAGATTTTAATGGACGAGGAAGATGCAGAAAAGACGGCATTCATCACTCCGTGGCGAACGTACTGCTATCGTGTCATGCCATTTGGTTTGAAAAACGCTGGGGCAACTTATATGAGGTCCATGACAACAATATTCCATGATATGATACATAAGGAAATCGAGGTATACGTGGATGATGTGATCGTGAAGTCTAGATAGCAGTCCGACCATGTCAGAGATTTGAGAAAGTTCTTTCAAAGGCTTCGCAGGTACAATCTTAAGCTCAATTCTGCAAAGTGTGCTTTCGGGGTGCCATCTGGGAAGTTGTTGGGGTTTATAGTCAGCCGGCGGGGTATTGAATTAGACTTGTCAAAAATCAAAGCTATTCAGGAATTGCCACCTCCAAGAAATAAAACTGAGGTGATGAGTTTGTTAGGTAGATTGAATTATATCAGTAGGTTCATTGCTCAGCTCACGACAACTTGTGAGCCGATTTTCAAATTGTTGAAGAAAGACGCTACGATCAAATGGACTGATGAATGTCAGGAGGTTTTTGATAAGATAAAGGGGTATTTGTCGAACCCACCCGTGTTGGTCCCGCCAGAACCAGGGAGGCCTTTAATCCTATATCTGACGGTTTTGGATAATTCATTCGGCTGTGTACTGGGGCAGCATGATGTCACGGGTAGAAAGGAGCAAGCTATCTATTATCTCAGCAAGAAGTTCACATCTTACGAGGTTAAGTATACTCATCTGGAGAGGACATGTTGTGCCCTAACTTGGGTGGCACAGAAATTGAAACATTATTTGTCATCCTACAGCACCTACCTCATATCTCGCTTGGACCCGTTGAAGTATATTTTTCAGAAGCCCATGCCCACAGGGAGGCTTGCAAAGTGGCAGATCCTGCTCACAGAGTTTGACATTATCTATGTGACACGGACTGCGATGAAAGCACAGGCACTAGCCGATCATTTGGCTGAGAACCCCGTCGATGAAGATTATGAACCTTTGAAAACTTATTTCCCTAATGAAGAGGTGATGCACATTGATGAATTAGAACAAGCCGAGAAGCCGGGATGGAAACTTTTCTTTGATGGGTCTGCAAATATGAAAGGCGTGGGAATAGGAGCAGTACTTATTTCTGAAACAGGTCAGCATTACCCTGTTACAGCTCGGCTTCGTTTCTACTGTACGAACAACATGGCAGAATATGAGGCGTGTATATTGGGATTGAGATTAGCTGTAGATATGGGTGTACGTGAAGTCTTGGTCATGGGTGACTCGGACCTACTGGTACACCAAATTCAAGGAGAATGGGAAACACGGGATTTGAAGCTTATACCGTACCGGCAATGTCTGCATGAGCTTTGCCAACGGTTTCAGGCCATAGAATTCAGGCACATTTCAAGGATTCATAATGAGGTTGCCGACGCTTTGGCTACTTTGGCGTCGATGTTGCATCATCCAGACAAGGCTTATAATGATCCGTTGCAGATTCAGGTCCGTGATCAGCATGCTTATTATAATATGATAGAAGAGGAAATCGACGGTGAGCCTTGGTTCCATGATATCAAAGAGTACATCAGGATGGGAGTATATCCGGTACAAGCCAACAGGGATCAGAAAAGAATGATTCGGCGATTAGCAAGCAGGTTTTTCCTTAGTGGAGGAGTGTTGTATAAAGAACTCCAGACCTCGGGTTGTTGAGATGCATGGATGCAAGACAGGCCACATCTATCATGACTGAGGTACATTCCGGAGTTTGTGGACCGCATATGAGTGGGTACGTTCTAGCAAAGAAGATTCTCCGAGCAGGTTATTATTGACTCACTATGAAGCGGGATTGTATCAGTTTTGTGCGTAAATGTCATCAGTGCCAAGTGCATGGAGATTTGATTCATTCTCCACCATCAGAACTACACACGATGTCCGCACCATGGCCTTTTGTTGCATGGGGCATGAATGTTATTGGGCCAATTGATCCAGCAACGTCAAATGGGCACAGGTTTATTCTGGTAGCTATAGACTATTTTACTAAATGGGTGGAAGCTAAGACGTTTAAGTCTGTGACTAAGAAAGCTGTAGTCGATTTTGTGCACTCAAATATCATCTGTCGGTTTGGGATTCCGAAGGTAATCATCACGGATAATGGAGCTAATCTTAATAGCCATTTGATGAAAGAGACATGTGATCAGTTTAAGATTACCCATAGGCATTCTACTCCATACCGTCCCAAGGCAAATGGTGCGGTTGAAGCAGCCAATAAGAATATAAAGAAAATACCCCGGAAGATGGTTGAAGGGTCTAGACAGTGGCATGCGAAATTACCTTTTGCATTGTTAGGATACCGCACCATTGTTCGTACTTCGGTGGGGGCGACTCCTTATTCATTGGTGTATGGCACCGAGACAGTAATACCAGCAGAGGTGGAAATCCCGTCTCTGCGAATCGTTGCGGAGGCTGAGATCGATGATGATGAATGGGTGAAAAGTCGTCTTGAGCAGTTGAGTTTGATTGACGAGAAGAGATTGGCATTAGTGTGTCATGGTCAACTGTACCAAAGAAGAATGGAAAGAGCATACAACAAGAAAGTGCGTCCAAGGAAATTCGAAGTCGGACAGTTAGTACTGAGGCGGGTTTTGCCTTATTGGGCTGAAGCAAAAGGAAAATTTGCCCCAAACTGGCATGGACCATTTGTAGTAACCAGAGTGTTGTCCAATGGGGCATTGTATTTGATAGATGTAGAAGGAAAATGTATAGAAATGGCCATCAATTCCGATGCAGTCAAGAGATATTATGTATGATTTCTTTATTTCTGAATATATCTGTTTGTATTTGGCATATCTTAAAGATTGAAATGACGAAGGCGTTTTGTCCTGCTATCCAAACACTTTTATCCCTTGTCACCCCCTTTGAGCCTTACTTATTTTTCATACCCATCTTTCGGAATCAATGACACTATCAAGGAACACAGGTGCCGAACATAAAAAAAAATGAAAAGTGAAGGAAAAGAGAAAGAAAAGGAGAAGAAAAGAAAGAAAAGAAAAAAAACACACAACCACAAAGGTAACTATGATACAGTGAACTACGTTTGACTTGATCCCGAAAGGGTACGTAGACAGCCTTACTCCGAGGTTCAGTCATACCAAAACAAAAATCCAAAAAAAAAAATCCCCAAGCAAGAAATTGGGGCAGAAGTTGTGTTTTTTTGTGAAAAATTGGATTCCGAAAGTTGTAATTTAAACCCATTTGAATTGTTTTGAGCTTTTTATACCTTTCTTTCTAACCCAATCCAAAAGCCTACACTACGGTCCAAAGAAAGATCTTCTGATCAATTTCTAAGAAATTCCAGGTCGAGCAGGTAGCGGTAATTCGTAGCAGTGGCAACACTCTGGTTCAAGCAAGAAAGAACAAAAGTAAAAAATGAGAGAGTCTTATTGGTGAAAACCTTCACGGGCTCCGTAAGGCGACGGGAGCTGAGAGAAAATAAAATGAGAGAGTCTTAGTGGTGAAAACTTTCACGGGCACCTCAAGGCGAAAGTAAAAAAAGTCTGTTGATGGAAACCGTTGCGTGGTACTGCAGGAAAACAAGGTTAAGGTCTGGGTAATTCAAACAATTGATGGAAGTTCTGAGCAACAAAGTATGGCAATTGAAAGTTGGTTAATTGGACAGATTGGACCGATTAATCAAAAATGCATGTCATGACCATTGGTACCAGTTGTCTCGCTCAGATAAGTTTCTTTTCCTTCTCTTTTTAAACAGCCATCTGGTTTTGGATTCTTCTTATCCTTAACACAAAAAATCATTGCATCTCATTTTCTTTTGAGGGTCTTATCTAGATAAGATGTTTCAGTGCCAGTTTTGTTCAATGCAAGCAAAAAGGACTTCAAAGCTCACTACCATCTTCCGAAAATGGTAAAGCTTAATGTTGTTAGAGCATGGCAACAACAACATGATGTAAAATGGAATATGGGAAGTCGCAGGAAGTTTCATCGGTGGAAGAATTGGGAAATGTTTCGGGAAATGTAAAGGTTCAGACAAAGGGGTCGAGGGTATGGAACAACATCACGGGTACAAAACATTCGGTTTGTCAGAGGTTGGGGAATTCGAAAGCCAGTCAGAAAGTCGGGCGGTTCAGGGTCAGTTCAAAGAAGTCAGTCAACGCAAAGCAAGGCAGTTGAAGGATTTTTTAGCAAGAATGACATCAACTAACCACCGTTTTAAACTAACGACATTTTCTTTGATTGAAACAGGGAAAGAAAAGTTAGTTGTCGAGGAGGAATTCTCCGTGAGGGAAGAGTAGATATTAACCCAGTTTAGTCGCAAGTGTGGCATGGTTAAAATACAAGAAAATAAAGAGTAGCATAGAGAGATGTAAGTTGTTTCAGGTCTGCATTTTAGAGCAAAATGCACAGTGTTGAGGTGGGGAGCCCGCCCCTATAACAGAGGAATACATCTCAGTCTGTAACTTTTAAAAGCATGCAAGTTTTAGTTTTTAACCCTTGTTAGTAGGTGGTAACAAGCCCCAGTTTCCCCAAACTGGGGCAGGAAGTTTTCTTGGTTCGTTTATTTTTGAAATCAAGAGTCCGCCTGGAGAATAGAGACATTCAATTTCAAATTCAGAAATCAGGAGTCTGCCTGGAGAATAGAGACATACCATTCAAATTTTAAGCAATTAGGAGCCCGCCTGAAGAACGGAGGTGATATAATTCAAGTTTTTAGCTTCCCATCAATCTCTTTGTTTATTTTGAAGTCAGGAACCTGCCTGGAGAACAGAGGTACAGAATTCAAAATTCAGAAGTCAGGAGTCCGCCTGGAGAACAGAGATATACAATCAGGGGCCCGCCTGAAGAACAGAGGTGATACAATTTGAATTTTAGTTTTCAATCAAATCTCTTGTCTAATTTGAAAGCAGGAGTCCGCCTGAAGAACGGAGACATACAGTTTAAATTTTAAAAGTCATGAGTCCGCCTGGAGAACAGAGACACATATTTTGAATTTTAGCAATCAGGAGTCCACCTGGAGAATAGAGACATACAATTTAATTTTAGCAATCAGGAGCCCGCCTGAAGAACAGAGGTCACACAATTCAGATTTTAGTTTTCAATCAATTTCTTGGTGTGTTCGAAGTCAGGAGCCCGCCTGGAGAATGGAGGTGTTAAATATTTTAAGCAGTCAAAGTCAGGAGCCCGCCTGAAGCATGGAGGTGTTAAATTTTTAAGTAGTCGAAGTCAGGAGCCCGCCTGGATAATAGAGGAGTAGTTTCAATTTTAAGTTCAGCAGTCAGGAGCCCGGCTGGATAACAGAGGAATACATTCGAGTTCGAGTTTATTCAAGTTCAACAGTTTGGAGAGAGGGAATAACATCTCAATTAACCAGGGGAAATAGCATCAGAGAATTTTATCGAGAAAGCACAAGACAATGAGGCAATAAGACAACACAAGACAACAAGGAAGTATAAGAGCAAGTTTGAAGAATCTAGATAGGACTTTTTGTAATTCATAGAGCATAAATAGTTTAGCTTCTTTTATTTTTACACGGTGTAATAAGGGAAGTCAGCAAGCAACAACAACAGCAATCGTAGTGAAATCACAGCTCCTGGTAGTCCCAGCTACCAACCATTCCCGAACTACACTGACCTGATTCCTGTTTAGCCCAGGATATGTAGGCAACCTCTGAAGCAGGGTGCGGTCAAACTTTTCAAAAATGCTTCAACGGAATATTTGAACGGGCAAAAATCGCTCGTATTTGCTCACTTATCATTGCCGAAAACCTTTCGTGTTTCCGAGCAAAGAGGGGCAGCTGTGAGCACATGATTTTTGCCCTATATATGAATAATTCCCAAAATTCCAACAAAATAATTTTTCCTTATTTGTACAATTTTTTGTGCATTTTGGTATCATTTTCTGATAGTGGTTGCATTTTATTTGTGCATGTTAATTCATATAAAACAGAAAAATATGCATTTGCATTTAGGATATAATTTTATATTTTTAGGACTGATTAGGGGTTAGTTTGTTTTAGAACCGAACATGAAAAATTACAAAATAGCTCACTTTCGCATTTTAATTGTTTTAACCGTAAATTTAGCGTAAAATAGGGTTTTAATAATTTTAGAATTTAATTAGTCTAGTCTTGAAATATATTAGGACTTTATTTTAATTGTTACGATTTTATAAAATCAGAAAAAATAAGTACAAAATACAAATTGGATAAAAGAAATAAAAGAGAAAGAAAAATAGAGTGTGAAAGGGGTGGACTTTCAAAAGACCTCTGGGCCATTTTTTTGATCCAATGCCCTTAGCCCAATACCCGTTTCCACCGGCCAAACAACCCAGGCCCAATCCCTTACCCGGTCTTCCTCCCAGTCGATGAAACGACGTCGTTTCCCCAGCCCTCAGTCACGACCGTTGGATTTCATCAATCCAACGGTCCGGATCTAACTAGGATGTTTGGTATATAAGTGTCTGAAACGCCCCCCACCCCATTCGTATCGTCTCCTTCACCCTCACAAACCCTAATCCACGCCGCCCCCAAATCCCTCGCCGGCGGTGAACGTCAACTACACCAACGGTCACCCAATTAACACCATCAACTCCCCTCTTCCACCTCTTTCCAGTCCTGTATTTGCTTTTCCTCGAATCCGGCCAGAACTCGTCGAATATCGATTTTAATTTTCCGGCCAGTTCGCAAGTTTGTCCAAACCCGTCCAAAATCATACCACACTATCCCCATACTTCCCTCAACCCAAATCCATGACTATTTTCCTTCGAATCCCGGTGAAGTAGCTTGGATTTCAAATCTGAAAATTTTGGTCAAAACCCTAACACAAAATCTTGCGATTTTGGACTGTACTATCCTTAACCATGTGTTTATGGTGAAAACACATGGTTAGGGATGTTACGAGTCAAAAATCTGGAAAGATTCGGATGATAGCAATCGGCTTGAATTTCTCGTGCTTCAGTGAGCTTTCTTGTTTCCTTTTTACTTGCATAGTTACAGTTTTTGATTTCATTAAGGTGTTCTGTTAATTTTACAATTTTATTTTGTGTGCATTAGTATAGTTTAAATTTTCTTTGTTCCTTGATCAAGTAAAGTATCTTAGCATTTGTGATTTAGATTGAGGCATGTGTCGTTTATTAGTTAATCATAATTTCAATTGTTAATTAGTTTGGATTCAGTACCATTTTTTTCTTTCCCATTAATATTGACTGATCCTGTTTCTTTAAGTTGTTTGGGTTTGGTTATTTGAACAATTAGGATTGTTTAGTTCAATTGGTTAATGTCTGACTTCTAATTAAGCAGTCCTGGTTAACTTTGAATTAATTCAGAGGATTGGTTAGCTGCTGAGAATATAGGTAGAATCAGTGATTTGGAGAAGCTTTCAGGGGTAGTTTAGGCATGGAAAAGGGCAGTTTGTTTGGGAATAGTAATTTCAAAATAGGAGAAATGGTAGTATAGGTAGTTTAGGGGTAGAAGAGCATCCTAGGGCCTTCTAGAAGGGTATTTTAGTGTAGATTTCCGCCAGCTTAGGATATTAGCCTGGGAAACAAGTCAAGAAATGAGGGACTAAACTGAAAATAGGGGAGGGACCATAAAGAAAACCAAAAATCTGATGAACCCTTTTGGGATCACCTATAAAAAGGCATGAAGTGCCTTGAGGGAGGGGATTGAATTTTCAGCCCAAAAAGAATTCCACTAAACATGTTCTTCAGTTTCCCAGATCTGAAATTCTATTAGCAGAATTACAACAGTTTTCCTGGTTTAATTTCGAGTGGTTTTGAAAATCAAACAAGTCAAATTGGGAATCATTTATCTAGGATCTTAAATGGTTGGTATGTCTGAATGTGTTTTGGGTTGATTCATTGAGTTTGCCCTGCATTACAACTCATTTCTGCTGAACTGTTGAATCTGGGTGGGCTGAAATGCTCCTTCACTGACTATGACTGGGTTATTACCTTAGTTTCTGAGCTGCTGAACTGTTACTGCTGCTAATCTCCTTTTCTCTATTTACATTCCAATTTCCAGGTACATTTTCAAAATCCCCTTGATGTAATCACAATTTGGGATGAAATGCAATCATCTTGGTCAATCTGTGTTCGTTGGATGTATATAGATGTAATCAGTTGATTGATAAATGACTATATGTATTTGATTCGTTTGGATTGAGTTGTATTAAGGTTTATTAATTCAGACCATTTCTAGACTGTTCAGACTATGCATTCCATGTTTATGTAATTGTAGCTTTCAGTTTTGCTTAAGCTCCACAGTCTGCTGAAGTTAAATTTGCAAAGTTACAATTAATTTTGAGTTCAATACACGTGATTGGTTTCAATTTTGGTTTTAATCTGAATTGTATATTCAATAGCTTCGTATTGGGCCAGTGTTCATTTGGGCCTGAGCGTATTAATAGGCAGCCCAGATCTGTTTTGGTTAGGTGATAACTTGAATTGGGCCTAGGTGCATTAAAACTTAGGCAATTAGTTAAACCAAAAGGTGCCCCCAAGGGCTCGATCCCCGGGCTTTACAAATGCCTATCTTTAGTTTAAAACTTTGACCTGCATTAGGCCTAATGCCTGGAGCTGTAAGATTTTTGAGCTTGCATCATATGAAACTACATGATTTGGGCCTTATGGGCTCAAGACCCATTTCTCTGCATTCCCCTTGGATATTTGAACTTGGATTCGAAAAGTATGACCTTAACCCATCAGGATTTTTAGGGACAAATTAAGTAGATAACAGTATAATTATTTAAATGACTAAGTTTGGAAAGGTTGTTTAGTACATTCCACCGCCTTCCCCCAGAATAATATTTCGTTAGAACTTTTAAGCGCGATTTAATTAAATTACTTCTTTAAACTCGGGTGCGCATTGATGCGACCCAAATCCAAATCTCGACGAAGTCGAAATGTATTGACGACCATGGGTGCATTGATTGTGACGTGGTTTGAAACGTGTTTTCACGACGTCGCAATTCTTTTAAAAAATAATTATAATAAAAGCGGTTCAAAATTAAATAAAAGGCATATAAGCTAGCATGTATTAAAATTAGATAAAATCAAATACAACAGTTAAGCGACCGTGCTAGAACCACGGAACCCGGGAATGCCTAACACCTTCTCCCGGGTTAACAGAATTCCTTACCCGGATTTCTGGTTCGCGAACTGTTAAAAGAGTCATATTTTTCCTTGGTTCGGGATTCAACCGGTGACTTGGGATGCCATTAATATCCCAAGTGGCGACTCTGAATAATTAATAATTAAATCTCGTTCTGATTGTCCTTTAAATGGAAAAACTCCTTTACGCCCTTGCGGGGGTGTAGGTGGTAAAAAAGGAGGTGTGACACCGGTGACTTGGGATACCATAAATTATCCCAGGTGGCGACTCTGAAATAATTAAATAATTCCATTTCGAATAATGACACTTTATTTGAAAAAATTCCCTTATATACCTTCGGGTGTAGGAAAAAGGAGGTGTGACAGCTCTGGCGACTCTACTGGGGATCTAACCCAGAATCTCTGGTTCAGGGTTCAAGAATTTGAGCTTAGAATAATTGTTATATTTGGCTTTATTTATTATCTGGTTTATTCACATGTTTGGGCTTAATGTGCTAAATGTTGCGTTTTACCGCTTTGATTTTATTTGAACTGTATATATAAACTGTTACGAAATCCTTCTTCTTTCTGAGTCTTCTGAATTTATGGTGCACACGTGCGCGTGACCCACTTTTTTGTTAGAAGTCATACCAAGTAGAACGAGGTTGGGTCAAGTAACTAGACCGGGTAGACTTTCGTGCTCCCGGTATGTTGCCTTCGCTTCGGCTCGAGTTGTCTGCTCAGGTAAGCCAGGTCTAGAACAATAAATCCAAGTTTTCAAACATAGTATAACATAGCCTCATATTGGATCCCTAATAGGAGCGCTTGCTTGCATCATGTGCATTTTGACTCTGGGGACTCAACACAGGGGTTGGGTCCGTCTAGGACAGGTGCACCCAAAATAACAGACCATCTTGATGCATCCTATGTGCTACATGTTGCATTTATTCAAGGGTAAAAGGGTCATTTGGCGGACCAATAATAGTTGAGGGCAAATGAAAAATGAAAAAGAAAAAAAGAAAAAAAAAGAGAGAGTGAAGTGTGGAGATAAAGCGAGTTGGCCCAATTATGTTGTTTAAAAAAAGGAGTTTGAAAATTCAGAAAAAAAAAAAGATTTTGCACTATCATTTTCCGAAAATCAGAAAAAAAAAAAAAAAAAAAAATCCTAAAAGATTTGCATGTTTCATCATTTTTAAAGAAAAAGCAAAAAATATGTTTTCTCTAATTTAGTTTTTTTTTAAATTATCGCATGTATCCAAGCTGCCCGAACTACGCATACCTGATTCTCGTCTTTCGGGGCGTGATACGTAGGCAACCCACATAGGGTCCGGTATTCCTAGTAAATCTTAGGTTCTTGACTTTGCGGGGTCTTAGCCAAACTTTGCACTTCTAGACACCTTTTGGCTAAATAAGTCATTTTGCAAAAGTAGCCTCAATCATGTCTTGCAAGTTTCCAGTAGGGAGTGTTATTGTCTCACATAGTGTTAGTTTAAAGTTTTCTCATACAGGTGTGGCTTTACTTACCGGAGTTTGAGCAGGACAGAGCCCAGGACATCTAGTCAGGATCGCCCATTCAGGAGTAGATTAAAAGAAGATTTTCTTTTCTTCTTATGTTTTGAGTCCGTTTTTCTTTTTATGTCATTTTTTTACCTTTTAGTTTTGTATAGTAATGTCGAGTTTTATTATTATTATTGTACTTTTTATTTTGTATTTGAAAAGGTGTGTAATAAATCAAAATCCAAAAAAAAAAAGATTTTGCGTTTCATATTTCCGTTATTCCTTTAGGCAATTAAAAAGTTTTCTTTAAGATATTAATTTCAAAAATCCAAAAAGATTTTCTTTTGAGGTTCGTCTTTGGGAAATTAACAAAAAATGAAAAAAAATTCTTTTTATTTCTACTAAAATGTTAGGATATTGTACATAGAAGAAAGAAAAAATAACGTATTTTATCTTTGGTTTATTTCAAAGTTTCTCCCTTAGGTAATCAAGTTAAAATCCAAAAATATTTTATTTTATCTTTCTCATTGCGTGTTTCGAAATCTTGCGTCAGGTTATCAAATGAAAATTTGAAATATTATTCTTTGGTTTATTGTTTGGACTTCATTTCAGAAAAAGAAAAGAATCAAAAAATATTTTTCTCTTGTAGAATTTTTCCTTAATAATTTCCCATAGAGTGTTTGTTTCAAAAAAGAAAAAAAGAAAAAAATATATTCTCGTTAAGCTTGAGTTTAAGATAGGTTATAGAACATTGAGTCTAGAAAATTCAAAAAAAAAAAGAAGAAGATTTGCTTCTTTTATTTCTCTTTTTTCACCAGAGTAGTCATTAAGATAAAAAAGAAAAAAGGGGAGAATGTCAGTTTGTTTACTTTATTCCCGTTTTTCCAGAACTACGAAAAGATCTGATTCATGCGGCGTCATGAGACGCAGGCAACCTACATAGGGTTCGATCGAATCATTTTATTTTTTTAAAAGAAAAAAAAGAAGGAAAAAAAAAGGGAAAAAAGAAAAGAAAAAAGGGTGAAATTATGGGACGTGAGAAATGAGAGAAAAGAAAAAAGTGATAATTAGAAGAAAAAAAGAGGAAGGAAAATGATCAAGCAAGTGCTAGAAAATCAAAGAAAAGGGAGGTTGAAATGAACAAATTGAGATGATGCCAAGTGACCTTATGACCCTCGAAGTCATTCTAGAACCGTTAATTGTGGCTAGGTGCATTGCACGCAATGTGATATTTTTGCTGTTAAATGCCCTAACGCTAACGTGATGGCCTCATTTTGTTATATTCATAGCAGAAGGGTGGTTGGTTTGTGATTTTTAAAGTGGTAACTCTTCTCTACAACACAAAGTCAAAAGGCAATGACAGACAACAACAAAACTGAGTTGGTTGATACTGGTGCCCGAAAGCAGTTGTTTGAACAGGACAATGAGTTGGTTGAAGAGGTAAAGATGTTAAGACAACACATGACAGACATGTATCAGGCTTGGATGACTGGGAAGACACCACCCCCGCCACCACCTAGCTTCCTAGATGTCGCCCTTACCCAAACTCCGGGCACAATGCCAGATGATCCTCCATACTCTCCAGATCCACCCTCTTATCACAAATTTCCCAACCTTCCTAGTAGCTCCTTCATTCATCCTCCAATTACCTCTCCCCAAAATGGCCTTCCTGTCACATCCACTATCCTCGATAATGAACACCCACTCAAAGCTCATAATGCCCAATATTATCCCTCAAAGGCTGCCTACAAGATTCTTGACTCATACAAGAAGAGCCCTCAGGACGAGCTTCATGTTGAAAATGAAAAATTCACAGGAAGAGAAGGGCGAGATGAGAAACCCAGGAGGCCGAAAGACATAGAACAATCCTTGAAGAACAAACAAGGAAGGGAATACCAGGGTAGCATGGCTTACAAAGAACTGTTTGTGTCCCCTGACGTTCGCCTGCCTGCGGGGTTCAAAATGCCAAAATTTAACTTGTATGATGGATATGGAGATCCGGTAGCCCACCTGAGGTTCTATTGCAGTGAAATGATAAGCGTTGGAGATAAAGATGACCTGTTGATGGCATATTTCAGTAAGAGCCTGACTGGGGCAGCTTTGGACTGGCATATTCGTCAAGATGTTGGTAAGTGGCCTACATTGGGTGACATGGCTCAAGATTTTGTTTGATACTTTCAATACAGATCGGGCGTTACCCCAGACCGCTCCTCCCTATCCAGAATGGAAAAGAAGCCGGAGGAAAGCTTTAGAGAATTTGGACTCAGATGGAGGGAGCAGGCTGCTCGAGTCAATACCCCGATTGGTGAAGAAGAAATGGTTGAGCTTTTCCTACAAGCCCAGGGACCCACCTACTTCAGTCACTTGATCCCGGCCTTGAGAAAACCTTTCAAAGATGTGTTAAAAATAGGGGAGCTAGTAGAAGAGGGAATCAAGTCAGGCAAAATCATGAGTTGTTCGAAAGACATTCAAAACATCCTAGTAAGCTTGGGTGGAAGAAAGAGAAACAGAAAAGATGATCCGATGGGCTTTCCCGATCAACACTTCCAGTCTCGACATCGTCCTCGGGGATATCCTGACACACCAGATGATCCTCCCCAATGCCACTTCTCTCCACGGAACTCCCAAAATCATACATCGCTCTCTCAGTACCCAGCTCCACGAAATGCCTATCCACTCCTATGAGCCTACCAAAAACCCCCTGGATCAGGTTTCCGGCCCAATCAAGCATTTAAGAATGAGAGGTTGCTGAAAAAAGAAAAGGCTTTCACCCCATTGGGAGTGTCATACACCAGTTTGTTCCAAAAGTTGAAGCAATTGGACATGTTAAAGCCTATCCAGATAAAAATGCCAAATCCTCTTCCAAAGAAGTTTGATTTTTCTCAAAGGTGCGCATATTGATCAGATGCCCCGGGGTATGACATAGAGAAGTGTTGGAATCTGAAGAAAGCAATTCAGAATCTTATTGATGTAGGCGACATTGTCATACAAAATCCAGATGCAGCAAACACTAACCAAAGTCCATCGCATGTGCATAATGAGACGCATCTGGTGAGTATGATTTGTTTTGAAAAGGAATATGAAAATTCTTTTGAGATCCTCGAAGGTCCACGTGCTGCAAAGTTTTCAGTGCTATCAGAGGTTGATCTTAAGAATGAGCCAGCAAAGGGAACCCAAAAGCAATTTGTTAAGAACAATGTGATAGGAGTTTATGAAGATCCTAGTAATATTAATGCAGAATTCAGTGGCTAAGATGTCGAGCTTGGCAATTGGAAAAACGCTCCTGTCTTGGTTAGCCAGTGATGAGTTTTGGTGGTTTATTTTGTTGTCATTTCTGTTGTCCGGGTTATTTCAGGGTTGTAATCCAGACATTGTCTCGTGGCTCAAACTCTTCTATCCTTTTATTTTGCCTAGTTTGTTTAGTCATGGTAGCCTGTCTAGTGTTGTCTAGGTTTGTTCTAGGTTTGTGACCCCAATTTAGTTTGTTTGTTTTGTTCAAACCCTTTCACCATCTGTCTAATGCAATTTTCTGTTTTCTGTAATTTCTAGTCATTTTCATTTAGTTCTCTTTTCTTTTATAGTTCTTTTCCTGATTGACTCTAGTGACATGACATGCATGCATAATTCTCGGCCTGGTTTAAAAGTTAGTTTAATCATGAAGCAATGAAACAATGTTGAAGATGTAGGGACATTTGAGGGAAATAAGTAAAGGCATTTTGAGATCACTTCAAGCCCCAATTGTGTAAAACTGGGGCAGATAGGGCATAAAGAAACCTTATTGAAATGTATCATACCGTATCGGATTGAAGCTAAAGGCAAGTTTGCCCAAATTGACAGGAGCCGTTCGTGGTAATGAGAGTGAAAGTGTTGTCCAATGGTGCTTTGTATATAACAGATGTAGAAGGCGAATGTGTGGATATGGTCATCAAGTCTGGCACAATCAAAAGATGTTACGAATGTTTTCTTTGGTTTGTTTAATTGGGTTGTTTGTACTTGGCATATTTTGAAGATTGGAATGACGAAAGCATTTTGTTCTACTATCTAAACACCTTATCCTTCATTACCCCTTTGAGCCTTGTTTATTTTCTTTCATACCCCTCTTTCGGGATCAGTAGCAAAGATCAGAAACACAAGCGTGAAAGATAAGTAAAGGAAAAGGAGAAAACAATAGAACGAAAAGGGAGAGAAGAAAAATGAAAATTGAACAAACAAAAAAAAGAAGAGAAAAGAAGAAAAAGAAAAAAAGAGGAAAAAGAAGAAAGAAAAAACAACAAAACAACAAAAAGAGAAAAAGGAAGAAAGAAAAGAAAGGAAAAGAAAAGAAAAATCACAAAAACAGAGCAATTCCTATGTCATGAACTACGTTCGACCTGATTCCTTTTAAGGATACGTAGGCAGCCTCACGGTTCGGTCTCATCAAAATAAAAATCCAAAAGTCCCCAAGCAAGAAACTAGGGCAGAAATTGTGTTTGTTGTAAGGAATCTGGTTCCGAAAGTTGTAATTTTGAACCCATGATGAGTTGTTTTGAGCCTTTTGATACCCTTTCTTTCTAACCCCATCCAAAAGCCCATGTTACGGTCCAAAGAAAGACTTTCCGATTAGTCTTCGAGAGATGCCAAGTCGAGCAAATAGAGGTGATTCATATCAGGGGCAACACTATGGTCCAAGCAAAAAAATAATAATAATGAAAATGAGAGAGTCTTTTCGGTGAAAACACTCACAGGCACCGTAAGGCGACGGGAGTTGAGAGAAATAAAAATGAGAGAGTCTTACTGGTAAAAACCTTCACGGGCACCTTGAGGCGACTGAAAGTTGAGAGAAAGAATCAAATGAGAGAGGCTTGATGGTGAAAAACCCTTCGAGCACTACAAGTCGAATAAGGATTGTGAATCAGATTGGATAATCGGAGCATTGAAGCCCAGTTTCATGGTTCAGAGGTATAACAAGAGTTGAACATCAAATTTATTTGACAGAATAGGCCACAGGTGCATGTCATGGTCATTAGAGTTGGCATCCACATCTGATAGGTTTCTACTTTGTAGTTTTCTTGTTAGGAATCACCTCTTTCCCTTGTCCTTTACTCTGTTCCTTGTGTCTTGTTTACTTCCTCTTCCTGAGTCAGTTTGGTCAGAACAAGTGAGAAATGACTTCAAAATTTGCCACCAGCTTTCAAATTGCACAAAACGAGATCTGGCTAGCACGCCACAGTGTCATAGGTCAGGAAAGAGCAACAAACGCACTGAGTTGGTAACAATCAACATGCTTTGGCGTCCATCATAAACACAAAGATTTGGTATATTTCAATTCGTGAACAGTGCAACAGATAGAGGATGTTGGGTGAACGAGTCAAAGGTATTCTCTGTGATGAGACAAAGAAAGTGGTTAACCAGTGACAAGCGAGGTCTTCCAAGCAGAAATCAAAGTTATCGTGACAAGTGAGGGAATAGTAGACTTCAAGGCCAAGTCCAATGACTTAAGTCAGGAAAAAACAGCATGCACACTAAGTGGATGGCAATTAATGTGCTTTGGAATTCATGAGAAACACAAAGGTGCAGTACACGCCAACACAAGAGCATGATGCAACAGATGGAGGGTGTTAGGTGGACGGATCAAAGGTATTTTCGGTGAAACACAGAAGTTGGTAAATGTCGGTTCATGAGCAATGCAACAGATAGAAGGTATTGGGTCTGAATGGATCAAAGGTATTTTTTGTGATAAAGGTGACATAGAAAGTGGTCAGTCAATAAACAGGAAAGGTCTTTCAAGTTGAAACCAAAGTTATCATAGGAAGTGAAGGAGCAATCGCCTTCAAAGTCAAGGCCACAAACCAACCACCATATTTATAAACTCACACGTTTTCTTTGTTTGAAACAGGGACGAAAATTGTTTCCAAATCAAAGCTTGAAAGTTTGATTTTTCTTTTCAAGTGTCATGCCCAAATTTTGTCAGCACAAAGCCGGTTGGAGAAGGGGAAAGGAAAATTTGTTCGATCTGTAGGAACTCTCAATAAGGAAAAGCATGGTTCAGAGGCAATGAATTTTATCCGTTCTGCAGAGATCCTCCAGAAAGAAAGCATGGCTCAAGTAAGTTCATTCTCGGCTCTTCAGGACCCTCATGGATAATGGGATTTAGTTTTAAGTGTTTAGGACCCTCCTGAAAAATGGGACTTAGTTTAAAGTTCAAAACAATCATGAGTAGTAAGATATAGCATAAATGTACCCCAAAAGAATATAAGTTGGTTTCAAAATTTTTGTTCTGGAGATAGGATTTAGTTTTAAGTGCTTAGGACCCTCCTGGAAAATGGGACTTAGTTTAAAATTCAAAACAATCATCAGTAGCAAGATCTGGCATAAATGTATTACAAAAGAATATAAGTTGGTTTCAAAATTTTCATTCTGGAGATAGAATTCAGTTAGGAGTTGTCAGGACCCTCCTGGAAAATGGGACCTAGTTTAAAATTTAAAACAGTCATGAGTAGTAAAATCTAGCATAAATGTACCCCAAGAAATATTAGATAATTTTAAAGTTCGCATGTGGGAGATAGGATTCAATTAGGAGTTTTCAGGACCCTCCTGAATAATGGGACCTAGTTTTAAGATTGTTGTTAGATAACAAGATGTAGCGGAAGTAATACCTTTAGAAGATATAATTTAGATAAAAAATTATCGTTTAATTAAGAGTTGTCAGGACCCTCCTGAATAATGGGACCTAGTTTTAATATTGCCATTAGATAACGAGATTTAGCGTAAGTTATGTTATAGGGTAATATAATTCAGCCGTAAAGAAATGTCACTCTTAGGATAAAACTTGACTTTTGATTTTCAGGACCCTCATGGATAATGGGGAATAGTTTAAGACCCTCTTAGATAACAAGATTTAGCAGAAGTCATACCTTTAAAACATATAGCTTAGATTTAAAACTGTCGTTTAGTTAAGAGTTGTCAGGCACCCCCCTGGAGAGAAAGGAAATACATTCAAATTTAGCAATCAGGCGCCCACCTGGAGAGCAAGGGAATACATTCAAGTTCAGCAATCAGGTGCCCACCTGGAGAGCATGGGAACACATTCAAGCACAGCAGTCAGGAGCCCGCCTGGAGAACAAGGGAGTACAATTTAAGTTTTAGCTTTCAAATTCTTGGTTTGTCTATTTTGAAGTCAGGAGACCGCCTGGAGAGCATGGGAATACTTTCAAGTTCAGCAATCAGGAGCCCACCTGGAGAGCATGGGAACACATTCAAGCGCAGCAGTCAAGAGCCCGCCTGGAGAACAAGGGAGTACAATTTAAGTTTTAGCTTTCAAATTCTTGGTTTGTCTATTTTGAAGTCAGGAGCCCGCCTGGAGAGCATGAGAATACTTTCAAGTTCATCAATCAGGAGCCCACATGGAGAGCATAGGAATACTTTCAAGCACAGCAGTCAGGATCCCGCCTGGAGAATAAGGGAGTACAATTCAAGTTTTAGATTTCAAATGCTTATTGATATTTGGTAATGTGGTTCGTTTTACACTTACATATGTGCCCAGATACCCAAACTGGGGCAGAAAATTTTCTTTGTTTTGTCTATTTTGAAGTCAGGAGCCCGCCTGGAGAGCATGAGAATACATTTCAAGTTTAGTAGTCAGGAGCCCGCCTGGAGAGCATGGGAATACATTCAAGTTTAGCAGTCAGGAGCCCGCCTAGAGAGCAAGGGAATACAATCCAAATTTTGGTAATCAGGCATCCACCTGAAAAGGGAAAGCATCTCAGATTGCAATTGAAGTCAGCAACAAAAGAAGCTCGTGGCAAGAACGCGAGTCAACAGTTCGAGGCGATCAACAGAAGTTAGTCACAGTAAAGAAAAAAGAGAGAAAGGCAAAAAGTTAATCCAAATGCAGAAGTTGATGAAAGATGTGGGCTACTCAAGACATGGCTGAGGTCACAAGTACTGCATGCCCAGTTTGATCCGAAAAGCTGAAGAAGAACGAGCTAGCGCCTGTAGCTAACGAGCGCCAAGGTTCAAATCTAAAGTCTGCATGAAGAACCATTCAAGACTCAAGATCAAGCTTCAGAAGACTTATAGATAGGAATCTTGTAACTCGTAGTTGAAAGGCTTAGTTAGTCTTTTTCATTTGATTTTGATGTAATAACAGGAACCGCGGACCGGAATCTCGACGGCACCTCAATCGACTCTCGAACTCATCACTCCATCACTTCATCCACTTCTGAACTACACGCGACCTGATTCCCTTATAACCCGGGATATGTAGGTTGTCCAAAACCAGGACTCGGTTGCACCTTTTCTTTTTATTTTATTCCACTTTTGAATAACGATATGGTCAAAAATTAGGCACATGGTTCACTTTATCTTTAGGCAAAGAGGGGCAGCTGTGAACACCTAATTTTGACCGTATTTGAATTTTTTCCCACTTATCTCTCCAGTACCTCACTTCTCACCCATCTTTCCCACTTTCCCTTGTCCCCTATGCTGGTCCCCACACTCTCTTTTATTTCCTCACATCCATCCCCTTTGTTCTCCACTCACAATCCCACATCCCCACTCCATTCCACTCATAATTATACTAAGCCAATTCCCATTTTCCTCCACTCAAAACCCACGTTCTCCACTCCAAATGGGAAGAACAAAAAATTACCAATTTTCTTCTATATAAAGAGACAACAAAGACTTAGTGGGGGGGAGAAAAACAATAATTCAAGTAAAAAGAAACGAGAGGAGAAGTTCAAAATACAGAGACAAAAAAAAAGGGATGACTTCTTCTTAACGGAGAAAGAGGGTATACACTCGATATACGGTCAGTATACATTCTATATACACTAGAGATACTCTCGATATACACTAGATATACAAAGGAAGCCAACGAAAAGAGGGTCTTCTTCCTCCTAAAAATTCTACATCTAGAACTTAACATACACCATGAAAGAGCCATGAGAGCTCATCTTTTCCACCTGAATAACACCCCATAAAACACCCCAAAGTCCTAGCCAAAACCCAACTAAAATACAATGAAATTCTAGTGTGTAATCACAGTCGAAAAACCCATGTGAAACGTCACTGCTTCAGCCGCATACCCGCCAGATCTCTCACCAGTTTCGTCCGCACTGTCGTCGTTTCCCATCTCTCATCCATTGCTGATTCAACCTGAAGCTAGCTCCTAAACCACCCTTTAACGCCACAAAACAGCCCCAAGGTCTTTGAAAATCCAAGCCGTCGTTGAGGCGGTCGTCGTCTGAGGTTTCGTCGATGAGATCGACGATGTTTGGTTATAGCGATTTGCTGTATAGGTTGGAGGAGGATTGTTATCATCATATCAAATAAGTACTTTGCTTTGCAATACTACAGGTTCTCTTCCTTGTGTTTATTTTATCTCATATTCATTTTACTTGTTTGGTAAAAGATCTTGATTATATTTTGCTTCTCTGTATTGGTTTTGTTCATGTAATTCACATGGTATGGGTGTTTCATCTTTTATTTTGTGTGTATGGTAGCTTTTAGGAGTGGACAAAATACTCCTAGCTAGGTTGAACAAACATAAAAGGGACTATCTCATGGCTGCCATTCATTTTCGTACAGTTTTAGCACTAGTCAATAATTTTTACACTATAAGACTTCCTCGTTGAATGGATTTAACTATTTGTGTTAAGTTAGGAAATGAGTTCTTCTTTTTGGTTGAGTAATAGTAAGTACTATTGTTAGTGAATTATCTTTTTTTTAGCTTTAATCCTTTGTCCATTGTGGTAAATAAATCATCTTTGAAGGAAGTGTATAATTCATTTTACAAGGGGCAATTTTCACAGAGCTGTAGTACAAAGTTAGCTCGAGAATAAAAAGTATATTTTGCAGCCTTGTTTTGTGATTTAATCACTCTTTAATTTACTGTTGTTCTTGATATGTGTATATAAGTAATATAGAGTAAATAATGTTTTTAGTTTGCTTTAGGCACGTTAATTATATAATTATCATGGCTACTAAAATTCGGGAGTACATTTCATGTGGCCCGGTTCTAATTTCCAACAATGTTATATAAAATATGTCATGAACCAAGGGTGCATTTTATGTAGCGTGGTTTATGATGTGTTTTAAATAACTTTGAATTTTTTCCGAAAATATTAAAAGTGGCTAAAATATTAGTAGTATTTTTTGCTTTTTGCTTTTTGCTTTTTTGCTTTTTGCTTTTGCTTTTTGCTTTTAGTACCAATTATGGGTCTGTATGATCCATTTCACGTTAGGACCATTTTGAAAGATCACTAAATGAAAAAAAGTGTTAGAATAAGATTTTAATTTAATCCCAACAATTCATCTCATATATTTTGTTTTAGTAGCCTCTTTGTTAATTAATTTCACATTGAGACTTTGGTACAAAAGCATCTGCACTATGTTGATTCGTACTTGTTCATTATATTGTAGTAATTCATATGTGGGGATGTATATTTGTATGATCTCAAGAAAAAGAAAAGGAAAATAGTCATACTTAATTACTTATCTAATTGATACCACTACTACTGCTGCTTGTAATTCAAAATAAGAAAAAGAAGATTAACGCAATAGATGGTTGATTAGTCATGAATATCGTTGGTTGATTTGTCCATGTGGTTATCTAATTTAGGAATAATAATAATTCAAGAACATCGTAGTTTGCTTTAGGCTCGATTTAGACTAGTATTGTGATTATGTATACGTTCCCGTAACATAATTGCGATTTTAATTCCAAAAAGTAACTCGAGGGATGTGTTCATGCAACTTCAACCAAACCTTTCTTAATATAAATAAACCAAGCGTTATTAATTGTGGACACGTTTGCGTGACATGATTTTTTGACGCGCCAAAAGAAAAGAGTATACGTATGCGTAACTCAATTCTTTAATTACAAACAAATCAAGTGATTAAAAGCGGTAAAAGGTAAATGCACATAGGTTTTAAAATAAGTAATTAGGCAATTTTAGCCAAGTATAAATCATTAAGCGACCGTGCCAGAACCACGGAACTCGAGAATGCCTAACACCTTCTCTCGGGTTAACAGAATTCCTTACCCGGATTTTTGTGTTCGTAGACCATTAAATAAGATTCGACTTCCTCGATTCGGGATTTTAACCGGTGACTTGGGATACCATAAATTATTCCAGGTGGCGACTCTGAAATTATTAAATAATCCCATTTTGAATAATGTTACTTTAATTGGAAAAACTCCCTTATATACCTTCGGGTGTAGGAAAAAGGAGGTGTGACAGTATCTAGCTTATGTGAGAGATGTCAATATTGATACCCCTTCTATTGACTCAGTCCCTGTAGTACGGGATTATCCTGATGTGTTTCCAGCTGATCTTCCAGGCATGCCGCCTGATAGAGATATTGATTTTGGCATTGATCTGTTGCCGGGCACTCAACCTATTTATATTCCTCTGTATCGTATGGCTCCTCCTGAGTTGAAGGATCAGTTACAGGAATTGTTGGATAAGGGTTTTATTCGGCCTAGTGTATCACCTTGGGGTGCTCTTGTCTTGTTTGTGAAGAAAAAGGATGGTTCTATGCGTATGTGTATTGATTATTGCTAGTTGAACAAGGTTACAGTGAAGAACCGTTATCCTTTGCCTTGTATTGATGATCTGTTTGACCAGCTTTAGGGCGTACGGGTGTTTTCTAAGATTGACTTGCGCTCAGGGTACCATCAGTTGAAGATTCGGGAGCCAGATATCTCAAAGACTGCTTTCAGGACTCAGTATGGTCATTACGAGTTCCTTGTTATGTCATTTGGGCTGACCAATGCCCCAACAACCTTTATGCATTTGATGAACAGTGTGTTTCGGTCGTATCTTGACTCGTTCGTCATTGTCTTTATTGATGATATTCTGGTGTATTCCCGGAGTCGGGAAGATCATGAGCAACACCTGAGGACTGTGCTTCAGACTTTGAGAGAGAAGAATTTATATGCTAAGTTCTCGAAATGCGAGTTTTGGTTGGATTCAGTGGCATTCTTAGGCCATGTTGTATCGAGTGAGGGTATTCAGATGGATCCGAAGAAGATAGAGGCCATGTAGCCCAGACCATCCTCAGCTACCAAGATCCGTAGTTTCCTTTATTTTTCTGGTTACTACCATCGTTTTGTAGAAGGGTTTTCATCGATTGTAGCCCCTATGACCAGGTTGACCCAGAAGGGTGATCCGTTTCAGTGGACGGAGGAGTATGAGGCAAGCTTTCAGAAGCTCAAGACAGCTTTGACCACAACCCCTACCTACAGGTTCGGGGTCTTATACGGTCTATTGTGATGCCTCGAGGGTTGGCCTCCGTGCGGTGTTGATGCAGGACGGTGGGGTAATTGCCTACGCGTCCATACAATTGAAGATACATGAGAAGAACTACCCTGTTCACGACCTTGAGTTAGCTGCCATTGTTCACGCCCTAAAGATTTGGCTCTATTACTTATACGGTGTTCCCTGTGAGATTTATACTGACCATTGGAGCTTGCAGCACTTGTTCAAGCAAAAGGATCTAAATTTGCGCTAGAGGAGGTGGTTAGAGTTGCTAAAGGACTACGATATCACTATTTTGTATCACCCGGGCAAGGCCAATGTGGTGGCCGATTCTTTGAGTCACCGGGCAGAGAGTTTGGGGAGTTTGACTTATTTACCAGGATCGGAGAGGCCTATGGAGATGGATGTTCAGGCCTTAGCCGGTCAGTTTGTGAGATTAGATCTTTTGGAGCCCAGTCGGATTCTAGCCTGCGTGGTTTCTCGGTTTTCCTTATTTGATCGTATCAGGGAGCGAGAGTATGATGACCCTCATTTGTTTGTCCTCAAGGACAAGGTTCAGCACGGTGATGCTAGGGATGTGGCTATTGGTGATGATGGGGTATTGAGGATGTAGGGTCGGATTTGTGTACCCAATGTTGATGGCTTCGGGAGTTGATTCTGGAGGAGGCCCATAGCTCGCAGTATTTCATTCATCCGGGTGTTGCGAAGATGTATCAAGATTTGAGGCAGCACTACTGGTGGAGGCTGATGAAGAATGATATAGTTGGATTTGTAGCACGATGCCTCAACTGTCAACAGGTGAAGTATGAGCACCAGAGACTGGGTGGGTTGCTTCAGCAGATAAAGATCCCGGAGTGGAAGTAGGAGCGAATCACCATGGACTTTGTAGTTGGGCTCCCACGGACTTTGAAGAAGTTTGATACTATTTGGGTGATTGTGGATCAGCTGACCAAGTCCGCTCATTTAATTCCTATGTCTACTACTTACTCTTCGGAGCGGTTGACGGAGATTTATATCCGAGAGATTGTTTTTCTGCATGGTATTCTAGTTTCCATCATTTTAGATAGAGGTACTCAGTTCACATCACGGTTTTGGAGGGCCGTTCAACATGAGTTGGGTACTCGGGTAGAGTTGAGTACAATATTTCACCCTCAGACGGACGGATGGACATTCCGAGCGCGCTATTCAAATTCTTGAGGATATGCTCCGTGTGTGTGTGATTGAGTTTGGAGGGTCTTGGGATCAGTTTTTGCCATTGGCAGAGTTTGCTTACAACAACAGCTATTAGTCCAACATTCAAATGGCACCGTATGAGGCTTTATATGGTAGGCGGTACAGATCTCCGGTGGGTTGGTTTGAGCTGGGTGAGGCCAGACTATTGGGCACAAACTTACTTCAGGATGCTTTGGAGAAGGTTAAGGTGATTCAGGATAGGCTCCGTACAGCCCAGTCCAGACAGAAGAGTTACGCGGACCAGAAGGTTCGTGATGTTTCCTATATGGTTGGAGAGCGGGTTCTGCTTCGGGTATCTCCTATGAAGGGCGTTATGAGATTTGGGAAGAAAGGGAAGTTGAGTCCGAGGTTTATTGACCCTTTTGAGATATTGAGGCGTGTGGGGGAGGTTGCTTATGAGCTTTCCTTACCTCCCAGCTTGGCAGGAGTTCCTACGGTGTTTCTTGTTTCAATGCTCCGGAGGTATCATGGCGATCCGTCGCACGTGTTGAATTTCAGTTCAGTCCAGTTGGACAAGGATCTATCTTATGTTGAGGAGCCAGTGGCAATATTGGACAGGCAGGTCACAAAACTGAGGTCAAAGAACATTGCATCGGTGAAAGTTCAATGGCGGGGCCAGCCGGTCGAGGAGGCGACCTGGGAGACCGAGCAGGCTATGCGTAGCCACTACCCTCATCTTTTTTCTACTTCAGGTATGTCTCTATGCTCGTTCGAGGAAGAACGAATGTTTAAGTATAGGAGGATGTGACGACCCGGCCGGTCATCTTAAGAATTTACGCCCCGATCCCCTATTAACTTCTTTCCCCAAGTTTATTTCTGCTAATGTGATTTGCCGGGATTTTCGATTTTGAGTTTCAGAGAGTTTTGGGACACTTAGTCCCTAAATGAGAGTTTAAGTGTTGGAAAGTTGACCATAATCGGAACAGTGTGAAGACTGAATCGGAATAGAAATCCGATGGTTCCATTAGCTCCGTTGGATTATTTTGGGGCTAGGTGCGTGTTCGGATTGTGTTTTGGAGGTCCGTAGCTAATTTAGGCTTGAAATGCCGAAGGTTGGAATTTTGGAAGTTTCTGGTTTGATAGTGAGATTTTGATCCGAGGGTCGGAATGGAACTCCGAGAGTTGCAGTAGTTCCGTTATGTCATTTGAGATGTGCGTGCAAAGTTTCAGATCATTCAGATGAGGTTTGGTAGACTTTTTGATCGAAAATGTGTTTTTAGAGTTTTTTGGGAATTTTTAAGCTTGAATTCGATGAAAAATAGGTGTTTTGATGTTGTTTTGAGCGTTCCGAGGGTTGGAATAAGTTTGAATAATATTTTAGGATTGGTTGGCAGTTGGTTGAGGTCACGAGGGACTCGGGTGTGTTTCGGATGCTCAACAGATCATTTTGAGTTGTTAAAAAGTTGCAGTAATTTGTAGGTTCAGCTGTTGCAGACTTTTCCTCATCGCGATCGCGTGGAGAGTATCTCGATCGCGAAGGCTTAGGCCAGGCTGGGGGAATTTTGCCTTTCGTGTTCGCGTGAAAAGGGATGCGAACACGTAGTTATGAGGAAGGTTGAATCGTGAACGCGTGGGCTAAGCCGCGTTCGCGAAGAAGGAATAAGGCGGCAGAGGTTTGGTCAATAGTTTCTCTACGCGGTCGCATGGAGTCAACCACGATCGCGTAGGTTGAGGGAGTTAAAGCATCGCGTTCGTGGACGGGGTTCCGCATTCGCATAGAGTAATCTGAGGCGCGTGCCATTTTGTTCTTCGCGATCGCGATTAAGGAAATCCTTGGGCAGAATTTAAAACCCAAAATCGAGGGTTTAGACCGTAATTCATATTTTGGACTTGGGAGCTCAGGAGATTTGCGATTTTTGAAGGGATTTTCACCTGGGAAATTTGGGTAAGTGATTCTTACTCGGTTTGGACTAATTTCCATGAATCTACACTTGAATCCATCTTTTAATTTCGGAATTTTGGTAGAAATTGGGGGAAAAGTTCTTAGACCAAGAGATTGAGTTTTGATTGGGTATTTAACATCGGATTGAGATAATTTTGATATGCTTAGACTCGTGAGAGTGAGAGGATTCTGAAAATATAAATTTTACCCGATTCCGAAACGTGGGCCCGAGAGGCGTTTTGGTCATTTTATCTAATTTCGCGTATTAGCTTAGAATTTATTCGTAGTATCAGTTACTTGAAGTGTTATTTACATTATACAATTGAATTGAATAGATTTGGGCCATTTGGAGTCGAGTACTCGTGGCAAGAGCGTGGTTTCAGGTTGATTTTGAGCCGGTTCGAGGTAAGTGGCTTGTCTAACCTTGTGTGGGCGACCTTCCCCTTACGATTGATATATTTGGTAATTGAAATGCCTTGTACGTGAGGTGACGAGTACGTACTTGTGCTAATTGTTGGAAATCCGATTTTCTTTAAGTACTTACTAGTATGTTTCCTTTCCTGTTTCTATTACTTACACTATTAAGCCTATTGTTAGCTTAGGAAAGCATGTCTAAGTGACTTAATTGCTTCATTTGGTTTAACCTGCCTTACTTGAATTATGTGCAGCATGCTAGGCTAGAATCACTTATTGCCTTAATATGAATTTTGCTATTTCTGTTCATCTTCCTGCTGCTGTTGTGTATTTATTTTGAGACTACGGATGTGGGATTCCGGTAGCTCCCCTTTGTCTGTTTACTTTGGGACTACGGGTTAGATTTCCGGTAGATCCCCCTGCACATTTACTTTGGGACTACGGGTTAGATTCCCGGTAGATCTCCCTGCACATTACTTTGGGACTACGGGTTAGATTCCCGGTAGATCCCCCTGCACATTTACTTTGGGACTACGGGTTAGATTCCCGGTAGATTCCCCTGCACAGTTATATGGAACTACGGGAATGCACCCAGTAGATTCCCCCAGTACTGGGTTTACATTTGGGATTACGGATCGGGATTCCGGTAGATCCCCGCGCATTGATAGTTGGACTATGGGACGAGATCCCGAGAGATCCTTCGGACATATATATGATGGACTACGGGACGGTATCCCGGGAGATCCACTGGATAGTTGTAATTGGGACTACATAACGGTATCCTAGAAGGTGCCCCGGTTGTTATCTCTGTGTTGAGCTGTATTTCTTTCCGTGGCTTGGTTTGTCTTTGTTCTAGTTATTGTTGTTCCGTCAATTCTATGTTATTTCTTATTGTTGCACTTATTTATATTGTTTTATTCTACACTGTTAACCCTTATATTGTATTTAACCTCAGTAGGGCCCTGATCTTCCTCGTCACTGCCCCACCGAGGTTAGGCTTGGCACTTACTGAGTACCGCTGTGGTGTACTCATGCCTCTTCTGCGCATGTTTTTCATGTGTCAATCCGGGTACTTCTACTCAGGCCTACCATCCTTGAGGGAGGTGACTACATAGAGACTTCGAGGTACATCTGCCGCGTCCGTTGACCGAGGAGTCCCTTTCTATTCCAGCCTTTTTAGTATTTAACCCTTCTGTACTTTCTGTTCTTATTAGTCAAATTCCGGAGTTAGAGCTATGTAGTATTTCTTTTTTCTTAGCTTGTGATTCATGGGTTTCCGGGTCTTGGATTTGGATATTGGTTTTGAGATTTATATATGGTGTATGCCGAGCGCCACATTTAAACACTGTTACTACTTTATTTCTGTTTTAAATTGTTTCTTCCGCAAATTTTGGTTTTCTTCCGCTAATTAGGCTTACCTAGTCATAGAGACTAAGTGCCGTCATGACGGTTCACGGAGGACGAACCGGGATCGTGATAATTACTGCATTTGTTATTATTTTTTTCTTTTTCATATCTTAAACAGCTAATGATTCCTACGATGGGGAGGAGCATGAGCGATATGTTAGCCAAATGGTCGAAAATGTCGAACGGTGGCAAGGTGGAAATTGAAGTTTCAGAATGGTTTCAGACCTTGTCAGAAGATGTTATAACGCATATGGTGTTTGGAAAAAGCTATGAAAATGGGAAAGCCATTTTTGAGTTGCAAGCTCGACAATTGGTTTATGCTATTGAATCTTTTCAACAAGTTTTCATCCCCGGATACAGGTATTCCTCGTAAATTAAACTTACATGCACTAATAGCGTAAAATTTGGTGAAAAGAATTGAGGGAATGCTATGAAAATGGGAATGCTATCGTTTAGTAATTTCTCCTCCGATCAGGATAAAAGATCCCATTAAAGCGGCTAATCCCATGCATATTGTATAGATATCTGGTCGCACAAATTGTATAGTATCATAAATAGCCACCCCAAGTATTACCCAGCCCCCAGAATAGTTTATAAACAAATACAGATCTTTGGTCTCATTCTTGATACTGAGATATACCACAAGATGAGTAAGTTGATTCGAAATCTCGCTATCAACCTCTTGGCCTAAAAAAAGTACTTCCTCCGTTCCGCAATAAGTGACCAATTTGCTTTGGGCACACCCATTAAGGAAATACTAGATTCTAGACAAAAGTAGTTAGTATAACTAAATTACCCTTAATTAAATATTGCAATATAGTTAATTTGAGGAGTAAAAGGTTTTTTAGGGATACACACATGAGAGTAATTTTGATAAAACAAATTAAATTATTTCTTGGTTATATAAATGGACACTTTTTTTGGACCAAAATAAAAAAGCAAATTAGTCACTTATTGTGAACCGGAAGGAATAATCTTTCTCGATAAAGTCGGTTGATTAGGGTAAAATTGTATCCCTTAGGAACCGTATATTCGTCTTTTGATGCTACATAGTAATTATGTTGCAATTGACAAGAGGGGTTGCTCTGATGGTAAGCAACCCCCACTTCCAACCAAGAGGTTGCGAGTTCGAGTCTCCCCAAGAGCAAGGTGAGAAGTTCTTGGAGGGGAGGATGTCGATGGTCTATTGGAAACAGCCTCTCTACCCTAGGGTAGGGGTAAGGTCTGCGTACACACTACCCTCCCCAGACCCCACTAAATGGAATTATACTAGGTTGTTGTTGTTGTTGCAGTAGTAGTAATTCTGTTGCAAAATGGCAATTTTGGTATATATAACTCAAACTAAAAAGAGTGTGTATATATACTAAAAAGGTGGGATTATTCAAGTTTATGATATTGTTGAGGAATGCAAGACTATGCTTTTTGCTGGCAAATATACAACGTATAATTTGCTAATGTGGACGACCATTTTATTGGCCATGCATCCTACGTGGCAAGAACTTGCACGTGACGAGGTCTTGAGGGTCTGCGGAGCACGTGATACCCCATCGACGGACGATATTGCAAAGCTTAAGACGGTAAGCATAAAATTTTAATTACAACATCATTTTTGTTTATTTAATTTACCATAGCAATGCATACTTTTGTAAGCCAAGCTCGTGATGATGTAATGATCGCATAAGTTAATTAATTTATTTTCACTCATAGTACAAATGAATAGTTACACTGTTGATGTACAGATTAACTTTTATAAAATTTAATCTGTTATAAAAAAATTATTTGTCTTATTTTTCAAGTTCTATTTGCATAAAAAATTAAACCTTTTCTTTGCTATTTGTACGTCAAGAGTGTAGAGAATTTATTATTATTATTATTAATTAATTAATTATTGGTCTAATTTTAACCTGTTGTAGCTAGCTAGCAGATACCTTGGCCCATTCATTTTTGGATTAACCATTCGGTATTCAGTATCTGTTGATCCGACTAATCCGAATTTGTTGTAAGATTCATTTATTGGAAAACGTTTCATACCATGAATTTTTTCATTCTCAAGACTCGAATCCGAACTTGTCTTAGTTTCTAGGTGATTAGTCCTATTTTCTATAGACGATTAAATTTTACATTATCAGAGTATAGAAGTCAACTTACCAACATGCTCCTACTGTTCTTATGTTCCTATGTCCACAATATGGAGCTCCAATTATCTTCAAGAAATTGCAGTAGCAGACATAAAACTTACCATCTAAATGCGAATACATCAAATAGTTTTCCATATTACAGATTTCCTGTCTCCTATTCAAACCCCTTTAATCTATTTTAGTTATTATCATACTTAATTATAATGTTCTATGATAACTTTTTATAATGCCCTTGATCAAATTTGCGAGACTTGTCATGTTGTTACCTAGAACAATGACAATTAGGTTTGTGAGAATTTTGATCCAAATTTTCCAGTTATGATTCTAATCAGTAAATATGTAGTGATCTTTGTTATATATGTGTGTGTGTGAAGAATGTGATACCGTTTTATTTGACTTGAAATTGTCAAAGTAATTAACAAGTTAATTAGTTTATACTTTAGTTCCAAACACACCTAACACTAGGGCAATAGTGGAATCAGAAATGAATGTTGGTTTGATTCATTAATATATGGACTTCCACGGTGGTAATGGAGTAAACTGTCATACATAAATTAATACAATAACTGAATTAATACCTTGGCAGAACATTTTAAATGAGCGAAGAAATTTGTTTCTTAAATCATTCGACTTTGTTGTAAGTGGTATGAAGACACAGTTCGTAGATACCCAGGGTTAATAAGAGTTGTAATGATAAAAGGAACATTATATTATTTTGCTTGTTTTCTTAATTAAATATTTGAGATATTCGAAAATGATGAAAAAAGGTAACATAATAGATTTTAAAAATATCTATCACAGATACTTTCATCTATGCATGTTCGAAGTAATAAGTGCGTGATATATTGCTATGTGGTAAGATTTTTCACTTAATTGATGAAAAAAGGTGACATAATAGATTTTTATAAGATCTATCACAAATACTTACTTGCATCTATGCATGTTCAAAGTAATAAGTGCTTGACGAATTGCTATGTAGTAAGATTTTTCACTCAACTTATGTGTATATATACACTAGTTTTTGTTGGGGTTTTAAGATATTAATGCCTTATTAATGCTTAAAATAGAGTGAATGGGAAATGGATGGTAAAATAAAATATTTGAGTAATATTTGAGTTTCCTCCTTGATTTTCCCACATAGGAAGAGGAAAAGGTTTTTGATGGGTATATAAGCAATTGCTCTTCTTCTAGCTCTTAAAGAGTTGAGAAGAAGACAAGCCTCACGCCGTCGTCGTCGTTGCTCGGCTCGACCTCGGATTTGAATTAATTTTTGGACCAAATTTATTTGTTAATAGTAAATATTAACAGAAATGTTATTAAATATTTGTTTTAATAACAAAATATTAATATTAATATTAAATACATTTTAGTTATCCAATATTTAGTTTTTTGTTTTGTAACAGAAAATTAACTACCTTTCAATTTTCCCTCTTTATTGTTGAGTAAATAGCCAATTATTTTATGACATTTATTCTATGACCGTTTTGCAAAAACAGCCATTCTGAAGAGTTGCACCTCTTTAGATTTTAGCCCAACTTTGGCTATAAATACAATTCCATTCTCTCAGATTTTAGATACTAATTTTTGAGTTCTCCTCCTTCTTTCTGCATACTTTTAACTTCAAAGAAAGCATCAATAAGTGTGATTTGCTACCGAACTTTGAGTTTGCTGAAACACTGAGGTTTGAATTACCACTACACCAGTGTGTAATTCGTTCTATCCTGGGAGGAAATAATCCATAACCTTGGGTAATAGGAGGGGATTAAATTCCTTAAGGAAATACAATGAATTCAGTGGGCTCGAATTGGTTTTGTTATTTCATTTACATTTATGTTTATGTTATTTAATTTTTTCCAGAATTGTTTTACAAATACAGATTACTAGCAGTTTTTGGACACGTGTGTTGCACGAGTATCCATATCATATAATACGTATCTTATTCAAGTAAAATACAACAACAACAACAACAATTATCCAGTAAAGTTCCACAAAGTGCGGTCTGGGGAGGGTAATCTGTACGCAGGCCTTACCCCCACCCCGAAAAGGCAGGGAGACTCTTTCCAATAGACCCTCGGCTTAGGAGGACGGAAAGAAATACGAAAAGACAATTCATTAGTAACTTTAATAGAAAACATGAAAGTAGTAGCATAAACATAAAAACTATCAGATAAGTGACATGCAATACCATTAACCAGTATCTAAGAGAAGTGAGCGCTCAACATAGACCGCAAGCCCTCTAAGATCAATCCTATCCAAACTTGCCCCACCCCGGGACTGAAGAATGAAAAGCTCTACTAAGGTCCTACAACCCTGATGCTTGACCTCCAGGCCTTCCTATCAAGAGCCATGTCCTCGGAAACCTGCAGTCTCGTCATGTCTTGCCTAATCACATCTCCCCAATACTTCTTCAGTCGCCCTCTACCTCTCCTCGAACCCACCACTTCCAACCACTCACACCTCCTTACCAGGGCATCAAGGTTCCTTCTTTGCACGTGCCCGAACCATCTGAGCCTCGCTTCCCGCATTTTATCGTCCACCGATGTCACGCCCACCTTCTCCCAAATATCTTCATTCCTAATCCTATCTATCATAGTGTGCCCGTACATCCACCTAAGCATTCTCATCTCTTCTACCTTACTCCTCTGAATATGAGAGTTCTTAACCGGCCAACACTATGCCCTATACAATATGGCCGGTCTAACCACAGCTCTATAAACCTTACCTTTAAGTTTTAGTGGAAATTTCTTGTCATACAAGATCTAGATACAAGCCTCCACTTCATCCAACCCACCCCTATATGATTGGTGACGTCCTCATCAATCTCCCTGCCCCCCTGAATCACCGACTCGAGGTACTTAAAGCTATCTCTCTTGGGGATAATATGAGATCCAAGCCTCACGTCCCCACCTACCTCACTCGCATCAGCGCTAAACTTGCACTCCAGATATTCAGTCTTAGACCTGCTCAATTTGAAACCCTTAGACTCGAGGGTTTGTCTCCAGGCCTCCAGCCTCTCGTTAACATCGACCCTCGTCTCATCAATCAGAACTATGTCATCAGCGAATAACCTACACCATGTCACATCCCCTTGGATATGGTGTGTCAATGCATCCATCACTAAGGCAAATAGGAATGGGCTAAGAGTGTAACCCCATAACAATCGGGAAATGCTCTAAGCCGCCTCCCACAGTCCTAACATTAGTCTTAGAGGGCTCGGATGCGAGTTCCGATGGTTCGGTTAGCTTCGGGAGGTGATTTACGGCTTAGGAGTGTGATCAGAATGGGTTTTGGAGGTTCGGAGTAGAATTAGGCCTGAATTGGCGAAGTTGAGATTTTGGCGATTTCCGATTGATAGGCGAGATTTTGATATATGGGACGGAATGAAATTTCTAGAGTTGTCATAGCTACGTCGTGTCATTTGGGACGTGTGTGCAAAATTTCATGTCATTCGGACGTGGTTTGGTTGGGTTTTTTATCAAAAGCGTATTTCGGAAGATTTTAGAAATTTAGGCTTGAATCCGATGTGTTTTGGTTGATTTGATGTTGTTGGAAGTGTTTTAATGGTTGGAACAAGTTTGAATAAGGTATTGAGATAAGTTTGTGCTTTTGGTTGAGGTCCCGGGGGCCTCGGGGTGATTCCTGATGGTTAACGGAGAGGTTGGAACCTTGTTGCAGCAGTTGATATTGCTGCTTCTGGTATTTCCGCACCTGCGGATTAGGGACCGCAGAAGCGGATTTGGGAAGAATAGTCAGGCACCGCAGATGCGGTATACGGACCGCAACTGCGGAGTCGCAGATGCAGCACGTGGACCGCAGATGCAGAATCTGGTCCCTTAAGTGATTTCCGCAGAAGCGGATGCTAGACCGCAAATGCGGTACCGCAGAAGCGGTTGGTGAGTCATAGATACGACAATGTCTGGGAAGAATGTATATAAGTTTGCCTTCGCGATTTTTGAAGGTTTTCACCATTTTTGACTTCGGCTTGGGAGCTTTTGGACGATTTGGAAGGGAGATTTCAAGGGAACTTCGTTAAGGTAAGGATTTTGGACCTAAAACACATTTTTATGGTAGTATTTTATGGATTAAGGCTGTAATTAAAGGAATTAAAGGGCTAAAAATGGAGGATTAGGGCTTGAGTTTAGGAGGCCTCAAAATGAGGATTTGAGGGGTCATTTGAACTCCGATTTTGGTATTTTTGATATGTATGAACTCGTGGAAAGATGAGGAATCTATTGATATAAAAATTTCTGAGTTTCAAGAAGTGGGCCAGGGGCTCAGGTTTTGGTAATTTCGGGATTTGTGCCCTTTGTTGATTGTTTTCGCTTGAGCTTTGTTCCCTTAGCATATATTGACGTACTCGTTCTGATTTTGGATAGATTCGACGCGCATGGATGCCGATTCGAGGGGCAAAGGCATCGCGAGCTAGAGATTTAGCCGGTTTGAGGTGAGTAATGTTTGTAAATGATGTTTTGAGGGTTTGAAACCCCGGATTGCATATCGTAGTGCTATATTGAGGTGAGGCACACGCTCGATGACGAGCGTGGGGTCGTACACTATTGGGGATGGTGACTTGGTCCGTCCCAATTGATGATTTTACCGCGTAATTGATTGAAAACTATTTGCTATCATTTTAATTTGGGCTGAATGTCATATTTGGTCTTAGTGCCGACTATTTGAACCCTTCGGGAATTTTTATTACTATTTACTCACTGTTTTGACTTATTACTTGAACTTAGTCATGTTATTTTTCCCTGTTTTACTACTTAGCCATTTTTACTCCATTTTGAGATTTAAATGATGTTTTGGGATGAGAAAGACTGTTTTACTATTGCCCGAGGGGCTTGTAATGATTTTCGGACTGAGTAAGGCCGAGGGCCTAGTTGTGAGGATACACTGATACTGATATGAGGTCGAGGGCCTAGATTTGATACAACGAGATGACTTGTTATTACGCTTGGGCCGTAAGGGGCCGCTCCCGGAGTCTGTACACCCCTAGTGAGCGCGGGTACCCATTGTGATGTGAGATTAAACCCAAGGGGCTGGTATTGTTCTATGTGATAGCCCGAGGGGCTGGTACTGTTCAAAAATGTTGCTCGAGGGGCAGATTCCTTGATACTGTGCCGAGGGGAGAACATCTATTTGTTTACTTTATCTTAATTATCTGTCAATTTACCTGTTAATTGGTTGAAAGAGGATTTTACTTGATTTTTACTGGTTTTACTGATTTTAAGTGATTTTACTACTTCATTATAGAATGTTTTGTGCCTTGTGTGATTTCTTACCTTCAGTTATTATTTACATTTGTTACTCACTGAGTTGGAGTACTCACTTTACTCCTGTACCCCTGTGCAGATTCAAGCGTTATTGGTTCTGCTCCTGAGTGCTAATTCCTCCAGTTCCAGGCGGTTCTTCGGAGATTACGAGGTAGTTGTTGACGTCCGCATCCCCGTATCTCTACTCCTCTATCATCTCTGTTCATTTCCAAACGTTGTAGTAGTTTATGTTTTCAGCAGACTGGTATTATGGTTCATAGATGTTCGTGACTTGTGACACCCCGGTTAGGGCTGTGTCAGGTTGGACTTTTCCGCATTGTTATCGATATTTCCGCTATTCAATATTATTAAATCATGTTTAGACTATTTTTGTGTTGATTAACTGCTTTAAAGAATGAACTGGGTTAAACTGGCTGGCCTTGTCTTCACGAGAGACGCCATCACAACCGAGATTGGGGTTAGGGTCATGACAAATAAACACCATGTGCAAATCCTTCTTCTTATCTCTGAACTGTTCTACCAACCTCCTAATAAGGTGGATAGCTTCCGTGGTGGATCGACTCGGCATGAACCCAATTTCATGAAAATTAAAAAATGTGTGACAGAAAACTTGAAAAGAAAGAATATATGCTCAGTTTGATTAATGGTGAACTTATTAAGCTGGTTTAATATATGGAAAAAAGGAATAAGCTCAAATTAGTAACATGACATTTTTAAAAGGAAGAATATAAGCTCATATCAATAAACGTCGAACCTATTTGATAAATGATGAAAAATGCATATTTTTGTATATATTTGCATATTAATTCTTGTATGAGTCGCGAGAGTTTATGTAGTTTTTGAAGTGAAATATACTCATTATAAGTTTCTTATGTGTAGGAACGAGTTTGGATGATAAATGATAAAAAGATGACAATTCGACACAAAAAGAAGAAATTGAAGGATTGGGAGCTCGTCTATTCTTGTGCGTGGCATGAAGACGAGTGCAAAAAAGGAGAAAAGTGAAGGCACAAAACAGTGAATCGAAGCAAAGCGACGGATCACTTCACGAAATGGAAGAATTTCAAAAGCTGAATCAGCATCAAAGTTCGCGCGCTACGCGAAGTCAGACGCGAATTCCAGCTTCTCCCATCCCAAAGATGGATTGAAAAATTCTGCCCTCATAAACCCTAAGTGATATAAATACATCTTAAAACACAAATTTGAAAGAGGAGACACCACTTTAGGGGAAGATAACACCCAAGGAAGCAAGAATACGCTAGGAGTAAGGAGAAAGATTTAACCACAAGTTTTTCCTTCTTCTTCTTATTTTCATTGTTGGTTATGACTTTTAGTATTGTATTTGTACATACTATTATGAGTAACTAATTTATTATCTAGAGTTTTGATGGAACCTCTTGGAGGATGAATTCTTGTTATATTTTAATATAATTTAACCTTTGAATTTGTCTATTTGTTCAACTACGTGCTTATTTCAGTTGATTGAATGACCATCGATTGACTGTGCTATTTATTATGTTTTTCCTGAGAAAGGATACATATTTAGGTGGTTGTTGAACAACATCACTCCTAATGTAAGCGAGTTTAAGGGTAGGTTTCGAAATAACAAAGCCTTGACGTGGTCATAATGAGTGGTTAGATAAAGCCAACTAGCGTAGTTCGAGAGAATATGTCTAGTAAATTGTTGTAGTTGCTCGAGAGAGAATTATGACACCTAAAGTGCTCACGATCAGTAGAGAATTATTAGGCAAAATTATAGGAGACGTAGCGGGAAGGATTCTAATAATTGAGAAAATCATAACTCTAGACCTCCTTAATTTAATATCCAATGAACTTAGAAATTGTTCGAACTTGTCTTCTTGGTGATAGTGAACAATTGTAGCTAAACCTTAGTTCTCTATGGGATTCGACTCCAGAATTTTACACCGGATTATATTTGCAGCGACCGCTTACCCTTTTTAGGACTAGAGTTGGGCATGATCAAATTTTGGCGCCATTGCCGGGGAACTAACGGTGTAGTTGTAGTTGTACATATTGCTAGGCTTCAAGTTTAAACTTTTTTTTTTGTATTTCTTTTTTATTATAACTGTTGATTTGAGAAACATGACATCTTGGAATTATGGGAATTTAGGTGTAGATAATTCTACTATTGATCCTCATACATATTGTGAAGGAAACCACCTGTATCAAAATTCTCAAAATATTCCCGAGAGCGAGTTATGTGCATCAACTTAATCTTACTTTGTGGAATGTGTGTGATGTGTGTGGTGGTAAAAATGGTCACTTTTATGGTTGTGCTTATATTTCTTATCTTCCCCCAACCCCTTACTATGGTAATTCTACCTTTTTTGTGAAGTTAACAGGAACAAAGAACCTAGGGATGCGGACCTGAAGGAGATCAAAGATATGTTAAAGTGCCTTCCGGAAAAAAATAATGAAAAACAATTGCAAATAGAAAGACAAGAGGCAACTATTCGCAACTTGGAGGCTTAAGTGAGTCAAGTGGTTGAAGCTTTTAATGCTCAGCAAGCCAATTTTGGGGATATGAGCCAAGAAGAGCGTGAATTTGAGGTACTAATTGACGAGGTCAGAGTAGAACATCAACAACCTAGCCAACTACAATTTGAAGATGTCGATATTGAAGAAGTGAGACTAAAGTCAGCCAAGGACACTGAGGATATAAATTTTATTCACTCTAGTACCGTTGAGGAAGTTGAAAGTCCTAAAGTTCATGTGTTTGTGCGCATTGGGCCTCACTCCAAATATTTTTCTACATTGTGCTTGGATGACGATATGGAAATAGAATCATCCAAGCCAATTGAGGAGTCAAGGAATGAGGAACAAAGTGCCTACATTCTGGAATTATTCTTGCCAGAAAGACAAGACTACATACCTCATCTAAAAGCCAAGAAGTGTAGAATAGTACAATGGTTGCTTGGGCCAATTAGATTTGTTCCACTACCCCTGGAGCATAACCGAAAACTTAAATCCAAATTGGGGGTTCAATTTATAAGCTCGCGGTGGAGGCAAAAAGTAATTCGCGTCGTGCCGCGACGTTAAGTTAGGTGCTTGTTGGGAGGCAACCCAACTTTACTTCTTTTTATTTTTTATTTTTTTATTTGTTTCTTTTGGTTTAATTGTATTTTTTTAGTGTAGATTTTTTATTGTTGTAGGGCATGGAAAGGAAAGCCATTGGAAGAAAGCAAAAGTAAACAAGATGGTTGGAACTAAGTGTGAGGTACTCGCACGAAGGATCAAGCTTGGGAGAAGTCTGAGTATCCCATGAGTTGCTGATACTTCGGCCTTTGGCCTACCAGGAAGTTTCTATCACTGTCTTGTTATTTATGTTATGCATTGGGGACAATGCACAATTTTAAGTGTGAGGTGAAGAGACTGTTTGGGTAGTTTTCTATGTTAGTTGTATTATTTTATGCGCTTTAAAAAGAAGGAATAAATAAATAAATAATAATTAGGTAGAAATAATCCCTCTTGGGTTTTCTAATGGCCGCTGTTCTTTTCCAAGGGATGGCATTTGAACCGGGTAGTAGTTTTTTTTTCAAGTAGAATTTTCAAAAAGTTTTGGACTTTTTCCAACGATGGATTTCCTAGACAGTTTTCTTGAGGGTTTAAAGTCTAAAGAAAAAATAAAAAAAGAATTTTTTTCAACTGATAATGGAATGGGAAGAACTTGAGTATGTATGCTTTTTGACATGTTTTATGTTGGGGCTTAGAGCTGCAACATTTGCACTGAGTACTTTCTTCTTTATTCTTGTGACTATATGCCTTGAGAGTATATGTATTTCTTTTGACGTTTGGGTTCGTCTATTGACTCCTCTTGTTACTTCCTAGTGTTTGGATTATTTCATGACTGTGCTAGTTGCTTTAACTTGAGAGTGAGGTCTAAGCCATCCTGAGTAAGTCATGTGCATTGTGTGAGGTGAGATTTTGTTGTACTCTATGTCCCTTGTTAGTCTAGAACTTGCCCCGTGTGTGAGTCGAAGTGAAATAAAGTCTTGTGAGTTTAGGAAATGATATAGGCGTTTCTTTGATTGATCCTTCAGTCTATTTGCCTACCAGTGATAAAATATTATCCTTTATTAGCCCATTTGAGCCTGTAAACCTTTTCTTTGGTACCCACATTACAAGACGAATCCCTTTTGTTCTTAATGAAATTTTGTAGAACCTTTACCCCTGAAAGCACTTAAGTCGGTAGAAGTGAAGGAAAAGAGATTGGGTAGTTTTTGGGTGGAACCATAGAAAGGCCAAAAGGTGCATGTGTATATTAAGAGAGCCACTAGCTAGAAATACTAACTTATGGAGGGTGTTGAAAAGATTTTGAAAAGAAAAGAAAAAAAAAATTAAAAAAAAATGTCTCCAGTTCACTTTGATATGTGCTAGTGCTAGGGCTGGGCATATATCAGATATAACCGATAGTCCGAACCGAAAAAAGCTTATTGAGGTATCAGTATTGGGTTATTTGGCTAACAGTTCAGTAGCGGTTTAGTATTTTTTACTATTGGGTTATCGGTTCGGGCCTCGGTTTGCCAATTTTCTTAACGGGTTAACCGATAATCCAATAAGATTTAATAAAATTACAATTTTGCCCTAAGTATATAAATACATCTAGAGCTACATTCTCTCTTTTTCTTTCAATTTTTCCAGCCGCATTCAAGATATTAAGTTTTCTGGTTCACTCCTCAGAGTTCAGTCATCAATTGATTCAATTCTTCATCCGTTCTTCTTCAAAATTCAAAGTACAACCACATTCATAGAATCTTAGCGTAAGTTTTGCTTTCCAAAATTTAAAATTTAATTAACTCTTTTTTAAGAACAAGTTTCGTTCCTTCATCAATTTAGTGTAAGTTTATGATTCTCTTCATCACTTCACGATTCTCATTTTCCTTATTATTTTTTATGTCACTCTTTTTGGATTTCCTAACTTATTGTTTGAGGTTGTTTTGGATTTAATTCGAGATAAGAACTAAAATTATGAGAAAATTCTTGTGTGTTGGTCTTCGAAGTTCTGTATTTAATTCATTTAATTAGAGTTAAAGCATTTGGTTGTTTGATAACATCTTTTGATAACTGGACAGTGGATATATTCCTTTGTTGTTGCCAAATTCAATAATTAAAGTTTAGTTCATGTGCATTATATACTATGCTTCTTACCTCTAGATTGAGTTATCTTATCGGGTAAATCGATAACTGAACCGATAATGGTCGATAGACAAAATATGAGAGAAAGAAAAAGAAAAAATGCAAAAAAAAAAGAAGAAAAAAATAATAGTTCAAATAATGTAGAAAAACACACACCCCCAATCTTACTAATTTGTGCTAGAGGGAGTATAGAAGTGCTTAATGGAAAAAGAGGGCTATGTTGTATATGGTTTGTGGCGAGAGAATTGGTTGAGAAGAATATGTGTTTGAATTATGAGTGTAGTGTATTAAAGTGCTTAGTAGGGTTAGTCACTATTTCTAAATGTATCATACCCGTCCCTTAGCCTACATTACAACCTATGAAAATCTAATTGATCCTAGACTTTGTGAGCTTAAATTAGTAGAAACTTACATTATGGGCAAGCCTATGGTACGAGCTTTGAGGACACATGAGTTTCTTTGCGAGAGTGAGTGAATTCTTTCATTCTCTGAGTCCTTAAATTATACTTGAATTCATGAGTGTGCGGACTAATTACTCTCTTTATTTTGCTACTGAGGGCACATGCTTTACAATGGATTGGTAAGGAACTCATATCTTTAGTTTGCACAAGAAGCGAGTCACAAAGAAGAATGTAGTGGAGTCAATTTTTTTAGGCTAGGATGTTAGAAGAGTCACACAAATATTTCAAATAGTTTTGACATTGGTCTAAAAATAAGGAGAGTATGAAGAGTTCTTATGTCAGGTTCTAAGCATTGATATAAACTATTATCATCTGTGTGATGCTTGAGTATGTTTTGAAAGGTATTTCTTGCCTATGCGCTTAATTTTAAGTTGCTCGAGGACGAGCAAGAGTTTAAGTGTGGGGTGGTGATAAATGATGAAAAGTGCATATTTTTGTATATATTTGCATATTAATTCTTGTATGAGTTGCGAGATTTTATGTGATTTTTGAAGTGAAATATACTCATTATATGTTTCTTATGTGTAGGAACGAGTTTGGATGATAAATGATCAAAAAATGACAATTCGACACAAAAAGAAGAAATTGAAGGATTGGAAGCTCGTCTAATATCGTGCGTGGCACGAAGTTGGACGCAAAAAAGGAGAAAAGTGAAGGCACAAAACAGCGAAGCGAAGCAAAGGCACGGATCGCTTCGCAAAATGGAAGAATTTCAAAAGCTGAATCCGCGTTAAAGTTCGCACGCTGCGCGAAGTCAGACGCGGATTCCAACTTCTCCCATCCGAAGTTGGATTGAAAAATTCCGCCCCTCATCAACCCTAAGTGATATAATTACATCTTAAAACACAAATTTGAAAGATGAGACACCACTTTAGTGGAAGAGAATACCCAAGGAGACAAGAATACGCTAGGAGTAAGGAGGAAGATTTAACCACAAGTTTTTCCTTCTTCTTCCTATTTTCATTGTTGGTTATGACTTTTAGTATTGTAATTTTACATACTATTATGAGTAACTAATTTATTATTTAGAGTTTCGATGGAACCTCTTGGAGGATGAATTCTTGTTATGTTTTATAATTTAACACTTTGAATTTGTCTATTTGTTCAACTACGTGCTTATTTCACTTGATTGAATGACCATCGATTGGATGTGCCTATTTATTAGGTGTTACTTGAGAAAGGATACATATTTAGGTGGTTATTGAACAACGTCACTCCTAACGTATGTGAGAAATCAATACAGCCAACTAGTGTAGTTCGAGAGAATATGTCTAGTAAATTGTTGTAGTTGCTCGAGAGACAATTAAGGCACCTAATGTGCTCACGATCACTAGAGAATAATTAGGCGAAATTATAGGAGACGTAGCGGGAAGAATTCCGACAATTGGGGAAATCATAACTCTAGACCTCCTTAATTTAATCTCCGACGCTTAGTATCTTTAGTTGTTAATTTTCTATTTCAATTTGTTAGTTATTTATACATAAGAATCTTAATATTTGAACTTAGAAATTGTTCGAACTATCTTTTTGGTTATAGTGAACAGTTATAGATAAACCTTAGTTCTCTATGGGATTTGACTCCGGACTTTTATACTAGATTATATTTGCAGCAATCGCTTATTCTTTTTAGGACTAGAGTTGGGAGTGATCACTATTCGACAGATATAATAATCTATCAAAGAAGGAATAAGATTTCAGTTCAATTATGAGAATGAGAACTGTTAACCTTAACACATTATGAATACTTGGTATATTGATTGTTGAAATTCACTTGAAATTTATTTATTTATTTTTGTCTAAATTAAATTTATAAATATGACTATAAAATGAAATAAGTTAATAGTCATATGATTGCGTAAAAGGCTAAAACATTTGAAAATTCATATATAATAATTATGAACGAAGATTTCTTCATCGAATTTTTCTTTTGGTAGAAAAAATCGCTGAGAACTAATTACCAATGAATATTTTTGTATAGCTCCCAGGAAAGTTTTCATGGATTTTGTACTTTTCTTGTAATGATAAAAAAAAGTTTAAGAAAGAAAGAAAGAAGGGGTGACTGTTCAATGCCATAAACATTCTGAATACTTAGTAATTGACTATGACAATTCTGCTTGGTGAATGACTTATTATTCTCCCTTTTGTCTAAGATAATTCATAAAAATGTCTGTAAAGTGAAAGAATAAGATGAAGAATAGATATCTAAAGAACCATACCATTAATCTAGAATGCATAATAAACATTAATTAACACATTATTAGAACATTACTTCAAAAAAGAATTTACTAAAGGTTATTGTCGACTAGAATGTCAAGCTGATCACTAACTTTTTCCCTAAGAGCTTAATGGCATATATATTCACATGAAATATACCATATGTATAAATTTACGAAAAAGTAATTAAATGCAAATTCATGCAAATAAGTGATGTATCCATGCATCTCAAACAGAGGCAGAGTTAGATCACGAAGACCAGGTTCATCGGAACTCAATAGCTTTTGTTCATACTTTATATATATACTAGGTGATTCATTAAATATTTAGAATTATTATGTTGTGAATCCATAAACTATTGTATATTAATTCGTTGTAGGAGCCCATTAATTATAAATTTTGGATCCGCCTCTGATCTCAAAGAGTAACAAAACAATGCTACAGACATCAAAACATATAACGAAAAATAAAAAGACAAAAAAAGGAAAGAGAAAGAAATAGAATTTGAATAATATTACGGAAAAAATAGAAGAAAAGCAATAGAATGCACCACAAACAATTTAAATTTTTTGATGGAGCATCTTTTGTTGGTTTCTCAAAACTTTCTTTTATACATTAAATTATCCAAAAACTTTTACACTGAAGGCAATAAGGAAAAATACCGTTAAATATCTATTGAACTAGTAAATTTACTCGCGCTTCACGCGATTGTAAATGATATTTGTTAATTTATGAATCGATTGTACACTAATAACGAACTTAAAATACCATTTTTTTTCTATGGAAAAGTAAATTGTTATAAACAACATATATATATATATATATATATATATATATATATATATATATCTTTTTGGAACGGACCAAAAAGAAAATAGGTTCAGATAAACTGGAACGGAGTGAGTACTTTTAAGGGAAGACGAAGACCAAAGAAGAAAGCCCTCATTCACAATTATTCACGTTTTTGTATTTTTTTTCCTCCACGATTATGCAGTTATAAGGTTTTTAACAATGTTAAAAAATATAGAAAAGAAACTGAACGAAAAAACAGAAACAACAGCTTTTACTGTATATGTATAGCGATAGTCATTATTCAAAAGTCAACAGGAAAGGAAAGGAAACGAAAATCTCTTACTTGGTTGGGTTCAGATGATCAATTCCAATCTTTCTACGGTGCAACTCAAGTTTCTGTTGAGTCTAGTCTCTGCAGGTATGAAATGTTGCTACTTATTATTAACCCAATAGGACATATATAGGAAAAAACAATTGACCTCATGATAAAAAGATCGAGTACAAGTTGTCAACATTCATGTGAACTTGCTGACTAGATGTAGAAAATAACAATCTTGGGGCGAGGCTTCTGGCACTGGCAGTGGAGATTTAGAGGAGAATGCAAGAGATCTTTGTTCCTCACTATATAGTATCAAACATATAGTACTAACAATCTTGGCATGCGGCTTCTACCGGCCACTGACGTACGTTGCTTATTTGTCTCTTTGTACTTCACGAACCTCTGTATCTACATGCGTCCATTTACTTGATTGCCAAATCTCATAGAATACAAAATGATCAAGTAATATATAACGGGTAAGCACATTGATGAACTATAAAAAAGAATTAAATGTTTAAATGCTTATTTAAAATAGAAAGAATGGAATTGCAGTAACGGGTTACCACATTTATGAATAATGAGAGAATGGAAGGAGTAAGACGTAACCACATCGATGTATAAATTACGTAAACAAAGAGAAAGGTTTGGTTGGTTTTACTTGTTATAAACTGCTAGGCTTCGTTATTTTCAATATGATGGAAGAAACAGTTAAGTTTCTTCAACAGGAACCTTTTCAATGAAGATGTTTGGTTTTTGGTACTTAATTAATGAAGTAAAGGGGGAAAAGTAGTAGGAAATCTCAAAAAATAGAGGAAAAAGATAAATGCATTCCTTGGCCAAAGAAGCATGCCACATCACCTAACCAAGAGCCCTCAATTATATATATACTAGTAAATTTATTCGCGCAAAGTAAAGAAAAATAAAATATGACTAAATAGTTAATGTCATATTGGATTTATGTGTTGCAGATGATGAGTAAATATGCTAAATTTGCAGAACAATTTTTTAAAAATTGATAACTACTTGACAGAAGGAACAATTGCCCGATTAACTTAGTTTCTCACTTTTATCTGTGAATATGATTTAATAAATAAATAAGGGATGAGAAGGGTTGATATACATTGCATATGCATAGTTACTTCATCTTTCCAAATAATATTTAATTCAATTTTATAATTATTGTAGAAAGCCAAAAGAACTTCAAAATATTAAATTGGTAGTCTAAAAGTTGCAATAACCATTGGGAATATGAAAGAAATTCCAACGCCTTAAATAATATGTAGTAACTGAATGTTGTAGCCGGCCAAGTATGAATTGATTTATCTTATTTTATTTTAATTACATCATATTTTATTGAAAGGTAGATTTACTTTTTAATGCCAAAAATTATAGTAATAGTATTAAATTGAAGGGCAAATTGGTCACAAAAAAAATAAAATAAAAAAATACTATACATAGAAATGTAAATTGTGTAAGGGTTAGTTAAAATTAGAAATTTGAGGAAACAGCTATCCACATTCCACACACCGTAGGAGAAATTGTCGCACGAGCGAGTCAACCCTTGGGCTTCGGGCCTGTGCCACCCTTACGGTCTCTCATTCCATTTCATTTCATTTTCTACGCCCAAAAAGCTTCTAAAAAAGCACAACAACGAGAAAGAGACTGATAAAAGAACTCTTGATCTCATCCAAAAGGAGCCTCTATACCTGACCTGAGAGCGAATCGAAACCCTAACTCTTGAAGAAAACCATGTGGAGAAGACTTAATACGCAGTTTCGGATTTTAAGCCAACTCCGATCTGCCCCTAAATCCAATCGGTTTTCCGCCGCCGCCGCCACCTCCTTATCGCCGTCTCCGGCGGCTTTCCAACCCGCGGTTCCTTACTCCTCTCGCCACTTCAGTACTGCTTCAGGTAACGCTAATTTCATCAGATCTTAAGCATTTACACACACATATATATGCGTTTATTCATATATAATTTATATATATATGTATTGTATATTTGATTTGTTTTTGTTGTGAATTCGTTGTTTTGTGGAGCAGAAAATGTTGTGAAGAAGAGTGTGGAGGATGTAATGCCAATTGCGACCGGTCACGAGCGCGAAGAGCTTGAAGCTGAACTTCAAGTGAGTGATTTTTAATCGTTTAGGATTTTGATGTTATATGTTTGCTTCTACTAATAGTCTAATTGAAATATATTGATTCAAGCATACTTGTTATTTGTGACTGTAACTTATACTTGATATGTGTGTTTGTTTGGTGCTTAGGGAAAGGAACTTCTTGACATCAACTTTCCTGAAGGTCCTTTTGGCACAAAGGTCAGTGTGCATATTCTTTTTGTGTTTAAATTGGCAAAACGTGGTTATTGCTTCTTGTTTTTGTTACCTTTGTTGTCAGTTAATGAAGTTTTTTTTATCTTATCCCATGGGTATCATTGTATTAGATAAAGCCAGTAGCTTGCATTTGTGATGATTTTTAGCTCTTTCTATCATGGATAGTGTGCATCACTCATGAATAGGTATTGTTGGAACAGCCGTTTGTTTAGGTATTTGACTGAGTTTCTCTATTTACTGATATGTATGAGTACGGTTTCTATTAGGTCATATTGCGTATAACAAAACTGAAGTTTCGTCCAGCATTCAGTATTGATTTTGTAGTGTATATACATTACAAGTGTCTGAAAGAAGATGCCCATGTTCACCTTGTAAAGATTCCAATTTCTGTTCCTTCACATTTATCTAGTTCTGAAATGTTCGTATATTTTGTATAGCCACTGCGACTTTCTTAAGTAAAGTACTCCCTCCTGTTCCCTTATATGTGTCACCATTTCTTTTTTATTCCATTCAAAAAAGAATGATTTCTATTTTTGAAAACAATTTAACATTAAACTTCCTGTTTTACCCTTAGTGGCATGCTTTTATAGCAACAAAAATCTCATGGCATGTTTAAGACTACAAGTTTCAAGAGCTTTTTCCCTTTCTTAAACTCCATAGCTAGCCAAATTATGTCACAAATTGAAACGGAGGAGTAATAAATTGTAGGTAGGTGCTGCTTTCCCTCTTTCAAGTGCAGTGGTAATCAGTTGATCCATAATATTTAGCAAGACTTCTATTACTGTTTTTGAACTTGGATAGTAAACGTTAAACATGATGCTGTGTTTCATATAAGGAGGGGAGGGGCATCAGAGCTAGTTTATTCTTGCCCCATGTTTTCTGGCACTAGTGAAGTAGAAGTAGATGAGCTTCACCTCCCGTCTTATGTGCAATTTTGAAAGGTTGTAAAAGATGAGTGACGACTGTGAGCTCTCTGTGCTTTCACTTTCTAACCGAATAGGGAATCAAAACGCGTTCCACACTTCCACTTCTTCTCCTCTCTATTCTTGCTTCAAGTGAAAAAAAATCAAATTTGGATAAGAATAAATCTGTATAATTGAAGTGCAGTGCTGCTTACTTCTTTGTCTTTGTGTTTGCTGTGGAATATTGAATAGTCAATACTATCTCCTTCTATGGATCATGCTCAGTAATCTAATGATGTGCCAGCTGTTCGTTGGCATGCGAGCTAATGGCTAGTGTTATTATCACTCAAATATTGCCCCTAGTTCACGTGCTTATGTTCTTTTTGCTTTGCTCTTTCACAAGATATGTTAGCTTGTACATGGAAACAAAAGTGATCATTTTGGATTGCATCTTCCATTAACACTTGTACATGGCTATAAAATATTGTCAGCTTAGATGGATTGTATCTTGAAAGCAATGCGGTTTCTAAGTATTTAACCTTTCATCATCATTTTTATTCATAAGGCATAAACATTCACCTACAAGAAAGACATGTACATGTGTGAATAAGTGCACATGCATGCAAGTATGTAAACTTGCGCAGCTTAGCATTTTCTTTGCTATGAGAAGCTTAAACAGATCAGTTCAAGTTCTCAGACTGTTACAAAGTCTTCCTTTCTGCTTGAGAATGGATACTTTGACTAGATCTTTCAGAATTCACTAGGAACTTATCAAGCTTTGAAATACTCATGTCAAACTCATACCTTAATCGAATTCTCTCACGTCTTTCAGCGTTCCAATGTTCAATTTGTTGTGTGAGTTGGCTAAAATCTTTGTTATATTTTTTTGTGTGTAAACATTTTAAAAAACACAAATGTAATTATCACGTCGCCCTTGGGCTTTGGTCTAGTGGCAAGGGCGCGGCAAATGTGTGTGGGTTTGGTACACGCCGTGAGGTTCGAACTTTGCTGCAAAGGGGTTTAAGTGGAGAAAGGGTAGAGAGGCGACCCGTTATCCACCGAGTTTCAAACCGTCTCAGGAATTTCTCGATTATAAACTAGTGTAATTATCTTGTTATTGTCAACAATGAGGTCTGCGAAAGTAAAACATTGTGTGCTTATGAGTCCTCAAACAAATCTAATTCGGACGTTCACTGCTATTCCTTCTTATGTATAGGTTCGGGATAATGAATTATTTCTCAACAAAAACAAAAGGATTATGTGTAAATAGATTGTTTAGATTGATAAACTACTATTGTAATTTTTCTTTCCATTAGATATGTAGGAGTGTGATCAAACAATTGAATATGTTTAAATGTAGGAAGCACCAGCTGTTGTTAAATCCTACTATGACAGAAGAATTGTAGGATGTCCAGGAAGTGAAGGCGGTAAGTCTCCGTAACATCAGAGAAAAAAAGTCTCCACTACAGATTTTCCCTTTAGCCAGTTCACTCTGTCTTCTGAGTTTTTTTCTAATTTAACAGAAGATGAGCATGATGTTGTTTGGTTCTGGCTCGAGAAGGGCAAGCCACATGAATGCCCAGTATGCACACAATATTTTGTGGTAAGTACAAAATTCTATCTTGGGCCATATTATTAAGTTCTAGGCTGTTAAGGAATTTTTAGGTACATGAATGCATATCCGTCTTTGTGTGAACGGCTGCTGCTTTCGTTAATCAGCTGAAATTTCAGATTCCTTCCAGCAATAGGGGTGATATTTTGCGTCTTCTTTTTTTTTTTTTTTCAAATATTGAGAGGGGTAGGTGGGAGGGAGGGAATATGAGCTGTAAAGTTCTACTTCTAGCCAACAATTGTCCAAGTATGGTAATGGTATGCCATGTCTCAGCATCAATAATGCCAGTCCAAATAATGAGCTGATCCATGCTGACTTTAATTTCTTAAGCTTGTACTCATTATGAAGCTCATACTGGGAATGATTTAATTCTATGCAGTTGGAGGTGGTTGGCCCTGGAGGACCTCCAGATGGACATGGTGATGACGATGAGCATCACTGATAGTGGCTTGCAATTTTTCTGCCGGAATAAATCTGGTTGAGATGATGAGAGATTTAGTTGCTCTATAAACTCAGGATTCAAAAGTTTTTTGGTTTTGTTTGCTTTTTGTGGATCAGTTGTTCTTATAGCTGCTGTGTCAGTTAAGGTTTTCCTTTTAGAATTTAATCACAGACTTGACATACTCTATTGGAATTATACACCTAGTTTCTCCAAATGCCGAGTTCAATAATCGATAGCCACATACTGGATTTTTTTTTATTTCTTCCTTTGGACTTTGACTTGAACCAAATGATTTTTTGTTGCGCTACTGAACTGCTGCAACATGCTTTCATAACACTTTACTTTATAAACTGGTAAACTGATAAAGCGACAACAGGTGGCTCCTCGGAAAAGATCGATGTTAAATGGAGATGTTACCTGTGCAGGTCTACTTAAATCTTTTGAGTGCTAGTATTAGCTTAAAAATTAAAATGAACTACTTGCCATTGTGAAGTTGCTTATGGAATTAGGTTGTATGGTTTCATTTTATCTGATAAGATGTGAATACTCCAAATTATCGGAAAAATTGAATTTGACTGCTATACCTTAGGCCTCAATTAGCAGTTATAAGGCTAACATGTCATCATCTCGAAATGAGTATATGCGGAATCTCGTCTGTTCGAAAGGTTACTCAAATTAGCAGTCGGACTGTGAACTATCGTTACTCGTTAGGCCTTCCCATAGCGTCCCGCTCCCACAGTTCCCCTATTGTACAGCTTCATGTTTCGTCGTCATACAAAGTAATAAATATACAGCCCTTCGTCTAACCAGTGAGTACTTGATACTGAAGATTGGGGAATGTATCTGTGCTTAGAAAATTGTGAATTGAGCTGCTACAAGTCCCCTCTTTGTTATAAATTGGACCAGGCCCAACTGAGATAAATGGCTCAGCTCGTCCTAACCGAGTAGAGAAAGCATCACAGAGGTCGGGCTTCAAGGGTGTGTTTGGTATAACGGAAAATGTTTTCTTGGAAAACAAGTAGTAATCTTATTTATTTTTCGATGTTTGGTATGCAAATTAAGGAAAATATTTTCTCAAGAGTATTCAAAAATAATTTTGATGTAATAAACATGAAACCATAAACTTTCGAATCAACAACCTTCCGAACCCACAAATTTCATAAACTTCTGAATCGCAAAACTTTCGAAACCGCGAAATTTCGAACTCGTAAACTTCGAAACACTAAACCTCCGAACTCTTAACTTTGGAACTTGTAAAATTTTGAACCTGTAAACCGAAAGATAAAAAATGTAAAAACTCTAAATACATACAAAAAATATATATATTTTTTCGGGTGGGGTGGGGGGCAGTTCGGTGGGTGGTGGTGGGATGCAGAAAAAAAAAACAGAAATTTGAAAATTATAAAAAAAAAGTAAAAAAAAAAAAATTGTGCGGTGTGTTGGGGGAGGGGGGTTTCAAAAAACGGAAAACAGAAATTTAAAATTACAAAAAAAAAAATGCAGGGTGGGGGTGGGTGGGTAGTGACGGAAAAAAGCCTTTTTTGGAGAGAGGGCATGGGGTGGGGTTAGGTGGGTGGGTGTGGGGTGGGTTGGTGAGGGTATAGAATAGGGTGGGGAAGGTTGAGAAGGAGTTTTGGAAAATGTTTTCACTTCTCTTGATAGGAAAAACATTTTCCTCCAATTGGAGGAAAATGAATTGATGAGGAAAATGTTTTCCAAAACATTTAAGCCAACCAAACATGAAAAAATTGAAAAATATTTTCCGAAAAATATTTTCGTTCATACCAAACACACCCCAAGTCTAATTAAGTAAGCTGACATTTCAGCTAAGGAACAGTTCATCCGAATACAGATATTTCATACCTCTTTTTTTCTTTAATGCAATGATGAATACAAAAATGTCGTCGCTCGCTCAACTTCGGATTTGGATTTGGTCAAAGATTGATTGATTAATCTTTTTGGACAAAATTCCTTTTAAATTATTTAATTAATTAATTAACGAAAATTCAATCCGGAATAACCCATGACCCGCGAGCCAGTCTGGTCCGGTTCGTTTTTTTTTCCTGATTATTTTAAATCCGTTTTTAATTTTTCCGCAATATTCACACATGTTCAAACAGCTATGGCTGTTCTGAAAGGATTCACACATGTTCCAATAGTTATGGCTGTTCTAAAAGGTTGCAAAACCTTTTCAGAAACAGTATGAAATTGGCTATAAATATGCCTTGAATCCTAGAATTTTTACTTACTAAATTTTCTAATCTTCTTCTTCTTCTTCTTCTTCTTCTTCTGCACAAAATATTCCAGTGTGTTTTACGACCATCGAGTGGTTCGCCGATCACCAGAGTTTTAGGTACCGATACACTGATGAGTTAAATCGTTCTATCCTGGGAGGATATATTTCAAAACCTCGTGTACTTGAAGGGAATAATTTCCTTAAGGACACACTGTGTATTCAGTGGGTTCGATTTATTCCTATAATGTTTTTAGAATTTATATTGATGTTCTAAGTTCTACTAACTTTCTATTTCTGTATTTTCAGAAAGTTTACTGTTTTATTTATTTTACAGTAATACAGATTACTAATAATTTTAAGGAAATTAAATTTTTATTATATTCTGTATTCTGTTTGTGGAGATTAAAACCTTTGTGTTTTCTACTCCGACTAAATTTTATTATTCTGATTTGAAGATATAAAAACTTCATCAGAGTTTTGAAATTCAGAAAAAACAATTTGAAGAACATAAAAACTTCATCGTTTTCTGTGCAACAGTATATAAAAACTTTGGTTTTTACTTATTACACATAATGTTTATCGTTAATTACAGTATTATTTACTGTTCTGATTTTGTCATTGATTGAATTCTTCTGTTGTTGACAGTGAAAAATGACAGTTGATAACGGAAATTCTTTTGCGACTACTGCGGCAACGACGATAGCCTCGTCAAGCCGGACTGTTGTTCCACCGGCAAAAAAACCGGGAAAATTTTCTGGAGCCAACTTCAAAGGATGGCAGCAAAGGGTGTTCTTCTGGCTTACCACACTTGGTATGCATAAATTCACTGGCGAAGAGCCTCCAGTGCCTGCTGCGGAAATGCCATACAATAAAAAGTTCATGATTGCTGAAGCGTGGAAGCCGGCAGATTTTCTTTGCAAAGGTTATATTTTAAGTGCTTTAGAGGATGACTTGTACAATGTGTACAATGCGATGAATACTTCGAAAGAATTATGGGACGCACTTGAGAAGAAATACAAGACAGAAGATGCATGCTTGAAAAAGTTCGTGGTTGCCAAGTTTCTAGACTATAAAATGATAGACAACAAAACTGTGGGAACCCAAGTTCAGGAACTTCAACTTATTTTTCACAACCTTATTGCTGAAGGTATGGTCGTGAATGAAGCATTTCAAGTGGCTGCAACGATTGAAAAGTTGCCTCCTTCGTGGAGAGATTTCAAGAACCATCACAAACACAAGCGCAAGGAAATGAAGTTGGAAGATCTTGTGATTCGTCTCAAGATTGAGGAAGACAACAAAACAGCCGAAAAGAAGTCTCGTGGAAATTCAACGATCATGGGAGCTAATATCGCTGAGGAGACTGCTCCAAAAATTAAGAAGAAGAAGAGATCTTCTGGATAAACTAAGGAGCAAAACAAAAAGAAATTTAAGGGCAACTGCCACAATTGTGGAAGAGTTGGTCACAAAGCCCCTGATTGGCATCTCCCGAAAAAGGATAAGAAGAAGGGACACGCCAACATAGTGGAGAAGAATAATGACATTGATGATCTTTGTGCAATGCCTTCGAAATGCAACTTAGTTGGAAATCCGAAGGAGTGGTGGATTGACTCCGGAGCCACTCGACATATTTGTGCTGTCAAAAAAGCATTTGCGACTTTCCCTACTGATGGTCCCGAAGAAGAGATTTACATGGGAAATAATTCAACAGCCAAAATTGAAGGTTATGGGAAGATATTCCTAAAGATGACTTCTGGCAAGGTGTTAACGCTCAACAACGTTCTTTATGTTCCTACTATTATGAAGAATTTAGTTTCTACATCTTTACTTGTGATGAATGGATTCAAATGTGTATTTGTTTATGATAAAGTTGTTGTAAGTAAGAGTGAAATGTATATTGCGAAAGGCTACCTCACGGAGGTCCTTTTCAAACTAAATGTAATGGTTGTTGACAATATGAATAAAATTTCAGCTTCTTCTTATTTATTGGAGTCAAATGATTTATGGCATAATCGTTTAGGACATGTCAATTATAAAACCTTGCGAAAGTTAATTAATTTAGAAGTGTTGCCTAAATTCGAGTGTAATAAATCGAAATGTCAAATATGTGTTGAATCTAAGTTTGTAAAACATCCTTATAAGTCTGTTGAAATAAATTCAAATCCTTTAGACTTAATTCATACTGACATTTGCAATATGAAGTCGACACCATCTCGAGGTGGGAAAAAGTATTTTATTACTTTTATTGACGATTACACTCGATATTGTTATGTTTGTTTGCTTAATAGTAAGGATGAAACAATTGAAGCATTTAAGCAATACAAGAATGAAGTGGAGAATCAATTGAATAAAAAGATCAAAATGATTAGAAGTGATAGAGGTGGATAATATGAATCTTCGTTTGCAGAAATATGTTCGGAATATGGAATTATTCATCAAATTACTACACCTTACACACCTCAATCCAACGAAATTGAGGAAAGGAAAAATCGGACATTAAAGAAAATAATGAATTCTTTATTAATAAGTTCCGGATTACCGCAGAGTTTGTGGGGGGAAGCTATCCTTACAGCTAACCTAATATTCAACAGAGTACCCCACAGTAAAACGCAATCTATTCCATATGAAAAATGGAAAGAAAGAAAACCCAACTTGAAATATTTCAATGTGTGGGGGTGTATAGTAAAGGTACAAGTTCTTTTACCTAAAAGGGTTAAAATCGGACCAAAAACAGTAGATTGCGTTTTCATTGGATATGCTACAAATAGTAAAGCATGTCAATTTTTGGTCCATAAGTCCGATAATCCCGAGATTCATGTTAATACGGTAATGGAATCAGATAATGCTGAATTCTTTGAAAGCATTTATCCGTATACAACTGAATGCGAGTCGTTAAGTGAAATACCTAAACGACCTCGGGAAGAACCAAAGGAAAATACTCCAAGTGTGGAAGATCCAAGGTGTAGCAAACGTCAAAGAACATCTACTTCCTTTGGACCAGATTTTGTGACATTCTTGCTTGAAAATAAACCTCAAACTTTTAAAGCAGTTATGTCGTCTTTTGATTCAGCGTTTTGGAAAGAGGCAGTCAATAGTGAGATTCAATCAATTTTGGATAACCATACATAAGAATTGGTTGATCTTCCTCCTAGAAATAAGCCTTTAGGTTCTAAATGGATCTTTAAACGGAAAATGAAATATGATGGCACTATTGACAAATATAAGGCAAGACTTGTTGTCAAAGGTTATAGGCAAAAGGAAGTCCTTGATTACTTTGACACTTACTCGCCAGTAACGAGGATAACATCTATTAGGATGTTAGTGGCATTAGCGGCCGTGTAAGGTCTTGAAATCCATCAAATGGATGCTAAAACAACTTTCTTAAATGGAGAATTGGAGGAAGAGATTTACATGGAACAACCTGAGGGTTTTGTGGTTCCTAGTAAAGAAAAGAAAGTGTGCAAACTTTTTAAGTCGCTTTATGGACTCAAACAAGCACCCAAACAATGGCATGCCAAATTTGACCAAACAATGTTGGCAAATGAGTTTAAAATCAACGAGTGCGGCAAATGTGTTTACATTAAAAACACTCCAGGTCATGAAATCATTGTTTGTTTATATGTTGATAACATGTTGATAATGAGCAAAAGTATGGCAGATATAAATACTACAAAGCGCATGTTGGCAAGCAAATTCGACATGAAAGACTTGGGAGTTGCTGATGTGATCTTAGGAATCAGAATTCATAAGACTCCACAAGGTCTAGCATTATCACAATCTCACTACATAGAAAAAGTACTTGACAAGTTCAAATATTTGGATTTCAAAATTGCTAAGACTCCAATTGACGTGAGTTATGCACTTCAAAAGAATAAAAGTGAAAGTGAATCACAAATGGACTAAGCAAGAGTATTGAGAAGTTTGATGTTGTACGCAATCAGATATAACATGTGCTATTAGCAAACTAAGTAGGTTTACAAGTAATCCCAATCATATACATTGGATGGCAATGAAACAAGTTTTGGGGTATCTGAAACATACCCAAAATTATGAGTTGCATTATAACAAATATCCCTCAGTGATCGAGGGATATAGTGATGCAAATTGGATCACCGGATCATCTGAAGTTAAATCCATGAGTGGATATGTTTTCACAATTGGGGTGGGAGCAGTGTCTTGGAAATCATCCAAACAAACGTGCATCGCCCGTTCTACAATGGAATTTGAATTCATAGCTTTAGATAAGGCCGGTGAAGAAGCTGAAAGGCTCCGAAATTTCTTGGAAGATTCCATTTTGTCCCAAACCTTTGGAACCTATTTGTATACATTGTGATAGTCAAGCGGCAACAAGCAGGGCAGGGAGCGTTATGTATAACAAAAAATCTCGTCATATAAGACAGAGATATTATACTGTTAAACAACTACTCTCTAGTGGTATTATCACAATTAACTACGTAAAGTCAAGAGATAACGTGTTATATCCACTTACAAAAGGCCTATCTAGAGAGGCAGTTGAAAGATCATCAAAGGTAATGGGGTTAAGGCTTAGGACAAGTCATCATGGCGGTAACTCTACCTAGCAGACCGGAGATCCCAAGAGCTAGGTTCAAAAAGATCAAACAAAGTTATGAATGACGGTTCAACATTGTCAAAGAACTCAACCCATTCTCGTGATGAAGACAATGTTCAGAAATCAAGGTAATGTATTAAGGCGTTTTGATGAGTCAATAAAGCTTAAAGTTTTTTAATGATTTGCTAAGTCTGACAAGATATGACCAGATAGTGTGTCTTTAAGATTACACGTTTAGGAATCACCTATGTGAGTGTGGAGTGTAATCCGCTTCAAGGGGAATGAAAGTAAAGGCACATTCTCTAAGCACTCATGAAATCAGGCGATGTTCATGGCTGAAATGAACACAACTGTGAGAACTATAGATGGTTAAGGATTGATTGTATGACTTATTTTGTCTAGGTATACAACAAAGTTCGACGGTTCAAATATATCAAATCTACCGGTTGACCGAGTATATCCGATATAAGTTCACTACAGAAAGTTTAAAGGGAAACTTACTTATCCAGATGCAATTAATTCTTGCATGTAAAACACACACACGTCCGTGCATTCATTTATTTTATAGCCATTCCCCACTCATGTGGGGGATTGTTGGTCTTTAAGCTTACTTTAGCTTAATTCTAACCTTAGTGTAGCTTAATTTTAAGCTTGGTGTAGCTTAAAGAGAGTGAATGAAAAATGGTGGGAAAAGAAATGGAGAAAGTGAAATTTTGAATTAGTGCACTTTCTCCCTCATTGGAAGAAGGAAAGAAAATATCTATGTGTATATATAGAGAAACTCTTCTTCTAGCTCTTAAAGAGTTGAGAAGAAGGCAAGTCTCGCGCCACCGTCGCTCACTCACTCGGCTTCAGATTTGGATTTGGTCAAAGATTAATTGATTAATCGTTTTGGACAAAATTCCTTTCAAATTATTTAATTAATTAATTAACAAAAATTTAATTCAGAATAACCCATGACCCGCGACCCGGTCCGGTCCAGTTTGTTTTTCTTTCCCGGATTATTTTAAATCCATTTTTAATTTTCCCGCAATATTCACACGTGTTCAAACAGCTATGGCTGTTTTGAAAGGATTCACACATGTTCCAACAGCTATGGCTGTTCTGAAAGGTTGAAAACCTTTTAAGAAACAATACGAAATTGGCTATAAATATGTCTTGAATCCCAAAATTTTACTTACTAAATTTTCTAATCTTCTTCTTCTTCTGCACAAAATATTTCAATGTGTTTTACGACCATCGAATGGTTCGCCGATCACCAGAGTTTTAGGTACCGATACGCTGCTGAGTTAGATCGTTCTATCCTTGGAGGATATATTCCAAAACCTCGGGTACTTGAGGGGAATAATTTCCTTAAGGACACATTGTGTATTCAGTGGGCTCGATTTATTTCTATACTGTTTTCAGAATTTATGTTGACATTCTAAGTTCTACTAACTTTCTGTTTCTGTATTTTCAGAAAGTTTACTGTTTTATTTATTTTACAACAATACATATTACTAAAAGTTTTTTGTTTGATGCATATATATATTATAAGCTGAAATCACTTGGCTTCTTGTGTGCTTAATTTTTTTTATTTTGATATCTGCGCCACTGAGCGTACGTGTTACTTTGATAGCTGCCCATGTTCGGGTTCGCGGTAAGCAACCTCCACTTCCAACCAAGAGGTTGTGAGTTTGAGTCTCGCCAAGAGGAGGGTGGGAAATTCTTGGAGAGAAGGATGTCGATGGTCTATTTGGAAATAACCTTTCTACCCTGGAGTAGGGGTAAGGTTTGCCTACACACTATCCTCCCCAGATCCCACTAAGTGGGATTATACTGGGTTGTTGTTGTTGGTGTTGTTGAAGTTTTGCTTCGCAGAGGTTCAAGCATGGAATAACAAACAACTATCAAACTCCAAATTATAGAATAAGACAAAACGGAATATTAAGTGAAGTATACCTTTCTATACAATAGCCTTGTTTGTTCCGAATATTTTTGGATATCATATCGAAGCTAATATAGAGAACATATATTATAACATAACATAAAAATTGGTTCCGTCTAAGTTTTACTTTTATAGTAAAGTGATTTATGTAGGAATGTTGTTATAAATAAGTTACACTGCAATTAGTAAGAAAGACATAAGAAGTTCACGAGAAATTTTATATTGAGTGAGATTTGCCATGTAATAGTTGAGTGAGGGCATTGATTGCTTGCCAAATGGCACCTGTGGGACCCGCATTTAATAAAAAAATCCCCTCTCTCCTTTTACCTTTGTCGTTCCCCAGCCCCACCCTCTCTCTCTCTCTTCCACTTTTTCCTTCTTCCTCCATAATTTTTAAAGTTGACTAGGATTTATTTTTAATATGTTACATTGATTTACATGATATATTAATAATTATGTAACAAAATATTAAAGTACTAGTTTAAAAGAGAGAAAACATCACATTAAAGCTAATGTGTGAACAATTAAATAAACTTAAATTCTTTAAAATTGTGAAAGTTGTATTATAAAATAGACTGAAAGGTGAAATTTTCTTAGTCCAAATTTTTGTTCAAGCTAAATTTAAAAATATGAATTAGCCAAAAAACTTTTTTCACGTTGTTTTTCTTCCAAAGGATCAAAAGCAAGTATTTTGAGACGTGTTAAAATAAAAATAAAAACCAGAAAAAATATTAAGAGGAAAAAAGATAAAAAGGAAAAGAAAGGGGAAAACAAGGACCCCTCTTCTTCGTAGCTGGTCTCATCGTCGACAAGAAAAGATCCAGCTTCATCGGAACCCTAAATTTTCTCCTCTCTTCAATCCGCTCTTCTCTTTAAAATTTTCAGTTTAGCTACTAGCTAGTTGGATCTGTTAAAGGATATGCATAATATACACGATTTCTATACTTTTAATAAAATATACAAGTTAGGTTGCTCATTGCTTTAATGTTTTATGAATCTGATTTCACGTTACGGAATGATTGATGAATATTAAGTGGTTTTTTGTGACACTTTTTTTTTGCTTGTGAGATTTTCTTGATAGGCTTAAAGCTTTATGCTATGAAGTTATGGAGGAAGAAGAAGAAAGTGGGAGAGAGAGAGAGAGAAACGGCTGGGGAACGATAAAAGTGAAAGGAGACAGGGGGATTTTTCATTAAATGCGGGCCCCACAGGTACCATTTGGCAAGAAATCACTACCCTCACTCAACTATTACATGGCATATCTCACTCAAAATAAAATTTCTCATGTATAAGAGAACTGCGGAAGTGTACATGTGAACAATATTTTTTCGTCCGACATGCGGGTTGGGCCTAACTAAATCTGAATTCACTTCGGGAAGTTCCACATTAAAGGTAAAGCGCTCAGGGGCATATTTAGAGTACAGTGTATGGGTTCCCAGGAATCCAGTAACTTTTACGTAGACCCTATATTTTTATTAAAAAGTTTGCTAAATATCTAAATGTGAACCTAGTTATTATGGTATATTAATTTGAGATTGCAACAGGAACCCATAAATTTCAAATTCTGGATCCGCCTTCTTACTATTAAATGTAACTCCACACCTCAGAGTTTGAATCATGTTTTACCAAAAAAGTGTTAAACCTTTTCTTAAAACGAATTAATAAGATGAATAGTAGTTAAATATAATATCTACTAGATCTGAAGGCTTAATGTATCAATGATGTAGGGCCGTGTCCGATAATATTAAAGGCCGATTACAAGTGTTCAATGATTGTCAATGAATGCAATAGAGAAAGCATGCAATGAATGTAGATAATGACAATAAATGTAATAAGAGGGAATTTGTCACCCAAATGTTTAGATGACTTGGATGATTCTCATTCCTAACAACAACGTGGGACAATATAAAATGAAGGTGGACAAGAAATCCTTGGATCTTGTGAGTAAAAAATATATATAGAACAATGGAATCAACGGACAAGACAAGCTTTGTATATTCTTTATAGTCAACCTTTACAATGTGTTCTTATTAGAGAAGTGAAGCTTTCTTTTTGTTCTTTATCTCTTCCTATTTATAAGGTAAATTCCTAAGAAACCCTAAAAAGTGCAACTAAAGGAATATCTAACGGAATATTCCTTCTCTCTATCTAAACTTATTATACCAATGCTTTCGTACATTCTTTCACTCGACCTCGGCACTAATCCTTCTTTAGATGACTCCTTGCCATTGAGCCATGGTCGGCTTAATCCTCGACCACGTCCATTTGCAGTCATTAAGTTCAGTCCAAATTTTGACCAATACAGTTAGTCCCTGCATTTGTTGAGGTCATGATCTTGGATGTTTGTGCGGATTCTATTTGCGATTGTTCAGAGGAAATTTGGCCATGATGATTGAATCGAATCGGCCGAGGTCGGACTGGCGGCGGTTGTCAGTAGGGTTGCGGTTGGTGTGGCTATAGTAGGATGGCGTTATGGCCACGTGCGTCATCATTACGTGTCTTCCCAATGCAGTGTCTGTGCTTCTGTCTCTTCGATTTTGGCACCATTGACGACTCTTTGCCTCGATTCTGGTGCCACCCAGCCCTATAAATAGAGGAGGGGGTTTCACTTTCGAAACTTTTAGCACCTTCCATTTTGTATGCATTTTGTTCCTCTTTGATCTTCTTATCTAATCTCCATTTCCAATTTCTTACGGCTCCTTTAATTTTAGTCTCTGGTTTCCTTCCCGGTTGACACTTTCTTTATCTGACTTCATTGTACACACTTTACTATGCAAATATGTCAAACTCTTCTCATATTCACGACGGAGTCTCCGATTCCACTCCTTTATCGGTGGCCATTCCTCCGGGCGGTGAGGAACCCATGGTTGAGGAGGAAGAAATCTTCCCCACCGTGGAGGAAGTGGTTCCTAAAAACCCTTCAGTATGAAATGATTTCCCAAAGGAGCCTACTCCCACTTAAGCACTTTCTGAGACAGTGCCGAGTCAAATAGCCGACCTCTGGTCCAAATATCGTATTCTCCCTCCCGCCAAAATTGTTCTAGAGGGAGGTGACATAGTACAGGCTCACCGGCCGAGATATTGTGCTTTCTATGTTTATCCATTCCTAGTTGGTTATTCTCTTCCTATCCTCCCATTAGCATAGGAGTTTTACCACTTTTACAATGTGTGCCTAGCACAGCTCTCCCCTTATTTATATTAGGTTTTTCTGATGATGGCGAAGTACGCAGAGTTGGCTGACTAAGAGGTCAATATCCGCCATCTTCTGCATCTATTCTCGCCCAGTTTCTATAGAGGCACGTTGATACATTTACGACATCGTGGGACCAAAGGGTTGGTGGATGGGATGTATGATAAGGTGAACTGGCGGATCTGGCACAAATACTTCTTCATCCAGTCTGAGCATCTTGTGGCGAATCCGACCGGGTTCCCCGAGAAATGGAACTATAATCGTAAGTATCTTTCCATATGTTCATTATTTTCTCTTTTCTTCCTTTTTTTATTTCGTCCTTGACCCACTCACGACTTACCTGTTTTCAGCTGAGAGGCATCCACGTTTTCTCATCTTTGATATTGAAGATTGGGTGGCTCACGTGTTACCCCACACATGGGAATTCGCGATTGGGCATCCTTCCACAAGCTTTGGACCCAAGACTTCATCTAGTAAGTGTTATTTCTACCATTTGACTTATCGACGTTCACTATCATCCTTTGATGCGATCCTCTTTTGGTGCTAGGTCGGCGAGCTTCCAAGAAGGCGAAGGCTCCAGTGCTTGCATTTTGTCAAGTAGTAACGTCGTCCTAGATGCAATTTGCTCTAGCTGAGTCTGCACTAGGTCAGACTCAAGCTCCATCGATGAGGGACTCCGCCCCTCAAACTGTTGATGTGCCGGATGAGATCTCTTCTCGGCCTATCTTTCACCTGTTTGACGAGTCATCTCACAACGAGGAGGCATCGCCGAGGAAAAGATGAAGGGTGGAGACTGGGAAGGCCATTGTCGCTGTCGTTGAACCAAAAAGATTCATTGCTTCGGAGGCGGAATCAGTGCCTTCACCAGATGTCGAGGCCGTTTCTGCTGCGAGTGTCGTCATGGAGAAGAGGCCCTCTGAGGTTGAGGGGGTCCATGGTAGCGGAGAGCCTACACGGGTTGCAAGTGGCTCCTCATCAGTTGCTGGAAGAGGTAGAGTCGGTCATGTAGAGGACGATGACTCTGGCTCATACATCGACCTTGAGGAGGTACGAACCTTCTTGGAGAGGGCTACTTGCGTAGAGATAAGGACGAAAGGTCCTAATCGACATATAGTCATTCCCGTGAGCTATAGCCTTCTGGTCGACTCAGAACAGGCAACATCGTCCATATCTCCTTTGTGTGCGGAGGCAAAAAATAGGACGTTGCTGACGCTAAAGGATGCGAACCTGCATTTAGGTATATCGGGCATGGCCTTGCGAGTAAGTTTTTACTTCTTTACTCCTAAGTTTATTCATTTCATAAGTGTTGTTTTACGTTGGCTGACTTGCTTTCCTTTGCATGTCAGACTCTCATCTTGGAGATTGAGCGTGACTGGGGAGAGGAGGAGATGATGACTCTTTACAAGAGGATGGAATCCAAGTATAGATAGTACCGCTCCAAGTATAAGAAGATGGTCAAAATTGTTGGTGAGGATGGCCAATTCGAAGCATTGCGCGATGAGATTAAGTAGAAGGACGAGGAACTGATGGAGAAAAATGAGGAGATTATGAGGGCCATCGGCTAATGCAGCGTGTTGGAAGAAACACTGAGGTCTAAGGAGGATGAGCTCGAAGTGAGAAAAGGGGTAATGGTCGAGAATGCAGATCTCTAGGTGCAGGTGGCGTCCTTAAAGGTCGAGTTTGAACAAAGTGAGTCCAGGGTCATCGACTTGTGGGCGGAATTGAGCACTAGGGCCCCAGATATGAACCTGGCGAGAGGACTAGGATGACTGTCATGGCGGAGGCAGCAGCTTAGAGGGTACCCTACGTGTTTGTAGGTCTGAACGAGCTAGCAAGGCGGAGACTTCGACGCTTAAGGTGGCGAGGTTAGAGGAGCGGGTCGAGAGTTTTGAGGTAGAGCTATCTGGGATGAATAAGCAGGTTATCATCTTAAAGGCCGAAAAGGAGCAACAACAAGCCCAGCCGTCTACTTCGCATACTTCTACCGATCCTAGTGTATCATGAGATTTGTACGAGATATGGGTTCACATTGAGGCTCAACTTGATGTGTACAAGTCTTTGAAGGCGACCAGTAATTCGAGGTGGAGCTTGAGATCGTCTGTGTCAAGGCACATGCAACTCGTGAAACTTGTGGTTATGACCCTGGTACGCCCGGTGGGGATGATGATGATGATGTCGTGGATGGGCTTGCCTCTGATACTTGGTATGATGATGAGTATGATGATGTGGATGGTGTGGCGTGAAACCTTTGTACTTAGTTTTTTTGCTTTGCTATTTTTGTGAGAGCGTCCTCGAGCCCTTTGTAAAATGTACTGTAATTAAACAATTGAAATGGAAAAATTGCCTTTTTGCTATGTATTTTCGGATTATCTTTCCCTTTTTCCTCTTGTTGGCATTTTCTCTTGTGGGAAAGTCCCTGATATTTTGGCTGTTTGTATGTAATGTTGATTTCTTGTTGGTATTTTTTCGAGCGAGGTCGAGGTTTGATTCGAGCGAGGTCGAATGACAAATAATTCAAGTGAAGTCGAATGTAGAGTAATTCGAGCGAGGTCGAGTGTCAAATAATTATAGCGAGGACAAATGTAGAGTAATTTGAGCGAGGTCGAATGTGACATAGTTCGAGCGAGTCGAATGTAAATTAATTCGAGCGAGTCGACTGTAAAATAATTCGAGCAAGTCAAATGTAAAATAATTCCAGCGAGTCGAATGTAAAGTAATTTGAGCAAGGTCGAATGTAAGATAATTCGAGCGATTCGAATGTAAAATAATTCGAGCGAGTTGAATGTAAACTAATTCGAGTGAGGTCGAATGTAAGATAATTCAAGCGAGTCGAATGTTAAATAATTCGAGTGAGTCGAATGTAAAGTAATTCGAGCGAGTCGAATGTAGAATGTAGGATGCAGAATGATTTGGTGGAGTTGTGCAAAAATGTTACATAATGCTTTGTTTATTCATTCATTGGAGAATATTAGATGTTTCTGTTTGTTCCATACATACATTTGAGAAGTTCCAATCTACCCAGTCCCTTCAGCACTCAGCCTAGAGAAGTAGTCGCTAGGCAGGGCTATGAATTCTACACTTGAACTTCGAGATGTCCCCTTCGTCGCCTCATTAAAATCCTCCGAGATAAAACCCAATTGGGATAAAACCTGGGTGAGGGAAAAAGAGTACTACTTGGAGGATGTCCGTTCTCAGAAGTTGAAGTATTTGAGGTGGGGAACATTCCAATTGTTTGGTAGTAGCTTTCCCTCCATTGTTTCTAGTTGGAATGATCCCTTATTTGTTGTTGTCGTGATTTTGTATGGCCCGTCCCAATTGGTTCCTAGTTTACCTACTCTTGGGTCTTTACTCTCCTATGTTTTGGCCTTGAGTACATAGTCCCCGATTTTGAGTGGTCTTACATTGGCCTTTTTGTTGTAATACCGTTCTGCTTATTGTTTTTGGGCTATCATTCTTATGTAAGCCATGTCTCTTCGCTCCTCCGCTTCGTCGAGGTCTTGCTTTCTGTTCTCATCGTTGATTGGTCCGCTCTCATTGGAGTATCTCAAACTTGGTTCCACGACCTCGACTGGTATCACTGCGTCAGTCCCATAGACTAGTGAATATGGCGTTTCTCTTGTGCTCGTTTTTTGCATGGTGCGGTATGCCCACATCACTTCTGGTAGTAGTTCTAGCCATAGTCCCTTGGCATCTTCGAGTTTCTTCTTCATGATGTTCAGTATTGTTTTGTTGGAGGATTCGGTTTGGCCGTTGCCTGCAGGGCGATATGGCGTGGAGAGTATTCGCTTGATGTGCCTTTTCTTGAAGAATTCGACAGTCTTTTTTCCAGTGAACTGGGGTCCGTTGTCACAGCTTATTTTTTTGGGGATGCCGAAGCGGCATATGATGTTCCTCCATATGAATGTGATAACTTCATGTTCGCGTACCTGCTTTTATCCATTTAGAAACGTAGTCAGTTAAAACTAAAAGAAAACGCACATTACCTTGTCTCGCTGTAAGTGATCCAACCATGTCCATTCCTAATTTGATGAATGGCTATGGCAATATGACCGGGTGGAGGTGATCGCCCGCTTCGTGTATCATAGGAGCGTATTTCTGGCACTTCTCGCACTTCTTGACAAAGTCGGCGACTTCCTTTTTCATGGTGGGCCAATAATAGCCTGCTCGTATGAGGCATCTGACGAGGGCTCGGTTTCCAGTATGGGCCCCACAGTGGCCTTAGTGTACTTCCTCGAGGACGCGTCTTGTTTGTTTTGGCCCTATGCATTTTGCCAAGGGACCACCAAACATGTTTTGTATAGGTCATGGTTGATGATGTTGTATCTGGTCGTCTACATTCGAAGGTTTTTGGCTTCTTTTTTGTCTAATGGGAGTATTCCCTCTTGCAAATATGTTATAATACGGTTGCGCTAGTCCCAATTTAAATTTACAAAGTGTACCTCAATTTGGTCTATTAACGAGTGGAGGAGGGTAACCACGTTTTTTTTTTTGCTTATATTTTTTGTTGCTGCTGCTGATTTGGCGAGTCTATCTGCCTCGATGTTTTGTGCTCCAGGTATCTGATCGAGTTGACATTCGTCGAATTCCGACAGTAGTTTATGATTTTTTGTCTGGTACTTTTGTAGCCTCTGCTCTTTGATTTGGAAAGTCCCTGTGACTGGTTGACAACGAGTTGTGAGTCGCATCATAGGATGACTCGTCGCGCTCCATACTTGAGAGCTAGCTTTAGTCCTGGAATTACGACCTCGTACTCGGCCTCATTGTTAGTCATATCAGGGCACCATATGGACTGGCGGATGACTTCGCCTGTTGGGACCTCAAGTACGAGTACCAGTCCATATCTTGATGCATCGGAAGCTCCATCGGTGTATAGGACCCATAGGTCGGGTAACTTGGGAGAGGTACGAGAAGTTTCCTGCTCGACCTCAGGCATTATTTTGGCAGAGAAATCGGCGACGATATCAGTGAGTACCTGCAACTTTATCATTGTTCGTGGTTGATATGTTATATCGTGCTCGCTCAATTCTATGTCCCACTTAGCCAGTCTCCCCAACAGCTCGGGTTTATGTAGGTTGCTTCTTAAGGGAAAGGTCGTGACCATCGATATTGGGTGATATTGAAAATAGGGTCTAAGCTTTCGTGAAGCTATGACCAATGCCACAACCAACTTTTCGAGGTGGGGATACCTTGTTTCAGCGTCTACCAGGGTTTTGCTAAGATAATAAATTGAAGATTGCGTACCTTTATTTTCGCGGACCAGCACTACATTTACCGCGACTTCTGATACGGCCAAGTATATCAGGAGACGCTCGCCGAGCTCTTCTTTGGCGAGTAAAGGAGGCAAAAACAGGTATGCCATTAGTTTTCTTAGGGCCTCAATGCACTCTGAATTCCACTGGAGTCCATTGTCCTTTTTAGCATGTTGAAGAACTTATGGCATCTATCAGAGGGTCATGAGATGAACCTCGACATTGCAGATATACGACCGGTCAATTTCTATACTTGTTTCTTACTGGTCAATACTTCAGGTATTCCCTTGATGGCTTTGATCTGGTCGGGGTTGACCTTGATGCCTCTTTGCGACACCGATAAATTGAGGAACTTTCTAGAGGTGACACTGTAAACATATTTTTCGGGGTTCAACTTCATGTCGTATCACCTTAGTATATCAAAGGCTTCCTTCAGATGGTCAATGTGGTCCTCCTTTCTTTTTGATTTGACTAACATATCATCTATATAAACTTCCACTATTTTGCTGAGTTAGTCTTTGAACATCTTGGTGACCAGCCTTTGATAAATCGCCCTTGCATTCTTCAACCTGAATGGCATAACTCTGTAGTAGTACGTCCCCTGGTGGGTAATGAAAGTGGTCTTTTCTTGGTCCTCCTCCTCTATGAGGATTTGGTTGTAATCTAAGTAGGCGTCCAAGAAACTTAACAACTCGTGACATGATGTTGTATCGATGAGTTGATCGATGTGAGGCAACGGAAAGGAGTCTTTTGGGCATGCTTCGTTTAGGTGCGTGAAATCCATGCACATGAACCACTTCCCATTTTTCTTCTTTACCATGACCATGTTAGAGACCTATTGGGGTATTTTCACACTCGGATGGAGCAGTTGGCGAGTAGTTTTTCCACTTCATCGCGGACGGCCTCATTGATTATGGTGTTGAATTTTCTTTTTATTTGTTGTACCGGCAGGTAGAGTGGATCGACATTCAGTTTGTGCGTGGAAATATCTTTCAGGATACCTGGTATATATGCATGGGAGAAAACAAACAGATTGGCGTTGTCAATTGAAAATTTTTGAAATTTATCTGGTTCTGAGAGTTTATGGTCGTGTAAGCTTTTTTGTTGTGGTCTTTGTTGTCTAGTTGGATGGGGTTGAGGTCTTCTACTGTTGACCCTGTGGCTTCCACGACATCGGGGTACTTGATGACGTCTCTTTGTTCGTCGAGTTTGGGCCCCAACTTTGGTGATTTCTATGCTCCCAAGCCTATTCCTTTTATTAAGTGTATATACAATCTTGGGCAATGTGGTAGCACTCTTGGGCTGTGCGTTGTTCACCGCGGATGCTGAATATTCCCCACGGCATAGGAAACTTGATTACTTGATATAAAATGGATGGGATGGCCCTCATGGCGCATATCTAGGGTCTCTCTATGATGGCGTTATAGGATGTTCCTACTTTATGAAATGGAATGTTGTTTCTAGGGTGACGCCCCTGGCTAGAACGGGTATCGTTATCTTTCTTGAGGTTTGCTCAACTGCATAAAACTTGTTAGTGTTATGCAGCGTGGTACTATCTTGTCCTCGAGTTTCATTTGTGCGAGGACTCGGGGGTGGATAATACACGTACCGCTCCCATCGTCTACCATTATTACATCAGTATATAAAATACATAAAGTAATGACAAGAGCATCGAAGTGAGGAAAGGTCAAATCGTGGGTATCTGACTTATCGAAGATGATACTTTCTTCGAGGTCATCATACCGTTCATGGTTGATCGACCGCTTCATTTTTTATGTGGTGGTGAACTTCACATGATTGACTGCTGCTTCGTCGCCTCCGCCGATGATCATTTGGATGGTGCGGGCGGTGGAGGGTGGCTTTGGAGGGCCTTGGTGTTTTTCTCGTCCGCGACCGAAGTTGGCTATTCCTCGATCGCTCATCAGCTCCCTTAGATGTCCTTGGTGAAGCATGTTCACCACTTTTTGCCATAGGGCTATGCAGTCATCGATCTTATGACCCCTCTCCTGGTGAAACTCACAGAGGGCATTCGGCTTTTTGGCATTTGGGTCGGACTTTATCGTTTGCGGCCACTTTACCTTAGGGCCGAGCTTGTCTAGTGCATACACCATTTCTGAAGGGGAAACACAAAAATTGTGAGCGGATAAGAGTGGGGGCATACCTCTTTCGTTTCGTTGAGTCCCCGTATGTGGCCTGGACGGCCAAACTATATGGTGAGAAGATGGTGGGATGGTCGTTCTGATGTATTGTTGGTGCATGTCTCGGTTAAGGCGTGGACCTGAATGATCTCTTCGACCATCATTATGGCGGTCTTTTCTCGACTTCGTTTGGACTGATGTTAGCCGTTAGGTTGGACTATTAAGGTCGTCCTTGTCTACTATCACCTCGGCACAATAGGCATTGTGAATTTCTTCCCATGTGGTGGAAGGGTATTTCATGAGTCTGCTTAACAACTTCCTGGTAGCCTTCGACCCATTCCTGTTCAACCCATTTTGGAAGGCTGCAACCGCCATCCCTTCTGATATATTTGGCAAGCTCACTCTTACTCTATTGAACTAGTCAAGGAAGTCCCTGAGTCCCTCTCCAGGTAATTGTCTGACGGCGAATATGTCATTCACCCTGGCCTCCGCTTTCTTAGCTCTGGCATGGGTGATGACAAACTTGTCGGCCATTTCCTCGAATGTTGTCATTGAACGTGCTGGTAATTGTGAGTACCATGTTAAAGCTCCCCTTGCTAGGGTTTCGCCGAACTTCTTCCGCAGCACTGATGGTACCTGCTCTTTTGACAGCTCATTGCCTGACGTAATGAATGATGTGATCTTTAGGGTCTATTGTGTCGTCATATATTTTCAAAAATGGTGTAACTTTGAAGGTCTTGGATATGGCATGTGGGGCTGCCTCTTCGTTATATGGTTGTTCGACGACGTCTCGTTTTGGTAGAAGTTTTAGGGCACCTGGTATCTTATCAATCCTTTCTTGGTGCTCCCTCATTTGATCGCGGAGCGCTTTATTCTCATTCTCCATTTCTTCCATTTTCTTAAGAATGACCGCAAATATGTTATTATTTGCATCAACAAAGGTGTGAGTGTTACCTGTTGGGAGAGGAGCGGGTTGTTCGTTGACGGTTGCTGCAGTATCCACTCATGTGGTTCTCCTACTCGCCTCCTGAGCGGTTTTGTCAAGTATGTTGTTTAGGGTATTTGTCAACCACGCCTCCAGTAGTTTTTCACTACTGGTGGCGCTTCCTCAATTGTGGACGTGGAGGACCCCCTTTCGCGTGAAGCGGTTATACTCCCATGAGGGGGAGGTGAGTCACTTTGCATAGGTGTGGCATTCGGCGTCACATTCTCCTCGTCTTCTCTATCAACCTCGTTGATGGTATTCAAGAGGTTGGCAGTGACATCCACTACTGCTTTCAGTCTTTCATCTCTTTTTCCTGCCATTGTTAGTTCGTGCAAATGAGAAAAAGATGGTTATTGTCATTTTTTTAAGATCTAGAAAAAACTAAAATTTGGACTAGAAACTCCCCACAAACGACGCCAAATTATTTTACCACAAACGGATTGATAAGAAAATAGGGGATGAATCGTAGTTAAATATAATATCTACTAGATCTGAAGGTTTAATGTATTAATGATGTAGGGCTATGTCTGATAATATTGAATGTTGATTACAAGTGTTCAATGATTGACAATGAATGCAATAGAGAAAGCATGCAATTAATGTAGATATTGGCAATAAATGTAATAAGAAGAAATTTGTCACCCAAATGTATAGATGACATGGATGATTCTCCTTCCTGACAACAACAACAATATAAAATGAAGGTGGACAAGAAATCCTCCTGTAGATTGAGGATTGGGTCGTGGAACATAGGCACGCTGACGGGTAAGTCGAAAGAGTTGGTGAAGATTCTCCAGAAGAGGAGGGTCAACATAGCTTATGTCCAGAAGACTAGGTGGGTAGGGTCGAAGGCGAGGAATGTAGACAGGTATAAGTTGTGGTACTCTGGGGCCGTGAGGGGTAAGAATGGAGTGGGCATATTGGTGGATAGGGAGCTTAGGGAGTATGTGGTTGAGGTTAGGCAAGTGAATGGCAGGTTGATGTTTATTAAGTTGGTGATTGGTGAGTGTACCCTTAATGTCGTTAGAGCCTATGCGTCGTAAACAAACTTGGATGAGGAGGTTAAAAGGCACTTCTGGGAGGGTCTGGACGAAACTGTGCGTAGCGTTCCTCCTTCTGAGATGTTATTTATCGGAGGGGACTTTAATAGCCGTATTGGGTCAGCCGCTGGTAGCTATGGCGAGGTGCATGGTGGCTTTGGTCTTGGGGACAGGAACGGAGGAGGAACTTCGCTGTTAGATTTAGTGAGGGCTTTCGAGTTGGTGATTGCGAACTCGATTTTCCTGAAGAGAGAAGAGCATCTGGTTACTTTTCAAAGTTCGGAGGGGAGGACTCAAATTGATTACCTCCTCCTCAGAAGGTGTGATAGATGGTTGTGCAAGGATTGCAAGGTTATCCCGGGAGAGTCTCTCGCGACTCAGCATAGGCTCTTAGTGTTGGACGTCGGTATTTTGTTAAAGAGGAAGATGAGGTGTGCCCGGGGATGATCAAGGATTAGGTGGGGAGCTTTGACTAAGGAAAATGCCCAAGAGCTGGAGAAGAGGTTATTCGCTATGGGGGCTTGGAGGAGTAGTGGGGATGCGAGCTCTATGTGGTCCGCGACGGTGACCTTTGTGAGGGAGGCGGCGAGGGAAGTGATAGGGGTATCAAAGTGTTATGCTGGAAGGCATCAAGGCGACTGGTGGTAGAATGATATAGTCCAAGGTAAAGTGGAGGCAAAGAAGGTAGCGCATGCGAGGTTGGCAGGGAGCGCCAGTGAGGAGGAGAGGAGAGAGAATAGAGAGAGGTACAAGGTGGCGAGGAAGGAGGCGAAGCTGGCGGTCACGGAGGCCAAGAATGCGGCGTTTGTTCGTCTGTATGAGGAATTGGGGGAAAAAGGTGGAGAGAGGAAGTTATTTCAGCTGGTTAAAGCGAGGGAGAGGGAAGCACGAGACCTAGAACAAGTAAGGTGCATCAAGGACGAGGAGGGTCGGGTATTGATAGGGGAGTCTTAGATTAAGAAAAGATGGTTGTCATACTTCTGAGGTCTTCTTAACGAGAAGGGGGATCGAGAAATAGAGCTGGGAGTCTTGGGGCATTCGGAGAGTCTCCGAGACTTTGGGTTTTGCAGGCACATTAGGGTGGATGAGGTAGTGGGGGCTTTGCGTAAGATGAGTAGGGGTAGAGCGATCGGGCCGGACGAAATTCCGGTTGAGTTATGGAAGTTTGTGGGGAGAGCAGGACTGGAGTGGTTGACGGGGTTGTTCAATGTTATTTTTAGGACGAAGAAGATGCCGAAGGAGTGGAGATGGAGCATAGTAGTGTCGTTGTACAAGAACAAAGACGACATCCAGTGTTGTAACAACTATAGGGGTATCAAGTTACTAAGCCATACTATGAAAGTCTAGGAAAGGGTGGTTGAGGCGAGGGTGAGGAGGACGGTGTCGATATCCGACAACCAGTTTGGGTTCATGCCAGGTCGATCCACCACGGAAGCAATCCACCTTATTAGAAGGCTGGTGGAGCAGTTCAGGGATAAAAAAAGGACCGGCACATGATGTTTATCGACTTAGAGAAGGCATATGATAAGGTCCCTAGGGAGGTGCTCTGGAGATGTCTCGAGGCTAAGGGTGTGTCAGTCGCCTACATAAGAGCGATCAAGGACATGTATGTTGGAGATAAGTCTAACGTTAGGACTGTGGGAGGCGACTCAGATCATTTCCCGGTTGTTATGGGTTTACACCAATGCTCCGCACTTAGCCCATTCCTATTTGCCTTGGTGATGGATGCACTAACACACCATATCCAAGGGGATGTGTCATAGTGTATGTTATTTGCGGATGACATAGTCCTGATCGATAAAATGAGGGACGGTGTTAACTCGAGGCTGGAGGTCTGGAGACAAACCATTGAGTCTAAGGGTTTCAAATTGAGCAGGTCTAAGACTGAGTATCTGGAGTGCAAGTTTAGCGCTGAGGCGAGTGAGGTAGGTGGGGATGTGAGGCTTAGATCCCAGGTCATCCCCAAGAGAGATAGCTTCAAGTATCTCAGGTCGGTGATTCAGGGGGGTGGGGAGATTGATGAGGACGTCACCAGTCGTATAGGGGCGAGTTGGACGAAGTGGAGGCTTGCATCTGGAGTTTTGTGTGACAAGAAAATGCCACCGAAACTTAAATGTAAGCTTTATAGAGTTGTGGTTAGACCGACCATGTTGTATGGGGCAGAGTGTTGGCCGGTTAAGAACTTCCACGTCCAGAGGATGAAGGTAGCAGAGATAAGAATGCTTAGGTGGATGTGCGGGCACACTATGATAGATAGGATTAGGAATGAAGATATTCGGGAGAAAGTAGGCGTGGCGCCAGTGGATGATAAGATGCGGGAAGTGAGGCTCAGATGTTTCGGGCACGTGCGGAGGAGGAGCCTTGATGCCCCGTGTAGACACTTGATTTTTGACCATCCCCGAGAATTTTCACATTTTTAGCATAAATATGTAATTTAGGTCTAATATAGCTATTTTGACTAATTTGCTTTATTTCGTCGCAAAAGAGGAAAATTACAAAAATATGTATATAAATTTTAGTTTATGTATTTCTCATAAACTTGAAAAAAAATATACAAAAAATGTACTTTATTTTTGTACTTTATATAATTTCGAAAATTACCGAAAATATAGTTCTATTAATGTTTTATAGTCATTTTAATTTTGAAAAATACAAAAAATGTTACTTTATATTTTATCTTTATATTAAAAACGAAAATTACAAAAAAAATAGTTTTATTAGTATTTTGTAGTTATTTTAATCTTGAAAAAAAATATATTAAAAAAAAAATCTAGTTTTGTGTTAATTATTAGTCTTATTTTTGTAGTTATTTTGCTTACATAATCAGTTGAGCAACGTCGTGTTTCTATTTCTTGGGTCCGGGCAAAAGAATAATATTCGGGTTCAAACTACCCGGTTTTAGGACTAATTTCGGACCTAGCCCATAATAATTCGAGTCCACCACACGTGAGGGGACACGCGTGGGGAACACGGACGGAACACCGTACACGGGGAACCCCACCACGCGTGGGAGACACAAGTCTCGAACCCCACCACGTGTGGGGCTCATTTTTCTTGGCAGAAGCATACAAATGCACGGGCAAAGCTACACAAAGGGGGGACTTGAAAAATTTTTGCTGGGGAACTACTGTTCATCTTTCTTCTTTAGAAAGAAGAAAGAAAAAACCCTACTGCTGCATTAACCAGCTCCCTCCACCTCGTCCAGCTTCGCCAGTCCGTCACCCATAACCATCGACCACTCCTCCTCCTCCTAGCTCCATCCAACCAGTCCGGCGATCCTCCATTAAACCCGGCGATCACTGTTCATCTTCTTCCTCAAGAAAAGAAGAAGAACGAACGGAAACCCTACCCAAAAACCCACCTTGCGACCACCACCATTCGACGACCCAACGACGCCGAAACCACCATAAACGACCCTCCACAGCTGCTCCCCCACGTCCAAACCACCAGCTCAGTCCTCGACCACTGCCCCGACGACACTGTTGTTCGTCGTCCCCATGTCCAGCGACGCCTCCAGCCAGTAAACACTGCCCGTCGACCCCACAGTCGTCGACCAAACAATCCATCAGCTTCACGCCAAGCAGCCCTGTGGCTGTTTCCCTCATCCTCACGCCCACTAGCTGAACCGGAGTTCATGGAGGTGAGTTGCTCGACCTTGTGTTGAAGTCGAGTTCCAGTCCAAAGTCCAAAAGCTGAGTCGAGGTCCGGTTCGAGGTGTTTGTCCGAGGTTTCGTCATTGTTCCTCGTCGAGTAAGGTCAGGTTCGAGTTCCGTAGGAGGCACTGTTTGTCGTTCTAGGATTGTCAAGGTTCAAAGGTTAGTGTTCTTCGTCCTTGGTTTCATTTCATTCGTTTTGCATATTATGGTTCAAGGCAAAAAATGAGAATATTCGATATTGATGAATGTCAACAATCCAATTTTTTGTTGTTATGTTAAAAATGTTTATTCTATGTTTAGTTACTGCATGCTTAAGTAAATGTGAGCATATGAACGGTTTGTGTATCGTCTTTGTTAAATTGCTTCTTTTTTTTTTCATTTTTACCACGGATTTTATTACCTGTTAGAATCGTTGTTTTTTTGTTTAACCTTGGATGACTTCATTGGTAGAAGATCGTAGTTGCTTTAAGTTTGCCCTCAAATAATAAAAACGAGACGAGCTTCGCCACATAAAAATGTACAAATTACGGGGCCCTCACAAAATATACGTATTAAATACTTAGATTCCGGGACGAGCCGTTTAGCAAATTTCACGGCCTTACCCAAAATAATAATGCGCTAGTTGCTTTAGGCGCGCCTTTAATAGTGTTATCTCCATAAACTCGGGTGCACATTTATGTGACCCAAATCCAAATCTCAACGGAGTCGAAATGTGTCTATAATCGCGGGTACATTGATTGTGACGTGGTTTGAGATGCATTTCCATGACGTTGCGAATTCCTTTAAAAAAAATATAATAATGAAAGAGACGAGCCTCGACAAACAAAAAATGCACAACTTGCGGGGCCCTCTAAATGTGTATATATTAAAACACTTAGAATTCGGGACATGCCGTTTAGCGAATTTTACGGAGGTGTCAGATAGTGCCGAAAGACGAGGATCTAAGCACCTAGGTGATTGAGATCAGTCCCGACGGCCAGTTTCCTGAAGCAAGGGTTCGCCAAATTTGGAGCCAATGTCAATACTTAGAAGCAAATACTTGTGTAATGAATCGGGCAAAAGGGGAAGTTTCGCCCGGGTATCAGGCCTGGTACAAAGGGGAGACATCATCTGGAAGGCTGACCAAAAGACCTCACCTGCAAGAATTTGCCAAATTCTCACAAGAGCAGTGGGGCTGGTTGGCCAAAGAGCGGGAATATCTTGCCGAAAACGGCAAACTGAAGCAACAAGTTCAGGATATGAAGTTTGAATGCCAATTACAGTCTGCTGCCCACAAGGGAGAAAAGAACAGATTAATCAGAGAAGGCGAGATCCTCAAAGCTCAGATCCGGAAAATGAAAAAGGAGGCCGATAACCAGCTGAGAAGCCGGCCAGATAAAAGATTGATAGCGGGGTTAAAGGATCAGGTTGCGGAATGCCAGGAAGATTTGGAAAGATCCAAGGCTAGCACAGCAAGATTGCGGACCAAGTGGGCAAAAGGTACAATTGCCCGGAGGCAGCGCCTGCAACAAGTCATAAGGGATTATGAACTGAGCATCGGGACATTAAGGGAAATGAATTCCACTCTTCAAGAGCGGATCTTCAAGCAAACACGAGATGTCCAAGCCGACAGAAGGCGATGTTACGATGCAATGACCAGAATGGAAAGACAAATGGAGATGTTCCAGGATCAACTTGCCAACAATGCGCAAACACTAGGATTGAAGAACCGACAGATAAGGCAGTTGTTCACAGAAAGGGACAACATTCGAGGAAGGATCGACGAGATTGGGCATTACATCTACATGAGATGCCTGGCATGCGAGCAAATGCCTCGGAAGACCCTCCTTTTTTCCATCATGGGCTGCGTCCACCGAATCATGAATGAGTTGAAAAGTCTGCAGAGGGACCTCACACCAAGGGCCGCGGAAAGGCCGAATGATGCCTCGCGGGCCCCTAAGTTGGAAAATTAATCTTTGGTTGAGTCTTGTTTATTTGGCTTTGTTGCTTTTCCATATGTTGTTTTCTTTTCATTTAGTCAAAACGGGTTAAGAACTGTGGAGTCTGTACTATTGCTATTCCTTGTTTGAAGTAATTTGTAATAGCAAAATTTTGAGAATGAATTTAATGATTTCACAAGAATTTTGTGTTTCTTTACTTTAAGGCAGAACTATGCCTGGTCTGATTCGCGCGGGGACGTGATACGTAGGCAATCCCCATAAGATTCGACCGCTTTTAATAAAGAAAGAAAAGAAAATACAAAAATAAAAAAAAATAACAAGAAAAGGGGCCAAATGAGCAAACCGGGATGACGCATGTTGTTTGAAGCAAAGCATGTAGAAACGGTTAACTGCCTAGGAGCATTGCATCCTCTATGTGTTGAGATCAAATCCGTTAAACTCTAACGCTAACAAAGTTTGTTGTTGTCTGATCAAGACAGTTAGTTGTTAAAGAATTCTGGCAACACACCCTTACCAAACTAGATCCAAAGGACCGGTAGCAATAAGCATGACTACTTCAGAGAATAGTAACGAGGAAGAAAGGCCGATGAGCCAGTTGTTAAAAGAAGCGATGGAAAAGATTGAAAGGATGGGACTAGAGATGAATGCAATGCAGCTAGCTTTAGCCAAAGCACAAAAGAGTCCTGAGCCACTGGGGCGCATGCCGGAATACCCTCATTCCGGCCCTTCCACAAGCCTCCCAAATCCCCGTTATCATCAAGAAAGAAGCCCTCATGATTCCCAAGCTCCACCACCCCATCAACCTCTCCCAACACCAAATATTCCCACTTTTGTGGGACCCACATCAGCCACCTTGCAAAGAACGACCAGTGAGCCATTGTTTCAGGCCCACGATACGCAGTACTACCCCCCTGAGCCTACATTCCATGCCCCCGAGCCCCAGGCCTACAATCCGCACTTGGAGGTACCGGCAGAGATTGAAAAGCCGGTTAAAGCCCCTGAACAGGATGAGATATTGAGAAAGTTCAAAAGCCTGGAGCAGTCCTTCAGGAACCTGCACGGTTTGGGCAACCAAGTCAGCGTAGCATACAAAGATCTATGCCCTTTCCCGGACGTCCAACTCCCGGCTGGGTTCAAGATGCCTAAGTTTGATTTATATGAAGGGTACGGCGATCCCATGGCACATTTGCGGGGATTCTGTAGCAAAATGAGAGGGGCAGGTGGCAAAGATGAGCTGCTGATAGCTTATTTCGGCCAAAGTCTGAGCGGATCTGCACTAGAATGGTATACCAGGCAGGATTCCAGTAGGTGGTACACTTGGGATGATCTGGCACAGGCTTTCGCAGGTCATTTCCAGTACAATCTCGAGATAGTCCCTGACCGTCTCACGTTGTTGAGGACTGGGAAGAAACCCGGGGAAAGTTTTCGCGAGTTCGGTTTCCGCTGGAGAGAGCAAGCGGCCAGAGTCGATCCTCCCATGAGAGAGGGAGAGATGGTGGACTATTTCTTACAAACATTGGATCCAACCTACTTTGGTCACTTGGTGACAACGGTTGGAAAATCCTTCAACGAGGTGGTCAAGATAGGGATCATGATAGAAGAGGTCTGAGGTCTGACAAAATCCTGAACTACTCGGCACTCAAGGCAACGACCCAGGCTATTCAGAACGACATGGGAGGTGCGCTGAGAAGAAAGAAAGAAGAAGTTGTCTCGATCGAGGCAGGCAGTTGGTCCGGATCTGGCAGGCCACACTACAACCAACCCAGACCTCACAGGACAAATTACCCATACAACCCACCACATCACTACTATCCACCCCAAGAACCGCATTTCACCGTCCATCAAGCCCAGACATACGCCCAACCTCCGGTTCGCCCACAATGGCGTGTGCCGGCTCCCCACAACACATACCCAGCTCCACATAATACCTACCCACCACCACAAAATACCTACCCTCCGCCCAGAGCATACAGGAACCCTCCAGGGACAGGTTTTCGAGGGAGTCAAGCAGCTAAAAATGATAGGCTACAGAAACATAGAGCCTTTACTGAGCTGGGAGAGTTCTATACCGCAGTATTCCACAAATTGAGACGGTTGGGTTTGGTAAGTCATGTCGAACCTCGAGAGCAAAACCCCCCGCCTCAAAATGTGAACAGGACGATAAGCTGTGAATATTGCTCAGGGATGCTGGGACATGAAACTGAAAAATGTTGGAGGCTGAAGCAGGCGATACAAGACCTCATTGACACTAACAAAATTGAGGTCCAGACACCGGAGGCTCCTAACATCAATCAGAACCCACTGCCAGCGCACCACGAGACGCATATGATCGAGTTGGTGTATGGGGGAGGAGAGTTGAGAAAGCCCTCGCAAACAGTGATGATGATCCAGGCTGCTCCGAAAGAAGGATCAACCAGTGGAGGAGTGGGGGTACAGTCGCAGGGGGAAGGCGACAAGCCAGTAGTAATATGGGGAAAGAGCCCGTCCGCCAAGACAAGCAAATCTGAGCCAAACCAATTGGGGACTAAGCCCACACCCGCCGTTGTGCTGAAGGGGGTATACAGAGATCTGGTCACCATAAAGCCCGTAGTCCAGCTGCCAATGATTGATAGCAAGGCTGTGCCTTGGAAATACGAGAAGGCAGTAGTGATGTACAAAGGAAACAGGTGGAGGAAGTTAGTTGCGAAGCGCAAGGGTTGACTCGATCAGGTCGGTGTTTTGCTCCGGTGGAATTAAGAAGAACCAACCCAACTGCAACCAAGAAACCTGTAAACAGTCTCTCTACCCTTCGGGGTAGGGGTAAGGTCTGCGTACATATTACCCTCCCCAGACCCCACTTGTGGGATAATACTGGATCGTTGTTGTTGTTGTCGTTTCAAAAAGATTATATTAGTTTGATTTGATACAAATTTTAATAAAGAAGGAAAAACTTTTAATATTTATAATTTTAAATAAGTCATTTGTGTGACCGTAAAATTTTTAAAATTTATAATATTAAATTTGTCATAGCATTTGAGTGACTATAAAACCTGCCTATTAAAAAAAATAGTAAGACACCAATCTTTTTTAAACAAACTAATGGAGAATAATATCTATCTTTTCTAAACGAATGGAGTAGTTTTTATCACTTACGGTTACGTGTTGATCAGTGAAGTGTTCAGTTGAAACATATGTCGAACAACTAGAAGTATCTAAATTGTCACCACAAAAGTTTCACTGATAGTTTGTGCCAAATTAAGGGGCTATCTAGTATTTTAGCTCCGAATAATTGTAGTGTTTTGAAATTTGAAAAAGGGAAATTTACGCGGTATACCCATTAGAAATATCAGTTAACTTTATATGCATTTAAAATATTTATTTTACCTTATATACTTATTTTATAATATTTTATTTACTTTTTTAAATCTTGAATATTATCATATACCATTAAACAAATCTTACCTTTTAAGGAACTAAATTATCTCTCACTACAACTTAATAAATCCCTTGAAGTACTCCATCATCCACGTTTTAAGGAATTGAGATTATACGTACCTTCTCACCAAAAAGTCCAAACCACATAAATTTCTCTATGTCCTTCATCGTTTTTTCTTTACTTCCATCTAAATCAAAAGAAAAACAAAAATAAGGTAAAAATATTTTAATTTGGAATATACTCTCAAACCAATACACCACCAACATCATAATGAAAAATATAATGTTCAAATCAAACAAACTATAGTATTCTAATTTAGAATACACTACTCAAATCGAACATACCACAATATTTTAATTTGAAATACAATATTTAAATCAAACATACTATAATATTCTAATTTTAAATGTAGTATTCAAATCAAATATACCACAATATTCAAACCAATTATACCAAATTACAATAGTGTAATGAAGAATATTATATAATTCAAACCAACATACCAAAATATTGTAAAAAAAATACAATATTTAAACCAAATACACCACAGTATTCTAATTTAAAATCCATATTCAAACCCAACATTACATATTCAAACAAAACATACCACAATATTCTAATTTGGAATATAGTATTCAAATCAAATATAGCTTTATTTTTATTTATTGTGTGTATTTTATTTTACTTACAATATTAACATGCTATATATAATACTAGTATACAATGAATAGTTTACTGAATAATTGTTTATTGTATAAAAGAAAATACAGACAAAGGTTCTCATAAGAAAAGGCTTTGTTTAAAAGAAAATCTTTATTTTATTCTTTAATTTTGGTCCAAAGTTTAAACGGATGGAGTTAATTTGCTTCGTATGAACTTATAAATGAAACTTTCCGTTAATTAGGGGGCAAATTTATATGATAGTTATTGTTCTTTTGACTAAATGGATATGTAGGGTAACTATTGAATGTAATTTCATAATTGAAGTATACTATGTTAAGGGATTTTAAAGGTAAAGTATACTATGTGAGGGGGTGGGGCTGGGGAACGGTAAAAGTAAAAGGAGAGAGGGGATTTTTTATTAAATGTGGGTCCCACAGGTGCTATTTGGCAAGCAATCAATGCCCTCACTCAACTATTACATGGGAAATCTCACTCAAAATAAAATTTCTCGGGAGAGAGAGAGAGAGAAACGGCTGGGGAACGATAAAGGTGAAAGGAGAGAGGGGATTTTTCATTAAATGTGGGTCCCACAAGTGCCAGGAAGAAGAAAAAAGTGGAAGAGAGAGAGGGGGTGGGGTGGGGAACGGTAAAGGTAAAAGGAGAGAGGGGATTCTTTTATTAAATGTGGTTCTCACATTTGCCATTTGGCAAGTAATCAATGCCCTCACTCAACTATTACATAGCAAATCTCACTCAAAATAAAAATTTTCGGGAGAGAGAAAAACGGCTGGGGAACGATAAATGTGAAAGGAGAGAGGGGAATTTTTCATTAAATGCGGGTCCCACAAGTGCCAGGAAGAAGAAAGGTGGGGGTGGGGTTGGGGAACAGTAAAGGTAAAAGGAGAGAGGGGATTTTTTATTAAATGCGGGTCCCACAGGTGACATTTGGCAGGCAATCAATGCCCTCACTCAACTATTACATGGGAAATCTCACTCAAAATAAAATTTCTCGGGAGAGAGAGAGAGAGAAACGGCTGGGGAACGATAAAGGTGAAAGGAGAGAGGGGGATTTTTCATTAAATGTGGGTCCCACAAGTGCCAGGAAGAAGAAAAAAGTGGAAGAGAGAGATGGGGTGGGGTGGGGAACGGTAAAGGTAAAAGGAGAGAGAGGATTCTTTTATTAAATGCGGTTCTCACATTTGCCATTTGGCAAGTAATCAATGCCCTCACTCAACTATTACATAGCAAATCTCACTCAAAATAAAATTTCTCGGGAGAGAGAGAAACGGCTGGGGAACGATAAATGTGAAAGGAGAGAGGGGAATTTTTCATTAAATGCGGGTCCCACAAGTGCCAGGAAGAAGAAAGGTGCGGGTGGGGCTGGGGAACAGTAAAGGTAAAAGGAGAGAGGGAATTTTTTATTAAATGCGGGTCCCACAGGTGACATTTGGCAGGCAATCAATGCCCTCACTCAACTATTACATGGGAAATCTCACTCAAAATAAAATTTCTCGGGAGAGAGAGAGAGAGAAACGGCTGGGGAACGATAAAGGTGAAAGGAGAGAGGGGATTTTTCATTAAATGTGGGTCCCACAAGTGCCAGGAAGAAGAAAAAAGTGGAAGAGAGAGAGGGGGTGGGGTGGGGAACGGTAAAGGTAAAAGGAGAGAGGGGATTCTTTTATTAAATGTGGTTCTCACATTTGCCATTTGGCAAGTAATCAATGCCCTCACTCAACTATTACATAGCAAATCTCAGTCAAAATAAAATTTCTCGGGAGAGAGAGAAACGGCTGGGGAACGATAAATGTGAAAGGAGAGAGGGGAATTTTTCATTAAATGCGGGTCCCACAAGTGCCAGGAAGAAGAAAGGTGGGGGTGGGGCTGGGGAACAGTAAAGGTAAAAGGCGAGAGGGGTTTTTTTATTAAATGTGGGTCCCACAGGTGACATTTGGCAGGCAATCAATGCCCTCACTCAACTATTACATGGGAAATCTCACTCAAAATAAAATTTCTCGGGAGAGAGAGAGAGAGAGAAACGGCTGGGGAACGATAAAGGTGAAAGGAGAGAGGGGGATTTTTCATTAAATGTGGGTCCCACAAGTGCCAGGAAGAAGAAAAAAGTGGAAGAGAGAGATGGGGTGGGGTGGGGAACGGTAAAGGTAAAAGGAGAGAGAGGATTCTTTTATTAAATGCGGTTCTCACATTTGCCATTTGGCAAGTAATCAATGCCCTCACTCAACTATTACATAGCAAATCTCACTCAAAATAAAATTTCTCGGGAGAGAGAGAAACGACGGGGGAACGATAAATGTGAAAGGAGAGAGGGGAATTTTTCATTAAATGCGGGTCCCACAAGTGCCAGGAAGAAGAAAGGTGGGGGTGGGGCTGGGGAACAGTAAAGGTAAAAGGAGAGAGGTGATTTTTTACTAAATGCGGGTCCCACAGGTGACATTTGGCAGGCAATCAATGCCCTCACTCAACTATTACATGGGAAATCTCACTCAAAATAAAATTTCTCGGGAGAGAAAGAGAGAGAAACGGATGGGGAACAATAAAGGTGAAAGGAGAGGGGGATTTTTCATTAAATGCGGGTCCCACAAGTGCCAGGAAGAAGAAAAAAGTGGAAGAGAGAGAGGGGGTAGGGCTAGTGAACGGTAAAGGTAAAAGGAGAGAGGAGATTTTTTTATTAAATACGGGTTCCACAAACAATCAATGCCCTCACTCAACTATTATATGGCAAATCTCACTCAAAATAAAATTTCTCCTTATACATGCATTGATATGGACTTTTATTCCATTCAACGTGTCAAAAATCAAAATCTGGCTTCTTCAGTGTATTTACCTGACTTCTAATTAATTAATCGAGCAAGTGCATTTCCACCTGTACAAATTCAAGGAGCTAGGAATTGGATTTATTCAATCTATTTTGATCTAAACAAATTTTATGTCTTAGATCATTTTACTCGATCTTTTTAATCCACTCAAATTTCTCTATGTGCTATCTGTTTGATACATAATATTGGCGCATACAAATTATGTAACGCGTTTATCTTAAGTTGTGAGTTAAATCGTGATGTGTTTCTACTTTCTACATCTATTAGGTCCACACATTTTGTCTTAGACAAACTTTTAAGAGAAACTTTCAGAAATTACTATGTTTTAGTGGTTATTAGCTAATAATAGCTATTATTTACTATATTACTTCCTATAATTATGTCTTCAAATTTTTTAGAGTGTATTCGATGTATTTAAACTATTGTATTCATGAATACATCAACATTTCTAGGCGTGAAACAAGGGATTATAGCTAGAAAGATTTTTGTATTCGAGTGTATTCGACTATATTCATGGCGTGAAATATGGGATTAAAGCTGGACAGATTATTGTATTCGACTGTATTCACGGCGTGAAACAGGGGATTACACTGTTTTTAAACGGAAAGTGAATTAATTAACATAATAGACTCTTAATATAGCTCAATAAACTCAATTATAACACACAAATTTTTTATTTTCAGTTATAAAAAAAATTCTCAACCGAAAAATACCCCAAAAAGATAGCAATCTTCAGAGAAATTATATAATACATATGAATACATAAATTATATTAATTAAAAAAAACATATGAATACATTCATGGCATATAGCGAGACAATGAATATAATGAAATACATAGAATACAACGGGATACATTGAAATACAATGAAAAAAAGACAATGAATACAATGAAATACAGCGAGATACATTGAAATATATTAACAGAAAATACAAGTTCCATTACAACGAGAAAATATCTGTCAAAATTTTTCCTTCTTCCATTGCTTTTTCAAGAGCAATTGTCTGTAAATGGCGACAATTTCACTGTCTTTTGTTTGGCTGTGTCGACTTTGTGTACTCTTTTAGCAAATAAGAATATTAGACCCGAGGGAGAAATATCACGACTTCTTCTCCTTCTCTAGCGAGATTGAAATTCGACTCTGAATGAGATTGGGAGGCTGAGGGAGGCGGTATGAGGGAGAATAGATATAGGGTAGGACATAGAAGAAATTTGAGAGGATATGAGAGAGAAAAATAATACAAAGTTTATTTTATAGCTTAAGAATATGAGGTAACCATAAATAGATATTTGACTATAAAAAAATCAAAAAGTAACTATGAAATATAATTTTTTTTAAAAATATTTATTTAAAATAAATAAAGTAACTTTTGTTGTAGGAGGTAACTATTAGTCATATTAATATTGCTAGTCCTAGCATTAGTAATAATTTTCTATAGGGATTCAGACTCCAATTTCTTGCGGGTTCATTGAAGTCAGACATTCTTGTGAAATAAGTAAGGCGAGGTCAGCCGTCAACTTGAAGCTATGCAAGCAAACAGATTTAGAGCCCGTTTGGATATACAAAATTTTTGCTTTTTTTCAAAAAAAAAAATTTGAAAACAATGTTTTGTTATACATTTCAACCCGTTTTTTTCCAATTTCACTTGAAAATGCATTTTTAAATTTGAAAAACTAGTTCTTACCAGTTTTTCAATTGAAAATGCATTTTTACTAATTTTAAATTTTTATAAACTTACCCTATAACTTTTAAAAGTTAAACAATAGCATGTTAAACAATAACATTTTCACTTGAAAATGCATGCCCATCTGCATCTTCTGTGTAGTGAAGTAAAACAGAATATGACAACAGCTAAACAATAGAATATTTGATTATTTATTTCAAGTAGGATAATTAAAATATGGCGGTTTTGATATTTTTTAAAAGTTATAGGGTATCAATCATATTTCATAATTTTGCAAAAAAAAAAAAAAGTGATCCACCTGGCAGTTTCCTGCCCACATCTGATGCAGCATAAACACGCCAAGCTCCATATTTTGATCGGCCATGACCTGATTTAACAGTTATGTTTTCCCATTTTGGAGCAAGCCCAACACAGAAAGCCAGGTATGTTTTCCTTACCTTACAACAACAACTACCCAATAAATTCCTACAAAGTAGGGTTTAGGGAGGGTAATACGTACGCAGACCTTACCCTTACCCTGATAGGGCAGAAGCTATTTCCAATCGACCTCCGGCTCAGAAAAAATAAAAAAAAATAAAAAAAACGACAATTCATTAGTAACTTCAACAGAAATCGTAGAAATAGTAACCTAAGCATAAAAACAGTAAAATACATGACATGTAATGATATCAGCCACAATCTACCTTCCGGGACTAAAATCAACAGCAATCTTAGTGAAGCTAAATAAAATCCGTACGCCATCTATGACAAACCCTATCCAACCCCACCCACCCCGGGAATGAAGTAAGAAAAGCTCTAGTACCCCCTGCCCTACAATCCTTATGCTTGACCTCTAGACTTTCCTATCAAGGGTCATGTCCTCGGAAATCCGCAGTCTAGCCATGTCTTGCCTAATCACCTCTCCCCAATACTTCTTAGGCCGCCCTCTACCTTTTTTCGAACCCACAGCTACCAGCCGCTCGCAAATGCTTTTACAAACTTAGCTGCTACTTTGTGCAACTTAGTAATCAACATTACACCACTTGTATCACGATCAAGTCTATTAGCTAAATGAAGCTCGGAAACATTAGCCCCTGAAGATATTAAAAGTGGTGGTTAAAACGTAAGAAAACCTCACAAGTACCCAAGTGGTATTTGTCAATTTATTTCTTCACTTAAACATAAGATGATTAAAATGTCTGTTTCACAGAACAACTTACGGACATCCATAAGTCCCCGAAGGACCATGAACTTCATTCCTATTCTCTCCCAAAACCATCTTTAGGCATTTAAAAGCCTGTATTTGATTATACATGAGGAATAAACAGAAAAAGAACAAAGGTTAGACCTATCAAGCAAGATTTAGCCCATTTGCAGATGTATATCATTCATCAGAAAAAGAACTAGATCATCTGTTTTTCTTCCTTCTTGGATAAGAAAGGACAGGGTAATTTATTTCACTACCTATTTTTTGAACTGGTAGTGTATTTCACTACTTGTTGACACACTAAATGCCTAGTACCTTCATATAATGAGCTACAGCACATTGTTCTCCTGTACCGTGTGTGATAACACTAGATAGGATAGGACTAGAGGCAGCGAAACTAATTCTATCAGAAAGGTGGTTCTTATTTTATCCTTCCAGAGTGGGAGTAGGTGGAGACTCTTAGGGGCCATTTGGTTCATGGATTAGTTACAGGGAGATCATAATACATAATACAAGGGTTATTATATGATTAAATAATAATATAAGGATCATTATATAGAAATACATGGATTGTCGGGCGGTGAATAATAATACATGGATTGCTATGCGATATCTAAGAATGCATGTATTGTTATGTGGAGATCACGATATACGTGCATTCCTTTCCTAAGGAACATTATACATGCATTCTTATTCTACGTTCTAACAACAACAACAACCCAGTGAAATCTCATAAGTGAGGTTTGAGGAGGGTAGTGTGTACGCAGACCATATTCCTACTCCGAAAAGTAGAGAGATTATTTCCGATAGACGCTCGACATAATAAGATGTAAACGAGACAATGTAGCAGTAACAACAAAGGAATCCAGAAAGATAACACCACCAACGTAATAACCGAAAAATAGAGAAAAAAATAATAACATTAAGCAGTAACAATGGCACAGTACTATAGACGCAATGGAATAATATAGACACAACAAGAGCCACTAGCATCCTAATCAAAACACTTCCAGACTAGTTTCCTACCAACCTAACCTACAATCCTGACTAAGGACACAACTGGAGCCACTAGCGGCCTAACACAAAACACTATCAGACTAGCCTCATTATCTCCTAATCTATGACTCTAATGCTCAATCTCCATAACTTCCTATCAGTCATGTCCTGGGAATTCTACAGTCGTACCATGTCCTGCCTGATTACCTCTCCCTAATATTTCTTAAGGCATCCTCTACTTCTCCTCGTACCATCAAGTCCAGTCGTTCACACCTCCTAACCGGGGCATCCGGGCTTCTCCTCTGCACGTACTCAAACCATCTAAGCTTAGCTTCCCGCATCTTGTCTTCAATGGGAGTCACGCCCACCTTCACTCAGATATCTTCATTCCTAATCTTATCCAACTAAGTGTGCCCGAACATACATCTCAACATCCTCATTTCTGTAACTTCCATCTTCTGGATATGGGAATTCTAAATTGGCCAACACTTCACGCCATACATCATGGCCGGCCTAACCACCGCTCTATAGAACTTACCTTTAAGTTCCAAAGACACCTTCTTGTCGCACAAGACGCCAGATGCTAGCCTCCATTTCATCCATCTCACTCCTATACGGTGCGTGACATCCTCATCAATCTCCTCATCCCCTGGATAACCGACCCCATGTACTTGAAGCTCCCTTTCTTGGGGATGACTTGAGATGCAAGCCTCATGTCCATGTCCGCTTCTCCTGACACGCTGCTGAACTTGCACTCCACACGCTGCTGAACTTGCACTCCACGTATTCTGTCTTGGTCCTGCTCATCTTGAAACTTTTAGACTCAAGGGTCCATCTCCAAACCTCCCACCTCCTATTAACACCGCCTCGCATCTCATCAATCAAAACTATATCATCAGCGAATAACATACACCATGGCACCTCCTTTGAATATGGTGTGCCAGTGTGTCTATCGCTAGGGCAAATAAGAACGAGCTGAGCGCAGATCCTTGGTGTAACCCCATAATAACCGAAATATGCTCCGAGTCGTACCCCACTATCCTAACCCGAGTCTTAGCTCCATTATACATGTCCTTAATCACCCTAATATAAGCCACCAGAACACCTTTCGCCTCCAGACATCTGCAAAGAACTTCCCTAGCGACCTTGTCATATGTCACCATATGCAAATCCTTCTTCCTATCCCTGTATAGTTCAACCAACTTCCGAATAAGATGGATAGCTTTCGTGGTAAAACAACCAATCATGAACCCAAACTGGCTCCCAGATATCGACACCGCTCTCCTCACCCTCACTTCCAATACCCTCTCCTGCACTTTCATGGTATGACTCAATAACTTGATGCCCCTATAGTTGTTACAATTCTGGATATTTTCTTTGTTCTTGTATAGCGGAATCATCATACTCCATCTCCATTCATCTGGCATCTCCTTCGTCCTCAAAATAATATTAAACAGCCCAGTAACCACTCTTATCCTGCTCTACCCACATACCTCCAAAATTCTACCAGAATTTCGTCTGGCCCGGTCAATCTGCCCACATTCATCTTATGCATAGCCCCCACGACCTTAGGCATAGCCCCCACGACCTCCTCAACCTTAATGCATCTACAGTAGCTAAAATCTCGGTGACTCTCGAAGTGTTCCAATTCACCTAGCACAATGTCTCTGTCCCCTTCGTCATTCAAAAGCTTATGAAAGTACATCTGCCATCTCCGCTTAATTTGAGCGTCTTCCGTCAACACTCTGTCTTCCTCGCCCTTGATGCACCTCACTTGGTCTAAATCACGAGCCGTCTTCTCTCTCTCCTTGGCTAGCCGGAATATCTTCTTGTCCTCGGCTTTGTCTCCCATTCTTCATACAGGCGGTCAAACGCCGCACTCTTAGTTTCTGTGACCGCTAACTTCGCCACCTTCCTAGCTTCCTTATAGCAATCTTTGTTCCTCCGCCTCCTCTTCTCCTCGTCTGTACTCTCCACTAACCTCCGGTACGCCGCTTTCTTTTCTTACACCTTTCCCTAGACCTCAACATTCCACCACCAATCGCCCCTGTGACCGCCCCAGTAACCCTTCGACTTATTCTACGTTCTATCTTGTGTAAAACAACAAATTCCCACTTATTCTACGTTCTATCTTGTGTAAAACAACAAATTCCCAAATTTAGTTATACGAAGCTTTACATTAGAGACCAAAAGCGTATTAAATATTTGCAGATGCAGAGTTTTATACTGAAAACCAATGTTTCATAAAGCTTTATGGCCAGATTAGTATCTATTATATGACAAACCAAACAAGTCCTGAGGTTTTAATTCGATTCTAGCCTATGTGATTAAACATGGTGTAGTGATTACAACAATCCCACAATCAATATATACTCTAAATCATCTTTATCAAAGCCGCACATGCGTCAGTGTTATCAAACCTCTCTTGTAAGACCTTGAAAGTTGAAACTAGGTGAAGCTCAAGTTCGACACTTCGTCTTGCTTAGATAGCGCTTTACTGCGCTAAACAAAGGCGTTGAAGTCATACGCCACTTCACCGCGGAATCGTTCTTTAATAAAGAATAACTAAACAATAAATATGTTAGTAAATTGCAAATTTTTTATCCGTGAGTTAATGTACTCCACTTCAAACACCAGATATTACAAAAAACAACCAAATATTAGTCGCAGCGTAAAATAAAAAAAAAATAAAAAAAAAAAGATGAAAGAAACCTCACCAGTGTCAGTAAGTAAAGCAGGGAGTGAAGACAAAACAGTCTCACAGTAAATTCCTTGGGGCTTATTAACCGCAATGAGCCATTCGTCTTCAAAGATAACATGGCTTCTCGAAAGAGTAAAAAGAGAGGATTTTAAAGAAGCAGTTAAGGCTCTGTGCGGCTCTATTTCCTTAGATATGTCAGGCATTGGCGGAGATAATGGAATTGGATAATCTGTGGCTGAATCAATGTAGTGTAGCTGCTTTGGTTCGCCATGATGGAGATGAATCGAGGGTGTCGGAAGATTCTGCCAGATGAACTGAGCAAAGGTATTTGACCGAGAGGGAGCTTTACTGTCATTTTCGCCCCTAGCATTTACCTATACTGCCCTAAAGTTTTACACCTCGTTTGGCCAAGCTGCAAAAATCAGCTTATTTTGAGAAGTATTTTTTTCCAAAAGTACTTACTTTTGGTGGAAAACAGTTTGTATTTGGCTAATTAGTTTGAAAAGCACTTCTGAGCCGCAATTAGTATTTGGTCAAGCTTTAAAAAAATGCTTCTAAATGTATTTTTCTCAAAAGTGCTTCTCAAAAAAGTACTTTCGGAGAGAAGCTACTTTTTTCTGCTTCTCCAAAACTACTTCTGCTTCTTCTCAAAAGCACTTTTTTTCTTTGCAGAAGTTTGGTCAAACACCTCATTTTTTGGCCAAAAGCACTTTTGGCCGAAAAGAAGTTTGAACAAACAGGCTATTAGTCTGCTACGAGCGTAAGTTCAATATGGAAGGAAAGGAAAAATAAAAAAGTAATCCTCATAAAGTTTTAAAAAAATTATTCTTAAACTCTATAATCTTAAATAGGATATTTGTGCTATGAAAATTATACTATTGTATTAATAATATAATTTAAATTTATATAAAAATATAATATTATTCTTTTTGAAACAAACTAAAAGTAACTAATTCACATGAGACATAGGATAACATAATTATTTACTGCAGCAATAGGATAACATAATTATTTACTGCAGCAAAATACACATACGAGAAGGAAGTACGATAAATCAACTCTCTTGTTAGCGGGTGGATGTGACATAATTGATATCTCTACCCCTTTAAATAAAATTCGGGTTTAAGTTAAAACAAAATATAATTATAAATTAATAGTCTCAGGAATTTACTTTATACGAATTTAACTAGTTGAGCGAGTGAATATATGGTTAAGGAAAACAAGGAGAGTACTAGATTTAAAGTTACACAAATCATTGATGCTTATTTCAATGTTCAAAATACCTTTACTTGGATATTCGTGATATTTATAACTATTTATCAACTATCTATAAATGATTTCAACGATACTCTTGATTCCATCAATCAAATTTCGCGATTTTCACGAAAATGTTATCTGTACCCCTTGATATTTTTTGGAATTTTTAAGTTTTCTAATAAGATAAAGCAGAATTTATGGGCAAAATCAGATCTGCAGAGGAGAAGAAGTTTTATCAAATGTAGCGTTCTGCTACTGGTAGGATTAAAGGCAGCTCTGAAAAATATCGAGAGAAGGAAAGAAAGGATAAAAATGCTAAGAAGGAAAAGATAAAATTTGGATTTCAATTTTGCATATCTTTCTTTCAAGACTGACTAGGTACATATAGAAAATACTAGAAAACAGCTGTCAAATGCTCAGCAAATGCTAACAAACTGTACTACCTTGACACATGTCCTTAATTAGCTGTTCATAGGATTAAGGAGGGGAAAATGACTAAACTTAGGGACTTTTAAATAGCCCCTACTAAGTAACATAAACGACACAAACACCTACTTTTCTAATTAGCATTGTTTTTCCTAATTACTCATCCAAGTCACGACCAAATCATGACATTCCATCCCTCTTCCAGCGAAGCTGCTACTTTAGGGATCAAAATCAGGAAATTGGGACTTCAGAAAGGAGTAATCTTCCCAGGTTGCCTCTTCCTTAGACAAATTTGCCCATTAAGCTAGAACTTGAACAACAGCCTTGTTCCCCTTCTTTGCCATGCGTCGTTCCAAAATTGCAAGCGACTCTGTTAAGATCTGCCCTTCATCAGTGCAATGCGATGGCTCCTTCGACACTACTACTTGACCACCCACCACTTTCTTCAACTGAGACACATGAAAAATTGGTGTATTTTTGAACCTGGTGGTAGCTGAAGCTCATAAGTCACTTGTCCTATTCTGCGAATTATCTCGAATGGCCCATAAAATTTGGCTGCTAACTTCAAGTTTCTTCGAATCGCTACTGACATTTATCGGTAAGGTTGTAGCTTTAAGAAAACTCTGTCCCCTACTTCAAATGTTCTTTCACTCCTCCTTCTGTCAGCATATTGCTTCATACGATTTTGAGCAATTGTCAGGTTATCCTTCAAAATCTTGTTAATTAACTGCCTTTCCCTTAAGAGTTGATCAACTAACTCTAGCTTTGTTCGTGACACAAGCTCAAATGGAGGTAGAGGTGGATCGTAGCCGTAAAGTGCCTTAAAGGGAGTCATTCTGATGGCTGACTGATAATTTGTGTTGCACCACAATTCTGCCATAGGGATCCACCTGCTCCAATCTCGTGGTTTATGCACGGTCATACACCTAAGGTATGTCTCAACACATTGGTTCAACCTTTCGGACAGTCCATCGGTTTGAGGATGATAGGATGTACTCAACCTCTGTTCCACCTGTAGTCCTTTGAATAGCTCCTTCCAAAACAAACTAGTAAAAATTGGATCCCTATCCGAAAAGATAGAATTGGGAACTCCGTGTAATTTACATATGTTGTCCAGAAAAATTCGAGCTACCCGTGGTGCATCATAAAGATGGGATAATATGAACAAATGAGCATATTTCGTGAACCTGTCGATGACAACCAGAATGGTGTCATTTCCATGTGATCTAGGTAATCCTTCAATGAAATCCACTGTCAGGTGTTCCCACGCCCGAGACGGAATGGGCAATGGCTGCAACAACCCCGGATAACGGACATGTTCTCCTTTGTTTCTTTGACAAATAACACAAGCTTGCACCATCTCTTTGACATATTTCAGTAATGTAGGCCAGTAAAAAATGGATCTTGCTCTTTTTTGAGTTGCAATGATTCCTGAGTCCACCCCATGGGGTTGAATGCATTTGTTCCATTACCTTCTTTCTTAGTTCCCCATTTTTACCAATCCAAACTTGCCCATTGAATCTGATCACTCCATGTTGTAGTGTTGTATTTGGAATAGACCCAGCATCCATGCTTAATTGTTCAATAATGTTTTGAGCTTCTGCATCCCCATCATAACTTTCAACCACTTTTTGGACCCATTTGGGCTAGACAATAGTAAGCGCATTGCATTCTTCCTGGCCCTCAAATCTAAAGACAAAGCATCTGCAACAACATTATCAGCCCCTTTCTTGTAATGTATCTTATAACTTAGGCCATAAGTTTAGAGATCCCCTTGTGTTGTAGCGCTGAAGTAACTCGTTGATCCTTTAAGAACTTTAGGCTGAAGTGGTTAGTTCTAATTATAAAATGGTTGGGCTGCAAATAATGTCTTCATTTATCAACTACTATTAATAAAGCTATAAGCTCTTTCTCATAAGTTGACCTGCCCAGATGTTTAGGACTCAAGGCTTGACTGATGAAAGCAATAGCCCTATGATTCTGCATAAGGACTGCCCCTACTCCCACGCCACTAGCATCAACTTCCACCATAAATGGAATGGAAAAATCGGGCAAAGCTAACACTGGGGCATGCACCATTGCATTCTTCAATTCATCGAATGCTGTTGTAGCCTTGTCATTTCACGAAAAAGCCCCATTTTTAAGCAACTCAGTCAACGGTTTACTTATCAAGGCAAAAATTTTAATGAAGTGTCGGTAGTAACCAGTGAGTCCCAAGAATCCCCTCAAGCCTTTAATGTTAACAGGGCAGGGCCAATTCACCATTGCCTCGACTTTTGGACAAATCAGTACTTACACCCGAGCCTGAAATAATGTGACCCAAGTATTCAACTTGATTTTTTGCAAAGCTACACTTCGATTGTTGGGCAAACAACTGATTGTTTTGCAACACTTCAAACACCACCCTTAAATGCTCAATATGGTTTTCGAGTGACACACTGTAAATTAGTATATTATCAAAAAACACCAAGACAAACTTCTGGAGGTAAGGACTGGAAATTTTATGCATTAACGCCTGAAAAGTTGTCGGGGCGTTAGTCAGACCGAAGGGCATTACTCTAAACTTCCACAGTTTGTGGTGAGTTTTGAAAGCTGTTTTGAACTCGTCCCCCTTTTTTCATCCGTATTTGATGGTACCCGGATTGAAGATCGATTTTGGAAAAGAATTGGGCTCTATGTAATTCATCAAGCAAGTCCTCCAGCACTGGAACTGGGTATTTGTTCTTCACTGTTATCTCATTCAACTTGCGATAGTCAATACAGAATCGCCAAGTTGAATCCTTCTTTTTCACCAAAATTACAGGTGAAGAAAACGGTGATATGCTTGTTGTCACAGTCTGGGCCTCCAACATATCCCTCACCATCTTCTCAGTGATGTTCTTCTGCTCATAAGAGTATCTATATGGCCTTTGGTTAACTGGTTTAGAACCCGGTATGAGTTCAATGGTGTGGTCACAAGTCCTCGAAAGAGGAAGGTCTTTAGGTTCTTGGAAGATATTCACAAATTGTCGAAGCAACTTGCGAATTTGGGTCGGGCTCTTCTGAGGCTCTTCTTTTGTTGTTACTGCTACTAATTGGGTTGACAAGCAGCAGTGGCCCATGCCCAGTAATTTTTCAATGGATTTGACATCTCCTTCCTTTAATTCTCCCATTCCCTCAATCCTCATTATAGTAACCAATTTATCACCTCTAAAAAATGATATACTGCGAGGGCGTGTGTGCAATGCAATAGGAGTTACAATATCAATCCAATCCATGCCAAGAATTATGTCACTGCCCCCAGCTTTCAACAAGGATAAATCAAAAAAGAAAGCTTCATCACCCATGGTCTAAGAGAACCTTGGGCATTTGTAATTGCAAGGCATCAACTGATCATTTGCCACTCTAACCTTCATGGGCCTGCCAATAGGTTCCGTTAGAAGGTGTAGTTGTTTGACGATATGGGGATCCACAAAGCTGTGGGTTGCTCCGCTATCAATGAGTATCGCCACAGGGAACTTCTTGACCAGCCCTTGGATTCTGATTGTGGTTGATGATTGGCTTCCTCCTAACATCATTGCCAATGTCACCTCCCCCTATACTTCCTCTTCACCAATTGCTTCTTCGAAGACTTCATCCTCTTCTACCCTTTCCTCATGTTGTTCTTCCCCTTCTATTGTATTCAGTGCTTTGTTTTTGCATTAATGGCCAGGAAAATAGCGATCATGACATTTGTAGCACAGATTATGCTCCCTTAAAGTCTCAATACTGGGGTTCTTTGGTCCTGGAACTTTAGGATTTATTGCTGAGGTAATTTTACTGAAGGAAGGTAGTGAAGGTTTAGAGCTATAGCTGAAGTGATTGCGTCTGTTGGGTACTTTGGAAATATTGTTTTTAGACTGGGCACTTAAGGACTGTTCATAAAGCTTATCCATGGCATAAGTTTTCACAAGGGTTGGGGGATTGGCTACTTTCACCATTGGGCCCAAATCTGGCTTTAGCCCACCTATAAAACAAGTAATAAAATAAGTTTCATCGAAATGAGGCCTAGCTAACAGGACAGGGCCTCTTAGTTTTCAATTTTTTTTTGATAAGTCTCCACATCTATCACTTGCTGGAGCTTATTGAATTCAATCACCACAACTAAAGGCTCGACCTGGCCATAACGTTGACAAATATCAAAAGAAAACTGAGCCCAAGATACCTGACCCCCATTATCAATCATGTAAGGATCATACCAATAGTCAATTTGATCCCTAATATTGATTGCAATATAAGTCATCTTCTCTGCCTCTGACACCTTGTATAAATTAGAAAAGTTATTTACAACGTCTAATTCAACCACGTGGATTATTACTATCAAATTGTGGAAAAGCGAGTTTGGCTTTAGGCATGCGAAGGGGAGGCTGGGTATCAACAGGGTAGGAAAAGTTTTGGGGGGAAAATGATTTGTGGGGGGAAACTGATGGGATAAATGGCCTGAAGTGGTATAATGTGGGGAAAAAAGGTTAGGTTTGTGTAATGTGATGGCAAGTGGGTGGTATATGGTGTCTGAGCAAACGAGGGTGCATAAGTAGATGGGTACATGTGTGATGAGTGGAGCCAGGAGTGAAAAGCCCATAGGTCATAGGTATTTCTATCGTGGGCGGTGTAAGGGTAGTGTGAACATTATACAAAGGCCCCATAGGGGTTGAAGGCCCAAGTAACTGCCGAGAAAGTCCAAAAGCAGGTGCTGGCTAGGGTACTTGAATATTGTATGAAAAGTAAGGGTTCATCGGGGCAAAAGAAAATGATTCATTCCCAGGTGAGGCCATGCCGATACGGTGAATATTTTGAGTGGTAGAGGAAAAATCAAATTTTGACTGACACTAGAGTTTATTGGGGTTACTGGAGTCGAAGCCACTGAATATGCAGACAAAGGCAAGTTGGTGGTGGTAGCATGTACCGGAGTAAACGGTGTCGAACTTGACCTGAAAGCTCCTCCAACAGAAGATTGACCATTTTCAACGTAAGAGCTCCCCTGAGCAACTGCCATGTAAGATCTACTCATGTTCCAACCTTCCTCTCGCCTATTCATGTCCATAACCGAGTTTGAGCACTCTTGAAGACATGCGTCTATATTTCTTTGTATATCCTCCATTGTCTCCATACGCCTATTAGAGGTATCGATAAATGCTTGAATTTGAAGTTCCAAATTCCTAGAACCTCCTTCGTTGTCGCCGGCTTTTTGTTTATCGACCATCGTGGCACGAGAACTGTGGCTCTAGATACCAAATGTAGCGTTCTGCTACTGGTTGGATTAAAGGCAGCTCTGAAAAATATCGAGAGAAGGAAAGAAAGGATAAAAATGCTAAGAAGAAAAAGATAAAATTTGGATTTAAATTTTGCATATCTTTCTTTCAAGACTGACTAGGTACATATAGGAAATACTAGAAAACAACTGTCAAATGCTCAGCAAATGCTAACAAACTGTACTACCTGGACACATGTCCTTAATTAGCTGTTCATAGGATTAAGGAGTGAAAAATGACTAAACTTAAAGGGACTTGTAAATAGCCCCTACTAAGTAACATAAACGACACAAACACCTACTTTTCTAATTAGCATTGCTTTTCCTAATTATTCATCCAAGTCACGACCAAATCATGACAAAAGGTAGTGAATTTTAACTCGTATATCCAAGAACTGGGTTAAGGCAATTTTGTCCAGTGTTCTTGTACTTTTCATCACGTCGGCTCTAGGGTTTGTAGAAGAACCTCGATTTTTTTGCGATTCAATCAATTTTTTCCTATTGTAACGCGCCAAATCGATCCAAAATCTGAACGCTACCCATCTATTTCTTATAATTTGTTTTTTTGTTTTCAAGAGGATGGGGGCGTCCTTTGGAGGTGTCTGGAGGTGAAAGGTGTGATGGTGGCTTACATTAGTGCGATACAGGATTTGTATGATAGAGCTATGAATCGGATTAGGATTGTGGGCGGTGACTCAGAGCCTTTTCCTGTGGTTATGAGGTTACACCAAGGATCTGCGCTCAACCCGTTCTTATTTTCCCCTGGCGATGGACGCACTGACACACCATATCCAAGGAGAGGTGCCACAATGTATGTTGTTCGCTGATGATATAGTTCTGATTGATGAGACACATGGCGGCGTTAATGGGATACTGGAGGTATAGAGGCAGGCGTTGGAGTCTAAAGGTTTCAAGTTGAGTAGGACTAATACGGAGTATGTGGAATGTAAGTTTAGCGACGTGACGGGGGACGGGGATGTGGAAGTCAGGATTGACTCTGATGTTATCCTCAAGAGAGAAAGTTTTAAATTCTTAGGGTCAATTATCTAGGGAGATGGGGAGATCGACGGAGATGATACGCACCGTATTGGGGTGGGATGGATGAAATGGAGGTTAGTGTCTGGAGTCCTGTGTGACAAGAATGTGCGACCGAAACTCAAAGGTAAGTTCTATAGAGCAGTGGTTAGACCGGCCATGTTGAATGGGACTGAGTGTTGGCCAGTAAAGAATTCACAAATCCAGAAGATAAAAGTAGCAGAATGAGGATGTTGAGATGAATGTATGAGCACACTAGGCTGGATAAGATTGAGAAAGAAAATATTCGGGAGAAGGGGGCGTGGCTTCGGTGGACGACAAGATGCGGGAAGCGCGGCTTAGATAGTTCAGACACGTGCAGAGGAGAAGCCTAGATGTCCCGGTTATGAGGTATGAGCGGTTGGCTTTGGCAGGTACAAGAAGAGGTAGAAGGCGGCCTAAGAAGTACTGGCGTGAGGTGATGAGACAGGACATGGCGCGACTCCAGATTTTCGAGGACATGACTCTTGATAGGAAGGTGGATTTGAAATCACTGCTTATATACCCGGTATTGGCCATAATTTACAAGAACATTCTGTAGTCTTAGTAAGAGGGGGAAGGGTTAAGGATTTACCCGGTGTGAGATATCACATTGTTCGAGGAACCCTAGATGCTGTCGGAGTAAAGGATCGTCAACAAGGGCGTTCTAGTGTGTTGTAGATTCTTATCCAAGACTTGTATCATTTGATGATGCCATGTGAATCGCTAGAAACATGTGAAGTGTATGGCTAACCCAATAACGAAAGTTTCGTAAGGGGACTGGAGCAGGCTACCATGAGACAAAAGATCTTCTTTCTAAAGAGATTCGATTCGGAACTCTTATAAAATGAATGGGAATTGATCTGACAACAGCTGGGCAAAATCCATCTCTTTCCATCTCTATGTTCGCTAAACTTGCTTCCTTTCTTGCTTTCATGAAGCCGACCTTAACAGACATCTCTTCCATTTTCGTAGATGGAAGATCCGGTGAATCAATTCAATTAGATGCCGCTTACCTAGATGCGGTGCTTGTCCCTCGAAGCGAAGGTAAAGACCAAGACATTGGGGATTCTGAATCTGACCGCACTTTCCTCAGGTCGAACGGCTATCGATCCTGGCCCGATGAGAAAAGGGTTGAACTCATACTTGCCTTAACCTAATCTACTTGGATCCCGGATTCCATTCCATTTCCATTAAGGCATTCATTCCCTTCATGTAAAGGAAGAGTTCAAGATCGCCTTTTCTTGCTGCCATGGGGTCGACCTGTGAACAAGGTAAACCCAATGGGAACCAAAAAACGGGGGGTACCGCATTGGGCAGAAGACGATCCAAAAAGCGAAGGCTCACCCAGCTGAAGGAAGGAGGTGAGATAGGCAAGAGGTAGCTTGCTTCCAAGCCGGCCCTGCCGCGAGGAATCAAGAGATCTTTGCCGGTGCTGACTTGGATCTCGGGTGACGGAATAAGGAACCTTTTCTTTGATTTGAAAAGAAGGTGAGAGCCTTAACCCTCTGGTCTGTGGGTAAACCCTTCAAAGATAGAAAGCCAGTGTCCTCTTTGAAGAGTTCTTCGGTGAAAAGATCGCTAGCATCCAAGGATGATCTGAGCTGAGGTCTAGCCCCAAAGGGATAAGGAGCAGAGCAACTGGCGTAAAAAGAAGGGATAGGGGCCATACTACATAGCCTCCTTTTCGTACGAAATTTCCTAATTTTTAACTCTTATTACATTCAATTCAGTTTGAGATGAAAGGACATCAGATAGTCTCATTCAAACAAAGAAAGATAGGTAATGGACTCTATCCAAGACTGAGACAACATAGGCTAAAGAAAGGGGCTTAGCTTAGGGGGCAGCTAGACGATCAAAGATCAAGCAAGCGGATGCAATCAAAGAGCATCACCACTTTCTCCGTCTTAGACTTTTTCGACTACTTCGAATGGAATGCTGCGGGAAAGGGGTTATACTAACTATCGGAACAAGCAAATTGAGCATTAGGGTGGTAGGTTAAAGGGTAGTTGAGCGATTTTCTTCTTTGTCCCGATTTTCCTCTTTGTACCGATGAGTATGATAATGTTGTGTCTAGCACTGCTAACGATTTATATTGTGTTTCACACTTTTGCATAATATTTGTGTTATTGTTTTTCCATTTATTTGTTGTCTCTCACGTTGTTGATATTATTTTTTCGGATTTTGTTATCAAAGATCTATTGTCGGTCTCCCGGAAACATCCCATCTATTGTTGGTATTTTTGTATCAACTTTCTATAATTGATTTCTTGTCATGTTTCACTAATTGTTACTATATTTTAAATTGATTTTCTATTAAAAGTTACTGTAAAAATTGCGCGGGCGCCCTATTTGATCGCCTCCCATTTAACCTATGCTCATATTTTTAAAATTATTTAACCTATACCCTAATTTTTACAACTTCAGGCGCCTCCTTCTTCCTGTCACCTGTACAAATTTCAGCTTATTTAGTGCTGAAGTTTTTACAAATGAACTAAACAATTTCAGCATCTTCTGCTGAAGTTTTTGGAAAAGCTTTATGACAAAACTAAACTTCGGATTATTTAGTGCTAAAGTTTTTTTAAAAGAACTAAATAATTTCAGCATCTTCTGCTAAAGTTTTTGAAAAAGCTTTATGACAAAACTAATGGATCCAGGTTGAAATTTCAGCTTATTTAGTGCTAAAGTTTTTTACAAATGAACTAAATAACTTCAGCAGCTTTCGCTGAAGTTTTTGAAAAGCTTTATGACAAACTAATGAATCCAGGACAAACTTCAGCTTATTTAGTGCTGAAATTTTTACAAATGAACTAAATAATTTCAGAATCTGTTGCTTAAATTTTACGTGATTAATGTAGTTGAAACAACATAAACTTAGAAACATTCAATAATCACGCCGCATCAAGCAATATTTGGCATCCAAGCGTTAATAAGTGCAATTTATTACGTGTCGGGCACAAGTCGTAATCGGAGCTCCAGATCCATTTCATTCAATTGAGTCGGGTACAAGAAAGAAAGCTTCCAACACAACTTGTCATCTTCAATTCGTCCACGAATCCATATCGTTTGCTTCCAGAACCATCGACGAGTTTGGCAATCTCATTTTCTTCTGTAGATGACAAAGTTGTAGGCTATGGCATCGTCGTCGAGTTCTCTGATTCGTCGAATTGTTCCCTTTTTCACCACTCGGATTCGCCAAAATTACCGCCTTTTGAATTCTTATGCTTCTTCTGCTCTATCTCAACCCCAATCCCAATCCCAAGTCGAAGCTCCCGATTCTGTTTTAATGGCCGAGAGCTGCGTTCGTGTAAGTTTAGTATATCTCGCCATCCGAAGTTTAGTTTATGTTAAGAAAAATAATATTTTTTATATAAAAATAATTTAACTTTAACTTCTTACTTTACTGTTAATAAGATAATTTATAGCTACACACAAATGATTTGATTTAGACCACAGATTTTAAAAATTTACTTTTCTTTTTAAACTTGTGACAAATCAACATAAATTAATCGGAAGGAAGTGAGTAATTATGGGAATATTGCATATTTAACGTCCCTAATGACAAAATATAGGTTGTTCGCTATTACATTTAGTCATGATTTCTTGCATCCAACTCAACAGATCTAAGTAGGGGTGTACATAAGCCGGATTGGTTCGAATTTTACAATTACCAAATCAAATCAATTGTGTCCGATTTTTATATCTAAAGATCAAACCAAACCAATAAAACTCGAATTTTTTAATCTCGGGTTTTCGGGTTTTTTTCGGTAAAATCTTCGTAGAACAAAACATATAACGTATGCTCAAAATATTTCTTTAATCCTAGTAAGATACAACTATATAAAGTATTTTCCAAGAAAATAATACAAAATATGAGATGTGTCATGTCATTATCCTAAAATATTCAACAATAAAAACAATAAAATTATGTAATATAAATATTGCTAATTAAAAAGCCATAATAAAAATAAACATAATCTAAAAGTACTAAGTCATGCTAAAATAAATAGAATAAGGGAGTATTAATTACATGACTAAACGCTAAAGAAAAATAAAAATAGGTTTTACATTTTTATCTAAATTATTGCAAAACAAAAAATAGATATTCAATACGTTCTCGTTCGTAATATTGAATTGATTGTCTTTTGTTAGCATTAGTATTGGTTTGATTTTGGTTTGGGCTTTTGTCAGCATTATTTAATTTTCTAATATTAATAGCTATAAAACTTATTGGAGCATTCAAAAGTTCTAAGTCAAAGAAACTAAAATTTGAACTAGAAACTCCCCACAAACGACGCCAAATTATTTTACCAAAAAAGTGTTAAACCTTTTCTTAAAACGGATTGATAAGAAAATAGGGATGAATCGTAGTTAAATATAATATCTACTAGATCTGAAGGTTTAATGTATTAATGATGTAGGGCTGTGTCTGATAATATTGAATGTCGATTACAAGTGTTCAATGATTGTCAATGAATGCAATAGAGAAAGCATGCAATTAATGTAGATACTGACAATAAATGTAATAAGAAGAAATTTGTCACCCAAATGTATAGATGACATGGATGATTCTCCTTCCTGACAACAACGACAATATAAAATGAAGGTGGACAAGAAATCCTCTTGTAGATTGAGGATTGGGTCATGGAACATAGGCACGCTGACGGGTAAGTCGATAGAGTTGGTGAAGATTCTCCAGAAGCGGAGGGTCAACATAGCTTGTGTCCAGGAGACTAGATGGGTAGGGTCGAAGGCAAGGAATGTAGACGGGTATAAGCTGTGGTACTCTGGGGCCGTGAGGGGTAAGAATGGAATGGGCATCTTGGTGGATAGGGAGCTTAGGGAGTATGTGGTTGAGGTTAGGCGAGTGAATGACAGGTTGATGTTTATTAAGTTGGTGATTGGTGAGTGTACCCTTAATGTCGTTAGCGCCTACGCGCCGCAAGCAGGCTTGGATGTGGAGGTTAAAAGGCGTTTTTGGGAGGGTCTGGACGAGACTGTGCGTAGCTTTCCTCCTTCTGAGAGGTTATTTATCGGAGGGGACTTTAATGGCCGTATTGGGTCAGCCGCTGGTAGCTATGGCAAGGTGCATGGTGGCTTTGGTCTTGGGGACAAGAATGGAGGAGGCACTTCACTATTAGATTTAGCGAGGGCTTTCGAGCTGGTGATTGCGAACTCGATTTTCCCGAAGAGAGAAGAGCATCTGGTTACTTTCCAAAGTGCGGCGGGGAGGACTCAAATTGATTACCTCCTCCTCAGAAGGTGTGATAGAGGGTTGTGCAAGGATTGCAAGGTTATCCCGGGAGAGTCCCTCGCGACTCAGCATAGGCTCTTAGTGTTGGACATCGGTATTTTGTTAAAGAGGAAGAGGAGGTGTGCCCGGGGATCGTCGAGGATTAGGTGGGGAGCTTTGACTAAGGATAATGCCCAGGAGCTGGAGAAGAGGTTATCCGCTATGGGGGCTTGAAGGAGTAGTGGGGATGCGAGCTCTATGTGGTCCGCGACGGTAACCTTTGTGAGGGAGGCGGTGAGGGAGGTGATAGGGGTATCGAAGGGTTATGCTGGAAGGCATAAAGGCGACTGGTGGTAGAATGATGTAGTCCAAGGTAAAGTGGAGGCAAAGAAGGTAGCGCATGCGAGGTTGGCAGGGAGCGCCAGTGAGGAGGAGAGGAGAGAGAATAGAGAGAGGTACAAGGTGGCGAGGAAGGAGGCGAAGCTGGCGGTCACGGAGGCCAAGAATGCGGCATTTGGTCGTCTGTATGAGGAATTGGGGGGAAAAAGGTGGAGACAGGAAGTTATTTCAGCCAGCTAAAGCGAGGGAGATGGAAGCACGTGACCTAGACCAAGTAAGGTGCATCAAGGATGAGGAGGGTCGGGTATTGATGGGGGAGTCTCAGCTTAAGCAGAGATGGCAGTCGTACTTCCGAGGTCTTCTTAACGAGCAAGGGGATCGGGAAATAGAGTTGGGAGTATTGGGGCATTCGGAGAGTCTCTGAGACATTGGGTTTTGCAGGCGCATTAGGGTGGATGAGGTAGTGGGGGTTTTGCGTAAGATGAGTAGGGGTAGAGCGATCGGGCCGGACGAAATTCCAGTTGAGTTCTGGAAGTTTGTGGGGAGAGCTGGACTGGAGTGGTTGATGGGGTTGTTCAATGTTATTTTTAGGACGAAGAAGATGCCGAAGGAGTGGAGATGGAGCACAGTGGTGCCGTTGTATAAGAGAAAAGACGATATCCAATGTTGTAACAACTATAGGGGTATCAAGTTACTAAGCCATACTATGAAAGTCTGGGAAAGGGTGGTTAAGGCGAGGGTGAGGAGGACGGTGTCAATATCTGACAACCAGTTTGGGTTCATGCCAGGTCGATCCACCACGGAAGCAATCCACCTTATTAGGAGGCTGGTGGAGCAGTTCAGGGATAAAATGAAAGATCTGCACATGGTGTTTATCGACTTAGAGAAAGCATATGACAAGGTCCCTAGGGAGGTGCTCTCGAGATGTCTCGAGGCTAAGGGCATGCCGGTGGCCTACATAAGAGCGATCAAGGACATGTATGATGGAGCTAGATCAAGGACTTGGTGTGGTGTGTCGGTTTCCTCTGTACACCCCTAGATCTAAGTTTCTAGAAATATTATTCCAATTAAGCTTATGTTACAAAATAATCTGAGCAAAAGCAAAATTATAAATTACATTTGTAAAAAATGTAAAAATTGCACGGTGCGCCCTATTTGGTCGCCCCTATTTAACCTATACCCATTTTTTAAAGTTTTTTAACTTGTACCCACTTTTTATACAACTTTAGCCCCCTTTCTCCTTCTCCTTCTCCCAGTGATCTCCATATCTCTTCGGTTATTAGACAATGATCCACTTTTTTTTAGTTCAACAAATTCTTCTGAATCTATTTCTGGTACTCTCTCTACAACTTCCTCCAAAACTGACTGTTTTTACTATGAAAAATCCTCAAGAAATACTACTACTACTACTACTTATTTTGTTGCGGCAAAGAGTAAAAAATCAGTGAGAAGAGACAGCGTTTCACCATGTTTGGAACGTAGGAGTGAGTTTTATTTATTTGATGATTATCACAATAAAAAAACAGAGGAAAATGAGGAGAGTTTGATTAAGTCAAAATCAAGAGCTTTGAAAATCTACAACAATTTGAAGAAAGTGAAACAACCCATTTCGCTTCGTGGTCGTCTTACTAATTTTCTTAGTTCCATTTTCAATAATGGAAATGGGAAAAAATCAAAGTGAGATTTACAATCAAATTCCATTGTGAGCTGAGTTCGCCAGTTACAAATAAAAACTTCAGCTCTAGAGCTGAAGTTCGATAGTTACAAAACAAAAACTTCGCCAGTTACAAACAAAAACTTCAGCTCTTCGCCAGTTACAAAACAAAAACTTCAGCTCTAGAGCTGAAGTTTGCCAGTTACAAAAACAAAAATGTTACTTCAGTTCCGTCTACTAGAATGCTGAAGTTTTGCGTGATTACCTTTGCTACTTCGGCCCCGTATACTTAAGTTACGCGAAAAAGTAGGTACGCTTGTAATTGTTTTTGCAAAGCGTGCACAAATTAAAACGTGACCCGAAAAACGGGTATAGATGCAAATGGCGCAACCACACTTATATAATATGGGTTAACCCATATTCAACCCGCCCATTTAATACCCAACCCGCTTTTTAGCCGCATGAAATATGGGCGGCTTGAGATCCAACCCATTTTTAATACGCCCAAATCCAACCCAAACCCGCCTATTTGCCACGGCTACTTCCAACAATCTTCAATTCGTCCAAATCCATATCGTTTGCTTTTCTTCTGTAGATGACAAAGTTGTAGGCTATGACATCGTCGTCATCGAGTTCTCTGATTCGTCGAATTGTTCCCTTTTTCACCACTCGGATTCGCCAAAATTACCGCCTTTTGAATTCTTCTGCTTCTTCTGCTCTATCTCAACCCCAATCCCAATCCCAAGTCGAAGCTCCCGATTCCGTTTTAATGACCGAGAGCTGCGTTCGTGTAAGTTTATATCTCACAATCGGAAGTTTTCCCTGTTATGATTGATATTATTTGGGATATATTTTCTGTCGCTATAAATATTTTCTTATGTGAATTTGTAACATAAATTTTCAAGGTTTTTATGCTGTCTCTTTTGAAGGCATCACGAGACTTGAACCCTTTTTGTTTAATCAGCTAAAAAGTCAAAACTTGTTTAGTTGCTTTATGAAAGATTGTTAAATTCCAAGCGGATATCTCCAACCTCCATTTCTGAAAGGGTTTATATGGAAAAGGGGATTTTTTTTTTTTGGGTCTGGAAATTGTGATACCTATGACTATGTGAGAACATAATCAGTTAGACGACAAGATTCAAGCTTTTATACTGTTTTATGAGGTTTGATGTGTGTAGAGATTTAGGTGTCTGTAAAATTTAATTGAGACAATTCAATGACTTGGTCCTTTTACTTGCCTGAGTAGAGGATGAAAGAGTTGCAAGCTGGTGAACACCAAGAGAAGATGCTTCGTTTGAGTGTTGAAGCTGGTGGTTGTTCGGGGTTTCAATATGAATTCTCTCTAGATGATAAGACCAATTCTGATGACAGGTTTTCTACTATTTGTCAGCCTATTTAATTTTCGGGCCGTATTTGTCTTTCCTTAATTGTCTTAAAACTAATTATTGAGTATAATTGATTGATTGCTGAATCATGTTCCCAAAAGCCACTTAAAATGCACTTTAGTACCATATGTTACCAGTATTAAGATTTTTCAGTATGTTGTTTATGCTGCCATCTTATTCCTCATAGAATTTTTGAGCGTGACGGAGTTAAATTGGTCGTGGATAATGTATCATATGATTTCGTCAAAGGTGCAACTGTTGATTATGTCGAGGAGCTGATTCGCTCTGCTTTTCAGGTCTGTAAATGTACCTTCATTATTGGTATTTTCTTACATGTCAGTCACATACACATCCATATTGGTATTCTAGATCAATAGCATGACATATGTTGCTATTCTCATTTTCATTTACTGTTTGTCAATGAAGCAAGAACGAGGACAGATCATTAGCTTAAGCCCAAAAACACTTGCCATTCTCAAATATGATGATTTATTAGCCTGGGTTAGAAAATAGAAGTTTTACCTTCAAGTAGTTTATCTATAAATTAAAGGTGTCTAACTCATATAGACCAGAATTCTTATTTTAAAATGCATGATTTTTTTTCTTCAAAATTTAACTGCTTTTGAAGTATGGGAAAAGATCACTTTAGACTTGAGCAGTTTTTTGTGTCTCTATCTTGTCATGTATGGAACAAGGAAATTAGTTGATACTTCAAAAGGTTATCTTGCACCACATACAGTTTCAGGCTTCCTCCAGACAACCCCCATGTTCTCCCAAGTGCCCATCAACTGAAAATGTATCAGAAACAGAAAAGAACAAATGAAAAGAATGGACTCGTGCTAAAATTATTTATGAACAAACAAAAGTTTTTTTTATTTTTGCAAAACACAGGTAAAATGACTCGGACCATATGTTTTACTATTGTGATTGAACTTTTGGTACTACCTTCTAAAGGGGAATATGGTGTTAGTGCTTGGATGTTATTTTGGAGGAAAACAGTTGAAAAGCTTCTTAGATTTGACAAAATTACAAGCCTGCAAGTTTTCTGGTGTTATCTGAGCTATAGGGAAATAAAAGTCACATGCTCTTAGAAGAATTCATGCGAGGGTGTGGTAGTGTATTACACGAATTTATGCCATTATCCTAATGTTCACATTGCTCCAAGTCCAAGAATTTTCATCCGTTAAAGTTTGATATATCTTTTAGCTGGCACTAGGACCATTTAACCGCTTTTGTGCATGTCTTATTTTCTGCAGGTGTCTACCAATCCTAGTGCAGTGGGTGGATGCAGTTGTAAAAGTTCATTTATGGTGAAGCAGTAAAATGGCACATTCAGCCAAATAATCGGCATTCCAATGAGCAGGACATGGTTTATTAATCCTTCTGGTGTCTAATATCTGTTCATCATATACTTGTACCTTTTGTGGTAGCAAGACCTGCATTATGAGGCATTTTTCCGAATTTGTACTCAAGAGATCATAGGTTCTTTTGTACATGTCAATTCTTTTGTCTTGTTGGAGGGTAGAATGGTATTGTTAAACTAAGCAGACAGACAGGCTGTTGTATTTTAGGCAATAATTCCAGCTGAAGAGATGCTATTCAGCATTTGACAAGGAAAATTGAAGTGAAGATGCTTCAATCAGAACACATCTTACTCGCGGCATTCCCTGTAGGCTGTAGCTATTGTTATGAAGGTCCTGAGAGCATGCATACTAGATAGTGTCGCCATCCACTATGGTAGAAAAGTTTGATGAAGCAAAGCTTTATGTTTCTGTATGATGCTTGAAATCTATGTTCATGTTGATGGAACAATGCTCAGGTGATGGTCTAAAAGTGGTATCAAAGATTGGGGGAAATGCCAATATGAAGGAGCTACTTACACCAAAGCTAGTAATTGTTGTCAAAAATGTTACATTTCACACCACTATTATCTGTCGATACTGTCTGTCTTAAGTTTTTCTACTTAACGCTTCAATTATCATTAATGAGCACCCACTTAGTCTTTCTCTCATGTCTTTTCCTAACCACATTTATAGCATATCAAATTTTAAAGACTTAAGCCTAGTTTATGGCGAGTAGACATATAGTTTGAGATTGTATTAAGCATTGTTTAGATAGGATCTAGTAGCAGGTAGATCAAATTCGATAATAGAGGATAACTTATTTAGAATAAAATTGCAAATCTTCCTCAAATTACTTTTTAGTGCAAAGTTTATAATGTAAAACTACTTTAGTATGGTTTATTTTAGAGAAACTATCTGAAATCACTATGTTTCAGTGGTTATTAGCTAGTTGTAGCTATCATTTAGTACTATATTACTTCCTATAGCTATGTTTTCAGATTTTTTTAGAGTGTATTCAATGTATTTAAGCTACTGTATTCATGAATACAGTAGCATTTCTAGGCGTGAAACAAGGGATTACAGATAGACAGATTTTTGTATTCGACTGTATTCATGGCGTGAAACATGGGATTAAAGCTGGACAGATTATTGTATTCGGTTGTATTCACGGCATGTAATAGGGGATTACATTATTTTTAAACGGAAAGTGATTGAATTAACATAATAGACTCCTAATATAACTCAACAAACTCAATTATAACACACAAATTTTGTATTTTCAGTTATAAAAAAAATTCTCAACCGAAAAACACCTCAAAAACATAGCAATCTTCAGAGAAATTATATAATACATTTGAATACATAAATTATGTTAATTAAATAAAACATATGAATACATTCATGGAATCTAGCAAAATAGTGAATATAATGAAATACATAGAATACAGCGGGATACATTGAAATACAATTAAAAAAGAAAATGAATATAATGAAATACAGCGAGATACATTGAAATATATTAACAGAAAATACAAGTTCCATTACAACGAGAAACTATCTGTCAAAATCTTTCCTTCTTCCATTGCTCTTAAAAGAGCAATTGTCTGTAAATGGCGACAATTTCACTGTCTTTTGTTTGGCTGTGTCGACTTTTTGTACTCTTTTAGCAAATAAGAATATTAGACCTGAAGGAGAAATATCACGACTTCTTCCCCTTCTCCAGCGAGATTGAAATTCGACTGTGAATGAGATTGGGAGACTGAGGGCGGCGGTATGAGGGAGAATAGATATGGGGTAGGAGATAGAAGAAATTTGAGGGGATATAAGAGAGAAAAATAATACAAAGTTTATTTTATGGCATAAGGGTAAGAGGTAACCATAAATAAATATTTGACTATAAAAAATCAAAAGGTAACTATGGAATATAATTTTTTTTAAAAGGATATTTATTTAAAATAAATTAGGTATCAACCTTTGCTATAGGAGGTAACTAATCCAATAATGTATGTACAATTTTTATTCTATTATATTAAGTTGGGACATAATAGAAAATCCAATAATATTATCTTAAGGATAAAGCAATAACTTTTTATAGTCAGTTAAATTATAATGATAAGATAAATTTATTACTACCCCGAGTAGAAAAATAATTATACATCTTTTTTCATACCGGTGACGCTTCTGAGGAGGTCATATAACTTAAATTCAATTGTAATGAAATTGGAGAGGGGGAAAAACAGAGACTCGAAGATTAAAATAGACTAGTTTTAGAATACGCACGATAAATTCATCCATTTTAGCAATATCCTTGCATCATAAAAACATAAGTACTTATCGATCTGATGATGATACATAGTGAAAAGTACATATTTAGATGAATTCGTATGAGTAACAAAAAAATATAGCATGATTGGAGTTGTTGACCTAAAACTAAAGAATTATCATTTGGATGTTGAACGCATAAGGACATAAATCTAAGAAGAGTGTCAAAAATCTTTGGGGTAGGAATAAAAAACTGAGCAACTTTTTTCACCCTAAAAACCAAGGTAGGTAGGAAATTTAAAAATGAGCCCATCCTTCTCCTTATATGTGAAAAATTAAGTTACCAAATATAAAAATGGAATAAAATAAAAAATAGTATAGTGAATTTATGTTTATTCAAACGCTATAGATGAGTTTTAGTATGTGTGAGCTGGTCCAACTGATCTAAAAAGATTTCAGTTTGCGGACACAACAATTATTCCGTTGAAAAGAAGTATTTCTTTGAGAGTAATTATAATGAAATCTTTTGAATGTCAACTCCATTACCCTACTTAAAAAAGAATAGTGTATCATCCATGTTACAGGAGTAGAATTAAATAATGATAATAATCATATCTGTTGATACTCAAGAATCAATATCAGGTTTTGGTGGGGTTTATTTTTAACTTAACGACAAGATATGCTGTTGGCACTACATAGTTATAGTTTGAAACGGAGCTTTGGAGCAACGACAAAATTGTTCTTGTGTAATTTATAGGTCATGTTTTCAAGCTTTGGAAGCAGACACTAATGCTTGAATTACTCTTTGTATTAGGGTACGTTGTCTAATGAGATATGGCCTTTTAGACACTGTGTAGTATTAGGGTACGTTGTCTAATGAGATATGGCCTTTTAGACACTGTGTAAATATAGAATATTTTGCGTGCCTTTTTTTTTACTCCTTCCAGTTCATAATAAGTGACCAGTTTGCTTTTAACACGCCCATTAAGAAAATACTAAATTCTATACAAAATACCTATTATGACTAAACTACTCCTAATTAACTATTTAATGTGAGGAGTAAGAAAACTTTTTAGGGATATGCACATAAGGGTTACTCCCTCCGGTCCAAAATAAGTGATTTTTAGTTGTTTTCACATAGATTAAGAAATTCACCCTTTAACATTAATTATCAATGAAATTGACCATATTAACCTTTACTATCTCTTCATATAAACACTCTTAACATATACTCCAACACTATTTACTCCAAGGGCAATGTAGGAAAAAAATAATTAATTCATTCTTGAAATCTGAAAAAATCACTTATTTTGGATCACAAAAAAAAAGCCAAAAAATCACTTATTTTGGATCGGAGGGAGTAATAATTAACAATAAAAATTGAATTTTTTCTTAATTATATAAATTGATATTTATTTTGAACCAAAATAAAAAAGTAAACTGGTCACTTACTGTGAACTAGAGGGAGTACTATATAGCTATTGCACTCTTTAATTTGTCCAGATTTAACCTCAAAACATTGTTTAATACATGTGAATGCGTGATTCACTTGGAGAAAAAAGTTGATTATCTAAAGAAATAGATTAAGAAAAAAAACTCTTCAACTTCTAAATGATGGCTGTCCCTTTTTATTCTTTGTTTTATTATTGTATATTTTGTTTTACACGGTTGCAATTTTCCCTTGTGACCTTTATTCCTTATGCTATTTGGGATGGTTGTAACTTGTAACTATAAGACTGGAATCTGATAGTATAACTTCTCGACTTTTTAATTTTTTATATTCTAGTCATTTAAAAAAATCTTTTTATAATAAATGTGAATTAGTAACTTCATAAGCGAGATAACTAAACTGTTATAAACATGGTAAACTATATCAATCGTGTACGATGGTTTTATAATACTGTGTGATCGATGTATGTTATAGTTAATCTACTTTTTGGAACTCAATGTCTCTTCTCTTCAAAAAGAAGAGACAAGAATAACAAAAAGAAAGAAAACAAAAGGAGGACGGCAAGGATAATGTTATTCCATGACCTAACATCTAATTTTGGTTTAATTATATTGTAGGCATAGTGAATTTATCAATGCATGAATCATCCCCTTTAGTTCTTTATGACTCTATCAATGCATGAATCATTCATTCTACTTTTTTATGAGACTATACCAACGCATGAATCATACATCCCCTTACTAGTTCTTGTCTTCTTGACGACTACTTTCAGTCATGCAACAACAACAATAATATATTAAGTATAATTTTACTAGTGGAGTCTGAGAAAATAGGATGTACGTAACCTTACCTCTACTTTGTGTGAGATAGAGAAGTTGTTTCTGATAGACTTCCAGACTTAAGAAATAAAACGTTTTCAAAACAAGTATAAAAATACAAGATTAGAAAAATATATGCTAAAAATACTGAAGAAAGGAAAGTATTGACATGAATTATAGTAAAAACAACCAAAGTGAAAGAAAAAAATAGTAATAAAAACAAAGAATAACATAATAATAGATTAATACTACTAATAGTGATAAGGGGAAGAGGGAGCAAATAAGGTGCTTTAAATTAGAACCAAGCTCTCCCAAAGAAGAGAGAGAGTGTTCAACTGTCTACTAACTTTCTACCTTAATTATTGACCTTCATGCTCTCCTATCTAGGGTCAGCCATGCCCTCGATGAACTTTCAATTCCGCAAGGAATTTATAATAAAGCACCCAAGGGCGGCTCAAGAAAATTGGTGGTCTAAAGTCAATTTTTAATCTGGGGCCTTTCAGAAGAAAATAATAATAATTCATCTATATTTTTAATTGAAGTCTATCTTTCAAGCTTTTTAAGATGTAAAGTTGTTAATAGTTTCTTTTTATAAATAATTTAATCTCTCCTGAGATATTGTTGATCTTAGATAATAGAACCAGATTCAAAAAGTTGATAACTTGATATCGAAATTATTTTTGATATTCTAATATACTTGTTGAAACGCTTGAAACCTGAGAGGGAAAAGGGAAAAAAAAATGCGAATATAGTTTTATTCAACAGTACTCTTCAACTCTTGTTTTTTATAGAAAAAATAAAACTCTTTTCTTTCTATAGAGAACAATATAACTTTTAATTGGAGAAAGAAAATCACTCCCCCTAAACCCATGTTGCAAATATAAAACTTTTTATTATTTAAATTTTACGATTAACATAATTAGTGAAGTACATTTCTCACTAAAAAAGAGTACAAACTTTTAGAATCCATTTTTTGGTATCTTCAATAGTCCAAGTCTTATTTTCTATCTTTACCTTTTGTAAAATATTTTACTTTTTTATTTGAAAATACCCAATATATTTAGACCCTACCTCTAAAGATTGCTGTGAGAGGTATATGATCCAACTTACCTAATTAATTAGATATATTGGATTCGAGTCCCGTGGTTACACAAATTCTGTTAAAATGTGTTCTCATTTTTACTAAGCCTTACGCAGTACAATTCTAGATTAGTCGGGATCTCAATACAAATACGAGTAGAAAACAAAAGGAAAAATTTGGGGCCCCCAGAATTTGGAGGCCTAAAGCATTTACTTTAGTGGCTTGACCCTTGGGCCGCCCCTGAAAGAATTAAGAGCAAGGTGGGAAGTTTTTGGAGGGAATGATGTCGGGGGTCTATTTTGGAAACAGCCTCTCTACCCCAGGGTATGGGTAAGGTCTGCGTACACACTATCCTCCCCATACCCCATTAAGTGGGATTATACTGGATGGTTGTTGTTGTTGTTGTACAATATGAAGAAATAAAGAGAGAATATAGTTATACATGGTTATATGCATTTTATGCGTAAATGATAAATATATTAAAAATTCATCAGTTATTTTTAATTTAGGCAGTGAGCGAATTAACAACTATTTAGAGTAATGCCTTAACAAAAAAAACAATAAAAAAAAAAGAACAAGAATTATGGTCTTTTACAAGGCTAGCCGAGCTACGAAAGAAATTGCAATTAGAGGCAGCAAAGTGTCATGACCCAAAATCTAACTAGACGTGATGAAATCTAACCTAAACCCGCTAGGTAAGCCAATAACCAATTATCCAATCTAATGAGTTTTATTAAGAGAAGAAAAGATAATACAAATATTTTTATTCAATAATTTTCCAAAGACTGGTAGTACAAATCATGAGCTTCTAAGATTTAGATTTTTACAAAACTGAATCGAGATAATTCAATGTTTGTTTGAAATGTAATAAACATAATTGGAATCTAATGCTACCAAGGACAAGTGATAGACATAATTGGAATGCATGTACACAGCTCCTGCTATGCAGCAACATCAACAACTAATACATGCACGCAAGGTGCAAAAGTGTAGGTTGAGTACAAACGACCATATATACTCAATAAGTAACAACCCTAACCTTAGGTTGAAAGTAGTAACGAGCTGAGACAAACGTGAGAGTTCAACACCAATAGCCAACAACAGCTCATTACAATATAATAAAAGTGGTACAAAAAATAACTCAGAGATATAATACTTAGCTCGTTCACAGTTCCAAAAAATAGGCATGTTTTTCAAATAAAATAGTAAAACCCAAATCTTTTACCGAAAGCACCAAAATATGAGTAAGTTTGTAAAACCGTTTTCCAAAACTTTTCAACAACTAAATGTTTCATTATCAAATGGCATGGGAAAAGTACATCTCTATGCCTACATGTTACTGTGTAGGAGGAGTCATGAATGACGTGATACCGTACAACATGATGAAGATGCATCTCTATGCATGTATGACAAGCGCACGTCAAATGCAATACAACATAGTGAACAACCATATGCATACTCTCAGAGTATCAGTCCACTCAATGCTTCGAGTCACTCAATCCTCTCAATTACTCAGTCCTTACAGTCACTCAACCCTCACAGTCACTCAATCCTCCCAATCGCTCGCCACTCGCAGTCAATAGGTACCTGCGCCCACTGTGGATGTGCAGACTCCGGAGGAGCAATTCCAGCTCAAGTGTCAAGCCAATCATGGCATGAATCAAATAAATATGCCGCGACATGCATACCGAACCCATAAATATCCTCACAATCAATCCCTCGGTCTCGCTCAGTCATCAGTCTCTCTAGCTTACAAGAATCATGATAATCAGTCCAAACAATGATGATATAATATATAAATAATGGCAACGGAGATTGAGATATGATATGAAATAAATAGTTGTGGTTGAGTGCGTGATTTCAAATTAAGCGAATAATTCAACATGAGAACTCTGTGGTTCCCAACAGTACCAACATATAATCTAAGCATGATTTCTAACTTGACTTGCAACTCAATTCACATGGAGAATATAAGGATAAAAACAAGATTACTCAAATATGCAGTTTCATGGAATTAACTAAATCACAATTCACACGGTGCACGCCCACGCTAGTCACCTAGCATGTGCGGCACCTCAAGATCAATCCCATAGCACGTAATTCGGGGTTTCATACCCTCAGTATCAAATTTAGAAGTGTTACTTACCTCGAACAAGCCAAATCCGATATCGAGCAAGTCAAATGATGCTGCAATAATGCCATCCAGCGTGTACCGACCTCCTATAGCAAAGGTTGATACCTAATTTATTTTCAATAAATATCCTTTTAAAAAATTATATTCCATAGTTACCTTTTGATTTTTTATAGTCAAATATCTATTTATGATTACCTCCTACCCTTAAGCCATAAAATAAATATTGTATTATTTTTCTCTCTCATATCCCCTCAAATTTCTTCTATCTCCTACCCCATATCTATTTTCCCTCATACCGCCGCCCTCAGCCTCCCAATCTCATTCAGAGTCAAATTTCAATCTTGTTGGAGAAAGAGAAGAAGTCGTGATATTTCTCCCTCGGGTCTAATATTCTTATTTGCTAAAAGAGTACACAAAGTCGACACAGCCAAACAAAAGACAGTGAAATTGTCGCCATTTACAGACAATTGCTCTTGAAAAAGCAATGGAATAAGAAAATATTTTGACAGATATTTTCTCGTTGTAATGGAACTTGTATTTTCTGTTAATATATTTCAATGTATCTCCCTGTATTTCATTGTATTCATTGTCTTTTTTTTCATTGCATTTCAATGTATCCCGTTGTATTCTATGTATTTCATTATATTCACCGTCTCGCTATATTCCATGAATGTATTCATATGCTTTATTTAATTAATATAATTTATGTATTCAGATGTATTATATAATTTCTCTGAATATTGCTATATTTTTGAGGTGTTTTTCGGTTGAGAATCTTTTTTATAACTGAAAATACAAAATTTATGTATTATAATTGAGTTTGTTGAGTTATATTAGGAGTCTATTATGTTAATTGATTCGCTTTCTGTTTAAAAACAGTGTAATCCCCTATTTCATGTCGTGAATACAGTCGAATACAATAATTTGTCCAGCTTTAATCCCATGTTTTACGCCATGAATACAGTCGAATACACTCGAATACAAAAATCTGTTTAGCTGCAATCCCCAGTTTCACGCCTAGAAATGCTACTGTATTCATGAATATAATAGCTTAAATACATCGAATACACTCTAAAAAATCTGAAAACATAGCTACAGGAAGTAATATAGTAATGATAGCTACAACTAGCTAATAACCACTAAAACATAGTGGTTTCTGAAAGTTTCTCTTGAAGGATTAGTTACCTCCTATAGCAAAGGTTGATACCTAATTTATTTTAAATAAATATCCTTTTAAAATATTATATTCCATAGTTATCTTTTGATTTTTTATAGTCAAATATCCATTTATGGTTACCTCCTACCCTTAAGCCATAAAATAAACTTTGTATTATTTTTCTCTCTCATATCCCCTCAAATTTCTTCTATCTCCTACCCCACATCTATTCTCCCTCATACCGCCGCCCTCAACCTCCCAATCTCATTCATAGTCGAATTTCAATCTCGCTGGAGAAGGAAAAGAAGTCGTGATATTTCTCCCTCATGCCTAATATTCTTATTTGCTAAAAGAGTACACAAAGTCGACATAGCCAAACAAAAGACAGTGAAATTGTTGCCATTTACAAACAATTGCTCTTGAAAAAGCAATGGAAGAAGGAAAGATTTTGACAGATATTTTCTCGTTGTAATGGAACTTGTATTTTCTGTTAATATATTTCAATTTATCTCGTTGTATTTCATTGTATTCATTGTCTTTTTTTTCATTGTATTTCAATGTATCCCGATGTATTCTATGTATTTCATTATATTCACCGACTCGCTATATTTCATGAATGTATTCATATGTTTTATTTAATTAATATAATTTATGTATTCAGATGTATTATATAATTTCTCTGAAGATTGTTATGTTTGTGAGGTATTTTTCAGTTGAGAATCTTTTTTATAACTGAAAATACAAAATTTGTGTGTTATAATTGAGTTTGTTGAGTTATATTAGGAGTCTATTATGTTAATTGATTCACTTTCCGTTTAAAAACAGTGTAATCCCCCGTTTCACGCCGTGAATACAGTCGAATATAATAATCTGTCCAACTTTAATCCCATGTGTTCACGCCATGAATATAGTCGAATACACTCGAATACAGAAATCTGTCTAGCTGTAATATCCTGTTTCACGCCTAAAAATGCTACTGTATTCATGAATACAGTAGCTTAAATACATCGAATACACTCTAAAAAAATCTAACATAGCTATAAATAGTAATATAATAAATGATAATTACAACTAGTTAATAACCACTAAAACATAGTGGTTTCCCAAAGTTTGTCCACATTATTTCATTATTTGTGTAGAGAAGTTGAACTTCATAGAGTTTTAGTGGGATATGACTTTTGTATTTCTCGTCCAACTTAAAGTAAGGATTCCCTAATATAAGTCCACGATTCCATCATAATGGGTCCAGGGGACAAGACTAAGCGGCGCGCATAATGGGCCGAGGAATCCATCTCCTATATATTACAGCATTTGAACAAAACGCATTTTTTAAAATAATATCTTTCAATAATAAAATTTCAAGTAATTAAGTTGATTTACATATTGGATGTGTCAGTCTTACCTATATTATAAAATTTTGATGATTCATTTCATAAACAAAGGAATAGTACAGTGTTGAAGCAAAATGGATGAGAAATTTAAATAGAAGAGAATGTAAAGGTTCTAGGAGTATTTCTTTTTTCCTTTTTTTACGACAAAAGTACTTTGAATATATATATATATATATTGAAAATGGTTATATATTTTACTTGAAACCTTTTTATGTGATAAGAATGTGTCGCCAAAACTTAAATGTAAGTTTTATGGAGTGTTGATTCGACCGGTTATGCTGTATAGGGCTGAGTGTTGGCCAGTCAGAACTCCCACGTCCAGAAGATGAAAGTAGCAGAGATGAGAATGTTGAGATGGATGTGCGGGTGTACCAGGAGAGATAGGATTAAGAATAAAGCTATCCGGGATAGAGTAGGAGTAGCCTCCATGGAGGACAAGATGCGGAAGTCGAGGCTGAGATGATTCAGACATGTTAATAGAAGAAGCATTGATGCTCCTGTCAGGAAGTGCGAGAGGTTGGCCATGGAGAGTTTTAGAAGAGGTCGAGGTAGGCCTAAGAAGTACTGGGGAGAGGTGATTAGACAGGACATAGCGCTGCTTCAGCTCACTGAGGACATGATCCTTGATAGGAGGGTGTGGAGATTTAGCATTAAGGTAGAAGGTTAGTGGGTAGTTTTTAGTTGTTCCTCGATAGCCTTAGTAACATGCATGTCCTCTCATATTCTTAGATTTTTATCACGTTATGTGGTTTTGTTCGTCGCAGGTATTGTATTCTCGTTATTATTTGGTACTACTTAGCCTTTATCTCTCCCTTTTTTTCTTTTCGCTTCCTTTTTTCTCCTTTTTTGCTTTCCTTTTATTTTTCTAACTCTTCCTGAGCCGAGAGTCTATTGAAAACAACATCTCTACCTGCATTAGGTAGGGGTAAGGTCTGCGTACAGACTATCCTCCTTAGACCCCACCTGATAGGATCATGTCGGGGTTGTTGTTGTTGTGTTGAAACCTTTACAATCAAAAGTCCGATGGAGGCATTGTTTGAATATTCCGCTTGCGTACCTTCGCCACCTTCAAATCCGGGTCCATCGGCTGCAATTTGAACTTAAGACCTTCAAATTGTTACCTTTTTGTTTGAATTTAAACTCAAATGAAATGGTGTGTTCACCAATACTAAGAAGCAGAGGTAGAGTGAAGACAGATGAGAAATTCGGTCATGCAATGAACTTATGAAAGGTTCAACTTTGTGGTTATGGGGAGATCAGTACAAAACGAACGAAAAACCTAATGATGAACTTTTAGACTCTTAGGAGTAGAAAAGGAAGGTAGGGTTGCTACGATGAGTAACCTTCACTTCCAACTAAGAGGTTGTGAGTTCGAGTCACCCAAAGAGCAAGGTGAAGACTTCTTGAAGGAAAGGATACCGAGGGTCTATTTGGAAACAACCTCTCTACTCCAAGGTAGGGGTAAGGTCTGTGTACACACTACTCTCCTCATACCTCAGTAGTGAAATTATACTGGATTGTTGTTGTTGTAGGAGTAGAAAAGGACTTAGAGCCACTAACAATTATAGGTGGCAAATCCAGAATGCTTTTTTTGAAGATAAAAAGTTCATTTACTTTTCTCAAATAACATTTCCAGCTTGGTGGCCATATCTATACCCGTATCTCTACACCCTAATTTATTACTATATCGTACGGTACCTTTTTCCTAAAAGAATTTTTTGAACGTCCCAAAAACTTTAACATTATTATTATTATTATTATTATTATTATTATTATTATTATTATTATTATTATTGTTGTTGTTGTTGTGGTTGTTGTTGTTGTTGTTGTTTTACTATAAAAACACTATTCTTTTCTAAATAGTATCTTATATACTATATGAAATGTTTAAAATTTAATATATTTAGTAAAATTTTCATGTTATATATAACATAAAAATTTTACTAAATATATTAAATATTTTTTTACTAAATATATTAAATATTAAACATTTCATACATAAAGTTTAAATTCTAAATCTGTTTTTGCATATAATATGAGACAATCGCAGTATATACAGTGGCGAAATCAAAGAATTCAATAAGAATATTCAAAATTTAAACACTTTTTGCTAGGGGGTTATACAAGGGTGTTCAAAGTTTATATTTTAATCAATAACATGTAATATTTTTACCCTATATACAATATAATTTTAGGACGGATGATGTTTAGTTGACCACCCGAGTATATATATGTATTTATAGCTGGTGAAAATAGCAATATGGGATTTGTGCTAGCTTCTTCAAGTGCTTGATTATTCCTATTATTGTTGGAGTCATAACAATTTCACAATGATGATAAATTGGAAAATTAAAATTCCACTTTTTTAAGTTAATGGGTATCCATCAATCAACAATAATACATAAATAAATGATTGATAGATATTTTTTTTAATACCAAATTGGTAGTAGTGTTATTCTTTCTTGTTTTCAGTAATATTCTTAGCTGTAGGTTGCTTTATTTAAGGCCGTGCCAACAGGTATAGATTCTCTTTAAATGCTGCAATTCTATAGCTCTCTGCTTCTCGACTTGAGGGGGAAAAATGGACGGATAAATTTTTGTGCTCTGTTTTGATTCTTTCTCTTTTCCTCTGTTCAAAAGATTGCTTGCTTTTTCCTTTGCCTTTTGCCACTCCTTTTCATGGATGCCCTATATTTTTTTATCAGTTTCTAGGCACAATGTGTAGCTGGTTCACACATACTTAAGTTTTTTTCTATTTTCTGCATATTCACATGCCTTATTCTATTTTGGACCTACTCTTTTGGGTATAAATAGGGATTGCTGGTTTGGCTTGTCTTCATTGCAGTACCATTTCTCAGTTCAGTGGTGTAGCTGGTCTTTGAGGGTGTGTACTAAAGTTGCATTTCATCTCTGAAGGAGGATATCATGAGTTATTTAAACCCTTCAACTGGCTCTGGTTAGTTGCAATGTACAAGCTTTTCATTTCTTTTAGATTCTATATATCCATCTAGTTTAGCATTGAGGGTGGTTCCCTCGTTCTTTGAAAATGTTATAATTAGTTTATGTCCTTATTAAAATGTTATAAATGGAGCGACATGGACAATGAGGATTCATATAGCCGACCCCAATTTGTTGTTGTTGTTGTGGTAGCTAGTAGTAATTGTTGTTATAGCTTATGTCCTTGTTAAAATGCTATAAATGGAGCGACATGGGCAGTGAGGATTCATGTAGCCGACCCCACTTTGTTTTTGTAGTAGTAGCTAGTAGTAACTGTTGTTGTAGCTTATGTCCTTATGGCAATTGATTCAGTAAAGCCAATTTGACATTGCAATAGCCACAATCAATTTGGGAACATTTCTTTTTCTCCCTTCTCTAATATTAATCTTTACTTGAGCTATTTGTTTCTTCAAGCATTTGCTAGTGGAGTAATAACTTAGTGAAACAATATTACAGGAAGTAGAACTTCTAGAATGACATTTGAGTTTGGGAGGACATATGTAGTGAGGCCCAAAGGAAAACACCAGGCTACGATAGTCTGGCTGCATGGCCTCGGTGATAATGGCTCCAGGTAAATTCCATTTTCCTTTTAATCCAGAACTCTACAGTTAAGATTTGGTGAATTGTTAATATCTTGTGCTTAGATATGCCAGCTTTTGTTTCTGTAATTTGACATAAATGCAGTTTTACAAAGTAACATTGATAAGCCTTAAGTGATCAGAATACACATAATCCGACCGAGTTATTGTTGCAACCTTTGTGCTTTCCTGATTCTCCAAATTTTTAGCGTCACTTTAAGCAATTATGAATTTATAATCATAAATCACACAGACTTTGTGGGCGAGATACATTATTCTGTTAGTATGGAGAAAAAGAAAGATTTTTGCATACTATTGTCTTAGAATCGAGTTGCCCGTATCAAGTCTTTGATATACTCTATAAGGGAGGATGTTATTTTTTTTTTTTTTCTTTCTCCTTCCTGGAATGAGACTCAACAGTGACTGGATAAATAAGGTGTTCATGCTCCTTTACTTTTTTGGGGCAACTACTTCATTAACTTGGTTATATGTGGTGGATATTCAAAATGTTAAGTAAGAAAGTTTAATCAATTGTTCTTATCCTGAAAATCAGCGAGGCAAATGGAACATATATATCGAAGCTTCTTCATTGATGCTGGCCTGTTCATGTCTCTCTTATTTCATATGTTTGTTATTTCACCCTGAGATATTCTGAACGCATTAGCTGATTGCCTTTTTCTTTCTGCAGTTGGTCCCAACTTTTGGAAAGCCTGCCCCTTCCTAATGTAAGCAGTGAGCTCATAACCCCTTAAATTTTGTGCTTCATCCTAAATCATTGTTTCTGAAATTTAAAAACTTTGCAGATCAAATGGATATGTCCAACAGCGCCAACTCGTCCTGTAGCTATACTTGGTGGATTTCCTTGCACTGCATGTAAGAATGAACCCCAAATGTATCAACATGTTAACTTTCATAACTGTCATTAAAGGACCATTGTATGTTATTCCAGGGTTTGATGTGGGTGAACTTTCTGATGACGGTCCTGATGATCTTGAAGGCTTGGATGCTTCAGTTGCACATATCGCGAACCTACTATCAACTGAACCTGTTGATGGTAATTAAGTTCTATATTATCCTTCATTATCAGCTTAGTTTTCTCTCGCTAAGCTTAATTCTTTTCTAAGGTCTGGAGTGTCAGGGTTGCTTTGCAAGAATTTCTTAGATGTTTTACAGGTATTAGAATGAAATGGGCTAGATAGAGTGCAATAGATATGGGGACTAACCCCAACTAGATTTGGATTTATGCCTAGTTGATTGGTTTTTCTTAAGCCTTGTTTTCTTAGGTCTGTGTTATACATTTGATTAAAAATTTAAAACCGTTTGGTCCAGTTAAACTTGGAATTGGAGGCTTCAGCATGGGTGCAGCCACTGCACTCTACTCGGCAACTTGCTTTGCACAAGGAAAATATGGAAATGGAAACCCTTATCCGGTCATCTTAAAGGCGATCATAGGTCTAAGCGGGTGGCTTCCAGGTTCAAGGTGTGATTGCATATCATATCCGAGAAATAATATTAAATACAATCTGCATTAGATTTTTGGACAAGTTATGTTTATGAATTGTGCAAGATATTAGTCTTACAAATTAGCTCCCTAGTTGTCTAAAGCTTCTGTTATGAAAAGCTATAAAAAGGCAGGTACCGAAAAAGTTAAAAACAGATTACTTATATGGTTATTTTTGAGTATTATTAGTCTATTCTACTTCTTAGACAACAAACATACGTAGGAGTTAACGCCTAGAATTGTGCAGGAATGTGAGGAACAAGATTGAAGGATCACTTGAAGCTGCAAGACGTGCTGCATCTTTACCTATTCTACTCTGTCATGGAATGTGTATGTACCTTGCAAAATTTGTTTTATGACCTTTTAGCTATTTCAGCACATAGTGCATCCGTCTTGAGTCCTCAAGGGTCCTTACCTCTGATCTGAAATACAGATTTGTCAAAATGTACCTCGACCTTTTTATTACTCCACAACCACACAATAACAACAACAAACTCGGTGTAGTCCCACGAGTGGGGTCTGGAGAGGGTAGAGTGTACACAAACCTTACCCCTGCCTTTAAAAAGGCAGAGAGGTTGTTTCCGGTAGACCCTTGGCTCAGGGAGGAAACCACACATGAACAAAAATTATGAAGAGAGCTTCTAGATTGCTATTATATGGGAGTATATTGCATTGAAGAATATAACAAAATTCTTGAGCAGAAAACCAGACTAGTATGATTAAACTTATTTTTCCAATTCTTAGTTCATTCTGCTTATTTACCTACGCGGTACTAAATTGCTCCTTGAAATTCTCTTATGAATTATCTTGACCTTGTTCCAAGGAGGGGCTCTTGTGTTTACTGCGCACAAACTCTAGACTATTAGTAACGTAGTGCAGTTTGCACGATCTGCATAACCATTAAGACCCTTCTGTTTGTTATTTATAGGCGATGAAGTAGTTCCTTACGTATATGGAGAGAGGTCTACTCATGTCTTGAGCTCAGCTGGATACAGGAATCTTGCATTCAAAAAATATGATGGGTATCCTTCATTTTCCTTTTTCTTTCTTTGCAAAACTGTAGTACTCATGGTTTAAGGGAAGTATTGTTTTCTTAAATTACCATCTTTTTCTGCAGGCTTGGTCATTACACAGTGCCAAAGGAAATGGATGAGGTCTGTAATTGGTTAAGTGCAAGACTTGAACTTGAGGGTTGCCGATGATAAACTAAGTCAAGAGTTTCATGATTGAAGTAGTGAATGAGTGAGGGCAAATGCATGAAGAAGCAATAATATGGGAATGCACACAGTTTTTATGTAGTTAATTATGCGTATGGTGAATTCTAGGACCTTAGACTTCCAGTTTTGACTCGATAATGTGCTGCAAAATAAAGTTTTTGATGTGTTTCTCTTTTCATCACTTGTAGACACCACCTGGATATTCTTTTTTTCCAATTCCTCTCATAATTTTGGAGTCATTGTACCATGATGTATCAATATTAATGGATATTATGCCTATTGTGTATGCTCTCTCTCTCTGTCTCTCTCTCTCTCTCACACGCACACGCGCGCGCGCAACAACAACAACAAACCCAGTGTATCCCACAAATAGGGAGTCTAAGGTGGGTATTATGTGCGCAGTCAGTGGCGAAGCCACATGGTTAGAAGGGTCGTCGAAAAATTATACTGTATAGAGGTAAAATATTATGTTTTAGAGGTATATAACACATATTGAACACCCTTTGTCGAAATGTTTTTTCACTTCTTTTAAATTTGAACACCCTTGGGGAAATTTCTAGCTTCGCCACTGTGCGCAGTCTTAACCTTATGCAAGTAGAGAGGCTGTTTCTGGTAGATCCTCAGCTCCAAGCAAGCATGTCCGAACTGTATAGACACACACACATGTTTAGCTAAAAGCTTCATCTATTTCCAGCTAACTAATGATTTTCTAAATCCCAGTAGTCTCATCCACAATTCTCAAGCCATTCTCTCTGATAAACTAAAGCAATTTCTTCGTCCATTTCTACTGAGTTTGCAAAGTTTGGTGTAAGCTCCAACTTTTGGCTCACAGGCCAGAGTTTTCCTGGTAAACATAGTGCAGAATTTTATTAGAAATTAGATGGCTCAAATTATTACAAGGCAGCTGATTTTCTACTAAGAGTTGTTGGGTGGAGCTTGTGGACTACAGGAAGAGCCAACCAATATTTTAGGATTCTTTTTGCCAACATAAGGCTAGCAGAAAAATCAACTTCTGTAAGTAACTCCTGTATTGTCATACTTGGCGCCCGCATATGTCAACGGTGTATCTCACATGCAAGTTATAGAGACTAGGAATACTTTCAAGCAAAAAACATTGAACTGGAACAATTTAAACAAGTAGAGACAATTCATCGTTTCCACAAAAATATGACAAATGGAATCAAGTGCTTATTTTATTACAGCTCGCAAGCCTAAAGACTATCAAACTTAGTGCTTGAAGTATTACAACAGTTCAAACATTGGTAGAACTATTCTATTCTCTGCAATAATATATCTCATTCTGCTTTCCCCTGGTTGGCTGCGATAGTTTTCAGCTTTTCCTTGAGTTCACCACTCTGCATGAAAAAAATTGTTGAGCATGTTTCTTTTACCCGGCCTAACTAGATTCACATAAACAAGTGAAATTACCTGGTGCATATTCAGGATGATATCCGATCCACCAATAAACTCCCCGTTGATGAATATTTGTGGAAATGTGGGCCAGTGGCTGCAATATATACAGAGATTATGAGTCCTTGAGCAAGCATCTAGATACATTGCACCTTCTGAAGTGAAACAACTTGTCTTAATGCAACTACTTTGGATTAAATACAGAGCTCACAATTTATTAATCTCACAATCACTGCATAAACAATACCCTGCAACATTACTAGTTTAAAATTGATTTACCAGATACATCTCCTTAAGATAGAGGCTAGATATTCCTACTTTAAATTCAAGTCCTGAAATACATGCATCACTCTGACCAACTAAGAACAGTAAGAACCTAGAAGAAGTCAGAACTCAGAAGAAGAGAACTGATGATCGCAGCTGATTATCATAAGTTCAAAGAGCTCCATTTACAACTTAATTTGTTTTTGTCATTATGCAAGTAGTTACCAAATGCAAGTAGACAACGATATGAATTGCCTCAACCCCAAATCCTCCCTCAAAAGATCATCTGACTTTATGGACAAACCAGTAATCTCATTTCCAAAGTTTACTACGATATAACATGGTAGCTGATATCCCAGCTCAGCACAGATCTCACAAGGATGTGCTTAATGTTAAACGATATTACATAGATCACAGTAGAGGGAGAAAGATAGCCACCTAACATCTAGATGTTGGTATCCATCCCTTGAAAAAATTGCAATTACAAATCCATTAATAAACAAAATTTCACAACCGTAGACCATTTAGCGTCAAAAATACCTGAAGGCTTTTACAGCATTCTTAAGCTCGGGATCTTCTAAGATATTTCTGGCACTTATAGGAACGCCTGCAAAGACCACATCAATTGGTAAGAAGATGAATACTATTTAAGGCATGGACCTCTACCATAAACCTATGCCTTGCAAGTCAAAAAGATGCAAAAATCAATAAGAAGAGACAATAAAGCCAGAAGAGAAATTCCCCTTCAGAGACTACTTGGACTTACTATATTCTTTCAGCACTCTGACAGCCAATGAGCTGAATCCACATCTAGGAAGCTCTGGCACACCTTTCATGTATATCATCACAGGATTTTCCTTGACATCCTACAGTAGAAGGATGACAGAATAGCTAAATCTAAAAACTTAAAAGAACAGCTTATAAGCCAAAGGGGTAACACCATATCTATATTCAAAGATTGAATACAACAGTGCTTTTACTTGCCACCCAAGCAGAAAATGTACCGATAGTGACAAAAAATACCTGCTCAACAATGTTCTCCAGGGAAAGACCTGAACTCTCAAGCTTACTAGTGGGTCTAAAATCTTCATGAGTGTCAGGATCACTAGGCACAGTAGTTGAATACCACACTTCCCCCTGATTAATAGATCTGGATGTCTATTACACAAATGGAACAGCTGTTAAGAACAATACTTTTAAAACAGATATATAAGAAACAACAACAACAACAACAACAACCCAGTATAATCCCACTAGTGGGGTATGGGGAGGGTAGTGTGTACGCAGACCTTACCCCTACCATGGGTAGAGGCTGTTTCCAAATAAACCCTCAGCATCCTTCCCACCAAGAACTCCACACCTTGCTCTTAGGGTGACTCGAACTCACAACCTCTTGGTTGGAAGTGGGGGTTGCTTACCAAGAGCAATCCCTCTTGGTAAGAAAGAGACTGAAAAATCCACTTTTGTCTTATCCCGTCTACGGGCTAAACTCTTTAGTATCAAACTTGAGCATATGCCCCAAATTTCATGAGTAGATGCCAAATGGCGACATATGGTAGATGGGATTCAAGCAAATGTTTTTTTTTCCTGATGATAAGGGATTCTAGCAAAGCTCATAGTTTATAATAGAAACTTTACAGATGCAACATGCATCTCAGATTGTATTTAGCTTGTAAGAATAAACTATAGTGTCTATCGAGCACAGAGCAATGGGGTGCACAAAGTTCAGACGAAAGAAAAAAGGTAAGGAACTCTTCATATTAAGCTCAATTTTTTATTTTGCATGTCGGACAAACCAGTAGAAAAAAGGCATTTGTTGACACATTCTTAACAATAAGCACAAGCAGGAAGATAGTAGTATCATTCTCACAATAGCAGACGAACGAGCAAGTGGATTGGCTGCAAAACGCTTCAACAGCATTTGAGATAATGATCTTGCCATAATTTCAGAACCAAAGTTTGCTCAAACTCTTTCAGCTGCAGTAAGTGAAATAAGAAAAATCACAAATCAGTTCTTAGTGCTTCACACTCTCAGGGGTGGTTTGGTAGGATGTATAAGAATAATGCGGAATAAGGTGTATTAGTAATGCATGTATTAGTAATGCAAGCATTAGTTGTGCATATATTATTTCTTATCTACTGTTTGGTGTGGTGTATTAAAATTATAATGCATTGCATAATTTTTAAGAAAAATAGTTGTTTACAAAAATGTCCTCCATATTCTCTAGCTTTAAATGACTTTAAGGACAATTTTGTCTTTAAACATACTAATGCATGCATTAATAGCCTTGGTATTACTAATGCCATGGTTTTCTATGCATTACTAATGTATAGGATAATACCAAGTATGGGATTAGTTATACACATGTTGAAAAAATGTGCCAAGCAAGATATTAGTAATGCATAGAGCTAATGCTTGCATTATTTTTTCTAATACCTCCTACCAAACGACCCCTCAGTAACCTAGTGAAAAACCTGAACTACAACGCATACTACAGCCTTACGAGACCAATGAAGCTAAACTATCCAAAAAAAAATTCAGCTAGACACTAATTTAAAATAGTACTAGCATGAATAAGTTCCACAGGATTGACGCATTTTTGTATTTGCAAAGACTAATATAAAAATGGAGTTATCAAAGACATCCCATCTCTAGGGCCCAAGAACTCATATTAAAGCATAACAAGAAGTTCAATATAATATCTGATCCGAGATTTTTAATCTAGAAATATGTTTCTATTTCAAATTTCGGTAGAGATACAATACTATATCAACGCCAAATTCGTAGAGGCAATTCGTCGAACACCTATAAGCAGAGGAAAGTGAACCAAATTCACATACCCATTTCAGCAAACAATAAAAAGGTTGCATTTTGATTTTTTCAGCCAATAAACCCATCCACAGTTCAGAAAGAATCTAAGCGAGCATTCAAAATTGAACAATTAATTGGAAAAAAAAAATGAATCAATCGTTACTGAACACCGGCGCCTTTAGAAATCTGACAAGGAAATGATAAGAAAATAGAGAAGCGCGAATACGAATAGAGGGGGGTAATTACCAGTCAAAGAAGAGAAGATTACAGTGCTTTGGGGTTAGGCTTCGTAAATTTTGTACCTCTGAACCCTTCTTCAGGCGAAAAATTATTTTGTTACCAATTCTGCCCTTGAAGTGTTACACTTATCCACTCTCTCTCTTTTTTAAAAAAATAAATAAATAAATAAATTTAATGAAGTGTTCGTATATTTATAATTTTAAGAAGGAAAAGTAAGGAGGAGAAAAACACGGTAAATACAAAACAAATCCTTTGACTTCTTTATGCCATGGAAAAATATTCTCTAGTTTAAAATACTGGGTATTTAATTAACCCACGTCTTATACTATAGTTAGTATTTGAGTAGGTTAAATAAATAACACCATTAAAATTCTTATAGTACATGTGACAACTATCTAAAGTCCTAATTAAAAAATTGGACAAAACTTTACTCGAGGTGATCTCACCCCCTTGTTTATAAGTTACAATGTGATATTCTGCAAAATTTGACATGCTACAAAATATGTACTCTATTTCATTGTTCTCTTTTGTTTTTTTTTTTGTTTTTTTATGCGAGTTAGTTCAGAAGTTGATGGTTACAAGCGCTTTTATGGAATGACTTTAAATATCTTTGTGGTGCAAGTATTTCATCTCTCCGGTTCACAATAAGTGATCAATTGGTCACTTATTGTGGACCGAAGGGAGTAATCAAGAGGAATTAATTTTGTTTTTCCAAAATTTGTCTTTATTTACATATCCCAATGTGTCAAGTTAACGATATGCAAATTTTATTTTTGGATAATTTAGTTAAAATACCTAAAAAAAAATTAGGAGTTAGGGGACCGGAGAGAGAAATAACTAGTGAATCTAAACGTGACACGTTTTGCTCTCAGAAAGGACTTGAGGAAAACATTAACGAGTTTTGCTAACATAAAAAATTATGTGAAGAGTTTTAACTGGTCTAAGTTAAGAGCCTGACGTTGCAAACGTGCACAAGTTAATACTGTCAATCAGTATTTAAGCCTCTCTCTTTATTTCAATTTTATCTGGAGAAGACACTTCGTTTTTTCTTTTAATCTGGAGAAAACACTTCATATTTCATAAATTCAGCTAGTAAACAGAACTGATAATAATTTCGTGGGTAGACTATTCGTGTTCTTTAAAGCAGCAAAGTCAGAGGGAAAAGAAATGAAGAAAATGAACGACAATGTTCAGTAGAAAATACAACTAACAGAATTGAGTGGAAATTCCTTCATTCAGTAACGAAGATAAACCAGAAAACCGAAGAACTTCAACCTGGGACGCAAAGCTATGCAGTACAATTAGAAACAAGCATTGATTCATTAGTTTAATGCCTGAAGAAGAAGGAGCTAGGCATATGCCTCGATGACCTATTTGTGTCTCTTGTAGTTGCTGGTCTTTCCTCCTGATTATCTGACGAAGTTGACCTCCAATCTCTCCTGTTTTCGGATCTAGCACTAGTCCGTGATCGAGTAGGGCTCCTCCCACCATCAAACTCAGAAAACTCATCCACTGTCAAAGGCAAAAATGGAAAGTCATTCAGGAAAGAAAAGGGGAGCTCAAATTCAAGATCCAGTAACAAGTTGCCATCTTCACTCAATCCATCTTCGGCCTCGGAGTACCCATCTAGGAGATCAAATAAACCACCATCAAGAGGCAGCTCAGTTAGGAGGTCATCTCCAGCAAAGTCATCACCAAATGGCGTCTGATATGCACTGAGAGTATCCCCAAAGTCTCTTTGAAGCTCCAACCTTCTCCAATCATACTGTCGTTGAGGGTCAGCCTTGGCGGGCCTGTCAGAGGGATGCTGAAGCCTTGCATGCTTTCTTAGCTCACCATAATTGCCATTGAAATTGCACGTCTCCAAGGAACAACTCCTCTGTTTGGAATTCATGAATTTACGAGCTGCCTCTACAACAATCCATCCTTTAATCTGTCCCCGGCAAAGTGGGCAGACAAGCTCTGGTTGCTGTCCCCCAGTAAACCAGGTTGTTCTTGACAAAGGTTGTCCCTGACTTGCCCTGTGGAATATCGTCCCTGATATAGTACTTCCCTCTTGTTGAGCTTCTGATTGTGTTCCAGATGATAATTTACAAAATTGATCTAGACAATTAGAATGACGGTAACTTGTGTCACACATGTAAGGCAGACAACCCTTATCCCGTGATGAACAAAGTAGAAGGACACAATTGTGCGGATGCTCCATACAAATAGGGCACCTAGCTTCTTCCCATTCTCTTTCATTCCCTACTGGTGGCAAGGAACTCTTTAACTCTTGCTCAGTATTCTTTGAGCTACAAGCATAAGGAGATGCCCTTGCCCCGTTGAAGGATGAGGAATTCACCCTTCTATCTTTCGGCATGCTGAGCTGTTGGAAGTCACTAGATTTCTACTTCTATGCTCCAATACTGCTTCAAAAATGGGCAGAAGAAAAATAAGATAACGACCACCCATAGCTAACCATCAATGCACATGTGAAACACCATCACTTCTATAATTATAGAGTGACAGTATCTGTCTGCTGTTCACGGAGAGGGAGGAGCATGGCACTGATGTAGAGGAAAAACAAGCAAACAATGTACTCCCATTTAAGCATTCCCATTTCTCATCTTACAAATAATTTTTTGAAAAGAATTACAACAACAACAACATACCCAGTATATTCCCACAAGTGGGGTCTGGGAGGGTAATGTGTACACAGACCTTACCCCTACCTTGCCAGATAAAGAGGTTGTTGCCGAGAGACCCTCGGCTCAGGTGGATGTGAAAGTTAATTAAAAAGCAACTCAACTCTAGATGTCAGATCAATGCACTAAGCCTTGACAATGGAATATCATTTTTTTTATAAGGTACAACGGAATATCATATTTAAATCTTTAGTTCACAAATAAAGGTTCCTCATCTATTGAAGTGTTCTTCACCCTTTCCCTTGAGGTTAATCAAGTTACCTCCCATTTATTACTACCACATGGTTAATTATACAGCACCATATCAATAAAACCACTAAGGACTAAGAAATGAATCATATAGATGCATAAACCCCTAAAATTCCCAAAGCTAGGCCATTAGCAAAGAACTTCTGTGATCCAGCATTAGCTATTAAGTATAACTTATCTGTGTATCCATGCATGCTTCCAAATTCCATAGACTGTCTCTTTAGGCTATTTTATACTATATAAGCCTGGAATAGGAGGGATGCAGTAAGTTGCCAATATAAAACATGTTTAGTAATGATTAATCCTCTGAACCAGGTAGACCACATCAACTGTTAAACTGGGAGACATTCTTCAGACACAGTCAGTTAAAACTTTAAAACTTCTCCTCAGAAATCACCGGTTACCAAAATGAACATTCTAACTGAAAGAAAGCAAAAAGTCTTTGTTGGACTAGGGAGAAAAAGAAACAATTGAATTGATGCTCCCAACAGGGTTCCCTACTGGTCAAATAGTTGGAGACCAAGGTTCCAATCCTAACAGAGAGGACAGTCTAAGATCCTGTACGAAATTACACGGTACCTCAGCTGATGGAAGATAGCATACACCTAATAGCATAACAATTTAATCGAATGAAATTTAATAAATGGCTCTGTTAAAATCATCATTAAATCAAAAAGATCAGCAATCAGCATCGTCTAACTTGGGATAATATCTATAGTTCTTTCCATTTTTGTCCCTAATTATGATTTACACTAGAATCAAAACAGCAGAAACTAAAAAAACCTGAATTTCTCGAACCGATAAGGTTCATTCAGAAAAAAACGTACACTTATTTGATGAAAATAACCTTTGCTTTGTCGACTTTGCAAAGGCCGGTTTGAAAGCAAGAGATCTTTGACGGAGCTGAGTTAGATCTCAATTGACGGAATAAAGGCGGCCAAAATCAACGCCAGCTGGTCGACGGAGAGGAACCACCGGAAAATGATATTTTTACCAAACTATGCTCACCCTGATTAATCCATTTGAGAATAATTATATAATTAAACAATGATTTACAAATTAAAGCTCAAAGATGGATATGAAAATCAAAATTTCAATTAAGAAGACGAACCTGCAACTAGGTTTACTAGGTCAAGCCTGAACTGTCACCAGGTGGAGCTTACAAAAATTTCCAGAGCCAAATTTGAGGAATCGTCAAATTAGATACCGAATTTTATGTGGAGTAGGAAAGTTCCAAAGGACCAAATTGTCCTAAAATTGGTCTTAATTCATGACCTTGAAATTTAACGAGGCGCCACCGCGGGCAACCGGCAGAACCCAGGAAGTGGGACTGTAGGCAAGAATTGCATTGGCGGAAAATCATTTTAATATAATTGCGCTCCGGTCCATAATAATTGTTCAATTTACTTTGGACACATCTATTAATAAAATATTAAATTCTAAACGAAAATAGTTAATGTGACTAAACTAACCTTCATTAAATGTTGTATTATAGTTATAGTAGCACTTAACCACTTACTTCTCTTCTGAGATGTGAAAGATAAATGACTTTTTAGGAATACGTATAGTGTGTATCATGGGAATAAATATGATGACAGAATGATTTTTTTTTCAATTTACATACTTTAATAATGTATAGCAAATAACTTTTTCTTATTTTCTGCCTTATTAATGACATTTTCTTGAACAATTAAATATAAGTATCTTTCAAATGAGTTTGATAGTTATGAACTTTTTTAAACTATCAATATATAAAAGTTGATGGCTATGGGTGAAAATATTTTCTCGAAAAATAAAAGATTTTTTTATTTATTTATGTTGTTTGGTTAGGTAGTAAAAAATATTTTAAAAAATATATAATTTAGGCAGAAAATATGAAAGACGAAATGTGCAAGAACAGGAGAGGGTGGTAGGTCAGAGTCTACTAAGGAAGATTGAAAAATAATTTTGGAAAATACTTATCTTTCTTTTCGTAGCGAAGTTGTTTTCCTCCAAGGTCATGAGAAAAATATTTTTCAAAATATTTAAACTAACCAAATATTAAAAAAATAAAAATATTCAAAAAAATATTTCCTTCGTACCAAACAAACACTATGTCTCTTCTTTTTTCTTTTGGGAAAATTATATATGATCGAACATCCAAATTAGTTAATTTACATGTCACAAGTGGAAAAGTAAAATACGAGTCAATACTCAATATTACATTTGTCTCATATTATGTGTCGTATTTCTCTTTTACACGCTCCTTAAGAAATATTAATTAGGAAACAGATTAGATTATTCTACCCTTATTTATGTCTTAAAATATAACCTTTCTTCATTGAATAATTATTTTATTTATGTGTTATCTCCATCTTCAAGAACAATTATTACTAAGGTTAAAAAAAGAAAAAAATAATCAATTTTGTCTTGAACTTTTAAAAGAACAAATAATTTGATACAACTATTTTTAGTAATCAGGCAGGGGCAGAGCTCGAGTCTCCCACTTCCAACCGAGAGGTTGTGAGTTCGAGTCTCCCCAAGAGCAAGGTGAGATGTTCTTGGAGGGAAGGATGCCGGGGGTCTATTTGGAAACAGTCTCTCTACCCTAGGGTAGGGTAAGGTCTGCGTACACACTACCCTCCCCAGACCCCACTAAGTGGGATTATATTGGGTTGTTGTTGTTGTTGTTGTTGTTGTAGGCAGGGGCAGAGCTAGAGTGTAGCTACTAGGTTCGGCCGAACCCAGTAGCTTTGGTTCGAACCCTGTATTTATCTTAAAAATTCATTGAATATGTATAAATTATTAATTTAGAACCCAGTAGTTTAAAATGATTAGAATTATAAACCTATAAACTTGAAATTCTGGTTCCGCCTTTGTAATCAGGGCTATTAATACGAGACAGAGGGAATGGCAATCAGTTTGACGTTGGGATGTGATCTAGGAAAGAATTCGCCGCATTTAATTTTACGAGTAATGGAATTTCAACATGTTTAATTTAAACTGCGCCTAACTTGCTACTTCAAAAACTACGTAAAAAATGTAAATATTCTTCATTTTATTTTATTTTTAATATTTAAAAGACAATATAAAATCATTATAAACACGTAATGAATGAATAAAATAGGTCAAATTTCAATTATTACAATGCCAGCTAGTAGTTTCTATCCCTTTTTTAAGTCTATAAACCATATAGAATAAGCATGTAAAGAATAAGAGCTTTTGTTTAAAAGTGTTTTATTAAAAAATTACTTTTGTAAAATAACAGTTGTATTTGGTCAATTCATTTGAGTAATAACATAGCATATCTAATTTCACCTAGCCTACTACTATTTATTATTTTTCTATTTGCCCAATTCTTTCCTCCCCTGCCCTTATCCCAGGGTCCCATACGTAATTTGCTAATTTTTCCAATGTGCCTGTCATGAGAATATTTTCATTCATAACAGCTTTTGCAAATTTATTGTGTTTTGCCAATTTCCAAAAAGTACGAGTATTAAGTATCAAATTATGAAAAAGGTTAGTAAATATTTAGACAATTAGTATTATTTTAAAAAAAATGAATTTAAATATTTCTGATAAAAATTTAATTGATTTACTTATCCGTTTTTACAAATGGAGGAAGACAACTTATATTTACATGACAATCAACACACGGCTCCTTTATCCCCTTTTACCTTTCATGATAAATTAGCTAAACTCATAAAAAACAACAACAACAACAACAACAACAACAACAACAACAACAACCCAGTATAATCCCACAAGTGGGGTCTGGGGAGGGTAATATGTACGCAGACCTTACCCCTACCCCGAAGGGTAGAGAGGCTGTTTCCAGGAGACCCTCGGCTCAAAAAAGCAACAGGAGCCGATATATTAGTACCATAAAAATGCATAATAAAATAACAGCAATATAAGAGATATGAAATACAGAATACGAAATACGAAATAGATGGCTGGTATAGTAAAACTAGCAGGTAAAGCCCTGCATCAATAGACGACCAATGACATTCTTAGTCTAACTCCTAACTGGCTAGTCTCACTCTATTGTGCTGTAGAAATATTCACAACTTTCCCTAACCTACAACCTTAATGCTCGACCTCCATAATTCCCTGTCAAGGGTCATGTCCTCAGTAATCCTAAGTCGCGTCATGTCCTGTCTGATCACCTCTCCCCAATACTTCTTAGGTCGCCCTCTACCTCTCCGCGTGCCCACTACAGCCAGTCGCTCACACCTCCTCACCGGTGCATCAGTGCTCTTCCTCTGAATGTGCCCGAACCATCTGAGTCTTACTTCCCGCATCTTGTCCTCCATGGGGGCCACGCCCACCTTCTCTCGAATATCTTCATTCCTAATCTTATCCATCCTTGTATGCCCGCACATCCACCTCAACATCCTCATCTCTGTTACTTTCATCTTCTGGATGTGTGAGTTCTTTACCGGCCAACATTCAGTTCCATATAACATGGCAGGCCTAACCACTGCTCTATAAAACTTACCTTTTAGTAACGGTGACACTTTCTTGTCACACAAGACTCCCGACGCTAACCTCCACTTCATCCACCCCATCCCATACGGTGTGTGACATCCTCGTCAATCTCCCCGATCCCCTGAATAACCGATCCAAGGTACTTGAAACTACCTCTCTTGAGAATGACTTGAGAGTCAAGCCTCACTTCAACTCCCGCTTCTGTCGGCTCATCTCCAAATTTGCACTCGAGGTATTCCGTCTTCGTCTTGCTCAACTTGAAACCTTTAGACTCAAGAGCATGTCTCCAAATCTCTAGCCTCTCGTTGACGCCGCCTCGTGTCTCGTCAATTAGAATAATGTCATCAACAAATAGCATGCACCATGGCACCTCCCCTTGAATATGATGAGTCAGTGCATCCATCACCAGGGCAAATAGGAATGGGCTGAGCGCAGACCCTTGGTGCAAATAAAAAACAAAAGACAAAAAAAATAGCATTGAAATCGATTTTTGTTGACCCATCAGAATTGTCTTCCAGGATCTATAATTGAGGAGGAACAAGACCCCCGCAATGTAAAAAGTTTCCTTTTTATACAATTCATGATATCTTTCTTCTATGCATATCTCGGTTTTAATAACTTTTGGGTTTTATGCCAAATCGACCTTAGAGAGAGTTCATTAGTGTCTTGTAGATATATACCATAGCTGCATCATCCTTTATCTTTGCTTTTTGTCTTCTAGCGAAGATGTCTGATACAAAGCCTTCGAAAGGATTCTTCTTTTTCTCATACAAGTAGCCCCTTAGCGGAAAAATTCTATAACCCAAGTTTCGGGTATAAAAAAAAATTCTTTGCTAAAATAGACTAAATAATTAAAATATAAATTAAAAACTCTATTCAATATAAAATATAGTTATTCCAAAGTAGTAACATTTAGTATCTACTATTACTTATTATTTACATGATAATTTAAATATATCAAAATATATTATTTAATATAAATTAAAACCCTACTCTTAGGAATAGGAGAAAGAGAATAAAAATATGATTGAAATAAAAAAGAGAAGAAATGTATGGTAGAAATAAAAATAAAAAGAAAAAATATTAAATTAATGAGGAATAATTTAAAAAATATCAATTTATTGTAAGGTTATTTTTGTCTTGAAAAAATTAATTTTCTGCTTCTGCTTCTGCTTTTTGGAAGAAGCTAAAATTTGTAGCTTCTCCCCAAAAGCAAAAAAAAAAAATATTTCTGTTGCTGCTCAGAAGTACTTTTTCTTATTGGCCAAACACTTCAAATTTTTCAAAAAGTATTTTTTTAGTAAAAAAAAAGTATTTTCTGCCTCCAAGTAGCTTGGCCAAACAAGCTCTAAAATAGATGAAAATTTCTCAGTTCTTCTCTGAGCTTATATTTTTCTCTCACTAGGTCTTCGACTTATCTCTCTTCTATCTAATCTCTTCTTAGCTCTTCCTTCGATCTTTTTCTAACACTAACTATCACGGGCAAAGCTATATTTTCATAAGGGTGGTCATTCATCGAAAAATTATACTATATATATATATATATATAAATAAAATATTAGATTTTAGAGATATATAACTTATAAAATTATCATTCCTAGAGAATTTTTTTCATTTCTTTCTAGTTTGAACATCCTTGGATAAATTTCTGGCTCCGCCACTACTAACTATCAAGTGTTACAACACACGTTTGTCAGTTTGCTATAAATTAATTGTTTTACTCTTAACTTTGAGAAAATTATGTGAAGGAAGCATTTTGGCGACTTTACTATCAAGTTAATTCTTTCACTTAATCATTCTTTCATGACCACATTCTTTTTCAGCTAATGGAAAATATTTCTCATGTTACATGAATCTAATGTTTATTTCCTCCGAAAAGCCATCTTTTTCTTAACTATTTGTCATAGAAGCTGCTTGTCTTGCCCTTCATGTTTTCCATTCCTTTGACCTGTTATATGCTTTAGTATGAGACAGTACAACACCAAAAATTCATCCAAATAAACAAATAAAATTGAAAGAACATCAAAATAAGTTTGTAAGTTACATGCTTGAGAGTTTAATTATATTGTAACACTGCATTATAGGAATTAAATTCCGAAACTCTAGCTTTCAAGTAGTTAGAAAAGAAGAAGATCGAGTTTTATTATTAGGGTCAAAAAAGCTCTAAGCAAGTCTGGTAAGTCTAATTGAAATCATTGCTTTTGTGGCTAAATAATTTACAGGGGCGGTCCCACGAATTTTGTGGCCTAAATTAAACTTTACAAGGGGTCTTAATATATTTTTTTCCAATTTTTTTTTTTTTACATATTACGGATTTTTTAATTAAAGCCTATTTTTCTAGCTTTTTTTTAGATGCAAAGTTATTAGTAATTTTCTTATAATCAAGTTTTCCTAATAAATCTTTCTCAATTGACAATATAACTAACACATTCAACCTCTCTTACGACATTGTTGATCTTAGGTAAGATTTTATTAATTCTAGCTTTATAAAACTTCTTGCCGCTGAAAAGCAACGATAACATGAGTTATTAACATTATTCTATAAGCAATATAGGCATTTGGAACAGAATTAAATCTTTTTATTTGATTGAGTATATCAGTTTAACTATTATCTTCTAATTGTACTATTTTTCTTAACACTTTTAGTTCAGAAAATAAGTCTAAATCATCAATACCTGATTGATTATTATACTTTAAGCAACATTCAAGATTAACTCAATATAGGGATTACACTCTTTTTTTTTTTTTTGTTGTTGTAAGAAACATTTAAGATTAATGCAATATTTATTTGAATTTTCATCATCTAGTGATCTCAGTTTTTTTACCGTTGAATAGAAAGCAAAATATTTTCATATTCTTTGAATTGTTCAAATCTATTTTGAAGTAAAAAATAACCTTATCTACTACGTATAAAATATAAACAATTTTAAAGGACTCTTCGAGAGATTTTGAGATTTCATTATCAACATTCTCATCAAATTATTTCTTCTTATATATCACATGTTTCTTACGAAATTCGTGTTCGATATTCATTTCAAATGCAATTTCACACGTCTCTTACAAAATTCGGGTTTGGTATTCATTTCAAATGCAATTTCCTTGATAGAAATCATAGTGGTTGCAAATCCTTCTTCTCTATACACTACTAAAAATTCGGCAAAAACTGACCAAGATCGACCGACCAATTTTGGTTGGTCAAAAATCCGGCCAAAAAAACTGTAACAACTCGGCCTGTCATTTCATGAGTTGTAGACCTGTTTTCCCTATTTTTTGTGTTTTTCAGCTATATTATAATATGCCAGATTAGTTGGTTCGGGTTCGGAGTGGTTTTGGATTGAATTGAGACACTTAGTCTCTTATTTGAAAGCTTAATTTGGAAAAGTTGACCGGATATTGACTTATGTGTAAACGACCTCGGATTTGATTTTTGACGGTTCTGTTAGCTCCGTTAGGCGATTTTGGACTTAGGAGCGTGTCCAGATTTTTGAATTGGAGGTCTGTAGTAGAATTAGGCTTGAGATGCCGAAAATCGAATTTTTTTGAGTTTGATCGGGAGTGTACTTTTCGATATCGGGGTCTATTTCGATTTTGGAAGTTGGAGTAGGTCTGTAATATCAAATATGACTTGCGTGCAAAATTTGGGGTCAATCAGACGTGATTTGATAGGTTTCGGTATCGGTTGTAGAAGTTTGAGGTTTTAAGTTCAATTGGTGTGCGATTCATATTTTTGTTGTTTTTGTTTGATGTGATTTGAGGGCTCGACTAAGTTTGTATGGTGTTTTAGGACTTGATGGTACCTTTGGTTGAGGCTCAAGGGGCCTCGGGTGTGTTTCGGGATGAGTTTTGAGCGAGTCCGAGCTTTTCGGCACTCTAATATTATTCTGGGGTCTCTGGAAGTGCGGACAGCATATTTTGGGAGTGTTAAGGCAAAAGGGATGTGTAGACCTCAAGGGAATTATGTGGACCGCACAATTTTGTGTACGGCCGCACTCAGGAATTCTTAGATTCGCTGGTCCGATTTCGGATGCTTATATCTTTTGATGTACAAAAAATTTTGAGATGATTCAAAAACTAAAGTTGTATCCCTTCGTATTTAGTTTCCATAAAGATAAAGCAGTCATCATTTGGACATCTATAGATAAATTTATGGCTAAAATACTAAAGCCTGATAGTGCAGTCACCAAAAGGTGCGGCCACACAATTTTTGTGCGACCGCAGGAGTTGGGATGTGCGGCCGCACTTGAAATTGTGCAGACCGCACAATGGGAGTTCAGTGGGTGTACTATATATATGGGATTTAGGGTATTATTTTACATTTTGGACTTTGGGAGCTTGGTTTGTGGTGATTTTTTGTGGAATTTTTAAGAAATTCATCGGGGTAAGTGATTCTAATTCGGATTTGGTTAATATACATGAATACATCATTGATTTCATCATCCGATTAATATTTTGAAATGGAAATTTGGGAAAAATTGTAAAAATTTCATAAAATAAATTTTTGGGATTTGAATGTCGATTCGAAGTCGAATTTGGGTGAAACTAGTATGGTTGGACTCGTAATTGAATGAGTTGTTGAATTTTGTGACTTTTGTTGGATTTCGAGACATGCGCCCTGGACCCGAATTTTGAGTTGACTTTTTGACTTATGGACTAAAGCTTAGTATTTTCTTATGTAATTGATTCCTTTAGCTCGTGTTGATTGTATCGAATTGCTTGTGGCTAGATTCGGCGCATTTGGAGGCCGATTTGAGAGGCAAAAACATTGCGGAGTAGGATTTTGATCGGTTTGAGATAAATAACAGTTATAAACCTGGTCCCGAGGGTATGAAACCCTGAATTTTGTGTCATGTGACTATTTTGGAGGTGACGCAGATGTTAGGTGACGGGCGTGTGAGCGTGCACCGAAAGGGATCATGACTTGGTCCGTCCCGTGAGACTGTTGAATCGAATAGCTTACAGTTTACTACGGCCTCATTTCTTTGCACTTAATGGAGGTCCGAATCTTAATCATTCAGATCTCAGATATTAAGTGTGTTTGTTTTTAAAGTATGAATCTTAATTATTCAGATCTTAATCATTAAGTGTGCTTGTTGTTTTACTTCACAATCACTTAATGGGTCTGAATATATCTGTATGATTAAGATCTATAACAAAGACTTAATTGCATTAAGATGCTATCACATATTCATTATTAATTTCCGCCACTGCTTACCATTATCAACTACCACCATTCCACCACCACCACCATACTCAACCACTACCACCGTCCCCCCACCATCACGCCACCATTATCCTCAATCATAGCTGCCACTATTATCGACCATCACCACCCACTATCCCCACCACTCCGACCACCATCATTCTCACCTACAATAAATACTTATCCACCTCAACTACCACAAATGACCACCCCATCACCATGAACAACCAAAGCCGGCATTGCCCATCATTATAACCTACCACCATCCATCCACCACCTTCCTCAGCCACAACTACTATCACCAGCCGCCATTATTAACTATCACCACCCACCACCACCATCCTCAATCATAATCGCCACCACTACCAATCACTACTAGTTACTAGCATGAACCGCCGTCATCAACCAAAACTACCACCAACCACCGCCTCTAGTCAGCATTCACCCGTTAGCCATCACCACCAACAACTATCATATTTTTAAGAAACTATATATTTTATTAATAGAATATTAGATTAGTTAGTATTTCATTTGAATTATTATTTTTTAAATAAAGATAAATTTTATACATTCAGATGTTAAAAATCAAACGGTCTTAATTATTTACTATTCAGATCTTAATACACATCTTAATATATTCAGATGTGTATTCAGATTCAGATGTCTAAATCTTAATACACATCTTGACATTCAGATGTATATTTAGATTCAGACGTCTTAATCTTAAAAAAAACAAATGAGGCCTACATGTCTCCTCTGTTTTATGGAAAATTGATTGTACTTCATGTTAGAAATCATATTTTAGGCCATATGATAACACTGTTAGGACCTGTAGAGGTCGTGTAGTTGCTAAATTAGCTGCTAATTTATGTTTTGTACTCAGTCATAGCTTTTCTTGCTTATTATGCCTCGGTCTCTTACTGTTCATTGTTGATACATGTTATTAGCTCTGTTTGGGCTATTTTATATGATTTCTGAGAGCCCGAAAGACTAGGGAGGTTGGTGACTGAGTGAGGCCTAGGGCCAAGTGGTGAGATATTGATATTATAGCACGTGAGTTGTCTGTGCAACATGTGAGTTATCCGTGCGGATCCTAATTTGATATTATAGAACGTGAGTTGTTTGTGCAGGTCTTGTTTTGATATTTTAGCACGTGAGTTGTCCGTGCAACATGTTAGATGTCTGTGCAGATTATAGCGCTTGGTATAAAGGAGCCTATCCGAAGTCTGCACACCTCTAGTGAGCACAAGTACCTATTGAGTGTGAGTACTAAGGGCTGAGAGCCGAGTGATTGAGCTGTGGAGATGAGTGGAGCGACTGTTGTTTTGAGAGGCTGTACTTGCTTTCATTTATTGTTGCACTTAGTTGTTATCTGCCTTTGTTGTGCAAATTTTCTAGAAGACTTGATATTTGGTTTACTTGAGCACGAACTGTTTTGCCATAAACTGCTAGATTAGAAAGCATGTCTGCATTTTATTGAAATTTCTGAAATAAACTGGATTTGCATAGCTCGTCACTACTTTTCAGTTCCTTATTTGTTTTTTTACTTACTGAGTTGGAAGTACTCACGTTACTCCCTGCACCTTGTGTGCAGATCCAGGTAAGACCGATCGCAGAGATCGTTGAGTTCGTGAGCATTTGGCTATCGAAGACATACGAGGTAGTTGTCGGCGTTTGCAGCCCTTGTCTCTCCTTCTATTGTTATCTTTTCTTTCTATTTTTGTATTTGGTGGACTATTGTAAACTCTGATTCTAGACTGGTTTTAGGTGCTCATGACTTAGTGATACCTCGATGTTGGTGTCACGACCCAAACTAGAGGGCCATGACTAGCACCCGACCATACTTGCCGAGCACGAGCGTACATTTTATCTAACCTTCTTTATTATCTTTTAGGGCCGACGAGATCAATATAATTGGTGGACATGGATCATGGACAACTAACAATAAAAGATGATGACATGAATATACATAATATGGGATGACCAGACAATCAAGAAACTATATATAAGGTACAAGCTACCACACTACCATGAGAGACTATACAACAAAAACCAGCTGACAAGGCATACCAAACTATACATGAGTCGACACTTGTCTATGAGCCTCTAAATGAACATAAGTGCTGCAACATAGCCGGAACAGGGCCCCGCCATACCCATAATGTCTATAACAAAAATGCATACCAAGACCACGACAAGTCCGAAGAAGGGATCTCGTCATTCACCGCTTAACTGGACAACCTACTGTGGTGAGGGAGTTGCGCCTACCTGTCTATCAGGACCTGCAGCATGACATGCAATGTCCACAAATAAAAAAGACGTCAGTACGAATAAAGTACTGAGTATATAAGACAGGGAACCATAAGTACGAACAGTAATGCAAGCAGGGATAAAGAATATACAACCTGTAACATCTGGGTACCTCTGAGGGCTACTGACATGAAATGCATGATACATATGTATATATACATAAACTTTTAAAACATACGCCTCTGTGGGCATCATCATCATTATATCATACTCGGCCGTAATAGGCTCGGTAAAAATGTACCTGGCCATCATAAGGCTCAGTAGAATCGTACCTGGCCATGTGGAGCTCGGTAAAACCCAACTGATTAGTGGTTGCACAATAGGTGTCGTACCCGGCCAACTATAGCACGACCCGGTAGAGTAAAATAGATACATATATATAATGCATGCTCGACTCATGAAATCACATTCTAAACCTTTCGGAGTGAAGTAAGGTCGGTATCCTCTATACACGTTATTAGGACTAACTCTTCGCCATGAACCTTATAAGAATCAGGAAGTACCAGCAACATTTATAACATAAGAAAAAGAGAAGCAACATCAACATCAATCGTTCCATAAGAGGGGAAACAATGTAAGTACTACTAATTTCTAAGAGTAGAGTATCTTTGGAATCTCGTTCATTACATTATGTACAATCGGAGTCGTGCAAAAGAAGGAAAGGGATAGCCTCACATACCTTGTATATACTGCCCAACATCAAGCTATGCAAATGTCACGACTCCTTAGTCTACAATAGGAGAAATGACACTATCGTTAATGTTTAAACGTCGTAACTATTATGTATCGATCACAACCTATTTTACGATGAAACAGACAACACCTACCCTATTTATATGACTTCCCACAAGTGAAAACAATCACCAATCAGCCTGCCCAAACAACATCAATGTTAATCATATTGAACCTCCCAAAATAGTCCACCAAACGATAACATTACTACCAAGCCTTTCGATATATATTTCACAAGTTCTAACTTCAATGACTTACCCGCAACTTGGATAATCTTAAATACATATAATGTAAGAGGTTACTTACCTTTATACAGAAAGAAAAACTCCAATTTGACCTTAACTGTCCATGAAATATCCCTCAAATACTGCCACAACAACAAGGAAGCGAAACTAGCAATCAATGAGTGTTTTTTGGCACTAGAATCTCTTTAGAAGGCTTGAAATCACCTAGGTTTGATATTAAGAACTTGATGGAGTATTTACAGAACATAAACCCCTTAAAACAACCTCCCACACGAGCTAGAACAACACAAAAATGAGCAACAACAAGAAGAAAAGGAAACTTACTAGCGCCCCGGGATTCCCGACACTTGATTGTTTGCCCTTTGTTTGGGTCTTGAATCTTGAGAGAACCTTGAGATGGTGTTTCTAGAGTTATAAGGTCTGGCGCAGTCTCACAAGTGGGCCCCATAGAGAGGTGTTTGGCGCAGTCTCACAAAAACGCGAATATTGCTCTTCTTCGAGATCATATCGACAAACGGTTTAATACGTTGGAAACTAGACTCATAGGTCTTCAATTTGGTGGGTAGATCACCCCATAATTCTAATTAAATTTGGAGAAAAACTTAGTAACATTTAACCTAATGTTTAAGTAAAATTATGAACCTAAATTGCGACAACTTTTGTCGACTTTTGTCTCATAACTCGTTTGACTTCAAGACTTATAATACGGATATTATATGATTCAAACACCTTAAAACACTACCTCTTGAGTGTATTAAGCACCTCTAGGTTTACCCGAAAATACGGCTGACAACATCCTTGATTCGTTTAACTTCTAATACTTGTTAACCACCCTTATACACATTTGTATCATTTAAGACCAATATGATTAACTTCTTATCATCTTAAAGATAATCTCTTCATGGATTTACGTCGACTACCTTATGGCATGAGCTAAATACGTGAATATGGGTTGTAACAGTCGGGCTATCTTTTCCACAGTTTTATTTTATGTTTAACTCATTTATGAAATGTCTGTTATGAAAAAGTTTTGATTTATCTTTAAATGAAATAACAAAGCATTTTGAAAGGGCTGACTTTCCTAATACCACGATAGGCGCCATCACGACAGGTTAGAGTTTTTTGGTCGTGACCAAAACCGACCAAAGTCGATCGATTTTTTAAAATAATTTTTTTTTTTACGAAATCAATCAACTTTGGTTGGTTTTCTTTGACGCAAAATGCGGGAACCTATTTTTAAGTCCCGCAAAATTTATTTTTCAAGAAACCGACCAACTTTAGTCGGTTTTTTATTTAAAATAATTAAAATTAATATTTAAAAAAACCGACTGAAATTGATCGGTTAATTCGGCTGGTCATTTTAAATACCGACCGAATTCGGTCGGCAATTTTAATTTTTAATAAAACCAACCGACATTGGTCGGTTATTTTTGTATGAAAATACAATTAAAGAGTATAAATAAAATAAAAGACAGCCTTAAAACAAAATGTACCAATGGTCTAGTGATAGAATAGTATCCTGTCATAGTACAGACCCTGGTTCGATTCCCAGGTGGTGCATTTTTTAATTACATAATTAAAATACCGGCCGACTTTGGTTGATTTTTCGTCATTTTTTTTTTGAATTTAATTGACCGACCAAAGTTGGTCGATAATTCTGACTAACTTTGGTCGGTATGCCCTTCCGATCTTCAAAATACCGGCCACACATTAATGGTCGTGTTTTGGACGATTATTGGCCCTTACCGACCTATTTTGATCGATTTTTTTGAACGGTTCTTCCCGAATTTTTAGTAGTGATATTTGTTAAATAAAAAAATCAAACATTTTTACTTTGCAGATATTTTTTTTTACAACTTATATACAACCTATTAGGTGTAATTACAAATGAGGCTCGCATAAATATGGGGCATAAAACAATTGTTTTACCTGCTTTAAGAAAGGCCGACCCATGAATTAATTAAGATCTACTTATTTAATTAAATCAAACGCATTTTGAATGCAGTAATTTTAAATTTTCGCTTAGCATTAGGCGCCCACCTGTATAACAAGGGAATACATTTCGTGTCTTTACCATTAGGCGCCCACCTGTATAACAAGGGAATACATTTTATGTCTTTACCATTAGGCGCCCACCTGTATAACAAGGGAATACATTTCATGTCTTTACCAATTAGGCGCCCACCTGTATAACAAGGGAATACATTTCATGTCTTTACCAATTAGGCGCCCACCTGTATAACAAGGGAATACATTTCATGTCTTTACCAATTAGGCGCCCACCTGTATAACAAGGGAATACATTTCATGTCTTTACCAATTAGGCGCCCACCTGTATAACAAGGGAATACATTTCATGTCTTCTGCCAATTAGGCGCCCACCTGTATAACGAGGGAATACATTTCATGTCTTCTACCAATTAGGCGCCCACCTGTATAACGAGGGAATATTTTTCAGTCTTTACATTACAGGTCTTGAAATCCCTAACCCACCGAAAGGCAGAAGGTTACAATAAAAGATCCACAGCATAATGCAGGAAGCCACATCCTCAAGCGGACAGAACAAAATGAGGCAAACTGGTGTTCAGGAAACGCAAGAGGCCGGTGTCATCCCCGTCAGTTCTCGGAAGAAAGAAGCACCGGAATAGACGCAAGCCGACAAGAAAGCAAGGCATCAAGAACAAATGGAAGATAGATATGATCTTGTAATCCATAGGCTAGCCTAGCTTCTTGATTTTTCTTTTAAGCACGGTGTAATAAGGAGATCGGTAAGTAGTAGTAACAGCAGGCAGCAACAGTAACAGCAAAATTACAGTCCCATGGTAGTCCTAGCTACCAAAATTTCCCGAACTACATTGACCTGATTCCTGTTTAGCCCAAGATATGTAGGAAACCTCTGAAGCAAAGGTTCGGTCAAATCTTTTCAAAAAAAAATGCTTTGCACGGAGTACTCGAACGGGCAAAAATCGCTCGTATTCGCTCACTTTATCTTTGCACGAAAACTCTTTATGTTTTCGGACAAAGAGGGGCAGCTGTGAGCACGTGATTTTTGCCCTATATGAGAATTACTCCCAAAAAGTCAAAATAAAATAATTTTCCTTTGCGTGCAATTTTAAAATTTTAGTTGCATTTTTGATAATTGTTTATATTTTTGTCTGTGCATGTTTATTTGTTAAATTAATTAAAAAATATAAAAATATGCCACATTTGCATTTAAAATGTAATTCTACAATTAGGAGTAATTAAGTTTGTTTTACAAAATGAGAAAATCATAACAATAATGTACGTTGCATTTTAGCACTTAATGTCCAAATTGTGTAATTTTTTTATTAGTCACTATTTAATTATGTGTTAATTGTTATTAAGAGTTAATTAGTATTTTCAGATAATTTTTGGGTTTTATAATTTAATCTTAGCATTCTAGCTTTATTATTATTTAGGAAATTGAATAAATAGAAAGGGATAAAAATAGAAGAGATCGGATTGGGCCTTTTCTTCAATTTTAAGTCACACGCCCAAAAAGACCCAATCTTCCCAAACGACCCAGTCCATTTCGAACTGGATCGACCCAGTCCATAACCTAAAGGACCCAAAATCCTAAAGACTAAGCTACCCGCCCCCCCTCTTCTTCTTCCTCTCTTTCTCTCCTTCTTTTCCAAAGCTCCCCAACAATGGCTGCCCTCCTTCTCCTTCTCAACACACATAGCACACACCACGCACACACATCTCCAAGCATCCATGACTGTTGCCTCATCTTCGTCATCGGAGCTCGTCAATGGAGCTCGTCAATGGCGACCAGCAGATCCGCCATCGTCATCGCACCACCCAAGCCATGAACAACCAAACTCCTGCTGCCCCGCCGAGCTCCAGCCATGGACATGAGCTGCTGCTACGTTCAGTTTCGACGCTCCAAACGCAGCAACATTCAGTCCGTCACGTTCACTGCGTCTTCGTTTCTCCCTGGCGAGCTCAAAGCTCGGCCATGGCTGATCGTTCTTGCTTCTTCTTCTCCAAGATCACGTTAGTTGCTTCTTCTTCAAGATCGTTGCTGCTGTTTCTTCTTCTTCAAGATCGTTGCTGCTGTTTCTTCTTCTTCACGTTGATACTGTTTCTTCTTCTCCGTCACTGCTGCTGCTGCGTTCTTCACTGTCCGCCATGGCTGCCCTCGTTGCTCCTTCTTCGTCCTCGTCCAAATGACCAAACTACTTTCCGTTCGAGTTCGTTGTCGCTTCGATCCGGTTAGTGGGTTGGAGTTTCATTTTGTCCGTATTTTTGTTTTGATATTCTCGGATCTAAAATCGGTAAATGTTTGATTCTTGTTTTGTTCGTGTTTATTGCTTAATTAACTAGTTTTTCAGTTTATTTCATGTGTTTTTATTTATTTTTGTAAAAGAAGTTGTTAGTTTAATTTTAATGTTGTTAGATTCAAATTGAAATTTAATTAATTATTTTTTCAGTTTATTTCATGTGTTTTTATTTATTTTTGTAAAAGAAATTGTTAGTTTAATTTTAATGTTGTTAGATTCAAATTGAAATTTAATTAATTATTTCTTCAAGTTTGTTTCATGTGCATTTATGTATTTTTTTTAGAAATTGTTAATGTTGTTAGATTCAAGTTGAAATTCAATTAATTATTTCTTCTGCGGTTTGTTTTTATTCGTTTAAAAGAATTTAATTGTAATATAGAAATATGTTAGTTTAATCGCTTGAATCATCCATCTTTGTTGATTAGTTTAGATTAAATTCATGTTCATCTTTTGTTTGAAGTTCGTTCTTAATCCGGTGATTTAATGTGAGTTTATGTTTTAAATTCTTGATTTAATTTGAATATTCATCTTGGTTGTAATGTTGTTGGATTTAGTTTAAAGTTCCAATGATTATTGAATTTAGAAATTCAAATTTACTTGTTTGTTATGCTCAATTTGTTAATGTTATTGAATCTGAAAATATATGTGTTGTTAAAAATATCGTTCAGTCAAAATAATTTCGGTTGTTGCTTTGTTGTTCATCGTTTAAGTTTGAATTTGTTGATTGAACTAGATTAAGGATTGGTTATAGCTGGTAATTTAATTTTTAAGTTCTTAGATAATTTTGAAGTTTGAACAGATTTTGAATCAGGGCAGTAACAGTAGTTTTAGGGGTAAAACGGGAATTAACTAATTACAGATTATTTAATTATGGTGGGGGACAAGACATAATGATAAAAACAAAAAAGAAAAAGGTTAATAATGTCTTCTTTTCAAAAAGAGGGAACATGGGGGGCCCATATTGACTATTTTTACTAAAGTAAAAGTTAGAAATAGTATAGGTAATAATAAAAGGTTAAAAGGTGCACATAGTAAAAGAATATTGGGTTTAAAAAGTAAAAGAGGTAAAAAGAAAAGGTAGTCTTGCTTGAGGTATAAGAAGACTCATTTGACACTTAGAAAGAAAAAGGAGAGAATTTTGGGGAAGATAAAAATTTCAGAACTAAAGAGGAGATAAGAACATACTTTTAATCTTGAGGAAGAGGATTCCTAAAATATCCGAATACTATTTCCGTGTATTCCTGAGTGTGATCTCTGCCTCCTGTTTGCTTCCGGGATTTTCAATTGGCTTCTTGAGTTAACTGTTGGTCCTTTGTTATTGCTTTATCGAGTGGTTGCTGGAATTTCTATTTGGTTTTCAAGTCTACTGCTGGGTTTTCTGACTGCTGGTTGTTTGTTGTTGCTGCGTTGTTTCTACTGCTGCTGATCCTATTCTTCCTTTCCTTGTATCCAAATATCAGGTACACGACTGTAATACTAGCTATTGCAAGCTGAAAAATGTGAAAGCATGAATACATGAAGAATGGAACTTTGAAGTTTTAATTTCGCTTTTTCTTCGTTTCTTTTACTGATTGTATTTATGCTATTTCATATATTACTGTTTAATAATTGAAATAAGAGAAAAATAACATAAGTTGGTATTTAGTGAATCAGCTTGGCAAAATGGGTTAATTCACTAGCTATGAAAGTTTTAATATGGTCAACAGTAGGTCAATCATGAATGGATAGTTAAATTTAGTTAAAGCCAAACAAGACTAGATAATGTTTAAGTTTAATAATCTTTCTAATAGGCTTTAGTAATTATGGTTAAATCTAGTTTCAAATGGTTATGAATAATTAATTCCAATAGTTGTTTTTTGTATATAACAATGCGAGCTTCAATCTAGCTATATTTGATTTCTTTTAAATATTAGTTGTCGAATTTCTTATTTTATTTATAATTTCGATTTTTTTTAAAAAAAATTCTTTCATTTAATATTGGTCCTAATCTAGCAATTAGTATGTTACATGTTCTTAATTTTTTAGCTCCTAATTAATTAGGATTTTCTTTCTTTATTTTAGAGACTAAAACTTAATAGAAAAAATAGAAAAAATGTAGTCATTCTAAGATTATCTTTTTTTAAAAAAATAAAATAAAATAAAAAATAATGAGACGAGCCTCGCCAAATAAAAATGCAAATTGCGGGGCCCTCACAAAATGTATGTGTTAATTACTTAGAACTCGGGATAGGCCGCTTAGCGAACTCCACGACTTTATCCAAAATAACAACACGCTAGTTTCTTTAGGACGCGTCTTAATTAATCTTACTTTCTTAAACTCGGGTGCACATTTATGTGACCCAAATCCAAATCTCAGCGGAGTCAAAATATGTCTCTAATCATGGGTACATTGATTGTGACGTGGTTCGAGATGCGTGTCCATGACGTTGCAAATTCCTTTTAAAAAATAAGAATGAGATGAGCCTCGCCGAATAAAAAATACAAATTTGCGGGGCCCTCAGTAAATATTTGCTTTAAAACTGTTTAGACTTCGGGATGGACCGTTTAGCAAAATTTCACGGTCCTACCCAAAGTAAATGATACGTTAGTCGCTTTAGGCGCGCCTTTAATAATTTAATCTTCTTAAACTCGGGTACACATTTATGTGACCCAAATCCAAATCTCAACGGAGTCAAAGTGTGTCGACGATCACGGGTACATTGATTGTGACGCGGTTCGAAATACATTTTCACAATATTGCAATTCTCTGTAAAATAATAATAATAATAATGAAAGCGGTAAAGAGTTAAAATCTTCACATAAGCTCATAATTGTATAAAAAAATTAGATAAACAAGCCGAATATGACAGTTGAGCGACCGTGCTAGAACCACAGAACTCGGAAATGCCTAACACCTTCTCCCGGGTTAACATAATTCCTTATCCGGATTTCTGGTTCGCGGACTGTAATACAGAGTCATTCTTTTCCTCGATTCGGGATTAAATTGGTGACTTGGGACACCCTAAAATCTCCCAAGTGACGACTCTGAAATAAATAAACAAATCCCGTTTCGATTGTCTTTTAATTGGAAAAACTCCTTCACCCCTCACGAGGGCGGAAAAAGGAGGTGTGACAAGGAACAATCAAGATTAACTCAATATAGGGATTACATTGATTTTTTTTTGTTGTAAGGAACATTTAAGATTAATGCAATATTTATTTGAATTTCCATCATCTAGTGATCTCAGTTTTTTGACTGTTGAATAGAAAGCAAAATATTTTCATATTCTTTGAATTGTTCAAATCTATTTTGAAGTAAAACATAACCTTATCTACTACGTATAAAATGTAAACAACTTTAAAGGACTCTTTCGAGAGATTTTGAGATTTCATTATCAACATTCTTATCAAATTATTTCTTCCTATATATATATATATATATATATATATATATATATATATATATATATCACACGTCTCTTACGAAATTCAGGTTTGATATTCATTTCAAATGCAATTTCCTTGATAGAAATCATAGTAGTTGCAAATCCTTCTTCTATATACACTACTAAAAATTCGGCAAAAACAGACCAAGGTCGACCGACCAATTTTGGTTGGTCAAAAATCTGGCAAAAAAAATTGTAACAACTCGGCCGGTCGTTTCATGAGTTGTAGCCCTGTTTCCCCTATTTTTTTGTGTTTTTCAGCTATATTATGATATGCCAGATTACTTGGTTCGGGTTCGTAGTGGTTTTGGATTGAATTGAGACACTTAGTCTCTTATTAGAAAGCTTAATTTGGAAAAGTCGACTGGATGTTGACTTATGTGTAAATGACCTCGGATTTAAATTTTGATGGTTCTGTTAGCTCCGTTAGGCGATTTTGGACTTAGAAGCGCGTCCAGATTTTTGAATTGGAGGTCCGTAGTAGAATTAGGCTTGAGATGCCGAAAATCGAATTTTTTAGAGTTTGATCGGGAGTGTACTTTTCGATATCGGGGTCTGATTCCGATTTCGAAAGTTGGAGTAGGTCCGTAATGTCAAATATGACTTGCGTACAAAATTTGGGGTCAATCAGACGTGATTTGATAGGTTTCGGCATCGATTGTAGAAGTTTGAGGTTTCGAGTTCAATTGGTGTGTGATTCATATTTTTGTTATTTTTGTTTGATGTGATTTGAGGGATCGACTAAGTTTGTATGATGTTTTAGGACTTGATAGTACCTTTGGTTGAGGTTGAGGGGGCCTCAGGTGTGTTTTGGGATGAGTTTTGAGGAGTCCGAGCTTTTCGGCACTCTAATATTATTCTGGGGTCTCTGGAAGTGCAGACCGCATATTTTAGGAGTGCTAAGGCAAAAGGGATGTGTAGACCTCAAGGGAATTATGCGGACCGCACAATTTTGTGTGCGGTTGCACTCAGGAATTCTCAGATTTGCTGGTCCGATTTCGGATGCTTATATCTTTTGATGTACAAGGAATTTTGAGATGATTCAAAAACTAAAGTTGTATCCCTTCGTATTTAGTTTCCATAAAGATAAAGAAGTCATCATTTGGATATTTGTAGAGAAAGTTATGGCCAAAATACTAAAGCATGATAGTGCAGTCACCAAAAGGTGCGGCCGCACAATTTTTGTGCGACCACAGGAGCTGGGATGTGCAACCGCACTTGGAATTGTGCAGACCGCACATTGGGAGTTCAGAGGGTGTACTATATATATGGGATTTAGGGTATTATTTTACATTTTGGACTTTGGGAGCTTGGTTTGTGGTGATTTTTTGTGAAATTTTTAAAAAATTCATCGGGGTAAGTGATTCTAATTCGGATTTGGTTAATATACATGAATATATCATTGATTTCATCATCCGATTAGTATTTTGAGATGGAAATTTGGGGGAAATTGTAGAAATTTCATAAAATAAATTTTTGGGATTTGAATGTCGATTCAAAGTCGAATTTGGGTGAAACTAGTATGGTTGGACTCGCAATTGAATGAGTTGTCGAATTTTGTAACTTTTGTCGGATTTCGAGACGTGGGCCCTGAACCCGAATTTTGAGTTGACTTTTTGACTTGTGGCCTAAAGCTTAGTATTTTCTTATGGAATTGATTCCTTTAGCTCGTGTTGATTGTATCAAATTGCTTGTGGCTAGGTTTGGGGCATTTGGAGACCGATTTGAGAGGCAAAGGCATTGCGGAGTTGGATTTTGATCGGTTTGAGATAAGTAACAGTTATAAATCTGGTCTCGAGGGTATGAAACCCCGAATTTTGTGTTGTGTGACTATTTTAGAGGTGACGCAGATGTTAGGTGACGGGCGTGTGAGCGTGTACCGAAAGGGATCGTGACTTGGTCCGTCCCGTGAGACTGTTGAATCGAATAGCTTACAGTTTACTACGGTCTCATTTCTTTGTACTTAATGGAGGTCTGAATCTTAATCATTCAGATCTCAGATATTAAGTGTGTTTGTTTTTAAAGCCTGAATCTTAATTATTCAGATCTTAATCATTAAGTGTGTTTGTTTTTTTTACTTCACAATCACTTAATGAGTCTGAATATGTCTGTATGATTAAGATCTATAACAGAGACTTAATTTCATTAAGATGCTATCACATATTCATTATTAATTGCTATCACTGCCTACCATTATCAACTACCACCATTCCACCACCACCATACTCAACCCCCCACCATCCCCCCTACCACTACCACGCCACCATTATCCTCAATCATAGCGCCACTATTATCGACCATCACCACCCACTATCCCCACCACTCCGACCACTATCATTCTCACCTACAATCAATACTCATCCACCTCAACTACCACAAATGACCACCCCATGACCATGAACAACCACAGCCGGCACTGCCCATCATTATAACCTACCACCATCCATCCACCACCTTCCTCAGCCACAACTACTATCACCAGCCGCCATTATTAACTATCACCACCCACCACCACCATCCTCAATCATAATCGCCACCATTACCAACCACTACTAGTTACTAGCATGAACCACCATCATCAACCAAATCTACCACCAACTACCGCCTCTAGTCGGCATTTACCCGTTAGCCATCACCACCATCAACTATCATATTTTTAAGAAACTATATATTTTATTGATAGAATATTAGATTAGTTAGTATTTTGTTTGAATTATTATTTTTCAAATAAAGATAAATTTTATACATTCAGATGTTAAAAATCAAACAGTCTTAATTATTTACTATTCAAATCTTAATACACATCTTAATATATTCAGATGTGTATTCAGATTCAGATGTCTAAATCTTAATACACATCTTGATATTCAGATGTATATTTAGATTCAGACGTCTTAATTTTAAAAAAACAAATGAGGCCTACATGTACCCTCTGTTTTATGGAAAATTGATTGTACTTCATGTTAGAAATCATAGTTTAGGCCCTATGATAACACTGTTAGGACCCGTAGAGGTCGTGTAGTTGCTGAATTAGCTGCTAATTTATGTTTTGTACTCAGTCATAGTTTTTCTTGCTTATTATGCCTCGGTCTCTTACTGTTCATTGTTGATACATGTTATTAGCTCTGTTTGGGCTGTTTTATATGATTTTAGAGAGCCCGAGAGACTAGGGAGGTTGATGACTGAGTGAGGCCTAAGACCAAGTGGGGAGATATTGATATTAGAGCACATGAGTTGTCCGTGTGGATCCTAATTTGATATTATAGAACATGAGTTGTTTGTGCGGGTCTTGTTTTGATATTTTAGCACGTGAGTTATCCGTGCAACATGTGAGATGTCTGTGCAGATTATACCGCTTGGGATGAAGGAGCCCCTCCGGAGTCTGCACACCTCCAGTGAGAGTAGCTACCTATTGAGTGTGAGTACCGAGGGCTGAGAGCCGAGTGATTGAGCTGTGGAGATGAGTGGAGCGACTGTTGTCTTGAGAGGTTGTACTTGCTTTCAATTATTGTTGCACTTAGTTGTTATCTTCCCTTGTTGTGAAAATTTTCTGGAAGACTTGATATTTGGTTTACTTGAGCACAAACTATTTTGCCATAAACTGCTAGATTAGAAAGCATGTCTGCATTTTATTGAAATTTCTGAAATAAACTGGATTTACATAGCTCGTCACTACTTTCCATTTCCTTATTTGTTTTTGTTACTTATTGAGTTGGAAGTACTCACGTTACTCCATGCACCTTGTGTGAGATCCAGGTAAGACCGATCGCAGAGATCGTGGAGTTCGTGCACATTTGGCTATCGGAGACATACGAGGTAGCTGTCGGCGTTTGCAGCCCTTATCTCTCCTTCTATTGTTATCTTTTCTTTCTATTTTGATATTTGGTGGACTATTGTAAACTCTGATTCTAGATTGGTTTTAGACGCTTATGACTTAGTGATACCCGATGTCGATGTCACGACCCAAACTGGAGGGCCATGACTAGCACCCGACCATACTTACCGAGCACAAGCATACATTTTATTTAACCTTCTTTATTATCTTTTAGGGCCGATGAGATCGATATAACTGGTAGACATGGATCATGGACAACTAAAATAAAAGATAATGGTATGAATATACATAATATAGGATGACCAGACAATCAAGAAACTATATATAAGGTACAAGCTACCACGATACCATGAGAGACTATACAACAAAAGTCAACCGACAAAGCATACCAAACTATACACGAGTCGACACCTGTCTATGAGCCTCTAAAGGAACATAAATGCTACAACATTGCCGGAACAGGGCCCTGCCATACCCATAATGTCTATAACAAAAATGCATACCAAGACCACGGCAAGTCCGAAGAAGGGATCTCGTCAATCACCGCTGAACTGGACAACCTACTGTGGTGAGGGAGCTACGCATGGCTGTCTATCAGGACCTGTAGCGCGACATGCAGCGTCCACAAATAAAAAGGACGTCAGTACGAATAAAGTACTGAGTATATAAGGCAGGGAACCATAAGTACGAACAATAATGTAAGCAGGGATAAAGAATATACAATCTGTAACATCTGGGTACCTCTGAGGGCTACTGACATGAAATGCATGATACATATGTATATATACATAAACTTTTAAAACATACGCCTCTGTGGGCATCATCATCATTATATCATACCCGGCCGTAATAGGCTCGGTAAAAATGTACCCGGCCATCATAAGGCTCGGTAGAATCGTACCCGGCCACGTGGAGCTCAGTAAAACCCAACTGATCAGTGGTTGCACAATAGATGTCGTACCCGGCCGACTATAGCGCGGCTCAGTAGAGTAAAATAGATACATATATATAATGAATGTTCGACTCATGGAATCACATTCTAAACCTTTTGGAGTGACATAAGGTCGGTATCCTCTGTACACGTTATTAGGTCTAACTCTTCACCATGAACCTTATAAGAATCAGGAAGTACCAACAACATTGATAACATAAGAAAAAGAGAAGCAACACCAACATCAATCGTTCCACAAGAGAGGAAACAATGTAAGTACTTCTAGTTTCTAAGAGTAGAGTATCTTTGGAAGCTCGTTCATTACATTATGTACAATCGGAGTCGTACAAAAGAAGAAAAAGGATAGCCTCACATACTTGTATATACTCCCAACCTCAAGTTATGCAAATGTCACGACTCCTTAGTCTACAATAGGAGAAATGACACTATCGTTAACGTTTAAGCGTCGTAACTATTATGTATCGACCACAACCTATTTTACGATGAAACAGACAGCACCTCCCCTATTTATATGACTTTCCACAAGTGAAAACAATCACCAATCAGCCCAAACAACATCAATGTTAATCATATTGAAACTCCCAAAACAGTCCACCAACCGATAACATTACTACCAAGCCTTTCGATATATATTTCACAAGTTCTAACTTCAATGACTTAGTCGTAACTTGGATAATCTTAAATACATATAGAGTAAGAGGCTCCTTGCCTTTATACAGAAAGAAAAACTCCAATTTGACCTTAATTGTTCCATGAAATATTCCTCCAATACTGCCATAACAACAAGGAAGTGAAACTAGCAATCAATTAGTGTTTTTCGGCACTAGAATCACTTTAGAAGGCTTGAAATCACCTAGGGTTGATATTAAGAACTTGAGGGAGTATTTACAGAACAAAAACCCCTTAAAACAACCTCCCACACGAGCTGGAACAACACAAAAATGAGCAACAACAAGAAGAAAAAGAAGCTTACTAGCGCCACGAGATTCCCGACACTTGATTTGTGTTGTTTGCCCTTTGTTTGGGTCTTGAATCTTGAGATAACCTTGATAGGGTGTTCAGAGGATGTTCCTAGGGTTCTAAGGTCTGAATATCATGAAAACAATGACATAAAATGGGTTGGAGGCATCATATATATATACCCAAATGTCTTAAACCGCCTAAGTGGGCCCCATAGAGAGGTGTTTGGCGCAGTCTCACAAAAACGCGAATATCTCTCTACTCTGAGATTGTATCGACAAACGGTTTAATACGTTGGAAACTAGACTCATAGGTCTTCAATTTGGTGGGTAGATCACCCCATAATTCTAATTAAATTGGGAGAAAAGCTTAGTAATGTTTGACCTAATGTTTAAGTAAAATTATGAACCTAAATTGCGACAACTTTTGTCGACTTTTGTCTCATAACTCGTTTGACTTCAAGACTTATAATACGGATATTATACGATTCAAATACCTTAAAACACTACCTCTTGAGTGTATTAAGCACCTCTAGGTTTACACGAAAATATAGCTAACAACATCTTTGATTCGTTTAACGTCTAATACTTGTTAACCACCCTTATACACCTTTGTATCATTTAAAACCAATAGGATTAACTTCTTATCATCTTAAAGATAATCTCTTTATGGATTTACGTCGACTACCTTATGGCATGAGCTAACATACGTGAATATGAGTTGTAACAGTCGGGCTATCTTTTCCACAGTTTTATTTTATGTTTAACTCTTTTATGAAATGTCTATTATGAAAAAGTTTTGACTTATCTATAAATGAAATAACAAAGCATTTTGAAAGGGCTGACTTGCCTAGTACCACGATAGGCGCCATCTCGACAGGTTAGAGTTTTTTTGTCGTGACCAAAACCGACCAAAGTCGGTCGATTATTTAAAATATTTTAATTTTTAATTTATTTTACGAAATCAACCAACTTTGGTTGGTTTTCTTTGACGCAAAATGCGGGAAACTATTTTTGAGTCCCACGAAATTTATTTTTCAAGAAATCGACCAACTTTAGTCGGTTTTTTATTTAAAATAATTAAAATTAATATTAAAAAACCGACTGAAATCGGTCGGTTAATTCGGCCGGTCATTTTGAATACCGACCGAATTCGGTCGGCAATTTTATTTTTTAATAAAACCAACCGACATTGGTCGGTTATTTTCGTGCGAAAAAATAATTAAAGAGTATAAATAAAATAAAAGACAGTCTTAAAACAAAATGTACTAATTGTCTAGTGGTAAAATAGTATCCTATCATAGTACAGACCCCAGTTCGATTCCCAAGTGGTGCATTTTTTAATTACATAATTAAAATACCGGTCGACTTTGGTTGATTTTTCGTCAATTTTTTTGAATTTAATTGACCGACCAAAGTTGGTCGATAATTCCAACCAACTTTGGTCGGTATACCCTTCTGACCTTCAAAATACCGGCCACACATTAATGGTTTTGTTTTGGACGATTATTGGCCCTTACCGATCTATTTTGATCGATTTTTTGGACGGTTTTTCCTGAATTTTTAGTAGTGATATTTGTTAAATAAAGAAATCAAACATTTTTACTTCGCAAACATTTTTTTTACAACTTATATATAACCTATTAGGTGTAATTACAAATGAGGCTCGCATAAATATGGGGCATAAAACAATTGTTTTACCTGCTTTAAGAAAGGACGGCCCTTGAATTAATTAAGATCTACTTATTTAATTAAATCAAACGCATTTTGAATGCAGTAATTTTAAATTTTCGCTTATGTTTCGATATAGAAAAAATTAATACAAGCATTATTAAATCATAACTACTCCCTAATTCTAACCTTTGGATGCTGCTGGCAGTTGGGAAGTTGAACTGTAGATCTAAGAAGACGTAGTTGCCTAAATAGAACGTAATCGTTTCGATACAAATTGTAGTATGATGCAGCCAGGCGTTGACACGTGTCCTGCTATATGACACGTGTCCTGCTATATGACCACGCAACGGTTATCTTGTTTTGAAAAGCTTGGATTATACTTATTGTGGTCGGCACGAAAGTTAAGAGAAAGAAAGATGTTTGATTGGAGTATACAGTAAGAATATTACTACAAACTTACAGATGTCATAAGGACATATTATTAACTATGATAAATATAAAATTAATTTAAAATTAAAATATTTTAAATATGAAATTATGTCATCTTTTTGTAACAAAATGGAAAAAGCGTGTTGGTTTTATTGTCCTCCGTTTCAATTTATCTAAATCTATTTCTTTTTTAGTTCGTGCCAAAAAGAATGAATCACTTTCATATTTGGGAATAATTTATCTTTATGCAATAATTTATAATCACACAAAATAAATGTGTCTTATTTTACACTATAAATTCATAAATTTTATCTTTTTTTTTAAATCTCCGTATTTATTTAAATACGTTCATATAAATTGAAACGAGTGAAGTATTAGAATTGAAGGGGTATAAATGTAAATATATATAGATCATGAGATCACGATGACTACGCTATTTACAGTTCTCTTAATTTGTGTAACTACCTCTGCTCTATTTACAGTTCTTCCTTGAATTTTTTTTATGTTCTTGCTCTCCATGTATGGTATATCACTGCTATATTCACTGCAGCTATCACTTCCTTTTTGAATTGCTTCCAATGCTTCCTTTTGATCTATTCCAACATTTGTTTGATTTTTGTAATTTGCACTGCCTGCCCTAGCCACAGATTTAACTCTTGCCTTACTGCATTGATCCATCTACATTTGACAAACATGTGGTCTTGTAATTCCAGCGTGTCCTCATTACACAAATTACAATTAATGTTTTCAACCTGTAATTGCATCCCAATCATCATGTCCTTAGTTAGCAGCCTCCCAAGTGTTGCAGGCCAACCAATAAACCCGTGTTTAGGTTGTGCTACAGCTGTCCAGATTAAATCTGCAACCTTCAGCTTCTTTTGTCGACCAATTATTGCAAGATAGCTTTGAGCAATTGAGTAACTCCCTTCTGGAGTTAATGTATATCTACCCTGGGAGTATCATTCCTTCATCAGTTCTTAAGTTGAGTTTAACTTTCTCCAATACCAGCTACTATCTATAGAAGGTGTATGAGCCCATAGGCTATATTCATATATACTCCATAAACCCACCTTACCCATAGGAATTCCTTATTCAAAGCCACCTGCCATATTAGTTTACTTACTGAGGCTATATTCCATTCCTTACAACCTTTGATATTTAGACCCCCCAAGTTCTTTGGACAACACACCTTATCCCATGCAACCAGAGCCACTTTCTTCTGTCCCTCCTTTTCCCCCACAGATACTCCCTACATAGCCTATCTACTCCTTTCACCACACTTTGTGGTAAAACGAAAACATTCCCCCAGAAGCTATGTATAGAGAAGAGCTCAACATTAACTATTTGAAGTCTTCCTGCATATAACAATTGCTTAGAATATGTAATATTGATTCCGTGAGTGATCTTTCCAATCAACATTTGACAATCCATCTTTTCCATTTCCTATGAGATAGAGGCAGTCTCAAGTATTTGATAGGAAATGTTCCAGCAGTGAAACTTGTTCTTCCCAACAGTTGATCTTTGATATCATCTCCAACCCCAGCTACAAAGATGCTAGATTTTTTCAGATACTATACTGAAGTGATCAAGGGCTTCCATTACTCTATTTACTGAGTTAGTATTTCCCTTGCAAAATATCATCAAATCATCAGCAAATATGAGATGTGTCAGCTTGATCCCTTTGCACATGGGATGGAACCTAAAATCAGGTAGTCTACTAATTGTCCTTAAAGTTCTAGAAATGTATTCCATTACAAGAACAAATAGCAATGGAGAAATAGGATCTCCTTGCCTCAACCCTCTCTTTCCAGCAAAGTAACTATGTCCCTCACCATTAACTTTTACTGTGAACATAGTAGTAGAAACTAGAAACACATACTATGATCCAATTTATGAAATTATTTGGAAATCCATATACCCTCTTAGAGCTTCCTCCAAAAACTCCCAGCTCATCATATCATATGCCTTTCTAAGGTCTATTTTCATTAAGCATCTAGGAGTTGTCCTCCTATTGTAGTGCCTTAGTAAATCATGGCATATTAAATCATTATGCAAATTACATGAATTTTGATCAATATTTTATCACGTATTTTTTATTATATAAATATGAGAAAAATTATAACTTCAAATATTTTTGTACTATAGTGTTTTAAATATTTAAATTTAAAATATTAAGATAGTTTTAAATTATTATTACTATTAATTAAATTGACGCTTAAAAAGTAAAACGTGATAAGCAAATGGGAACGAAGGAAATTTCTCATACAAACAAATTTTAAATTTCACTTCAAAGTTTTGGATCCGTCACTCAGATTTTACTCTCTTTTTCTTAAAGCGAACTAAAAAAAAGAGCCAAACATTTAAGGAAATTCTAATGAGCTAGTCTTTTTAATATAAATCAAAATCATGATATCAATCTAAATCGTTAAATTAGTGACAATATGGAAAATGATTGAGTGATCTGTTATTTTAGTTGATCCTAAACATGGGCAAAAAGCGTTAAAATTCCTAAAGCAAATGAGGTCCATGAAACATAAAACTTGACAGTTTCTTTAATTAATTATCCTATGCCATGAGTCATGCGTTGAGCAGATGTAGCCTTATATTCTGCCATGTGCTAGAAAATGCATGCAACTGAGGTCATCATTTGAGGAACCTGAAGCTTATAAATTCACACATTCACACATAATCAAAATCCACTCCATCTTTGATTTTTCATCTTCTTTTGTTATTATTACTTCACACAACACAAACAAAGCACATAAATAGTAGATAACAATATGGCAAGCCACGGTAATGACAACCTTTACAGCAGTGGCGCACAAGCCCCTGGCCAAGCTCAGGTATATATATCATTACTCAATATCATTTCTTTTTTAGTAGTTTGATCCATTTAAAACTATGTTTTTTTCCCAATTGCAGATTAGAAGGGATGGCTCAAACGCACCTTCTGAGAGCCAAGGCCATAACTTTCTTCAACAGGCCCTAAATTTTCCTAACAAAACAAATGGAAAAATGACACTGTATAACTATTGTAAAAATAATAGTCGAATATATATATATATATATATAAATTATACAAATTTTATATACTTTTTCGGTTATCGGATATAAATAATTTTTGGCGCGGACTAAAAGTTTCGTGATAATACCCTTTTAGATTATATGTAAGTTCGAATTGTATACATTTATGTATTTATAGAAATTTTTAATATTTGTGTGTAAATTTATAGTCCAAGTAAAAAATTGTAGAACCATCCTCTATTTAATATATAACCATTTTGGTGCGCACTAACGCGCGGATACGGTCACATATATTTTGGCCACAAATTTGCAAGAGGTGGTTGAGACGGTTTTCTTTTCACACATCGACAATTTTTGCCGTGTTAATTTTTACCTTTGCGCAAAAGCTCCTCCTCCTCCTGTCCGATGTTCATCCGAACCCAATATTTTCAACGTCAGTGTATAAATTTATAGTATAAAATTTACTAAAACGCTCCTCTTCTTGTCCGGTGTAGCTTGTGGACATTAGGTTTATTTGAATTCAGTATTTTCAACACAAATTATTAATTTATATATAAAATTTACTAAAATTGCACCGAATAATAAGTCTAAACCCATAATTCGCCAGATTCATATCTCTAATGTTCTTTTTTGCATTTTCTTTTTGGTTAAGACTGGGACACAAGTGAAGAACATGGCACAAGGAGCAGCAGACATTGGAAAAGGAGCAGCACAAGGTGCAGTGAGCGTGGCACGTGGAGCTGCTTTAGGTGCAGCTAACATGGCTCAGGGTGCAGCTGATGCAGTCAAGAATACTGTTGGAACCAATAATCCACCCCATGACAACACCGGCACCGCCGCCGCCGGCAGCCACAGCACCAACATCCCAAATTACCTAGATGAATTCCCAAAAACCAACCCCACCAACCCCAAGATTTAATTATATTGCTCTTAGGAAATGCTGTCATATTACTGAAAAATGCTTCATTTTTTTGTCTTTCTTTTGTGTTGTAGGCTTGTAGCCTATTACGAGGTGTGGTTTGTCGTTTAGCACACACCGTAGTTCTATCATTTCTTTTTTTATTTACGGAATTCTATTTGAGAATTGTTATTCTTGTATTTAAATATTAAATTGACAGCAGCAGCATCCGTACTGTTTTCTTGGATATACACGAATTTGTTACAGAATTCGTTTATAAAATTCAGATTGGGAAATGAAGTTCTCAGATATAAAATCGGGTCGTTGTTTGGATGTTTTGAAACGAATTTTCTTATGAACGATGAAATGAAAAGATAAAAATATGTTACTCATTGTAATTGACTTTTGACCAATGACCGTGGACAACAAACTGCGATGCTGATGATTGTCTCTTAAACAATTGTTTACCGTGAAAATGGTAACAACAATTAAATTTGTAAATAGGATTTTAAAAATATATGATCTATTCTCGAGTTAGTTGTTAGAGCAGTTGATGCTAAGAACGTGAGTTGATGCTAAGAACGTGAAGCTTAACGATGAAATGCAAGCTAAAACAAGACAGTAATCAAACCGAAGGGGCCTGCTGCCCGGATGCAAAGCCGGTCGATAAGGACCTCGAGGTCGGGACTCGAATCGAGCTCGAGCTATCGGGGCAACCGGGAATAGGATAACAATTAAGGATACGATCAAGCAAGGCTCTTTATGACCAAAGTTGCGCAATATAGCATGAAATAAGTAAGAAGACAATAGATGTTAAAACGGCCTTGAGCCAGCGAGAACGAACAAAATAGGAGAAAGAGAGAGATATTATTATTTTAGTGGAGAAATGGAGCAACATCAGCCTTTTACAAAGTGGTATGGGTTCCCCTTATATAGGCGAGGGAACACGGTATGGTACAGAGCGCATTAAATGTAAATATACGGGGATGGGACGGCTAGACATGACACCAGAGCCTATTGATTCTAGTTGCTTGCCTCGGAAGTTCCTCGTCTTCGTAACCTTTGCTGGGTTGGGACAAATCTTTTAACCTTGGAGCCTCTGCAGGGCCGCGGATGATCCTCTAGATAAGGAGCCCGATCATGATCCCACAGCCTCGGGGAGCTGACATGACATTCCGAATATACCTTAATGGCGGGAAATGGATTCCCTTGATTTCACCGCATACAGATAGTCTCCGCGTTTCCTAGAACGAAGTAATAGGAAACAATATTGAATCGTCGTCTCGAGGTCATTATTGCCATGACATCAACCATCTAAGAACATTAAATTTCATGCCCCAGAGAACCGTGCAGGGCCATCGTCAAACGCGGTAATCGAGAAACCCACGAACTGCCGTAGGCTCGTCTCTTCTGCTTCCCCAGTGATTCCTATAAATGTACCGGTTGCTAGATACTCCCCATCTTCACCCTTCCTTCAGGCCCGTGAATCAGAAATTTGCTATTTGACATCTTCACATCTTTCCCTCTTTTCACATGAAGGTTTTACCATTTTTCATGGCCAGGACTTCTAGGTCGGTCCCTCGACGGAATGATACTGCGTCGTCGCCCACTTTAGAGCAATGGACTCCTCCCGATATTGACACGTTGAATGATTTCTACATCGAGACTCCCTCGTCTACACCAGGTCGATGTAAGCACGTATCTCGATATGTTAGCGTCGTGACCGATGCTGACAAAGTAAAGGAGGACTGCCGATAGAGCGAGGCAGTGGAGGTAGAGATTCTCGGCCTCAACGATAACATTACCGACTTCAAGGCTAGCTTTCTTTACATATATACTTACCCATTCACCCTGGGTCCTGATAAATTTGTCTAATCTCCTCCTTTGGAAATCGACCCGGTTATCCTTGACTTCTGCGCCCGATATTGGGTAACCCTCAGTCAGATCTACTCGTCCTTTTGGAGGATCGTGTTAATGCTCAGGCACTTTACCTAAGGGGTCGCACGCGAGGTTTTTACCCTTAGCCATTTGATCAGATTGTACCGCCCTCGGCTGTATCGAGGCTTAATCAAGCTTTGACATCGGTCCAAAAAGTCTTTCTTCACGAGTGTTGATGAGGGGAAGGACCGGGGATGGATGAGCAGGTTTATTCGAGTGAGGACCTCGGATATCATCCCGGCCCGGAGGATGCCCTTTCCAGAGCGATGGAACGATCTACGTAAGTGAACTTCCCTTTAGCCACTTCTCAGTTACTTTTTTTTGTCACGATAACCCCTTTGTGCTCTCTCCAGCCGCTGCTTGGCATCCCGAGGTGGTCCCAGATTTGGCGGGATGGATCAGGCGTTTGTATGAAAGGTTCTTGTATCGTATTCGGTCTTGGACCTCATGGCTAAAGAGCGTTGGGAGGCTAAGAATCATGGTGAGGTTTCTTTACCGCTCATGCTCCGCATTTTGTGTTTCCTTCCGAGCTCTAAGCAACAACGTATCGCGTTTATTGTGTTGGTGTAGGCCATGGCGAGAATATGCAGATGAGGCCACCCCCCTATGGTGGAGTGGAGGCCTTGGAGCCTGATAAGAATAAGAAAAGGAAAGACAGGGCGGCCACTGCTCGTCCTGATGAAACTGCTGCCCTAACCTCCGGGTTGAACCCCGATGCCGAGGGGGAGGACGATGATGGAAGTCCGTTGAGAAGGAGACTGAGTTCTGGCATGAGAGATTTACAGGCGCCCTGGTTGGAGGCTGCTAAGTCTGGGACGGCTGGGTCCAGCAGGGCTAAGGAGCCAGGGGTCCTCGAAGAGGACGCTGATGTAGCTTCTAATCGTATGACAGGATTCGATGTAGCTTCCGCTAGTAGGACCGTTGGTCCTGATGGATTGGGGTTCGGTGCTTTCCAAGAACATGGGTTGTTATCTAGAGAAATCGGCGACCTAAATGATTTTATTCAGAACTTTCCAGTCTCATTAGGAGAGCTGAGGGATGTTGAAAGGATGATCGGCGCCACGGTCGGTACCCCTTTTAGAGGGGGAGGTTTCATTGCCAACATTTTTGATGGCGTAATCGACAGAGCTGATCTTGACATCTCTAACGGCAGAGAAGTCCCTGCAACAGGTGACAACTTCTCCTTGCGCGTTTCTTTTCGCTCTCGGGCATTATTCGTCATCTTTCTTAACTTTCTCGTTGTGCCGCAGTGTAAAGAGATGTATGATCATGCCATCCTTCGGTTTCGTGGGGAGCTTTCTTGCCACGAGAAGGAGCGTAATAACATTGCCTCGAAACTACAAGACTCGAAGGCTCGTGGCGCCCAGGGAGATAAAGACTTGGGGAGCTTCGGACCTCTTTGGAGGCGGTGCTTCGGGAGAAGACCGCTCTTGCTGCTCAGGTATTCTGCCTTGCTCATACCTGCTCTTTTACTCTGTATCCATACATGTTATGTGTTCATATATTCATCGTCTTACCCTTCATTGTAGGTTGATCAGAGCAGCTCACAGATTAGTCAATTGGAAGCGGAGATCTTCGGGTTGAAGGAGCGGAGCGAGGTTGTGACCGGGGAATTGGCGACATCCCGGGGCCTTCTCTCGGACTCTCATAGGGAGACTGCTACTTTGGCCGCGGCTAAGTCTGAGGCCAAACGAGATGTTGCCGCTTATAAGGAGGATGCAGCCACAGTGCATGCAATGGTTCGTGACATATCCCTGGCGGCTGAGCAGAAACTGGTCCGAGCTGTCGAACATGCCAAAGCGGAGGCGAAGAGGGAGGTCCTAGAAAAACTCGAGGCCAGAGGCTTCGAGCTGTCTGCCGACCTGGAGGAGGCTCGTGCGATGGAGGGAAGACCGGCGCTCTTGATTGCCTCCGATGGGGGTGAAGATGATAGTGGTGAGGAGTAGTCTCCGAGCCCTTTTTTATATGCCTTCTTTTTTGTTCCATGTGTTCTCCCTCCTGGGAGGCGAATGGTGTAAAGGTGTTTTTCCTTTTTGTCAATGTATGAAAGGAGCTTTTATTATGCTACTCCTTTTTGCTGCTTTCCCTCTCTTTTTTTGCTTCCGAGCATCGAGCATCGGCCCTTTGGAGCCTTTTCTTAGGACAGACCGGGGGGCCCGAGACTAGCTATGTCCCGAGGTTGAGTCGGTAGCTCCTCCGAATTGATATTTGCAACGTTGGGGATCTCCCGAGGTCCCTTGATTTTATGAATTATGTGGGAGCCTGGGATGATTTTGCCAGTACACTTCCCAAGGAGAAGGTGACGTTAACGCGGCCAGAATTAATTGGCCTTCTTGGGCAATTGAGCAGTTGTTACTTGGACCCTATATATTTATCTATCCGCCCTTCAAGAGGCAATTTTGCAGTTTTTGATAAGTCTATCTCCTATGTAGAGCCTGTCGCTTTGTGCGAGTCCCTCCACTTCTTTGCTTCAGGAAGTTTTTTGCCTGTATCATCCTCTTCTTCTCTTTATTCTGTCGTAGTCATGGCCGCTGCTTTGACACCTGATCCTCGAACGAAGGGGATTCCTTTCTGCGTTCCACCTTTGGTTGGCGCCAGCGGCGCTCCCTCGATGCCGGAAGAGCGAGGCCCGGGGTGCGATGCCTTGAAGAAGGTCGCCACATCGGGGAAGCCTCCCAATGTTTCGGGACATCGGGAGCACGTGTCGAGGATTATTTCATCAGTGAGGGAGGAGAACCTCTGGGTGATCAGGAGAGAGTGCGGATGGGGGAAGGCGTTATTCTACAAGTACCTTCCCCCGAGGAGAGTATTATAATGTATGCTGAGGGTTTCTTAAGCGTGTATACCCATGTTCTCGCACCGAGTTCCCCGGACAGGGTCGTGCTTGATTTTTGTAGAAGGTATCGAGTAACGTTGGCGCAGGTTCATCCCTTTCTCTGGAGGATGGTATAGTAGATGAGATATTTTGCTGATAAGGCCGGGATAGAGTTTACGCTTGTCACACCTCCTTTTTCCGCCCCGCGAGGGTGCGTGGGATTTTTCTCCAATTAAAGGACAGTCGAAACGGGATTTGTTTGTTTGTTTCAGAGTCGCCACTTGGGAATTTTAAGGCGTCCCAAGTCACCAATTTTTATCCCTGATTCGAGGAGAATATGACTCTGTCTATTTAATAGTCTGCGCACCAGAAATCCAGATAAGGAATTCTGTTAACCCGGGAGAAGGTGTTAGGCATTCCCGAGTTCCGTGGTTCTAGCACGGTCGCTCAACTGTTATATTCGGCTTGATTATTTTGATTTGTTAAATACATTTTTATTGCATGATTTTATTGTTACCACTTCTATTTAGATTTAAAGACCCTTCTTTGAATCGAATCACGCGTACGTATATTCGTGTTATAAATTATATTTTTAAAACATGCGGAGTTGTGTCACGCGCACGTGTACACAATAATATAGATAATATTTTTATTAAAATATTTATTTTCAAAATTATGCTTTAAATAAAATCAAGAACATTCGCCCTTTTGGTATAATTAAGTAGTGAACCTCACATCTCGGGTTTTTATGAAATTAATAATGATATTCTCCGAGAAATTCCTTTTATTAAATATTCGATCGAAGTTACGCGAACGCATAATCCGAATTGCCTTTAGAAATATAATTAGGTTACGCGAACGTATCCCTAATCACAAAAATATTCTTGATGGTAGTATAAATTTGTTTACAAATTGTTTATTATATCCACGTATTTTTATGTGAACATCATGAGAAATAAATATTCTTTTAGTCTCTAAATTCCTTAAAAAGAATTTACAATTTATTGGACGTTGATCGCAATTTATGTTTTTCGCGTATGAATTATATTCCTCAAACCATTCGAATTTGTGGAGTAAAAATAAATGTGTGATTAATACTACCATTTAGTGAATACAATATTTGCCTACCCAAATAGACAACATGCAAATTACGTATAAAAATTGGGAAAGAATGGATGTAAGGAAGTGATATTTTTGAAGAATTTTCATTGTTCTATTTGAAGCGAATGCTAAAAAATGTTATAATCTATAAACCTAATCACCTTCTACATTACTTGTTTTTAATCCAAAGTTATAATCGTTTGATTAATTTGTTTATGATGGTAGATAGGCATCAAGTTGATAAGAAAGGGAATTATTATACAAATCGATTGAATAAAATTGCCTTACATGCAACACAATTGTCCGTCTAAAACATTCATAACACTCTAACATCGTAACGAGCTATATCAAATCACCTTCCATATATGATTATATATATACTCATCATCATGCCATATATGAACATACAACTTATATCAATCTAAACCAAAATCAGATTTTTTACAAGATATACTAATAATGTAATTTCTTGATACTTCCATTCTACTTTACATTTAGCTAACAATATTACGGGATGTAATTAATGGCCCATTTTATGTCATGTTCCCTACCTTGATAATTCAATCATGACTTCACTTAATGAAAATTCCGAAATAGGTGATATTATTACAACAAACGAATTTTAAGAGGTAACAATTATCTTATATTCATTACGCCAAACGTACTACTATATTAATCAACTGAAACAAAAACCAAATTTTTAACTAATGAACTTGAACGAATGGAAAACAGAATTATAATTCCCGAACTTCATTAATTTGTCATGTTGAAGCTTTTCGTGACATGAATTTACAGATATGTACCTGATATTGGAAGCAAAAGAAAATGAAGATGAGAATCAGCAGCAGTAATAACAGTACAACAGCAACAACTGCCCAGCAACAGTAACAACCCAGTACAGACCGGTGGAGTAGTAATCCCAAAAAACAAAAGCTTTAAGCTTTAAATGAAACAACAACCATTAATACTAATTTCAAACAAAGAAAGAAAGCAGTAGATTTTTAGTTTTTATTTTTATTTTTGAAAGCTTAAATATTTTTCGGAATTTTTATCTCTTCTATTCTCTGTCCGTTTTTTCTCTCTATCTGTGTGTATTTTTTCTCGTATCTCTTCCTATTTCTGTTCTCTCTGTGTTGTATTGTGTTCAAGACTTCTTCTTATAACTCATCCCATAAACCTTTCAATTAATTAAAATCCATACTTTTTCTCTACCCAACCCATTATCTTTCCACTCATCCTCATTACATTAAATAAACATATCACACCACCCCATTATATTTTGTCCCCCATGCTTCATTTAAAATAATGCAAGATTCCCCCTTTAAATTAAATCTTGTCCCCCCTTTATATTAAATAACCATATCACAACCCACCCCATTTTATTTTGTCCCCCATGCTTCATATAAACAATTACAAAATGTACAATTCCTAAACTACCCCTCTGACCCTATTGCAAATTACTATTTTACCCCCGAAAGTACTATAAATTACCAAACTACCCATCAGCTATAACACATCAATTAATCAAACTTAACCAAAATATAGACAATATGATCAATTTCTAACAATGTTCAAACAACAATATGAACACGGATGAACATCATAACAACAATATCACATGAACACGATTTTAATAACATTTCAACAACAAATCACATGAACACAAATTGAACAACAAAGAACAACTAAAATTTGATTGAACAATATTTTAGCAACAAACCTATTTTCGGAAAACAACAACAACAAACAAGTATATTTAGATTTCTAACTTCAATCATATTGAACTTAAAATCAACTACTAACAACATTACAACAAACAATTCTTATATTAAACTTTAAACAAGATTATAAGACCAATTCAAGAAATAATCATAAATGGTAAACAAGAAATCAAACTATACAAATTTCGGATTCAAGATCAACCAAACAAAGTATGAACATGAATAAAAATATTCAATAACAATAACAAACAAACTTTGTTCAAACTTCGAATTAAACTTAAACAAAACAAATAAACATATTCAAATCACTAATCTTCAAATAATCAACTAATCTTTCTTAAATTAAATCCAACGAAACTTATAACAAAGATGCATGATCCAAAAATTAAAACCAAAACATAACTTCACATTAAATCACTAAATTAAAACCAACTTCAAAAAATGAATACGAATTAAATCTATATTAACAACAAACAACGGATTTAAACGATTTAAACTAACACCTTTCTACATTAAAACTAAATCCTCTTAAAATTAATAAAACAAACTGATAATAATTAAATTGAATCTTCAACTTAAATCTAACAACAATATAATTAAACTAACAATTTTTATCTAAAACAAAATAAGAAAAATAAAGCAAACTTATGCTAATTCAAAATCTGAAAATATCAAACAAATTATGGACGTAATAGAACTTAGAATAACTAACCGTGAATGACCAACGACGAACATCGAACGAACTCTAAACGAAACCAACGAACTTGGGCATAAACGGACTTGAAGACGACAAAGAAACAAGCATCATTTGAGGTGAAAGATGAAGAAAAACGCAGCAAGAAGCAGCTGGAACGAAGAAGCAGTAGCGCGATGGAGTTGGGCTTCGTTGAAGAAGAAACAGCGGCGTCCATGGATGTCGAGCTCAAGCTTGAGCTCGACGAAGAGGACGAAGACAGACCCGGCGAGAAGCAGCTGAAGCAGAAACGTGAGCAGCGGCAGCAATGGTGAAGCTGAAGACGCAGCGACGCAGCAGCACGACGGAGCGACAGTGGAGCTCGTTTTTGGGCTGGTTTCGAGCAGCTCTCATTGCTGCGTTTTGGAGAACGGAGCAGCTTGGTCGTTTGGACTTGAGGTTGAGAAGATGGAAGTAGAAGGACCTCCATGGATGACGAAGGAACAGCAGTAGCAGCTGCAACGACTGGAAGAAAACGCAGCAACAATGGCGGACGTGAAGCTACTCCAATGGTCGTTTGGTTTCGACAACGGGAAATGGGGGGGGGGGGGGGAAAGCAGCCATGGCTGCTCGTGTTGGGGTCGATGGGACGATGGAGAATGTCGTGTGTGTGTGTGTGTTGAGGTGGTGGAGGCGTGAGGAAGGGCTGCCATGGATGTGTGCTTGAGAAAGCTTGAGGAAGAAGAAGAAGATAGGAGGGGGGCGGATGGTTTAGCAATTTTTTAGGGTTTTCTTCATTTTGTTTTGTTTTGTTTTGTAAAATGTAAGACAAAAGGGTTTGGGTCTTTTGGGTTATGGACTGGGTCGACCCAGTTCGAAATGGACTGGGTCGTAGGGAAGATTGGGCCATTTTTGGGCCTATGGCTTGAAATCGAAGAAGAGGCCCAATTCCGACTTTCTTTATATTTTCGCTCTTTTTTCTTCTTTTATTTCTCTAAAACTAAATTATAAAAATACTTAAACTATTATTAAGAATTAAATTAAGTTATAAAAGCGCAAATTAACTCCCAATAACAATTAACGCACAATTAAGTAATAATTAAGCATAAAATTGTATATTTGGACATTAAATGCTAAAAATGCAAACGATGCCTATTTTTGTAATTTTTAATTTTTGTAAAACAAATTTAATTACTAACAATTGTAGAATTAAATCCTCCATGCGAAATGCAACATATTTTTGTATTTTTAATAATTTAACAAATAAACATGCACAGACAAACATACAAATAGTTACACAAAATATCACAAAATATCACAAAAATTGCACACCAATGAAAATTATTTTATTTTTGAATTTTTTGGGAGTAATTCTCATATAGGGCAAAAATCACGTGCTTACAGCTGCCCCTCTTTGCCCGAAGACACGAAGGGTTTTCGTGCAAAGATAAAGCGAGCGATTTTTGCCCATCCGAGTACTCCGTGTGAAGCAATTTTTTTGAAAAAGATTTGACCGAACCTTTGCTTCAAAGGTTTCCTACATATCCTGGGCTAAACAGGAATCAGGTCAATGTAGTTCGGGAAATTTTGGTAGCTGGGACTACCGTGAGACTGCAATGTTACTGTTGTTGCATGCTATTACTACTGCTTACCGATCTCCTTGTTACATCTTGCTTAAAAGAAAACAAGAAGCTAGGCTAGAGTACAATTTGTTTTTGTTGCCTTGCTTCCTTATCTGCTTGCATTTCTTCCGGTGCTTTTCTTCTTTTGACACATGTACTTGAGTTTGTACTGTGACCTCTTGTTGCAACCTTCTGTTTCCCGGTGCCGGGGAATTTTATTGTTTCCTGCTGGGGATTCCTATTGTAACCCTCTGTTTTATTGTCCTCTGACTTGATCTTGAAATGTATGCCTCTGTTCTATGGGCGGGCTCCCAACTTCAATACTTGAAATTAAAGACTGAATGTATGCCTCTGTTATCTGGGCGGGCTCCCAACTTCAATGCTTGAAATGTAAAGACTGAATGTATGCCTCTGTTATCTGGGCGGGCTCCCAACTTCAACACTTGAAAATTAAAGACTGAAATGTATGCCTCTGTTATTTGGGCGGGCTCCCAACTTCAATGCTTGAAATATAAAGACTGAATGTATGCCTCTGTTATTATGGGCGGGCTCCCAACTTCAACACTTGAAAAGTAAAGACTGAATGTATTCCTCTGTTATTATGGCCGGGCTCCCAACTTCAACACTTGAAATGTAATCGCCATTCCTCTCTTCAGGCGGGCTCCTGACTTCAAACCATACATCGCCATTCCTTTCTTTAGGTTGGCAAGATTTCAACATCTTTTTAAAACGCCTTTCCTCTCTTCAGGCGGGCTCCTGACTTCAACAACAACTTTGAAAATAATCGCCATTCTTCTCTTCAGGTGGGCTCCTGACTTCAACCAATAAATCGCCATTCTATTCTTCAGGGGGGCTCCTGACTTCAACAACTTCTTCTTTTTTTTTCAAATTATCCTAGGAGAAAATTCATCAGACTAGGATTTGATATCTTATCTTAGGAGAAAGATTCATCGGACTAAGATTTGATATCTTATCTTGGGAGAAAAATTTCATCAGACCAAGATTTTGACTCTAGGAGATAAATCGTCAGACTAGGTCCATTTTGTTGTGATCTTAGGAGAAAGATTCATCCGACTAAGATTTTATCTTGGGAGAAAAATTTCATCAGACCAAGATTTAGACTCTAGGAGATAAATCGTCAGACTAGGTCCATTTTTTGTGATCTTAGGAGAAAGATTCATCCGACTAAGATTTTATCTTGGGAGAAAAATTTCATCAGACCAAGATTTTGACTCTAGGAGATAAATCATCAGACTAGGTCCATTTGTTGTGATCTTAGAAGAAAGATTCATCCGACTAAGATTTGATATCTTATCTTGGGAGAAAAATTTCATCGGACCAAGATTGTATCGGGAGGGAAATTCATCAGACTAGGACTTTTTATCCTAGGAGAAAAATGTAAAGATCAATGATTTGAGAAACTTACCTTCGTAATTCCTTCTTTTCTTTTCTCCTTCCTTCACTCTGCTTTGTTCTTGCTTGCTGGGGATAATACCACTGCGGTAGTTTTCTTTCTTCCCCTCCTTCAAATTCATTTTTTTTTTTCAGAATTTATTTTCTCTCAACACTGCTGGGGATAAAAGTGTTATTTTCTTGGGATAACGTCGTTGAGGATAACGTTGCTGGGGAATTTTATCCCTTCAAATCGATGCTTTATTCTTCTGGAAGCTCCTAGGGATGATAATGGCTTTTGTTTTTCTGAGCACAAATGTCATCCCTTTGTTCTGTCTGCTGGGGATCAATTTCCTCCATTGGAAACTTATTATAATGGGGCAACACTGGTTCAAAGACCACTTCTTTGGTGCTATTTTTATTCTTCCCCAAATGGGTACCTGATTTTCCAGAAAATTTCTAACTGAAAAGAAAATTTTTTTCCCCAGTTTGACAATCTTTCTTGTGGCATGCATTTCCGACATCAATTCCATTTCCTTTACCTGTTTTAAACAAAATTTGTTAGTTTAAAACGCGGTGGTTGGTTGTGATACTCCTACTTGGGATGGATTTCCCCTTTCTCCTTCCTTGCTCTGCATTCCACAAGGGATGATATTATTTGCTGAGGATAATCCTTTTCTGCTAGGGATATCCCTCTTCTTTCGTGGCATGGCTCGGAGACTTGCATTTTTCCGACCTTTTAGTCTCGCATGAATTTTCCAAGTCATGCTTATTGCTCTCCTTGTTTGTCCACGGGCCTTGGCCTTGAGGTTTTAATAACCTCTGATTTTGGCAAGGATATCCCTCTTGACACTCGTCAATCCTTTTGTCAATTCCCTTTTGCTGGGGATATCTTTCTTGACACTGGGCTTGTGCTCGTTCCTTGCTGACTATACCACTTGGATGTACTAGCCATATCTCATCTTGCATAATTGGAAAGCTGATGGCCTATTTTGAAGTCATTTCCCACTGGTTCTGACCAAACAGACTCTACTGGGGAATTTTCTATGAAAGGAGAAAGATAAAAAGGAACAGAATAAAAGACAAAGGGAAAAGAAGACTCTTTAACAAAAGAAATTATAAATAAAAACCTATCAAACGCAGACACCGACTCTAATGATCATGACATGCATATGTGGCCTATCCTCCGTCGTCAATCGTCTTTCAAGATCTTCCCTTGACTATCCTCCATCTGATTCCCAATCTTATTCGACTTGTAGTGCCCAAAAGGTTTTCACCATCAAGTCTCTCTCATTTTGGTTTTTCTCTCATCTTTTATCGCCTTATGGTGTCTGTGAAGATTTTCACCGATAAGACTCTCTCATTTATATCACTTTCTAGCTGGGGATTTGGAGTGTTGCCGGTATGACTTTCTCTGCTGGAGATTAGAGTCCTTTTTGTTGTGGAACAGAGTGTTATGTTCACCGGTAAGACTCTCATTTGTCTGACTTGGCATCTTTTGCAGACTGATCAGAAGGTCTTTCTTTGGACCGTAATGTGGGTTTTTTGGATAGGCTTAGAAAGAAAGGGTATTAAAGGCTAAAAAACAAATCAATTTGGGGTTCAAAATTACAACCTTCGAAATCATATTTGTTTATAACAAGCGCAACCCTTGCCCCAGTTTCTTGCTTGGGGATTATTTATTAATTTTTTTTTTATTTATTACACCATGCATACCATGCACATTATGCACACTATGCACCCTATGACCGAGCCGTGAAGCGCCTACGTATCCTCTTTGAGGAATCAGGTCAAACGTAGTTCCCAATTCCTCTGTTTTCATTTGACTTTCTTTTGTTTTTTTTTATCATTATTGTTATCATTTTTCTCTTCTTTTTTTTTTGATTTTTTTTCTTTACCTTCCAGGCTCGTATTTCCTAGTCGTTGCTATTGATTCCGAACGAGGGGTATGAAAGAAAATAAATAAGGCTCAAAGGGGGGTAACGAAGGATAAAGTGTTTAGATAGCAGAACAAAATGCCTTCGTCATTCCAGTCTTCAAAACATGCCAAGTGCAAACAACATAATTGAACATAGATTTATAGTCTCTTCCGACGGTGCTGGTCTTGACAATTATGTTAAACACTTGCTTTTCATTTGTCATTTCTAAAGCACTGCTGGGCGACACTCTCACTCTCATGAACGACCCTCATGCCAATTCGGCGAATATTGCATTTAGCGGTTTTCTTTGTGTTTTACTTGCCCTAATTCCACATGACTCGGGCTTCAAATAATCTCACACCATTCTTATTTCCTTTAAATGGTCTGATCACCTTTCCGAAGTTTTATAATTAACTTTTAAGACTAGGCCCAAACTGTGTGCACATGTCATGTCCCTAGAATCGGCATTGAACAAAAGCAAAACAAAAGGGTAAAGAAAAACTAAACAAAGAAGATGAAAAAGACCTGAATTTGCTTTTAGACAAAAGGTAGAACCGTTTAAACGATAAAATAAACAGTTACAACCCTAAAACTAAACCAGATAACACCACATTAGGTACTAGACAAATAAAAGGATAAGGGGGTTTGACCACAAGACAATATCCGGATTACAACCCTGAAATAATCTGGACGACAGAAATGACAACAAAATAAACCACCAAAACTCCTCTCTGGCTGACCAGGAGATGGAGCGCCTTTCCAATTGCCCAATACGGTGTTTTAGCCATCATCATTGCCAAGACCGTTACCAACTTCAATATCATTATCATCAGTTAGCGGCTTTCCGGGATGACTCAAAAATCCCATGTTACCAGGCATCCTCCCCATCATGATGTGCAGGTAAAGGATTCTGCGCGATATTCTGGGTGTCATTACCTTGGATCACAATCAGATTTTCCTGGATCATCCTTTCTATTTCTTTTTTCAAATCCCGACAACTTTCAACATTGTGCCCCTGGGCATTGGAATGGTATTCACACCTTTTAGAAAGGTCAAAGCTTCTTGCATGTGGGTCCAGATGATTTGGAGGAATAGATGCAATCATGTCGTGATGCTTTAACCTCTCAAATAAGCTTTCATAGGACTCTCCTATTGGTGTAAAATTATCTTTCAACCTTCGTTCCCCTTTATACTTCTGGCTTGGATGTGGGTTATAGGGCACCTAAAAGTTATGTGGAGGCTTCTGGAGATTTTGTGACGCTCGTGCTCGCCTTCTGGGGCGTTTTGGTGGTCGGGCAACATACTGAGGTGGAACAATAGAGTGTTGTGGGTTCTGAGGGGGATAATATTGCTCAGGAGATTCATAGATAACTTTAGGAGGCTGCTCATACCTTCGAGATGTTCTCCTAGGACCTCTTCTTGACCCTGATGTCATCATGATTTCTTCAATCTTCTCATTTGTGTCGCAAAAATTATCAGACTCAACCCGGACAGCGTGAGTTGCAGCTTTAAAAACTACTTGACTCATAATTTTTCCTGTCTTAAGACCATTCTCTATTATTTCTCCCATTTTGATTGCTTCCGAGAAGGATTTGCCAACTGCGGACATCATGTTCTGAAAGTAATCTGGCTCTTGCGCTTGAAGGAAGACAGTTATTAGCTCGTGGTCATCCATGGGTGGCTTAACTCGAGCTGCTTGCTCTCTCCATTTAATGGCATATTCCCTGAAACTTTCACTTGGTTTCTTTTTCAGGTTTGAAAGGGAAATGCGGTCTGGGGCCATGTCGACGCTGTATTGGAACTGTTTGAAAAATGCTTGTGCCATGTCGTCCCAGACATACCAGCGAGACGTGTCTTGATCCATAAACCATTCGGAAGCTACTCTCGTAAGGCTTTCCACAAAATAAGCCATCAACAATTCTTCATTTCTTCCCGCACCTCTCATTTGATTGCAATACCTTTTCAGGTGGGCAATGGGATCTCCATGTCCATCGTACTTTTCAAATTTGGGAGTCTTGAAACCAGGCGGCAAGTGGACATCGGGGAACATACATAGATCTTTGAAGGCAACACTCTTTTGACCAGACAACCCTTGCCTGTTTTTCAACCATTGTTCTAAGTTTTTCACTCTTTGGGTCATTTCTTCTTGTACCATCTTTCGGGCAGGCTCTTCAATCTTTGCAGGAAGATCAAACGAGTACGGGTGGTACTTAGGAGAGTGGTACTGCTCTTGTTGTGTCGCAAATTGTGACTCATGACAAGGCTGTCCTTGCCCACTGGCCCATGCTTGACACACTCCGGTCATTTGTTGTTTCAGTATTCTATTTTTCCGGCACAGTAGACTCTTGTTGAACCCTCTGAACAAACCGACCAACTCAACTTTCTTCACAATTCAAAACAAAACATGTTAGAATGGACTCAGTCGGTTCTTATTACTAGCAACATCTTTTTCCCTTTTTTTCATTTTCTTTTTCATTTTTTGTTGTGGTCGAATCTTATGGAGATTGCCTACGTATCATGACCCCGCATGAATCAGACCTTGCGTAGTTCGGACCAATAAAAGATGAACAATACTAATCATTTTTTTCAATTTTCATATTAAAATAAACTGGGTTTCAAAGGTTTGAAAATGACCTACAAACTCGAAAATCAAACGACCCACATATTATAATCAAAAGTTTTACAAACTCCAAAACAAACGGCCAGCTTCCTTTTTCCGTTTGACAAATGCAACCAAACGGTTATTTTTGCAAATGTGACCCCTTCCAAATTTTGAGGCCGGAGAGGATTATTTTATGACACTTTACAAACTTGCTCATTCTTTTACGAAAATAGCCTTTCAACAACTGAAAGATACTCTAAGGCTATTTTGGCAAGAACGGTTTAAGACGCGGTCGAAGCTGGTTCGGCTTATTTTGACCAAAAGATTCAAATGGTATTCACCTGACCGCTGACTCTTTGTTTTTTTTTTTCAAATTATAATAAAAACCAGGTGTTGCAACACGGCCCTTCAGCGCCTCGGGGACGAAGACTTTTTAAGGCTGTGTGGGTCAACTGGACCAAATTTTAAAAAATGACCCAAAGGTGGCTGTTTATGCAAAGTCAGCCTTCCGGCGTCCCTTTCGGGAACATTCGACTATGTCTTGATAAAATAGCATCACCCGACTTCTTTATGACAAAATTAAAATTTGACATATTTTTTTTTGGCTATTTATTTTTTTTTTAGCAAAAAGTGGAGGCTGGACACTGCCCGACTTATTTACGACAAAATTAAAATTTTGACATGTTTTTTATTTATTTATTGGTTTTTGGCTTATTTTAGCAAAAGGGGGGGTTGGACCCGATGAGGGTTGCCTACGTATCTCACATCCGGTGAGAATCAAACCCGCGTAGTTCGGGCCTTGTGAATAAGTAAATGAACTAATATTTTTTTTTATTGGAACTGTGAAAGAACTGCTCAAAGGAAGTATATATATTTTTTTGATTGATTTCTTTTTGAAAGAAAAACTCGTAAAAATTCCTTTTCTTTTGATTTGAACTTTGAGAATTTCAAAAGTAAAAGGAAGTTTTTTTTTTCGAATTTCCATTTGTCTCTTTTTTTTATTCTAAAGAAAAAAATATTTTTGGAATTTTACTTTTGATAAAAGAAATGCTTCTAAAAAATATTTTTTGAATTTTGAATTTTCTTTTCAATTTTGAAAGAAGAATCAAAATATTTTCGGATATTTTTTTTTTCTTAAAAGAAAACATTTTTATTATTTTTGTTTTATCAACAATGGAAAATAAAGATATTTATATTATTTTTGCAAGACATATTTTTTTTGGAATTTTATTTTGAATTTTCTTGGCAAGACAAATACTCTTTGCAACAAATAAAGATATATATATCTTTTGGAAATAAAAAAAAACTTTTCGGATTTATATATATATATATATATATATATATATATATATATATATATATATATATATATATATATATATTTGCGACAAATAATGAAAGACTTTTTTTTATTTTATTTTTTTATTTTTTGCATTTTCATAAGCAAATAAATAAAATAAAAAAAACCATTTTAAAAATAAGACTCTTTTTTATTTTCATTTTTTATGGCAAGACAAACTATTTTTTTTTTTTAAAAACAAGACAGAACAACGACTCTTTTTTTTTCCTTTGCTTTTAATAAAACAAACTAATAAACATTTTTTTTTTCATTTTCTTAAAATTTCTTCAGAGTTTTGACAGTATTTGGGCATTGGTTTTTTTTTTTTCAAAAATAAACAGTCAATTCCCAAACTGCTATTTCTTTTTTTTTCAATTTTAAAATATTATTCATGATATTCAAAAGTCAGTCAACACACAAATCTGGATCAAATAAATGCGCAAGTAGCAGCAAGTAAGATGCATCAGGATGGTCATTTTTTTTTGGTACACCTGTCCTAGACAGACCCAACCCCTGTGTTGAGTCTCCAAAGTCAAATGCACGTGATGCAAACAATCGCTCCTACTAGGGATCCGGCATGAAGCTGAGTTATTCTAAGTGAAAAAACCTGAGGCATATTGATCTAGCTCTGGCTTACCCAAACGGACAGTTTGAGCCGAAGCGGGGGCAACGTACCGGGAGCACGAAAGTCTACCCGGCCTAGTTACTTGTCCCAACTTCGTCTTATTTGGTATGACTTTAACAGAAAGGTGGGCCACGCGCACGTGTGCACCATAAATTTAGAAGACTCAGAAAGAAGGGGGTTTCGTAGCAGTTGTATATATTCATAATTCAAATAATATTAAAGCGGTAAAAGTGTCATTTAGCACATTGGGCATATATCATGTAGAAAAAAATCAGATAATAAATAAAGCCAATTATAACAATTATTTTAAGCTCGAATTCTTGAACCCTAAACCAGTGGTTCTGGGTTTTATCCCCAGCAGAGTCGCCAGAGCTGTCACACCTCCTTTTTCCGCCCCGCGAGGGTGCGTGAGAGTTTTCTCCAATTAAAGGACAGTCGAAACGGGATTTGTTTGTTTGTTTCAGAGTCGCCACTTGGGAATTTTAAGGCGTCCCAAGTCACCAATTTTTATCCCTGATTCGAGGAGAATATGACTCTGTCTATTTAATAGTCTGCGCACCAGAAATCCGGATAAGGAATTCTGTTAACCCGGGAGAAGGTGTTAGGCATTCCCGAGTTCCGTGGTTCTAGCACGGTCGCTCAACTGTTATATTCGGCTTGATTATTTTGATTTGTTAAATACATTTTTATTGCATGATTTTATTGTTACCGCTTCTATTTAGATTTAAAGACCCTTCTTTGAATCGAATCACGCGTACGTATATTCGTGTTATAAATTATATTTTTAAAACATGCGGAGTTGTGTCACGCGCACGTGTACACAATAATATAGATAATATTTTTATTAAAATATTTATTTTCGAAATTATGCTTTAAATAAAATCAAGAACATTCGCCCTTTTGGTATAATTAAGTAGTGAACCTCACATCTCGGGTTTTTATGAAATTAATAATGATATTCTCCGAGAAATCCCTTTTATTAAATATTCGATCGAAGTTGCGCGAACGCATAATCCGAATTGCCTTTGGAAATATAATTAAGTTACGCGAACGTATCCCTAATCACAAAAATATTCTTGATGGTAGTATAAATTTGTTTACAAATTGTTTATTATATCCACGTATTTTTATGTGAACATCATGAGAAATAAATATTCTTTTAGTCTCTAAATTCCTTAAAAAGAATTTACAATTTATTGGACGTTGATCGCAATTTATGTTTTTCGCGTATGAATTATATTCCTCAAACCATTCGAATTTGTGGAGTAAAAATAAATGTGTGATTAATACTACCATTTAGTGAATACAATATTTGCCTACCCAAATAGACAACATGCAAATTACGTATAAAAATTGGGAAAGAATGGATGTAAGGAAGTGATATTTTTGAAGAATTTTCATTGTTCTATTTGAAGCGAATGCTAAAAAAATGTTATAATCTATAAACCTAATCACCTTCTACATTACTTGTTTTTAATCCAAAGTTATAATCGTTTGATTAATTTGTTTATGATGGTAGATAGGCATCAAGTTGATAAGAAATGGAATTATTATACAAATCGATTGAATAAAATTGCCTTACATGCAACACAATTGTCCGTCTAAAACATTCATAACACTCTAACATCGTAACGAGCTATATCAAATCACCTTCCATATATGATTATATATATACTCATCATCATGCCATATATGAACATACAACTTATATCAATCTAAACCAAAATCAGATTTTTTACAAGATATACTAATAATGTAATTTTTTGATACTTCCATTCTACTTTACATTTAGCTAACAATATTACGGGATGTAATTAATGGCCCATTTTATGTCATGTTCCCTACCTTGATAATTCAATCATGACTTCACTTAATGAAAATTCCGAAATAGGTGATATTATTACAACAAACGAATTTTAAGAGGTAACAATTATCTTATATTCATTACGCCAAACGTACTACTATATTAATCAACTGAAACAAAAACCAAATTTTTAACTAATGAACTTGAACGAATGGAAAACAGAATTATAATTCCTGAACTTCATTAATTTGTCATGTTGAAGCTTTTCGTGACATGAATTTACAGATATGTACCTGATATTGGAAGCAAAAGAAAATGAAGATGAGAATCAGCAGCAGTAATAACAGTACAACAGCAACAACTGCCCAGCAACAGTAACAACCCAGTACAGACCGGTGGAGTAGTAATCCCAAAAACAAAAGCTTTAAGCTTTAAATGAAACAACAACCATTAATACTAATTTCAAACAAAGAAAGAAAGCAGTAGATTTTTAGTTTTTATTTTTATTTTTGAAAGCTTAAATATTTTTCGGAATTTTTATCTCTTCTATTCTCTGTCCGTTTTTCTCTATCTGTGTGTATTTTTTCTCGTATCTCTTCCTATTTCTGTTCTCTCTGTGTTGTATTGTGTTCAAGACTTCTTCTTATAACTCATCCCATAAACCTTTCAATTAATTAAAATCCATACTTTTTCTCTACCCAACCCATTATCTTTCCACTCATCTCCATTACATTAAATAAACATATCACACCACCCCATTATATTTTGTCCCCCATGCTTCATTTAAAATAATGCAAGATTCCCCTTTAAATTAAATCTTGTCCCCCCTTTATATTAAATAACCATATCACAACCCACCCCATTTTATTTTGTCCCCCATGCTTCATATAAACAATTACAAAATGTACAATTCCTAAACTACCCCTCTGACCCTATTGCAAATTACTATTTTACCCCCGAAAGTACTATAAATTACCAAACTACCCATCAGCTATAACACATCAATTAATCAAACTTAACCAAAATATAGACAATATGATCAATTTCTAACAATGTTCAAACAACAATATGAACACGGATGAACACCATAACAACAATATCACATGAACACGATTTTAATAACATTTCAACAACAAATCACATGAACACAAATTGAACAACAAAGAACAACTAAAATTTGATTGAACAATATTTTAGCAACAAACCTATTTTCGGAAAACAACAACAACAAACAAGTATATTTAGATTTCTAACTTCAATCATATTGAACTTAAAATCAACTACTAACAACATTACAACAAACAATTCTTATATTAAACTTTAAACAAGATTATGAGACCAATTCAAGAAATAATCATAAATGGTAAACAAGAAATCAAACTATACAAATTTCGGATTCAAGATCAACCAAACAAAGTATGAACATGAATAAAAATATTCAATAACAATAACAAACAAACTTTGTTCAAACTTCGAATTAAACTTAAACAAAACAAATAAACATATTCAAATCACTAATCTTCAAATAATCAACTAATCTTTCTTAAATTAAATCCAACGAAACTTATAATAAAGATGCATGATCCAAAAATTAAAACCAAAACATAACTTCACATTAAATCATTAAATTAAAACCAACTTCAAAAAATGAATACGAATTAAATCTATATTAACAACAAACAACGGATTTAAACGATTTAAACTAACACCTTTCTACATTAAAACTAAATCCTCTTAAAATTAATAAAACAAACTGATAATAATTAAATTGAATCTTCAACTTAAATCTAACAACAATATAATTAAACTAACAATTTTTATCTAAAACAAAATAAGAAAAATAAAGCAAACTTATGCTAATTCAAAATCTGAAAATATCAAACAAATTATGGACGTAATAGAACTTAGAATAACTAACCGTGAATGACCAACGACGAACATCGAACGAACTCTAAACGAAACCAACGAACTTGGGCATAAACGGACTTGAAGACGACAAAGAAACAAGCATCATTTGAGGTGAAAGATGAAGAAAAACGCAGCAAGAAGCAGCTGGAACGGAGCAGCAGTAGCGCGATGGAGTTGGGCTTCGATGAAGAAGAAACAGCGGCGTCCATGGATGTCGAGCTCAAGCTTGAGCTCGACGAAGAGGACAAAGGCAGACCCGGCGAGAAGCAGCTGAAGCAGAAACGTGAGCAGCAGCAGCAATGGTGAAGCTGAAGACGCAGCGACGCAGCAGCACGACGGAGCGACAGTGGAGCTCGTTTTTGGGCTGGTTTCGAGCAGCTCTTATTGCTGCGTTTTGTAGAACGGAGCAGCTTGGTCGTTTGGACTTGAGGTTGAGAATATGGAAGCAGAAGGACCTCCATGGATGACGAAGGAACAGCAGTAGCAGCTGCAACGACTGGAAGAAAACGTAGCAACAATGGCGGACGTGAAGCTACTCCAATGGTCGTTTGGTTTCGACAACGGGAAATGGCGAGGGGGGGAAAGCAGCCATGGCTGCTCGTGTTGGGGTCGATGGGACGATGGAGAATGTCGTGTGTGTGTGTGTGTTGAGGTGGTGGAGGCGTGAGGAAGGGCTGCCATGGATGTGTGCTTGAGAAAGCTTGAGGAAGAAGAAGAAGATAGGAGGGGGCGGATGGTTTAGCAATTTTTTAGGCTTTTCTTCATTTTGTTTTGTTTTGTTTTGTAAAATGTAAGACAAAAGGGTTTGGGTCTTTTGGGTTATGGACTGGGTCGACCCAGTTCGAAATGGACTGGGTCGTAGGGAAGATTGGGCCATTTTTAGGCCTATGGCTTGAAATCGAAGAAGAGGCCCAATTCCGACTTTCTTTATATTTTCGCTCTTTTTTCTTCTTTTATTTCTCTAAAACTAAATTATAAAAATACTTAAACTATTATTAAGAATTAAATTAAGTTATAAAAGCGCAAATTAACTCCCAATAATAATTAACGCACAATTAAGTAATAATTAAGCATAAAATTGTATATTTGGACATTAAATGCTAAAAATGCAAACGATGCCTATTTTTGTAATTTTTAATTTTTGTAAAACAAATTTAATTACTAACAATTGTAGAATTAAATCCTCCATGCGAAATGCAACATATTTTTGTATTTTTAATAATTTAACAAATAAACATGCACAGACAAACATACAAATAGTTACACAAAATATCACAAAATATCACAAAAATTGCACACCAATGAAAATTATTTTATTTTTGAATTTTTTGGGAGTAATTCTCATATAGGGCAAAAATCACGTGCTTACAACGCTCAGTCACCTTATAAGGTTGTAACGACCATTACGTTACCCGGGCCTAGTTGCTCTTCAGCGTAGGTCCACTCGAGCTTCTACGATCGGCAGCGAGGAGGATGAGGACCGTGGATGGATGAGTCAGTTCATTTGAGTCCGGACGACCAACATTATCCCTGGAGAATTTTTACTGTTTCCTGAGAAATGGAACTCCGCAAGTAAGAACTTTGTTCGAACTGTCTTTCTCTTCATATGAGGTTGGCCCCATAATGATGTCTTCCTGTCCTTTGTTTATAGCAACTCATTGGTTGCCCGGTGAGGTCCCTGATTTAGCCGAATGGTCTCGTAGGCTGGCAGCTTTCTAGGCTCATGATAGGCGCCAGTGGCGAGATCTTTCAAAAGAGAGATGGGAGGGGAAACATTATGGTAGGTGCCTGGCGTTCCCCCCCCCCTCTTTAGGGATGGCTTCCCTTTTGCTGATTCGCCTGATTCCTCTGTCGCAGGTGTCGGGAGCTCATTTGAGGCGAGACTGGGTTCCCCAAGGGAGGAGGAGAGATGGTTGGTCCAGGAATCAAGGAGCGCTGGCAAAAGGAAAGGTGCCCCGTGGTGCGAGAAGGCTTGTGGCAAGGTGCCTTCTCTACAACGGTTGAGGGGAAATGATTCGGTTGGCCGACAAGCTTCCGGGATTGATGCACCATCAGATGTTGCTTCGCCCTCGACGAGGCTCATCGTTTTGGCCTTGTTGTGAGTTTTTGGCCGCAGTAGGGATGTTCTGGCCTCGTGCTCCTTTCTATTCCCTTTACTCACTTGGCTTTTCTTCTTTAGGCTTTTGATAGGCTCAACGCCGAACTGCTTCATTGTGAGGCCCCATTGCGGGAGGCTCGAGAAATGGAAAAATCTCTCAAAATTCTCTGTGCGGCAAAGGAAAGTGAGCTCATTTCTTTACGGCGTGGGGTGGACCGAAGCCGTGCACGGGAGGCCCTTTTGGAGAAACAGGTATTCCGCATTTTGCGCTGGCATGTATTCCTTTTTTTTCCTTGTCGTCTTTGATGTATTGTTGTTTCAATTGAAGGACAAGGCGGATGAGCTGGAACAACTCTAGGGCGAGGTCGGCAAAGCCAAACGTGAATTCACTGAGCTGCAAGCGCATGTTATTGCCTATTCTAAGGCCAAAGAGAGGGCTCATGCTGTGACATCCGTTCTTGAGGCGCAAATTCAGGCCGCTCGTGCAAATGATTCCGCTAGGGCGAAGATGATCGCGAGACTCTCATCCGAGCTATCAAGGGCGAAAACCGAGGTGGTGAATGTCTGGGCCGAGGTTGTAATGAATAATACCAGTGCGGGGCAAAAAATGGCGGCTCATTCAAGGAGTGTCGCTGCCACTAAAGCCGAGCTGAAGAAGACCCTCGATCGTGCAAACAATAGCAGTGAGTATAAGAGGTGCAGATCTCGGAGGGATACCCTTGAGGAGATTCATGCCAGAGGCTTTGATCTTTTGGAGAAGATCGAACAAGCCAAAGGAAAGGAGTTCCATGCCAAGTTCCTGATGTTCGATGATGAGGATGATGAAGAGGAGACCGCCGAGCCGTAGCTGCCGGAAAAAAAGGTGGAACGAATATTCCCTGCCTTCTTCATTGTGTATATATAGCTTTTATTATATGACGCAGGCCGAGATTGCGCTTCGTCATCAATATGTAGTAATAAGAGGGGAAACCCCGCAACTTGTATCTTCTGTATGTCTGCTTGTTGGAGTTTCCATTGGGTCGATTCGATCCCGGATTTGCCCTTAGGCTTGCATGTTTTAACTGTCTCCGGGTTTAGTCTCCGAGTGGGGGTCCGACTCGAGTTTAATATACCCTCGAGTTTTGCATTTGTTCGGGCTGGCGATGATGGTTTTTTTTTATTTCCTACCCTTGGGCGTTTGCTTGTTTCAACAGCTTTGGGTCCAGTCTCCGAGTCGTGTTGCGGCTCGAGCTTTAATTGACCCCAAAGTATTTTTGGACTGGCGACAGTGGCACTTATGCCGCTTGGTCGTTGATACCTTTCAGTATGTGGCCTGGAAGCTTGCATAGTTAACTATTTTGGATTCGGTCTCTGAATCGGGTTACGATTCGAGCTCATTTTAATCCTCAAGTTGTCAAAATTTTTTAGCTGGAGACAATGGCTCTTACGTTGTTTGGCCGTAGAGACCTTTCAATATGAGGCCCGTAGGCTTGCTTAGCTGGCGATAATGACTCTTATGCTGTTTTTGCCTGTGGGCTTTTTTGTAGGCTTTGTTTCCGCTTGTCACACCTCCTTTTTCCTACACCCCGGAAGGGGTGTATAATAAGGGAGTTTTTTCCAACTTAAAGTGACAATCAAAACAGGATTATTTATTAAGAATCAGAGTCGCCACTTGAGATAATTTATGGTGTCCCAAGTCACCGGTTCAAATCCCAAATCGAGAAAAAGATTGACTCTGTATATCAGTCTACGAACATAGAAATCCGGATAAGAAATTCTGTTAACCCGGGAGAAGGTATTAGGCATTCCAGAGTTCCGTGGTTCTAGCACGGTCGCTCAACTGTTATAATCGGTCTATTATCTGATTTTAATACATGTTTTAACCTATGGTTCAATAATAACTTTATTACCGCTTTAATTAATTATTAGGAAGATTCAACATTATTTAAAACACGCCCTGAACCATATCACATGAAATGCACTCGCGGTCTGCGACATATTTTGTTTAACGTTGTTGAGATTTGGATTTGGGTCACATGAAATGCACACCCGGATTTTAGAAAATTAATTTAAAAATAGTGCGCCTAACGCAACTACGATGTTCGTTAATTATTTTAATCTAGCAAATCGAATCCAGCCCCAAAAGTTGGCCAGTTAAGCTCCAAGAAAATCTCTAAAAAGCAATCATCTGACCTTAGCTCCTTCGTACCATTATTCTACGGCTCCTAAGATGAATCTAACGAGAAAAGCAAAATGACAAAATTTCTAATGAAACAAATAACAGTAATAAACAATAGTTCTCCTAACATGGATAAACATATCAGATAGGACAACACATTATCAAAAATAAAACGACTAAAACATTGACATACGAGGCATCATGGAAATAAACAGACGAGTTGTTAAGGAAGAACAGGACGGACCTTTTTGAAATAAACTTTCTTGAGTTTATTGATATAAAATTCCTCCAAGTTCAAATTACAGAAGGATGGTGCCAGCTACAACTTGAAGGCGGACAGGACGTCGGGACGGAGTTCAAATATCCTCGACGGAGCTTCGAACCTCGACTCCAAACCGCACTCGAAACTCGCCAAAAAAAACCTCAGGTCCAACTCGGAAAGCTTAAATAGAGCAGTGGCTGTAAGGTGAAGGGAGTGAGAAGAGGGGAGTGGTGTGTGACAGTAACGAGGGAGAGGTACAGTAGCCGTGCCGGTAGAACTGGTCGAGAATGACGTTGGTTGCTGCTGCTTTCCGGCGGACTCTGGTAGCGGCTGTGGTGGTCGTTTGGAGAAGGTTCAACCGCTAGCTTCTCTAAAGGTGAGGAATGGGGTTTTTCGTTGGCTTTGTCATGAAGAAGATGAAGAAGCTACGTGGGGATGGGGTCGTTTATGGCTGCTGAAACTTTCTTCAAGTCTGTGAAGAAGAAGAGAAAACCAGAGGAGGTCTTAGTCCAAAAAAAATAGCGGATCCAAGTTTTTTTTTGTATAGGTTTTTAGGTGTAGGTCACTATTTAGGCATAGCTACTATTATATAGGGATAGAGATTAGGTTAGGGGTATGGGCCTAAGAATTATGGGCTTGGAAATTATGGGCTAGGTCCAAAATTAGGCTTAGAAATGAGTTGCTCGAGCCCAAGTTTTATTCTTTTCTCCGCGAATGAGACTAAAATATGACCTCATTTATTAATTAGTCCTACTTAAGTAAAATATCTGTTAAAATAAGACTGACTGTTAAAATAAACTATTTTTTTTGTGTTTTTCAAGATTAAAAATGACTACAAAAATATTAATGAAACTATTTTTTTTTTGTAATTTTCATTTTCTTGTAATAAAATAAAGTAAAAGAGTCAAATTAATTAAAATAGCTTTATTAGGCCTAAATTAAATATCTACATGCTAAAATATAAAAATTCTTGGGGAGGGCCAAAAATCACATGTCTACAGCTGCCCCTCTTTGACTGGAAAGACGAAGTATTTTCAGACAAAGAACGACTAGACAGGTTTTTTGACCAGCCCTTATTTAGGAGACCAAAACTAAGAGAAAAGCGGAATGTGACCGAGCCCTGGTATCTGAGCTGCCTACATATCCTTGACTATAAAGGAATCAGGCCACGTGTAGTTCATACATCTGACCTAAACTATTTTTCATCTTTCTTTCTGTTTCTCTTCTTCTTTTTTCTTTTTTCTCTTCTTTTTTCCTTTTCTTTTTTTTTCTTCTTTTTTATTGTTTGCCCCAGCTTCTATTTTTTAGGGTATGGACCTTTGACAATTCTTTTTTTTTCCTGAACTTTCTAAGAATTGCCCCAGTTTGTAATCTTGGGACATGGATTTTTTTTTTCATTTTTTTGACTCTAAACTTGATTCCAAAAGAGGGTAGTTAAAGAAAATAACACATGCTCAAAAGGGGTAGCAAAGGATATAAAGTATTTGGGTAGCAGAAAAAGGGTCTCCCAACCTCAAGAACGTCAAACATGGTATCTTTTCGCGATCACAACATTGACGAACATGTCTGTCTTCTTGGTCTGCCATGGTCACAAGACATTTTTTCATCCCTTAGTAACAAACTTTCCAACAAACTTCAATTGATTAAACATCCTTAAACCCGATCTTCACAATGATTTGAAGGTGAATTTTACTCGACCTTAGTTCCAAAGTATTCCAACTCTTTATTCATCCTCAAAAGTATTTTTTTAGTTATCGAATTCCAGATTAAATCAGTTCCTAAGATCTGGCCAAAATTTCCGCATGCATGTCATGTCATTAGAACTAGCGAGAAAAGAACTAGGAATAAAATGACACAAAAGGGCAAACTGTATTTTATTGAGTAAAGGATGAAAGGGTTTTACAACTAACAAACAACCTAAAATACGAGTTACAACCCTAAAATAACCCGAATAATGAAAATAGCAACAGAACAGACAAACAAGACTCACACAAACAGAATAGAGGGATAGAAGGGTTTGACTCAATAAAACAAATAAAATCTGGATCACAACCCTAAAATAACCCAGATAATTGAAAAAACATCAAAACAAGCTACCAAGATTCCTTCCTAGTGAGGAGGGAATGACTTTTCAATTGCTAGGTTCGGCATTTAGCCACAAATTTGCTCATCAGAATTAGCAGAGCCTTCTCCAATTTCAACATCATTAACTTCAATTAGCAAGTTCCCGAGAGGATTCTCATACTCCATGTCACCAGGCATCATCCCCACAAAGTGTGCATCATGATGTGCAGGTAAAGGATTCTATGCGATATTCTGGGTGTCACTACCTTGAATCACAATCAGGTTTTCCTGGATAATCCTTTCTATTTCTCTTTTCAAATCCCGACAGCTTTTAACATTGTGCCCCTAGGCATTGGAATGGTATTCACACCTTTTAGAAGGGTCAAAGCTTCTCGCATGTGGGTCCACATGATTTGGAGGAATAGGTGCAATCATGTCATAATGCTTTAACTTCTCAAATAAGCTTGCATAGGACTATCCTATTGGTGTAAAATTATCTTTCAACCTTTGTTCCCCTTTATACCTCTAGCTTGGATGTGGGTTATAGGGCACCTGAAAATTTTGTGGAGACTGTTGGAGATTTTGTGATGCTCGTTCTCGCCTTCTGGGGTGTTTTGGTGGCTGGACAACATACTGAGGTGGAGCGACAGAGTATTGAGGGTTCTGAGGTGGATAATACTGATCAGGGGAGTCATGGAAAACTTGAGGAGGCTGCTCATACCTTCGAGATGTTCTCCTGGGACCTCTTCTCGACCCTGGTGTCATCATAATTTCTTCATCTTTCTCATTTGTGCCACTGAAATTATCAGATTCAACTTGGACAGCCTGAGTTGCGGCTTTAAGAACTGCTTGACTTATAATTTTGCCTGTCTTAAGACCATTCTCTACCATTTCTCCCATTTTGATTGCTTCCGAGAAGGATTTTGCCACTCTGGACATCATGTTTTGAAAATAATCTGGCTCTTGAGCGTGAAGGAAGACACTGATTAGCTCGTGGTCATCCATGGGTGTCTTAACTCTAGTTGTTTGCTCTCTCCATTTGATAGCATATTCCCTGAAACTTTCAGTTGGTTTCTTCTTCAAGTTTGAAAGGGAATTGCGGTCTGGGGCAATGTCAATATTGTATTGGAACTGTTTGACAAAGGCATGTGTCATGTCATCCCAGACATACCAGTGAGACGTGTCTTGATCAATAAACCATTCGGAGGCTACTCCCGTAAGGCTTTCCCCAAAATAAGCCATCAACAATTCTTCATTTCTTCCCACACCTCTCAGTTGATTGCAATACCTTTTCAGGTGGGCTATGGGATCTCCATGTCCATCATACTTTTCAAATTTGGGAGTCTTGAAACCAGGCGACAAGTGGACATCGGGGAACATGCATAGATCTTTGAAGGCAACACTCTTTTGACCTGCCAACCCTTGCATGTTTTTCAACCGTTGTTCTAAGTTTTTCACTCTTTGGGTCATTTCTTCTTGTACCATCTTTCGGGCAGGCTTCTCAATGTTTGCAGGAAGATCAAACGAGTACGAGTGGTACTCAGGAGAGTGGTACTGCTCTTGTTGTGTAGCAAATTGTGACTCATGACGAGGCTATCCTTGACCACTAGCCCATGCTTGACACATTTCGGTCATTTGCTGTTTCAGTATTCTATTTTTCTCAAACACAGTAGACTCTTGTTGAACCCTCTGACCATGAGTCTCTTGAGCACTTGTAACAACTTCGATGTCAGTTATCATTTTTCCTTGGATCTTGTGTTTCCAGCTTACCACAAACCGACCACCTCAACTTTCTTCACAATTCAAAACAAAACATGTTAGAATGGACTCAGTCAGTCCTTATTATTATCAATATTTTTTCATTTCTTCATTTTTTTTCTTTTTAATGATTTGATCGAACCTAATGTGGGTTGTCTACGTATCATGTGGGAACATGAATCAGATCTTGCGTAGTTCGGGAAGATCAGGAATAAAGTAAATAAAACAACTTTTTTTGGATTTTGAACATTTCAAAAGGAAGACATATAAATAAGAAGAAAATAGTTTTTGGATTTTGATTTTTCTTCAGCATTTTTGCAAAGAAAGACTTCTAAAGAAGAAAGATTTTTTTCTCCTTTTTTTTTGAATTTCGACTTTTATTGCTTTTTTTTTTTGGAATTTCGATAGAAAAACTTCTAAAGAAGAAAGAAAAATATTTTTGCATTTATGGATTTTTATTCTGAAGTTAGGAAAGAAGTACTTCTAAAGAAAGAGAAAGTATTTTTGAATCTTGAATTTTCTTTTCAATTTTCGAAAGAAGAATGAAAATATTTTTGTATTTTTTGATTTTGAGAAGCAACTAAAAGAAAATATTTTTTGTATATCTAAAAGTTGGGGTCTCAAAGAAAAACTTTTCTAAAGAAGGAAGTAAAAGAATTTTTTTGGATTTTTGAAAATTGGGGGCCGGAACCGATGAGGTTTGCCTACGTATCTCACATCCGGTGAGAATCAGACCCGCGTAGTTCTGTCAGTTTTGACGGAACAGGAAAATATGACTTATTTTGAAATGACTTTTTCTCTTTTTTTTTTTAAATTTCGGCAGAGTTTCAGGATAATTCAAATACTTACATCTCACTCTCTTTTCTTTTTTTTATTGTCTTTCTCTATTCTAGAAGCAAGTCAACATGCAAGCCGAAACAAACAGATACACAAGTAGCACGTAAGATGCATCAGGATGATCTTTTAATTTGGGTACACTTGTCCTAGACGGACCCAACCCCTGTGTTGAGTCCCCAAAGTCACATGCACGTGATGCGAACAAGCGTTCCTACTAGGGATCCGGCATGAGGCTATGTTATTCTAGGTTTAAAAACCTAGGTGTATTGTTCTAGACCTGGCTTACCCGAGCGGACAGCTCGAGCCGAGGAGGGGCAGCATACCGGGAATACAGAAGCTTCACCGGCTTTGCAACTTGTCCGAACCTCGTTCTAAAATTGGGATATGACTCTAACAGAAAAGAAGTCACACGAAGTGCACACTTCCCAGATGATTTAGAAGACTCAGAGAGAAGAGGGTTTCGTAATAATTTATATACAATTCAGACAATATTAAAGCGGTTAAAAGTGGCATTTAGCACATTAGGCTCAAACATGTAAAAAAATCAGATAATAAATAAAGCCAAGTATAACAGTTATTCTAAGCTCGAATTCTTGAACCCTGAACCAAAGTTCTGGGTTATGATCCCCAGCGGAGTCACCCCAAAGTATTTTCGGACTGGCGACAGTGGCACTTATGTTATGTGGCCCGGGGGATTGCATAGTTAACTATTTTGGATTCGGTCTCTGAATCGGGTTACGATTCGAGCTCATTTTAATCCTCAAGTTGTCAAAAATTTTTAGCTGGCGACAATGGCTCTTACGCTGTTTGGCCATAGAGATCTTTCAATATGAGGCCCATAGGCTTGCTTAGCTGGCGATAATGGCTCTTATGCTATTTTTGCCTGTGGGCTTTTTTGTAGGCTTTGTTTCCACTTGTCACACCTCCTTTTTCCTACACCCCGGAAGGGGTGTATAATAAGGGAGTTTTTTCCAACTTAAAGTGACAATCGAAACGGGATTATTTATTAAGAATCAGAGTCGCCACTTGGGATAATTTATGGTGTCCCAAGTCACTGGTTCAAATCCCGAATCAAGGAAAAGATTGACTCTGTATATCAGTCTGCGAACACAGAAATCCCGGTAAGGAATTCTGTTAACCCGGAAGAAGGTATTAGGCATTCCCAAGTTCTGTGGTTCTAGCACGGTCGCTCAACTGTTATAATCGGTCTATTATCTGATTTTAATACATGTTTTAACCTATGGTTCATATAGCATGAAATAAGTAAGAAGACAATAGATGTTAAAGCGGCCTCGAGCCAGTGAGAATGAACAAAATAGAAGAAAGAGAGAGAGATATTATTCCTTTGGTGGAGAAATGGAGCAACATCAGCCTTTTACAAAGTGGTATGGGTTCCTCTTATATAGTCGAGGGAATACGGTATGGTATAGAGTGCATTAAATGTAAATATACGGGGATGAGACAGCTAGACATGACACCAGAGCCTATTGATTCTAGCTGCTTGCCTCGGGAGTTCCCCGTCTTCGTAACCTTTGCTGGGTCGCGGACAGATTCCTTAACCTCGGAGCCTCTGCAGGGCCGCGGATGATCCTCGAGATAAGGAGCCCGATCATGATCCCACAGCCTCGAGGAGCTGACATGACATTCTGAATATACCTTAATGGCGGGAAATGGATTCCCCTGATTTCACCGCATACAAAAATGAAAATTATTGTCGTTATATCCCCCACCCCCTGTCCCGTTAATTTCTTAAACCTGAAATTGTAGTTGGTAGCTAAAAAAATATATCAAATTTGTATAATTATATATGATATATATAATTTTTTATTATTATTTTGTAAGTGACTATACAATGTCATTTTTTCAAACTTAACTTATATATTTTTCCACGTAACAGACTCGTATCCAATGATCTAAATATAAAATGCATAGACATTAATGAAATCACTGAAAAGTTTACTTGGGGGCGTATACAAAGGATTTTATTCGTGAGATATAAAGGTGTTTTGTTTTTAAAACGAGAATTTTTTTAGGATATCTATCATACATAACTTTCTAAATAACGTTTTAAGTAAAATTATATTGAAATAAAAGGCTCTCCAAAAGGCAAAAGTTTTAATCCATTTTGACTTTCATAATGTATTTAGAGGAACTTAATTTTTTCTCAAGATGTATTTATCCTTATTAATTTTCACCTTTTTTCTTCAGTGTACGTAATGAGAAGAAAAATAAGCTCTATGGAAAACGAACATTCGTTACCCTCAGGACGGACTGAGTACTAAACAGAGATCAAAGTAGAGAATGGAAAAAGAAGAAGAATGGCGAGTGTAGAGGCTTTGAGCTCGAACTATTTACATGGAATTTTTACCTCCTATAGCAAAGGTTAACACCTTATTTATTTTAAATAAATATCATTTAAAAAAATTATATTCTATAGATACCTTTTAAGGTTTATAGCAAAATATTTACTTTTGGTTACCTCCTAGCCATAAGCCACTAAATACGCTATTTAGTTACACTATTTTCTTTCTTTCTCTACTTTGATACATCTCATTCTCTTCCCCATCCCATTAAAATTTCCGATCTTCTCCTCCGTCTACCGGATTTGTGCAAAACCCACTACAGAGCAGCCGCCGATATTAAACTGATTCTTGTGCAAAGCCCCCATCCCATTATAATAGATGCACTAATTCTTGAACAACAGCCGACATTAAACTAATTCTTGTGCAAAGCCGAATCAATGTGCCTTTTATACAAAAAGAATTTGAAGATAAAAACAGAGATGGAACGGTTTATAACTTACAAGTGAAGGAGGGGGAATTTGGCGATGAGAGCGTGGGGAGATGACGGTGTAGCAGTGGGCTTGGGTTTTGACATTAAACTGATTCTTGTGCAAAGGCCCCATCCCATTATAATAGATGCACTGATTCTTGAACAGCAGCCGCCAACATATAATCCGGTTGATTTGTTCTTGAACAAAGACGATGGAGTTTGGGGCTGAACAACTTGATTTTCTATTAATATATTTCAACTATTTTCATGTATTTCATTATATTCATTGTCTTTTTTTCATTGTAATTGAATGTGTCCCGTTGTATTTCCATTTCTTTCATTGTATTCACTATCTTTTTTTCTCATTGTATTTCAATGTATCCCGCTATATTCTATGTATTTCATTGTATTCACTGTCTCGCTATATGCCATGAATATATTCATAATTTTTTTTTATTAATATAATTTATGTATTCAGATGTATTATATAATTTCTCTGAAGATTGCTATGTTTTTGGGGTATTTTTCGGTTGAGAATCTTTTTTATAATTGAAAATACAAAATTTGTGTATTATAATTGAGTTTGTTGAGTTATATTAGGAGTCTATATGTTAATTGATTCACTTTCCGTTTTAAAAACAGTGTAATCCTCTATTTCACGTCGTGAATACATTAATCTATCCAGCTATAATCTCATATTTCACTCCATAAATACAGTTGAATACACTCGAATACAACAACTGATTAGCTGGACTTCCCTAATTCACACCTATTTTTGCTACTGTATTCACGAATACAATAGCCTAAATACATCAAATACATCTTATAACCACATAAAAGGTATCTATAATCCGTAATGTAGCAAATGGTATCTATATATGGCTAATTACTACTAAAAGATAGTGCTTTATGAAAATTTCCCGTAAGTTATCCCTTCTCCTGCATTTAGCAGATAAATAATAATCTTATTCACAAACTAAGAATTATAGTTACAAAAGGTATTCTATCTCCCTTTTTTGTCTCTTGCCCGGTTCACCTATGTGATAAAATTGAAACTTTATATTACCAACAAATTCCTAAATTTGCAACCCTTCTGAAAAAAGTTCTGGTTGGATTTTTGGTCCCCAGAGCCCAGTATACCAGGAAATAATTTAGTGAATTCTAGTTAAAATATGCATAATTGAATTTTCTGGATTCCAGTACAAGATCTCATTGAAATTTGGCTCTAAACCAGAACCATTGCAATAAATTTGCCTTGTGCAAGCTCAAAAATAACCAAAAATTGGCATCATATTAAGGAGCACCAAAAGAGACCAGAGTTGGTAACAAGATGGTGGAATAACAAAACAAAACCCCTATTATACACATCATGTAGGCAAGATTCGTCTTGCTACTACTAAGATGCTTTTCTGCTCCGGCTACCTGAACCAGAGACGCTTTTCATACTTAACTCGGTTGGACTATACAAGTCTCTTTGACCCAATGAAGTACTAGCTCTACGAGGAGAGCTTGTGATTGGTTCCCCTTTTGTGATTTCCTTCTCCAAAACCTTGGCTTCTTCACTTAGCATCTTTAGCTGTGTTAGCAAAATATTTTAGCCACCAGTATAAACGATGCACAATGCATGTCAAATCAGCAATGTGTGAAACCAAGCCAAAGATGCAGTGAATAATAATGGGAAGTACAGCAGGAACAGCCTTTAGTACAGAATTTAAAAGCAATCTTTCCCTTTTCAAAAGACTTCCCATGAATAGCAAGTCTAAAAACTTCTTCTTTTGAGGATTACTCCGCCAAATGTCTACTTGATAATACCTTTGTGTAATTTTAGACTTCCTTAACAAGCATTGTTCAGTTCAAGAGCTTTCTCAATTTTCTATCTATTGGATAAATAATGAAAAAGTCGCTACCTGGTTGAGATACACTGAAGTTTTATGGTAAGTTCCCGGATGACTAAGCCAAAACTTATTGAATTTCCATTTATTCACATTAACTGAGTACATGCACACAATACGCATGAGTACATGCACACAATACACATGAGTACTCGCAAGCTAGATTCCTCTGTCACAAAATAATTAAATTTGTCCTCTAGCACATACTTAGGGAACTTTCTGTTTATTCACATAAACTGAATACACGGATACAATAGACATAATAACTCACAATCTGAAATTTTCTAAACCGAAAGTAGTTAATGATAATCCCACTTTCTTTGTCATCCTCTAGCATCTTACCATCTTCTCAAAATCAAACACACAGGAGACTACTCACTATTCAGGATGGTAAATCTTCCACTACAACAGATCTCTCTCCTCTCTTAACCAGCACAGGCAAACAAATTTTCACGTTTTTTTTTGGATGAGTATAAGTACTCGCTCAAAACCAACAGATACCAACCAAAACAATGGATCACAGAGTTGGTGATTCCTTAGAAAGGAAATATTTTTCATATCTTTATATAGGGGGCTAGGGGCGACAGTAAGGGTGGTTGAGAAGTTCTGACGGAATAGAAAGATAGTCCATAACACTATTTCATAAAACAAAAGATGGACAAAAGAAGTGGAAACTTCTCAGGAAATCAAAAACATTTGTACATGACAAGCAGAATCTAAATATCAACTTCAAAGTCTCTTGATTCAGTATTAGGTAAAACTGAAGAAAGAAGCATAATGGATGACAATATATAAGTATTCATACCCGAATTTCATTCTCTCTCAAGTGGTCCTGAAGGGCACTGATGGCAGGACTTAAGCTGCGATACAGAACAAAAGCAGTGACCAACAATAACACCTCCACAAAGAGGGACGGAACTGAGTTCTAAAACGGAAGTCAAAGAGTGAGTTCATTTACCAATACTCCATTAATTTGCACATAGAAGCCTGATATGTGGATGTATGATGAATGAAAGTGAGTGGATGCGCTTTTCCTTCCCTGCAGAAGACATCCCAAATAATTGCAACAGTTGAAGAGCAATAACTTCAGTTACGCAAAGCAGTCAATTGGGAAGTGTTAAGTTACCCACCTCATATTTGTTACAACAGCCTGATTATATGCAGTTCTTTCTTCTTCAAATAATACGCGTTGCAGATCTGTGAATGAGTTCAAAGGTGCATCAAGATTGAGAAGAGATGAGGATGGCAGAACCAGAAGAGGGATTTCCTTTCTGACATATTCTGCACCACTGTCACCAACCAAAAACATTTTGACATTAAGCCAAGCATTTATCACAGTTCAGAAGGATGAGTCAATAATTTGATTAGCAAGGAAAGAGCAAAATATAGAAATTCTTTGAACCAAAAGGAGATGTGAACTAAACAGCATGCCTCTTCAACTAGTCGTTATACAAGCTCTATTGTAGCATATCAGACATACAATATCTTCTCGACAAGGGAGACTTGTAAACAACAATTTTTTTCTTTTTTCTTTTTTTCTTTTTAGATTTTGGGATAAAACGACTTCAGTGAACAAGCAACTACTGCTCTTCGGCCTTATCTTCAAATGTGCTTTAACTATGGACATTATTAGATACAATAAAACATGCCAAATTTATTATGCAACTTCTTCAAATAAATTCTACAAGGCCAATAAGGTCAAAATGTGAAGCTTAGTACCCAAGGACCTCATCAGCATATACTATTGTAAATTTCCTGTGTAAACCCTCGAAGTAAGTGCCTGAACAGAAAACCTATAAGATCAGTTGTCCTCCAAATTTCTGACTTATTGAATTCCAGATTATGACATTACAATGGAATGTATCATGATTCAGAAAAGCATAATTCAAATAAGCAATAAACGCAATTGTCATGTCATGTATCAGAAATCACTTGATTAACTAAGCCTGACAATTTTTGCCAAACATGTCAAATAGAGATTTTTTACAGTATGTTGGGAGTTATTCTTGCTACAGTCAAGAATTGCTACAGTATGTTGATAAAGCAGTCAGGACAATGGGATACTTCTTGGCCATGGAGGATGATATGGAAGACAAAAGCTCCTGTGAAAGTAGCATGTTTTGGATGGGTCGCCACTGGGAGTCATGCTTAACTCAAATAACTTGCAGAAGAGAGGCTTTTCCCTATGTAACAGATGCTACCTGTGTCAAGAGGATCAAGAAACAGTTGAACATTTGTTCCTCCATAGCAGATTTTCTAGAGAATGCTGGGAGTAATTCTTAAATATTTGTGCTATTGCATGGGTGATGCCTCAGAATGTGAAGGGGTTGATGGCAGGTTGGCAGCATCAGGTGATATGGAGATAAAGCAACTATGGAGAACTATCCCATTGTGCATCTTATGGACAATATGGCTCGAAGGGAACAAGGCTTGCTTTGAAGGACAGAGAACTCAAATTGTTAGAATTAGGAGTATTTGTTTACAAATTTTGTATTTTCGGTGCAAATCAAGCCCACTAGTTAGTTCAGATCAGTACATGGATTTCTTGGAGTTGTTTGGAAGACGATTGTAGTAGGCTTGTTTTTGTTTCCTAGTTATCTTCTGTACCATCTTGGTACATTTCAATAAAATCTTTCATCTTATCAACAATTTTTTTTTTTACTTTTTTACATCAATATTTAAGTAGTTGCCCATTTGGGCACCATTTCTTCTTCTGCAAGCTTAAGCTAATTTTCCACTTGACACTCTTCCAGCGACGTAACATATAATGTATTAAAAAGGAACACATAAGATACTTAAAGGTTCTAGTTGTTAAAGACCCACAGTGGTTGAGGTTATAGGATGTAGTTTCTTTATATGGTCTTGAACAGTTCCCACCCCATGAGCAAGCTTTTGAGTGAGTCAAACTCAATGTCTATGTCACTAATGTTGGGTTGCCAGTGTTATCCAGAGTCTAGATGTCCAGCTCTAGGTGTGTACAAGCTGTAATGCTCACCACTTGGGCTAGCTTTAGGATTGATAACAGTAACTTAACACCAGTCAACGATGCAAACAACTAACGAAGAGCTGGTAAAAAGTTCAAAGAATTTACAATGTACTTCTTTTTGAGGGTTTTGATACTCATGTAGTTACATCACAATCTTCTTGATAAGTAAACAATTTATTGCTGTAAACTGCACTAAGAAGGCGCCAATATGCACAATCAAAAACTCAGTCCTATTATAAGTGCAGACTGTTAAGACAATCCACCCACCTGTTGTAAGTGCAGACTGTTGAGGCAGTCCTATCAGTCATATTATAATCTAGTTTTTTACACCAAAAAGCTATACAAAAAAAGGAGTATTTGCATTTGATCTTGTACGTTGGTTCTGTCTTTGCTGCAAAACACCTCAAATTCCTATCCTTCCAAATAACACAAAGGCATAGTGGAGCCACATACTTCTGACTTCTTTGTATAGATTCAAATCATATTAAGTAATCAAGTACGTACTCAAATGTACCTCATCTCCAAATTTGATCGATGCATTGCTTCTTGCATACTTTCTGACATGTCCATTGGATCTACATCAAGGATTGCATTACTAAGACTGTTGGCTTGAAGGTTTTCTCCAACTCTGTTATCAACATTAGCAAAGAAATTGCCCAAGTCCGTAGATCTTGCCCCACCCTAACCAATCAGTTAAAATTAGCATGCACTACCGAAGCAGTCCAAGGCTAAAAATAGAGATGGGTGAAAATATTTCTGATCATCAATCATAACTTCTGAAAAACAGTTAGCATGATATTTTTCTCCAAGTCTACTGCCAATATTAGCAAATATATCCACCACGTACATAGATTTTCCCCCATCCTAACCAATCACCAATAATTAGCAGTTGAGCACACACTAAAGAAGCACTCAGATAAAGAAAACATTCAAAGACCAAAAAGAGGTACGAGTGAAAGAAGTTCTAATCCTCAATCATACAAAAATCAACAACCAAAAAGGAGCATTCTTTTTTCCTAATACTTCAATGGCGAAAGTAACAGGGTACAAACAAAAAGATCCATAAATGGATTTGTTGAAGCGATTAGGATCTAGTATAGGGTTAAAGATCTTGAGATCAGACAACCCATCAACCACATTTAAATATAAAAACATATACTGCATCTAACCTCACACCTTGCGCCCAAAAACTTTAAAAGAAAAAGAACAGAAAACAAGCAGAAGAGAAAGAAAGTATAGGCATAAAGCCCAAATTTTGCCCTTCAGACTAGTTTTTTCTAGGGACACAGGTATGTTCATTGCAGATCTACAGATAGCTTGGCACCCAAATATAGGCAACTTCAACAAATTCGATATACTCACTACAGAACCGTGAACTTGAAGAATTACCAGCTCAGGCCATGCATAATTCTATGACAGCTGGAAATGAAGGGTGGTAATCCATAAAAGAAAATCATTGTATATTTGTATATCTTTTAAGCCTTGTACAATGTACACCACAATGCAGCAGCCTCTCAAGGTCCAGAAAATTGCAACTACTAACATGCTTTGTTTAAATTATGAAATGACTAAACGTACCTTAGAAGCCAAAGCAGCAGCTCTTGAATCACCAGTGTCTTGTTCAAGACTCTCGATTTTTGAACCAGCTCTAGATGTGTCTGCGGAACTTAATGATGATTCAAGGTCTATAACAGAACTTTTATGTACAGGGGAAAGAGAAATAGGCCTCAACATGTGACTCTGCTGCTTTCCATCCAGGGACTGAAATGCAATAACTTGAATTCTTCCGACCTGAAACATAAGCAAATAGTTTGTAGACATGCACTGGCCAAGACATTACAATGGTACTGATCTACACTTGCAGTGGCCAAGACATTATACTGGCTGCTGATCTACTGATACCAAACAATCTTACCCTACCTTCTGTGCATCTTCACTAAAACATGAAAATATCAACCCAATAAAGCCAGCATCCAGAAGTTGATACATGGCTTGTGTGCGGACATCTGCATGGTTTTACATAAGCATGTTATGATTTTCATGGACTGAGAGAAAGAAAACTAGCTTTTGACAACACAAGCATCAAGCTGAGAAGAGAATAACCTATGACCGGACTTAACCACAAATAACCTCCAGATAATATTTAGCTCGTCTCTACAAATTGCTGGAGTCCGAACCATCCAAGGAACAACAGAACTACAAACAGATCAAACATAGGAGAATGCAAAAGGATTAAGAACGGACAGGCCAGTCCTATCCTGCATTTTCGTTTTATATATAACTGCCAATTCTCAGGAAAACTAATCTTTTCTGCCCCCTTTTTTAATAAGATAAAGTTAATTTTTCTTTGTCTAATATAGGTCTTAGTCAATGTTTTGTCAAAATTTAGGCCTTATTCAATGTCCAAAACTTAGAGAAGAACGCTGAAAACGACTTTTCCCAAAGCCGTCAATTGCCCAATTCCCTTCTTTAGAAACGAACTACAAGACACTATATTAAAAAGCATCGCCCATAACAGTCTATCAGCCAGACACATTTGAGAAGCCAAAAAGATAAACCAAAATAAATCAACCACCAAATGAGTTGCTTTGTGTATTTGAACTACATCTACTTAGTTAGCACGTGGATTTTGAATGGTAAATTTTTTTAATCTAAACCTTCCACTTGACTATTAAATATAACCTAATTAAACAGATGGAGACAGCAACATAAAAGAAGAAGATTCTTTAAGGGAGGGGGGCGGATAGAAAAACTGTCATACAAGCATAAGACTCTAGTTATAGCAGAAAGTAATGGTGGACAATAGGTTAAAATATATGTTGGTCTTGCAAATACTAAAATGAAACATCCCCAGAGAAAGAAAGAAAAGAAAAGAAAAGCTTAAAATAGAAAAAAACTGATGGAATCAGTGGATATATCAGGGATTTCATTTGGTATCACTTAAAAAATGCACAAATCTTATTATGTATCACATCCGACAGCTCAGTCAACCTTTGAGCTGTGACCTGTGGCTAACTCATGTTTCTAGTCTATTTTACTTCATATTCTTCATTGATTTAGCTTTGTAAGTGCTAATCTAGCTTTATTTATGTTGTGTTTGCCTCCACCGAGGTTATTCTTACTATGTTGTATTCAAACCAAAGATCTTGTTTTATTCTTGAGATGTTCTTAGTCCTAACAGGAACCAACAATTGAGTTTCTGGAGATTTTGGAATCAAGTTTAGGATGCAATAGATATTGGAATCTGAGCACATATCTTACTACAAAAAATAGAGCAATCCATTTTTGGAAACTACTTCTAAGGACATCTAGGGATGGTGAAGCGATTCATCTTTTGACTTTTTTGGCCAAATGGAAAATGCAGTGGATAACAAGCATAGATAAGAAGGAATTATGTGCTATCCAAGCCTTATCAGAAACTATACACAAATTCATAAAACTACAGATGCTGGACTACAGCCAACACAACAGCAGCAGCACAAGAACAAAGGTCAAGAGAGTAGAGATAAATTTTCAATATTACAAAGAGCACCGCTTAAAGACCAACAAAGGATTATACTGGAGCATGTTTGAGAAACACAACCTTCCGTTGAACAATCACCAAAATAAAGATGATCGCAAATTTTGATTAATGTTTGGATATCGAGGACCACTTGATTTTGACACCATCATACTCGGGTGGTATCAACTTGAATGTGCTTAGAGGCACTAAATACCTACCTACATGGGAAGGAAGCACTGTAATGTGGGGATGTGAATGGTACCAGCCAATCACTCTTGTTGTTCTTCCTGTTGCCAAGGTCATTCTGTGCTAAGAAAGTTAAAGTAACAAATCCAGAATATAATTTTTCGGATGAAACTGCATAATCACAACCACAACCCAATCATATACATTTGATATATCAAGAAACAAACTCAACCAACAAACTTAAGATGTATGAGACCATCGATCAAACGAGAGCAAAGATCTTTTTTAAGCCAACTGTTATCCAGGCCCACAAAGCCGATGCATGTCATAAGGGAATATGGTTACGAAGTCAAGCTCTACATATACTAGAAACATGGCATGCACTCTGCATCAAGAAAAAAATTTGCGCAGATAATCCTAAGAAGACATGATGACAGATTATTATTTGACATGTTCCCAGTTCATTACAAGGAAAACAAAAATCATGATTTACTAATAGATTAGGCATGTTAATAAAGAACACATTTGCAAAACCAATGGAACAGCCCATTGCATGAGATATCATTCAAATTGTTTTATGTTGTGAAGAAAATAAATCTATGTTTATGAACGTTCGAATTGTTTCTTATTTGGCAGCAAATTTACCAAAAGCGATCTTTCAAGTAATTACAAGAAAAGCTATACAAAGAAATTATTCTACCACAGTCACTAAATGACATTGATCTTCGTTACTGTACTACAACTTCTAGAAGCGCAAGGAAAATGAAAAATATTCATTTTTTCTAGTACAAAAAATTAAATGAAACACATTGAAAAACATTCATTAACTGTGCACGGAGCAGGAAGGATATCTCAGCCTTGGCTGATGCCGCAGTCAGCTGCTCAGGATTGGTCTCAACACGGTCCTTCCGCCTATCGCAACGTGGCTGCGGCAGCGCCGCCCATATAAGTGCAGTAACACTACCATTTTTTGAGTGCTGAAAATTGCAACAGAACAAATATTACTTTTGCACGTGGAGAATATTGTTTAGCAGGAAAGTCATAATCAATAGCATGTAAATCAAGGAATGAAATCATAAGAAAACTGCATACTGAACGATTAGCGAGCAAATGTCTAAACTACAACATGACAAATCAAAATCAGAGTCTATTAGCTATTGGGAAAGATCATGAACGATGAGGTTAAATATGGACCATCGAAGATACACCAGCTATCTACCAACACAGCTATTAAGTTTAAATATGACTTTGACTTACTAAGATTTATATCTTTCCTGATTAGTAAGCAAAACCAATATACATACTGAATGTTTGGCAAGTAAATGTCTAAACTTTAACATGACAAAAAACATTCAGAGTCTAAACACTACTGGATAAGGTTGCAGAAAGACACAGTTGCTACCTTTATGCAACAATATAAATTTCTCCAGGAGAAGGATAGGGTTTTCTCAAAAACTCTTTTACCATTTGCAAACACTGCATCCAATATTTCAAGAATTCCAAAAAACTTACCCAAAAAATAAATAAATACAAACCTATTAGCAAATGTCAATAGTAGTTGGAAATTAATGAACTATATATCCAACAATGGCATAAAGTTACTGCCTTTAAGCAATAATATCAATTTCTCTGCGGAAAAAAATAGCTTTTAAGGTAATCTTTTACCAATTGCAAACACAGCATCCACTAATTCAAGAATTTCAGAAAAGTTCAACAGAACATACAAAATCCATTTAGCAAACGCCACTAATTGCTAAAAATTTAAAAAATTTAAATCCAAGGATGACGTAAAAGTTACTGCCTTCAAGCAATAACATCAATTTTGCCGGGGAAAGACAGTATTTAAGAAACTTTTTCGCCATTTGCAAACATGGCATCCACTATTTCACGAATTTTTGAAGAAAATAAAATCAACAAAAATACAAAACCAATTTAGCAGCACCAAAAAAAAAGAAGAAGAAATTAACGAAATATCAATCCAACATTCACTAAAGTTACTAGCTTTATGCAATAACATTCATTTCTCAGGGAGAAATAGATGTTTTTGACCAACATTTGCAAAAACTAATCCAATATTAACAAACTTTAATATCCAATATTGACAGAAAGTTACTGACTTTATCCAATAACATTAATTTCTCAGGGAGAAACAGAGGTGTTTGACCACCATTTGCAAAAACTGCATCCAATTATTCAAAAAATCGATAATTTTCGGCAATAATAAACACAAAATGATACCAACAAAAATTGGAATAACAAACTTTAATATCCAATATTTGACATAAAGTTACTGACTTTATGCAACGATAGTAGTTTCTATGGAAGAACAATGGGGTTTTGACAATCCAAAACCCTAAAAAAACAATTTTCCTTCAAATAGATCAATCAAAATTTAAAAAAATAAAAATAAAAACCTGAGTGTCACCGAGGAGAAGGCCCATAATTTCTTCAGTTTCAGTAGACAATGCATGACTAAGGCATGTTAACCACACTTCCTCTGTCATCTTCACACTCGTTAGCGACATTATTCTTCTTTTCTCTCTCTTTCTAAATCTGTATCAGTGTATATATATATATATATATATATATATATATATATGCAGATGAATTGTCACGTTTTGAACTTTTTTGTATTTTTCCTTTTTGTTTTGGACAAAGAGGGGAGTGGCTTCCAAGTCTGCTACGTGTGTGTGTGTGTGTGATGAGAACTGAACATCGGAAGAAATGAAAGTACAGATCGGAGTGTCGCACTGTGTGGAGAGTAAATTGTGCTTTTCGTCCTTAAGAGTTTTGTTTATGTTCAGGTTTGTCCCTGTTGTTTTTATGTGTTTTAGAACGGTCCTCGATCTTTTAAAGTTGTTCATATATCCATCCGTATGTTTAGGTTAAGTTTTCTTTTTTTCGTTTTTGGTCAATGTTTTCTCCATTTCCATTCATGGCTTTAATGTGATTAAAGTATTTACATGTGGTTTATTTTTATTTCATGTGAAGTTAAAGCAATTAATTACTAGCTATTGAGTAGTTATTTTAATTGTATTTCAAATAATTGATGACCGGACATTCAGAATAACGATAAAAGGAAGTTACTGGGTAGACTATAAGCCTTGAAGGCTCTTCCGCTCTTGTATGGATCTTGACAAGCATGCTAATAGATATTGTTATGAATCACAATCCGTAACCAAATATTTATAATATTTGAAAGTTAAAATTACGAAAATATAAATAAATAAATTTAAAAAGAGAAACTTGCACTTTTAAAAATGTAGTACGTATAAAAAATAATTTCTCTTGCTATTATTTGGTTTGCTCTAATTCTACCTTTACCATTTAATATAAGCATAATGGATAAGATGATGTTTAAAGATGAATATGAAGATTTTACAATAAATTCAATTGTTTTATTTATGTTTCAAGACAAATAAGATTTTTTGTGTGATCAATAAAAATAATTGATAAATTACTCCACAACGAGTAATCTGCATGAAGTCGACAATAAAATTAGTTTGTCAATACAGGAGAACTGATTTGACGACTTTTCAGTAGCTTTTATTTCTTAAAATCTTCCATGTGTAATCCGCGATAATAATTGTTTACCCTCGAGAACGGATAACAATTAAATTTGTAAGTGATTTTAAGGATACGCGAATTAATTCGATACAAAACGATAAATTGCATTAGATTAAACATATAAAGGATGTAGTAAATTATCAAACCACTTGAGGATGGTGATTTCGGACTTAACAACAGCTTTAATGAGATATCCGCCCTCGATCCTGGACTCACAATGACCAAACACCGACGAACAAGAATAAGAACTTTGAATAACGGAGAAAATAATAGTATATTGTTTTGATATGTGTGTTGCAGTAAGTCTGATGAATAATAAGACCCCCCCCCCCCTTTATATAGTAGGGGAGTCCTGCTCTAAGTAAAATTCCATAAAAAGTAAAAATCTTCCGTTTAACTAATCATCGGATTTTCGCCGGTACGTGCCGAGATCCACATCATGATATCCGGTTGGTCACGGATATCACGGTCTTTTGTTAGTCGTGTCCGGCTGCCCGGTAACGCTCTCTGAAGTCTTTTGGAATTTGACCCGGTCTCAGGGTCATGGCCCCGATATTCTCGAGGGCGGGCATCGTGCTCCCAGACCCAGGCTCGAGGGGCTTTTTATCTCAGTCCCGATTCTTTGTCGTCACGTCTCTTACTCCATTTACTTCATCGGCAACCGAGGCGTCTCAAGGGTTCGGTTTACCTGTATACGGGTAGTCCCCTCGTTTCTCAGAGAGTTCGCGACGAGAAACGGCATGAGCACTTCGATCCCTTCTTCAACATGCCATAGTAGAAATGACAAAAAATCTGAAACGTCCCATTAGCCGCGTCATAATGACTTCCAACGCGTGTGAGCAATCGGCAAGCCATCCCTGGACACAAAACGGTGCGGAACACCTATAAATACTCCCTTCCTTCATTCATTTTTTACTTTGGACCAAGCTTCTACCTTCGAACTTTTAAGATACTTATTGTTTTTCTTCATACCCCATTATTTTTATCTTCATTCTTCAAGACTTCTCAACAAACTACGAGTCTTTATTTATCTTCCACCCAAACCAGCATGCTTAATTTCCTCAGCAAACTTTTCCCTTCTTTTTTCAACCTTCTTTCAAACTTTTCCAAGCCCTTTCAAGATAAAAGTGGCAAAAACTTCTAAGACTGTTCCTCAAAAGGTCACTTCTTTTTCTTCGCAGTCGTCTACCGAGATCGAGGAGATCGCCCCTGATGTGTTTGTCCTCGAGAGGTCCGCTCCGGACGCGGCCGCCGATGAACCGACAGTTGAGCCCCTTGAAAATGTTTATCCCTAGAGCGTGTTCGATCACGGACGACTTTAAAGTTGAAAAGCCCCCGTCGGTGCAAGGCCGATGTGAGGCGGTGTCCAGGTGCATTTGGTCTATCACCGAGGCCGTCCTTCCCGTGGTTCGAAAAGACTATGGCTAGGTGGATAAGGACACAGTAGTCCCCAGATCTTATGATGACATTACTACCCATGTGGAGGGGTATTTAAGTGTCTACACTTATTCTTTCATGCTGGCCCCGATGGACCTAGTTATCCTCGACTTCTGCAAGAGGTATGACGTATGTTTCGGTCAGATTCACCCATCGTTGTGGAGGACCGTAATCCTCCTTTGATACTTTGTGAACAAGGTCGACTCATGCTTGTTCACCATAGACCATTTACTCCGCTTGTACAGTCCCTGAATCTTCTTGGGGAATGATAAAGCTCGTGCGCCAGACTAGCAAAGTCCCGTTTTCAAGTATCGACGAGGATCGGGATCGGGGTTGGCAGAGACACTTTATCTGGGTGAGGACCGCCGACCTGATACTTGCTTAATTTAGGCCATTCCCCGAGAAGTGGAATGTATTACGTAAGTATACTTTTTAGATGTTGATTTCACATTTTATCTCCCTTTTCTCATCGAGTATTTCTTGTAGTGCAGCCCTCGCTCGAATCCCAAATGCCATTCCTCGGCTCAAGGAGTGGATCAAGGGCATTTGTTCACAGATTCCTTATGCCGAGCGCTCGTGGCGCGAGCTCTCGAAGGACCTCGGTAAGATTTCTTTTCCTGAATAAATAGCACTAGGCTCCCACAGTAAGATTTCTTTTCCTGAATAAGTAGCACTATGCTCCCTTTTTCAGCACTATGTTCTCATTCCTTCTCTTCTCTTTTTGCGGGGTTGCCTAAGACCATTGAGCTTAGGCCTTTAGTAGGGGGCGAAGACCTGCCCGTTGATCCTTCTGCTTCGGGGAAGCCTGGGGCCGCAGTAGGAGATAAGAAAAGAAAAAGGGCTCCGAGTTCACCGAGCTCGGAGAAAAAGAAGCCAAAGAGAAGGTTGGCCCGTAAGCCAAAGGAAAGCTCAAGCTTCCGAGTGCCTGGCTCGGACTTGCTTTATCGGATCAGGGACGAGCCAGAGAAGGATGTTCTTTTTATGGTTTTCGAGCCGTCCATTCTTGAGGAGCAGGTGACAGCCGAGGGGGAAACAACGGAGGCTAATCCCCTCAGGTTCAGGAGGTTGTTGTAGAAGTGAAGGTCGAGACCTCTCTAGATGCTAGCTCCACTCTGCCTGGTGTTATAGAAATTTCGGGGTCGCCTTCATTTGCATAGTCTATGTTTGATGAAGCCCGAGCGACGAATGAGCGATTCGATGAAGGGGCTCATGGTGCGGACGATCCCCTCCGTTGTTTTTTTACGGTTTGGACTCAATCGCACTAGAAGACTTCTCTGGGTTAAGTGATTTAGAGGTGCAGAGGAAAAGCTCATCCTCGGAGGTCGGTTCCGAACTCGAGCTCAAAATCAATCAACTAGTTCCCTACCCCGAGCATGGATCCCGATCGGAAATGGTCAGTTATCATCACCACCCCGGGGGATGCTGGGTTCTTTCCGCCCCCGCCGGAATAGCTATCTACCTCCGGTGTCTGGTAACCGAAGAAGACCAGGCAAAAATAAATGAAGTGTATGCGTCGTGCTTGTTCAACAAAGCGCAGCAGGCACTGAACCAGGTAAGACATCATTACACTTTTCTATCCTCAGACTTAGTTTTTGATATCTCTCATGTCTTTTGTCTTTTATATTTTTGCAGGTCTCAGTACTTCATCATAAGAGTTTTCTCCGGTACCGGGCTGAGGTAAAGGAGCTTGCTGAGAAGAGGGACATGTATAAGCTTCTCAGCGAGCATCGTAAAGAAGCAGGCAAGAGTCTACGGGCTGAGTTGGATGTGAGTCAGAAGGAACATGCCGACCTGGTGGAACAAGTAAAGATCTTTGAAATTAGTGATGACGAGTAAGACATGGCGTATAACGGACAAACCTCGCATGTCCAGCAGAAGGTTGACAGGATCGACCAACTTCGAGCCAAGATGAACTAGGTCAAGGCCATGGTCGAAGGGCGAAAAGGAAAAATGGACCGATTGACTTCGGAGAAGGAGACTGCCCGCGAGCAACTAGCATCAGTAGAGGTCCAACTCCGCGTGGCGAAAGAGAAAGCCGAAGCACATGCTTAACAAATCGAAGACCTCCAGTCTCAACTGAGCTCGGCCATTACTGAACAGGATGCTCTTGGCAAGGAGCTTGAATCAGCATGGTCTGTGTCGGAAATAACCGAGTCGATGCTTGTTACATCCCGTACTTTTCTACAGAGGATTTGTGACCGTAATACCCCGTAAGATTAACAATCTTGATACCGTTAGATACATTTTGATATGGTATTTATATTGAGTGGAACATTTTTGTAAAAAGTTTGAAAAATATGATTTTACATAGTTATTAATATTACTACTTTCGAATATATTTTAAATTATACCCATAATATGAGGAAGTTTATGAGATTTTCTTTATTGTAAAGATAGAAATTATTTTCTCACAAGAAAAGAAGTTTTTTTTTGGTAATTAAATAATTTTATTTACCAATAGCAATATGTACAAAATTCAATCTAGAATAGGGCATTCCCAGTTTCATTCCCTTTTCTACATTTCTTCTATCCTCTTTTATAGTAATTATCTATTTCTGCTATTTTCTTCCTTGTATTCATCGATCCTCTGATTGCTACCTCTATTACAATTTGTCTCACTATCATTTCTATTGTTTTCTTCTGGTCTTGGAATATTCTGTTGTTCCTTTCATTCCATATGTGGTACACTGCACATGCCAGGGTCAATCTATAGACTTGAGATGCTGCATTATTTCCAGTTGCATTGCTTTCAGCCCATTGTATCTCCCTTTGCCATTCCATCAAAGCTCTAGTTATTCCTTGCCAGTGTAGTATCTTGCTCCATATTTCTCCAGTAATTCGACAGTTAAACAATAAATGTTCAATAGTCTCTTCTGCTTCAGTACATATAGGACAACTTACTTCATCTGTAATCCCTCATGTGTGTAGTCTGCTTCTTGTGAGTAGCCTGTTTTGTATAGCTAAACTCAGCACAAAAATCCACTTTGGAGCTCCTACATTGTTTCATGTTAGTCGCCTCCATGATACCTTTTGATATTGCCCACGCATGCTATTATAACACTTCTTGATAGAGAAGTAGTTCCATTCTATTACTTCTTCCATGCTAGTTCCTGCTTCTTCTATGTAGCTCTTTGCTTTGATTATTTTCTGTACCATCCACGAGGCATTCTTTGGTTTTCACTCCCAAACTTTCTTTTTCTTCCCATAATATAGAAGAACCCATTGAACCCATAACTTGTCCTTCTTTTTGTATAGGTTCCATAATAATTTGCAAATGGCAGCTCTGTTCCATATTTGAATATCCATAATATTGAAACCACCTGTTGACTTTGGTGAACACACTTTCTCCCATTATCAAGGCTCTTTTTGAAGCCTCTGTTCCTCCAGTCCATAAGAATGTTCTACAAATTGTTTTTGTCTTCTTCATTATCTTCTTAGGGATAACAAGGATCTGTGACCAATAGATTTGAATGGAAAATAGAATTGATTTGATCAGTTGTAATCTACCTGCATAAGATAAGAACTTTGAAGTCCATGAAGTGATCATGCCTAGCATCTTCTTCAGTAGTGGTTGGCATTGTAGCAAGGATATCCTCTTAGTGCTGAGTGGTACTCCAAGATATTTGAATGGCAGTTCTCCCCTGCTAAATCCAATTACATGCACTATATGTTCCTGTATAATTTGTGGAACCCCTCCAAAATAAATGGAGTTTTTTGTTGTATTTGCTTTTAATCCAGATGCCTTTAAAAATTCCATAAAACAATTGAACACCATTTGAATGGAGATAGTATCACCTCTGCTGAATAGCAGCAGGTCATCTGCAAACCCCTGTTGAATGATATTTAGCTTGTCACACCTAGGATGGAAGTTGAAATCCGGCTTATACCTAATTGTTTTAAAGCTTCTTGTAAGATACTCCATACCTAGTACAAATAAAAAAGGTGATAATGGATCCCCCTGCCTTAGTCCTCTTCTAGCTTGAAATGGTTCCATTGGTTTTCCATTGATGAGGATGGAATATGAAACAGTTCTTATGCATACCATGATCTATTTTACAAACTTCTCTGGAATTTCTAGTTGGTTCAGTACTTGTTCTAAGAAATATTATTCTATAGAATCATATGCCTTTTACAGGTCCAATTTTATCATACATCTAGGAGAGATGCCCTTCCTTCCATGCCCTTTTATTAGCTCATGACTTAGGATTATGTTATCTATTATAACTCTTCCAGGAATAAAACCAGACTGACTCTTGTCAACTAGGTGATCCATCACTCCTTGCAATCTGCTGGTCAATATTTTTGATATGATATTGTACAATACTGTGCAGCATGAAATAGGTCTGAAATCTTTGACAGTTGAAGGGTGTTGAATCTTAGGGATCAAGGTAACAGTTGTTACATTAATAGGTCTGTACATTTCAGCTTTGTTGAAGAATTAGAGCACTGCCTCAGATACTTCTTGCCATGTAATCCCACATGTCTTCTTAAAGAACTTTGAGTTGAAACCATCACATCTTGGGGCCTTTAGTTCATTTATTCCCTTCAAAGCAAGTTGTATCTCTTCGATAGTAACATCTTTAATTAGTTTTAACTGTTGCTTTCTGTCTAGTACATTGCCCTCCTTCATGATGCTTGGTTGAATAGCTGGTTTGCTATCAGTTGCTGCTCCCAATAACCCTTTGTAGAATCCCAATATTTTCATTTCTATTGCTTCTCTAGACTGAATAATTTCACCAGCTGTATTTTTGAGACCTCTAATCTTATTTTGATTTACTCTATTCTTCATGCTAGCAAAAAAGAAAGCTGCATTGTGGTCCCCTAGCTTCAGCCATTGATTCCTAGATTTCTGCTTATATATACTTTCCTCTATAGCTATTCATTTTTCCAATTGCTTCTTTAGCTCTTTCTCTTCTTCAGACCTATGTGTTGTTGCACTTGTAGTTCTCATCTACCCTTGTAACTCCTGTAACCTTTGTCTTGCATTTCTAACCTTCAAATCTACTGCTTTGAATTCTTTTGTGTTCAGCCTCTTTAGTGCATATCCAACTTCCTTCAACTTTCTCCAGACTTCTGCCATTCTGCCTGTTTTTGGTGTTTTATTCCATGCTTCCCCTACTATATCTAAAATATCCTTATGCTCAGCTAGACAATTGAAGAATCTAAAAGGTTTTGGGGCCTTTTGTTCCTCTTCAATCTTGACACATAATAGGGAATGATCTGAGGATAAGGGATCCATGATCACTGCATCTACTTGTGGCATGGTGCTTATCCATTCAACATTTATAATTGTCCTGTCAATTCTGCTAAACACATGGGAATTAGTACATGTGTATTCCCTGCCTACAGTTCTCATTTTCACATATTCCTGTATCAATTAAGAAGTTATTGAAATCTCTTATTTCATTCTCATGGACTGTGCTGCCATTAATTTTGTCCTCTATTGCCCTTATTGCATTGTAGTCTCCCATACATAACCATGGTTTCCTCTGATAATGGTTCCAGTTTGTTAAATCTCTCCATAGACTTTTCCTTGCCTCCACTGTATGCAACACATATATTGCTGTGAAATCAAATTCTAGCCTTGTGTCTAGTACCACTACCTCCCCATGTATGTACTGTGGTTTAGCTTCCTTCATAATGAATCTTATTTCTGCTGGATCCCATATCACCCATACTCTACCCTTCCCTCCTCCATCATAGTCTGTACACCACTCCCATCTAGGAGCTATTTTTTGGATGATTATTTTTGAAAACTTTTCTTGTACTC